>NC_142868.1:188505000-189755000 GCF_051225735.1 Oryctolagus cuniculus
ATGATGAATGTAAATAAACAAACATCTCATATTTGCATATTCCTATCAGTTCAGCTCTGTTTTCAGTTCCCACAGGAGTATAGAATTTATATTGGACAGCAGACTCAGGATGATAAATGCCCTAAACAGCACTCTGGCCTCCAAATCAGTCCTTAAGGCATTCAGATCTGGCTAAAAAGCCCATGATACCATTTCAGGCATGGAAATCCAAGACAATGTGGCAAAAAATTACCTACATGAAAGATTGTGAGTGAGATTCCAGTGGAACAAAGGGGCCATCAAAGAAGGAGGTACCTTTCCCTGAATGGAGGAGAGAACCTCCACTTTGATTATGGCCTTGTCTAAATAAGATCAGAGTTGGTGAACTCAAGAGGCTTACATAGCCTTGGCAGCTCATGACAAAAGCCTCGGGTGATTACTGACATCATAAATATGAGTGTCAATTGTTAAATCAACAACAAGAGTCACTATGCACTTGCTCCCCATGTGGGACCTCTGTTCTTAATGTGTTGTACTATGAGAATTAACTGTAAAACTAATCTTCAAACAGTACATTATACTTTGTGTGTCTGTGTGGGTGCAAACTGTTGAAATCTTTACTTAGTATAGAGTTGATCTTCTATATATAAAGATAATTAAAAATGAATCTGAATGAAGAATGGGATAGGAGAGGGAGTAGGAGGTGGGAAGGTTTGGGGGTGGGAGGGCAGGTATTGGGGGAAAAAAACACTATAATCCAAAAGTTATACTTATGAAATTTATATTTATTAAATAAAAGCTTTCTATTAAAAATAATTTATGTTGGGTCTTCAAAAGACAGCTTTTCCTCATCAAGGCTGTTGCTATCATGGGGTTAATCAGAATCATTAAGTGGCCAATTTAAGGCAAAGGCTGGCCAAATGAGAAAGTGACAAGTATCAATAGAGAAAAATTCTTGGGAGATATGGCTATCAGTGAGTCAATGATTCTTGGAGTTGGTGTCCCCAGAAACTCTAGCAGTGGCTGGTCTCAACTACACTGCTTCTGCTGTTACCTGACCTCTGCACTTTCACCCTGATCCAAGCACTGGGGCTGAAAATACTTGCACTTTCTAGACTTGTTCTCTCTCTCTCTCTCTCTTTTTTAGACAGGCAGAGTTAGACAGTGAGAGAGAGACAGCGAGAAAGGTCTTCCTTTTTCTGTTGGTTCACCCCCCAAATGGCCGCTACGGCGGGCGCGTTGCACCGATCCGAAGCCAGAAGCCAGGTGCTTCCTCCTGGTCTCCCATGCGGGTGCAGGGCCCAAGGATCTGGGCCATCCTCCACTGCACTCCTGGGCCACAGCAGAGAGCTGGACTGGAAGAGGAGCAACCAAGACAGAATCCAGTGCCCCAAATGGGACTAGAACTGGGAGTGCCAGTGCTGCAGGCAGAGGATTAGCCTAGTGAGCCGCGGCGCCTGCCCTAGACTTGTTTTCCATGGGAACAAAGATCTGTCCTTCCTTGATTCTGTGTTCTTTCTTATTTTATCCATTGCCAGGATCCCCCAAGGAAGATCTCAGGTAATTCTGGCAGCTGCAGGCAGACTCGGAATACGACTGCTTTTTGCTTGGTTTCTGGGATGTGTCCAGGTTAGATTTATGGAAGTCCTTTCTGTTTTTTCATGCTGTGCTATCATGGAGTTCACAAACTGGAAATACCTGGAGTTGTAATAGAGTTATTCAAGGAAATAAAAAAAAAACAGTGTGGGCATTCATTTGCCAGATATTTATTAGCTGAAATAGAGCTAGCTGTTAGAAAGAGAAAGAAATAGATAACCCCTGCTGCAGAGAGGCCCACAGTGTGTTGGGAAAGTAGACATGGAAATAGATCATCACAGAGCTGGTCTGATGCTAACAGACAGGTGTGTATGTGCTGATACAGCATACAATAAAGTCATCTCCTGTACAAGAAGGAGTCATAAAAGAGCTGAGAAATGAGTTCAGCTACAAAGAAGGATCTAGGGTTCACCAATAAGGAAAGGGATAAAAAATCAAGACAAAAGATATATAGTATGCAAACTTCAGAAATGGTTACTATAGCTAATCTACTACTCTTTTTATATATGTAGCTGATCTACTATATAAGTATATAGTCATGTACTATATAATATATATATATGTATATAGTTAACCTACTGTTCTACCTAAAGTGAGCTAAAGTGTTGGTTATATTTCTACATAAAACCATTGCATTTTTCCTTTTACTACTGAATTTATTGGAAGGGGATGGAGGTTAGAGGGAAGGAGAGTCAGAAAGAAGAAGAGGAGGAGTAGCAAGAAGAGAAGAGGTGAAAGATAAATTTGCTAGACTCTTGTTTATATTAGTATCACAAAGAAAGAAATAGTTGAAGAATCTTGTCTAAAGACACTGATTCATTTGTGCAACCACCTAGTACATTTATATTGATGAAATCTTCCTATTGATGAAATTGAGACTGGAATGAGACACTCTGTTGCTGGTCTCACCACGGAACTCATCGAATCAGAAGAAGAGTGCATTTGTCTATTTCAGAGTTCAATCTTCCTGTTTTCTGCAGGGCAGAGAAGCACCCAGAAGTGCAGCCATCCGATCTGAGTAGCATATGAGCATGCTCTTCTCATACAAGCTACAACTTGCAATGAATTATGGGGAAGATGCTCATACAGGAGTGGACACTATTGACTCCATGAGGTCCCCAGCATAGGTGAACTTCTTGGTCCATCCTGTTTGATTCATCAACTGCCCACAAAAGAACTCTTGCTGGAGAACAGGCCTCTTGATGAAACATAATTATGGAAGGTGATGCAGTACCAAGGAAGTACTTAACCTCTTCCTTGATCCTGGGCTCTAAGTAACTGCACTGGGAAGTCAGCCTGACTGTGGCTGTCAGAGACTGTGCTCAACTCTGATTTGAAGGCAGTCACAGAGAGCCAACTGCATGTCCCATCCTCCACCATAGACCTTCTGCAGAAGGCTACGGTTTTTGAGAAAGGCCTATTGAAAAGGATCAGGCTCATGCAGAGGCCCTGCTGTGCAGGAAGATTGCTTCCAAGAAGCGATTCATTTTTAGTTTAACAACTGTGCATTTGGTCCCCGCACAATTTATCTTCATGCAGAATCACATACCTGGGTGCCAGATGTGCACAGCTGTACATGAGCAACTGCTGATCTATCTGTATCCCATGCCAAGAGCCTGCTTCTTTAAATTAGGGTGGGTTGGGGTTTGGTCTGTGTGAAAATTTCATTTTGAAACCAGAAACCCAGCAAGCCTTGGCTATCCAGGGTTTGAGCAGAGCATGGTGATGAACCAAGGTTGAGTTAGTCTTTTCCAGGACCCCCCAGGAACTCCCCTTTTCATGACCCTTGAAATTCAGCTACATTCTGGGTCTAGAGAGGTTAGAATATCTGGAGACTAGGGCCTGCCAAAGCATGCGGCCTCTGTAAATGCTTGTGGCGAAGCTGCAAAACCTCTGCCCAGCCCTTGGGAGCTCTTGAAGCAAAATAGAGCTTGACATTTTTAGTTTGTATTTCACTTTTTACCCTGTAGACTCAGAAGAAGCAAGACCACAAAACACTAAATAGGGCCTACTACCCCAGTGGCAAGGGTAGAGCAGTCTACTGAAGAGCGGAAACCAAGGTGATGAGAAGACCTTTCTGTTGATAATCCACACCTCCATGTGCATCCAGCAAACTCCAGCACTACCCCTAGGCATTCCCCGCTGATCTCCTTTTATGGTCAAAAATCTGCCAGTACAAAGGGGACTCAGCCATCACCTTGTCAACCCATGACTTCTTTATTGGGTGTCCCACTAATGCTGGATTCCAAGCGAGGCATCAAAATAAGGTACAGGAAGAAAGTCCTTAACATGTAATCAATGCTTGATATGTGTTAATTGGTGATGAGATTATTACAGGCATGCCATGTTTTTAATTTTTGAGAACCTGCTCAATTCCAGAGACTATGGATAATGTTCTATATCATTTCTCACAACTTCATGTGACAAGCACTATGATTTCTACTTTACCACTAAGAAAACGGGCTCGGAGAGGTTACAAAACATACTAAATTGTGTATCTCCTTTGTGGTAAGCCCAGGATTCAGAGTCAACCACATCTGATTTCAACCTCCCTGTTCCTCCACCATGCTGTTGCTGTACTTTTCTCCCTTGGCCATTTTCAGAGCCCCTCAGAAGTGTACTGCATTTTCCTGCCTGGCCCATGGTCCATGCCCTACAACATGTACTGGATGGAGGTCTGCAGAGCGACCTCTTAATGGTCACATCTCCAGGTTCCTTTCTGGTTCTCACATGGGCAGGCATTGATAAATCAGCCCACAGTACACAGGCCCAGCTTGAATTTCAACAACATTCTCTAAAAACAGTAACCAGATGCAATTCAACTCCCATCGTGTCCACATAAGGAATCCATTCCAAGAAAAGTCAGAGGATGCACTGTGATTCTCAGCCAGATGAATGGCTTCTATCTGGGCTCATTTCAGAACTCCAAGGAGAAATGATATCTAGTTAATTTTAGAGTTCAGTCTCTGAATCCGGTCTCAGGAAGGTTGCATGTATAATTTAGTCTTGGACTGTGACCCCTTAGAGCACAGATCACACATGGGTAGCTGCTCCTTCAAGACACCTGCCACACTCAAGGTAATTTCCTCTTTTTCAGTTGAAAAACCTATCTCGGGTTTTTCTTTCTTTATAAGCTACTTAGAGGAACCAGCTCATCATCCTGGGAATAAAATAGACTCCTCCAGGAATTACATCATTTATTTTTCACCAAAGATTAATTTAATTTAATTTAGTTTAACAAGAGTGTAAGATCACAGATTTGATAACCAAATAGATGCTTTGACATAAAACTTCAGTCCTGGTTTAGCTCTCTTCTATCAAAAAAATCCCCAAAACTCTCAGAAGTAATTGGTATATCACTCCTTCATGGGAGGAAAAAAAGGGGGCTAGGCTTTCAATGTTCTTAAACATAAAACTTAAAATCCACATATAATAATAAACAAATGGTTTAAGGCATTTTATGTCATAAATGTGCTGCCATTATTTAGTTATGAATTTTCAGGTTCAGGAATTATGCTAAAACCCAAGGGTCATTATGGAATGTCTGTATATTTGATTTCCAAAGCTCCAGATTGGTTTTAATGCGTTCAGTGTTATACCACTGCACTCCCTAAGCTATTTCTCTATCCTTGGAGACATTTCCTAATAGCAGGCCTCCGTGTCTTCTGCTGAGTGAAAAGTGTGAATAATAGCTCCAAAAAGAATATATATATATATATATGTATATGTATTTAAACACATGTTCCCACATAGCTTTAGTGATTGAACCCAATACAGTTAACAACTTAGGAAAGGATTCATTGAATTTTCCAGGTATTTTCATAGCCAAAGTTATTCTGTAAGGAGACCCTAAATGTAGAATAATCAACATGTTAAAGTAATCTAGATGTTTATGATTTGATAACTCTTTGGTGCATTGTTTAACAACATGTTTTCAATTTACTTTCCTTCAAATAGCTCCAAATAACCCCATGATTTTGGATGATTGATTATGGGAATGCTGCTTTTACTGTACATCCAAGGTAATTTTAAAATTACATCTTCTTTTCATTGTTAAAGGGTAAAATCATTTGCAGGTCTTGACATGATTTATCAGAGAAAGGGCGATATAGGGTCAGTCTTGGCCTCACTATATTAGAACATTGTTATTAGAGCCCACAAGTAAAGTGCAAGGCTTTGTGGAAGATGGATTCGAGTTCCAATACGCTAAATAATCAGTTCCGACTTTGTAGAAAAGTCACCAACCTCCTGGGTCTTAACTTTCTTCTATTTAAAATCCAACAAAACAATTGGTATTAAAAGGCCCTCCCCCCAGGGGCTAGTTCCATATAACTAAGGCAGGGTCTAGAAATCTGTAGTTTTTTCTAAGAATCTGATATCTACAAACCAGAGACATTTGAAATAATACTAGATTAAATGCCAAATCTCGGTCTCCAGTTCTGCAGCTCTATTTCCAAGTTTTGTCATCCTGAAGACACCTTTCTTTCAATAAAGCTATTTTATGTTGTAGAACTATTTAGTTTCTATTTTACACAGTGGCAACCACACTCTACCATTTCACTGATGCCTGTTTCTTTTATGAGCCTGTACTCCTGCTTGTACGTATGTAACCTGTTTAATCATCCCCAAAACTGTGCACTGTCAGTGTATTACTCATGGTTATTAATTCTCTATGCTGCACCAAGCAAATTCCCCAATCTCAGTGGCTCCACATAGGAGACCTTTATTTCTCACATATGTAAATTCTTTCTCTATTTGTGTCTGTGCCACCAGAGGGAACACATGTCTTTCCTGGGAAGAAAAAGACAGGACATACTTTGGATGTCATGTATCTTGACCCTTCTGTTCAAAGTCAAAATTAAAATAAGTCACATGATCCTGATCCATCTGGGCATCTAGAAAATAAAAAGGAGCACAAACATATCTGGTGAACAAATATGTCCACAGTAGTGAATCTGAATTTTATAGTTTAAGAAAGTGAGGCTTAGCCAATTAAGAGTGGGATTTTACTGGATGAAAAAGGTCAATGATAAAGATTATCACTTGGTATTCAACTCAAAGGAGAAGGCATAGCTTCCATGAATAAAACTGTGCTTTTTCCTTAGAGAGAAGAGGGTCTACCTCCAAGACTGTAAGAAAAAAATAGATTTGAAGTTGTCATTACTATTGTGTCTCTGTGTGCTCTAATCAGAGGACAACTCTCTCCTTCAAGCAGCAGATGTTCTACCATGACACCTAAGGAGATGGACTTTCCTGGGAGCCACTCAGAAGCCAGCTTCTTTACTACAGTGAGACAGGAATCTGACACTTTCAAGAAGGAATCCTTATCACGGCAGGTTTTTTGAATGGTTCTAAGCAAAGATTATTTCCCTAGAATTGGACCTCTGCAATAACAAATTCATCCACTCAAAGCAAACTGTTGCAACTAATTTTTCTGTGATTACTTTTTGACTCTAAGAAACCTTTTAACACTTCAACAAGTAGTTAAAGGGTGTGGTGAGAATCCAAGTTCCAAAAAAATGGTATTCAAGAAGGTAGGTCCTGTGTAATGACATATACTCTGCAGCAAAACCCAAACAGAATTAAAGCAAAACAACAAAGACATGAGACAGGGTTATCATCGGTGTCCATGTGAATTGAAACCTGGAGAAGGGACAGGAACTTTTGCTGGACTGTAGGGTCAAGACAGGATTGGGAGAGAGAGAGAGAAAGAGAGAGAGAGAGAGAGAATGGCAATGGGTCTAGGCTTATGTAGGGAAAGCATCCTCTGTTAGATAAAAGAAATGAGGTGACTGTCAGAGTGTATTCCAGGGGACAGAAGAGCATGAGCAGGAACACTTCACAGGTTGAGCCTTAGGATTCTGTCAAATGCAGGGGCAGGGGTGGGGATGGTGGTGAGGAATAGCTAAACTGAACTTGGCTCAAATGTTCAAGAACCTAATTACCAGATTGATTATTTGGCCCAGTGATTTAAATTGCCTCTTAGGATGCTGCATCCCAAGAGCCTTGGAGTACCTGGTTCAAGTTCCAGCTCCTCCATTCTTTTTGTTGTTTAAGATTTTATTTATTTTTTTGAGTGCTACAGTCAATGAGACAGAGTTTGCCTCAGAGAGAAAGGTTCCATCCCTGGGTTCACTCCCTAAGTGGCCACAACGCTGGAGCTGGGCCTATCCAAAGCCAGGACCCAGGCATTTCTTCCAGGTCTCCCATGTGAGTGCAGGGGCCGTCTTCCACTGCTTTCCCAGGCCATTAGCAGGGAGCTGGATTGGAAGAGGAGCAGCAGGGACACGAACTGATGCTCACATGGGATGCTGGTGCCGCAGGCTGAGGATTAGCCTACTATGCCACAGTGCTGGCCCCTCCTCCACTTCTAATCCAACTTCCTGCTAGTGGTCATTCTGGGAAGCAGCAGATTATGTTTCAAGCATTCAAGTCCTTGCCACCCACGTAGGAGACCCAAATGGTGTTCTGAGATCCTGGTTGTTATGGATATTTGAGGAGTAAACCAGAGAATGAAAGATTATTTTTCCTCTCTTTCAATCTCTGTTTATTTCTGCCTTTCAACAAAAGGAAAATAAATAAGGTTTTTAAGAAGAACCTAAATAACTTACGGAGGAGTTTGGATTTTAGCATACATGCATTGGAGGCATGTGAGGTTTTACATCAGGGGTCAAATGCATGCTGTGGAACTATGACCTTGATGTCCGGGGAAACAGAATGCCGCACCTGTGCAGCATCTCTGGATAAATTTACGCAACCACAAAGCACCAACAAGTTGTTAGCTGCATCCCAATAGCTATTTTTCTCCACTTGCGTGTAAAATAGGAATCCCCATGGGCATGTGGCTGCTCAGAGTGAAGATGACATTTCTCGGGTTCCTTACAGTTGGTGCCATCTGTATCTAAGCTTCAGCCAGTGGGGTTTAAGCCAAAGACCCTGTATCAGCACCTTGATGTTGTTTTTAAAAGACAGCTGGTCCATGCAGGGCTTCTCTTGTCTTCTTGCGGAATGTAGGATACGAATGAGTTGGCTGCTAACCTGGGCTATTTTTTGGAAATGTCAATTTGAATTGAAAACATCACTTGCATTTTTCGCTGATTGAATTGCTTTTCCACTTTTGTCAAAACTCATTTAGGCAAATTTTGTGAGGGTGATTTTCAGTGTTCTGGATTCTGTTCCACATTGATCCATGTGTTTATCCGTCCAGCAATACCTCTCTATATTAATATTGTAGCCACATAATAACTGTCAATGCCAGGAAGAATTATTTCACTTAATTATTTTTTCAAGATTTATTACCTATTTCAAAAAAATCCAGGAATACTTCAAATGGCTTGTGGGAAAATGGAGTTAAAAGTATGAGTTATTTTGGTGCAAATATATTTGGTTGAAAGTTTTTCCTAATATATGAAAGTGTGTATTGTGAAAAAAACATGTATTCCAAAATTTTTTGCACACACATTTTACTTTAACTTCTATTAATATAAAGAGAATAGATTTCATGCATTTCATTGGTACAGTTCTAAGAAGATGCATATACTACCCTCTACCCCCTCTTTCTCCCTCAATCCCCCTCCTTCCTTTTTTCTTCAATTTTTGCAAAGAAAAACATAATTTTAATCCACTCTATTTGTTCATGAACTTTTTGAAGTCACCTCTGTTCTACCTCGTAACCTAGAATACATAATACACACGCATACACATAAAACATGTGTCTTGAAAAAAGATTTACTGATTATGGGTGATGTAGCTTGACTTTTTCCTAGGCTATTCTACTTCATTCTCCTCTTTCATTAGAAAGTGCAAGTCATAACAGACTAAAATGTCTTCACAGCCAACCAATGACTCTCTCAACCTGTCATTTAAAAAGCCCTCCACAGGAAGGGTGGTGCTATTTTCCCACCACTCCACCTTCACCCTCACAGATGAAAACTACACCAAACAAGTGAAGCCCCACCCCCATTCACAGATCTAAGTAAACCACTCTCGAAAGACTCAAAAGAAGAAGTACAAATGGCCAAAAAATACACACACAAAAAAACATACTCAATATCACTAGCCATTAAGGAAATTCAAATCAAAACCACAATGAGATATCACCTCACCCCAGAATGGCTATTATCAAAAAGAGAATAACAAATGCTGGTGAAAATGTGGTGAAATGAGAATTCATACACTGGTGGTGAGAATGCAAATTAGTGCAGCCAGTGTGGAAAATAGTATGGCGATCTCTTTAAACAAAAGAAAAAAAAAAACTAGAAATAGACATGCCACATGATCTAGCAATCCCACAACTGGGTATATACCAAGTAGACATGAACAAGGTGTATCAAAGAGATACCTACAGCACCATGTTTATAGCAACACTGTTCACAAAAGCCAGAATTTGGAATCAAGCAAAATGTTGATGAATCAGTTGAATGGATAAAGAAAATGCGGCATATAAAAACATATACACATAATCAGATACTATTCAGCTGTAAAAAAGAATGTAATCCTAGCATTTGCATCAAAATGGATGCAACTGGAAAATATCATGCTAAGTGAAATAAGTCAGGCACAGAAAGGCAGATACTACATGTTTTCTCTTACATGTGGGAGCTAAAATTAAATAAATAAGTGTATAAAAGAAATGCCTGTATGCATAAATTTTGTTGAAAATATAGTTCTTAAATTTTTTGTTAAATCTTTTTCAAACTGATAGAAGTGATATACTACTATAGTTTTAATGATTTTGTGACTATTTTTAAAATTACTTTACATGAGTGAAGTTGAACATCTTTCCAGTTTATTATTTCGTATAGTCCTTACCTATTTTCCTGTTGAACTAAGGTCTCTTAACTATATTTGTTGAATTCTTTATTTAGTGGAACATTAATCCACTGAGTATAATGTAAATTTAAAATATCATATAAAATAATAAAATAGTAAGATGAAAAAATTATGCAGGATTTCAAAAATATTTTGCACCAAAATAAACTTACCTTTTAATTCTCACCCCCATATGAAAGCATAAGGTTATTCATTTATTTTTAAAATTTATTGGAGAGGTAAAGAGAGACACACATAGAAACAGGGAGACAGACAGAGAGAGAGAGTGCTCTTATCCACTGGTCCACTCTCCAAATGCCTGAAACTGCTAGGGCTGGGCCACTCTGCAGCCAGGAATCAGGAACTCAATTCCAGTCTTCCACATGAGTGGCAGGGCCCCAACTACTTGAGCCATCACCTTCTATTTCCCAGGGCATGTGTTCATAGGAAGCTTTGATGGAGAGCAGAGCCAGGTCGCAAACCGAGGAATTCCAATTTGAGATGGCAGTCCCAAGTAGCATCTTTTATTTTTTGTTAAAGATTTATCTACTTACTTGAAAGGCTTTGGGATGGGGGGAGGGGGTAGGAAGGGGGGAGAGAGAGAGGGAAGGAGGGGGAGAGAGCGAGCTTTTCCATATGCTGGTTCATTTCCTATAAGGCTATAACTAGGAGCCAGAAACTCTATCCATCCAGGCCTCGCACATGGGTGGCAGTGGCCCAAGCATTTGAGCCATTTTCTGCTGCTTTCCTAGGCACATTAGCAAGGAGCTAGATTGGAAATGGAGCAGCCAGGACTCTAACTGGCATTACAAGATGGTAGCTTCACAGGAAACTAAACCCTTTGTGCCTCACTGTCTCCCTCTGTCCCCAAGTGGTGTCTTAATTTTTTTCCCAAACTCCTGCCACAGGTCCTTCCCTCCCCTCCCCTCCCCTCCCCTTCTCTCCCCTCTCCTCCTCTCTATTTCCCTTCTTTTTCCTTTCCTTCCTTTTTTCCTATTGGGAAAAGGACTTATAAGAACATGGACTTTTTTTTTTTTTTTTTTTTTGACAGGCAGAGTTAGACAGTGAGAGAGAAAAAGGTCTTCCTTCCGTTGGTTCACCCTCCAAAAGGCTGCTATGGCCTGCGCGCTGCACCGATCCAAAGCCAGGAGCCAGGTGCTTCCTCCTGGTCTCCCCTGCGGGTGCAAGGCCCAAGCACTTGGGCCATCCTCCACTGCACTCCTGGGCCACAGCAGAGAGCTGGACTGGAAGAGGAACAACCGGGACAGAATCCGGCGCCCTGACTGGGACTAGAACCCTGGGGTGCTGGCGCCGCAGGTGGAGGATTAGCCTAGTGAGCCGTGGCACTGGCCAAGAACATGGACTTTTGAGGGTGTTCTTTCTCACTTGGAGAAAGTCTCCAGCCTGCTAACATGGGCTTGCTTTTCTTTGAAAAAGGAAAAACAAAACAAAACAAAAACCTCTAACAAGAAATTTAAAAACTCCCTAAAATGGTGGTTGTTATCATGCTAATCAGTGGGCCAATTATTTTACTTCGGTTAGCTTTAGCATCTTATTGTCTTTTATCCTCGTAGTTGTCTAAGAGGTATTTATGCAATTCCAATTTCATATGTGAGAAAAATGTCATCACAGACATTAAGGAATTCTTTTCAAATGTTCACATCCAGTAGGTCGCACAGCTTAGATTCAAGCTTGTGTGTCTCACTCCTTAGCTTCACATCTCCTAAGGCACCCCATATGCTCAAGTCAGGAGTCTCTAGAGGAAGGAGATGGATTCTGAATGGTTGGTGAAATTGTTCTGAAGATGACATTCAAACTGTCTTGTTGGACCACGAGGCTGAGAACCACACCCTGGCCTGCAAGGCTGCAAGGCCCAGAGTCGCCAATGAACACTTCATGGAGCAGAGCCACCAGCTCAGGACAGCGCCAGCTGGTCTTCTACAAGAGCAAGGAAAAACTTTTTTTAAAAAATCAGGTTTAAGCCGTTGTTATTTCGGGCTTATGTTACTCACAGTTGAATCTAATCCTAACTGATACAACCATTTTCCGGTGAAAACGGTGGCAGAAAAATATATATCGCATATCCATCACATAAATCCACTTTTATAAGGGAATGAAGTCAAATTACTACCCCCAATAAAAAGGTGTTTCGCAACACAACCCAGAAATCTCGAAGTGTGGTTTGTTTGCTGTTCGTCCCTGTTTCACATGCTCACACACTCCACTCTCCAGCCTCAGTGGACACAGTTTTCATGGTGTCAGGAGATGAGTATCCTCAGGGACAGAGCCTGGATCCACCAGCTTTGGTTGATGGGTGCCTTCTCTACCATTACAGTCAGCAAGAGGAAGAGCACTCTTGTTTGCTCCTTTCCTGGATGAGTTTTCTAGGGGAAAGAAAAAAGACAATGGAGAGTAAGTGGACTAGAAGAAAAATGAAATATAAACAAACTACACTCTTCCCTGAACAGAAAAGTTCAATTAAATAAAAAAAAGAGAAAAGAGAAATGGAGGATGCTAATTTGAACCATAGCCCCATGTCTAATGCTTTTAGCCGAGGAAAGAAGAGAAAAGCAAAAAGAAATCTGAGTCAGAGGGAAGATGTCATGGTGAGTTTCAATGGGATGGATTCCTTATTAATTCTAAAGAACACGATGCAACATGGATTTAATTATACAAGTCAACCCACCCACATTCCTCTGTTGCTCTTCACACACATGGGCTTCTGAGGACGATGAAAGGTGGGTGGGGAGAAAGGGAAAAGGAGGAAGAGCATGGGGTGGCTCTGGCCATGGGGAAGGCAGCCTTGCCCTAGGGCACTGCTGCTCTCAGCCTCCCCCTTGCTAAACAGGAAAGCTGCGCTGCCCAGCACCACTCTCGGCAGCAGGGTGATGCAGCTGATGCACTTGCCTTGGCTCCTTTCTAACACACTTCCACTTTGTTCCATTTACTATGAAGGGAGTTTCATAAAATTCCATGGAGCAGAGAGAAGACTATCACAAGGGGGACAGATGGGGGCTGAAAACAATCTCCCGCCTGTTATTAATTTCCTGTAGGATGTACAACACCATCTCACCAAGATTTTCACAAAGAGTGAATCATTATTAAAACCCCAAAGAGTTAGAATGCGTTTAAAATTAGAAATAATGTTCAGATTTTCCTAAAGTCCCCTTGCATCTTTTGACATATGCAATCATCAAGAATACTTCAATCTCTGAAATGGTGAGAACATCCAAAATTTCTCATGGCCAACGCCCCATTGTTTCTTCCTGCCTTTCCTTTTTCTTTTCTGCTATTATTACAGAACATTCTAGTTGTTAGAGTGATCCATTGACCATTCTATGTCTTTAGCTAACCATCCCTGGACATGGTTAGACTTATGACTGGAGACCTCCATTTGAGAGAAAATCCAGTAATAGGGTAACAAGCCTATGACACTGGAAGGCATTCACATTAATATTCAGTTCATTAGTGTTCAGTTGTAGGTGACAAAACAGAGACCCACAAAACCTTTCTTAAGTAAAAAGGACATAATGAAGAGAGTTATGTAATTAGAAAATGGTTGAAAGCTTTAGGAGCTCCTCCATGAGCAACACCACTGAATTGTTGGGGCACCTCCTACATCTCCACTATCAGGAAAATGAGCAATTGACAAAATATCACTGTAACACATCTCTCAGTGCACCCAATCTCAACAATCCAGGTATCAGGAAACTGCCTTCAAAGATACTGAACTACAGCTATACCATATCTGCTACATGTGCATGTGGCCCATGCATTGCCTCTTGGTATCCACAATGCCAGTGACTGGACACTGGGAGGTCTGCTCAGCCCAGGGTGAGTGTTTTCTGTTGAGAGCACATGATCTGGTGCCTCACTGACCACATTCAATTCATCCCACCTTTCCAACCTCCTAGGAGTGCATCTAAAACCCTAATTACATTTGGAACTCTGATCTTAAGAGGACAAGCAATAAAATCTGTATCCTCTGTATTACAATAAAAGCTATTAGAAAAGTGGCTCTCAGAAGGCACTATGATACACTAATGTACTGAATGCCCTCCAATATCAGAGCAATCCCTGTTAAATATATAAGAGTGGGAATAAGAGAGGGAGGAGATGTACAATTTGGGACATGCTCAATCGGACTTGCCCTAAACGGTAGAGTTGGAAACGTGCCAGGGGATTCCAATTCAATCCCATCAAGGTTGCATGTACCAAGGCCATCTCACTAGTCAAAGTGATCAATTTCTGTTCACAACTGATAGGAATAAGAGTCAAAGGGATCACATAAACAAGACTAATGTGTACTAACTGATAGAATTAAAAAGGAGAGAATGATCCAACATGGGAAGCGGGATACACAGCAAACTCATAGAATTGCAGATGTCCTAAACAGCACTCTGGCCTCAGAATCAGCCCTTAAGGCATTTGGATCTGGCTGAAGAGCCCATGAGAGTATTTTAGGCATGGAAAGCAAAAATAGAAAACAAAACAAAACAAAACAAAACAAAAAAACCCTAAATGAAAGATCTCTATGAATGAGATCCCTGTAGAAAGAATGGGCCATCAAAGAAGGAGGTACCTTTTTCTGAAGGAAGGAGAGAACTTCCACTTTGACCATGACCTGATCTAAATAAGATCGGAGTTGGCAAACTCAAAATGCTTCCATAGCCTTGGCAACTCATGACAAGAGCCTAGGGTGATTACTGACGCCATAAACAAGAGTGTTAGTTTGCTAAGTCAACAACAGGAGTCACTGTTCACTTACTCCCCATGTAGGATCTCTGTCCTTAATGTGTTGTACAATATGAATTAATGCTATAACTAGTACTCAAACAGTACTTTTCACTTTATGTTTCTGTGTGGGTGCAAACTGTTGAAATCTTTACTTAATATTTACTAAATTGATCTTCTGTATATAAAGATAATTGAAAATGAATCTTGATGTGAATGGAATGGGAGAGGGAGTGGGAGATGGGAGGGTTGTGGGTGGGAGGGTATTTATGGGGGGGAAGCCATTGTAATCCAAAAACTTGTACTTTCAAAATTTATATTTATTAAGTAAAAGTTTAAAAAAATAGAAAAGTGGCTTTCAAACATTTTTCAGCTACGGCCCATTTTAAATATTGAATTTATTTTGAGATAATTATAGGTTTGCATGAAAGTGAGTATGTACAGACATCTCATGCATTTTATCCAGTTGCTACCAGTAGCAACATTTTGAAAAACCGTCTTACAATATAATGACCAGAATGTTGACATTCATATAGTTCACTTGTCTTATTCAAATGTCCCTTCCTATGAAGAAAATGGATTTAGGGGTTTTGGGGACTGAATTTTATGAGCCTAGGTTCCTAGGGTTATGGTCTTGAAACAAAAGGAGATGAAATCTGTGTTAGTGTCTGGTGAAATCAAGTGTTACTGGTAAACACCCTTAGAACTGGAAGAGAATTAAGGGTAGGGTACAATTTTGGAGCACTGAAGTTTCAGAGAAGAAATATACTTGGGATGAACCATAGAAATTCCATGACTACCATTGAAATAGCTTGCTGGTAACTCACTTCAAGTTTTTGGGTTGTAGGATGGTAATACCCAACATCCAGATTACGGTTTATACAGTCTTGTGAATGACTGTAACTACTCAAAAAACTATTCCAAGACTTGGGAAACCACTGAAAGGTGGCAAAAGCTACAAGACAGTCCCAGTGGCAGGAGCATTCTTAGAAGCAGTCAGAGCAGCATAGTAGCAGCAGTTGCCACGTGAGGGGTCCCTCTGGACACTACCGACAGTGTTGATAATGACCACTGACCGAGCCTTATTCTAAACATGGCAAGTGTCAAGGTGCCTTGTGTACATTATAGCTAACCTTCATAAGTATAAAGTAGATATAATGCACATTTTGTAAATTGTCACTTGTGGCTTATCCATAACCATACTGCCAAGTAATAATAGTCTTAATTTGCTTCCTAAGTACATAGTCTTCCCACTACACTTTGATGCCTCTCAAATGTGAGGATAGTTGAAAGGATCAGTGTCCAGGAAATTGTAGAATATGAAGGTGCTGAATGAAAACTGTTGCTGTTGTTATTTCAGAATCATCTTAAGTTGGTAAAAGTTTGGGGACCTCAATAGGTACATAGTAAATGTTGGCTGAATTAAATTGAGAGGAGTTTATACTGGTGCTGCAAGCCGAAGCCTAATATACGCACCGACAGGGTACTTGGAAATTTTCTCTGTCTCATATAAAATTTATTTCCAGAATCATCCAGTTGGTGAGTGAAGTTCCCAGAGTCACCTATGAAGAAGAAAAATACTCATTTAATGTCTCCATGATTTTTTGAGGGTTAAGGGAAGGCTAATTAGAGCCTTGCAAAGGCTCAACAAGAAGGGAGAAAAGAGGATTACAGTTATAAATGTGGTTTGGACAAGCCTGGCTCAGCAAATTGGGAATTTGAGGCTAAGAACAGCAACAGCAATACAATAAAAATAAACACATGCCCTGTACTGACATTTTGTCCTCCCCACCTTTGAATCACCCACAAAACTACTTGCATTTTCCCTGTTTATGCCCATCCCAGAAAATAGCTCGTGAACCAGTCTATTGATTGGGTCTACATTATCAAGACCATACCTGCCATATTCTCCCCAAGTCCACCTTTCAGATCTCTCATGGACATCTGAGGTCATTTGATTCCTGCCCCTTTCCTGAATTTGAAAAGTAACTTTAATTGAAGAGATATCTGAGTCTATAGTCCAATCCTCAGTATTCTCTAGGAGACAGTCTCTGAAAGCAACTTAAAGTTACAATTTGTATGTTCTTGTGGGGCTTGCTTTGGAATTTCTAAACCTTTTCTATTAACAAGTGTTTTTGACCAAAGCATGGGATGAAATAAAGTTTTAGACTCTTTGTCATGAATTGGTGCTGACTTATGAGAGCTGATAGTTTAAGTGGCCAGCAGATGGTTTCTCTTCTCTAGCTACCATGCCAAACCTACCCATGGAGGATACTAAAAAGAGTTGCAAGCCCTTAGACATCCCAATATTTATTTTTAAAACGTATTTGATTTATTTGAAAGGGGAACAGAGAGAGAGAATCTAGGCCTTCTGTCTGAACTGAATCCTGTCTCCCACATGCATGTAAGGGCCTCAACTACTTGAGCCATCACCCTCTGCCTCCTAGTTTATGCATTAGCAAGAAGCTAGAATTAGGACTAGAGCCAGAACTCGAACCCCAGGCACTCCAGTATGTAATGTGGACATCCCAAGCAGCATTTAAAGTGCTGTGACAAACACTTGTCACATTTCAGTGTTGAAAACATTAAGGCAAACTCATGTTATAGGATTGAATGTTTGCAGTATTTTGAGGGAAAAAAAGATCCAAATTTGAGAAGCATTGGTAAGTTTGTGGGTTGTTGGAAACAAATTTGACCCTAATTTTTGATACTAAGCAGTATTGGGATAGATGGTATACAAAGGTGACACACAGGGAGAGTTTTCAGAGGGACAATGATCATACTGAGATATCTTCTACCTGTTTCACCCTCTCCTATCCTCAGTCCTTGTAAGCCTCATCTCCCATCCCATACACAGTGTTGCTTGCTGCATAATTAAATCACTGAACATTCAAATTCAGTGATTTCATTTTTATTTCTAATAATTGGCTGTCTTTTATAATTGCTTCTTAATATTCACCTTCTCCTCTGTGAAATGGAACCTCTGTTTGACTTTAACCTTAAGTAGTTTGAGGATCTACTGCTGTTGTGTTTTGCTTTTCCCGAGGCAGCTTCAGTGAGTCAGCAGCTAATCATTCTCTCTGTAGCCCACCATGCCTTGTAGCCTTCAATCCTGCTTCCAACTGAGCTTTGGTTTTTCCAAATAGAAAATAAGTCTTTGTCTTAATTCTTCCTCCCGCCTACTGATGGGAGGGAGCCTGTAGACCAGAAAGGAGAACATTTTGGGGAGTGTAATAAACAGAACAGAGGCTCCTAAGACTTTGCAGGGGTACTGGTTGTTGGTTGGCAGCATCGCCCTGCCCGTATCTGTGTCAAATGACCTTGCCTACTTTATAGAAACCTAGACTTTCTTGTACAAACTCCACTTTGCTCCTTCCTGTATTTACAGTGAACACATACTCAACTTAACCCTCTTGTTTTATATAATTCCCCTTGGTCATCACTTCCACTCTTCCACTGAAAGACTTTTTGTTTACTTTTACCAAATCACATGATAGGCGATAAATGTTCAGATCCTTATTTATGGGCATTTAAAGATTGCAACACTCCTTTTACAAGGCAGCTATCTGATTCCAGGATGGATAAGCTATAAAGCTACAGTTGGCCCTCATCACTGCTTGCAAAGTGACAGAGCACTGAAGTTGATTTTGCTCATAAAAAGGTACACAATGGGAGGTACAGACCTGGAAACAAGTAAGACTAGAGTGTACCCTGTAGAATGCCAGAAGGCCCTTTGCAGTGACATGAGTGCCCCCATATCTTGACAACTGGGCATTTGACATATCTTGTATAGACACATGAATTTAGTGTCAGTCAGTTGTACTGCCTAATCAAATTTGTCTACAATATCAACACCTGAAGCCAGTGCTAACATTTATTGAAGGTTCAGTAGACCCTTAGTACTGTTTTAGTGCTACACAGTCACTAATCTAATTATCACACCTACCTTAGAAATAGTTTCCATTTTATACATGAGCACAGACAACCATGGGAAAGTTATCCCACTTGCCCCAGATCACACAGCCATGAAGTGGCAAAGCTGGGGTAAAATTCCAACACTCTGACACCGGAGGCTCTGATCTCAGATATGCACTCTGACCTTTCTCTGAAGATGGAGACTCATCCACCTCACCGTGAATGCCTCCAGCCAATCAGGACTCCCTTTCATTCAGGGGAGCCATTTCTGTTGCCTCAAGAACTGTCAGGGTCCTTTGCCTCATGTTGGATGATACCTACCCATCCATTACTCCCTAATTTGGTCTTCTCTCTACCTACAGAGTCATTCAGAACCTGCTATTTTTTTCTTTGCTCTGCAATCAACCTTCAGAGATTTGAAGGTATCAGTGGATCATCCAAGTTGTAAATATTATTTTTGTGGTTGGTGGAAAAATCCTATCCCAACTGAAAAACTACAGCCCTGAAAATGAAAATGAAACAACTCTTTCCAAAGTGCTAGTTGGCAGAATAAGTCTAAAGTTTAATGTCAGGTGCTTTAGAAGTTATTTCAAGGAAATAGTTAGGTACTCTGTTTAAATTTTTTGTAGTTATTCACAGTGTCAAGATATCCAAAGTAAGATTAATATACATATTATAATTTAACCTTATAGTATAATGTACATTCATTAAAACATGTTTCCAAATTATACCTAAGGATGGGAAGTTCCCAGGAAAAAATGATAATTTCCAAAAGCAGGTTCTATATAGTCTGTGGTAAAGAGGCTAGATGGGTCAATTGCCTTGTATTACTGATTTATGTTGTGTGTATCTGCTGAAGTATTGCATTGTCCCCGAAAATGTAGAAGTATCTCAAATTAATCCAGAATTAAAAAAAAAGAGAGAAAGAGAGAGAGAGTGGAGAGATATTGAGATTTTTAGAGGTGAAATGGAAGGATGCCTAGGACTCTTTTCTGAGGAAGTAGCTGGAAGATACAATTGATATGTTGTTTATGAAAATTAGAGTGAACTAATCATCCTCTACTTTAGCTGAGATATCTGGCAAGCCGACATACAAATCCCTTCTGGGACCTTTTTCACACTCTTGTCCTAAAACCTCCCCCTTCTCCTTCACCCCTCCTCCTCAGAGTACTTCTTCCTTATGTCAGTTCTGGGAAATCTGAACTCAGAACCCTGCCCCCACATCCCTTTCTCTATGTTTTCAACTCTGTCTTGCTTAGTTCTCTCTTCATCTCTCTCCCTCTGCCAAATTCTCAAAAATTTGTTCTCACTTACTTGTTCATTATTTTATAAAATACAATTATCATCAGGATTTTCACAAATGCATGTAATAATACTAGTAGAAATAATAATCACAACACAAAACTGATGAAATCCAGAAGTATGGAGTTGATAAAATAGGCTGACAGGAGAGGGATCAAATACATTTGATGAAATTTCAAACTGTGGGATTCAACTCAGGAAAACTGGTCATAATAGAAGTGGTAGCCTCAAAAAATCCATGATTTTTAGAAGTAATAATGAATGGAATTTGTTATTGCCAAATAAGAAAATAAATCCTCATTACATTATTTAAAGACAATTAACTGGTCAGTTGAAAATAATTAAAAACAATACATAGAAATAGAACATGTTTAGTTGTATTAATCAAGAATTCATCTGGCCGGCACTGTGGCTCACTAGGCTAATCCTCCCTCTGCGGCGCCAGCACCCTGGGTTCTAGTCCTGGTCAGAGCACCGGATTCTGTCCCGGTTGCTCCTCTTCCAGTCCAGCTCTCTGCTGTGGTCTGGGAAAGCAGTGGAGGACGGCCCAAGTGCTTGGGCCCTGCACCCGCAGGGGAGACCAGGAGGAAGCACCTGGCTCCTGCCTTTGGATCGGTGCAGCGTGCCGGCCAAAGTGGCCATTTGGAGGGTGAACCAACGGAAGGAAGACCTTTCTCTCTGTTTCCCTCTCTTTCACTAACTCTATCTGTCAAAAAAAACAAACAAAAAAATGCAATTAATCTAATCTAACTTACTGGAATTCTCTCAAGAAAATATTCCTTTGATGACTTAGTGAGGTCAATTAATGCACACAAATTCAGAGATTTGTGAGTACAAAGCATACACTCCTAACATCTATATATCGCAGTAGTATGTCTCCCCCTACTTTATACCTTACCTCATGTCAGGTTGAAGAGTTTGAAACTGATGCGCCCTTCCAAAGTCAGGAGCCAGGTGCTTCCTCCTGGTCTCCCATGCAGCTGCAGGGCCCAAGCACTTGGGCCATCCTTCACTGCCTTCCCGGGCCACAGCAGAGAGCTGGACTGGAAGAGGAGCAACCGGGACAGAATCTTGCGCTCTGACCAGGACTAGAACCTGGGGTGCTGGTGCCACAGGCAGAGGAATAGCCAAGTGAGCCTCAGCGCCGGCCTTATTTTTTTAAAGTAGGGAGACATAGACAGACTGAGATCTATCACCCAATTGTTCACTCTCACATAGGTGGCCAGACCCCAACTACTTGAGCCACCACCTGCTGCCTCCCAGAGTACACATTTGCAGGAAACTGAAATCTAGAGTCCAACCAGGTCTTAAACCCAGGCAATCAGATACTCAAGGCTCCCAAGCAGTATCTTAAATACTGTGCCAAATGCTTGCCCCGATAAAAAATGTTAGTATTAGAAACCATATAGGCTCTATCCAAGTGAGTGACAGTAGAGATGGAGAAGAGATACTGTGTGTATGGAAATACCAGGATTTGGTTATAAACTAAATAGGATATAATAGATAAATGATGCAAAAAATGATGCAAACTTAAATATGACTCATTGCCAAAGAAATAAAAAAGAGATGTAGGGATTTAATTTATACTGATTGCTCACCAAAACTTGGGCTTATCTGTAAAAATCATGAACTTCATGGCGATATGTTTTGTGTGTAGAATAACACTATCAGCCATAATTATATTCCATAAGGCAATAAAATTTGTACAAAAATTTTCTCCCTCAGTAACATAAATATATCCATTGTAGAAGAAATTCGAATTTTATTTTATTTTACAGTTTGGGGAGGGGACTGAAAATTCCATCCTAATCAAAGCCATTTTTCCTTCATCTCTTCCTGTTCCCCTATTTGTGGCTGCTTAACTGCAGCCCAGGGAATGGAACTGGCAGCAGAGGTTTAGGAAGCACTGGGAGTGGGTAAGAGTCAGTCATGTATGCAAATTCAGTGGTGTTTATCATCAGTAGTGGGGCAGCCTGATTCCATCTGCGTCAAGGTCCTGTGGTGTCATTTTGAAAAACTGTTGTCATGTTATCCCCAGTAAAGGCCTGCAGAGAGAAGTCTAAGTCCCAGTGAGTCTCTCAGCAGTAAAGACAAGGTGTCCCTCAACTTTCTCTCCACCTGGAGCACAGAGAAGTCAGCTCCAGTTCTTTCCCCACACCATTCAGGCTTGACAAGGCTCCCCTCTGACCATCTGCCTCACAAGCTCCTATACGCATTTCTCAGGCACCAGGTGCTGACCTCAGCCTCTCGTCCAGCTTTGCTTTCTCCTCAGCTCTGGAAGGAAGATGAAGATTAGTGTGAGGAGTTCTAGTTCCATCCTTCTCAGGAATGAACTCCAGACCCTATAACTGACCAAGGTCTCACCTAGGGACTTCCCTACTTCTTTCTCATCCCAGTTTGTGGGTTTCTATGTTGTCTGGGGTTAAGTGGAGAGCACAGGAGATCTGAGTGCTTTTTAATACATTTTCTTTCCAAATCTTGTCTTACTCTTAACCTCAAGATTTTAAATTTTAACAGCCAAGTGCTGACTCCTCTGTTCTCTCATCTCGTTCTCACAAAAAGTCCCTGTGATAAATCATCTTAAATAGGCTGGTTGATTCAGCAGGGAGTGAGGGCATGGATCAAGAAGAGAAAAAAATATGTTGTGTAGCATTTCACATTCTTACACTGAGCCACACAGTAAGTCAGCAAGAGCTCATTGAAAATATCCTACTGTAATGTAACAAAAACTGAACAATATCCAATTCAACCTTCATATTCCTTGATATATCGTCTGAAAGTTGTCGAACAGAACAAACTGTAGAAAGTCATTCACTCCCAACCTCAAGTTTATCATCACCTTGTTGGGAATACATCTAAAGCTCAAAGAGCTCAAGCAAGCAAGCAGAATCTACTAATGATGAATTAGGAAACAGAGAGAGAAGAAAACCAGGGATAACAAGGGAGGAGATTGGAAGTTGAGATTTCTTTGCTAGCGCTGAGTTTCAGGTTTGCAGAGGGAATATAAAAGGCAGAAACAATCACCAGTTTCAAATGGGACATGTTGGATACCTAGGGGTTAGTGAAGAGAAGAGACTCTATTTTAAAAATGTAGTTGTGTTGACGTATGCATTTGATCTAACAGTGTACCTGAGTTCAATTCCCAGCTCTATCTTCTGACTACAGTTTCTTGCTAATGCAGACTCTGGGAGGCAGAGGTGTTGATCCAAGTAATTGTGTTCCTGCCACCCACATAGGAAACCTGGATGATGTTCCTGGGTAGCTGTAGCCTTAGCCCAAACATGGCTGTTGCACTATTGTGGGTATTTTGGGTGGAGGCTGAATTAGTGGATGGGCTCGCTCTCTCTCTCTCTAGCTCTCTCTCTCTCTCCTTTGCCACTCAAATAAATAAATAAAAACAAAAAATGAATTGTCTTGGTGGCTCTCTACTTTATTCATGTCTCCATTGAACTCTGCTGTAAATAGAAAGAGCTTTCTAATTAGACTTAAATGACAAACACCTCATTTATTTGGAAGGATGATTAAGAAAAATTTCATGGCCAAACATTTGAAGGTGAATTGAGTGAGGCTGAAATATGGAAGTGGTATGAGATACAATCATCTGTTAATTCATTTTACAAAGTATTTCATTTAGCAAATAATTTGTGAGCATCTCTATCATTATGGGCCTGTATTAAGCAGTAAGACACAGAGAGTCAGACAAAAAATAGTATTCCCTATGTAGATGTTCACTACAAAGTGGAGGAAACACATGGAAACCAGCTGTGCTCTCTCAGATGACACCCCGATCAAGGAAGCATTTGGGAAATGACTCTACTGAGAGAGGATGGTGAAGGCTCCACAAAGGAGATACCTTTTCAGAAAGAAGGAGATGATAGAATGCACTGTTTGAAAGAAAGAGCATTATAAGGAATGCAAATAGACTTCAATAAGCACCAGCAACCAGAGAGAGTTCTGCATTAAGGAAATTATCAGACTTCAGTGTAAGGGGCCCTCAGAGGACTTTAGAGAGCCATTGGTAATGAGTCTGGAATGGAGAGCACTAAGGGTTTGACTATAAAGAATTCTGCTGTGATTGGAATAGGCTCCCTCCCTCCCCCAAAAACACCTCATATGTGGGTATAAATTGTACCTGGCTGAGGGATTTGCAGTGAGGACCTTTGGGAAGGCTGGGTCTCCATGACAGCTTTAGTAACTTAATGAAAAAGGAGGGAGAGAGATCTGGCCAAGTAAACTTGCTCTGGGTCACCATGGGGTGCTCTGTGCCACTTTGGGTCCCTGCAAAGTCTCCATTAACAAGTAGGCCATCACTAAATGTAGCCCCTCAATACTTGACCTCCAGAATCATGGACTGAAAAACCTTCATTGTATAAAATGGTCTGGATTGGATTAAGATGGTGGAGTAGGGAGGGAACTTGCTGCTCTAGTCTAGGAGAAAATAGTTTTAAAAAGTAGAAAGAGTGCATTCTCAGGCAAATTAGAGGGAAAACAGCAGATGAAACTCTACACAAATTGGAGGGACACAGTGGCCCTACATGGAAGGCAAGGACATGCACAACTTGGTACTCCAGCGGCCAAGAGCCTCCACAATAGCATTGGAGAGTGAGGTGAGACCAGGATGCAGCTGCCAAAGCCACTGGCGAAAAAGCTGCAGGAAGAGCCCCATGGGGGATAGTGTACCTGCCAAAATAGAGGGAAAAAGGGGGGCACGTTTTCTCTCTCCCCAATCACCCTGCAACAGTGTCCTATTATGAGCTGATGGAAAGCAGGTGACATTTTAGACATATGTAACAGCTATGCCAGCTCATGTCCACACCCAGCAACCAGTCAAGTGCAGATTCCTGAGTCTGGTGGGGGAGAATGGACAGGGGGCTGGGTGCTCCTGACTGTGGGAAGCTTGTGTTCTGGGACTTTGAAAACACTGAGGCTGTTTGGGAGCACTCATGGTGTGCTTGGGACTTTGGGCAGTCAGTGTGGGAGGCTTCACACTATCAGGGCTCTCTGGTTACCTGGCGAGGGACATTGTTGAGGAATCTGAGCTTACACTGAGTACTGCACAAATCCTTTGTGTGGTCCTTGTGGCAGAGCAAAAGAACAATATACTCACTGGGGTTAGTGCCCAGGTACTGGTATCCTTTGAGGAGAGGAGCTCAGCTGAGTCTAGGCCAACAGATAAGAACAAACCTTCCTTATGATAAAAAAAAAAAAGATTTACCATGCCAAACTTTACCATGCTGAACCTGTGTGTGTCACCTCAGACATGCCCTTCACCCTGGAGAACTGAACTAAACAGAATTCCTTGGCCACACCCACCACATGCCACTATATATTCCCTGAAAGCAGGAACTCCACTAATCCATATAGTCTAAACGTAAGTCACCACAGGAAAAAAAAAAAAAAAAAAAAAAAAAAAACAACAAAGAAGAAGAAACCAACGAGTGTCTCCACAAATGCCAAACCCACCAAATCAAGAAACAATAAGTATGACAACATGACTCTCCCAAAAGAACACATCACTTCAATACTAGATTTTGAAGATGGTGAGACTGAAGAAATGCCAGAAATGGAATTTCAAGAAATTGACCACATTATTACTTAGAAGTAATCAGAACCAAATGCACAAACTAATAAAATTCTAACATGACATGAAAGAAAATTATTCCCACGAAATTGAGATCTTAAAGAGAAATCAAGATGGAATACTGGAAATGAAGAATTTAACAGAACAAATAAAAATTCAGCGGAAAGCCTTAACAACAGAATTGATGAAACAGAAGAAAGAATATCTGACTTAGAAGACAAAAAGCACAGGAAAGAATACAGTCAGACCAAACAAAAGAAAAAGATTTAGAAAACTAAAAAACACTGTTGGTAATTTACAGGATAGCATCAAATGACCCGGTATACAGGTTTTAGGAGTTCCTGAAGGTGCGGAAAGAGAGAAAGGATTAGAAGGCCTTTGTAGTAAAATAATTACAGAAAATCCCCTAACTTAGAAAAAAAAAAGGCATCCAAGTATAGGAAGCACATAGAAATCCTAATAGATATGATCAGAAAAGATCTTCAGTCTTCACCACATTCAAACTCTCCACAGTAAAACATAAAGAGAAGATTCTAAAGTATGACAAGAGAAATGCAAGATTACTTTCAGAGGATCTCCTATTAGACTCACAGTGGACTTCTCAACAGAAACCCTATAGGACAAGAGAGAATGGCGAGATATATTTCAAGTCTTAAGATAAAAGTACTATCAACACTATATCCTGCAAAACTCTCATTTATGAACAAAGGTGAAATACAGACCTTCCAAGACAAACAGAAATTGAAAGAATTTGTCACCACGCGCCCAGCACTGCTGAAGATACTTAAGGATGTGTTGCACACAGAAACACAGAAACGTGGTAATCAGTGTGAAAGAAGGTAAAGGAAGGAAATCTCCCAGTCAAAGTACAAAGGAAATCCAAAGTAAAAAATTGAATATTTATAGAAAAATGTCAGGGCAGTCGTTACTTATCAATATTCACTTTGAATATAAATGGCCTCAACTCTTCAGTTAAAAGACACAGACTGGATGAATAGATTAAAAATAAAACCAATCTATTTGCTGCCTATAAGAACACATCTCATCAACAAAAATGCCCTCAGAATGAAAGGATGGAAAAGGATATTCCAAGCTAACAGAAACCAAAAATGAGCTGTGTGGCCATCTGAATATCAGACAAAATAGACTAACACAAAACTGTTAAAAGTGACAAAGAAGGGCACTATGTAATGATTAAGTGATCAATAAACAGGAATAAGTAACTACTCTAAATGTATATGCACCTAATTACTGTACACCTGTCTATTTAAAAGAAATGTTAAGGGTTCTAAAGAGAGACATAAACTCAAATACAACAATAATGGTGGATTTTAATACCTCACTTTAAGCTATGGACAGATCAAACAGACAGAAAATCAGCAAGGAAACGGCAGAATTAATCAACACTATAGACCAAATGGACCTAGCAGATATCTACAGAACTTTTCATCCTACAGAATACACATTCTTCTTAGCAGTGCCAGGAACTATCTCTAAGATTGACTACATTCTAGACCATAAAGCAAGTATCAGTGAATTCAAAAACTCGAAATTATACCATGCATCTTCTCAGACCACAATAGAATGAAGCTGCAAATCAGCAACTTAGGAATCTCTAGAACATATGCAAACACATGGAGACTGAACAACACACTCCTGAATGAACAGTGGGTCATAGAAGAAGTCAAAAGTGAAATAAAAAAAAAATTCTGGAAACAAATGAAATAACAATACAACATATCTTATGGGATGTAGCAAAACAATAGTAAGAAGGAAGTTTATAGCAGTAGGTGCCTATATCAAAAAATTGGAAAGGTACCAAATAAATGAGTTATCAATGCATCTCAAGGATTTAGAAAAACAAAAGCAAACCAAACCCAAAACTAGTAGGAAAAAGAAATAATTAAAATTATAGGAGAAATCAACAAAATAATAACAAAAAATACAAAAGATCAGCAAAATGAAGAACTTGGTTTTTGGAAAAAATTAACCAAATTTGACACTCCATTGGCCCAACTAACCAAAAAAAAGGAGAGAGAAGTGCCAAATCAATAAAATTAAAGATGTAAAAGGAAATGTAACAGACACCACAGAAATAAAATAATCATCAGAAATTTATACAAAGAGCTCTATGCCAACAAACAGTGAAACCTAAAAGAAATGGGTAGATTCTTGGACACACATCAAAACTGAGCCAGAAGACATAGAAAACCTACACATATCCATTACCAAGATGGAAACTGAATCAGTAATAAAGGCCTTCCCAAAAGCAGAAGCCCAGTAATGGATGGCTTCACTGCTGAATTCTACAACAAATTTAAACAAGTACTAACTCCATTTCTTCTCAACTTACTCAAAACAATTGAAAGGGAAGGAATCCTCCCAAATTCTTTCTATAAAACAAAAATCACCTTAATTCCTAAACCTGGAAAAGATGCAACAGAGAGAGAGAACTACAGACCAATTTCCCTTATCAATGTATTTGCAAAAATCTTCAATGTTCATGGATTGGAAAAATAAAGATCATCAAAAAGTCCATTGTTCCAAAAGCAATATACAGATTCAATGCTATACTAATCAAAATACCAAAGACATTCTTCTCAGATCTAGAAAAAATGATGCTGAAATTCATTTGGAAACACAAGAGACCTTGAATAGCTAAAGCATTCTTATACAACAAAATCAAAGCCAGAGGCATCACAATACCAGATTTCAAGACATACTGCAAGGCAGTTATAATCAAAATAGCCTGGTATTGAAACAAAAACAGATGAATATACCAATGGAACATAATAGAAATGCCAGACTTCAATCCAAGCATCTACAACCAACTTATATTTGACCAATGAGCTAAAATAAATCCTTTGAGCATGGACAGTCTCTTTAACATATAGTGCTGGGAAAACTGGATTTCCATAGGCAGAAGTATGAAGTGGCACCCTTACCTTACACCTTACACAGAAATCCATTCAAAATGGACTAAAGACTTAAATCCATGACATGAAACCCTCAAATTATTAGAGAACACTGGGGAAATCCTGCAAGATATTGGCACAGGCAAAGAGCTTTTAGAAAAGACTCCAGAGGCATAGGCAATCAAAACTAAAATTCACAAATGAGAATACATCAAATTGAAAAGTTTCTGTATTGAAAAAGAAACACTTGGGAAAATTAAAAGGCAACAGACAGAATGGGAGAAATTATTTGCAAGCTATGCAACTAATAAATGATTAATAACCTGAATATACTGGGATCAAGAAACTCCACAACAACAAAACAAACAACCCAGTTAAGAAATGGGCAAAGGACTTAAACAGACAAGTTTCAAAAGAGGAAGTCCAAATGCCCAAGAGACACATGAAAAAATGTTCAAGGTCACTAGCTATAAGGGAAATACAAATCAAAACCACAATGAGGTTTCACCTCTCCCCAGTTAGAATGGCTTTCGTAACAGACATCAACAAACAACAAATGCTGGTGATGATATGGGGAAAAAAGTACCCTAATCCAATGTTCTTGGGTATAAAAACTGGTAATGCCAATATGGAAGAGAGTTTGGAGATACCTCAAAAAACTAAATCAGACCTACCATATGACCCAGTCATCCCACTCCTGGGAGTTTACCCAATGGAAATGAAATCAGCAAATGAAAGAGCTATTTGCAGTGCCTCCATGTTTATTGCAGCTCAATTCACCATAGCTAAGACATGAAATCAACCTAAATGTCCCTCAAATAATGACTGGAAAAAGAAATTATGGGATATATACTCTATTGAATACTGCATAGCAGTAAAAAAAAATTAAATCTGGTCATTTGAAACAAAATGGATGAATCTGGAAAACATCTTAAAGAATACTGTAATCAATACACAATTCTTCTTAAGTGCTGAAACTTAACTGAAAAGTGATCGCTGTTAAATATAAGAGTGGGAATAAGAGAGGGAAGAGATGTGCAATTCGGGACATGCTCAAGCTGACTTACCTCAAACAGTGGACTTAGAAACATACCAGGGGATTCAAATTCAATCCCATTGAGGTGGCATGTACCAATGCCATCTCACTAGTCCCAGTGATCAATTTCTGTTCACAATTGATCGTAATGATAGGACTAAGAACCAAAGGGATCACATAAACAAGAATAGTGTCTGCAAATACTAGCTGATAGAATAAAAAAGGGAGAGAATGATCCAACATGGGAAGTGAGATACACAGCAGACCCATAGAATGGCAGATGTCCTGAACAGCACTCTGGCCTCAGAATCAGCCCTTAAGGCATGCGGATCCGGCTGAAATGCCCATGAGAATATTTCAGGCATGGAAAGCCAAGACACTCTGGGGAAAACAAAACCTAAATGAAAGATCTCCGTGAGTGAGATCCCAGTGGAAAGAATGGGTCATCAAAGAAGGAGGTACCTTTCTCTGAAGGGAGGAGAGAACTTCCACTTTGACCATGGCCTTGTCTAAATATGATCAGAATCAGTGAACTCAGGGGACTTCCATAGCCTTGGCAGCTCATGACAAGAGCCTAGGGTGATTACTGATGCCATAAACAAGAGTGTCAATTTGTTAAGTCAACAACAGGAGTCACTGTGCACTTACTCCTCATGTAGGATCTTTGTCCTTAGTGTGCTGTACATTGAGATTTAATGCTATAACTAGTACTCAAACAGTATTTTTCACTTTATGTTTCTGTGTTGGAGCAAACTGTTGAAATCTTTACTTAATGTATGCTAAACTGATCTTCTGTATATAAAGAGAATTGAAAATGAATCTTGATGTGAATGGAAGGGGAGAGGGAGTGGGAAAGGGGAGGGTTGCGGGTGGGAGGGACGTTATGGGGGGGAAGCCATTGTAATCCATAAGCTGTACTTTGGAAATTTATATTTATTAAATAAAAGGTAAAAAAAAAAGCCAATCCCAAAAGGACAAGTAACATATGTTTTCTCTGATCTGTGATAAATAACAAAACACCTAAAAGGGAATCTGTAGAAGTGAAATTGACACTTTGAGAATCGATGACTTGAACAGTCGAGGAACTTTTTTTTCCCCTCCATACTTTTTGTTGGATTCTTTACTTAACATAGAGTTAATCATATGTGTATCAAGTCATTTGAAAATAGATCATGGTAAAAAATAAGAGAGGGAGGAGAAAGTTTATAAGCTGTATAGTTCTGCATACATTCCTATGAACTTACTTCTAAGGGCACTATTTAAATCTTGCCATTGGACCCCAAATCCCATTAAGCTGGGTGGTAAAAATACCATCTTAAGTGTTAAAGTGACCATATTAAGTGTTAAAGTGATCATAGAGATAGGATTAAGTGTCAAAGAGATCATATAAATAAAAAAGTGTCTGGTTGGTAGTAATAACAGAGAGAATTAAAATGGAGAGAATGTTTCAACATGGGAAGCATTCCACACAGCAGGCTCATAGAATGATAATCACTTTAAATAACATTCTGACCTCAGAATTAGCCCTTATTGCACTGTGGTCTGGCTGAAAAGCCCATGATAGTACTTCAAGCATGGAAAGCCAAGATACTACGGCAAAAAAAAATGTCCTACATGAAGGATCTCTGTGAGTGAGACCCCAGTGGAAAGAAGTGGCCATCAAAGAAGTGTGTACTTTCCTCTGAAGGGAGGAGAGAATTTCTATTTTACTTATGGCCTTGTCTAAATACTGGCAGAGGTTGTAGATTCAAAGGCTTCCATAACCTTGGCAGCTCATGTCAAGCACCTTGGGTGATCACTGACATCATATATGAGTGTTAATTATTAAATTAACAACAGGAGTCACTGTACACTAACTTTCTGTGTAAGCCTTGTGTCCTCAATGAGTTATAGTATGTGAATTAACTCTAAAACTTATTCTCAAACTTTTTGCGTGTGTGTGCAAATTGTTGAAATTTTTACTTAGTATAGAGTTGTTCTTCTGTGTATAAAGTTAACTGAAAATGAATCTTGGTGGAGAATAGGTCTTGTAATGGGAGAGAGAGGAAGAGGTGGAGTGGGAGTTGGGGTAGGAGGGCAGGTATGGTGGGAAGAATAATTTATACTCCCAGAGTTGTACTTATGAAAGTTGCACTCATTAAATAAAAGGTTTCTTTGGGAAAAATGATCTGACATAAGGTTAATCTTATGTTTATAACATTAATTGAAAATAAATCTTAGTAAAAAATAAGAATGGGAAGATGAGAAGGAGGAGGAGGAAGCGTAGGAGTGCAAGCGGGAAAGCAGGTAAGGTGGGAAGAATCACTGTTTCTAAATTTGTATATATGAAATAAAGTTTGTATGAAATGAAGTTTGTATACCTTAGATAAAAGGTTTCTAGGGTAAAATAAATAAATCCTACCTTATCAGCAAAAATAAAAGATCTGGTATGTGGCATTCCATTAATAGCAACAGAAAATTCACTAAGGCAGCCTTCTTAGCACATATTGTAAAATGTAGGCATTTTCCTTGACTGACGAAGAACTACTGGCTGGTTTTTAGCGGAGAAAGTGACCACATGTATCACATTTTAGAGAGATCACTCAGATGGCATTGTGGTGAGTTAACCCAGAGATCAGAGAGGAAGCTGAAATACTGTTACATACTTTACATACAAAAATGGGGTCAGACCTAAATCAGTAGATACGGGGATGTTTTCAGGAACAGGCACAAGAGGCTGTCTGTGTGAGTGTAGAATAAGGGAGTCAGGATATATCAAAAGGAGAAAGGGAAAAAATGGCATCCAAATTTTTGGCTATGAGAGGGAATTAGCATAGGGGATAGAGAGGGGTTTTCTGATGGATTAGGCCAAAGGAGTTGAGTTTTAGACATGCTAAATCTCAGATACCTGTGGGATGGCCAAATGGAGATATCTTATAGTTGTTTGATGTACAGATCTGAAGCTTAGGAGAGAGGGTGGGGAAGATTTGTGTCTGGGAATTCTGTCTCTGAGCTGAGGCTGTGAATCAGCCCTGTCTGGAACACTGATATTTATGGAAAAGGAAAGAGGAAGTGTAGCCAATGAACGAGATGGAAAATAATCATCTAGAGGAATAGGAGAAGAACCTGGAGTCTAATTACCAGGAAACAGGAAGGAAAGAGTATCAAGCAGAAGAGAATGGTTTTCATCACCACATTCTATAACAGAGTTACATAGGGGCAGTTGATGTCAAGTCCGAGGACAAGATGACTGCTGTTCAGAGAGATGAAGGTTATAATCCAAATTTGGAACAACTCTCCAACATCAATACTTCTAGTCCCTTGCAAATAATTGGCAGTTGGGAAAGATTAGTTGAAATTGCGGCTGTTTAATGATGGAAGTTCTTGTCTGATGAATGGCACACAGGTGCTCATTAAGCAAAGATGGCTGCCATTCTTCCAGGTGTGTTATAAAAGGGGTCATTGGGGGTCAGTGCTGTGGCATAGTGGGTAAAGCCACTGCCCACAGTGCCTGCATCCCATATGGGCTCCGGTTTGATTTCCTGGTGCTCCACTTCTGATCAAGCTCGCTGTTATGGCCTGGGAAAGCAGTGGAAGATGGCTCAAGTCCTTGAGACCTTGCACCCATGTGGGAGACTGGGAAGAAGCTCCTGGCTCCTGGCTTCCCATTGGTGCAGCTCCAGCTATCACAGCCAATTGGAGAGTGAACCAGTGGATGGAAGACCTCTCTCTCTCTCTGCCCCTGCCTCTCTGTAGCTCTGTCTTCCAAATAAAATAAGTAAATCTTTTTTTAAAGGGGGTCACTGACATAGATGGAGAATATGTACAAAAAGGGATAGTTGAACAATCTGGATAGCAAATCCTTGGTGTGAGTGTCGTGGTTTTGTTTTGGTCTTAATGTTGAAATGGAGTTACTTTGGTCAAATGACTAGTGGGATACCAGGTCAGCTTTACTCTCCGTGTAACCCTGGTGTTATAATTCCCTCACCCATTAACTTGGGAGATATAATCTGTCCTATCTACTTCACAGAGAACAGATGTATTTCTTAAGTGTTTGGGAACATTAGGAGAAAGAGAAGGCAATGAAATAGGGCAGGCCTAGGGCATCTAAGGTTGGCTTTGCCATGATCTGATTGGCTCAACTTAGGCAAATGAGTCTTTTACATTTATAAAATGGATAGGATAAACAAGACATAGTCTAAGATCCCTTCCACCTTCAATTTCTTTCAGGCTGTGATCATTTCCTTCCCTATATTCACCATAAGCACCTTTGCCATGTGCAGGTGGAAAGGCTTCTAAAGTGCACAGTGACTTGCTGGATCCCTAGTGCAGTCCAGTGATGGGCTACAGAGGGATTCCTTTGTTATGTCCACTGCCTGGGAGACACTGAGTCTCCATATGGTTTAGGGACTACAGAACTGGCAAAGGCTGCAACGGGATCTTGAACTTGGTTGTTTTGTCTTAAAAACCATGCCTCCCTGTGCACTTACTCCTCATGTAGGATCTCTGTCCTTAGTGTGCTGTACATTGAGATTTAATGCTATAATGAGTACTCAAACAGTATATTTCACTTTGTGTTTCTATGGGGGTGCAAACTGTTGAAATCTTTACTTAATGCATACTAAACTGATCTTCTGTAAAAAAAAAAAAGAAATTATCAATTCCCAACTTGACTCTCACTAGGATTAAACATGACAATAGGTCTGATCTGATTTCATCATCATTTAAAAAATCACCTATCATTTTTCACTTTATGTTTCGGTGTGGGAGCAAACTGTTGAAATCTTTACTTAATGTATACTAAGCTGATCTTCTGTATATTAAGATAACCGAAAATGAATCTTGATGTGAATGGAAGGGGAGAGGGAGTGGGAAAGGGGAGGGTTGCGGGTGGGAGGGACGTTATGGGGGGGAAGCCATTGTAATCCATAAGTCGTACTTTGGAAATTTATATTCATTAAATAAAAGTTAAAAAAATTCAAACCAAAAAAAAAAAACACGCCTCCCCCATAGTATAATGTACATATGATAGGCATTACTCTATTTAATAGAAATTCTTAGTTGATATGGAAAGGGGTAGAACCTGCCTCTGGAAAGCCTGATTTAGAGTTCAATCTCAATCTCTGTGGTATTTCACACAAGAGGGTCATTACTCCTTTGGAAGGATGCTCAATTTCTGCATGTGCAAAGGAGAGCTATTCTTTCCACCCTGCAGATTCAGAAATTCATGAAGAGGGTGTCATGAGGCGAGAGAGGCAGCTGGGAATTACTGAATTAATGTGCACATTGTGGTCACTTGTTCTGTGAGGGCTGCAGTCATGTCATCCAGCTGGTTACAGCCAGTCCACTGCTTTCTAGTACTGTGAGGGTGCAGCATGCCTGTCCTGTGAGCTGGTCCTCTCCGAATGGCCTGGGTAAAATACCCTTCAGAGGGACTGCATTCTCCCTCCCATTTAATCCAAATATTTAGCTTTTGGCCTGCCTCAGCTGTGCTTTGGCAAGAAGTTTTGGGAGGAGGAGGCAGATCTGAGGGGACTTCCTTTGAAGCCTTGGGTGTCCCACAGTGATGTGGGGCCTGGGCCAACCAAGTTGGGCTTTGAGGCCAGCAGCAGGTTTGACACTCTGGTGGTTTCTGACTTCATTAGGGTACAACCGAGGACTATTGAGGATCTTTCCTATCTGGGCAGGACTGCAGGTGCCATCTCAGCCATTCCTAGAGCTGCCCTCAGCAGCCCAATACATTGTTGCCTGAGATGACAGATGGGAACTTGGCTCTGTCAAAAGAGAAAGGAATTTTACTGATGAGGCCTGTTGGAAATTCTTGGGTGACTTCTCACTATCACACACTAAGAATTAAGCACTTGGGTAATTTATGCTTCATATTGCTAAAACCATAGTGTGGGTGTTTTTTTTTTTTTCTCCCAGGAGATGGAGGGCCCATTAACCGGAAGCTATGATCACTGCTGAGCTACTTCAGGTCCACCATATCAGCGGCCCAAGTGGCACAGAAATGAGATATCATCCTGATATCATAATGGGATCTGATCAGAGGGAGGAAAGACTATGTCTCACAAACAGTGAGGGAATGAGGGAGAGGTGTGGTCCCATGCGTCCCACCAGGCCATTCTGAGTACTGTTAACTAAGCATCCAAGTTCAAAGGCCTGGTGACCAGGGATTCAGATCTTCAGAGGCGGGAGTCTGGGTGAACACCCAAACCACCGAGGATAGTAAAAATATGAACCAAGGGATGAGTCTGCAGGCAGGGGCAGGATGGATGGATCTAGAAGCATGGTGGAGCAGAGATGTGAAGTCTCAGTTTCAGCACAAATTTCCATGCAAGAACTAAAGTTAGGCCCATTGCCGTTTCTATAGTATGATGCCTCAGGAATTGTGATCAACCAGAAACAGGGAGAAACTATGTCTGGATGAAGTGATTTTTTTAAAAAGATTTATTTTACTTATTTGAAAGACACAGTGATACAAAGAGGTGGGGGGAGATTCTTCCACTGTTCACTCCTCAGGGGTTGGGCCAGGCAAAAGCCAGGTACTAGGAGCTGGGCCAAGCAGAAGCTAGGAGCCAGAAACTCCGTCAGAGTCTCCCACATGGGCGGCAAGGGCCCACGCAGGGCTGTCTTCCACTGCTTCCCCAGAAGCATCAGATGGGGCGAGTTGGATGGGAAGCAGCACAGTGGGGACTAGGAATCAGTGCTCTGATATGGGAAGCCAGTGTCACAGGCAGTGGCTTAACCCACTGTGCCACAATGCTGCCCAGTAGATGAACTGAGCTTCACATGAGAAGCCAGGGCGTCCCAGTAGGGCAGGGGTAAGGAGAAGATCTCTGGGTGACCCCAGGAACCTCTTTCCCAGACCAGTGCATCTCTTTCTCACAACTTCTCCCCTCTCTGTTGATTGTGAACCACCTCTTCAAGAATGTTACACATTCCCTTCCACCATGAGTTGCTGTCCCCATCTCTCAGACCTCAGCCAGTGACTCACTGATACAGGATTGCAAATGCACTATCCACACCCCATTGCCTGAAGGTAGGACCCACTGTGAGCTGTGATTCATGCCCCAGAGCTCACTGTGGAATCAAGCAGAAGTTGGATGCTAGCTGAGACCACATCTATAGTTCTTTTCTTGTCCAGTATCATTTGCCTCATTCATTTCCTCTTAAAAACACTCAAATCCCTCTTCTAGCCCAAAAACAGCAATCATCAAGCCCAATCATGCCATTCTGGGCATCCTGCAAGGCCCTTGACATGTGTTATATAATGCAATCTTCAGTTGAAGCTGTGAGATCAATATCCCTGTTTGTTTTTAATTAGTCTGAAGAGCAGAGATCAGAGACAGACAGACAGACAGACACACACACACACACACACACACACACACACACAGAGAGATAGGAATTAGGAGAGGGAGAGGGAGAAAGGGAGAGAGAGAGAGAATCTTCAATCCACCGCTTCACTCCTCAACTGACTGAAACATCCAGGGATGGGCCACTATAAAGACAGGAGCCAGGAACTCAAGTGGGTCTTCCACACCGATGGCAGAGACCCAAGTACTTGACCCTTCACCCGCTGCTTCCCTGGGTACAGAGCAGCAGGAATCTGGAATCTGGAGCAGAAGTGGAACTTGAACCCAGGTACTTCATCTAATATGGGATGTGTGCATCACACAGGACATCTTAACTACTGTGCCAAATGCTTGCCCCTGCCACTCTTTTCAAAATCAGGTGAGCAAGGCTCAGAAAAGTTAAGTAAGTTGCTCAAGGTAACACAACTCACCTTCAAGTCTACTAGCTCCAGTGCTCCTGAGTTTTACCATTATTCACTTTTGTTTCTGAATAAGGTCACTGAGGAGACTTTTAGAAGAAAAGGCTGCAGCAAGGCTCCACAGAGAGGAGATCATATGGTCTGTAAACCTCTTGTGTTGTTAATTAGGGAACATTTAATTAGTCAGCCTCCTACTATCTAAAAGTGTCCAAATCAAAGCTCGGAAATACGTACAAGGGATGGAGGTCCAATCCAATCCAAGACCTTGAAGGTCCTGAGGAAAATTCTATTGCTGTATCTAAATTCTTAATCCTACATGAAGCACTGACAGCTCTGTGCCTGAGTAACTGCAAGATCACTGGCCCAAACCATTTAGAAGGAAATCATAGAGAACAAGACAGGGACCTTAACTCTGCTGCAATTGCACAGCAGGTGTCAAGTTTCCCTCCACTTAGACTTGGAAAGCAACCAGGCAGGCTATTCGCCATTCAGGCAGTGGTGCAGCAGAGCAAATGATAATCACAGGGATGTTGGTGATAATAATAGTTCTTCCTAAGTGCCAGATATTGTTCCAAGCACTTTACATTGCAAATTCTTTTAATTTTCACAACTCTCAGAGAAGTGGGTAGGTAGTCAGTATAGTCTCTTGTGAATGTACATTAGAGTTTTCTAGAGGCTATACCATGTGTGATAGCACAAGTTGAATTCAATAGCGAATATAAGAAACTACCTTCCTCTATTAAGCCAAATATCAAAGAAATTTGTTCTTAAAATAATGATTTTCATAAAATATGTTACATATATCAACATGTCAATGACTTTATTATTGTTACTTAAAAGCAGATTTTTAAATACATATTTTAATTTTCCCCTAAGTTTTAGATTCCAATATGTAAAATACTGATAGACTTGACTTACATAAAAACTTTTTTGAAGTGCTCTATAAGAGTTTATAAAGAGATTGTGATGGGCTGGCACCATGGCTCACTTGGTTAATTCTTCCTCTGTGGTGCCGGCATCCCATATGGGCACCAGGTTCTAGTCCTGGTTGCTCCTCTTCCAGTCCAGCTCTCTGCTGTGGCCGGGAAGGCAGTGGAGGATGGCCCAAGTGTGTGGGCCCCTGCACCCATATGGGAGACCAGGAAGAAGCACCTGGTTCCTGGCTTCGGACTGGCATAGCTCCGGCTGAGGTGGCCATTTGGAGGGTGAACCAATGGAAAAGGAAGACCTTTCTGTCTCTCTCTCTCTCACTGTCTAACTCTATCTGTCAAATAAATAAATAAATAGTGATGACAAAAATTTGAAATCCTTAACTAATTCCATTCTTTAATTTAGAATATTTGGCATGCCCTCAGCTTGGCATTCATCTTTGATAATAAAATCAATGGTATGTTCAGCAGTGCCCACCAAATGTAACTATATTTTGTTCTGATTTCTCTTTAGTTCACTTGTCACTAGTTGTCTAAGAATATTCCTTTTGCCTATGGAGATGTCATACAACCTAAATATCCAAAACCTTACTGAATATGTTGAGAGAAGCTGACATTTCAGTATCATGAATGCTGCTGCTTCTGTTGGAATCCAGAGGTGAGAAGGAAAAGGGTTGAAACAGCAGATGGGATAGAGCTGAAAGAGCAGAGAGGGTGTCTCCCTTTAAGTCTAGATGTGACCTTGGCTGTTGCAGAAGGGCAAGACACAAAGCCTGTTGAACATTTTCTTTCCAGTGGCCCTGCTCTTCCTCATCTGTCTCAGCATTGCTTGTGAGGGGCAAAAATGCCATCACTACCTTATTGAGCATTGTCACTATTTAGGTGAACCTCAAATCAGGATTATGAAAAAAATGACAAATAGTTTAAGAAAACAAAATCCCACAAAACAGAAAACTGAGTTGACCTGATGATTAATGGAAGGGCCATTGCTTTATTTTCTGTAGCTGCAAATTTTCTGAAATATTTTCATTGTGATGGGTGCTGTGAATAGTCTGCTGGCTGGGAGGGACAGTGACAACCTCAGAGGCACATATTTATTAATTACACGATTAAATGTGGCATTATGTCATTAACATTTTACATGGATGTTTTACCACTGAATTAGCAATGGCTAGAGCCTTTCCTGGTACAATGCAGGGATTAAAAACATACTTGCTAAGTGAACAAAAGAAAAAAGGAAAGGATAATAAGAAAGAGTAATAGAAGTGAAGAAAGAGGAGGAAGAGGATAGAGAGAGGAGATTAGTGGGAAAGCAGGAGTGAGGGAGGGAGGAAAGAAGAAAAGAAGGAAAGTGTGGAGGATTTCTTCTTTTTTACTTATGGAATATAGAGGTTGAAATTGTGTTACTAGTCCATGATGATGTATTTGGCACTCTGGGGGAGAAAGAAAATCTGCTTTCTCATTAAATTTAGGAAATCCAAAGCTTTCGCCCTAAGGGGAGAACCGTGTTTATGGAATGGTGGAGTTTCTAAGAAAAATGATCCTGTGTACAAAAACATGTAATCATTTTGTTGACATGAGATTCTTACTATGTTAAGTTTAGAAATATGAAATACATTGTCCCTCTTAGTCTGGTCAATGCTTCTTTTTGCCACTCCCATTTCATAATTGAGTCATTTTATATATTTACTTCTCCTTTCCTAAAACAGTTTACTTTTACCTGCACCTAAGCAGAGAAATTGAAAGAAAATACATGGATTTAGAATATATATATACATATATATATTATAGCCATTTTAAATGCATTTTTCCAAGGCATATCAAAATATCCTTGGAATTTGTTGTGAAAACTTGACCACATCCTATTTAGCATGAGGTTAAAATTAACAGTAACATGTGTTTTAGAGATCTCAATTTGCAAAATATTAATAGAGAGTTCATGGGCAGTTAACTGCAATAAAGGGAGGAAATGAAGTTTATGGTGCAAGGTCCTACGGATTACAGCCTTGCCTACCCCTGAGCATATTCATATCCCAGAACTCAACGAGAGGTGAAGGAGGCCATAAAAGGAACATAGGAAATCTCAAGGCTAACATAATGACTCTCCTCTTTCTCCTGGGAGGGCTTACAAGGTCTAAGAGGTAGTCTCACCCAGCCTTGGATTCTTCCTGCATATTCAAAGTCCTTACACTTCAACCAGAGCTGTAAAAGAAGGACCTCGAGTAAGATTCACAGCTGCTGAAATATTGGGAGAGAGCCTTGGGTTTGGAAAGAGAGTCGTGGAGATACCCTGGTTAAGAGTCAGGAGACATGGTTTTTCCACTCTCTACTATTGATTCTTATGTGACCTTGAAGAAATCACTTCTTTCTGCACGTGTCACACATCACTTCAACAGATGATGGGGCTGGGTTATCTATAGGGACTCTTTCTGCCCTTTAATTTGTATTTCAGCATGAATCTCACCCTTATCCAGTGGACTGTCTAGAAAACTTATTGACTACTTCGTACAAGATTTTACATTAGAACCAGGAAAAGTCACTGGAATCTCAAGTAATAATGACAGTGAGAAAGAGAAATTGTAGAAATCAAATGACTAGAAATATCAGGCCTGATTTTAGAGTCAGTGGGATAGCACAGTAGTTGGAATAGGTTAAGGAAGGAAATACAAAAATAGAAACAGCATGGCCATATCAGGACTTCACATGGGTAGGGGAAGAGCTTTTTGAGCCATCTCTGGGGCCACCTTTAGGGTCAAACTTCCTTCTCTGCAGTTATGGAAACCTTTTTGAATTCAAGCTGTCCAAAATCTGTGGCTGAACCAGACCTTTCTGTTGAGTATAATACTGGTCTTGCCTCCCCACCTGTACTCTGTCAGCTGGGACTTGACTTTCTCATTCCAGCTAGCAGATGTCCTCATGTTAGCTCCTTTTCATACTAGCTCCTTTAGATCTCTGTTGCAATCACTTTCTACTTCTGGAAAGCCTGCGTGGGAAGGATCAGAGATTCATCACTTTTTAGGATGTTGATGGAGGAAATATTTTACTCTCTTCATATTCAGAGGGCACAATCCTATGAGCCTCTATGGGGCTTATGGTACCAACGTCCAAAGCCAGTCTTGCAAAAGCAAATGGTATCAGAGGTCTTCAGCCAATCAAGTCCTTTGGTCAATGGAACTCAGAGTATCATAGAGTCATGCCAGATCCAATAACTGAACATGATGCCCAGGCATGCATTAGACTGGAACAGGTTTTCTACAATGAGGTCCAACACTTGAAACTCCAAAAGTAATTTGGCAGGCTGTGTCTGGTCCTACCCATACGTCTTGGATCTCTCCATTTTCTTTATAATAAACTCTCAATTTATGGAACGTCCCAGGTGTCCTAGGGCCATAATTTTGCCAAGAACTCAGCTTAGTTCTCTGGGTTATCAATAAACTGCTTTGTGCTCACTGGAGCCTGGATTTTTTTGTGTGATTGGAAGACGCGTCGGCATAGATCACCTCCTGAACTATAATCAAGGGTGCACTAACCTCACATCCCTTTCCTTAGGTCCACTGTGCTGCATATTCCCATCCTGCAAACATTCAGCCCACATTCGTCTTTGGTTGAATTTTATTTCTGACCCTTTGTGAGCAAGAAGAGCTTCCATGGAAATATCAGAGACTGTTACTATGAAGACCTCATTTTACTCTCATTAAGGATCTTCTTGAGAAAGAATCTCGTGATGCTAGCCTCATTTTTTATGGGAATTATTTGATAACTGCTTGATAAAGTTTCTGAGGCGTCTAATCAGTTGCTGTGGATCTCAAGAACACTGAACACTGAGAAACTGAAGGAAATATGTAAGGCTTGTTTGTTCCTTTACTTGTTTGTTTTAATTAAGATCAGCACTTGCACAAAAGCGGTAATCTTTTTAATTATGCACACTTTGTACCTCAGCTTATCTATGCACAGTTCCTGACCAGAGGTAATTTCTGTTCTAAATAGAACGCACGTGTGTCTAAAGCATCAAAGCAGCAGGAACCCCCTGCCCCCAGCTCACACCTCCCCTGCAGATTTCATCTTGCTTAGTCCAAGACAGAAACTATCGAGTGGCTCTGATCCACTATAAGTAGAAACTAGAATTGGTCCTTCCCTACTATTGTTGGGACCCAATGAGAATTAGGGTAGTTCTTAAGTACCCAGGAATCTACTAGATGGCAGCTGTCCCAACCCTCAAAGTGTAACCATCCCAGGCAGAAGAGGCCCACTACTATGTTTCACCATGCAGATTGGACCCTGCAAGCTCATGGAACAAGTTAGCACTGAGTTAACAGATACCCTTTGGGTCCTATGAACTAGACCCCTACTCACATACATCAAGTTTTTTTTCATCATTTTTTTTATTCAAGACATGCCCAATTTTTATTCTACCAAAGGGCTGATACAGTTGGTATTCTAGCATACATCAATGCCTGAAAAACATCAGATTGAGCTTTGCAGATCAAGCTTTGGTGAGTTTGTTAGTACCAAGGATAGGTTATTATGCTCGCCCTCAATTCACTGTCACATTCATGAGAGGTGATACATCCAGGGGAGATGATTGCAACCCTAAATAACTAGGTATGATCTCCCAGCACATGGGGCCATGTGGTTAAATTCCTCCTGGTTCCAATCCCTCAGTTCTACACATCCTTTGCTTTTCTAGTTGATTCCCCCAGCAGCAAAGATTCCCTTGAAGATTGTCATATATGCCAAGGTCCTGATGGCTGAGGGATGAGGACCAACCCTGTAGCAACAGGGGATGTGTGCCTGATGAGCAGCCCAAAGAAGGCAGTGCACTAAACAGCATTTTCAGAATAAGGAGGAAGTTGGGAGGATTACTGGTTTAATTCAGGGGACCACAATAGTAGAGTCTTTTGATTGATGGAGTAAAGAGAAAGCACATTGGTCTTGTAATAGTTAACTTGGGGCTCAGCCACTTATCAAATCTGGAGTCATGATCCACTTACCTTATTACCTTTAACCCTGATGTTTTCATATCTTCATCAGTTAAATAGTGGTAATAGTAAGTATCTTGAGAAGTTACTGAGGAGAATGTAATGTGGCTATATTTATGGAATATCTGAAAAAACTTTGTACATAGTAGGTGCTCGATATAAGAGCTATTTACTACAATAAAGGAAAATTAATACAGATTGATGGAATTACTTTATTACTCTTTCTGGATCTGAGAAATTCCAAGGGAGCTTTCATAATCAGAGGTCTGACCTAATTAGTTCTACAAAAATGATTAATAAAACTCATTTTTTAAATTAATTTCAGGAGAGCTAAGAGAGATAACTGTGCCAAAGTCTGTAGAAACACAAAATGCCTTCTCGAAGCTCCATTTGTCTTAGTAGCAAGTCGAATCTCCCCACTACACATGCACAGGGTGCACAAACACATACAAATGTTCACATACATGCAAAAACATGTGCACATAGGCCTTCACTCTAACCTTAACCTGTCTATTGTGTTCCCCTTGTCTCTGTTCTTAAACTTCTGTACTGGCGTGTCAAAGGAGATGAAACTGATGCTTCAAGCCTGCTGAATCTTAACTCATCAAATAGCTTGGCTTACCCCCTTTACTACATTACAAGGCATGTTAGGCATTTTTTGCATGGGATTGGGAAATCACTTTTCACCAGTAATAGCAGAACTGAACCCCAAAAGACTGGAGCTCAGTTTCAGTCTCAGAACCCAGGAGGTCAGAGTGGGTTCCATCAGGGAAAATCACAAACTCCCTTTCCTCAGCGAAGCAAAACACATTCTGGGGCAATGAGAGGCTGAAAGTCAAGCACAGCAGTTTCTAATATTTTTCCACTTGACTTTTCTTAATTAGTGTTGACTAGCTTAACGAAGCAATTAAGGGGCTTATTTGCTTTTTTAAATCACATGTGAAATTTAAGAAACCTTGAAATAGAAGAAATATTTGTCCCCAAGATCTTACCCCACAAGGGATATCAGTTGGAATATTCTCCAGCCACTAGAAAGTGAGAACAACTGGCCCTGATCCCCAAAATGAGGCCCAAGCAAAACAGCAATCGCAGTAGCCAGCTTTGCCGGTGGAGACCCAGTTGGTACATGGCAGCTTCTAAACTGGATTGCTGAGACTTCCACTGAAAGCAGCAACGATAATTAGTTTATAACAATAATTAGTTTTGACAACACTATGAATAATAACATCCATAATGATTGCGGTGCTTATGTTCTACCAATGTGTTGCTCACTTTTAATATATTGTTTCTATTCCTATCTGAAAAACATTCTGTTTTTCACTAGAGTTAAAAATAGGGATTTAGAGAAGGTGAGTGGCATGCCCAGGTTGATACACCTGGCCACCTGGCAGAATCTGGATGCAAATTTTTCTCATGCCAAGATTTGTGGTCTTCCCATGATATTTTACTCCTCTCTGAAGAATACTCAAGACTGTTAGATAATTATATTGGTGTACATATGCTTATAGGTATATTTATATAAATAGTATACATGAATAGACTATAATTAAAATTAGGTTATTTTATCTTAAATAATTATATAATCAGATTATATGACACTCTAATATGCAGAGGCACTGCAAAAAGTTTGTAGAAAAATGGAATTGAGGGATCAGCATTGTGGAGCAGAGTTAAGCCTCCACCTGCAATGTTGTTATCCCATATGGGCACCAGTTTGAGAGCCAGCTACTCCACTTCTGATCCAGCTCCCTAATGTGCCTGGAGGAAGCAGTGGAAGTGTTGGGCCCTTGCACCTATGTGAAAGACTTAGAACAAGCTCAAGGCTCCTAGCTTCAGCCTGCCCCGGCCCCAGTTGATGTAGCCATCTGGGGAGTAAACCAGTGGATGAGAGATTCTCTCTCTCTCTCTCTCTCTTCTACTCCTCCTCCTCCAACTAATCCTCCTCTTTCTTCTTCTCCTCCTCCCTCTGTAACACTGCCTTTAAACTAAATAAAAACTTAAGGCAGTAGTTCTCAAACTACAGCAAGCAACAGAATCACTTGAAGGACTCATTTAGCACAGATTACTGTGCCCACCCAGTAGTTTCTGTATCAGGTCTGAAAACTCAAACAAGAAAAATGGAATTGAAAGATGAACTTATATGTTCAAAAATTTTTGAAATCCATGCATAGTTTGTTCATAATACATATTTTCCCTGAGTGTTTTTAGAGATTCTTCATATATATTATATAATAATGAAAAATTATTGCTATATAATTTTATTATAAATCACTCATTTAAATGAAATGGTAAATATGTAATAATATGTAATTTATATAAATATGAACTAATATATATAAATACAAACTAATAATTAATATGTATAATATGCACTATATAAAATGTGCTACAAGATGCATGAAAAGCAAATTATACAGATTCATAATATATATATAACCCATCACATAATAAATAATATCCTTTAGATTGTAGTTACTGTAGTACATAACACATAATGAATCACAATTCCATCTAAATAATCATAAATGTCTATAGAATACCATGTGTTTCATTAGAGGGTTAGCAATTAGATTATTTATTAAGTAGATGTTATGGATAATATTTTATATTATAGTATAATATGATTAATTTTATCATGAAATAAGAAATTTTAAATAATGAATAAATGGACTGTACAAAGGGTCTGTTATAATGCCTTTAATTATACAAATTAAGATTGATCACCTACCATATGCTAGGAACACTGCAAGGTATTTACACATGTTGGAATCTTACCATTTTCTTTCTGTTTTTTTTTTTTAACAGGCAGAGTGGACAGTGAGAGAGAGAGACAGAGAGAAAGGTCTTCCTTTTCCGTTGGTTCACCCCCCAATGGCCGCAGTGGGCCAGCACACCCTGCTGATCCGAAGCCAAGAGCCAGGTGCTTCTCCTGGTCTCCCATGCAGGTGCAGGGCCCAAGCACTTGGGCCATCTTCCACTGCACTCCCGGGCCACAGCAGAGAGCTGGAAAGGAAGAGGAGTGACCAGGGCAGAATCTGGCGCCCCGACCGGGACTAGAACTCGGTGTGCCGGCGCCGCAGGCAGAGGATTAGCCTACTGAGCCACGGCGCCGGCCGGCTTCTTACCATTTTAACAAACCAGCAAGATAGGTGCCATTCACAGAAAAGAGATTGAAACTTGGCAAGGTATTTTGTATAGTTTTTCATTTAGAGATACAGAGCTTATTAGAGAGCCAGGGATCAAACCTAACTTTGTTTATAGTCTTTGTATTCCACAGGTTAGAGAAGTAGGCGGAGAAAGAAAGTGAACTCAGAAAGAAAAATTAAATTGTGTCTTAATACTTGCTGGGTTCTTATAGTATAGGAAAGCACAGCATGAGGGAAATTTTTGCTGATACAGAGAAGGCCTAGGAAACTGGCTCTGGTGCCAACTCAATCATTCCTTCAATCTTACATTTATTCACAATGCTGCTCCTCAGAGTAATGGAAGAAGGGAATAATTTGGGGTTGCAGCCCATGGCACATTTCCTGATGCAGCTACATGCAAGCTGGGTGCCAGACTCCTCCCACTGTGACACCCTTGAGACCAGAATCCACACACTCAGGGTGCCTGCTTGCACTTGGTCTACTTGCCCTTTGCCTCTGGGATTAAGGCCTAAATGCTTAGCTTTGGAAAGACGTCCAGCAGCAAGGCAGATTGGGGGGACATCTCAGATGGGCACTGAGTCAACACTGCCAACAGCGGGAAAAAAACATGTGAGTCCAGAGAGGTTTCTTAACTATTTACCAAATAGGGGGAATTGTTTATTTTCTGCATATCTCCCAAAGAGTCCATTTATGAGCTCCATTTACTACTTCAAACAGGCCAGTTGGCAGAGTCACGGCAGGGAAGATAAGATGATGACTAATTAATGGTCTTGCAACAGTCTTCAACATCCAGATCTACAACTACCTATACTTTTTTTTTCCTTAACCACTAACACTTGTTTTCAAGTACAAACATCTTTTAAGTATTTTCCTTAATACAGCTAATAGTTTTATCTTGTTCCTGGCACTATTTCTTCTTCTTGATAGGGTTAAAAATAGGGTATTCCACTTGGCAGGGGTCTTGTCCATGGCACTGGAAAGACAGTTCTATAGTTACTGTAACAAAACAGCACATAGTTGGCATATTTCTCCTCAAAGTTTCCTAACATTTAAACTGCCATCTGCATACTTTTCACTTGACTTCACTCTGAAAATCGCCTGTTCTTCTGATACATACCAGAGACTTGGCTACTTGGACATTTTGAAAAAAAAAAAAAAAGAGAGAGAGAAAGAAGCAGAACATGAACAAGCATTCTTCTCATTTCTGATCTCAGGCATCTAATACATAGTATAGTACAATCACTTCAAAGGATGCTTTAGCATGGCTTCCTTTAAAGCCAATTATAATTTTTAATATTCTGTGAATGGAGAAACAACCCTGCATTAAAGAATAAACTCCTATTGACACCTTGTATTTTCCTTAGTTTCATACAGTTAATAGCCTACATTCAGATAAGAAGTGTAGAATAAAGCACTATTCTACATCTTGGCCTTGATTATGAAATGTGTGTAAGAAAACTCAAATATGAGTTCTAAAAAAGTAACCAAGTTACAGCTGAAGATCAGAAGTTAAAACCTTTTCAAATGTACCAAAGCCAATGTTTCAAAGAAATGTTAGATAGCTCAAAGGAGTTTATAAATGGATTAAGATGACAGAAAATAATATCTTTGGAAGTTCAAGGATTCTCATTGTTGTTGAGACAGAAGACATCGGGGTACAAATATTCAGTTTCATCTCCAAGACACATCAGTTCTCTTAACAGCTGATCTGCACTTTCCGTTCATGTCCATCAAAGGGTGCAGAGGATGGGGAAGGTTCTGGCAATTGTTGTAGACGTTATTGATGGATTATAGAGAATTCTACGAAGGAGACTTTTTGTCAAGATAGCCTCTTCCTGGAGAACTGGATAAATCAATTCCATCTTCACAATACATGATTAACAAAAGCATCATTTGGGTGAATATTAAGGAAAATGAACTGAGTTCCTCTCTGTATGCTTTGCTCATATCCTTGGATGGTAGAAGGAGAACCAGTTTATTGAGTAAACACTGGCCCATAACTCACTGCATGGATGGCTGTTTCATGCCCATTCATCCTCAGAATGTCTCCATGTAAGGGCTCACCAACACAAAAATAATTTATGATTTATCCAAATCATGAATCCATTTGTGGGTACAAAAGTGCTAATGGTTGGGTTGGTGATGTTGCAGGGCAGGTACTGCATTGCTGTAGCTCTTGTTTTCTTTTTCTTGCACGAAAGATTGTAGGAACACTTACTTATCAAGTCCAACTCCAGTTTTTATTTGTGGTTTTGATATTTAAGTCTCTAATCTTTAGGAAATTATCTCCTTACAGTCAAGAGAAACCCCCCTTTTGTTTTAATTTTTGTTTTCACAATCCATTCAGCCCACAGAATGAAGGGGTAGATATTGCATAACTTTACAGAATATCTTACCCACAACTTAAGGATATAATGAAGCTGATACATGAACATTATTTCTTATTGGTCTGAAATAATTCCCATAATATGTTTGATGAACTCCCTTGAGCTTTTTAAATTCTAAGTGCTTTAGACATAGAGAAAGACTGTATACCAAGAAAAAAACCAACATACACATATTCACACACATATACAAAAGCTAATACATTTTTAAGACCTGTCTGGTGACATTTACTGAATATTCACTACCTCTAACTTATGCCACTTTGATCTGTTTCAGATGTTTAACACAGAGCTATGGGTGAATTTGTCATAATACAGCATATGAACAACATTTCGTGTGTAAGACAGTGATGAGTTCTGACTGTTGATAAAGACAAGAAAAGGTGATCATGATTTTGACATTGTAGGAGTTCATAAATTTGGTGAACAAACTTTAATGATATGAACAAAATCAATGTAAGCAGTTGCATTTTAGACTCTGGTACACAGATTTGGCACTCACAACCTTGACATCTTCTTTGGTCTCAACTTCAAATTCTTAATCATGCCCCTACAAATGATCTCAATCCATCTCTCTCCTCCAGTAGACCTAGAATCCTGAGATAATCCTGCTCCACTACTATTCAAGGCTCTCTTAACCAGCTCTGTCCCTAAGTAGCTTTTAAGTTTTAAAATTAAATTGCAATTAAACTTATAATTCCTTAATCAAACCACTCACTCTTTAAATGCGCTACAGCCACATACAGCCAATGACTACTCAATTGGATGGTGCTAACTATAAAATACTTCCATTATTCCAGAAAGTTCAATCAGAAAGATTTAGCTGAGAACATTAAAACCATGATTGCCACAGTCTTCTCCCCATAGTCCTTCTCAGGCAAGTAATTCTCTAACAAATGGACTATTCATTATTTCTGAATGTATCTGCAGATTTGCTGACTCAGCGTCTTGCTATTTCCAAAGCTTGAAGTGCTTTTTTTCTGATATCTCACTGTTGTGCAAGGACTAGGATAATGCTGATGCTGCTGTTCACTATTTTTCTTCTGAGAAGTATTTTCTCATCTCACCACTTCGGGGGCTGGCCCCTTTGAAATACTGGACCATGCATCTTTCCTCATTTACAGTTAGTTCAGGGAGCTTTCTACTGTCCTCTTCATAGGCCTCCTGTCTCCTCACTAGCAAGTCACGCTAATCTTTGAGAGTAGGAGAGATGTATGGTACTTCTTTATTATAGGATACTTTAAAAAGTTCATTGAAGGTGTGTGTTTAGTACAGTGGTTAGGATGCTTCTTGGGATGCCCGCATATCAGAGTGCCTGGGATTGAGTCTTGGCTTGGTTCCTGATTCCAGCTTTCTGGGAATGTCCATTTTAAGGGCAACAGGTGATGGCTTCAGTAGTTGGGCTCCTAACACCCAGGTGGGAGGCCCAGATTGAGTTCAGGGTTTCTGGCTTCAGTGTAGCCCAACCCACGCTGGCTGTTCCAGGCACAAGGGGGAGAGAGCTCTGTACAGAAGCATTCTCATTCTCTCTCTCTCTCTCTCTCTCTCAAACTCTCCCTCCTTCCCTCCCTTTCAAATGTAAACATATAAAAATATTAAAAGACAGAATTAAAAATAAGTTTATATCATTGCAAATAATCTTATAATCAGGCATAAAAAGTTATTTTATAATACATATATTCCATTAACATTTTGAAGTTCCCTTATATTTCATGACCTCTGGTTTTATTGTTTGTTTATGTGCTTAGTTTATATTTCATGTTTGAAGATGTTAAGCAGGAAATAAAACAATGAAGAGGGGAAGGGCACACATGGTGACAAAGTGTACAGGGGGAAGAGAGCAATATGGTTACGTTAACCTCATATAATGGAGAAGACTGGGGTTGTCCCACATATTAGGACAAAGTCCCATAAATGAAGCAGGATTGCGCCACTTTGCTTACGGATCTGAGTGAGTTATTCCCCTCATTGGACTTCAGCTTTTTTCATCTATAACACAGAAATGGGAATGCTCACCACAAAAGTGGAGATAATATATGTGAGAATCTCTTAACAAAAAGCAAAGTCTCACACAAATGGGAAGGTTTATATGAACAGCAAGCCTCCAGAAAAGAAGTGTGCTGGTTGGGGAGGAACACATATTCCCCTGGCCCCTCAGAAACTCACACTATTCTGACAAAGTCCTTCCAACAGTTAAAGTTCCAGTAGGCTGTTTATGAATTATCCACAGGGTTCTCTTTTTATCTCACAGAAATATATGTGTGTCTTTAAGCATCCATAATATTTTTTTATTCCACCCTGCTTTATGACTGTTGAATGTTTACTTTACAGGCATTCCTTCTTCCTTTGAAGAAATCCACAAAAGGAAGAGCAAAATGCTGACAAGTTTTCAAAGCCGTGATTTACAGGAATGGTTTTTGAGAAGCAAGTGGACAACATCCGAGTCCATCATCCAATAATATTTCTAAAGCACCCTCTAGTGCCTGGCCCCTTGCCAGATGATTCAATGCTTAGCGACGTTACAAATGTTTTAAAAGTAAAATGGACTCAGGTCAGCTCCAGAAAAACACAGTCTGCGTTCTTTAGGATGCTTCAGGTCTAGGTAATGTTTACAAATGGATCAATGTAGAAAAATTAATACAACCAGGAGTGCTATTTCTATAACATGTAAAATTAAAGTCTCATTTGAAAGATAGTATAACTTAAGTAATTGAATAAAAATTGCACTGGGAATTAGCAGAGTTTAAGATATAAATGAACCTTAGGATAGGGAAAGCTGTATTGCGTGTGAAAAGTTGTGAACCTGAGGAAAGGCAGATGGTACTCGTGTAGTGGGTGTGCAAGACATCTGCTGTCTGAGTGCACTGGGATGGCCACTGGTCTGTAGGCCTCACTGGAGAGATGCTCCAGTGCGTCTGCGGGAAGAGTGTGGTCTGGGGACTCATGCCTGGGGTCAGTTCCACCACGGACCTGGTTACATGACTTGGAACATGGCACAGTATTCATGAGCCTTAGTTTTTTTTCACATGTAAAATAGTGATAATTCTGCTAGTTTCATGGACTTTTTGAATTTTCAGAGGATAAAGTGAGGGACAATGGACTTGGTCTTTGAGTATAGTACTTGTTGCTATGTTTTTCTAGCTGTGTGACTGATTTGACAATCTGCAATTTTATAATATATATTCAAGATGAATCTTGCATATATCTCATTAAATGACATTTTATTCTTTCTTCATAATTCCTGCATCTTTGAGGATGGGATCACATTTTCTATTTAGACAGTAAAGTGATAGAATCAATTCCTTCATAGAGTAGTTGACTTTAAAGGTAAATGCCTAATAATTCATTCATTCAAGCAGTTTCCAAATCTTAATTCTAGAATGGCTTCCTCCCTAGCTGGGGACCTCATTAATAAGGTTGGCTAGATGCTTCCATTACACATGAATGATCTTTGTAGGCAGAGCAATAAAGAGGACTGAGTCATTTTCAGAAGTCACATTGAAAAATGACTTTTGAACATGGAAGAACTGAGCTTGTCCAAGTAAATTATTTTAAAAAGTTTTACTTGCGGAGTTATTTATTACTGTGTGGAATCTCACTCCTGTGGTGGAGGTCAAGGAAAGTGGGCACACAGGTGTCTGCCTATTTGCACAGGCATTAAAAGAGTGTTGTAAAATGAGCTTCAGCCTTTTCAGTTACTGTCTTTTTCTTTATAATAATAACCTCTTCAATTTTACAAGGTCTATATTATTTTTAGGTAAGAAAACACTGTAGAGTTCATGTTTTATTGTTCCTTACAGTTATATAAATTATATTTGGCCAAAACAAATGTAATTCCTACTGTGTGAACTGGAAACCCAAAATGTTGATTTTCCTCAAGTTATAAACAATGTGAAGATATGTTATACTAGGTCACAATTTTCCAGAGCAGAGCAAAATATATAACTCAGTTTTAATAACAAAACTGCATATATCATTAAAGTTTCCTACTCCACACAGAATGTATTATATTACTCTGCCCAGCAAGAGACAGCCTTTGTGTGGACCACAATTTCTAAAATACCATTTGATTCAATGGAAAACATTTTAGCCATTTGTTAGTTTAAAGAATGCTGTAATGGTTAAATGCTTATGGAAATTCTGCTTTGTCTTTGCTGGTGAATATTAAATTTCTTCTAAGCTTGAATGCCACAGATTTCGCAAACAGCAGGTCTGAGTGACAATGCTTTTGGCCTTTTTCTGACTACTAGAAGTGTCTTCCCACTTTTGGCGCCTTGGAAACAGATGTCTGCAGCTTTGTCACAGCAATGAGCCTTAGTTACACACATAGTAAAGCGACTTGAAGCTGCATCTAATTATTTACTTACAAAGTTACCTTTCCAGATAGTCTTGCAATTCCCCAAGCCTGGGACCAGGAGACATTATTTCTGTATTCTGGACCTCTGATCCAACACCTACCATAGATCTGTAGGTCTAGAAAGGTTGAATGAATGAGTAAGTGCTGGGGAAAGAATACCACCAAATCATCAGTTTATCCACACAACTGTTCTTCTTGGAAAAATTCCAAACTTTAAGAGTTTCATAAATACTCTCTTTATGTCACTAATTGTATTCAAAAAAGATTATTTCCTTTATTATAAAAATATAATAGATGGGATTATATTTAGTCCACCTTCCTTATTTCATATATGGGGCTGTGGGTTTCTAGACATAGGAATCTTCTTTGCTCTTGTTGATGTCATAAAACTGATCCTAATTACTTTCATATGTTTTATCAGTTTGATAGGAAAATAATTCTAAGCATTTTTAAAATGTTTACTTATTTACTTAAAAAGCAGGGTGAAGAGAGAGGGGTAGACAGAGATAGAGTCAGAGAAAGATAGAGAGATCTTTCATCTGCTGCTTTACTCTCAAATGTCCACAAAACCCGGGCTGAAGCCAGAAGCCAGGAGCTTCATCTGAGTCTCCCACAAGGGTACCAGGGACTCAAGTACTTGAGTGATTGTCTGTTACCTTCCCAGGAACATTATCAGGGAGCTGGATTGGAAGTGCACAGTAGCTTCAACTTGAACTTGCACTTTCATCTGGGATGTGCGGGTCCTCAACAGTGGCTTAACCCACTGTGCCACAATGCCTATACTCAGTTCTAAATATTTTGACAAGTTCAAAAATATCTAAAGGGACCAAAAGGTATATGAAAACATAACCAATATTAAAATCATTAGAAAAATGCAAAAATCAAAACCACAATGATGTATTACCTCACACATGCTATGATGCCTAATTTTACACACACACACACACACACACACACTCCACACAGCAGAGGACTTCATAATGTTTGTGAAGGGAAAGTGTCATGCAGTAGTGTAGCCAGTTAAGCCACTCCTTCGGATGCATGGATCTCATATCATAGTGCTTGCTTCAAGCCTTGATTACTCTGTGCTTTGGGTCCAGCTTTCCGCTAATGTACCTGGAAGGCAGTGGAAGATGGATGGAGTACTTGGGATTCTTGCTACCCACAGGATAGACCTGGATGGAGTTCCTGGTCCCTGAGTCCAGCCTGGCCTAGCCTTGACTGTTGTAGGTATTTGGGAAGTAAACAAACAGATGGAAGATAATATGGTCTCTGTCTCTTTTTCGTCTCACTGTCTTTCAAATAAATATATGTTTTCAAAAATAGTTTGTAGAAAATGGATTTGAAAGGAAAATTTATTTTGATCCCAAAATTTTTGAGAATCAAGTGTTTTTTCATAATATGCATTTTCCACGAACTTTGATTCTCTCTCCCTCCCCTTTTCTCTCTCTCTCTCTCTCTTTCGTGTGTGTGTGTGTAAATTAAATCGATCTTCTGTATATAAAGATAATTGAAAATGAATCTTGATGTGAATGGAATGGGAGAGGGAGCAGAAGATGGGAGGGGTGCAGGTGGGAGGGAAGTTATGGGAAGGGAAGCCATTGTAATTCATAAACTGTACTTTGGAAATTTATATTTACTAAATAAAAGTTTAAAAAAATTTAAATATGTTGAAAACCATGTGGAAAAACTTGGACCTTTGTAAACTGCAGGTGGCATTTCAGAATGAAACAACTGTTATGGAAACTGATATGGTCTTTCCACCAAAAAAAAATTAAAAAGAAAACTACTAAATGATCTAACAATCCTACTGGATATATAAACAAAAAGAATGGAAAGTAATGACTCGAAGTGGTATTTGCATTCTTAGATTCATGGAAACATTACTCACAGAAGTCAAAAGGTAGAAGAAACCCAAATATCCATCAATGGTTGAATGGACAAACCAAACAAAGTAAACACATGCAGTGGAATATGATTCAGCCTTAAAAAGTAAGCAGTTATTGTCATATGCTGCAAACAGACAAACTTTGAGAACTCTTTGCTAAGTGATCCAAGCCAGTTTCACAGAGACAGATACTGTCCTTTCAAATCCTTGTTTGCATGGACTAGGAGAGGTAGAAATAGAGAACTGAGGTTCAATAGGCTTAATGTTTCACTACGATATTTTGCCCCTAAAAGTCACTAACCTGCCCAAATATTACAAAATTCATTTTGCTTTCTAAGTTTCAGGCTTTTTTTTTCAGTTTTTTTTTTTATGTTTCTACAAGATTTTATTTTTTTCTAAGTATTTTGAGTTTTGCAATGTTTTTGTTATTTTGGATGACTTTTAATTTTTCTCATCTTTTTCTTTTTTTTTTAGTATTTGAACACTTTAATGAATTCTTATTAATGTCAAGTAATGTCAGAAAATTTTCTTAGGTCTTCTAGTTGTATGATTTAGTTCATAAAAGTAATGACAATCTTTTTTGTACTTGTATACAGTATCTCAAGGTAATAGTCATATTTCCATAACTGTTAGATTAATAAGGCACAGAAAATGCATGTATGTTTTGTTCTTTAATATAATTGTTATCATTTATATCATTTAGAATGTTGCAATCATTGGTTTCAGGTTTGTACAATATTATTTATCACATTTTATGTATTTATTATATATAGAATTTTCTTAAAAATAGATTTTCAATTTCATTCAAAAACATTTGACATTTATTGAGATGATAACATATAAAGTCTTTTCCCCTTTGTCTTACATGAAAAGGTCTACTATGTTTCCAGGATAATTGTATTCTAGTCACTGAGGGCATCTCAGAGAAAGGTTAATGTAGTCCTCCAGAATTAAAACCTGCAACAGGGAGACGAAGAGAGAACTCTACATACATACATACATACAGGAATTTGACTTTAGAAGGAAGAAAAGAAATAGTTCTTCTACCGAGAGTGCTCATGTTCTAGAAATTACCTCAAAGTATACTTCCATATGTCAAGGGTGAGGTCCCCCTTTCCTGTCCCTTCCATAGGGGGTGGTAGTTAAGACATGCAAAGGAAGAGACTGGTTTCTCTGCCTGTTTATCAGGATTGGAGAATGGAAGCTCAGTGGCTATGATGATTCAGAGGAAGGGGCTGCAAGCAAGAGACTAGCACAGGAAAATTGGGTCCATGGATAGCAGCAATCTGGGATAAGCTAGGAAGCCAGAGAGACACTCATTCCCACATCATTTGGGGTTCTGTGGTTAACGACATGAACATTTCGAAAAATTTGCATTTTATTTTTAAAGATGTATTTATTTATTTTGAAAGATTTACAGAGATAAAAGGAGAAACAGAGAGGGAGGGAGATGGAGATCATCTATCTGCTGGTTCTTTCCTCAGAACTGGCTGCAACTGCCAGGGCTGGGCCAGGCTGAAACCAGGAGCCAGGAGCTTCATCCTGGTCTCCCACATGGGTGGCAGGGGCCCAAACACTTGATCCATCTTCCTCTGCTTTTCCTGGGCCGTGAGCAGAGAGCTGGATTGGAAGAGGAGCAGCCAGGACATAAACTGGTGCCCATATAGGCTGCCAGCAACATAGGCAGTGGCTTTACATGGTATGCCACAACACTGGCCCTCAAATTTACATTTTTTAAGACTCTTTTTTTTTAAATTTTAAATTGTATTTATATGAGAATCAGAGAGAGAAATAGACGATAGACATAAATAGAGAGGGAGAGATATCCCATCTGCTGGTTCACTTCCCAAATATTCACATTGGCTGGGGCTAGACCTGGGCCTGGGGCAAAAGCCAGGGGCTGGGGACTCCATACAATTCTCTCACTTTGGTGTCAGGGGCCCAATGGCTTGAGCTATCATTGCTGCTTCCCAGAGTTTGCCTAAGCTACAAGCCGGGGTCAGGGGATGGAGCTGGGTACCACACCCAGGTACTCCGATATGTGACATGGACATCTAACTGCTAGACTACATGTCTACCTCCTCTAAAAAAATGTTCAATGTTGAGCTTTCTTGTTCCTCTCAATATTCACAATATTCATTCCAAGAAGAGCTTTATGCTGGCAGCCCTTTTGATATTACCTTCCTTTCAAATGCCCGAGCATTTTCTTTCATAATATCAGATGACAGTTGCTCTAAACAGAAACAACAATAGTACAATCAGGTAAACTGGGAATCTCAAGTGTGAGAACGAAGAAGGAAGACACAGCCACAAATCATCTAATACATAAGGAAAATCACCAATGTGGAAAAGAATTATGGAACAGTTGAGGCTAGAGGGAGATAAGTAATAAATATAAAAACAGAAGGATATCTACAAATAAAAACAGAATTGCTATGGACAACAGAATGAGTTACCATGAAAATAACAACTGTGACTAAAGAACATTTCAAGAAGCCTATCAACATTTTAAGATATTTATTAATTAAAAATATCATTTTGAAATCCCCAAAGAATGAAAACAAATTAAAAAGCCAATTAATGATCTAGGCTGCAGAACAAAGAAATACAGTCCTAATGAAATATTAAAGGATAAAAATAATGAATGAAAGAAATATCTAAAGATATAAAAGATAAACCTCAATGTTCCAAAAAATTCATTGGATAATTACTTTTAAACTTCTGACAAAATTCCAAATCTGGAAATCCATCCACACATAAATAATAATTAACTGAGAAAACAAGAAAATGCTACTTCCAGATGTGCAAAGATTAGAAGTGAAAACCCTAGCCCTAAAAACAATAACGTTACAGAGCATTCTTGGTTCTGAGCGCGCATGGTAGAATCTAGTTTCCATATAGGAGTGAGAACACAGGAGATTCCTGCACACATGGTTCGAATGCGGTTGTCCGTCTGGTTATTGCGGGCAAATAGTCATGTTGCGTTACACATTTCTTCCAGCAAAAGAACATTTTCCTTCACATATGTGCTGGGCTTCCTGGCATGCAGGAGGAAGAGCAAGATGGCCTGTGTGGCTGCGGCGGAGAGCAGGATAGGACAAGCAATATCAGAGAGGTAGTACACAACACAGCAGGGCATCCTAACAGTCAGTTTTGAGCAGAAGGACGTGCTCTGACTTCTTTTCTCTGATTATGCTGGCTTCCGTATTGACCAGAGTAGCACAAGACAGATATGATGCTAAGGGGTCGTTCCAGAATCTCCTTGAGTCAGAAAGCTATGGGGGAGGTGATGGCTCCTAACGTTCATGAAAAATGCGCATTCTGAACAATTATGCCTGAATTTCATTTTGTCTAAGCCAAAAGAAACTTGTTTTTTAATTCCACTCCTCTATGAATTTCTTGGTGCACCTTTGTATATTCAGCAGCATCAGAATTTTCCTACTGTCTCCTCAAATTAAGGCTTCCATTTCTTCCCAGCAATGTCCAGACAACTTCTATTCTCCAGCAATCCTTGTAGAAAATTAAACAAACAAACAAAGACTAGAGGTAGTTTATTTCTTCCAGTTTGTAATTAGCATTCAAACACCAGATCTAGCCATGTACCTGGCCACTCCCCCCATTTTTTTTTTCATTTTTTTCCTCTAGTCTAACCCCATTGCACTATATTCTGAGGACTGTTTAAGACATAAGGGAAGGCTTAAAAGTATTTTCATCATACTTGGTTAACATTTTTTGAAGGTTTGGGCACTTAAAATCACAGACTTTCGTTATTTGGAATATTTATCTATAATACACAGTTCATTCCCTAGGAGTAGTAGATAAATGAGGCACCACTCCATTATACATTTGTTGATGTATGCTTCAATAGGGGAAGTGTGCCTCTTTTACCCATGTGAAGAGTGTACACATTAAGTTTGTTTTGTTGCTATGTGTACTGTTTAGTCCCAGGATGCCTTGGACTGGAAAGAAGCCCTGTTAAGTGACAGACAGGGTTACACAATTCTACCTTCTTGGTAAACTGTCTTGGGCCTCAGTGTCCCCAGCTCAGATATCTGCATATCAAGAGACTTGTGAGTCTTGCATCGTTCATTTCGGTTTGATCCAAAGCCAAGAACTTTTACAGAAGCCTGTATCTGGAGCCTTTTTCCTAAGCAACTTCCACTGTTGTAGATGTTGCCAATCTGTACTCATTACTGCAGCTCCTGTTGACAGGAAATGGGATACTGACCCTTTTCAAAAGAAAAGCAATGAAAAACCATTCCCTTGCAGGTGGAGTTTTCTGGCTCATGTAAGGATTAGAAATGAAATTAGCCGTTGGAAATTTCATTCAGGTCAGTCCAAACACTGCAAAGTACAACAAATGCAGACCTTTCCGCATTGGGTAATCAAGTTCAATTTCTCCCCTTGTCTTTGCTCCAATGCAGACAGCTGTGAAACCCTTACTGATTGCCCTCCACATACCCCATTGCTGCCAGAGTCTGCAGAGATAAAACATCCCAGAAGGAGCTCCGATCCCTGACCTTGCATGGTTTATGATCTAATCTGAGAAGCCAGAGTCACCAGTACAAACATCCAGTGAACAAGACAGTATATGATAGAGTGACTGGCCTTAGGGTTTGGACAATAAGGAGCTCAGAGCCAACAACAACTGCTCAGTGCATTGTAGAGCCAACTTCTGGAGAAATAGGGATATGACAAAATGGCATAAATAAGATGCCTAATTTGGATGTTCAATTTCCCTGTAACAGATCAAAATCGTTTTGAAGTAGTTATCACTTTAAAATGAATTTTAAACTAATATGCACCCACTCTAAAACAACATTCTTATTTTGGATGGATTTATTATCCATCCATCACCTTGATCCACTCCAGCAAAATGATAAATGATTGATCTCAGAGCTTTCTGCACATTGTTCCCCTGTTCAAACACATAAATGGCTTCCTACTACTAACATCAGTCAGCCTCTGCTTGGAGTCTCATAGATTTCTCAGCAGGGTCCTGCTATTAGACCCTTGGAGTGAGGATGCTAACACGTCGAGAGGCACACCCCAAAGACTCAGACTCCAGACCAGCTGTTGCAAAAGCAAGAGGATTTATTTGGTGTCTGCACACACTGGCCTCCTGAAATCGGGAGTCCAGAGAGCGCCCCCAGTACAAGCCACACAGTTTATATACCCGCAGCGACCAATCAAAAGCACTATAGAGTCCATGCACACAGCAGTCCAATCCGTGAGCTGATCATGTGAAGAGCATGCGTCTTCTATCCAATCAGCTACGGGATCACACGGGAGGCATGTACCTCGTCGCCATTTTGTTGTTTACTTCTTTAGTAGTTCCTTTCCCTGCCAGCGCCATCTTGTTCACCTGGGGGGGTGGGGGGGAGGCGATGTCTCGCTCCCTTTGTTCCCCTTGTGGGAGAGCTGCGACCCGCTTCCCACACTGTTATTTGAGTATTAGGAGGCATACAAACTGGGTTAGGTCTTAGCACAGTCAGGCACAAGTGTCGCAGCTAGCTAAGCTTAGGGTCCCTTATTTTTATAGCTGCACCTAATTCTAGCTTTGGGGGAAAAAGTTTAGGGCTATAATTTTTTAACTTTAATTTTTTATTTGGTGCAAAGGTAACTTCTTGTTTTTAATGGTATTGGCTTAGGTCACTCCATCTTGGTTTGATTTTTAAGGTTCTTCACTGCCTCACCCACCCAAGTCTAATTTATAGCAGAGCTTACCTTTCCAGACTCCCCAGTAATACTCATCTCTCCCATCCCACAATAAAGGATGCACCATTCTATGATGCCATGTGACCATGAGAGTTTGTATAGATGACCATGTATCTGATTTCACTGTTTCCCATGGGCATGTGTTATCTTTATAGTTGGATGACATGTTATTCTAATATAGCCACATGTAATGTGATTGGAAATGCTTTCCTTTCCTGTACAATAGAAAACACATAGTAGATGTTTAAATACTCTGATTGTCTTGAATTGGGGTGGACTTAGAGCATAAGGGAATTGCCGGGTTCAAGGCCAGAACTAGATTAAGGCAATTGAGTGAGGTCTGCAAATCCAAAATTTAAGGTGGCACTTTCTTTCAGATGTGGACCCTGCACTTGTGTGACCTTGAATGCGAATGCCTCCTTAAACTGTGTGTCCTAGATACTTTGTCTTTTCCAAATAGCAGTCTGGATGAGATGGAATTATGAAGCATTTCGGCACAATCTGTCCTTTTAAAGTAAGACTAGATACTGACTTCGTTTTTTCCACAGCTGTTCATAAGCACGACCCACATGTTCCTATGTACACTAACAAGCTAATTCCATAAGAATGATTTCCCAACAATGGTGGCAAAACCATTAGGGTTAAGTTGCCACCTCCTGCTAGGCCTGGAATCAGATCCACTCGACATTAATACCTAGCTTCCCTCTTCACCTTTTAATTAGTCACAACTGAAACTAAAAATATTATTTGGCAAAGCTATAAAAATAATAACAAGAAGAAGGGGAAAAAACAGGAGAAAAGGAAGGAAAAAGAGGGAAAAAGAGCACAGGATTTTTGTGAGAGGTTATTGGAATTGCATTTATGAAAATGCAAAGCTCTAAACAAAAGTTGTCATCATTTTTATTGATGATGATAGTGATTTGCTTTTCAAAATAGTTAATTTATTTAGAAAGCAGAGTGACAGAGAGTAGGAGAGACAGACAGACAGACCTTCTATCTGCTGATTCACTCCCAAGTGGCCTCAACGGCCAGGGCTGGGTTAGGCTGAAGCCAAGAGCCAAGGCTCTATCCAGGGCTCGCACATGTGAGGCAGGGGCCCAAAACTCTGGGCCATCTTCTGCTTTTTTTTTTTTTTTTTTTTTTTTTGACAGAGTGGACAGTGAGAGAGAGAGAGAGAGAGAGACAGAGAGAAAGGTCTTCCTTTGCTGTTGGTTCACCCTCCAGTGGCCGCCACTAGAACCCGGTGTGCCGGCGCCGCTAGGCGGAGGATTAGCCTGTTGAGCCACTGCGCCGGCCTGCTGCTTTTGCAAGTGAATTAGCAGGGAACTTGATTGGAAGTGGAGCAGCCGAGATTCAAACTGACATCCAGATATGGGATAGTGGCTTCACAGTAGTGACTTAGCCCGCTGCACCACAACACTAGCCCCATGGTTGGATTTTTTGTGTTTATAGTTCACAATAATTGCCCAACGATAGAATTCTGTACAAGTCTCTCTAAATGCATACATGCAACACACTATATGTTACAGTGCTTGTACATGTCTTCCATACATATTAATGACAGTGAGAGATTAAGTTGCAAGTTCTCCTGAGGGGCTCCAGCCACTAAGGGAAGAGGATATTGAAAGGTGCCACTTAGAAAGTGTGTTTGGATTCAAGGTTTATGCACCTGTGATAATTTGTTTTATTCACCTTCACATCGGACAACTTCAAAGTTAATGCTGTCATTGGTACCTGAAGCAAAAACTAAAATCCCAGTAGGAGGAACAAATAGGGGGCCAAATGACACATTCAGGTTTGAGTTGCTTGTGGCAACAAAGGGGGACTGTGGATTTCTCTGAGAGAAAGAGGTCACTTTGAAATGAAGGGGTCATTTCCTAGTAATTCATACGCAAGTGACAAAACGCATACCCTATATGTCACGATGCAAGGCATTCATGTGCTTTCTGAAACTGCTCCATTTAGGTATCATGGGCATGTGTGTGGTGATACACTTGGGAAATTCAGTGAAATGGTTTATGAGTTAAGACCACTTCGATCATTAGTGTTTCCATGACCTATTCTGGCAAGAGTAGGCTGGCATGGAATCAATGAACACGTGTATGCATAGCTCTGAAACACAAATGATCTTACCAACAGCAATTAGGCAACTGTGACTGTATAACCCTGGTTTAAAAATAATTCATGAGATCAAATCTGAACAAAGAATAGAAAATATCTATAGCCATTTAAATTATGTATGCTATCAAATCGGGTGTCTTCCCAGGATCTTCATGAACTGTTAGCAGTAGGAGTAGCATATGAATATGATGTTTTACATATTTAGTGTGAAGAATGAACTAATTTTTTACTCAAGCAGAATGAAAAAAAATGATTTGTGGGTTTTGTTTGTCTGTTTCTTAGGTAATTCTTCTGCTTGTGTCTCCTGAAAATATCCACATATACTAGATCTAGAGGCAGTGGTATTAAAAAGAGGTTCAAACTGTATTCTAAAAAAAGTGGCCTTTAAATATGATTTTAAGGAGAAAAGAAATGAACCAATGAAATAGTCTAATATTAATAGTCCTCTAATAATTTAATATTTAGGACAAGTAAGCAAAGCCAGATGTTCAGTGAAATGTCTCCCAGTTGGGTCACAGTCTGAACATTCTCCTCCAGTGTAAACACTCCAGCCTTGTGCCCAGGAGTTAGAGTGTGGGCCAAGGACCAAGTCACACAGCTTTCACTGCCCAATGAGCGTGCAGTTAAAACTAAAATAACATGGAATAAAAACATGCTAAAAAACAAACTCACACACACACGCAAAGAAGGAAAAAAATCTGGTATTAACAAGTCCAAATTCTCTTCTATTAACAACCCAATTCTTTTGGTAGCCCACCACACTGATGACTTGAAGCCTTCCAGGACTCATTTAAGAGCCTCAAGGAGTCTGATTTACTTCTCAATGGCCCATTCATCCTTTGAACGTTTAGTCTGTGGCCCTGCAGTTATAACCTAAGCTGGATTTCATACATGAAAACTGACCTCCAGCTCCCGATACTTTTGCCAAGTCCCCGCGAAGGCTCTTGGAATAATTTAGAGTTTGCCATAATGACAAGTTTAAGATTCAATTATTAAGTGTAGTAATTTATTTTTACTATGTTTGTAAAGTGGCTTTCGCCCAACTAATTTCACTGCCCTTCACAGCCAGAAGGCCTGTGATAGCAATGATGATCCTCGCAGTAACACAGCGCGCAGCTCCCTCTCCCTTGTTTAATGCCACGTCAAACACAAGGATTTCTACGGGATTCAGATGGAGACATTTCTCTTTTGCCTTAGTTTGGGCAAAAAATTGATTTCCTTCAGATAGCTGTAATGGATGGTGAGGACGGCAGAGAGCAATCAGGCACAGCTCGAGGCCAATGCCAGAAGTTTCCCAGAAGGATAAATCTTGTTTCCTGCCTTACTTCACAGAATTAAGCCTTAAACAAGTCATGTTCTGTGGCTTGGATGCTGTGTTTATATCAGCTTTGGCTCCCTGGCTCGTGGCTGGGAACATTGTATCGGTCTGTAACTCAGCAAGGTTTTCCTGAAGCAAGAAATCACTATCCCGGTGTCTTTATCTCTCATTCCATTTTATTTGTTCTATTAATACTAGCAAACGAGCTCTGAATGGTAAATGGATTCATAGGAGACAGTGACATTGACCAGGTGCAGTCTGCAAAGCCAATGATTTAGCGCTCTGCTTTGGTAACCGTCTTTCCCAGGAGTTGTATGAAAGATGCTTCTTCATAAAGGGCTTTGTTTTGGAAAATAATAGCAGCACCTCATCTGTGGACGGCTCATTCTCAGTTGGTTCAGTAGGAAAATCTTTGCTGTGGAGTCCAGGATAGGCTGAGACCTTGTGGTCTCTCTGTGTCTTAAATGAAACCAAATCCTCTGGGAATTGCATTCGTTTATGGTTAGTAACAGGCGACTTCCTGTTTCGAAGCGAAATGGGCTTGAAGAGGCTTATAAAAAAGACTCAAAAGGTTTCTTGGACATCAAATGACTCCAGTAAAACATTTTGATGAGTTAAGTGTAAATGCATCAGCAGCATACGGATTAAATTCCCTTCTAAATAAACATTAACAGAGAACATGTTTGGCAAAATGCATTTTTGAGTTTTGCAAAACTGAAAACATTTGAAAAAGGAGTGTGAGATATTTGATGAACTCAGAAAGCAGCCGATTGCCCATCCCATACTTGAATATTTTCTTTGGATGTTCTGCAGATGTCAAATAAATTAGGATGCAGATATTAAAACCTATGTCTGCTGTGGAAGTGAGCAGCTGCCTGTCAGTTAGGACAGTGTTTCTGTGGATACCCTGTTCATGGACGTGTGGCTGCTTGGAGCCTGGGGGACCTGTAACCCTTTCCTCACTCTCAGGCTTCATTTCTTTCCTGGAAGCAGCCTTGCAAGACTTTCTGTGATTCACAGTTCTGCTGGTGAGATAGTTCGCCTCCCAAATAGGATACCAGCTTTGTTATATATCTGCAAGGACACTCGGTGCCACTATGCAGGTGACAGCCACAGTGCTGTCTTTAATCTATGGCCTTTACTCCAGAAGTCACTGTCACATCAACTCTCATTGCCTCCTGCCATCTCTGTCTTTTTTTTTTTTTTTACATACTCTATAAACACAATTTATTCACCCTTTGGAATGGTGGAAGTGGCAATGGAAGAGGAAGAACAAAGCAGAGATATATTTTTGAACAGAGCCTCAATGGCACTTGGCAACTAAATGAAGGAAAAGGCTAATATGACCACACAACATAAGTTCTGGGGATCAAATCTGTAGTGAAGCCACTGAAGGAGAGAACCGCTTTCAGAAATCTCTTGGATTATAAAGTGTTAAAGAGAATAAAAATACACCGCTGACATCGTTTTTGAAAGTACTCAGCCCAGAACAACAAATCAGTGCCACACTCCTGAGTATGTACTCACACTGACTGAGGATCCTCTGGTCTCTGAATACACATGCAGAAAATGGATTCTAAGAAAGCTATTAGCAAATAAATGCAGGTATTTTGTTTAAATACTTAAAAGATTAAAGATTTAGCCCAGTGTACTTTGGCAAATGATATTGTTTATAGCAAATGATGACCCACAGCCATATCAAAAATTATACAGAGAATTAATATAGTACTCATTAAAATATTTATGAAAGCCTGTGTAAGTAGCACCCACTTCTCATTGTGGCTTTATTCCACAGCCTGACAATCATTGGCATCTTTCTTCTGCCACTTTCATGCATTCATTAAATGATTTCTCACTAAGATCATGATATGGCTGATTCTGTTGACCTTATTTCTATTTTCAATTTACTCCACATATGGTTACCAGAGTTTTCTTTCAAAATGACTAGTCTTGTCATTCACCTGTTCAATAATCTTTGATGCCTCCCAGGTGTTTCCAGAATAAAGCCCAAATTCCCTAACTTGGTGTTCAGACTTCTCTGGTCTGGCCCTAATTCAGTTTTCAATTCATGTCCTACCACCTCATAATCCAGACAAATTCCCTGTTTCCAGATTCCACATGTTCATGCACTCTCATAGAACTTGGTACTTCTCAACAGTTTGCACACATGTAAATATTTGCAAAATTATTTTGTTTAAACATAATTTTCTCATCAGACTCTCAGCTACATGAGGTTAGAGGTTGTGACAGTTCCAGGTATGTATGTTCCCAGGGTTTAGCATGGTGACTGGACCATTACAGAAGGCCTGGGATATACGTGAACTGATGGAGTCACCTCTCTGTTCTTGTGTCATTGGCTGTACTTATGTTTCTTTCTTTTTTTTATTTTTATTTTTTGACAGACAGAGTGGATAGTGAGAGAGAGAGACAGAGAGAAAGGTCTTCCTTTGCCATTGGTTCACCCTCCAATGGCCGCCGCGGCCGGCGCACCGCGCTGATCCAATGGCAAGGAGCCAGGTGCTTCTCCTGGTCTCCCATGGGGTGCAGGGCCCAAGGACTTGGGCCATCCTCCACTGCACTCCTGGGCCACAGCAGAGAACTGGCCTGGAAGAGGGGCAACCGGGACAGAATTGTACTTATGTTTCTATCACAGCACTATGAAGCAGATGTTTGGCTACTTGGTGTTCTTACACCTAGTCTTTGAACCTAGAAGTCTGAGACCACACTTCAACTTATCTCTGTATTCTCAGCACCTGCAGAATTTCTTAGCATACCCTGAATACACAACAGTCACTCAATTTGAATGTGAGTATTTGCTTCTGGAATAGGTCCTGCAAAATCACATCTGAGTTAGGTGAGTCTACAGCCATGAAGGATGTCTTGAGTTGTGGCTGTCACTATTACATTTATATTTTAGGGCAAGCAAGCTTTATGCCATGTGCCACTCCAGGTTTCAGAAATTATTTTATTGGAACACTCTTTTCATATTGTCTATGTTCCCCTTTACACAATGGCAGAATTGAGTTATTGCAGAGGTGGATTATCGTCAAGTCCTGAAATCTTTACTGTTTGGTCTTTTTCAGACAAAATTCATTGATCACTATTCTGGGGAACAATACAAATTATAATATAAATATATCTACATATAACTTATGATAGTGTCATCTTCACAGAGTTGTGATGAGCAGTAAATAAAGTAACATTTACAAAGTGCTTGTGTTTGGGACATATTCTTTTTCCCAACACTGTTAGATGTTATTATGGTTATCATGAAAGTATCTGCCAGATTCTGTCCGCAGCCTCCACTGGAGGGTGAACCAATGGTACAGGAAGACCTTTCTCTCTGTCTCTCTCTCTCACTGTCCACTCTGTCAAAAAAAAAAAAAAAAGGAATCAGCTTAATACACGCCCCAGTGATGTGTGCCTCCCCATCCACAAAATAGGGAAGCCAATTTCCAAAGGCCAAGCTCTTCCTGAGAAACTGTGGGGAAACAGTTCCCGAAGTTTCTGCTGATATGGACAGAGGCTCAGGCCAGGGGGAGAAGCCCAATACCAGGACCCCCACCTATATCTGCAGGACAGACTCGGGGAATTGTCCACACTGCCCATGATGCCACCCCAGAAGAGATTCCCAGGTTTGCTGGTTACTGAGAGTTCCCAGTCTGGAGGCAGAATTATTTGTAAAGTTTAACCAGCTGCCAAACTATCAAGGCTTGAGGAACTCAGGACCTAACTGTGGTTATTAGAATGTATGCCTGGTGCTGGTTCTGTAGAACAGTAAGTTGATCCTCTGCTTGCGGCACTGGCATCCCATATGAGCACCGGTTCTAGTCCCGGCTGCTCCTCTTCCAATCCAGCTCTCTGCTATGGCCTGGGAAAGCAGTGGAAGATGGCCCAAGTCCGTGGACCCCTGCACCCACATGGGAGACCTGGAAGAAGCTCCTGGCTTCTGGCTTCTGGCTTCTGATAGGCACAGCTATGGCCGTTGTGGCCATTTGGGGAGTGAACCAATGGAAGGAAGACCTCTCTCTCTCTCCCTCTCACTGTCTGTAACTCTACCTCTCAAATAAATAAATAAATAAATAATTGCATGCCCCACAGAAGCCACTGGACTTGGAGAGTGAGTCCTTCTATCAAGCAGGGGAATATAATGCTTCAAGGGTTGTCGGTCCAAACTGTGCACGAAGAAGCAATTTATTTGTTTTGTGGGTGTTTTTCTCCTCTGTAAACATGATCTGAGGCCAAATGATTGGTACATGCTTTATAAACGGGAAATATAAACACAGACATTCTCTTCCAAAAATGGATCTCTTGGACTTTCCTCATAAACTTGCCCTCTGTTATGAATTCTGACTTGCCATTAACAAAAATGTTACACCTCTAACATTTAGAGTGTCAACCCCAACATCAAAGAGAAGAAATGTTGAAAATGTTGTGAGACATCATAAGAGATCCCAAAAGCTGTTTCTGCTTTTGTTGAGGGCAACGCACTTACACGGTATGCCTTCATAAAAGAGGAAGGGGAAAAGGTATGAGCATCCAGGTGGTTGCGGAGCAGGAAAGAGTTGACACTTTGAAGAGGATTCTCATTCAGCCACGTGTCCCACGATCTCAGCTCATATCAGCTGATATTTCATTTTTCAGAGTCATTGCTGTGTTTCTCTATTTTCTTCTCGTAGTTGACATCTCTTTTACAAACTGAATACAGTTCCATTTTAAAGGATCATTTTAATAGAGTCCAGAAATATTAATGAAGTATCTATACATTGAGTGTGTTGAATGCGTCTCCAACTTATTTTCTTCTAAATAAATGGTCTTTCTGCAATAATATAGTTCTTCCCCTAGCAACACATCTGTTCTTGGCTCAACATCCTCCACTTTTTCTTCCTAAATGATATTCTTCAGCTGGATTAGAGAATTACAACAGTGAAACCATTCTGGAAGAAGAGCAGTGTGTGTGGGGAAAGCGTTTAGCATGTAATGCCAAGGGAATGCACTTGAGAGTCCAAAGCTAGTCCCTCCTTATGCATGAATCTTCCACAAATTTCAGAGTAGAGCCACTACAGTCCGTTATGGAAACAGTGTCCTGATTAAGGGACCCTGTAGTTGCCCTACAGGGTCACATTTGTTGAGAAAGTCTAGGTTTCTATTTCTGGTTTACAGAGCACTTTTCAGTCAATTGGCTTTGGATCACATGCACGTAATGGGGGACAGAGAAGATCACACACAGCATCATGATCATTTCTGTCCTTATCAGTCAGTTGGTGCTCAACTGTAGAGACTGCTCCAACTGAATTTATGATTTGTTTTCCTCTCAACCGAATGTAAGCTCAACAGGGGCAAGAATTATGTATCTGACGATGTGGAACAGTGCCTGACACACAGGAGCTGCTTAGCAAATAGTGATCATTGTTGATGATGTTGGGGCCAGTTGCATACCTAATGTATGTGAAGCAGAAAAGATCATTATTTTAGACTAATTCCTCTTCTGACAAGATTATTTTCATATTTCAGGGGATGGCATTGTAGCATAGTGGATAAAGTCACTGCCTGTGATGCTGGCATCCTACATGGGCAGTCCCGGCTATTCCACCTCTGATCCAGCTCCCTGCTAAAGGCCTGGGAAAAGCAGCAGAAGATGGACAAATTACTTGGGTCCCTGCTACCCATGTGGGAAACTCAAAGATAGCTCCTGGCTCCTGGCTTTGCCCTGGCCCAGCGTGCGCCACTGTGGCCATCTGGGGAATGAATCAGCGATGGAAGATCTCTCTCTCTCTTCTCCCTCTCTGTGTAACTCTTTCAAATAAATAAGTAAATCTTTAAAAAGATGATCATATTCCAGGAAATAAAGCAAATGATACTAAGGGTGAAAAATAGCAAACAATGACTAATATATTTTATTTATATATAATCATATTATTAAATTTTATATCAATACTACAGTTCAGAAAGATGAATTCCTATACAACTATTTATTTAATATTTACCAAAGAGTTCATGCTTTTTGTTTGTCTTTTAAATTTTATTTTAAATGCAGAGAGACAGACAGAAAGAGCTTTTCCATCTACTGGTTCACTCTCCAAATGCTTGTAACAGCCAGAGATGGACCAAGCTAAAGCCAGAGGCCTGGAACTCAATCCAAGTCTTTCCCATGGGTGGCACGGGTACAACTGCATGATCCATCGCCTGCTGCCTCTGAGAGTAAGCATTAGCAGGAAGTTGTATTGGCAGTGGAAAAGCCAAGTCTCAGATTGTGTAACCTGAGGTGGGATGCAGGGATCCAGGCAGCCTCCTTACTGTTGCACTATAACTCCCTCCATGAATTTTTATTTTTCAGTTACAGCGTAATAAAAAGATGTTTTGTGTAAATAATTGTTTAATAACTAAGTGAATTTTTATAAAAACAAAGATCTGAAAAGACACAATGAAGTCATAACAGTGACACAATGTGGTTTTTGTTGTTGTTGTTCTTGTTATAAGATCTCCACGAGTGAGATCCCAGTGGAAAGAACAGGTCATCAAAGAAGGAGGTACCTTTCTCTGAAAGGAGGAGAGAACTTCCACTTTGACTACGACCTTGTCTAAATATGATCAGAGTTGGTGAACTCAAAAGGCTTCCATAGCCTTGGCAACTCATGACAAGAGCCTCGGGTGACTACTGACGCCATAAACAAGAGTGTCAATTTGTTAAGTCAACAACAGGAGTCACTGTGCACTTACTCCTCATGTAGGATTTCTGTCCTTAATGTGCTGTACATTGTGATTTAATGCTATAACTAGTACTCAAATAGTATTTTTCATTTTGTGTTTCTATGTGGGTGCAAACTGTTGAAATCTTTACTTAATATATGCTAAACTGATCTTCTGTATATTAAGAGAAACGAAAATGAATCTTGATGTGAATGGAAGGGGAGAGGGAGCAGGAAAGGGGAAGATTGCGGGTGGGAGGGAAGTTATGGGGGGGAGCCATTGTAATCCATAAGCTGTACTTTGGAAATTTATATTCATTAAATAAAAGTTAAAAAAACTCACACACAAAAAAAGATTTATATTATTTGAAAGACAAAGAGAGAGAGAGAGAGTGAGAGAGAGAGAGAGAGAGAGAGAGAGAGAATCATCCATCTGTTGGTTCATTTTCCAAATGGTACCAAAGGCCAGGGCTGGGCCAGACTGAAATCAGGAGCCAGGAACTCCATCCTGGTCTCTCATGTAGGTTGGGCAGGGGCACCTGTACCTGGGACATCTTCCACTGCCTTTACAGGTGCATAAGCAGTAGGCTGGGTCAGAAGCAGAGAAACCAGGACTGGAACAAGCATATTGATAGGGGATGCAAATGTTGCAAGTGGCTGCTTAACCTGCTGTGCACCAACACCCACATCACAATGTTTTATTTTGTTGATTTAGTCTACAGTTTTGCTACAACTAATTTTTTTTAAATTTCAACTTTGTATATATATATATATATTCAAACTCAGTAAATTTCTATCTGTCAATTTAAATGTTTTATCAAACATAAACTTCATCAATGTATCTCCCAACTTGCACTCTGATTCACTGATTTTAATTCTAAAAGTAAATAAATACTCCAAGCATTCACAAAAATCATCAAGTTCTGTTTCTGTTTCTTCTTCTTTAAAAATCATGTTGCTGTCATTGCTTATTTTAAATTCACTGCTTAAACACAGAAAATGGCTAGTACCTTAAAGAAGCTGGATACAAATTGTACATAAAAGAGTTTCACCAATTCTGAGCCACTGTTATTTTCCAAGCATATACATGGAGAAGAGCCTATGCGTGTAAGTACTAATTATAGCTGGGAAGTCTCTGAATTAACATATTTAGAATGCAATATTTATCAAAGAATAAGTAATAAAAAGTTTTTACATTTTAAGCTTTCATATATTTTATATTTTAAAGATAGTTTTATTTTATTTAATATTTTAAATAAATATTAAATACTGAGGAAAGTGGTCTATCTACTTTTTAGTTGTAGGATTTTTTCTTTGGATGAACATTGAGCCTATGATTATAAAGTAAATTGAAACCATGCTATCACAAAACATTTAAAGAAAAAAGAAGAAAAGAAAGGAAGGTGGAGGGAGAGAGGAAGGAATTCATTGTCTTGGAATTATATCTATGAAATTCATGAAATTTGTTCTCTATAAATTAATAAAAAGTATAAAAATATTAAACATAAGTTTATGAAATATTTCAAAATTAACTTTTATTACATATTCTTTGGTCTACATATTAGAAAATGTTTCTGTAAACATAGTATATATTTTTAAAAAATTTATAATACTTATCATGTTATATACTTATCTATTACACATTATTTCTGTGACACTACATAGTGTAATATATAAATAAAATTATAAATTAGTATAAATATAAATAAATACTTACATGTGAGCTGCACAAATAATATTCATAACTATATATGTACTAATAATTAAATTTGTAATTAAAATCACAGCGCCTGCTTAGAATCTGGACTGACTTTTTTTTCTGGGGAGAGGTACTTGGTCACGGTTGCTGTTTAGAATTGCTGGTGCACAGCAAGAATCAAGAGTAGAACAGCTGGAAGCTGATCTGTTATCGTGTTCAAGTTCTCTGCCATGCTGTTAAGTTTCGGCTCTGGTGCTCTGCTCTTAGACCACCAGGAACCCTGAGTCATCCCTCCCCGTGGTGCCCAGTGCCAAGCATCACCGACCACATCACACTCAGCGGCTGAAGTGAAGGACTCTTGAGGCGTGCACCCCAGTGCAGGGGCTTTTCTTCTTTAAGGGACTACGGAGGGAGGTGGCGATCTAACGGATTCAGCCTCAGCCTGAGGAGACATCTGATGCGCTGCCCAAGCGCCAGTGCCTGGCAGCTCGGGGATCCGCACGACACAGCTTGTCTCTGCCCGCAGAGGGGCGGCCAAGAGTTCTCAAGGTCCAGGACTATATTAGGAAATATATGCGCCATTGGAACAACAAACATGTTTGTTTCTTCCAGCACAGTCTGCTCTGCTTATCTCAGACACCTCCCTCTCTTCAGCAGAAATCACAGCCCTGGGAGGTTTGGGAAGACTTTACTCTAAATGAGGTCTTATCCTTGGTATTTGTGAAATCATTTCGAGAGAAATCATTTCCCTGAGACCAGTGAGTTGTCTTTCAGTCACTTTCTGAGACTGAAAATATTTAATCTTAAAAAAAAAAATAAAGGAAAACAGCTGAGTACAAGAGGCATTCCTGAAGGTGATAGCAATAGGTTTATTACCTGTCACTCAGTTGCTCAAGTCCAAGCCATGCCTGTTGTCACAATTCTAAGCAATCCTGCTGATTCTGTCGTGAGAGCTCTGTGCCATGGGGAAGACAGCGAGCAGAGAGCACTTGAGTTCATGTCCTTGGGCTGCTCGTCTTTTACAAGTCTTGGTTCAAACAGGGCTCTGAACCAGTGGGACACATGAGTGGGCATTGTGACAACCACAGTCACACCTGATCCCAGGGCCAATCCTTCATTCCTATTCTGAGATCTGGCACAGAGTTTTGATAGTCACTTGCTCTTTGTGAAAGTTCCTTAGTTTGCAGTTAGTCGCAAAATGATGAAAGTGTCCAATCATTTCTACCAGATGAAATTCCAAATTATATTTAAAGGCACGGTTATCCTTCCCCCTGTTGGGCCTGTTCTGTGCAATCTTCTCAAGCAGGAAAGAGTGAACTTCTGTGTTTCCCTGCTCTGTGTTTGTGGCTTTGCTCCCTCAGCTGAGGACCAAGGCTTTGGATTTTTTCTTCCAGAAATGGAGAGAGGAGATCAGACAATGAGGTATACAGTGAGAAAGGCATCAGTTGGTTGGTGCTGTCAGATTTTCTTCCTCTTCTGAGGGATTCGCTGTCCTCCCACACCACCAATGAGGTCTCCTTGCTGTCCCGTTCTGGATGGGCCTAAAGGGTCACCATTCAGCCTTTGGGCTGCTGCAAGCCTCCAGCCTTTGTCTGCTGGGCCTCCTTGACCTTCAGCTGGCCTCTTGGGGGCAGCACAGCAGACAATCCCTGATTAACATTGTCTTGTGTAGACTGTGTACTCTTGCTTAGGTCGTCTCACCCGCCCTTCAGAATGTCATTCCTAACACATTTTATCTCAAGATCCTGGATGAAACAGAGACAAGTTCTCATTTTAATATAACAGCCATCTAGTTCATACTTGCCAACTGATTTCTAACTTACAAAATGCTTTTGAAAGCCATATATGCATAGACAGTAAAAGCTTAACGATGCAGCAAGGATATATAACTGAAGGATATTTGTCTGATTTTGTGACGCCAGTTGTAAGCCCAGAGCAGACGACTTTGAGTTCAGATGCTGCTAGGGAGCCCTGAGACTCCTTCTTCCAAGCAGAATTCATGGAACCCAATAAAATACCTCTGTTCTGGTCATATTGCCCATTCACATACTCTGCAATGAAGGATACTGTCTCACCTGCACGTTAGGAGTATTGTACCAGAATGGGAACAAAGATAATTCTAGAAGTGTAACTAATAAAGTTACATTTGAAAAACTCATGAAAGACAATTACAAACAATTACTGATAACTTCATAATCAACAAATCAATCCAAGTACAATTATCCAGGACAATTAAAATAATTATAGCAATAAAGTGGCTAACATGGGAGATCGGGGGTATCCCAAAGTGTCGAAGAGACACTCAGGATATAAAATGCAGACCTACGTGAGGATAAGGGCATGCATACACTGAAGTCTTTTACTAGAAACTTCATTTCTGTTTTGTATGCTGGAGTGGAGATAGCAGAATAATGTCTATAACAGTGGTATATTCATATATTTACCATATAGAGATTGCTTTTAGTATTCCAGGATCATATTTCACAGCAAAATTCTCGATATCTTCAAGTAATGTCTTTGTAAAGTCTTAAGTGATACAATGTCTTCTACCATCATTCTGTAGGCTGGCTGGTCATTATTTGGAAGTCACTCTCCCACCCTGATGAAATAAGCAGTATCTCTTACGTTTCTGAAAGTGTTCTAATCTTGTTCCCTTAGGCTACACCATTTACATTTGCACAAAAATATTTCATTTGACTCTTGAAACAACTTTATGGGTAAATGTTAACACCCCAGATAAAAGGATGGGGCTTAGAAAGGTTACATTATTTTTTAAGGTCAAATAAAAAGTAGTAAAGATAAGCCTATGTGTTCTTCATGAGTGACACTTCAGTTTTGCATCTTGTAAAACAAGATGTCAAAGTAGGAAGTTTCCCATCAATTATCTATAATTATTCAGAAACTTTTGACTTATCCAAAGATCCCTATCCAGAAATGAAAACATGTTACGTCACAGAGCTCATTAGTGGCAGAAGACTTAATTCAATTCAAGTTTTCTCTAAAATACCACATCGCATCTTTGTATGTTTTCCTTTCTATAAATATGTACATGTCTTTATTAAATTTTTACATAATTTAAAATTTTCCCTTACAGAGGAATTCATAAATGTGATTATCACTTATTCTAATCCTATTCCCTTTATTTCCTCATTTGAACAGCCAGCCGTTTGGACCTCAAGACAGAATGAATTAAAAATCCAATGTAAGTACTTTTTGTTTATATCAATTTCCATGCTGGCCCCCAAAGTACAAACCAGCATCAACAGTTTGAAATTACTGTGTTAACATTTTCTGTTTCTAAGCTAAGTTAAACATCAGGGCAAATTGTATTGCAACACGTATTTGTTTTAACTCCAACACTACTGAGATCCAAGACATGTTCACAAACTAACTCATAGTTACTCATAGAGTGAGGGAGTATAGTACATGGAATATTTTGGTTTACACATTTGAGTGGAAATAAAAATTTTTTGAAACTAAAAAATGTGTGAGACATTTTCTTTGCTCTGTCTCAGACATGAAAATACTTATGTGCCATCCAGTAAATAGTCCATGTTAGCCTACAATTTGTAGCCACAGTCCCTCAGTGGAAATGTACTAAAAAAGATAATTATGAAAATTTTATTTTTCTCATCTTACTGACAAATTTCATTAGAAAATGAAAACCTCATTCTGATACTTTACTCGTGTGAATAGTCAAGAAAAATCTGATCATTTAAATTTTATTTCATGTTTTATGATGTGGTAATCAAATTTCTTCTTAAAACACAAGTTTATATTATCTATCCTGACTCATTTTCTTGCAGGACATTTAATTTTCTTCTAGTATAAAGTCATGTCCTTGGAAGGACAATTATTCTAAAAATTAGACAACTTGCCTTTTGATTAAACCCACTTTTAATTCTCATGGGCATATAATTGTAAGCACATAGTTCAGAGCTAAAAATGCTTATAATAGCACGACATATGATAGTAAAAACTTAAAATGAAATATTAATAGAAGAAAATGATTAAATAAATTTCATGGCAATGAAATATTAGGCATCACTAAAATAATATACCTATAAAAGATGTTTTATGAGGATTACAAGATGGCTGAATAGGGAAAGGACATGCTGATTCTGACTAAGGGAACGTACCAGAAGAAAAGCAGAGGAAATATACTCCCAGAGGGAGAAGGAGAGAGAAATTTGCAGGGAAACTCTACAGGAAGAAGAGGAACGCATGGAGCAGCATGGGAAGTGCGGATGAGCAGCAGTAAGTGGAGATACCACACACAATTCCTGTAGCTAGGGGATGGAGAAGACACCAGGTTCTGAGCAAGGTGAGGGCGGACTGTGGCAGCCTGTGCCACTGGGTGTATTGCATGAGGGAGAACTCTGCAGACCACACTGCCTTTGAGTCCAGCCTGGTGCTGTAGAGGGGACAGGGTACCCGCTAATTCAAAGGAGGAAAAGCACATTTCCTTCTTCCATCTCCCTACAAGGGCACCTAGCAACCAGCAGGGAGAAGGTGCCATCTTGATACCAGAAGAGGCTGCAGTGGCACTTTCACACAAGACCACGGAATTTTACCAGAAGGAAAAATCTGCATTTTCCACTGATTTTGAGCCTGGCTGGGAGGGTTGAAAGGGAGCTTGGCATCCACTTAAGACTGTGAGGTGTCCCTGTCATCTCAACCTATCACAGGCTCCAGTGCTCAAACTGCCAAGGCAGAGAACCCACAGGCATCTGGCTCTGGAAATAACTGCTATCTGCATGGACAGGGCACGCTTGTGGAGTGGGAAGGGGATCCTCTGCACCCTGTGTGGGAGCCTTGTGCATTGTGACTGATAGGGTGTGGCGTGTAGCTGAGTCTCTGGGCAATCACTGGCTCCAGAGACTTAGGGCTACCTGACTTCCTGGGATGGGCCACTGCTGAGAGTTCTGTGCTCACACAGAAGACTTCATATAGATCCTTTGCCAGAATGGGTGAGGATTGTACCCACTGTGGGCTACCTGTGGGCACTGATCACCTTGGAAGAGAGAAGGTGAGGGTGTGATTATGCCAATAGGCATGGTCATATCCTCCCCTCTATTGGGCCCTCATTGTGGCACTGTGGGTTAAGCTGCCACATCCCATGTGGTTGCTAGTTCAAGTCCCAGCTGCTCTACTCCTCCCCTCTATTGACAACAGAGATCTACCATGCCCAACATGAATGTCACCCTGAATTCTTGTTCCACACTTGAGCATTGACCAGAACACCCCAGCACCACACAGCACAGGCCTCTGGGTATTCACTGAAGAAACAGGCTCTCCACTAAGCCACAGAAGCATAGTATAAAGATAAAATCCATCAGTGGAGAAAACCAACAAGTGTTTCCACAAATACCTAAAAATAAATGCGGAAATACAGGACACAAGAATAAGGAAGGCAATGTGACTTCCCCAAAAGAGCACAACAATGCTTCACTATTATAATCTGAAGACAAAGAGATTGATGAAATGTCTGTAAAGGCAGTTAAAAGAATGATTACAGGATTACTCAGAAGTAATGAAATCTATACATAACATAGAGAAAAAATTCTCCCATGAGCTAGAGATTATGAAATGAAATCAAACTGAAATATTAGAAATGAAGAATTCAATAAGTCAAATAATAAATATAGTGGAAGGCCTTAACAACAGACTTGGTGAAGCAGAAGAAAGAATATCCAAGCTAGAAGACAAATCTTTGGAAATATCTATTAAGAAGAAAGAAGAAAGGAGAAGGTGGAGAAGAGAAGGAGGAGAAGGAGGAAGAGGAAGAGGAGAAGGAAGAAGGAGGAGGAGGAGAAAGAGGAGGAGGAAGAGAAGGAGGAAAGGGAGGAGGAGGAGAGAAGGAGGAGGATGGAAGGCAGAAGAGGAGGAGGGAAGGAGGAAGATGAGGGGAGGAGGAGGAAGAGGAGGAAGAGGAGGAGGAGGAATATGAGGAGGAAGAGGCAGAAGAGGAGGAGAAGGAAGAAGGAGGAGGAGGAGGAGGAGGAAGAGGAGGAGAAGGAGGAGGAAAAGGAAGAGGGGGAGAAAAATAAGAGGGGGAGGAGGGGGAGGAGGAGGAAGAGGAGAAGAAGAAGAAGAAATAATTAGAAACATTAAAAACAATGGTTGAAATCTATGGACTGTTATCAAAGTGACCCAACATATGGGTCTTATAAGTTCCTGAAGGTGTGGAAACAGAGAATTGATTAGAAGGCCTATTCCATGAAATAATAACAGAAAGATTCCCTTTTTGGAGAAAGAAAGGGACAACCAAGTACATGAGGCACATAGAACTCTGAATAGACATGACAAAAAAAATGCCATGACAGTTTATAGTCAAACATTCAACGGTACACATAAAGGAAAGATTGTAAAACGTGCATGAGAGAAAGGCCAGATTACCTTCAGAAGATCTCTACTTAAACTGACAGATGATTTTTTATCACAAATCCTACAGGCTAAGGGAGAATGGAGATACACAGTCCAAGTCTTAAAAGGAAAAGCTTTCAATCCAGAATATTGTACCCTGCAAAGACTTCATTTATGAATGAAGGTGAAATACACTTTCCATAACAAGCAAAAAATGAATTTGTCACCACTCATCCAGTCTTACAAATGATGATTAAGGATGTGCTTCACACAGAAATATAGAAAGGCAGTCATTACTATGAAAGAATGTGAAAACAGAAAATCTCCTAGCAAAATTACAAAGGAAACACAAAGCATACAATAGAAATATTAATGGCAACATAGCAGGGCTAAGTCATTACTTATCAAAAGTAACCTTGAATATAAATGGCCTAAATTATCCAATTAAAAGATATAGAAGGAACATGCCTCAACACAAACAAGGCGATAGACAACAAACCCATAACCAGCATCATAGTGAATGAGGAACAATTGAAAGCATTTTACTACGATCCAGAATTAGACAAGGATGTCCACTTTCATTATTGCTATTCAATATAGTTCTGGAAGTTTTAGCCAGACTCATTAAGAAGTAAAAGAAGTGAGAGTGATAAAAATTGGAATGGGAGGAGTTAAATTATCCCTGTTTGCAGATGACATAATACTATATATAGAACTAAAAGCCTCACTAAGAAACTATTGGAACTTATAAAAGAGTTGGGTAAATTTGCAGGATATTAAATTAGCAAACAAAAATCAACAGCCTTTGTATACGCAGACAATGCCACGGCTGAGAAAGAACTTGTAAAATCAGTATCATTCACAATAGCTATAAAATCCTAAATACCGTGGGATAAATTTAACTAAGGAGGTGAAAGATCTCTGGGCTGATAATTGCAAAGTATTAATGAAAGAAATTGAAGAAGACACATAAGAAATGGAAAAGCCTTCCATGTTCATGCGTTGGAAGAATTAATATCATCAAAATGTCAATACTGCTCAAAGTAATTTATAGATTCAATGCAATCCTAATCAAAGAACCCATGATATTCTTCTCAAATCTAGAAAGAATGCTGCTAAAATTCATATGGAAACACAGGGGACCTTTAATAGCTAAAGCAATCTTAAACAACAAAAACAAAGCCTTAGGAACCACAATACCAGATTTAAAGTCATACTACAGGGCAGTTGTAATCAAAGCAGCCTGGTACTGCCACAAAAATAGACTTGTAGAACAGTGGAGCATAATAGCATTTCCAGAAGTCAATCCAGGCATCTACAGTCAGCTAATCTTTGACAAAGGAGCTAAAATCAACCCCTGGAGAAAGGACAGTCTCTTCAACAAATGGTGCAGGGAAAATCACATCTCTACATGCAGAAGTAGGAAACAAGACTCCTACCTTACACCTTATACAACAGCCAACTCAAAATGCATCAATGATCTAAACCTATGATTTGATACCATAAAATTACTACAGAAGAACATTTGGGAACCTCGATAAGATATTGGCATAGGAAAAGGCCTCCTGGAAAAGAAACCAGCAGTACAGTCAATCAAAGCAAAAACAAAGGGGGTTATATAAAGATGAGAAGCTTTCCTACTGCAAAGGAAACATTTAAGTAAATGAAGAGATAAACAACAGAATGCTAGAAAATATTTGCAAACTATGTAACTGATAAATGATTGACATCGAGGATCTATAAAGAGCTCAAGAAATTCAACAACCACAAAAAAAAAATCCAGTTAAGAAACTGACATTTTTCAAAAGAGGAAATTCAAATGTCCAACAGACATATGAAAAAATGCTCAGGATCATTAGTCATCATGGAAGTGCATACAAAAGCACAATGACATTTCACTTCACTCCAGTTAGAACTGCTCTCATACAGAAATCATCAAACAATATATGCTGGCAAGGATGTTGGGAAAAATGTCCAATAATCTATCATTTGCAGGGATGCAAATTACTATAGCCATTGTAGAAGACAGAATGAAGATTTCTCAGACAGCTGAAAATATATCTACCATGTGATCCAACCATCCCACTCCTGTGAATTTACCCAAACAAAATGAAATCCGTGTATGAGCTATCTGTATCCCCATGTTCATTGCAGCTCAATTCACAATAGCAAAGATATGGAATCAACTTAGATGCCCATCAACTGATGACTGGATAAAGAAATTATGGTACATATACACTGTGGAATACTGTTCAGTAGTAAAAAAGAATAAAATCTTGTCTTTCGCAAAAAAATTGATGCAACTGGCAATCATTATATTTAGTGGAATAAGCCAGTCCCAAAAAGACAAATACCATATGTTTTCCCTGATCTGTGGTAACAAATAGAGTACAAAAAAATGTAATGTATAATTATTTGCATTGCAACCTGTATAAAAGTATTCTGTGCATAAACTGTTTAGAGTAAATGGCTTAAAGTCTAAATGAACTTATTTATTATTTTATAAAAACACAGGAAATAGATGTTATATTATCATTGGTTCTACTTCATTGAAGAAATTATGAATGACTAATTGACAAAAAAAACTGTATATGAGTGAAATGGTCACTTTTTCATTCAATTATAGTTCACGACCCTCTATATTTCCACCAAACTAGGGTCTTTTTGCTTGTTACTGCAATGTAAATTTAAAATGTTATCTCAAAAACTAGAAAAATAAAGACAGAAAGATCGAAGGAGGGAGAGAAAAGGAAGGAAGAAGGAAAGGAAGAAGTAGGAAAATAGCATTATGTTCTTAGACTTGTATCTACAAATCATATTGAATCTATTAAAAATTAATTACAATTAAAATAAAAAATTTGAAAGACATTTTATGACCTGAGATATTGCTCATGAAATAAGGTTACCTAAAAAAGCTGATTATAAGAAAAATGTTTCATGTTATAAGTTCCAAGATGCATATTTTTCATCTGTTAACATTTCTAAAGTCAGAAAGTATCTTGAAGTCCTTGGTATCTTATCATAGGCCAGGCAGCAACAGAGGCATAGTTACTTTTACTAGCATGTAATGTAAGCTTCCTGGTGAAATGGTTGAACAACTGCCCTTCTTCACTGATTCAGTTTATAAATCATTTAAAGGCAACTTGAAGGAGGCAGGCATGCCCTGGTTATTTCCTGAAAATCACATAGAAACTCCTTGTAATAGCAAAAACTGTGGTATTACCAAAACCCATTTAAGGTTAAAGATGGAATGCTTTCCCAACTAAAACTGGGTGCAAGGTACAGATGCTTAGTCCCTTGACTCATAGTGAAGATAGTAACAGACATGCATACCAGGGTAACAGTCCAGAAAAAGAAAATTCCTAAAAATTGGATTAAAGAAATAAAATGTACTTGTTTGCAGAAGACATTATCTACAGAAAATAACCAATCCCTAGAACCATCAGGTGGATATAATAAAAACAGAGAGTGCAAAGACAGTGTCTTATTTCTACACACTAGCAATGAATAATGGGAATTCAGAATTGTAAATGTAATACCATTTGCAATAACTCTCCTCAAAAAATTTAGGTTAAAAAATCTCACAAAATGTACCTAGAACATCTACATTCTGAGAAATGCAACACTGATGGAGGAAAACAAAGACTCAAATGATTAGAAGGCCTATGTACTCATGGATTAGAAGACCCAGTGTAGTTAGGTTTTCAATTCTCTTCGAATTTCTCAATAGCTTTCTAACTGTCCCAAGTGAAGCTGCTGATAAACATTTGTAAACACGAAATAGTTTATTCTAGATTTGTGTGGAAAGTACAAGAATTAGAATAGTAATGACAATTATGAGAAAAAATAAAGTTGGAATATTCATGCCAACCGATTATAAGATTTATTCTAATACTACAATACTCTGAGTAAAAATATACATGTTTCAATCAATGGAACAGAGAGTCTAATAGAGCCAAATATTATCAATCAATTTTTGGCCAAAATAACAACAAAAATTTAATGGAGAAGCAATAGTCTTCATAAAAATTATTTTACATAAATTAACACCCATATGCCAAAAATAAACCTCAAAATAATGTTTAGACAAGAATTGAGACAAAATGGGTAAATATAAAATGAAAATCTATCAAAATTCTAGATGAAAAATTAATTAAAAGTCTTGGAGGCTGGGATTGAGCAAACATTTTTAAGCCAAAATAAAAAGTGCACAGTCAATAAAATAAACAATTGAACAAGTTGGACTTCATCCAAATTAAATTTAGTCTAACCTACAAGTTAAGACTCCTGTTCCCTAGAGTATCCAGATTTGATTCCCAACTCCAGCTCCTAACTCCAGCTTTCTACCAGTAAAGATCCTGGAAGGCACTGGTGATGATGTGAGTATTTGGGTTCCGGCCTCCCTTGTGGAAGATTGGTTGTGTTCCTAGTTCCTGGCTCTGTTCTCAGCCCTGTCCCAAAAAGTGTGGGCATCTGGAGGGTGAGACAGCAGACAGAAGTATGTGTATTCTCTCTCTCTCTCTCCCTCAAACGTATAAATAAATTAAATTTAACAAATTAAAACTTCTGTTTTACTAAGATTCCTAAAGAATGAAAAGAGAAGCTACAAATTCATGGGAAATACTTGAAAATCACATATCCAACCAGTGAATACGTAGAATATATAGAGGTCTCAAATCTCAACATATGAAAAACAAAAATCGAACTAAAGATTGGGCAAAGGACACTTTGCCTTTTTGTACTTATCCTTCACAAAAAAGTTATATTGATAGTAAATAAACACATGAAAAACTGTTCCTCATTAGTTATTACAGAGATCCTAATTAAAACTTAAATGAGAGATACAGCTGCAAGAATGTCTGAAATAATATGAGCTGGCTGGTCTGGGAACAACTAGAGCTCTTAATAGGTTGCTATTGGGATTACACAAGCAGGATAGCTTGGCAGTGTTTTTAAAATTAATACTTGTTTGCCATATGAACTGGCAGTCTCATTCTAGGGCATTGACCCTGAAGAATGGAAAACTTTAGGTTCACACTAAAACCTACATGTAAATGTTTACAGTAGCAGTCTGTACCATCACAGAAAGTCACAACCAAACTAAATGTTCTTCAGGATGAATAGCTAGACAAACTATAGGCTATTCATACAACAGAATATTACTAATGTACATGCCATGTGGATGAATTTCAAAGACATAATGATGTGTGAAAGACTTCATTCTCAAAAATTACATATGTAGTGTATCATTTCTATGGCATTCTATAAAAGGCAGAACTATACCAACTGATAGCAACTCAGCTGTGGCCTGAGGTAGGGTATGAGAGAGGGTAACACTGAAAGGGAGCAGACAAGGGGATTTTTGAGAGTAATTAACTGCTCAGTGTCCAGATTGTGATAGTGGCTAAGCAGATATCTGAAGAATTTAGAACTATAGGACTATATACTTTTATTGGTTATTTCAAGTTGCAAGAGGTAGATAATTTTTAATATTTCCACATGCTTTCTTGTTTTTTAAATACAAGGAATTTCTTTTAGAATCATGAAAAGAAAAAGAACTACATTTTTTTTAAAATGAACAATAAATATTTAGGCAAGTGGGTCCTGATTTTGCACATTGAAAGTATCTTGTCCAAGGATATCATATGAGGAAGTGATGCATGGAACTTGGAACTCATGGAAGACAAATTTAGTCCTCATTATTCACATCTACCTTCTCACCAGATAAGTCTTAAATATCTACACATCATGAACAATGTGCAAGGCAATAATCAACTTGGGATTATTTCTGGCAACTATAAATGTGTTATAGTTGGAGAACTTGCTACAAAAATAAAGGTTTTTTTATCTTTATTGGGAAACAAAATACTGTCGATGGCTTTTTTTTTAAATTTTCTCAAGTTATGGATGTGATGAAAAACCAGTATTTCGGGAAATGTACAACAAAGCTATTGGCCGATAGGCATTTGCTTTCTATCTCTGTCCCCTCATACATGTACATTTTCACATGCTGGCTCTCTCAAACTCAAGGTGACCCTCCTCTTTGTGAACTCTGTCAGTAATGACTCCTGTAACAATAACTGTCATGGGCTGGAATAGTAAACATTTTGTACAAGCAAATGGTTTCCAAATGTGGGCTTTCTCCGTGAGCATGGCCTTCATGAGCCTGACTCCGAGTGCCTGAGTATATAGAGAGACTAAACCCAAAGTCTGATGGCAGAATCAATCCACTGAAGTCTGTGACCAGTAACCTAAACCTGCAGGCAGTCTCTCACTGACTCAGCCTGTTGATTTGATACACAAGAATAACTCTATGGCTTTTGTGCAGTGTTTGTGTTGGGGACCATTTATAAAACCAAAGCTACTGGCTTTCTAAGAGTAAACTGGCAAATGGGCAGGAGGGTGGCAGCCTGAGTGTAAGCAGTGTATCAGCTCTTTCAGCCTTTGGGTCTTCTTTCCTAGAAGACAATCTCCTAATTGTACTAAGATTCAGAATGGCCACCGAATCTCTAGAAGTTAACTATTGAACTAGGTCAAGAGAGTCAAAGCTGTTTATCTATTTACCTGTTTCAAGGAGACTCACAATATCTTGGAATACTCGTAACATGCAACATATACTACTAGATTTAAAAATCACATTTCCAAATGTTTTAAGAATGTCAGAGAAAAGGAATGACCAAAAATTATGTACAGTTATATTGAAGCTGTCTTTATTGGGGATGTCTGCATTAGAGTGATACTACACATAAGAAAACAAAAGTCACTCATTGCTAGGTAATGAGATTATGAGTAATTTTTCATTTTATGCTATTTATTTGTTCTATAATTTATACTTTTTAACTTTCAACTTTCTCTGTAAATATCTAAGTGTATTGCCTGGAACTCAAGAACTTAGGACCTTAACCCAAAAGTTTTTTTTTTTTTTTTAACTTTTATTTTTTATTTTTGACAGGCAGAGTGGACAGTGAGAGAGAGACAGAGAGAAAGGTCTTCCTTTGCCATTGGTTCACCCTCTAATGGCCGCTGTGGCCAGTGCGCTGCGGCCGGCGCCCCGCGCTGATCCGATGGCAGAAGCCAGGTACTTCTCCTGGTCTCCCATGGGGTGCAGGGCCCAAGCACTTGGGCCATCCTCTACTGCACTCCCTGGCCACAGCAGAGAGCTGGCCTGGAAGAGGGGCAACCAGGGGACACAATCCGGCACCCTGACTTGGGGTAGAACCTGGTGTGCCGGCATGGCCAGGCGGAGGATTAGGCTAGTGAGCTGCAGCACCGGCCCCCAAAAGTTCTTTAATCATTGTTTTGATAACAACTTGGGGTGGCTGGAGAAGAACTTTATTTCCATACTTTTCTAGTAGATAATGTGAAGTAGGAGGAGCAGGTGGAGGGGTCTTCAAATATTTTGCTAATTTTAAAACATGGGATTAATTTCCACCACAGGGGCAGGCTCCCCACATACCAGGGACATGTCCCAGCAGTGCGGCCAAGACAAATGCCATGTGCCTTCGACACAGATTGCTTCCCTAGGCTGGCTTGCTCTCTCATGACATTCACGTGAAAGGGCTCCTTTTAAAGAGAGGAGAGGATGGCTGAAAGTGTTTCTATATAGAATCATTCTTGCAGTGGGTCACTATTTTCTGAATTTTGCATTTTGGAGATCAGCAAATAAAATCCTTTGTTAAAAAAAAAGAAAACTTGAAAATTAACTCTCTAAAATGTAATTATCTATAGATTTTTGAATACGATTAGATTTTCATATCTTTACATTATGAAATCATACTCTTCTCTAATTTCATGTTATTCATCTATTAAAGATGTGTTATTTCATACTAAAATACAAGTGTATACTCTTCAATACTATGATGAGGCATTCCTATGGGCATGTTAGCAGAAGGAAAACATTTTGTTGTATTAAATAGCTATTTTCAATCACCCTGAAATTAGGTCCATTGCCACATCCTAGCTCCAGTCTTCTGGGTGCCTACATCTGAGTACCTGTGTTCTGGGGATTCTGGTGTTCTGGTTTGCTCCCTTTCAAAGTTTACTTTGATTCCTAGAGAATTTATTGGTTATTCCCTGTTGATACAAAGTGTTTTGTAGAAACATGGGGCCAGCTAAAGTTACAGAACATATTTTTCAGGTTGTTTTTTTTTTTTTTTTTTTTTTCAAAAACAGAGACTTTCTAGTCCAAGCTGCCATTCTTGGTCACCAGAATGGCAGAATGAAGTTTAAGAAACTCAAATACATCCAAAGGTGAGTGCAAGAAGAAAAGCCACAATGGACATTCCTCAGCCAGGGGGGTGAGGTTGAAGAACCACAACAGCCTGCACTGGGCCTGCAGCTGCTGGCAAAGACAAGGAGTACTGGGCCAAGACTGCTGAGTAACTGATTCAGATACCAAGCCTTCTGCTGAGTCTGCTGGCACTCACCATCTTCAAAGGACCACCACCCCATACATCCCTTTGAAGAACTTGCTGTACTCAGGACAAAATATCAAAATTCTTGCTGTTTAATTTTCATAGGAAGCCAAGACACTGATAAATGAGAGCTCATCTATACATGTTTTTACCCTGTTACCTAAGAAACTATCTTCAAAACAGAAGTCCTCATAAATACTCTGGAGATGCTTCAGACACTCTCCGGTGCTGTGCGACACTGTGTATATTGTTTGGCAGGAGTTCATGGGGGAAGATAAACTAGCACATTTTGCCAGGATTCTATTACTCTTGACCTTGACCTTGGCTCGGGGCTGTTTCCAGTTATACTCCATCTTAGAGAAAGACAGCGCCTAATCTTCCCTTGAGTTTCCTTCTTCCCTTCCTCTTTCAGTTGCACCGAGCCCAGTACTCGCTGTGCTGCCTCATGGGAGGGAAGAAACTGGTGCTGGCTGCAGCTCTCCAACCTTGGGTTTTTCTTTTGAATGCAAAAGCTCATTCGAGACCATGAAATCCTCTCTTTTAGGCAAAGGAGATTCACTCTCAACAAGTATTTGATTTTTGCACAGTCTTGCTCACTAGTATTCTGCCTCTTAATTGTTGACCTAATTCATCAGTTCCCACTCTGCAACATGGAGTAGCTCAGTTCCCCACACATGGTCTAGAAGCGGGTGTATTCCATCTCTTACTCCCAACAGCTTAGGCTAGACTCACCACACATATTCTCCAGGGGAAAAAATGTAACCTATCAAGCTGGTATCCTTAACTACAAAGCCTGTACATTCTACCAGGGGTGGGTGGGAATCGTTTTTTCTGGCAAGGACCATTTGGATATTTATAACATCACTAGAGAGCCATACAAAATTATCAGCTTAAAAATTAGTCTGCTATAGATTTATTGAATTTCAGGTTCCAACTGCTGTTGCCTTGGCAGGACCAGGGAAAATACTTTTGCAGGACTGTATAAGTTACTTTTTACAGGCCGGCGCTGTGGCTCACTAGGCTAATCCTCCGCCTTGCGGTGCCCCCACATCGGGTTCTAGTCCCGGTCGGGGCGCCAGATTCTGTCCCAGTTGCCCCTCTTCCAGGCCAGCTCTCTACTGTGGCCAGGGAGTACAGTGGAGGATGGCCCAAGTACTTGGGCCCTGCACCCCATGGGAGACCAGGAGAAGTACCTGGCTCCTGCCATCGGATCAGCGCGGTGCGCTAGCCACAGCGCGCCAGCCGCGGCGGCCATTGGAGGGTGAACCAATGGCAAAGGAAGACCTTTCTTTCTGTCTCTCTCTCTCACTGTCCACTCTGCCTGTCAAAAAAAAAATAAATAAGTTACTTTTTACAGATTTTTTTAAAAAGAAATTTTTGTTTTGGGCAAAGAATTAATAGCATATAAATAGCATAAGAATAATACAACCATTCTTTGATAAAGTTTCTCTTCTTTTCCTACATGATATACCATTTTAGTCAAATGCAGACAGCTTCTAATATTGCATACATTAATAAAATTATATATAACCCATTTTTATTTTTGTTTTTGTATTTGATTCAAAGGCAGAAAGAGAGACAGGGAGAAGGAGAGGGAGAGAGAATGAAAGATATTGCTCATCTGCTGGGTCACCCCTTCAAATACTTACAACAGCCAGGGCTGGGTCAGGCTGAAGAAAGGCTGAAAATTCAACCTAGGACTCCCACATGAGTGACAAAGACCCAGGTATCTGTGGTTTCCCAAGGCATTATCAAGAAGCTGGAATTGGGAGCTGAGCCAGTATATGAATCCAGGCACTTTGATATAACATGTGGTCTTCTCAAGAGTTGTCTTGACTACTTTGCCACATACCTGGCTCTTCATAACTCTATCATCATTATGTTTTTCATTTGTCATGACCTAAAAATTTTTGCAAATATGACTCCTAAATCCCATGGTATGTTGCATTTAGTGATGTTTGGAGCTTCAAAGCAAGATTGTTATTGCTAAATATATTGTCTGTATGTACACTTTGAAGAGTGACTTTGGTGTTTTCCATCTAAATAATTACCAAATTTACAATTATTACATAAACTATACCTTTCTGTTTCAAACACATATGAATACTGTATTAACTTCAATCTTGAATTGTTAAATTTTAAGGATCTTTTATTCATTTTTGTAAAAAAGGGCGTGTGAGGGGCATATACTTGGATCCTATAAAGAGAACTTGTTTATTGTAATCATCTATGACATGAGCAATAGTTTATTTTTCTTCTATAATCCATTATCCAAATATTGGAGTAAAACTCAGTGCAAAAGTAACAGAAAGCTGGGCCAAGTATTTAAGAGCAGACATTTCAAGGCTAATCAGATAAAGCAAAAGAGTTCAGTTGCCCAGAAATGATAAAACAAGTTATTTTTTATCTAGTAAATAAATCCAGTAGGCGTTCTACATGGCTGCTGCTACACAGAAATTTAAACATCAGAGCAGGACTAGCTAAATCTTAGAATAACTCCTAATCCCTGGTTCTCTGGAGTTAGCTAACCCTAAATCAGGGAACTCCCTGAGGGCTTGTCAACCTAATACTTTAATAATCATGGCATCTCTAAAACACAGTCAGCAGTAGATTTTCTTCATAGTCAGGATAACATTCTTGTCTCTATCTGAAAAGCTTATTTGTAAACATCATTGTAGTATCCTATTTGCTTTTCAGGAGACAGACAATAAAATATTTGAATTTCTAAGGGTAATCAAAGTTGTTAAATAACATGTTGTGTTTTAAAATGTTCTTTAATTGATAGTTAAATTATGATTACTTGGAACTAACTTTAGGAGTTGAAAATATTATTTCGTGTTTTTAGGATACTATAGAATTGCCATCTTTTAAGTGGAAAGAGGGTCTATTAAAATTTAATGTTCTGGTTCAGAGATAAATGCTTATTTTGTTAATTTTTTAAATCTATTGTGAGTATATAATGGCAAGAAAATTAAGAACTACAAGGATAATGCCAAGAAAATATTGTTTTCTTTTCACCATATACTCTATCTCTGCAACTTTGTTTCTGTCATGCAGGAAGATGATAAGAACTATGGAAAGACATACACTATGAGGGCAATAAATTTCATGTATTTAAGAGAAATACCAGTGGACGGTGATGACAGAAGTCAATTGGGGTGGATACATTCAAGTTAACCTTCAAGGAGAGAAATAGATAACCTCATTTTAAATTTGATTCTATAATAGAATGTGTAGGAGATGTCGGATTAAAAATAAGCTAGGTCTAGTTCAACATTTGATTTATAATACTTACAGTTGAGAAATAAAAGGATGTGATTGTGCTCAATAAAAACCACTGAGAACTACACATAACCAATACACATAGAGAAAATTTGTAAATCCCTTAATAATGAAATGCATGCAAATCTAAGTACCAGTGAAATTGTATTTTTATTATTTGACCTATCACATTGGCAGAGACAAAAAAGTTTGCAACATTTGATGTTGGAAAGGATATAAGAAAACTACTTGCTACTGGTTGTAACATAATATAAATTAATAAAAACTCTCAGGGTTAAAGTTTGCAATTCAAGAATACTTCATAGTGATACTTCCCATCCTACTGATCATAAAGTTAATCCTAAACTAAGTAAAGAGTTCAACAAACAGTATGAGAAAAAAAAAAAAAAAAACACTGTTCCTCACAGGAGAGACAAGGGCTGTAAAGAATCATCAAATCTCAAAATGTCCCTTTCACTTCAATAGATTTATAATGTAGGAACTCTATTAGTTACCTCAGATCGGGAAAACATATGGCATCTATCTTTTGGGGACTGTTTTATTTCACTAAGTATATGGTTTCCAGTTATGTCCATTTTTGTTGCAAAACACAGGATTTCATTTTCTAATAGCTGAGTAGTACTCCATCCTGTATATATACCATAATTTATTTGTCCAGGCAACAGTTGATGGTGATGGACATCTGGGTTGATTCCATATCTTAGCTATTGTGAGTTGAGCTGCAATGAACATGGGGGTACAGATAACCCTTTTATATGTTGTTTTCACTCTGGGTAAATTCCCAGGAATGGGATAGCTGAATCATTTGGTACATCTATATTCAGATTTCTGAGGAATCTCCATACTATCTCCCATAGTGGCTGCATCAGTTTACATTACCAGCAACAGTGAATTAGGGTATGTTTTTCCCCAAATCCTTACCAGCATTTAGTGTTTTTTGATTTCTGTATGAGACACATTCTAACTGTGGTGAGGTGAAACCTTATTGTGGTTTTGATTTGCATTTCTCTGAGAGCCAGTGACATGAGCATTTTTTGTACAGTGTCTTTTGTCCATTTGAATTTTCTCTCTTGAAAAAAAAATGCCTGTTCTAGTTCTTTGCCCATTTCTTTTAACTGGATTGTTTGTTCCGTTGTTGTTAAATTTCTTGAGCTCTTTATAGATTCTGGATATTAATCATTTATCAGATGCATAATTTGCAAATATTTTCTTCCATTCTGTCAGTTGCTCTTCATTTTGATGAGTGATTCTTTGCAGTGCAGAAGCTTCTCAGCTTGGTGTAACCCAACTTGTAAATTTTGGCTTTAATTCCCTTTGCTTCTGGAATCTTTTCCAAGAAGTCTTTCCCTATGCAAATGTCTTGCAGAGTTTCATCAATGTTCTCTAGTAATTGATGGTATAAGGTCATAGATTTAGATCCCTGACCCATCTAGAGTTGATTTTTGTGTAAGGTGTAAGGTAGGGTTCAAGTCTCATACTTCTGCATGTGGAGATCCAGTTTCCCTGCACAATTTGTTGAAGAGAGACTCCTTGCTCCAGGGATTATCTCCTTTGTCAAAGACAAATCAGTTGTTGGTATGAGGATTGATTTCTAGACTTTCTATTCTATTCCATTGGTCTACATGTCTGTTTTTGTGTCAGTACCAGGCTGTTTTGATTTTAACTGCCCTGTAGTATGTCTTGAAATCATGCATTGTGAAGCCCCTGGGATTGATTTTTGTTGTATAAGAATACTTTAGCCATTGGAGGCCTCCTGTATTTCCATTTGAATTTCAGCATAATTTTTTTCTGGTATGAGAAGAATGTACTTGGTCTTTTGATTGGGATTACACTGAATCTGTAGATTGCTTTTTATAGCACAGATATTTTGATGATACGGATTCTTCCAATCCATGACTACAGAAGATGTTTCCAAACAAAAGTAAAATATATAAATGTAAATTAGTAATCTCTAATAATACACTCCTATGGCTCAATAAAGTCTTTAGAACTATGTTATTACTGTCAATCTTTATAGATATGCATGAATCACAGATTCTGGGAATTATTTGAAGTTATCTTTAAACATTTCAATACATTGAAGTTCTGATGACTTATGTTACATGCAACCGCAGAACAACCACATATTATAATTATCCCCAAAGGCTAAAGAAGTCTTCAACAACATAAACAAAGCTGTACACATCATAATGCCAGATTTAAAGGCATAATACAGGGAATTTATAATCAAAAAGCCTAGTACTGGCACCAAAATAGACATGTAGACAAATGGAGCAGAATAGAAACTCCAGAAATCAACCCAGGCATCTACAAACAACTACTCTTTGACAAAGGAGCTAAAAATCAATTCCCAGAGCAAGGAAAATCTCTTCAACAAATGGTGCTGGGAAAATTGGATCTATGTACAGAAGTATCAAACAAGACTCCTACCTCACAACTTAAATAAAAGTCAACTCTAAATGGATCAACGATCTAAATCCATGACCCGATACCATCAAATTACTAGAGGAGAGCATTGAGGAAATTCTGAAAGACATTGGCATAAGTGAAGGCTTCTAGGAAAAGACCCCAGAAACACGGGCAATCAAAGCCAAAACTGACTAAATGGTATTATATAAAGCTGAGAAGCTTCTGCAAAAAAAAAAAAAAAAAAAAAAAAGACAAAATGAAGAAGCAATTCACAGAATGGGAGAAAATATTTGAAAACTATGCACCTGATAAAGGATTAATATCCAGAATCTTTAAAGAGCTCAAGAAACTTAACAATCACAAAACAAATAATCCAGTTAAGAAATGGGCAAAGGACTTGAACAAGCATTTTCAAAAGATGGAAAACAGGTACATGAAGAAATGCTTATGATCACTGGCCCTCAGAGAAATGCAAATCAAAACCACAATAAGGTTTCACCTCACCACAGTTAGACTGACTCTCATACAGAAATCAAAAACATTAAATGCTGGTAAGGATTTGGGGAAAAACATACCCTAATTCTCTGTTGCTGGTAATGTAAACTGGTGCAGCCACTGTGGAAGACAGTATAGAGATTCCTTAGAAAGTTGAAAACAGATAAAACGTATGATCCAGCTATCCCACTTCTGGGAATTTACCCATGCAAAATGAAATCAGCATATGAAAAACTTATCGGTACCAATATGTTCATTGCAGCTCAACTCACAATAGCTAAGATATGGAAGTAACCCAGATGTCCATCACCTGGAGATTAGATAAAGCAATTATGGTGTATATACACTGCAGAATATTACTCAGCCATAAAAAAGAATGAAATCCTGTGCTCTGCAATAAAATGGATTTAACTGGAATCCATTATACTTACTGAAATTATTGAAATAAGCTTTCTCCAAAGACAAATACCATTTGTTCTCCCTTATCTTTGTAACTAATAGAGTACCAAAAATATACTGTGTAGGAATGAAAGTGATATTTTGAGATTCAATGATTGTTGCAGCCCTTGTCTCTCCTGTGAGGAACAGTGTTTTTTTATTCTTACTATTTGTTGAAATATTTACTTAGTATAGGGTTAATCTTTTGATTACAAAATAAACTGAAAGTAGATCATTGTAAATATTAAGAGCAGGAATAGGGGCCGATGCTGTGGTGCAGCGGGTTAACACCCTGGCCTAAAGCGCCAGCATCCCATATGGATGCCAGTTCTAGTCCCGGCTGCTCCACTTCCAATCCAGCTTTCTGCTATGGCCCTGTGAAAGCAGTAGAAGATGGCCCAAGTCCTTGGGCCCCTGCACCCACATGGGAGACCCAGAAGAAGTTCCTGGCTCCTGGCTTCGGATCAGCGCAGCACTGGCCGTTGTGACCATCTGGGGAGTGAACCATCGGACGGAAGACCTCTCTCTCTCTTTGCCTCTCCTTTCTCCGTGTAACTCTGACTTTCAAGTAAATAAATAAATCTTTTTTAAAAAAGAGCAAGAATAATAGAGGGAGTAAGAGGAAATGTGGGAGCATGAGTAGGACTGAGAGTAGGGTGGGAAGCATCACTATGTTCCTAAATCTGTGCATATGAAATACATGAAATCTGTATACCTTAACTAAAATTTTTTAAAAATACCCCAAAATAGCCACAATTGGTATCATTTTCTTAAGATCTTATTTATTTATTTGAGGGGTACAGTTAAAGATACAGAAAGGGAGACACAGAGAGAAATATTTTCCATCCACTGGTTCCCTCCCAAAATGACCACAACAATCTTAAGTTTAGCTGATTTGAAACCAGGATCCAGGAGCTTCTTCCAGGTCTCCCACATGGATTCAGGGGCCCAAGAATTTGGGCTGTCTTCTAACGTAGTGACACAAGCAAAAGCTTGGCTGACTGGCCACAGAGCTGGCCCCTGGTATATTTCTAAGGATAATCTATAATTTGTATTCAGATGTGTATTTATTGCTTATGTAACTGGAGTACAATTTGTGGCAAATATTTTTGCTTTTTAGAACTAGTTGTATTTTATGTCCTTCTGAGAAAAATTTTGATAACTAAGAATTTAGAAACAGCAATAGATGTTTGAGTCTCTGTAGAAGGTTGCCATGCAAATTCTTTGGTTTCAATGGATTTATTGATGGGCCAGTACGATATAGGGCAAGAAGTGTGATGAGGCTTTTTAATCCCTTGCTTAGAATAAACAGTTAAAGGAAAGGGGCCTATTTTCCCCTTAGAGAGTTCATATGTCTGAATGTGAAGCTAGGAAGTTCTGACATGTCTTAAAATCACAAAGGAAGTCATTTTGAGAGAGGGTCAAACAACTCAGCCTTCTTCAGTTACAGAATCATAGTACAAAGGAAATGATAAATAGTTTAATGCTCTCAAACGTAGAAGTAAATACTACCATTATCGATGCATAGAAATTAATTAGCTGCATGCAATAGATGATTTAAGGCATTAGGGCTAAATTCTTTGGAAATCCATTGAGAAAGGTTACGTGATGGGTGGGATAAAGGCACCCACTGCATTATTCTGTATTTCTCCTCATGAGACATAGTACATTTCCTTATTATTTAAGGAAATTAGGTATGGAGTTTTCTGAAACTTGCAGCTGAAATCAATTTAACCTATATACCTTACCATTCGACAGTAAATTTCAGTTTACCTCTCTGTTTCCTCATTGGTGGACATGGGGCAGTGTATATAAAGTCATTATTTATTACCAATGAAGCTTGATATCTTCAAAGTTATATAGAAGGGTGATAATTTGTTAGCCTTATTAAGACCCTGAGGTTTCAAAATATTTTATTTGTCATTTGAAAAAAAAAAAAAAAACTGGATTGGCTTAAGCCTTGTTCAAAGGATGAATAGACTTTTGACACTTAATGATTTAATAACTACCAGTGAGGATAATTCAGTCCCAACAATTACTGCCTGTTGACAGCTGAAGTGTAAACATGATCTCAATTCATGCATTTGCTGACAGTCCTTCAGCAGCTTAAGGACATGCTGGTCTATCAAACATGGGGCCATTTGTTTAAGATGGCCATGAGCATGGAGGAAGGACAGGGACAGTGCCTGCACTACAAAGTTTCTCAATTTCTTCACTGTGGTGATGTGCCAAGTGGTTTTTTGTGGACCGGCCCAGGGGTGAGCAGAAGAGTTAGTTAGGGTTTGTTATAAATATATTAAAAAAGAGATAACCAGTTAAAAATTAATTGCACACAATGCTGCTTTAATTTGACTGAGTCTACAGTAGAAGGGCTTCATTTCATATACTCATGTTTTATTTCTAAGAACTCTAAAAAATTAAATATGAAGGTATATTTAATTTAAGATTCTGTTTTGTTGCAGTCTATCTATCTTCATCAAAGTGAAGTCTGAACTGCAATTTCAATATACAATACAGAGGAAAAGGCTATACTACTTGAAGTAGGGGCAGGACCACAGGTCCACACTTCTTGCACCTATTCTCATACTTCCAAGGAACACTTCAAAGCATACTTAACAGCATCCCAGAGAATAAGGAAAATTCAAGTACATAAATACGTTCTTATCTAATGTAAACTCTCCTGTAACATCAATTGTTGATTCCAACACAGACACAAACCCCAGATGAAAAAGACAGGAGCATGCAGAGGCTTTCACAATATTCTTGTGGAATTATGATACAGGTGAGAGCAGAGGGATGATGACAGTCATTTGGGTAATGACAGTGAAACTAAAGGCAATGCTGTCCACCACAACTTTGAATTCAAACATATTTGAATTCTGGCTTCACAATTACCTCTGAATATGCTACTTAACACATCTAATAATATATTTTCTCCTCTATAAGGTAGAGATAGTATCACAAATATCCATCCAATTATTGGAATACTTTTAGGGTACCTTATGTGTTCAGTTAGCTTGCTAAGTAATAATAGGAACTGGGAATGTATTGGTCACCCCAATAGTTGTTTTGCAGAGGAATGGCATAGCACACATAATAGGGAGCTTTGCAGAATATAATACAGAGAAGCAGATATTCTATTATATTAGAATATTCTATTCTATTCTATTCTATTCTATTAGCTATTATACCTAGATTATTGATAAATACAGAACCTATGCTTTGGAATGACAATCTAGAAAACAAGGATCAGGAGCCTTGTAAGCTGAAGAGATCATGGAATTAATCTATAGTGTCATTTAGGGTGTCCATCATCTTTACAATGAAAAATTTAAAACCATTAAAGAAAGAAATTGAAGACTGCATAAAGCAATGGAACTATTTCCCATGTTCACGAAAGGGAAAAATTAGTATTCGAAAAATATCCATACTACTCAAAGTGATTTATATATGCAATGCAATCCCTATCTTAAAATTCATACAGAAACACAAAAGATTCTAATAAACAAAATATTTTTGAACAATTAAAACAAAGCCAGAATCATCCCAATAGCGGATTTCATAAAACATTGTAGGTCTATTCTAACTGAAACAGCTTGGCACTGACATAGAAAGTAGAAATGTGGATCAATGGAACAGAATAGAAATGCCAGGAACAAATCCACTCATCTATAGTTAATTTATCTTTGACAAAAGTGTTAAAATCACTCCCTGGAGAAAAGGCAGTCTTTTTAGTGGTGTTGGAAAAATAGGGTTCCCACATGCCTGCATGTGAAACAAGGTCCCTAGATATATTCCATACAAAAATTAAATCAAAATGCATTAAAGATCTAAATGAAGATTTGAAATTAAAGCTACCATGGGGAAACAGGGGAACCATTCCAAGACATTGACACAGTTGATAATTAAAAGAACAGGTAATGAAAGCAAAAATAGACAAATGGGATTGTATCAATATAGGAAGCTTCTGCATGGCAAAGAAAATAATCTGCAGAGTGAAGGGACAGAAGAAATCATGGGAAAATTATTTTCAGACTATGCTTATGATAAATGAGTAGTATAAGAAAACATAAAAAACTTAAGTAATTCAACAACAAAAAACAATTAGCTAAAGAAATAGACAAAGGATCTCAATAGATATTTTCCAACAGAAGAAATTCAAATGGCCAACAAACAAATGAAAAAATGTTCAGTATGACTATCCCTCAGGGAAATGATATTGAAAACTATAATGAGGTATCATCTCACTGAAGTTATAATAGCTATTATAAAAAAATCAAAAAATATAAGTGCTGGCAAGTATATGTTGAAAAGGGAACCATAATACAGTGTTGGTGGGAAGGCACATTAGTAAAAATAGTATGGGAATTCCTCAGAAAACTAAAAATAGGTCAATCACAAGACTCAACTATACCACTGCTGGAAATGTATCCAAAGACAATAAAGTCACAATGTGAAAGAGGTACCTGTGTCCCCATGTCCACTGCAGTATTGTTCACCATTGCCAAAATCTGCAATCAACCTCGATGTCCATCGACAGATGAATGAGTAAAGAAAATGTGGTGTATATGTGTATATGTACATGGTGGAATATTACTCAGCTTTTAAAAAGAACAATATCCTAACATTCACAACAAAATGGATGGATTTGGATATCAATATGCCAAGTGAAACAAGCCAGGAATAGAAAGACAAATACCACGTTTTCCTCTCATATGTGGAAGTTTATATATATATATATAAAATATATATATAAAATATATAGTTAATATTATATATAAAGAAAATGATGCATGATGTCATATTATTTGATACATATTTATAAATATTGTCTTCACTTAATGATATCCCTTACGTAACAAACATGCTTATTTCCTCATTTTGCTTTTTATCATAAAATCTATATATGTGATATTAATATCTCTCCCTCTCTCTGAAAAAAATAAAGAGAAATATAAAGTGTTCCTATTTTTAAAAGTTAATTTTGTTGAGATGTCAATTTTTCTCAAATTTCTTTGTAGATTAAATGCAACTTCAATTCACTAGACGGCAGCGTTTTTTTCATTTGTATGTTTTTAACATGGAAATGGACCAGCTGATTTTAAAATTCAAATACAAATACTAGGAGCCCACAACAGCAAAAACAGTCTTGAAAATAACAAAGTTGAAGGACTGAGCTGACTGAAAAATTTGTTAGGAAGTTACAATGACGAAGACAGTGTAATATCTTTATAAAGATAGACAAATAGTTTAGTAGAATTGAATAGAGGACCCAGAAATAGCTCCACACATCTATAAGTAACTTTATTTATCCACAAAAATACCAAAGCAATTCAAAGGAGAAAAGAGTGCCTTTTATTCCATAAATCAGAAAAGCCTGGGCAGAAAAAAAGGTTCAATCCATATATCTCATCATGCACCATAACTCAAAATGGATTACATACTTAATATGAAAATCAAAATCATAAAACTTTCACATTAAAATATAAGAAAAACTTGTGTGAGTTCATTAACTATTTCTTATACATTAAATAGAAAGCATGACTTACAAAGAAATAACTTGGGCTTAATCAAAATTAAATTATTTCTTGTTTTAATTTTTTGTTTAGTTTTTGAGAGGGAGGGAGGAGGGAGGGAGGGAGAGGGAGAGAGAGAGAGAGAGAGAAATAAGTCTCAAGATCATTATGCTGAATAAAAAAGCAAAAGATCCAAAAGGGTATATGCTGTAAGGTTTTATAACATAGCATTCTAGAAAATTACAGATTAACTAACAGACACAGATCATATCAGAGTTTTCCTGGGGACAGGAGAAGGTGTGGAAAGGGACAGGAAAGCTGTATTACAAAAGAGTACAGGGAAATTTTTGTGACTAATAGACATGCTCAGTATCTTGCTAGTACTGAAGAGGATATGCATATTATAAAATGCATCAAATCATGTTATTTATGTTCCTGTTATCCATGCCAATTTTATCCCAATGAATCATTGTTAAAATAACTTAGAGGTATCAAGCATCTTAATAAATGGGAAGGTCAAGGTAGATTATGTGATATGTGGCAACTTGCCCTAGGCTCATTCTTAGGGTCTCCATTTAGACTGATAACAGGGTAAATAGGTCTTGGAAGATTTTTAAAAAACTGAAAAGCTCAGTTAGTTGTCACCTATCAAGGAGAACAAGTGGTATTTGTCCCTTTGGGATTGGCTTATTTCACTCAGCATAATGTTTTCCAAATTTCAAACAGGGATCACTTTTCAGTTAAAATTTAAACACCTAAGAATAATTGTGTGTTAATTACAGAGTTCAGCCAACGGTACAAGAACAAAAGAAATACTAAAATGGATAAAGTATTACATTGTACATCAACCGTCAGGACAAGAGCTGATCAAGTCACTGAACACTATGAGAAACAGTGACTTGATCAGCCCTCACCCTGACTGTTGATGAGCAACTTGATATGTTATCCCTCTTAGTATTTTTGTTTGTTTGTTCTACTTAATACTTTTGGTTGAATACTGTAATCAATACACAATTCTTCTTAAGTGCTGAAACTTAACTGAAAAGTGATCACTGTTAAATATAAGAGTGGGAATAAGAGAGGGAAGAGATGTGCAATTCGGGACATGCTCAAGCTGACTTACCTCAAACGGTAGAATTAGAAACATACCAGGGGATTCCAATTCAATCCCATCAAGGTGGCATGTACCAATGCCATCTCACTAGTCCCAGTGATCAATTTCTGTTCACAATTGATCATAATGATAGGACTAAGAACCAAAGGGATCACATAAACAAGAATAGTGTCTGCAAATACTAGCTGATAGAATAAAAAAGGGAGAGAATGATCCAACATGGGAAGTGAGATACACAGCAGACTCATAGACTGGCAGATGTCCTAAACAGCACTCTGGCCTCAGAATCAGCCCTTAAGGCATGCGGATCCGGCTGAAAAGCCCATGAGAGTATTTCAGGCATGGAAAGCCAAGACACTCTGGGGGAAAAAAACACACACACACACACACAAAACACCTAAATGAAAGATCTCTGCGTGTGAGATCCCAGTGGAAAGAACAGGTCATCAAAGAAGGAGGTTTCTCTGAAGGGAGGAGAGAACTTCCACTTTGACCATGGCCTTGTCTAAATATGATCAGAGTCAGTGAACTCAGGGGGCTTCCATAGCCTTGGCAGCTCATGACAAGAGCCTAGGGTGATTACTGATGCCATAAACAAGAGTGTCAATTTGTTAAGTCAACAACAGGAGTCACTGTGCACTTACTCCTCATGTAGGATTTCTGTCCTTAGTGTGCTGTACATTGAGATTTAATGCTATAACTAGTACTCAAACAGTATTTTTCACTTTATGTTTCTGTGTGGGAGCAAACTGTTGAAATCTTTACTTAATGTATGCTAAACTGATCTTCTGTATATAAAAACAAACGAAAATGAATCTTGATGTGAATGGAAGGGGAGAGGGAGTGGGAAAGGGGAGGGTTGCGGGTGGGAGGGATGTTATGGGGGGGAAGCCATTGTAATCCATAAGCTATACTTTGGAAATTTATATTCATTAAATAAAAGTTTAAAAGAAAAAACTGAAAAGCAACTCATATGAAGGAAATCAAATGGGAGAGCAATGATTACTCAAAAATATCAGGAAAAAACAAGGGTGGACATGTGTGTATATGACATTTATGCATACATACATATAGACATATATTCCAGATCTAACAAAAGTTAGGTAAATAGAAACTTAGAATGATCATGATTTTTGTAGCACATTGTTATTATAAAAAACTCCCATCCCAAAATATTTCCTGTTTATTTGTTTACAATATATATAGATATGAATGAGATATGAGTATATTTAGAAGAGATCATATGTCCAAATAATAATCCAATATTAATGGATTCTATTTATATAGTGTTAAAAACATACTTCGTTATTATTAGCACTAAGTAAGACAAGATGACTATTCAATCAGGCTTGCACGAAGGATGGAAACATGTCCACAAAATGGAATCAGCCAGGGCACACTGAGGTACTAAGCTCAGAGTGACTGATTTATTTTAAATAAAGTTCACAGAAAGTGATAGAAAATAACTCATTGACTTATGTTAAGCATTAAAATTTCATGTGAGAGTCACAAATCTATTCTTGCTCTTCCTTTATAACTCTCCCAGTAAAGAATCCTTATTCTGTGGCATCATCTTGATATGACTTGAATTATGTTCCCCAGAATTCCTATTTTGAATTCCTAGAGCCAGTATCTCAAATGTGACCTTATTGAGAAGTATGGTTCTTGGCAGATGAGTGAAGATGAGGTCATAAGGGTAGGCCTGAATCCAAGATGGCACCCATGCAGGGAGAACACCATTGGAAAGTGAGAGCAGTGGCATGGATGATGTGTCTAGAAACCAAGGAATAGCAAAGATTGCTTGCAAACCACAGGAAGCCAGGAAAGAGCCAGGTAGTGTATTCTTATTCACAGCCCTTGGAGGGAACCAATCCTACAAGTGTCTTGATTTAAGAATCCCGGAGTCCAACAGTGTGAGACAATGCAATTCTGGCAACCCAGCCATCAAGAGTTGGTACTTTGCTATTAGAATCCTGAGATCCTTATCCACATATTTTCTTTCTGAGAAGAAAGTTTACATCCAGTTTTTTCTTTCTATATCCTAGAGCCCTCAGTTAAGATGTCCACTCTTTCAGTTTTGGTTCAGAAGATGCTCTTTCTACCAAAAAAGTCTCACAAAAAAGATTTCTGAAGAAATCATCTCCTCCACTCTAATTTTCCCAGTGTAGTTCTCAGATCTCATGCTCTTTATCATATGAACGTCCTATTCTCACAATTTTATGAGATATTTGTATAAAGAACTCCTCAGAACGACCTGGTTTTTAATTTTGCTTCTCAAGTATCCTGTGGGCTAAAAAGAATCCTGTCACCCTTACCTTATATATAAGTTACAAGTGTTCAAATAAATATTTTAGACAAAAAACATTGACAGAATTTATTTGAGCAAGCAACGACTCATGAATTAGGCAGCACTCAAAACTGGAAGAGGTTCAGAGAGCTCCAGTCTGCAATGCAGACAGCAATTATAACCAAATAATGGAAGGGAAGGACAGAAATGCCTTGATTGGTTACAGCTAGACTTCTGCTGTATTTGGACATGGTCTCATCAATTGGCAGCTTTTCATTGGCTATAGTTCAGCTGGTTATGATTGGCTGAAAGTTAGCTATCTGTTACAAAAAATGTGCTCCTCATTAGGTTTTGGTTTGTTTACCTACTAAGTTAGGTCGCTGTTCGTTATGTAGGAACTCAAAGTACAGAGACAGCCTCAGGTCAGTGGCCTTTTGCTTTTTTAATTTAACACAGGCATCTTCATGTTCATTGCTACAATGACCAGATGTAAGCCTTTTGAGATTTGATTCTCAAAAACCAGGCACAAAACAAACTGGAGATATCAACTGCTCAGAAACTATGGAGTGAATGACACAATAATCAAATGAAGTAATACAGGAATGCTGAAACTGAATGACTTTTCCATAGGTGCCAGCAGTCTAAATTCTTGGGTATTAAGAACTATTTCCACACCCTTACTTGATTTAATTTTATTGAGGTTACTGAAAGTTCATTATAGTTTTCAATACTTCACTGGGGTATTAGTATAGTTCATGCATTCGCTCATTCACTCACTTATCCATCTGTATCATGAGGCTTCAAAAAGTCTGTAAAAAGGGAATTATTAGGCAATGTGCATTTTCCATGGGTCCCTCGTATGTTTTAAGCGTCAACTCTGTTCTAAGCACAGCGCTAGGTTCTTTGTATTCAGTAGTGAGCCTCACAGACACAGCCTCCCACTCTTAGGCTTTCACAGTCCCACAGGGACTTGCTGTATCCTAAGTACATGGTTACAAACTGTGTTAAGCATGAGAAGGGGGAAAGTGACTGAGTGTTGTTAGAAAGAATTATATAAAATAAGTGTGAGTACTTTGCATATTTATTTTACATGTCAGTCAGGACTCATGTAGTTATAGGGGAGAGAGTCTAACGCAAAGGGGACACAGCAAAATCAACACCGAGGGCAGAAGACACGATTTTAGAAAGAACAGTGATGCTCTGGTTTCGAGAGCAGCTGTGTTCAGATACAGTGAATGCGGGAGGTGGATATTGTACTCTTTATTTTTCTTGTCTGGTTTTCTCTGTGTCAACTTCATCCATTTCCACTGCAAGCCTCCTTTGTCCATTATGGTACATCCAGGTTTACATCATCCCAGATTGGCAGCTGTGCAGGTTAAGGCTCTTCCTTACTGGGTCTGGTCCTTTGGTAGAAACAGTTCCTCAAAAGTATTCCAATTGATCCAGTATGAGTGCTTTAATCTGAAGAACTGCACTTCAAAGGCAAATGCAGAAGGTACTGGAAGTCGAGGAGTAGGTGGTATTAAGAGAAATTGAATAAAATTGGCTTCCACTTATGCCCTGCTGATATTTCCTGGTGTCTGTTGTCTTACAGTCATAGTGAGCAAAGATGCCAGCAGCTCTGGAGCAATGTGGAAGGTCCTTGTCCCCCGTGGTTTGGCAGGCACTGGGCAAGTGTAACAGTGAGGATACTGGGAGCTTTTGGGGTACAATACATTCAACCAGTAGGCATCTATGACCCTTACCTTTGATTGGTTGTATTCAATGTTACATTGACTTTTGCACAATAGTCTACCACTTCTCATTATCATATTCATAACATTTTAGGATTTCTAAAATATGTTTATCACTTAGGGGTCAACAAGTGTTTACACCCTTTTAATCAAATAGCCATAGGCTTATCCATAATAGGATAAACAGTTTTGCAACTTTATGTTGTAGAAAGACAGTTTATAAGCACAAACACAAGTTTTCTTACCACTTTTTTAATGAGGCAACAAAAAAGTTTTAGTTGATTCTATTAAATTGCTGGTTAAGACCTGTTATAGTGGAAAGGAGCATAAGGAGACATGAAAACTAAATGCAGTGTGGGGTCCTGGATGGAATTCTGGGACAGAGGAAGGACATTGGGTAAAAACTCAGAAAATCTGAATATAGCATGATAATAGTTCATAGTAACATGCCAATATTGTTCATAAATTGTAACCTATGTGCTATATTAACACAACATGTTAATAATAGGGGGATCCTCTGGGGAACATTGGAAACTTGCTATATAATATGTGCAAATTTATGTGCATCTAAAACTGTTATAAAATCCAAAATTTTTATTTTGAGAAATCTAGGATGAGGGGCTGGCATTGTGTACATCAGGTTAAAACGCTCTTTGGATGCTGACTTCCATATTGGAGTGCCAGATCAAGTCCTGACTCTCTAATTCCAGTCCAGCTCCCTGCCCACATGCTTGGAAGATGGCTGGAATCCTTGGGCCCAGGCCACCCACATGGGAGGCCTGGATGGAAATCTGGGCTCTTGGGCTTTTGATCTGAAACATCCACAGCCATTATAGCCATTTGGGGAATGAATGGAAGATCTCCCTCTCTCTCTTTGCCACTCTGCCTTTCAAATAAATAAACAAATTAAAAAGTTTAGAATGAAGTACTCTTTACTACAATGTATTTCACATCAAGTCATGTGGCATTCTTGACTAGTCACCAAGGTCAGAGGGACTGGGTATTTGATTGAAAAGCAGAGAAAAATAAGAGTGGAATTTTGAATCCTGTAGAACAACTGCATTTGTCTAGTTATTGTAATTTGAAGCCTGAATTCACCAAAAACCCTGATATGGTTTGCTATGAATTGTTATGGTGCTTGTCTGAATTGAAATTTGTAAGTGGTGAATGGATGAAAGAATTTGAGATTTTTAAAAGTGCCATTCAATAAATACTACCTTTGTTTTTACCTCTAACCACAACAATCTGCAGAATGTGTGAAAACCCCAAACTGAAGATTATGAACTCCCTGTGTTCTCTCTCACAGTCCCTTCCTCCCTCCCCACTTCAAGCAATTCACCCTCCCCTTCAAGCAATGTTTATTTAGCATTTGCTTTATTATAGATACCTGGCTTGCACCTTCAAGTAATACAATGCCTTGTTAAGAGAAATACACACACACCAATCTCAAAACTGAGTTCAGTTCGTGCCATGGCCTAGATGTCCTCACTGAAGCTCCTGACAACATTTGGGTCCCATTGTGAGCTATTAACAGGTGCAACCAGGAAGTGCCCATGGGAAGTGTGTGGGTCCTGAGTAATCTGCTACCATGAATAGATTGAGTTAATCGGTTTATGTATTATTGAGCGTGTAAAGTTTTAATAAAATTAACTCTCTTGCTGGCTTGCTCTGCCTTGCCCTATAATGTTCTGAGCCACCTTGAGAGTCTGCAGAGTCCCTGCCAGCAAGAAGGACTCGGTAGATGCCTCCACCTATTCTGGAACATCCCAGCCTTCAGAAACATAGCTAAGCAAACTAATTCTTCATAAATTACTTGGTTTGTGGTACTGTGTCATGGCAACCACAAACAGACTAAGACACTGTGCAAGAATAAATAAGGCAGGTCTCTTTCCCTTTTCAAAAGATCTGTGTAGATTTTTCCCCTTGAAAATTCACTTTCAATGGTTCCAAGTAAGAAGGAAAGAGTGACTCAAGGCTGGTGCCGCACCTCACTAGGCTAATCCTCCGCCTGCGGCGCCAGCACCCCGGGTTCTAGTCCCAGTCAGGGTACTGGATTCTGTCCCGGTTGCCCCTCTTCCAGGCCAGCTCTCTGCTGTGGCCTGGGAGTGCAGTGGAGGATGGCCCAAGTGCTTGGGCCCTGCACCCACATGGGAGACCAGGAGGAAGCACCTGGCTCCTGGCTTGAGATCACCGTAGCGGCCATTTGTGGGGTGAACCAATGGAAAAGGAAGACCTTTCTCTCTGTCTCTCTCTCTCTCTCTCTCACTGTCTAACTCTGCCTGTCAAAATAATAATAATAAAAAAAATAATAATAATAAAAAGAGTGACCCAAGCTGATCACTGAAGAGAGAGCCTGCCCCAGGGGAGGAAAAGTCTGGAAGTCCCACCTGGGTCCTGAGAGTGTGGCAGACCCTACGTGAGTCCATCATTTTCCATTCTACCACGTATTTCACGGGACTATGAGATGAAGGTGCTTCCAGCTCGACATTTGGGTCTTTGAATATAAGAGCCTGGGGCTCTTTAAGAAACATTTGCTCCATATGATATTTAAAGACTTCTAATTCTCTAAGGGTTGGCCAAGGAGGGTTTTCCTGTTTTTCCAAGCTGCCCTGCAGAACATATTATACTGTCCAGAAATGATGTTTAAAGTTTCAATAGCTTCTGGTTCTCTGGGCCACATCACCTTGCAGTTGCCCTCAAATTGTTTCTGAATCACGTTTCCTCTGGCATGAAGCAGGAGCCCTCGGTTCACATTACGCCTTACAATGCACAGCGCTCGCTCCACTGCAGAGGAGCTTTAATGTCAGAATGAAAAATGATAAAGCATAAATGAAATAGCAACCACATGTTCTCCGCCGTGTGGCCCGGGGTCCGCGTGGCCTTTCAAACAGTGAGTAAACCACCTTTGCGGCACTCGCTAACAGGGAGATAGGACTTGCTGAGAGGGGAGGTCCAGCCTACCCAGCCCCCAGCCTGAGGTGGCCTGGGGACAGCAACTGTTGCCTTGCTGGCTGGAAACACCCTGGCAATGGTCACTGTATACAGTGGGCATACATCCAGCAAGGGAAGGGATCAATGCGGGATGAAAAGGCCTGGGAACTGGGTTCAAGTCTGCTGACGTTACTCTTCCCAGTTGAGTGTACAACCCTAGTCTATATGCTAATTGTCAAAAGCTTTTCCCTCTTCATTCCTAATCTTTTTTTGTTCTTGATGGGATTGCTGTAACATCCCGCTGTCTCAGTGCTGCAAATCTTGTCACCTTCCCACTACTCACCACCTTGCAAATTGAAATATCCAAAAAGAAAAAATCCAAACCCAAATCTCAAAACCGCTTTTCAGTTCCCTCATAGTTCAACTCCTTGGCTTGCAAGTCCAGGCTCCTCTAACACAAGTTAAAGTTGCCTTTGTGATCTTAGGTCCCATCTCCTGAGACTCGTTCAGGACACATGTACCTACCTCTACTGCCTGCCCTGCCCACGCTTTCCCCTAGCCTCTGAATCCCTATGTCACACACACCGACTGGGGAGATGATACTCATTCTTCAAGGCTCCATTCAGATACCATCTCTGTGAGGTCTGTGTGACAACTGAGGAAAATCAGCACCCTACAGGTCCTGGTACACAGCTTTTTGATGTCATTCATCTAATTTCATTTTGTGGATATTTATTTACAATTCAGTTCCTCGCCTTACATGACTGGCAACTTAAACACAGAGACTCTTTGCCATCCGTTGCTGTCCAGGGCTGAAACCAGGGATTCTGCTTGTCACAGCAAGTTATACCAATCTCCCCCCACCTCTGAGCTCAGGGATGTCACATTGGTAGATTAAAATCAGTTGTGGTATAATTATTTATACCACGCAAACTGGCAAAAGCCACAAATCAGGGTTCTCCATATCCCTGGAAAAACCATTTGCTACACACTTGCCAGTGTATCAGTGCTTATATCCATTCTCAAAACTTGCTCTGGGCTCTGAAATACACCCCCCTCAAAACACAAAAACTGAATGAATCAATGTATGGATGAATGATCTAGATAGTAAGTCAATGAATTAATAAATAATCACTCCAGAACTCACGTGTCTTTCTTGTGTTTTAGTGATAAGTTTTTATTTGTAGAAGGACTTTCCACATACCCATAGCATAGTGATAGAGATGAGATTGTTGAAACGTAAATTAATCAGACACACAAATCACAAAAGGATCAGAAATACCTTCTGAGAAATATTGCCAATGGGTGATTAATGGAGGGTTCATGGACAGTCTGAATCCTTCCTGCATATCACATATTCTTTTTTTTTTTTTTTTTGACAGCCAGAGTTAGACAGTGAGAGAGAGAGACAGAGAAAGGTCCTCCCTCCATTGGTTCACCCCCCAAATGGCTGCCACGGCCGGCGCGCTGCACCGATCTGAAGCCAGGAGCCAGGCGCTTCCTCCTGGTCTCCCATGCGGGCACAGGGCCCAAGCACTTGGGCCATCCTCCACTGCCTTCCTGGACCACAGCAGAGAGCTGGATTGGAAGAGGAGCAACCGAGACATATTCTTATTTCTCCCATTTACAAGTACTAAGTGATATCTCCAGATATTTTCAGATACTGCTGATTGGAATATATGAGTCGAATTGCTTGAATATATCTCACATCAACATTTAAATAGCTAATTGTAGGCCAGCACCGTGGCTCAATAGGCTAATCCTCTGCCTGCAGCACTGGCACCCCAGGTTCTAGTCCTGGTTGGGGCGCCAGATTCGGTCCTGGTTGCTCCTCTTCCAGGCCAGCTCTCTGCTGTAGCCCGGGAGTTTAGTGGAGGATGGCCCAGGTCCTTGGGCCCTGCACCTAAAGGGGAGACCAGGAGAAGCACCTGGCTCCTGGCTTTGGATCAACACAGCGCACCAGCCGTAGTGGCCACTTGGGGAGTGAACCAACTGAAAAGGAAGACCTTTGTCTCTCTCTCACTGTCTAACTCTGCCTGTGAAAAAAATGTAAATAAATAGCTAATTATAGCTTATTAAGGGGAAATTATGAAAACTTCAGGTTTAAAATGACACTTGTTAATGGTCCCCTGAAATCTCATTTAGTACTCCTTGTCTCTCATTTACTTACTGGTTTTATTACCCCTAATAACTTTCACCCCCACACCAGCTTCTAAAACTAGAACTGATGCCCATCCTCTTGTCAAAATCTGGGAAGAATTTCCACTTCCTGCAAGATCTACAAATGTGCACTGAGAAAGATAATCTGGGATCTATTCCTTCTGTGCTTCTGGAATCAGAGTAAGTGTGCTGACAAGAAAACCACAGAAAGATCATTTGTGCCATAACATGTATTTGCAACCTTGTTCAGTCTAGGAAACATCAAGTCTCTACTTGAGATAGGTCCTGCTTTTCCATCCAACTAGACTCTACATTTTCTACATTCTACATTTTCTCCACCCCTTTTTATTAGATGTGCCCTCTCTATAACTGTTTGGAGACCCTGACTCTCCTTACATGGTAAGGCAGGAACTGTCAACAGCTCTGTGAGAAGGGAAGAGAGAGTCAGCTTAGGGTTGGGTCACAACATCATTAAACCTGGATGCTTTGGAAGTACAAGGATCTAGGTGGAGGTGGAGACAGTCCTCGGAGCAGGGATGCTGCATGTATAGAGTTTAACCATCTCTAAATGGAAGGAAAAATGAGGCTACTTCAAGAAGTTTGTGGAAAATGAAAAGTTGGAAACACATGCATAACTTTTTCATAATACACATTTCTATGAACTTTTTGGGGATTCTTTTTTAAATTTTTATTTATTTATTTATTTTTGACAGACAGAGTTAGACACAGAGAGAGAGACAGAGAGAAAGGTCTTCCTTTTCCGTTGGTTCACCCCCCAAATGGCTGCTGCAGCTGGTGTGCTGTGGCTGGCGTGCTGTGGCAGGCACACTGAGCTGATCCGAAGCCAGGAGCCAGGTGTTTCTCCTGGTCTCCCATGCGGGTACAGGGCCCAAACATTTGGGCCATCCTCCACTGCACTCCCAGGCCACAGCAGAGAGCTGTAAGAGGAGGAACTGGGACAGAACCGGCGCCCCAACCGGGACTAGAACCTGGGGTGCCAGCACCGCAGGCGGAGGATTAGCCAAGTAAGCCATGGCGCTGGCCATATGAACTTTGGGGATTCTTCATAGATCTTACCAAAATCTTAGTTACAACTGTTGTCTTCCTCTTTAAAATTTAATAATTTATCTTATTTCCAACACTTTAAATGTATTCTTTAAATCAGTATAAAGTAGACTCCTACCTTTGAGGTCCGGGGAAGAACACTGTAGTGTCTGAGAAGAGGGAGTTCTTTCAAGCACTTCACCAACAGGAAGAGGAGTTCTGGATTGGTCTTCCCAGTCAGTAAAAGTGGAAGCCAAGCTTTGAAAACCAGTAGCTCACACCTTCCTGGCAAGCCTGCAGGGAGCTAAATCACCAGAGAAAGTGAGTGTGGCTGCTGGTCCTTAGTCTTCTGGCCTCTGTGGAGTGTGGTTTCTAGGCCAGAGATGAAGGAAGAGCTGGCGTATCCAAAAGCCTCACTCTCAGTCTGTTTTCTGTGACTGTAACAAAATACTTGAGACTGAGTCGTGTATGAAGAAAAGAGATTTACTTATGTCACAGTTCAAGAGCTGAAAGTTCAAGATCAGATAACCCTGTCAATTTGGTTCCTGAAAGGGCCTTCTGACTTTGTTACAATGTGGAAGACAGTGTCATGGCAGGAGTATATGAGGAAGGAGAGAGAAACTAGGCTTGCTCTTTTTAGCCTACTCTCTGAGGAACTAACTAGGTGCCTTCCAAGGAATGGCAGTGACCCAGGGACCTTCCACAAGACCCCAGTTCAAAGGTTCCACCAGCTGACCACCACCACAATGTGGCACCTGAACCTTTGATGACACTCACACTGTATCCAGTTGTCACACTCTCTCTCATTCCAGCATAGAGCTGCCTGTACCTTAGAAGTTCTGAGAGTCTCAAAATAAAGCACAGGATTTGCATTATCAAAGGTGTGAGACTTCAGCCCCACCAACAGTTCAAAAAAAATCATTAAGTGTTTTTCCTCTAAGGAAAGAGAGTTTGTCAGTCTTTTCCTGTAGCACCCACAAAATACTGCACATTTCCAGCCATCTGGTAGTTTCGAAATTGAAACACAAAATTTATGTTGAGTTGTGTAAGCATAAACAGACTGAAGCCTAGAGCACGCCTCTTCGGCACTTCAGCATAAAATATTCCTGTGGGAAGACGCTGAGCCACATTGCAAGGAATGGGCCTGTGAAGAGCAAGAGGGAATTCTGGATGGGAGAAGTACCATCTTGAATATGTGCCTGATGAAATCTAAAAACAAGAAACAGCTGGTTAACACAACACCAGGCAACGAGCAGGAGATACTCGCTGCTGACGTTGCAATGGCATCCTATGATTCCACAGGATACTGGCATTAAATACTATTGCGATTATGAAGAGGGGATGGAATGGCAGCTTGCTCTGTAAGAAAGTCAGATACGACTCATCGAAACAGCCAAGTTGAGTGGGCAACAGTATTTCTTTAGCTTTTGCTCTGTTTAACATCTTGCTCTGGTACCCTTCTTAGAGGATCCACACTATGCACATAGCTGTGGCTGGAATTTGTATCTTAAGCTATAGGATGGTTGGGAAGGTACAGAGCCCTTGTTCTTTAACGTTTCAATATTTCCAAGGAGGCACCTCTGTCTTTTCCTTGTGAAATCCACATGTGGGGCTGGAAGCAAGAAAATGTATATGCTGAAGCGAGGCAAAAATTCATGTAAGTAGATGAGAGAGCTGCAGATTCCCAAACTGCATGCAGAGGTGCCCCCAGGATGTTTTAGCAAGTTCACAGGGGTGTAACAGGATTTTACAATTTTCATTAAAAGTAATAATTTCAAGGGAAACACTTGATATCTGTCACACATAGTGTGTACTGCTGCTCGAGGGAGAGCCCAATTTCAACATCACATTGCATCATGTTCTTTTCAGTGACACCATGTTTGCAAACCATCAAAACCTGCAAAAACGCAAGCATCACATGAAAATCAAGTGGAGCAAGAAATAAGCATGACAGGATTTAGTCTGATCCCAGGTTTTCATAATTTTCACAGAGTTCACCAAGCATACATGTCCTATTAGTGAGTTAGTGTGGTTTTGAAATAATTAAATAACACTGCTCTATGTATAATAAGTATTTTCCCCAAGTGGCTATTAAGTTATTAGAGCACAAATATTTATCACATACATTAGATCTAATTACTTAGCAAATGGATTTATTAACATTTCTTTTGGTCTAGGAACCCCTTGATAAAACTGTTAAGCCACTGAAAGGCACTATGATTCTAGATAGTTTCAGATCTTCTGTCCCACAATGGTTATCCCACAATGGGGCAATTCTCAAGATTCTAATTCTAGTTTAAGCTTCATATACCTCAGAGGGTGCAAGGATTGAGTTCAGTAAGGACCCATCAAATATATGCTGGTAAAGATATTTTCCTAATATTTATTTAGCCAGAAAGTAAAAGAAAAAGCATTTTAGCTACATTATCTTATATAATCCTTCCAAGTGTGTATTACTTATACAAGGGTACTTCAAAAAGCTGATGGAAAATGGGATCAAAAGGTAAGTTTATTTTGGCTCAAAAAGCAATTAAAATCCATAGTTTTTTCACAATATGTATTTTCAATGAACTTTTTGAAGACTCCTCTTATTCATGGTTTTAAAATATTTTTGCAGCAAAATAAGCTTAGCTTTTAATGATATTTCTCATGAGTTTCTTGAAGTATCCTTCTGTTTTACAGGTGAGCAAAACAAGACTCAGAGAGGTTAAACAAGGTTCAAAAGTCACACTGCCCATAAGTGCCCTTTGACCGCAGAATGGATTGACTCAAAGCTGTGTTCTTTCCACCACATCACACTTTCCCCAAATGATTGTTTGGATGAATGCCTGGACGGATCAAAGACCTGGGCTATTTTGAACAGGAGAAACACTGAGAAAACTACAAATACCATGGGATGGTAGAGAGAGCTAGACAGCATATATTCTTAAACCTAAGAATGAAATGCTTTTTTAGAGGACTGAATAAATAAACCCATATATTTACAAATATATACACACACAAACACACACATTGAATTCTGCAGATTTTATCCCCTCTTTTGCATTCTGAAGATGTATAGCAACTTAATTACCAATTAAGTCCAGGGGGTTTAGTACAGTCCTAGGCTGGTCCAAGTTCAAAGAAGACCATCTCTTCACCTCTGCATCTCTTTTACCTAGCTAATACATCCACAAACCACCAGGCCAAATACTTGGGATGCTTGAGATATTTCTGCCTCAATCAAGCACATCTATTTGCATAAAATATTTAGATATTAAATTTCTAATGCTTTAAAAAACTTCAGAGCAGAAATATGTTTTCCTTAACCTCATCAGTTCAAAAAAAAAAAAGAGAAAGAGAATGAGAAAGTAAAGAAATGCATCATGTTTTACATAAAGGAAATAGCTCCGGGCAAACTTTGCTAAATATTTTAATGGTTTAAACATTCATTTTAGCAAGTTTTCTTTAATTTTCTTAACTTTGTTCCTTTTGAACTGGCTCAACCTTCATGTTTAATCCTTGGAGCTTTCAAGGAACAGGTCACAGAAAGTTATATACACAAATATAACAAACATTTCAAATAAAGCACAATGCATAAAACAGAGAACAGGAGAGCTCTGACAACAGCTGCTAGATTTAACACTAATAGTTTTGAAAGATTTTGGCTTGAAGGTTAAGAGTATCTTATGACAATAAGCAGGCTTTGTATATAATGTCAACAGTCCTGTTGCAACATGTCCAGCTTTAATTTATTCTTTTTCATTTGTATAAGACAAATAATATAATTATGGATGTCTGGTTCATGACATTAAGTTAAAAAAAAGCCCCAAAATCAATCATGATTTTCAGAAATAACAACTTTGAAAAAACTTCTGGCCTTTATGTCTGGTAATAGCTGCAGTTCAGCCTAAATGTGATAATGTGCTTCAAGTCTTTATGCATTTATTTTATTCAAATGAGTGTTTGGTGCATCGACGCTTCTACCTATGTGGAAGTGATTGAACTTTCCACTCAATTTGCTTCTCCAGACAGTATCGTGAGTAATACCGAGTCTAGGGATGGAAGGACTGGGAACAGGGACCTCCCTCAGGCCCCGCAGACCAAGCACACATGGAAATTTTCAGAGTCAGACTCTGATTCTTGGCCTGCCCAAGCAAAGCCTTTGGAATCATCCCAGGCAGATCAGAGCGGGTTTTACACGCATGCACACATACACAGAAGCAAACACCCTCTTAAGGTTTGTAAATAATCCCCTCTGAAAATTTTTCTTAACATGTCAAGCTAGAAACCCATATTGACGTACATACTCTGAAGACACAAAATAAAGGGAGCACATAGCTGAGTTGCCCTGCGGAAGGCAGATGAGGCTAGAGCATGGCTTTTTGAAGGAGGAATGGCTCAGTATTACCCTAGGATGAATCTCCTCTCAAGAATACACAAATCAACAACAAAGCCCGGGAATGGCAGTAGTGCAGGATGATGTGGCCTTCCTTGTATGTATATGCTAAAGGATACCAGCTGTCCTTCCATATCCTGGTGGGCCATAAAACAGACTTGGTATCTGTGACACAGTGTCTTGGTTGAGTAAGAAGACCAGGAATGCTTACAATTCTTGGGTCCTGCTCACCTTAGTCTTAGCACTATTCCCTGAAAGAAATTTCCACCATTAAAACAACCCTAGCAATAAAAACACACCTGAGAACATACTATATGATATGCTCTTTCATATGTGGGTTCCTTGTCCTTCTTCACTGATTCCTCCCTATCATCTTATGAGCTTCATAATAAACCTATTATCCTTGGTTTGCATGTAAGAAAACTTAATTAATTTCCCAAAAACATGGTAAATATAGAACTCAAACCCACATTTTTGCCAAAAAGAATTTGCAGCAATCATCGAACTTTCTTTCAAATAAAAATGTCAAGGATTGTGAAAATGCTCTCATGTTCAATGATGTGAAGTTTTCTTGACCCTTAGTTCCTGCCTCCGGGGGTATTAAAAACTCTCCTTTGTACATACCTTTCTATTCCACAGAGCTTGTATATGATCTGGAAGCAACTTTCTTATTGCCTTAACGTTGAAACTCTTGTAAACTGCATTTCCATGGGCACTTACCAGTTAACTGAGCTTGTCTCAACAACACAGGCATATGCACCCAGGCATATACACAGATTGCCTGTCTATGCTAACTTTTGATGTTTCATTAACTAGCAAATGTCAACACTGAATACTATGGAAAACTTAAACATTGTAAGAGTCAACACCCTCACTTGACTGATAAATATGTTGTAGCCCAGGAACCAGTCACTGAAGGCATTGTCTTTATCCTTCAAAGGATACTCCAAGAGACTTTTGTTGTGCTCAGGACCATGTTTGGTGGAGTGGAGAAAAAATAATATACACAAATCCATGCCTTCAGGCCTTACTTTTGAGAAGAGGCAGGAGAAAGTTGTATTGGCAATTGCTGTTTGGTGTGGTCACTGCTTCAGGAATGGGTACCAGGTGCTGAGCAATGCAGAGGAGTTGCAAGAGGATCCAGTAAAATCCCATTACTTAAATCTCTTGTTCCCCAGTCCTTTACTTGGGCAAAATGTAATAAAATTACTTGCATACATTTTCAGTACTTGTAGAAATAGATGTTTTGTACTTTTTATTTGTTTAATAGAAATTAGAATGCAAGTTTTAACCCCAGAAATGAGAAGTATATTTACTTCTGTTTATGCAGCATGGAGGGGACCCCTTACATTATACAGCACTTATCTTGTTATCAGTAGACTATGAGCTTCCTGAGGATAGCAGTCATTTCTTTACCATTGTCTATCCAGTTTTAATCCAGGGCCTGGCAATGCAAGTGTTTGACTTAACAAAGGCCATACTTAGAAACTCAACATGAAAGGAGCTGTCTCGTTAAATCCTTCTGGTGGTCTGTAATGGCACCCACTGTTCTGCTTGTGGCTGAGATCCATGTGTGATGACTTCACAGACCTGTGCAGCCAAAGTGCTAACCAGAACCCTGTGGTTTCAAGCATGGTGGTCTCAGCTAAGCCTACCCTCTGTCCTCTGTTCCAGTTTGAGGCTCAGAGAAGTCCAACAACAGTCAAAATCTTGGCCCTACCTGAGGATGGGCCTCAGGAAAAAGCAAAAACTTCATTCTGTTGAGACATTCTTGAGCAGTGAGTGTGTGCGTGTTAGGTGACAAGGGGAACAGCTGCCATCAGGACAGAAATTTTCAGCTCAGCTCTGTCACTAGCCATGCAAGGAACACACTCTTCTTGATATTCAGATCAACAAGTTGAAGAAAGTGGGTAGAAGATAGTTTTTATAGTCTCATCTCAGTTTACTATGCCATAGTTCCATGGGACACACAAAGCTTTGTATCAGATAGGAGACTCGCTGCCTCCTGGAGATGACTGTCATATGAAAATTCACAAAAAGACCTGAGTGTGTCACCCTGAGCTATGAATGACTGAGTCCAGAGGATGCTTCAGCACGCTAGAATTCAAGTAAAATGCACCCTCACTGGGAGCTCTCTCCATTTCTCCTACAAAAAGTCATGTTGCTTGAGGTGTGAGTGGCCAATTATTATGAGAATAGTATTCAGGATGAGAATGAGAGAAATGTCAGTGTTCTGAAGTCAATTGGAAGGACACACACCAGATCCAAAGAACCAAGCTGGACCCAATCATTCAAGATTCCAAATGTTTGGGTGGGGTCCCAATTGTAAGGCATGCCATAACTACAATAGTGCAGAAATGTTGAGCTGTTCAACTCTACCTCACCAAAAGGGTGCCATTTCATTACGTAAAGTAACCAAGAACTTGGTCTTTGAGTTCAGCAGAAAATTATAAAAGTCTCAGAAATTTTAGATGCCTTGTAGAAGTTCACATAGCTGAAATGAAATAATTTGCTGACTTTAATCAACAAGTATAAAAATTCTATACTACACAGGCCGCACATGACCTTGTAAAAGTCATAGTTGAACATCTTACTGCTAAAATCCCCATGCTACAACTGTCTCCCATCTTCTGTTTTTGTTTTTGAAATTTAAAAGCAAGATTCATTAAGTCCAAGAACTCCACTCAGAGTGGCATGGAGGGGGGTTTCCAAGGGAAAACTCTAAGTGCTCCCTGGCAATCGAGTTTTTAAGCACAATTTTGTTTGACATTCAGTTATAATGTGGGGACAAAATAAATCTAAAGCTTTGATTTGAAGTCCTTTATCCTGTCTGGCTTACTCACAATAAAACAAAAGAGCCATCACAAGGGTGGGATACCTAATTTGTTTTCACAATAAACTAGGAACTCAGAATAGTGGAGTCATCACTCTCTTGCTATTCTCATGATAAGATTGGAAGCTCCTAGGCCTGCGCCGCGGCTCAATAGGCTAATCCTCCACCTAGCAGTGCCAGCACACCAGGTTCTAGTCCCGGTCGGGGGGCCGGATTCTGTCCCAGTTGCCCCCCTTCCAGGCCAGCTCTCTGCTATGGCCCGGGAGTGGAGTGGAGGATGGCCCAGGTGCTTGGGCCCTGCACCCGATCGATGGGAGACCAGGAGAAGTACCTGGCTCCTGCCTTCAGATCAGCACAGTGTGCTGGCCGCTTTCCACTGGGATCTCACTCGCGGTGATCTTTCATTTAGGTTTTTTTTTTTTTTTTTTTTCCCAGAATGTCTTGGCTTTCCATGCCTGAAATAATCTCATGGGCATTTCAGCCGGATCCGCATGCCTTAAGGGCTGATTCTGAGGCCAGAGTGTTGTTTAGGACATCTGCCATTTTATGAGTCTTCTGAGTATCTCACTTCCCATGTTGGATCATTCTCTCCTTTTTAATTCTATCAGTTAGTATTAGCAGATACTAGTCTTGTTTATGTGATCCCTTTGACACTTAATTCTATCATTCTGATCAATTATGAACTTAAACTGATCACTTTGACTAGTGAGATGGCATGGTTACAAGCCACCTTGATGGGATTGAATTGGAATCCCCTGGCACGTTTCTAGCTCTACCATTAGGGGTAAGTCTGAGTGAGCATGTGCCGGACTGTACAGAGACTGCCTATTAAACCTAACTGACTCCTCACATCCCTTCCTCAACAACAATGGACTCTAACTTCTGTTAGGGGAACTGGGTGATGATCACTCTGGCTGCTTCATGCTGAAAAGGAGCATCGTTGGGAACAGGAGTCAAGACAAGGTTGCAGCAGGGGGGTGACTTCTCAGCAGTTGTCCTGCCATCTTCTTATTGTCACCACTATCTCTAAGCACCACACAGATTTCAGGACCTCACCAGGGTGTCTCAGGGGAGTTTCTAGGGATTTTGTCTCTTCCAAGGATCTACAGCTATGTCCCACCTCTTTTCTTCTCTTAAGTACACTATTTTTTTATATTTTCAGCACAATTTTATTTTCCATATACAGTAGAAGTACTTCTAAAATTATGTTTATGATATACTGGCTGCTAGAATTAAATTGAGAAGAAACTCAACCCAGAAGAAAAACAGAAATGATAAAATATACTAAAAATAATTGAAAATCATGTCTCCATTTTTATATATTCTGTTTTAGACTGGTAGGATAGGGTAGTCAGTCTCAGACTATAAACATAAGCATTCACTATACAGGGGTAAAATTTTGTGACATATTTATGGAATACAAACACTTTTGAAAGAGAGAGAAAGGATTCATGACCATGCTTAACTAAAAGCATGCCAACTATATTTTTTAAAAAAGAATTCTAGTGCATGTCAAATTATGAGTTTTTAGGTTCCAATGGACAAAATTCCTTGGGTGATTAGACTCTTCTAGCATTCAAATTTTACCATATGCTGTCAATTAAATTGTTTGGAGTGACTTAAATTTATGAAGAAACATCTTAGAACAGCATTGGAAAGCAATGTGTGGGAGCACAAAAACATTGTGACAATTCGCAAAGATTCTAAAGGATTAAAATTGCTAGAAGACACTGTTGTTGACACTGTTTTCCTTTTGGAGTACTTGGTTCTGTTGCTCCTCCTCACTTTATGGAGATTTCCACACCAAAAACTTGCTGATGCCACTACAGTTACTTATGACAGGTCTTCCCTGCTGGTTTTGCTTAGTGTTTCTAACACCAGCTTCTTTACAAAAGCTAATGTACTGGGCAGAGCAACTCTCAGCTATGAATGAAAAACTATGGACTTAACACTGTTTTAATGCGGGTTTATTGTAAAGATAGAGAGCTGCTTACAAAATTAAAGGAAAATCTAAAATAACTGGAAATGTCAGACAGTGCACACACTTCTAGCACAGTGGCTCCACTTTTTCTTTCCAGTGGCAGCTGTGTTTCTGGCATCAGCTGTATTCCAACAATGGGTATAATGTAGAGGGCAAGATCAGTCGTCAACATATGTAGGTAGTGGGTAGTGATTACGCACTAAGTTGGTAGTCATCATCCTCATGAAGATACTTTATCAAAGATAAAAGCAATCCTCTCTACTTGGTCACTTTAGAGTCCTGAGGACAGTATCACGGATCATAGTCCATTCCCAAACCCATCACTGTTATCCAAGAGAGAGATTGCATTATTACTACATGGGTCTGAGTCACATGTTTCAGGATGGGTAATGGAACCCACAACACAGAAACACAAATATGAGTAGAAAGGATTTCTACTATTAAATTAAGGGAGCAAATCTGGTGGACACTCAGAATCAGTAAGAGTACATCACTGATAATAATCATAGTACAATTTGTGGCAAAGCCTATGTGTACCAGGTATTTATATACATTCCAGTAATCCTTGTAACAAACATTGAGAAGATATTTCCCCCTATTTATTGATGAAGAAACTAAAGACCTATAGATGGTATTGTGGCTCGGAACAAAGGTTTGAGTCACCCAACATCTGAGAAATGTTTCTGGATATCTTAGTTTAGTACTAAGCCATTTGTCTAGAAGAATAAAAAAGATAATAAAGACACAAATCGATAAATCTTACTGATTTTGTATTAAATAAACATCCGAGAGATAGAGATGTAACTGAAATCATGACGATGGAAAAAGTACTTAAATCTCAAGTTGCCTATCTGAATGGAGCTTTAAAATTGGAAATAAAAATAATGCTTGAATAGTCACTACAAAAATTCTGAAATTAGAGAAGTTATATAATTTAGAAATAACATAATTTTAATTTCAATATTTTGTCTACCTTCAAAGACTATAAATATTTTAGTTATTATCTAGAGAGACTGAGAAAATAATTATGAAAAATAAGAGAAAATGCTTTAAAAATAAAGATGATTATGTATTTGAAAAAAATAATTCCAAGGAAAATAGTTATTAAATTGTTTAATATATAAATATTTGATCCCAGTTTAATGGAAAAAAGTAAAAATAAATAAAATTTATGTGTAACCTGAAACTTAAACAAAAGATATTTATCTCTATAGAATAAAGATGAACAAAAAAACAAATGAAGTTTACAAATATAATGTTTAATAAATTGTTTCCATGAGCTAGTTCATGACATATTTATTATAGTATTATTTCAGGCAAACTAAAATGCTTGAATTTAATTATAGGTGCTAAGATGTAGATGATAAAGGATTTAGTATCATAAACAATATAACTGCCATTAAAAGAAATTTTCTACTTATTGAGATGAGTTACCTCATCACATATTTAACGAAAACGTGTTAGAAATGAATAACCATCTTCTGTCTAAATAATGTTAAAATCAGGATCATAATTTATCTAGTGTCAAACGAATGGTCATGATAGCAACATTAGTGACTGGAAATCATAAGAATTCTTCTATGAATAATTTGCAGGTCAATTTTTATCAGTATAGTTTTATAATACACAGTTCATTTTTTCACAGAATACAAAGACCATTTGAAAGTTTCTGTTTTAGGGACCAGTGCTGTGGTGTAGTAGGCTAAGCCTATGCCTGAGGTGCCAGCATCCATATGGGTGCCAGTTCGTGTCCTGGATGTTCCTCTTCCAATCCAGCTCTCTGTTTATGGCCTGAGAAAGCAGCAGAAGATGGCCCAAGTGCTTGTGTCCTGCACCTGTGTGGGAGACCCACAAGAAGCTCCTGTCTGCTGGATATGGATCGGCCCAGTTCTGGCTGTTGCAGTCATTTGGGGTGTGAAACGGAAGATGGAAGACATTTCTCTTTGTCTCTCCTTCTCTCTGTCTATAACTGTACCTCTCAAATAAATAAATAAAATCTTTTTCAAAAGTTCCTGTTTTTTTTTTTTTTTTTTCCAAAAGCACTGTTTTTATTTATACAGACTCATAACCACTTCAGTGGCAAGAGGAGTGGGAGAGGTTCCTTTTTCAATCTAGGGGCCTCCATAATGTTGGTACGGTGTTACCAAACACACAAGCAAGTGGCATCATGGATCTGGTAAACTAATGACAATGTTTAGTCTCTCTCGGCTAGAGCAACAAGGTGAGCATCAATCTCCGCTTCTGTTAGAATCCTGAATTTGGGATTTTCAACTGTAACTACTCCAACTTCTATTTCTGAAGGTTTGAAATCAATTGATAGGACAGTAGACAGGCATGTAATTGCAGTTTCCACCGTCTGTTCAAAGGTCCAATCAAATTTCTTTTTCACTTTTTTTTCAAGGAAGCTGGTTGACTCAGTTTGTTTAACTCCTGCTGCAGTGGCTTTGAACCCACAGTAGTAACCCGCAGGATCACATTTGTACACCTGAGGGCCTTGTTCTTCATCTATGCCAATTAAAATCATACAACAACCAAGTGGCCTCATTTCAGCATTCTGTGTGTAGACCTGAGAAATATCAGCAATTCTTTTACACAGCATGTCCACAGGAATCTCATAGCCATACTTGTATTTCCAGTTAGCTGCCTCATAGCGTGCCCTCTGTACCTGGGATCTGCTGTCAGCTGTCATTCCTGTCATCACACAGCCAATATTTTCGGTTATCTTAAATAAGTGAGTCACTGTGCTGGAGTCCAACAATTTGTCAGGGACTTTCTTCTGTGTGACAATTACTGCACAGTCTTTCCCTCTGACAGCTACCGATGTAAGGCCACCCTGGTTAATAGCCTTAAAAGCATATTCTACTTGGTAGAGCCGACCCTCGGGTGAAAATATAGTAATGTGGCGGTCAAAGCCAGCGCTGGAACCATGGGACATGTTGGTGAATCTAATTTGTTTGCAATATTTGTGGACAAGGAATTCAAGAACATAGAAAGTATTGTGAAGTCAAGGTGCAGGCTGAGAATTGCCACTATGAGAAATGATTTACATAATTGGAAGATGGATGACTTCTGCAGAATCAATAAGAGATGCAACAAATTTGAGGAATTTTGAATACACAAACTGGCAAATATTTATCAGAACCATCAAGTTAGTATTAGAAATATTGAAGAATTTAAAGGTAGATGCACATCAGATTGTGGATATCATGAAGATCAATGGAGCCACAATTTATTCTGGCTTTTGTTTCTATCACCTCTCTCTCTCTCTCTCTCTCTCTCTCTCATTAGCAGAATATTATGTTGAAGACTTAGTTTCCACATCTGTAAAATGACACAAGCAATCCCATAAGAATCAGAACTGAGTTATACACAAATATACAAGAACCTGACACAGAGCTGGCCCTATTGTTGATGACTGAAAAATGCTTTCTTGCCTCTGAAAGTATTCTGTCCAGGTTAAATGTGGACAACCTTTGGTAAAGCTCACTAGAAACACTGTGATTGGGAGTTCAGCATTAACAGAACATGTTATAATGTTCCTATAAAGTATATACTTTAATGTCTTTAGTCTGCAAATTGTATTTTATTTTTTTATTTTTTATTTTTTGACAGGCAGAGTGGACAGTGAGAGAGAGAGACAGAGAGAAAGGTTTTCCTTTGCCATTGGTTCACCCTCCAATGGCCGCCGCGGCCAGCACACCGCGCTGATCCAAAGGCAGGAGCCAGGTGCTTCCCCTGGTCTCCCATGGGGTGCAGGGCCCAAGCACTTGGGCCATCCTCCACTGCACTCCCTGGCCACAGCAGAGAGCTGGCCTGGAAGAGGGGCAACCGGGACAGAATCTGGTACCCGGACCGGGACTAGAACCCAGTGTACTGGCACTGCTAGGTGGAGGATTAGCCTATTGAGCCACGGCGTCGGCCGCAAATTATATTTTAACACTAAAACAAATCAATAACAAAGAATCACCCAAACATATTACATTGAAATTTGTAAATAAGTTTGTAAATTGCTGAATTCACCTTATTTTGTACGAGATGGTACACACAGTTTTGCTTCCATGTGTTGTCATGAAATGTTCCTAGGTTTAGAGCACTTAGCTGGATGTATATTTTTTGGCTCATATGAAATCCTAGGTAATGAGCTTTAACACTACAAAGACTCTGGAATGCTTTCAAAAACATTTGCTTCCCACAAGACAAATTAGCTGAACCAAGCAATAAAATGTGACATTAAGCATTCAATACTCCCATTTTTATGTAGTCCCAGGTCAGCCAAAAATGACCCCAGTGGGGGCATTTTTCTAATGCCCTTGTTCATGGTCCTTCTAAAAACCTGTCTCTAGGAAGCTAATCAATAGTTATTTACGTCTTGTGGACCCCTAAAGAAAGCCCACCTCATAAATTGAACTCAAGGCATCTTTGGAAGCTTCTGGATGTAATGCAGTTCATAAGGACCTTGTCAGTGGACCACCCTGGATGCACACATATGTTTACATGTGTATATGTGCATTTGAAATTTATCACTTTCACTTACTTTGCATTATATCCTAAGGTCTTGAAGACAATTCTAGGGTTGTCTAATGATCATTGAAATCCTACTGTTTTTGACATGTTTAAACATTCATGTTTAGACTGCCTAGATGTTAAGTTTATCATTTTGAGGATAAGAGATGTGTTCATATCATCTGGAGTACCACTTTATTCCAAGGATAAGATTTCTCTAGTCCTGGAAACTGTAGTGAGCATAAAGAAAACAAGCCAGGAGATCAGAGAAAGTTTCAACTACTGTTTTATTCCATTGTCTGCTACAATAACAGAAACTACAGACAAGTGATTATGAGAATAGAAATTTGTATTGCTCCTGATTCTAGAGAGTGGGAAGCCTAAAAGCATAGCACCGGCATTGGACGAGGGCTTTCATGCTTTATCATAACACAGCAAAAGTGCACCATGTGGAGAAGGACTGTGGCAGAGTAAGAGGAAGTTGGGCTAAATTCATCCTTTCTCCTAAGAGCCAAGTCCCACAATAACGGCATTAATCCATTAATAAGGGCAGAATTCTCATGACCCAATAACCACTTAAAGGTCTCACCTCTTAATACTGTTGCAACGGCAATGATATTTCAACATGTATTTTGGAGGTGGCATTCAAATTGTAGAGATGAATTCTTCCATGGAAAAGCTCTGAAGACTGGGTGTGCCTGGAGAGAGGAGAAATGACAGCATCTGCATGACCCTAGAAGCCCATTAGGTAGAAGTGAGCCCAGGGCTTTTAATGAAAACATGAGGAACAAAGCAATGAGAAGGCAGAGTTTGGATCACAATGAGGAAGAACTTTCTCAAATAGTGGTCTTTGAAAAACTGAACCACCTGAACCTAGAGTAGATAGGAGAATCCCACTGGCCATGTTTCAGATGCTTTCCAATCCTGGAATGAAATGTGTTGGGAATCCCCCAACACACAGTTGCATCCTACCTGCTAGGTTTTCTAAAATCTGAGTCCAACCTGCACTTTCCACGTGGATCCTCAGGACATGCTCTGAGGACCCTAACATTTACTCCACGTTCAGCTTTTTAAATTTTTTTAAAAGATTTATTTATTTGTTTGAAAGTCAGAACTACACAGAGAAAGGAGAGGCATAGAGAGAAAGAGGTCTTCCATTTGATGGTTCACTCCCCAACTGACCGCAATGGCCAGAGCTAAGCTGATCCAAAGCCAGGAGCCAGGAGCTTCTTCTGCGTCTCCCACATGTGTGCAGGGCCCAAGCACTTGGGCCATCTTCTACTGCTTTCCCGGCCATAGCAGAGAGCTAGATAGGAAGTGGAACAGCCGGTTCTCAAACTAGCACCCATATGGGATGCCGGCACTTCAGGCCAGGGTGTTAACCCGCTGTGCCACACAGTGCTGGCCCCAGCTTTTTTAAATTTTTATAAAAGAAAGATCAAGGATATTTATAAAATTCAAATTAATTTTAACAAGTTTTACCTTTATTATTTTTGAGAATTTAAAAAAAAAGAAGAAAACTAAGTTACACAATCATTGACTTTCTCTGTGCTTGTCTTCAGCAACTGCCACTCATAGCATAAGTGTCAGGTTGGTGAATTGCTGCCTATTTTATAGAATATCAAAATTTATATTATTCCTCCCATAAGGCTACTCTATACCTTGCAAAATTAATAGCAAAGTAAGGATACTTCAACACACCAAGAAACAGTCTGGACAATCAGCTTTAAGTGTCCCTGGTTTATTTTGAAACGTAATATCCTAACAATTCCAGATACTCCCTGCATTACTCTAAGCTCCAGCTTGAAGTAATCCAAATAGTCCCAGGTTTTTAAACTGTCATTTGGCACTTAGTATCTGGGGACAAAATCAGACGGGGTGATCTGGCCTGTAATCAAATTCTGGCAGACAATGTCGAGGCTACCATCCAACTAAGACATCCCTTTATCCTTTCCTTTAACACTCCTGGGAGATGCAATTTAATTATAACTTGTCTAAGAGAAATTCAATGATCATACCTATTCATTATGTAAGCATATTTGAGTACAATTTTAGTTTTTGAGAGCTGCAAAGGAACTCATTTTCCTGATCTCCTTGGAGAACTTCACGGAGGGATACACACATAAACCATGAATATGCTATGAGTGGCAGTTACTGAAGACAAGCACAGAGAAGGTCAATGATTGTTTTCTAAAATCACACAATTCAAGAATCCATGATTAAAGGAAATGTGAAATAGAGGGGAGGCTTACATAAAATGAAATTATTTTTGTATTTTGCTACTGGAATAAACTTTGGAGAAGTTCAACAATACAACAGTCTCCACTTCCTCACTGTGTCTATGAAAGTAACTTCTCAACAGTTGGGAAAACTGTGTATGAGTCTTACCTTGGACCAATCTTCTCAGTGCATATGCAGATAAAATTTCCAAGTACTGTTGGTCTACTGACATTAATAATGCTCCCTTAACCTCATCAGAGCAGAGTCTTGTCTCAGTTCCATGTGGAGCCCGTGTCAGGAGGTAATAACCCATTTCCTCATCCTATTATTTCCTTCTACTTGAGGGTCATACTAGCTGACAAGCTGGGGTCAACAGGTTTGCTGTGTACAGGATAGTGGGCGTGGGGGTTGCGTTTGAGGATGAGAGTTGACACTTTCTTCGAAGTGCAGGGATTGCTTCATATTGCCCTCGGCAGTAAAAGGAAAGGGGGTCAAAGTTTGACGATCTACGTGAACACATCACTCCCGCTCATCTTCAGAACTTAAAGTGGCTTTGGCCTTGAGTTCTATCAGCACTCACAGATTATGTCCGTGTCACTGAAGTCACTTCATGAGATGGTGCTCGTTATGATTTGCATTCACCTCACTCTTCCCATAACTCAGTGCCCCAAACGTCTTGTCAAAACACACACATACATTCATACAAACAAAAATATGCAATACATACACAAATATGCAAACGCATATGCCAGGCTACAAAAACAAACCACCTTTTGATCACTCTAATGAATAATAATCAACTGTACCTGTCTCTGTTTATATTAACATGATTACTTCCAAAATGTTTTCTGCATGCACAAATTCAGAGAGGACGTTGTGGTCTAATGGCTGTGTTGCCCCCAAAATCATATATTGAAATCCCAACCCCTAAGGTGATGATGTTAGGGGGTGGGACTTTGAGAAGGATATCAGGTCTTGTGGGTGGAGCCGTGATGAATTCAATTAGTGCAGAGTTAGCTGCAAAAGTTCCCCTTCCACTGTCCTTGCCTAGCGCTGAAGCTGAGGACAATCTAGTCCTGTTTTGGAGGGAGGTCAGTCACTGCTGAGGTCTCTGACAGGCAGAGTGAGATGCACCTCCTGACCAAGAGATCTCTCTGGGGCTCAGATAGCAGGAGCCAATTCCAGATGCTTTGGTTCTGTCACCATTCCCAGTCCCTCCCAATCAAGGTTTCCTTTAGGTTCCGCTTCAAGACCTATAGGCAGGTCTCCTTCCAGGAGGAGCCTTCTGTCTCCTTGCCTCTTTCTGGTTTGCACCAATTTCATATCATAAAATTGACTGCTGCATTCACTTTGTGTTTCCACACAGCCATAGCAATTTCAACCTAGCTAAACAGCCAGGGAGGTCTTTGGGTTCTGACAGCCACCCCATAACTATTCCAAGCACAGTGACACAGACATTCTAAATAGACCCCACCCCATTCGAAGGGAAGAAGGCATACATGTACTGTGCAGAGAAGGGTGGACTTTTTCCTGGTCTCTGTCCCTGATACAGAAAATAAAGGAAGGTTTCTCACCTACCAGACTACATGATACACTTGCAGGTAACAGGCTTACTTACTACCCGTGCTGCTCTAGCCTCCCTTACAGAATCCACACTGCCTTGGAGTACACATTTGTCTGTCTGCATGCCACATGTGCCCTCTATCAAGGAGGTGGGGCTCATAACACTCAGCAGTGCCTTGTGAGGCTTTTTCTAAAGACCTTCCACATCACAGAAATTAGCAGAGGCAAACGTGCTTCTCATTACCCTGATAGTCAATGATTTATACCCTGTTCCTCGGGGGAGGCAAGAATACCAAAGAAGGTGAGCCATTTGCCACGATGTTAACCCTTCTAGGAGAATGTGCTTCCAGCCCTTCTTGGGAGTCCGTTAGGTCACTGTTCCTGGTTCCCCCCATCCCACTGAATTGCCCCTTCACCTGTAGCAAATTCATCTCATTTTCTTGAATTCCTGACATTTTGACTACCAGTATAAATGGAAACAAACTGCCAACTCATCCCCTTCGTACCCAAATAAGCTTCTTCCAGTGAGTCCCATTATGTGAGCTCTGCTTTCTTCCAATTATCCTAGAATCCTTAGGGGGTTTCTCTAGTCATCCACACATTAAACAATCATTCAGTCATGCAACACATAGGCAGAAGGCTATTTGATGGGAGGGATTTTTCCTTAAAAATTCTATCATTTAAAAATTCCACCTATTTCTACATTTTGGAAAACATTTCCCATTATAGAATGGTTTCATTTAAGTTATATAGACAAAAAGATCCACATATTTTTGACATCTACTTAATTTATTTATTAGAAAAGCAGGGGGTGGGGAGAGGGAGAAAAAGGAAAATCTTCCATCTGCTGTGCTGACTACATCAGCCAAGGACGGGCCAAGCCAAAGCCTGGAACTCCATGTGGATCTCCCACGTGGATGTCAGGGACCCAAGCACTTGAGCCAATATCTTCTGCCTCCAAGGATGTGTCAGCAAGAAACTGGATCAGAAGTGGCAGAGCTTATACTGAACCAGCAGTCTGATAAGGTATGTAGGCGTCCCAAGCAATGGTTCAAACTACTACTCCACAAGGCTTGTTGCTGCAGATGTATGTGTATATATGTGTGTGCACTTGGGTGTGCAAACGTACTTTGTGTGTGTGTGTGTGTGGAGAGAGAGTATTTCAGACTGCTTCCTTTAGTATGCATACACTAGAACAAAGCCTAGACAGGATACAGTCAGGAGGCACTTTAGAGTAGATCAAGAAAAACAAGATCCTTGGAAATAAAGCCACTCTGAAGGAGCCCGATGAGTTCCTGCGCTGACATTGCAGAGGGAAGTAGGGTGTTGATCAGGAGTACTGGGTCTGGATTCTAAAGCCTGTGATACTTCTAACTGTACTAGCAAAGCCTTCTGACATCCATGAGGGAAATCAGTGTGAGTGGGACCTCAGGAGTCCTGCCAGAATGGGGTTCAGTGACCTGGGGTTGTGGAATGACAACCTCCTCATTAGAGAAGCACTACAATAGAGGCAAAGATTTGTATGTCCCTTACTGCTGCGACTCCAATATGGGGACCCTACAGTGTCTTGTGACAGACTGAGGCCATGCCTGTATAACAATCCAAGATTTTATTCGGTAAGACCCAGGAAAACAGAGAGCAGCTGTCCGTTCTTACACATGTGGTACTGGCAAGAGCAAATGTCAGCCTAGCTACATCGCTGCAGACACAGGAGCTTCTACCTTTGACTTTGATCCACAGAATATGTATTTATTTTGGTCACTCACGAAGGAGCAGGTGCAGTTTTTGCTGAAACTTCCCCTTATGACACTGAGCTTGGTGGCATTAACATTGTTTATAGGGGGTGCCATTGTGGCTCAGTGTCTTAAGCCACTGCTTGCACTGCTGGCACCTCATGTCAGGGTGTCCATTCAAGTCCCAGTTACTCTGTTTCCAATCTAACTTCCTGCTAAAGGACCTGGGAAGGCTTTGGAGGATGGCCCAAGTGCCTGGGCTCCTGCCATCCAGGTGGTGATCAGGGTGGAGTTCCTGGTTCCTGGTTGCAGCCTGGTTAAGACCTGGTTGTTGTGGCCATTGGAGGAGAGAAACAGTGGAAGGAACATCTCCCTTTTCTCCATCTTTCCCTTCCTCTCTCTGTTGTTCTGCCTTTCAAATAAAAAAAAATAAATATTTTAAAAATTACTCTTCTGATTGCATTTTATCATCTCCCAGTCAAAACACACACACACACACACACCCTTAAATTATGCCTTCCACAAAATGAGAGAAGTAAGAAATAAGAAATAAGAAATAAGAAATAAGATCAGCTATCTGATCCTGAAACAACCATCCTAGAATTCCTGGACAAATAAGTGAGAAAGGCCAAAGACACATGAATTCATGACTGCCTGAACATGTGGGAACCTGGGGTTACTCTCTGGGATACCACTACATGGGTCCATTATTATTACCCATTAATACTCCAAGTGGTAAATTTAGAAATCCCAACTGTATTAATTTTCTTTTGCTACTATAAAAAATTAACACAGATTAGTGCCTTCAAAACACATACAAGTGCTATCTTACAGTCCTAGAGGTAAGCAGCGTGACACAAATCTCTGGGAGCTAAATCAAGATGATGGCAGCACTGCATTCCTTCTGCAGGGTCAAGGGAAGAATTCTTTTTGTTTCTTCCAGCATTCCTTGGCTCCTGGCCCCTTAGCTCCATCCTGAGAGCCAGGAGTGGAGGGAGGGTCCAGTCTATCCCAAATCATATGTCTTGAACTCTTCTGCCTTTTTTTTTTTTTTTACAGACAGAGTGGACAGTGAGAGAGACAGAGAGAAAGGTCTTCCTTTGCCGTTGGTTCACCCTCCAATGGCCACCGCGGCCAGTGCGCTATGGCCGGCGCACCGCGCTGATACTAAGGTAGGAGCCAGGTGCTTCGGGTGCAGGGCCCAAGCACTTGGGCCATCCTCTACTGCACTCCTGGGCCATAGCAGAGAGCTGGCCTGGAAGAGGGGCAACTGGGACAGAATCCGGTGCCCCGACCGGGACCGGGACTAGAACCCGGTGTGCCGGTGCCGCTAGGCGGAGGATTAGCCTGTTGAGCCGCGGCACCGGCCATTCTTCTGCCTCTTTCAAGACCCTTGTGATTCTTATTGTTTCATTAGATAATTCAGATTAATGTCAATATTTTGAGGTCAGATGATTAATGGCCTTAATTACAACTGATACCTTAATTCTACTTTGTCTATAACTTAATACATTCACAGGTTCCAAGAATTATGATGTCGATACCTCTGAGGACAGGTATGGGTATTATTTTGCCTATGTCAGCTTGGGCGCTTACTTTGTGCCAGCCTTGGATTACATGTTAGGTTTACAGAAAGGAATAAATCTCAAGATCTTCCCAACCTGAGATATGGGCAAAAATTAGACTGTTGTAATAATGTGATTGAAATAATCATAGGATTGGATCAGAATACCCTTCCCAGCCTTTGGGAGGCAGATGGCATTATAAAAAGTTTTCTAGAAGAATAGAAACCTGAGATTAGTTCCTCATGGGTTCATGGGTATTTACTAGGTAGAGAAGAGAACATTCGAGTCACTCATTTCCCTAATGACACCAAAACACAGCGAGTATCTTTCCTCTGTCACTTGGCTGATGAAATCCTCTGGTGAGCAAGGCTGATGACAGTTGAATGGGGGATATTTTAGACATTTAATCATTTCCCACATATATGTGGAGGGCCTGTGCTATGTGAAAACATATGCTGGTCATCAAAGTTGCAGTGGTGGACAGAACATATGAGGTCCCTGCCTCTGAGGTGTTTGCAGGTCTGCACAGAAAGCATGGAAGCATTCATGTGAAAATTAATTATGAACCAGGCTTGTGAATCTGTCCAGAGAGGTGATGCTTTTCAGATCCCAAGTCTTACAGGAAGAGAGCAAATCTTCCATCTCCCCAAATTCCTGATGAACAACAGATGTTACCCCTGAAGATTGTCATCACAAACCAAAGCAATGGAAAATCTGCAGCTCAATGACTTGGGTGTGGTTCTGGCTAAATAGCTCCCATGTCCTTAACAGAGCTGCTGCAATCCATAGGAGCCACTGTTCTACCCTGTCCATGACCCCGGTCCTCCCACGGGACCGTCTCAACAAGTGGCCAACTACTGGCCCTGTTCCTAATTCCAGACCTACTCCCTTCTCTAGAGTTATGGAGTTTTACGAATTTTCATCAGTTATCACAGAAGCCTGAACATAATTTTCATGCTGTTTCTATTGGAAAATCTTCTGCAAATAACTTCTAACTGAATTACAAGAATATGATAGGATATAACATTTTATAGGAAAGGGAGGCCTATAGGAGCTTCAATCATTTCTCAAAGGAAAAGGCAAGTATCAAATATTAAATGTAATCAACTTAAAATTTAAAGCAAATACTTGAGTTACTCAAATCATCTATTCTTTGAAGCAACCTTGCAAGGTAAGTTTCATTTTTTATTTCCATTTAAAAGATGAAAATACTGAGGCACAGAAAGATGACGTGCCTAAGCCTAGACGACACTGTTGAGATCCGGGTACTGGATTCTGCTTGTACCTCTCTGTTGTGAGGAGCCTGCAGCCACGTTTCTCCTGCAGCACAGAGCACCCTCTTTCCAGGCTCTCTGGTCACCACTGGAGAATTATAGGTGGTACAACTCCTGCCTTGAGATATGGGCTCTTCCAGGCCTAGCTCTTTCTATCTGCTTAGCAGAGCCCATCCCTTCTAAACCTGAAGAACTTATGCATCCCTCACTATCACAGTCTGTATGTTTGTTGCTGTCATTGTTTACACCCTAGAGGCTAAGGGCTTGGCCTTTACAATTGGATTCTTTCATGAAGATGGTATCCATGTCTACATTGACCATTGCCAAATCCTCAGAGCTTAGCCAATAAATGATTCCCTTGAAGACAATAGACATCTTTTACAAATTCTATCAATTCCTCAAGACCTAGCACAGTTCAGTGTTATTGACAAGGAGAAGTCACAGAGAAGTGAGTGAATTAATGAATGAGTAGTGAGTGAGTGGATGAATGAGTGGGCAAGTGAGTGAATTGATGAACAAATGGGAGTTAGAAAAGTTAGTGAAATATACATGTAGTTTCCACTGGGATTCTTTTCCATGAGCAAATGTTTGCACAAATTGGCCCAGCTGTGTCACAGGCTCAGTCCACTGAATTCACTGGAATTTAATCCCAATCATGCCCCTGAATTTGCACTACAAATTACTTAATCATCTACTATTCTGGAATGTCAGGATGCATACCTGTTTTCTGGTAGAAATTCTGGATACAAATATGAGATACATTACATTTGTGTATCAAGGGATTCTGCCTAAAAATCCTTCACCTGAGAACCATACCTAATTAAGCTTCTCTGCATCAGGTATTAGCATTATTCATGAGATTACATTATTTTTATTAACGTGCAACTAATGACCAGATATCATTCTCAGATAACAAAATAACAAATAGAAACAGCATGAGGCTTTGAAGCCAACAGGTCTTTGCTCAAATCCAGCTCACACGTACCAGCTGTGTGATGGACAAGTTCCTTGATCTCACTAAATATCAGTATTTTCTCTATAAAATTAGCTCCATGTTATCAACCTTACCAGATCATTATAAGTTGAAATGACTGCACATATGTAAATCACTGGCAACAGTGTCCGGAACAGAGCAGCCACTGAACAAGCCCTTGCTACAACACCTCTGGATTGATGTTGTTACACCATGGTAAGTTTGAGGCATCTTTTTTTATTGGGCATTGCCTTAGTCCCAAAATTCAGTTCTAAACATCCAAGCAATGTACAAATAGCATTAAGCAATACATGGCCTTCAATGCACAGAACAGACTGGCTCTGGGATTTTCCATGGAGTCAAGGGGAGGTGAAGAAGAGGACTGTAGTGCACTAGTAGTATCTTTTGGATGCTGCTCTCATGTGAGAAACTAGGGCTCCAGCACTGAGAAAGGAAAAGCTTTCTGAAAATAGTGGTGTTTAGTGATGCTCACACAGAAGAACATTTGAGAGGTATGACTTTGTAGGCATAATCATGATCATAATTGCCACCTTCATCTAGACAGGCAAGCTCAGCTAACAGGAAGTTAACATTTCTCAGTCCTAGACCTTCACATTGCTCTGAACACAAATAGAGCAATGCCTTGGGCAGTTCTGAGTCCTGAGATCCCAGTTTTCTTGCTTGTTGTTTGAGAACAAGACCTCTACCCTCTAGAGAATGAAGGGGTTTAGTGTCACAAGATGTGCTGCTCTTTCTAGATCTTGACTTGAGAGAGTCCGCAATTCCCATCCCCTGTTCTGTTTTCTGCTCTTGCTCCTCGGAATCTTCCAGAGTAAAATTTCCAAATGGGCACAAAGGGACTTCCTTGGCATACAATGGCTCTTAGGAAACAGCACACTGATGAGTTGCATGAAATGATTCAGAAAAATACAGATTAAATTTCCCTTGAAACACTAAGGGGTTTAGAAACGAAGCAAAACTGCTTGGCACTATGCAGTCTGCATTTTAACAAACCCAAAATGCTTGAAAAATTGTTCAAGATGTTTCAACAAAGTATGCCACTCTGCTGTTCTTTCACTGACATGTCTCTCCCCTGCCACAGAGAAGCAGAGTCAGGGTGACTGCATCTGGGAAGAGCCTTCTCCCATCAAACAGAGGGCTCCGCAGTTCTCATTTTTACACTTGTTATGCTAAAAAGTAAAAAAAAAAAAAAAATGTTAGTTTGCTTTATTTTTTTAAAAAAGAAACAAAACAAAACTGAGTAAGAATAGTATAAAGGGATGATCTTAAACATCAAGGGCATATATTTAAAGGAAAAACAATAATTCCAATGTTGTAAATTGACTGTAAAGTTGCCTGGGCTGAACAGTGGATGTGATAAGCGTGAAATGTCCCCCATCAGGCCCTTCTGCCTCGGCTGCATCCCTAGACCTGCCAACGTCAGTATCGTCAGCACTCGGAGCCTGGCCTTCACGTGCCTGCTCTAAGAGAATTGTGCTGTTTGGCAGGAAACTGAAAGGCCTCCACAGGACACAAGGCAGAGTAGGCAGAGTGAGAAGAGAAATGGACAAGGAATCAGAGGTCTGGGCTTTAGCCCCAAACCACTGCCATCCGGATGCAGCTCCAGGGAACAAGTCGGATTTTACACAGAAAACAACTCCCTCCAGTGACTCCCCCTAAGAAGTATGTGAGGGTTGAGAGTCACTGGGGTAACCGGCAGTCCTGGAACATCTTATGATAGAAGCAGCTTATGTTATTTGATCCTCCACAGATGAAATCTATAGGCTTAAAACTTGTGCTGATGAAGAATTTGCAGTCATTGGTTTCCTAGTTTAATATAATTTTCCCAAAATATAGTAGCACTTCTCACAAATGAGGAATAAAAGTGCAAATGTATATGAACATGTGTGTGTATATATAAAACATATATGTAAATATTTTTGAAATGCTTACATTTTTGAAACACTTTTATTTTATGCAAAATTTTAGAATTAATTTTAAATATTTGAGAGGGAGAGAGAGAGAGATTGACAAGCTGATAGACTGATAGCAATTGACTCACTCCCTCAAAGCCCACAACCACCAGGAGCTGAGAACTCAGTCTATGTCTCCCATGTGTTTGGCATGTGCCTCCTGGGACAGGAAACTAGAATCGGAAGCCAGAGCTGGGAATTGATTCTAGGCTTTCCGATATAGGACATGGGCATCTTAATCATTAGTCTAACGATCCCCTGGTATAAGACTTTAAATAAGTCTCCTTGATGGAATTCTAACTAATATTACTCAATACATTCATCCATCCATCTACTTGTCTCGGCATCTTACAGTTGACGAAGTATATTCATTATCTCATCTTTTTTTCAAAACATTGAAATGGATTTATTAAATCTGTCCTTAAATAACTATCAAAGACAGTGATACTTCTCAAATTCCTTAAGGTGATGTAGCTGACAAGTGGCAAAGCTGGGTCTGAGTCCAAGTTTCTGACTACTGGTCCTAAAATATTTTCTTTATAACGTGGGATGGGCTCATCCAGTCATCATTCCATTCTCTCAGGCTGCAAAGGGATAAAAAAGGTCATGGCATTGGAGCCATGAAGTAACAGCAAGCCAGGAGTCTCTTTCCTGTGGTTTTGATGACCTTGAGCCATTTGGATAATGACCAGGCTGAGCTGGTGAAACCAAGCCATTCTTTGGCAACTCAGTAAAACAATGCTAGAGAAAGTTTCCATTGTCTGCTCCCAATTCCCTAACCATGTCAGCAACCAAGCTGGGCTGATTTGGGTTTTCTCATGGCAATTAGAGTGGATTTTAAGATTTACAAGCCAAGTTCATGCTAGAGAACAAGGAGCCACACCTTTTCCCTTGTCATTTTATATCTGCTGTAAACTCTGTGCTGTGAAATCAGGAAGCTGTGAGGCACCCAAGGGATATCATAGAGCTAAGCTTAGCTTAGTGCTTTCCAGCACATTGAGATTGACAGCAAAGCCACAGTGAGGACTATGGTATAACAATTATTATTAACAATCACCTTGTAGACCAGATACTGATCACACCTCAGGGTCTACAAAAACCATTCATATTTATTATACCACTTGGTCCCCAAAATAACCCTGTAAATTAAGAAGGGTGAGAAATTTGTTTACTTTGCAGTTGAGGAAAATGAGCAGAGGCTTGGAAAATGGCATGCATCCCAGGTGCATGGGATGGGAAGGATGGAATCCTTTCACTTCCAACTCCCTCCCTTGTCACAGCCTGTCCATCACCAGCCCTTGCCTTCCCTCCATGCAAAACTGCATCAAATCCATCTGCTTGTCTGTGTATTCTGTGTCATAGTTCTGGCAAAAACACCATCTGCCCTTGTCTGAGCCTTGCAGCAGTGTCTTAACTGGTATCTCTGTGACCTTCTCTGCATTCTGAAACCCAAATCAGATCTCGAGTCTTTGAGCGCACAGCATTGAGCTCAGAGTGATTTCAGACTCTCAAGAGAGTCTTGCCTGCCCTCCACACTTGACTCTCTCCATCTCGTGTTAGGTCTCCTCCTTTGTTCCCTGTACTCCGATCACCCTGGACTTCATTCCATTCTCAGGCTTCCCACGTTTGTTCTTGCCTTTGGGGCCCTCCTGTTTGCCATTCCTTCTGCTGGAATTAAATGTATTTTCCAGCTCTCTCCTCTCCTTGCTCCCAGTTCTCTCAATCAAAATCATTCATCTTCCTCTCCTGTTTTAATGTTACTTCCTCTCTGATCACCCTTCCCGAAAGTCCTGCCTACTTGGTTCCTAATATTCATGTAATAATTGCTCAATAGCACGCCTTTTCAATGAGTAGGTAATGAATCAAGTCTCACTAAAAGCCCTAACCCCAGATCTTTACATCATCAGGTTAAGGTTTTGTGAATCCTCCTGGATTTAAATTTGTCAACACAGAGGAACTCTGTTCTCCACTGATGGAGCAGCTGCTCTGGATCCCTGAGCCCTGCTCTGCGCCACTGAAATTAGCCTCAGTTCTAGAAACGAACTCTAGAGCTCCCTTTTATCTTTCACTCAAGCCAATAACTCATCTGAAGGAGCAAGCTTTGTGGTCATTCCTCAAGCCAACACTCCTTTCAGCAAAAAGTGCCCTGAATCTGGAGTATTCAGAATGCCTTGACTATTTCCTGGCTCACCTTTGTTTCAAAATGTGGGAATGTGGAAAGATGTTTGGGTTGCTGTAGCATCAAAGCCCTGTGCCACTAGCTGACTGGGCAACGAAGACCTCAGCATCCAGGCCATTGTACTTTGCAGGACATGGGGAAGTGGACATACTCATGGCAGAGCAGTCAGAGGCTCTGATTCTACATGAATCCATTTAAAACACCTGTACCATTAGCCAGAGAGGCCACACAATAGAATCTAGTGAATGTGAACAGAATCACTACCTCCTCTCCACTCCTACCCAGATGCAGCAAACCCAAAATGTCACCACACTTTGCCAAGTTTACAAGGGAGAAGGAGAGGGGAATCCACCTTGGTTAAGAAGCACTGGTTTAACAGATGTTCACACCCTGGGCAAGTTACTGAATGTTTTTCATCTCCTTTTCCTCATCAGCTAAAACAAAAGGAAGCAAACACAATAGTTTTATAAGAATTAATGGAAATAATAAACATTTGGCATATAGCCTAGTCTGACACAAAGTAGGTGCTCAGAACATATGGCTAAGTAAACAAATTATTGCCTAAGATAGAAAAGAATTTCTCTGAGACTATATGAGGAAGGGAAGTGTTGCCAGAGTTGGGTCCTTTGACTTCACGTCATAAACCCACTGCCAGTGAGGGGACAAGGGTGAAAACACTTTGCTAAAGCTAAAGAACTTGGGACTTAAAATATATTTTGCAACAGAATCATATCTCTTCTGAGGTGTTCTCTTAGCCTGACCTCCAGAAAAGATGATTTTTAAGGGTGGGTATATGTTAGCAGAAGGCAGTTGCTGTGGATAGTGTCTTAGGATAATATGCCCCAAAAGAAGTCCAAGGTAGTTTTCATCTAAGAAATTTAACAACACACAAAAGGACAGAGTAAACATGACATAGAGAGGCAAGTGTTTGGCCTAGTGGTTAGGATGCCTATCTGACATCTGTATCCCATATTAGAGTGCCTGAGTTAGAGTCTCTGCTCCACTTTCTACTCCAGCTTCCTGCTGATGCACACCTGCAAGGCAGCATGTGAAATCACAACTAGATGAGCCCTTGTCACCCACATAGAACTAGATTGAGGCCTGAATTTGATCTGGCCCAGCCCCAGCTGTTGCAGACATGTAGGAAGTTAATCAGCAGATAGGAAATATTTGTCTCTCTTTCTCTGTGCCTTCCAATAAATAAGTTAAATATATATATTTTTAAAATGTGACATAGAAAAGATCAGGGGCATGAGTTTCAGAGCTAGACAGAGGTAAATCTCAGCCTTCCTACTCTCTGGGTGACAATTTACCTTAACCATCTGAACCTCACAGGGATGGTATGAGGAGTAAAGGGAATAATATGTGCAAGTCCATTGGCATTGTTCCAGAACACATCAATCACCTAACAAATGCAAGTACTAATAATATTCATTATTAATTAGTTAACTTCTACTACAGGTGGAGCATCCTTAACCTGAAAATCCAACATCTGAAACTTTTTGAGTGCTTGACATGATGCTACAAGCAAAAAATTCTGTGCCTGACCACATGCAATGAGTCTCAGTGAAAATGCAGGTGCACTATAAAGATCATATAAAATTAATATTAGGCTTTGTGTTGAAGGTGTATATGAGATCTAAGTAAATTTCTTTTTTTTTTTTTTTTTTTTTTTTTTTTTGACAGGCAGTGTGGACAGTGAGAGAGAGAGACAGAGAGAAAGGTCTTCCTTTGCCATTGGTTCACCCTCCAATGGCCGCTGCGGCTGGCGCACCGCACTGATCCGATGGCAGGAGCCAGGTACTTATCCTGGTCTCCCATGGGGTGCAGGGCCCAAGTACTTGAGCCATCCTCCACTGCACTCCCTGGCCACAGCAGAGAGCTGGCCTGGAAGAGGGGCAACCGGGACAGAATCCGGCGCCCCGACTGGGACTAGAACCCGGTGTGCCGGCACCGCAAGGCAGAGGATTAGCCTAGTGAGCCGTGGCGCCGGCCTGAGATCTAAGTAAATTTCAAGTTTAGATGTGTCATACCAAAGATACCTCATTATTAATATGCAAATATTTCACCACCACCCTCCAAAAGAAATCCAAAATCCAGAATACTTCTGGTTCTAAGTGTTTTGTATCAGGGATATTCAACCTGTATTATTGCTTTTAATGATAATATCACTATCATCAGTGTTGGCCACAGTACTTCAAAGAGCATTATCTTTACTAACTTGAAATCTGCTACCTTCTCAGACCAGTAGGGCTCTGTTTTCTGGATTCAGAAGACTTCAAACGGGCAGATTATCCCATCCCACTTCTCCGTGAGGAGAGTTTGAGGCCCATTTGGGGAAAAAAAAATCATGTAGTCTCTGGTCCCTGGACTTCAAAGTGACTTTATCTTTCTTGGCAGGTTAGGCTACTAGGAATACTGAACATTTTTCTGTCACACCCATTGCCAAGGTTGCAATTTGGGAAAACACATAGGGATTTACAGATAGCAACTTTGCTTTTCTTCTATTGATAGCCTGAGATAATTCATGGCTGGGTTTGGACAAATGCAAAAATGTGCATTTAGTCTGAATTTGGCATTATTCCTCTTGAATATTAGTCATCTCAGCCTGAAATGCAAGCACTTCTCTCTTAACAGATGGGAGGATATACTATGAAATTACACCATAGCACAGGGAGAAAACAAGAAGGTTGACACTACATTGAGGGTTAAGTCTTTGCACAGTGGGACAACATGTATGCTGTCATATATTTTCCTACAAAATAAGGGATGTGCTTTTAAGGTGTGGCTAACATTCTTGCACAAACAATGGGATGGAAATATTTATAAACCATATTTGCTTGATGATTTAACCACTGTAGGAGTATTTTTTGCATATAACTCGCCATGCAGAATTTCCTTATACTAAATGCTCAAATCAGAGTCATGTGTCATGTTCCATTACAATGATGTAAATATGATTCTGAGGCCCTGCTACCTTCTGTGTCCTCTTCCTATTGGCACTCCATTGCTTCCTGAGGCCACTGCTGGTCATTTCTACTATCATGGCAGAGAATACACTAGTGTCAGATCAGCTGGTTGCACTAGGTAGGCAGAGGGAGAGACAGAATGGGAGAGAATTTGGAGGTTTGGGGGGGGGAAGGAAATGGAAAACAAAAAAATTAGAGCATAATTTAAATTTATGCTCTTTCCACTACATCACATTTTCATAATTGAAATTCAATAAAAAGGCAGTTGTGAATCCCTCTGATGAGTTTTGTATTAGACACTGGATCAAAAAGAGACTTTATGATGATAAACCCATAATCAACCTCATATTGAATGGATAAAGAACTTAAGTTCCCAAGTTTTATTTTACAAATTTCCATTAACTATTGTATCAACATATGTTCTTGCCTTATAAGAATAAACAAAAGATCATGCAATATCTTAAAATTTCTTTTATATCAAAGAGAGAATGGCCTTCACCACAGTGGAGTTTAATGTATATTCCTATTATCATTAGAATTCACTGAACCCAAGTATCTTCTATGGAATATATATCTCATAAATATCTTAAGATATTCCTAGTGATTAGCTAAGATTTTCATTTACTTTTCAGTGATGAATATAGCTTTCAGAAGTAATTCTAGTTTTCAGACAATATATAGAAAATGTTTTCACAGTAAGAAAAATACAGAACTTCAGCATTGTAGGATATTCTAGAAACAATTTTTTTCTGAACACACCTCAGTTATGAATAGGACATGAAGAAACTATAAAGTAACTGAAGAACAATTTCATTGCAAATATTTTTTAAAGTAGATCAGACAGACTGATTTTGCTGAGACTCAATTATGTAGGTGATTTAGTTCCAGGCACATTCTAACATAATTGCTTTTAATTCTCTTCTGTGAAATAGGTATCAGAGTCTCCAGATAATGTGATCAAAGTCTCAGAGAATATAAGTACCTTATGCTAGGTAATACACAGTGAATCTCTTTAAATAAAGACAGAATTTTAACTCTCTATATTGTAGTCAATGAAAAAGTAAGAAATTATGCCACCCAAATTCTTCATGTTTTCTGTATGTTTAATAAAAATATTTCTGTAAAACTATCCTATCATTTGTCTTTCTATGCTAAAAATAGGACTTAGGAGGACTTTACCATTGATGCTATATTTAAGCGAGAAGTAAAAATATAAAATTATATTTGTTTATCAGATTCCCAGTATCTAAATCAAATCAGTGATCAGATTGATTATTTAATATGTATTAATTCTTCTTTAAATGAGTTTTTTTTTACTGTTGAAAAGTAAATGTTGGGTAGTAACTGCAAAATAAAAAAGTCAGGAAAAACAAGAGTGAAAACAGGGTCACTTTTATTGCCTATTAAAGAGGAAACTCAAAGTTTTTATAGCCCCAGCTTAGTTCTAACTGAGTGAATAATTAGACATAACAATATGGGCTTACTGTGCAGATGCTGTGTGGAGTAAAACAGTTGTAACCAGATGATGCTCCTGCGTTCCAAGACAGCAGCCTCCAAATTACTGGAGGTGGAATTATATATATATATATAATATATATAATATAATATAATATATAATTATATATAACATATATATAACAATGTATATATATATATTGTTTGAAGATGGAATTTTGAAGCTCAACAACTTTTAATTCAGAAAATTTAGAGTGACTCAAAAATATTTTGGTCAAAGCTGCTCTATTGTTTAGCTATGCAGGACCATTGATCATGTTAAGAACAGCAGATTGTCTGTTTCAGAGATTCTGTCCAATTCTCAGATCTGTTATCATGTTAGTTGCAGAAGCTTGGGAAAAATCAAGTAACATTTATCAGCTTCCTATAACCTACTATAGAGTAAGTTAAAACTGATCCTTAGTGACATCTTGGCCATCATATGGGGCCATGCTTCCCATGAGATGACCTGTCTGAAACTGTTTTAAACTCTGTCTGTGGTTCTTTATCTTTCCAACCATCAGTGATCACTACTGCTTGAAAAGTCCAGGACACATTTTTTTTTCTGTTTTGTATCCCCCAGCCTTACAGGTGCCCTGACCCTCGCCCTTACCTCTGTGTTACCTTCCTTTGTTGCTGACTTTTGGATCCAGCTCTCGTGCTTTGTTTGCCTCCTTGGACAGGGTACATTCCTTGGTTACCTGTTTACAATTTTGTTCCTTTTCTTCATTCTACATCCAACAAATATTGATCAGCCCCTCCTTCTTTCTAAGGGGCATCTGGTTCCTGGAATTCTATTCTAAACGTAGGTCCTTGACTTGTGGTTCCCTTTAATTGTCATTCAGATAACAATCATTTTGCAAGTTAATTATTATCAGATTTTTTATTAATGAGAAAAATGGACCTTGATGATAACAAGTAATTTGTGTAATTTCTCCAGCTAATAGATAGCAGAACTGGAATTTTTAGCCAGAAATTGTGTGACCCCAAATCCTGAGACTGTTGTAATAAACCGCTCTAGCTCAGAAGGCTCCCAGGAAGTAGAATATTAGGAGACAGACATTTCACCCATTTTACTTTCCCAGACATAACGATTTATTTCCAGTGTAGACAGATGACACTCTGTCTTTGACAGGCTGTCCTCATTGTAAAGGTGCTTTTGATTACTTAAATGCCCCCCACGTCTGTTCCTGAGGGGAAGAACTTTTTTTATGATTACCTTCTACAGCCCAGAATTTCCTCATTACCACTTGTCTCTGCTCTATCTGGTTATTTTTCCAAGTCAACCTCTGGTTACTCTCTTACAAGGAGAGCATGCTCAGATCTAAGAATTGTAAGAAAAATGCTAAGGATAACAGAAATCATTTTTTTAAATTTTATATAAATTTTTAGAATTGCTGTTTAAACATGGGGTTAAAATGCCAAATTGTATTTATTTATCAAAATATAATTTTTATTATGCCCATCACTTACTGTCACTCACTTTACTAACTACTTTATTTCTAAAGCTTAGAATAGAGCCAGAGATAAACAATAACAACAACAACAAACTCTTACATAGTGAATAAGTAAAGGGATTCTTTCAGTGCTTTATACTAAAATGAAATTATAAGGGGAATCAAATTTGGAAAGTACAGTGGAAAACTATCTGTCATCTGCTATATGCTTACATAGAAAAAAGTAATGGTTTCCAAGTACAATCCATTGGCCATGAACATAAACAAAATTATTTGGGGGCTCCCATTGTTTACCAGATTCTTTGCTCCATGTTAAGAAACAGCAGCATTGAGTAAGTGAGGTATTTACAGGGCACATACATCATTCGTTACGGGACTGGATTGTGCTTAAACTCAATTATTCTCTCCCCCAAGGAAAGAAGTACTCATTGACTAATTAAAATGGGAGCAAGATTGACTTTGTTGTATATAATTGTTCCTATGCTTAAAAGGCTTCAATGCTTCTTTTGACTCCTTATGTTCTCAAAAGGAGGTGAAAAAGCATATTTAGTTGCTTAATATTTCTGTATATCTTAAAGGACCCTTCATATTTATCATCAGAGACACACCAAAGCACATTACAAGTAATGTAAGCCAGCTGGTGTTTTGCAGGCCAAGATCAGTTGATGGTTTAATAGTAAAAAACCATCCTTTTGTTAACATTTTTCTGGAGCACATCACCAAAGAATGCATGGCCCCTTTCTGCATTTTTCTGAAAAGAACTCTTTTATTAGTTCTTTTCCTCAGGTTTCCAAATAATTCTAGGATATGAAGGGCGGATCTGGTTGCTGTTGAGACCTCTTTCAGGACTGTCTAAACCATCTTTTGAGCATCAGTGAAAGATTCTCAATGTGGTTTCATGGTTTCTCCAAATCTAGTCATTCAAACTTGCATAAGGTTAGCACAATCTTAACAGGGACATAAACTAACCTGTGCCCTACGTTCTGGGCCACACGTTGGTAAAATAATTTGGGTAGTTATAAAATAATTCTGATTTGGCATTTTCACTCTTTCCTTCTATCTAAAAATTCTGAGTCACAACTCGTGGATCTTGTTCATTAATAATGTTCATTAAAGGTCAAAGTAGAGGCCTCGAGTGGCAAACACTGTGCATCCACTCACTTAACAATTCTGTAAATGGTTCATATTAATTCCTATATTTTTGCTATTACACATACGATTATGAACGTAATTCAAGGTCAACCCCAAAGACTATATCCTTCAGGAAACATATTCTATCCTGCTTTACCCCTTCCCTGCACCCTGTTTCAGGCTAATTTATAGGGAATTACATGTAAAGTTATTTTATTTTCAGATTGTGAGCTTCTGAAAGAAGAAGGATTGTGCTTAACAAATTGTGACATCAGCCAGCCTTGTAGGTAACATACCAAGTAGAAAGTAATTCTTAAAGGTCATTCTATCTACTCTTGTACCCTGTGGAAAAACTTCACATGCCTCCATAAACAATAGCGAGGAATGAAATAGTTCTACTTTGAGTTGTGTGTTGGATACATGTATTTATCGCTGGAGCAAGATCTCATACAGGAGAATAAATATTACTGCTATGTATGCAGCAGTTTAGTGTTTGTAAGATCTTCCCTGAAAGGTTTTTCATGCGGTAATCCTCAGATTGAAAGCTCTGAATCTGTAAGGACTTACCTCCAGAAGAACTTTGGTGGGAAAATTCTACATGCGCAAAATTAAATTATCTAATTTCATCTTCTCAACGTTTCTGAGGAAGTGGTTACTCTTCACATATTACAGATGTGGAAACTGAAACGCCGAGGAGTTAAAACGCTGACTTGGAACTTGATCAGGACTTCTGAATTTCAATGCTGTACTTTTTGCTTTGCTACATGAAGTAAACTGCAGGGGAAGAGGGGTGAATGACATAATAGGAGGTGCCAGAAAAGGAAGCCCACTCCATTACATGCCCCACTATCCAGTGCCTGATGCAAGAAAACAATTTAAATCATGTAATGAAGTAGTATGATTTTGTTTTAACTCCTAAGGGTCTAGCATTTTAGTATTTTTGTTTTGCATTTGGGTACCTCCTTAAGTGAGAGAGCCATAAACTCTCAGAGGCCCAAGGATTCCTCCTGCTCCTAGTCACCAGGCATTTTTTCCAGCAAGGAAGATGGCGCACAAAACTCTACTAGCAAAGCAAAAAGATGATTCACTGTAACATGATTATTTACATTGGTGCTGCTGGGGAGAGACATGGTCTCTGCCAACATCCACTGACGTATCTTTGTGCCAACCCCTTAAAATAGAAACCCTTGAGAAAGAACAGGAGCATCCCTCAGAAACACAAGAAGTCTGTCTAGGGGTTTGGTTACATGTAAAGATTGGCTTTGCCCTGTGCTCCGTTCCCACTAAGCTTCCCTCTTGCCGCCTTTGAGTCATTCAGCAGCCAGCTATGTTATTAGGCTGAGTTTTCTCTTAGAAGTACTTTCACTCTTTTTCTATGATTTTGAAAACAGGAATTTTTAGTTTCTAAGACATAATATTGCTACATATTTATTGAATACAGAGTGACATATTAGTACATGTACAAAATGTGTAATAATCAGATAAGGGTACCCAGCGTATCTATCATGTAAGACATTTGTCATTTGTTTGTGTCAGGAACATTAAAGAAAACTATTTGCTATTCTGAAATATACAATTGATTGTTTCTATTCAATACAAATAAAACATCACAAGTAGGAAATTCATCTTTTTATGAATAGGGCTATTTGCCATCTTTATTGTTTCCTCAAGTTTCATTTTACGTCAAGTCCTTCTGATGAATAAAGACCATTTATTTACCAAAGTTTGTACATCCACTAAAGTGAATAGGGACTACACACTCCAAAGTCAAAGTCACAGGCAGAGATGATGGCATCGCTAGCTTATTTGCTATTCCAAGTGACATTTCTTCAGATGTTTGCTGCTCTGCTGTGCAAACATAGCTACGCATGAAATAAAGTAAAAACAAAAAAAAATTAAACGGCAGTTAGTGGTTGGATGTTATTTCCAGTTTGGAACCACTGACGGGGCAGCTATAGAAAACTCTTCCCTCTGTTATTACAAAATAACAGTTTGTGGATGGTGAAAAGAAAACACAAGTGAATTTTCTTTTAACTTCAGATACAGAAGCTCGTGTATCTATCATTACCACCACAGCACAATACATTATGGGAGAAGGTCATTGTAACTTTAGAGGGGTTATTTCCATCCATGCCTCTCATCCTCTCAAAATTGTTATACAGGGACTAGAATGATGCCAAGTGCTCTGCTAAAGAAAATACACAAAGTTGAAGTGAGCTAATTACAGACAGTGAGATAGAACTAAAAGTTCAATGCATGGGACCCAATACTGAACTAGGTTTTGTCACAATGCACCCAAAAGAACAACACCCAAAGCAGCCATGCTTTTTCTCCTTTCAATTTTTCTTCAATGTTTATAAAAGTCATAAAAGAAATTATTTCCCATATAAACTTTTATCCAAGTACCGTATATGTGGCCTTTGTCAACATTCATGGACTCAATCTAACAACAAAAAGAAACCTCCCACCCTGTGGTTTATAGAATTTTCTTATTATATCTTGGTACTAATTTTAATGCAAACAACAATATGAACAAAGTAGCTAATATTTATTGCATATTCACTACATGCCAGATTACCTTCTTATTTACTACATATCAATCCTACAAGGTAGCAACTAGACACTATCTTCTTATTTAAATTATGTGTCTAACTGAACTATCTTCATATGGGGTTGCATGAGGAAAAGAATCTAGATTTATCTAACACCACACCCTTCCACCCCAGTCCCTGGTTAGTCCTTAGTCAAGGCAAGACAGCACATATCAGAACATTCTGGTATATTCTTTATATATTGATTCATTTATATAAAATATCAGTCTTTGTTTCTAGTACAAATTATTGTCTAAAAATATCTGATATCAGTAGGGGTTCTAAATATTTCTTATAATTGCATTTTCATGACAAATAACCTTCCATACTGTATCTTTCAAGCTATTTGCATCTTGGAGAACAGACTCTGTCTTTTGTAGCCAAAATATAGTTAGATCATTTTGTCTTTTAATCTACTGTGATGACGCGATGCAATTGTTTAACATGTGTTTACCCCATTCATATTTAGTGTAATTGAAAAAAAAGGTTTTATATTTATTATGTTATTTATGTTATATATATTTTATTACTATATTCTTTACTTTTGTCTTATTTTTTATTAAATAGTTATTTTCTGTATACCATCACTTTTTACATTTCACTTAGTTTTCCATGGGACTTGTAAATGACATTTAATTTGTAAATAACTGGATCAAATTAGCAACATACATATTATATAAAACTGCTACTTTCTGTAACTTCACTTCTTCCTTCTCTCTCAATACTGTTTTATCATAAAATTATATATTTTATATCATGGGTTAACCAATAGAAATTTATAATTCTTTTTAAAAAAGATTTATTTATTTGAAAGTCTGAGTTACAGAGAAAAGGAGAGGCAGAGAGAGAGATAGAGAGAGAGAAGGGGGGGGGTCATCCATCTACCGGTTCACTCCCCGATTGACCACAATGGCTGGAGCTGCATGGATCTGAAGCCAGGAGCTTCTTCCAGGTCTCCCACGTGGGTGCAGGGGCCCAAGGACTTGGGTTATCCTGTACTGCTTTCCCAGGCCACAACAGAGAGCTGTGTCGGAAGTGGGGCAGCTGGGACTCAAACCAGCACCCACATGGGATGCTGGCACTGCAGGTGGTGGCCCTACACGTTGTAGCAGTGTCAGCCCCAAAAATTATAATTCTTGATTTAAACATTATATTTTCAACCAGATGAATGAGGAAAGAGTTTTAACCAAAAATACATTTCTATTGCATTTATAACAAAAGAAAGGAAGAAAAAAGAAGAAGAGAAGAGAGAAGAGCAGAGGAGAGGAGAGGAAGAAAAGAAAAAAGAGAAAAGAGAAAAGAGAAAAGAGAAAAGAGAAAAGAGAAGAGAAGAGAAGAGAAGAGAAGAGAAGAGAAGAGAAGCAAAGCAAAGAAAAGCAAAGCTAACATACCAGAAGGCTACTCAAGCCTATGTTATGACTTGGCCTATATCATCATCAATGGAAATGCAAGTAGACTGACATTTTTTAAAGGCTGCATCTTCATAGTTTGTACTCAATTTATAATCATGGCCCTTAGATGAAAAGAAGAAATGAATAATAATTGCACTGAGTGAGGGATGCAATTCAAAGAGCTCATCACTGTGGCATTTATCCCCACCTAATGTTTTTTAGCAGTTGGAGAACATGACTTTGAGTCAGGAGCCTGCAGTTGACTTTGCCTTTATTAATTGGGCTACCACACATGATCACATTCAGCTGTTCATAGCCATGGAGCTTGCAGAAGATTTCTTAAATTCTTCTAGTTTTTAGATGGGAATGTAAAAATAACTTCCTTTTTTTCTCTAAAATGAGCTAAAACCAACAAGGAGAACATGAAACAGGAAATGATATGATATCTTTGAAAAGTCTTTGGAGAAACAACTTTGACTCCAAAACACACTGTATACAAAAAGGGCTGCTAAGAGGAATTAAATGGGAGTGACAATAAAAGAGGACACCAAGAAAGGGGCACTTGCCTTAAACACCTTGAGTCTGACAGTTACCCCTTATTGAGGTTCACTCAAGAAGGCTCACTGTGTGAGTCTCAGATTCTGGTATGGTTGTATGGAGTGTCAGATAAACAGTTTGAATAGTAAAGGACAACCATCATGGAAGAATAAGTTTATTGTACAAAGGAACTTGTATGCATAGAATGGGAGTCAAAAAGCCCGGGAACTTAAAATAAGAGCACATCATATCATATTTCTCTCTCTCTCTCACTCCCCAACTCCTGTATATAGACACAGACTCACAACACATACCTGTGTTGTGGCATCATGTGGTTTTGCTACAAGCAGAAGAGGTTCACTGTTCTTCAGGCACTTATTTTCACCTACACAGAAAACTGTTGAATATGTTTCCATAGATAGAATTTCAAATGCCTACTTTCTACTCAAAATTGCTTCTTTCTAAAGCTGCCTCCTATTGGAGCCTTCTCCACAGAATTCCATTCATAAATGTCTTGTTCAGGAAGAATTACTTCTATCCAAGGACTATATAAACATAAGAGTAATACTATGAGGCTAAAACCAAGATAAAGAGAATAATAATCAGATTTAATATCAAGTTCTGAAGCATACATTTATTAATTTTAAAGAGAATGAAGATTTGAATTGAGCAATCTAAAGGCAGATGAAGAACCATATCAGTAAAAGTGTGCTGTAAACCAGTAGAGCATTTTTCCTAAATTTGTTACTAATTTAGAGCATTTAAAGAAAGATGGCTATATGAGGAAAAGCACAAAGTTGAGCTACAAAGGATGAATGAATAAAAGATTAGAACATCAAATAGGCACCACTTTCTTTGATACCTGTGATCTGACCTGTGTCAAATCTGTACTATGCACTATGTAAATGGCTAATAAGTCAATTGCAAACAAATGGAATGTGAATCTCAGTGCTGGTGTTGAAATTTCTTCAGTATAGTCATCATGATATCAAAGTTCATTTAAAAATTTGCTAGCATGATGTGTCAATCAACCTGAAGATGAAAAACGAATGAATTGAATTTTCATGATTTAGATGTACTTCCTTTTTAGATTTTACAGTTCTCTGCCATTTTTACTGTAATTGCTTCATTCAAACTTCTTCCATGCTAACTTTGTGTGGCTAAAATAAAATTAAGTTGCAGTATATATTCATTCATTTATATATATCTATAAATGTATAAATATATAGAGAGATATATATACACACACCAATAGGCAGAGTGCAGAGTGGGAAAATGAAGTTTGGAGAAGGAGAGAAAAGAAATAAAAAAATTACTGAAAATTTAGAACTAAGGAGGTAGGGAGGACAGATTGGGAAAAGCAAAAGAACATTTTAAAATAAAAAGCTTAAAGGATTAGTGAGGGGTGATAGATGTTTAAGGTATATGTAAGAGCAACAATGCATGCATAATCAGTGTCTCTAAAGAAAAATATATAACATATGGAACAGGAATAAAATATTCAAAGATAAACTTTAGGAAAGCTTTTCTAATACTTAGACATTAGAAATTAATTTTTGAAGACATCACTCTTTAAATAGGCATATCACATCTCAGGAGAAAAATGATAAAAATCAATCAAAATCAATGTACATCCTAGATTACAAAAATAATTCTGGAACCATGTCCAATCAGTCAGAAAATATATTAACTGGCAAAAAAGAACATTTGTCACTCATTTTGGGCATCTAGCTAATGAATACAACTCTTCCTCATGTCATCAGTCTTTTTTTTTTTTTTTTTTTTTTTGACAGGCAGAGTGGACAGTGAGAGAGAGAGAGACAGAGAGAAAGGTCTTCCTTTGTCGTTGGTTCATCCTCCAATGGCTGCCACCGCTGGCGTGCTACGACCAGCGCACCGCGCTGATCCGAAGCCAGGAGCCAGGTGCTTCTCCTGGTCTCCCATGGGGTACAGGGCCCAAGGACTTGGGCCATCCTCCACTGCACTCCCTGGTCACAGCAGAGAGCTGGCCTGGAAGAGGGGCAACCGGGACAGAATCCGGCACCCCAACCGGGACTAGAACCAGGTGTGCCAGCGCCGCAGGCGGAGGATTAGCCTAGTAAGTCGCGGCGCCAGCCCTCTCATGTCATCAGCCTTCATCAGCCACAGTCCTCCCTTTCCCAGCCTTCCCTGTATTTTGGCGCAGGGCTGTGACGTGGGAGTCACCATTCTGTTACACTAGTGTGATATTTTAACCCAAGAGTCAGTGACTAGAGTGGGAGGTTAGGGCTGAGGGAAGTCTATCTTTGGCAGTGGCAGCAAGTAGTGGCTAGAAGGTCAAGTTTCTGGCACTGGTACTTGAGTGAAGTATAGAAGTAGCAGTGAAAATTGTAGCGTCTAGTATTTGGTAGCAGTGGCAAGTTTCTTTTTTTGTTTCCCTTAATTTGTTGTTATATTTGGTTTTCAGGTGCAGAGTTGAGTTAATTATACACCTCAGTTTATTCTGTTGTGATTTGGATGTTATATGATAATTTCCTTATTTAAATTATGCATTAATCCCCATTTATCTTATTAATTACTTCGCTTCCACTCTATACATCACATTCTATGATATATACCTGCAGACATTTTGTGATATGTGTATGTATACATTCCATGATTTTATACATATATAGAGAGGCAGACAGATAAGCACACAGAAAAAGAGATCCATTGATCATTGTAAATTCAATGCTGTTGTTGGATGTACGTTAATTAAAATAGTCCTGAGTTATAAACTTCACTCTATTTCTTAATATTTTGTGTCAGCACTGTGTTTTTTAGCTCTGATGCTGTGCAAACACACAGCACTTTTACTTGTTTTTATTTTTACTTCTAACTGCTGTAATTCCACACTGTGAATCCAACAGTTTTTTCTCATCCTTTTATCCACAGAATGAGCAAACTGCCTTTTATCCTATATAACGAAACAACACTTCAATGCACATCTTCGTATATATCCTCAGTTGATCTTTGGGGGTAGTTCACTGAGCTATATGCCTGGGACAGGACTGCTGGTGCATGGGGTGCATGTAGAGTTAATATAACTAACATCTCACAGACTACTTTCAAAAAGGCAGTAACAGTTACACTACATAACAGAAAACAAAAATTTTTTGTTCAGTTTTTGTTTAGTTTTTGCCAATCTTGTGAGTGAACAGTGATATTTCATTCTTGTTTTAATTTGCATTTCTCTAATTAACAATGATACTGAGCATCTGGTCAGGTGCATCTTCATACCCATCGCTCACTTTTCTGTTGACTATTCCATCTCTTTTGCATTGATGTGGAGGACTTCATATATCCTAGCTGCATATCACTTATTAGAGGCATTGGAAATGTCTTCTCCCCATGTCTCTCTTGTTCATACTGTTCTTCATTACAAAAATATTTACATTTGCTATAACCAAATCCATATGCTACCTATTGTCTGTGCCACTAAGTTTTACTAAATACCACTGCCTAAAGTCCAAAAGCTTTGTACTTACATTTTTTCTGTTAACTTCATTATTTAACTTTGCTCATAAACCTTTTTTATCCCATATTTTTGTATATTAGTGGATATGGAATGAATTTTATTTTTATACATAAAGTGAGACATTTTACCAACATTTTATAGAGTCCCTTTTTCCCAATGACTTCTGTCAATATGTTTATTATTGATTGTCTTTATTTTTATTAAAGCTTATTTGTGACTTCTTTTCTGTGATGTGTTATTGTAGTATGTTTTAATGTCGAATCATACAATTTCTCCCATTCATTCCTTTTATAAAAATTAACCAACTTGCCTATACATAGAATTTTTTCTTCCATAAAAATTTATTTTTAAAAATTAATCCATAAGAATAATGAAAATCACTTAAATGTTGATTAGGATTGAACTGATTTTATATGTGAGTTTAGAAAGACTTGACGCTGATAAAATATTAAATCATTTCATATGACCGCATTGAATATCTCTCCACATTTATATATACTTTTTATATTCTTTAATAATTTGCCATTTTCACCACATTATTCTGTATTTTAAATTTATATCATAGACAATTTGTTTTGTTTGTTGCTATTATAAATATAATGTGATTATATTTTCCAATTGGTTAAGTGCTTTTACATTTCTTAAATATAGAAAAATTTTGAACTCATTAATTTATTCTAAGGGATACTAAGAGACTTTATATTCACAGAAGTACATTGTATATACTCTTCTTTTGTCTGAAATTTTTCATAAAGTGTAATTATTTTTAAATTCATGTCTGTTGCATTTATTAATAATTATTTTAGGTGGCAGTGCTAAGGCTCAGCAGGTTAAGCCAAGGGGGCACTGGTTTGAGTCCCGGCTACTCTAGTTCTGATCCAGCTCCCTGATAATGCACCTGGGAAAGCAGTGGAAAATGGCCCAAGTCCTTGGGCCTCTGAACCCATGTGGAAGCCCCAGAAGAAGCTCCTGGCTCCTGGCTTCTGCCTGGCCCAGCCCTAGCCATTCTGGCCATTTGGGGAGTAAACCAGTGGGTATGAGCTCTCTCTCTCTCCCTCTAACTGTATTTCAAATAAATAAATAAATAAATAAATAAATAAGTCTTTATAAAAAATGTTCATTTTAGGGACTGGAATTGTGTCACAGAAAATTAAAGTGCTGCTTATGATGCTGACATCTCCTATTGGAGTGCTGCTTGGGGATTTGCTGCTCTGCTTCTGATCCAGCTCCCTACTAATGCAACTGGGAAAACAGCAGGAGACAGCCCGAGTACTTGGCCCCTGCCACCCACATGGGAGACCCAGATGGAGTCCCAGGCTCAGACTTTGGCCTGGCCCAGCCCCAGCCTTTGTGACCATTTAGGGCATGAACCAGCATATGAATGATCTCTCCCTCACTCCCTTTTTCTGTCACTCAGCCTTTCAAATAAATTAACAAATCTTTTAAAACAGCTTATTATGTTAATGAGCGGTAAACGTAATCTATTGTTGAACATGCAGCTTATTTGAAGATGTTTGACTACAGAATGAAGTTGTTTTAAATATTCATCTCTACATTTTTAGTTTGAGGTTTTAGTTTGAGGTTTGTGGTGTAAAGTATGAATTGAAGTTAATTTTTCTCACTTATGGATATACAATTAATCAAGCAGCATTTGTCAAGGAAAGAGTGACTATGCTTACTACATTAAATTACCTTTTTACTTTTATGAAAAATCAGTTTATTTGTATATGTCTGATTCTACTTCTGGACTGTATTTTCTTCCATTGTCTATCTTTATGCTAACACCACTAACACTATAGTACCTTGAGGTAGGTAGTTTTTAAATAAGTCTTGAAATAAGGCAGTATTAATCTTCTAACTATGTTCTTTTTTTTTTTCAAGTTGACTATCCAGATCCTTGGAATTCCATGAGTAATTCAGAATGAATCTGTCAATCTTATAAAAATGTCGGTTGGAATTTTGACTGTCTGTGCCTTAAATCTGTATGTTCAGTTTGGGGAAGAATGACATCTTAACAAATCTATGTCTTTCGAACCATCAATACAGAATATGTAGCTATTTATTTAAGTCTTTGTTTCAGTTAGCAGTATTTCACAGTTTTCAACAAAAATAATTTGTATATTTTGGTAAGATTTATTTCCAAGTATTTTATATCTTTACGTTATTGTTAATGCTGTTATTTTTTTATTTTGAAGTTTTATTTGTTCATTACTAGACCATAGAAATATAACTGATATTTGTATAGTGATTTGGTATCTTGCAAACTTGTTGAACTTAGTTTTTGTTGTAGTACCCTTCTTGTATAATCCATAGTATTTTCTACAAAGATGAACATGTTGTCAATAACACAGATGATTTTATTTCTTCCTTCTTAATATGGAGGACTTCTTTTACCTTCCTTTATTGTACTGGCTATACCCTCCAGTTAAATAGCAAAAATGAGAACAGGCATCCTTGTCTCATTCCTGATATTACCACTGAGCCTGTCACCACTAAGAATGACAGTTCCCTTCATTTTTGCAGAGACTTCTCAGGTTGAAGAAGTTCCATTTTATTACAGTACTGTTTGTTCAGAGTTTTGTTTGCTTGTTTTTAATCAGGAATAGATGCCGGTTTTTGTCAAAAGCGTTTTCTGTGTTCCTCATGAATACAGATCTTATTTTAGTAAATAACAAAATCCATATTTTAAGATGTCAAGTTGTGTTTATTTTTACAAAACACTATGTATGAGTGAGAGTGTATGTGTGTATGTATTATCAATTTAGTCTTACTCTCTCTCTTGGAATTCCTTTTTCCATATTTCACATTTCCACATTTATGAACTTTAGTTTTCATCATTTTTCCTTTATTCCTATATTACAGTTGGTAATTATTATATTCCTATATTATATTATATTATTATATTCCTATATTATATTATATTATATTATTATATTCCTATATTACAGTTGGTACAGTTGATAATTAAAAATTCATGTATTCTATTTTTTCTTATGATTATTAGACTTATGTCCATACATGTTTTACTGTATTTTGTCATTGCTCTGAATTTTATTTATTTTCTCTCAACAACAACAAAAAATAAAATTCATTTTCTCACAGTTTTTTTGGTTCATAGTGTAAATTTTAAAAATATATGTAATAAAATGGTAAGTGTAGCATTCCAATTTAGTACATAACTAGCAATGTGTTTAATAAATAGCATTACTATAATTACCTACCTATGAGGAAACAAAATGAAACAAGACAAATGCTTATAACACTCCATGCAAAAATAAATGTTTTATGGATTAGAAATTTTAAAAAGTATATAAAATTTAATTTTGAAACTAAAAACATTTAAGAGAATATTGGTATGACTTCATGCTAGGGGATGCACATTAGGTAAATAAGAAACCAAAAACCATAAACCAAATCATGGCAGATTTCTTGTGTTCCATGAAATTTCCTAAAAATGACACAATTTATTTGCTTCACATTTTTACCATTTATACTATTTACATTTCATAAGATACTCCTAATTGTTTTTCTTTTATTCTTACTGAAAAAAAATGCATGCTTTAGCCACATGAGTACAATTCTTAATTAGTCTACCTATCAATGTAAAGCTCATCTTTTTTTCCTCATGAAAGCGTTTTTATACAGCCCACCTACTTTCTCTACTAGACCAGTTATTCCTTATGAGATTTATTTAGCTTGCACTTTTCAGCTAATTCTTATGTATCTGTATCCATGTTTTCATTTTCTTGGATTCTTTTTAAAGTCTTATTTTATTCAGTGTACCACTAGAATGTTTCTGAAAATAATGCATAAGAAAATTTCTGCTAATTTTTTGTTGTTCTCATATATTCAAATAGCTTAGTAATTTGTAGACCTCTAGGTAAAACTGGTTTATTCCCATAAGTTAGAAGCAGTTTTTCAATGTATTTAAATGTTCATTGTTGGTGCTGAGAATTCTGATGCTAATTTGATTTTCACTCTGAAGTTAATATGTTTTGTCATTTAAGTGTTTTCATCTATTGTGTTCTGAAATATTAGAAGAAGAATTAAGGGATTTGTGTGTGTGGATTTGAATGTGTCACCTTGAGTTCATTTACATTTCTTTGGATTAATAAATCATCTTTCCATCTTTCCCAGAAATTGTTTTCTGTCATTCATTTACTTAAATATTTCTCAAACTATTTTGTTCTTTCTGGAATTTCATTAAATGCCTATCTTAGTACTCTAGATAACTTATCCACTCTATCACAATTGTGTATTTCAATAAATGTTTATATTTATATATTTCAATATTTACATCTTTAAGTTTCATTTATTATAAAATGTTTACATATTCAGATATTCATAAGATATATTTATCTACTTGTACTGTCTATTGGAATATATTGATTGATTTTGCTTCCAGCTCATCTATTGAACTTTTAAATTTGGGTTAATTATTTTTAATTTTCAAGAGATTTTATCTTTTTTTCAATTTTTTTCCTTTTGTTGTCAAATCCATCTTTGGTTTATGGAGGCAACAATAACTATCTTTTCAATATTTATGGTTTGAAAGTGAAATGTATTCAATGAAACATCTATCTCTTTTGGATTTAATGAAGTTGTACTTAAAAAAAAATCACTATTTTTTTTTTCTCACATTTCTGAAAGAAATGTTGCTTCTCCATTCTCTTTAGGAATGTAGGGGATTGCTGGTTTTTAGGTAGTTGGGATAGCTTTTCCCCTCCAAGCCCGTGTCTGTTGTGGTAATAGTCAACCCAAGGCTTTCTTGAAAGTCCACAAGGGGCTCTGATGTGGACTCCAAGTGCGAGAGTGAGAAAGGCTTTAGATGCCTAATCCTTTCTTAGGAGGAAAGTTGAGAGGCATCAAATTAGAGTGTTTGGTTTTGTTTTTGTTTTGTGTTTTGTCCTTTTTTTTTTTATTTTCAAGTGTCACATGAAAATTTGTAGCATTATCCTGATTTGGGGGTGGGCAGTGTTTGTTTTTGTTCATTCTGCCAGGGTCCAGCTGCTCTCTGTGAATGTGGTGGCCATCAGGGGCGCCCAGAGGGTGCTTGTTCTGTGCAATACCTTTTCTTAGTGACTCTGCTTTGGATCCCAATTTCGTGCCTGCTGATTCTGAGTGGATCCTCTCCTCTGTTCTTCCCTGCTGACTGGATCTTTCTTTTCTCTGCAAGCTTCCATGCTGGTGTGGACAATACACAGATATGTAAGCTAGCTGATCAACAGGCATTGTCATTTCAAATGGTGATTATTACTATGAGAGAAATAAAATTAAGGTGAAAATTATGAGGAAAGACAGTGAGGGGTACCTTACTTTCTGACTCGGAAAAATATAAGACTCATTTTTAGAGTAACTCTTGGTAATGAAAAAGAATGAAGAATCTGAATTCCTTGCTTTTGTTCATGTTTCCCTTTATTTCCTGCAACTACTGAGGATGGGAACCCAATGAAAACAAGGCTCATTTCTGAGGTCAACTGTTTTGAGCAGTTGTTTTTGAGAAAGTGATTGGGATATAGTATATATTACCTAGAAATAAAAAATGATTCTATAATTACTGTGAATGGGAGAGAGGAGAAGTACATTTAAGATTCACAAAAAAATCTTATGTTCAATTATTACAAATCATTCTTGTCTGTCTATAAAATAGGAACTTTGTAGATGTTCATAATTATAGTTTCTGGCAAAAAGGGCCTTTGAAAAAAATCTAAAATGAATCACTTTAAAAATATCCTATAATGCCAGTGTTTCAGTCATTAGATTGACCTTTTCCCTTGTTTGTCCAAATCCGTGGGGTTTGACAAAATTTCTGAAACTACATAAAAAAGACAAGATGTCAGAAAGTCAGGAAACTAGAAAAACCCTAAATTTCACATAATTCCTCACTCAATTATGAAGACTCCAGGGAAGATCTGCCTGTAAGTGTACTGCTGAGAAGATGGGCAGGTTGAGAAAAGACAGGTAGGAAGAGGAGAGAGGAAAAAACGGCAATTAAGAGGTTCAGGAGAGGATTTGGGCTTGAATGGAACCAGCATTCTGTTCAGATCTTGATTTAAAACTGTGTGCAGTGTCCCCTTCCCTCTCTAGCATTACCTATTGCCACCTTATTCTTCTGTTTTCCAGCTCGTACTGAGGTTTCTAACCATGAATAAAGAGGAAAGATATTTTCTAATTCATACTCTATTTATTGAATATTAGTTTCACAAGAAGTTAATGTGTGCTAAGATTCTGCAGGATAAGAGCAGTCCTGTGACCAAGTAAGTATGGAAAATTCTTTGTTAAGCTCATATGACTTTGCTTGTCATAAAAGTTCTCAGATCTTTAGCATACTGATGTGCACTATGATCTATGAAGTAGGGCATAGGAAATGCAATATTTGGCAAGTGTGTTTGGCTCTGAATATTTTTGCAGGACTTTTAGGGACTAATGAACAAACTTTATATTGCACTGTAATCATTCAGCTACCAAGGAAGGTAGAAGTCTGAGATTAAAATGTAGAAAACTAGGCCAAATATTAGAAGATTTGTCCATTTCAAGGATTGTTGTAATGCTTCAATTAGGCCAGTACCTCTCGAACTATGACAGAGAACATATTTAGTTTGTTTTGTTTAACTTACTAATTCATCTCTAAGCAAACTTTTATAAAATGCAATCAAAACATACATCACAGAAGACGAGAAAACCAAGATACATAAAATATAACCCACTTTTAAAAATTAGATTCAACAGCCATAAAAGTACTGTGCTAAATGGCTATTGAGGTTTCCAAATCCAGACTCTAAATTTCTGTACATTATCACTGCAAGCCAGCAACAGAGTTTGCTCACTGCTAAGGGTCCAAGCTGCCAGTCCATACTTTCAGCAGCCCAGAGTTAGGGCATGTGCCTGCATGCAAGCTGCAGCTGTATTTTAAACTTCTGAGTTATATGCGTTGGATTCTACAAATTCCCTTTCTTTCTTGATGCATGGTATGTGAGAACCACAGCAATGCCTTTGTGACAAGATGCATTTTTTTCACTTTTATTTAATGAATGCATTTTTATCTGAAAATTAGAAACAATAATAACCTCAGAGTCTAGCACAATTACATGTTTTTCTTCTCATTTTTATCCATTTCAACATTCTAACAGCACACCAGAAAGATGTACAGAAAGATGCAGAGTTTGATGCCGTTTTTTTGTTGTTGTTATTATTTGTTTGTTTTCTTTCTTTCTAATGCCTTGGTCACAGAATTCTCTTCCTTGGCCACTGCAGTAGATCATCTTGTCACCAGTGATTTCCAGGTCTCCAAATTTACAAGTGGTAGTAAGTACTAGTTATGTCATTTGGCCACCCTGGACATAATTCTGTGTTACATGTTGAGCAGCTGGGGTTCAAAATTGCAATTGGATTTTTCCCCCAAAATATGCTATTTGTCATGTGCGTGAGAAGAGATAAACACATATGAGTGTGTATATAGGGGCATTTATGAACGATTTAGGAAGACACTTCCTGGTCCTGCAAACTTACCTCCTTAGACTTTTTTTTTTTTTTTTTTTTTTTTTTTTTTTTTTTTTTTGACAGGCAGCAGAGTGGACAGTGAGAGAGAGAGAGACAGAGAGAAAGGTCTTCCTTTGCCATTGGTTCACCCTCCAATGGCCGCCGTGGCCGGCGTGCTGCAGCTGGCACACCGCGCTGATCCGATGGCAGGAGCCAGGTACTTCTCCTGGTCTCCCATGGGGTGCAGGGCCCAAGCACTTGCGCCATCCTCCACTGCACTCCCTGGCCACAGCAGAGAGCTGGCCTGGAAGAGGGGCAACTGGGACAGAATCCGGCGCCCCGACCGGGACTAGAACCCGGTGTGGGGGCGCTGCAAGGCGGAGGATTAGCCTAGTGAGCCACGGTGCCGGCCCTCCTTAGATCTTTACTTTCTCCTATGTCCTCCTTTCCAGGAGCCCATGGGCCTTTCCTTGTCTCCTGTTCAGAGATCCAAGAGTCTCAGTGCCCTCTGTTTCCAAAAGCTTCTTTATTTTCAGAATCCTTTTTCCAATATTTCTGTGTCCTTTTGATTGTGTGATCTTGATTGTTACCCTTGAATTTCTCCCTTTTATATTTTCTTCATACTCTAGTCCTTGTTTCTATTACTCTTTTTAATTTTTAAAATGTTTTTCATGGCACTTTATATTTGTTTCCAGTTTTATTGTGGTATAATGGACAAACAAAATCTCACTAGTGTGTAATGTGATAATTTGATGTACATGTATTTTATGATATGATGACCACTAACAAGTTAGTGAACACATTTCTCATTTTATCTAGGTAATCATTTGTTTATTATGTTACTTAGTCTTGCTCTGTTTTATGGTGAGAACAGTTAAACAAATTCAAGGAGTATAATTAAATACCATCGACCATTATGATCATACTCAATATTAGATCCTGAGATATCTGCCTTACAACTGAAAGCAATACCTCTTTACCAGAATGTCTCCTGTGTCCTACCACTTTGTTGCACTAACCATCTTTCTACTCCCCAATTGTATGAGTTCAACTTTGTTTAGATTTCAAATATGACCTCACACAGTATTTATTTTCTTTCTCTTAATTACAATTATCACTAGTTGAAGATCTTAATTTCAATGCAGAAGTTACAAGAGAAGGAAACAAATCTGCTCGTGGATAGTCAGCAAATGGCTTTTGTGGAGGAATTTTGGGTATGTACCACTAGATAATTTAAGTCAAATATCAAAGGACATCGAGAGCTCTGCCAAGACATTTTCCTAGGCTCTCTATTGGTTTCCTCTTATTCCTAAAAGTAATAGATTCCTCATTTCACGCCCAGTTACTATCAGATACCTAAAGATATTTAGCCATCTTTGAGAAATCAGTCTATTCATTGCATTCTTATGAGAGAATACCATACTGTCACTTTTATAATAATACTGACACACATCAGCTCTAAGGAGGAAGCATACATATTTGATTATCTATTTGCAGGGAGAAAACAGAGTAACAAATAACTATACATCAAATGGTGGGGTGTGCCACCTTCTTCTCTTCTGAAAACATTCAATATATGAGGGAGTAAACAAAGCAGTACAAAGCAGAGGGAAATAGCCTGCTATTCTCTGTCCCTATTTTCCTTCCTCTTCTTTCTTCTCAATAACTTCAAGGCATACATTGGTTATCCCACGAAAATAACTATGCAATCAGCAGGCATCTCATAAGGAGAAAGATGGGAGATATGTTTATAATTTGTCAAAACTAAAATAGTGATAGGAAATTTTGTAGTTTCTTAGAAAATCTCACAAAAGTAAAATATAGCCATGCAGCCTACTGAGGATATAAAAACTCTTCAAGGAAGGTTTTTTTTTTTTCTTATGCCTACTGGAAGTCTTAGGGAGATATATAGCATGGCTTCATTGAGGATGCACAAAGCCCCAGGAATCAGTGTCTTACACTATCATCGACCAGGGGACCAATGATTTTAGACTCATTATAAAACCAGTGGACCATATCCAACTTTTAAATAATAAAGCAAACATTTACTACCAAGAGAAGCATAGTGATTTTACTTCTTTTTGTCATGAAAGGTTGATAATCATTTGTTCTTGCTTAGCAAAACATGGTACATAAACAGACCTAACAAGGTATCCCATATTGTCTACATATAATTTCCTCCTGCTTTAGCACAAATGACATGGAAGCAATGGGTAAAGAATGCTAAGATCTAGTTAAGTCACGTATTTCATTTAAATAGAGCACACTTGGATACTTGAACTTTTGGTAGCTCTGTCCAAAGAACAAATGTAAGTCCTCTACTAGTCCAGTTGAAAAGAGGGTGATAGCTTATCCGTGACTGATCCCTGGCTTGTCTAGATAATAGCTGACTGAGAAATATTAAGCGACCTTCCAATTCCAATGAAATCAATGAGACTATCACTTACACTCAAGCACAGAGTCCACAAAGCCAATTAATACTTGAGTACTTGTACAGTGGTTAACAATGTGTGTATGTATGTGCGTGTGAGAGAGAGAGAGCACACATGGGTTGGAGGTAGGTGGAGGACACTAATAAGGTTGCCAGGTTGGTTTGTGTTACTCAGTGAATTGGGGCCATCTACTCAGCAGTCTGACCATCTAATGTGCATCTCATTTAATGTAATAATATACATTAAGACCTGTCAGGTCCTATTGTGGAAAATGAAGAACTACACATTGTACCACTTCATATGGAAGTCTGCATATGGAACCCTTTAAGGGTTCTTAAGAGACCCATTGGGGTTTCTAATTATTGTGAAACATCTCCTGGAATCCAGGGAGAGAAGGCTCTCGGCGGAATTGCTTCTGCCATTTCAAATGTTCACTGTGAAAATAATTAGATGATGAGATTTAGACAGAAACCGCTAACGAATTTTTTTTAAGTCTCTTGCTTTTTAATGTACAGAAAATGAAAATTTGAAATCGGCAAGCACGAAAGGAAAAAATATGGTGCAGTTCATTCTGGGGGTGGGATTGGGGGTTTCTTTTTTCTGCCTTTAATGCTTGGCTTCCTGTGGTTACAAGTAGGGGGGATTTTTTTCATTTTTTGAACATTATACAATCCTGTTGAAAATTGGACCAGGGGTTGTTTTTTTAAACTTCTGTTCTAACTTTCTAAACTTGAGCGAGCCTCCATTGTTCTTCCAGGATTATGCCTGTTTCTTCAGAGGGGACCCTGACATTAGGGAAACTTGCTTTAATCAAGCTTTAAGGTTATCTCCCCCTCCACATGCCCAACCAGAACCAGAGAAATCCATCCTCTGAAACCATGAGCCAAGCTAGCATGCAACCAATTAGGAGCCATCACTTGTACCCAAGACACAGAACATATTTGTTCAATTAAAACAAACAAATATGATTAGGAGTTTACAAAGCCATGCTTAAGGAAAGATGGACATTTCAAAAGAAATGCTAGGTTAAGAAGGACATGGCTGTGATAAAAGTAAGTTGCATGAAATGAGAAAGGTGAACTTAACAAATATAGACACAAGAGTCAAACTCTATGCAAAGCCAGCACAGCTTCAGGGCTAAAACACATAAAACTTGTATTCTGCTACCTGGAGCCATAGGCTTCCTAAGGAGACCCACTTCAAAGATTTCATCCTTCTCTTTGCCTATTTACAAGATTATAATTCACAGAATAGGACTGGAGGAAGAGATAATTTGATGGTTATCTTTCCTATTTCAAGCCTCATAAATCTAAGGACTCTGTGTTTCTTTTACTGTACTCTAGACTCAGGAAGCTCCCTATTTATCCTGAAGTCAAGTAGCACGGATTGGGATTGACTGCCATTGCATGCCACAGGCTCATACATACTTTCTCCAGTTGCCTTCAAGTTGGGTTTGTCATCACTCTCCTCACTGTAACAGACTGACAACAAGATGCATGGTGAGCTGTGGGTGATTGCTACCCACCCCCACCTCCTGCCAATCAGGTAAACAACCCGTGGATGTGTCCCAAGCCCATTAGGGCTACCTGGAGAGCCATCCTGACCACGTGACCTTCAAGCTGATTGGAGAGGCATATTGGCACCAATGCAAGTTCTGTCCTAAAAGTTAGCATTCCCCAGAATTAGTTACTCCCCCTTTTTACCTACTCTTTAAAATGTACGTGCTTGTGAATAAACACAAACATGTTCACTGAAGCCTGTCCCCCCGTCTTTGTGTGGGAAAAGGACACCACTGCCTTGCACTCCTCGACAGTGCGGCTTAGCAGGACTAAGATGCAGTGAGCTATGCTTGATCCAACATTGGTCAAAATGTACCCCACTCCCTGTTTGACAGTATTAGGTTAGGGTCTAATGTTGTTCATATTTCAAACTTTTTCATTTGTTAATTTTTACCAAATCTGTAATTGTTAACCAGTAAGATCTTTATCAGGTATAAGCACTGTTTGGAGTGTGTGATTTATGTCAGAACAAAGAATATGCTACAATTTCCACACACAAGTAATCGATTGTATATTTCAAGAGGGGGAAGGTGGTAATTAAGATTTATATAAATGTTAATAAACATTTATTAAATGCTTACAATCTATCCATTAAGCAAGCACTTCTTAAGTGTCGCTCCCCCTCTTCATGAAGGAGCAACACAGGACCCTGCGCTGTTCTTTCGTCTGCTCGGCCCTCCCCGGGTTTGCTGCTGGTTCTTCCCGGGTTGGCTACTATCCCTTCCACCTTTGTGGAAGGGCAGTTCCCCCTGGCCACATTCCCCACTTCCGCAGGGGAGCGGCACACCGCCGGCCGGCTCTCTCGGGGGCTGCATGGGTGTTCCTTCAGCTAGATGTTCCCCTTAGATGTTCCTGGTGCATGCCGTCTCTCTCCTCCTTTATAGTCCTCCTCCGCCAATCCTAACTCGGCTGCCCACACGCCGAGTACGCTGCTCTCCAATCAGGAGCAAGTCCTACAGTTTATTGGTTGAACTGGAGGCAGCTGTGCGGAAGCTGTTTACTTCTCTCCCAACGCCATGTTGTGGGAGAGCAGATGCATAGAATAAGTCTTAATTCCAGTAACTCAGTCCAGTCTGGGCTGCTCCCCACATTAAGAAAATAGAATATGACATCAGTCATACAGATATTTATTCTTTGTATTATTGAGATGCTACTTTGTTTTTTTGGTGGCTTGTTTCACACTCTAAATGTGTGGAAGGTGTAAAAAATATAAAGGCCACCAGTCTTCTTGTTTCTATCTTACTGGCAAAAGCAAAGATCAGATTCTCAGGATATCCTCAGTGAGGTACTATCTCTGAAAAATTGCTACAATCAGAAGAAGATCAACAAATATCTATGAGACAAAAACATCTGGGAGATCCAAGATGGCAGATTAGGGAAAAGATGCACTGATCCTGACCACAGAAAGATAACAGAAGAAAAGGGGAGGAAATGCATTCCCAGGGAACAGTTAGAGAGAATTTGCAGTAGAAATTCTACAAAAAGAAGAGAAACGCCATGGAGCAGCATGGATACTACAATCATGTAGCAGTGAGCAGAACACTGCCAGTGACATCCACAGCATGTGGCTTAAGAAGCCATCATCTTCCGGGAGCAAAGCACCCAGCAACCAGCAGGGAGGAAATACCATCTTAATAATGCGAGGAGAGGCTGCTGTGGCCCACTTGTGACAGGGGGACTTTAACAGAAGGATAAATCAGTAGTCCCCCATGACTTTGAGTCTGACCTTGAGGGTTAGCAAGGGAAGGGCACACACTCAGGCCCATGAAGTGTTCCCCTCCCCTACCTCTATTAAGGTGCCCAGATTCAACTTGCCAATGTGGAACACAAACCAACAACTGTCAGTTAGACAGCTAGCTTGGGAACTCCACAGCTATTTCTGAGGCTGGAGGGAGCTTTAAGGGCAAGAGTATGGAATCCCTGCTCCCTGTGACTGTGGGTGGCTTGTGCACTGTGGCTGTGGGAATTCTGTGACTGTGTCATAAGGCATGAGATAGGGTATGACTGGGTCTTCAGGCAATCATTGGGTCTGGCTTCAGAGGCACAGGGCACCCTGCTGTCACTGAGGAGTGCACAGATTCTTTGCATGATTTATTTGCCTGCATGGATGAGGTGTATGCACTGGAGTTCACCCTGAGTGGTTGGTTCATCTAGGTAGAGAGAGGCTGACACTGTGATCATGCCAGCTGACACAATTATACCTTCCCCCCTGCAAAATATAGAGGACACCTACCACACCCAACTTTATCTCACCCTGGACTCTTTCTCCAATCTTGAGCTCCCTGGCAAGTGCTCCCTGGAAAGCATACATCCGTGGGTATCCCTTGAAAGTGCAGACACTCCATTATTCCACAGAGGCACATTTCAAAGATAAAAGCTATCAGAGAAGAAAGCCAAAAAATATTTCCACAAATGCCTAAAAATAAATGTAGAACTACAAGAAAACATGAACAAGGACGACAATATGACACACAAAAAGAAAACAACAATGCTTCAATATTAGGATGTGAAGATGAGGAGACTGATGAAATGCCTGAAAATTAATTTAAAAGAATAAGATTATACAAAAACACAGAGAAGCAAATAACTGAGTTAAAGAAATCCATAGATATAGTGGATTAAAAAATGAACTTCAATATGTTAAATAAAAAAATACAGTGGAAAGCTATAACAACAGACTTGGTGAGGCAGAGAAATAATAACTGAGCTGGAAAACAAATCTTTGCAAATATTTCAGTCAGACAAAAAAAGAAGAAATTAGAAAAATGGAAGAGTGTGCTAGATTTATGGGATACTATAAATAACCAAACATACATGTCTTAGAAGTATAAAATGGCAATGTATTAGAGTAAAATCAACATTTTGATATTCAATGATTGTTTACAGCCCTTGTCTTTATATTGAGGAACAGTGTTTTTTTCTTCATATTATTGGTTAAATTCTTTATTTAGTGTATGGTTAATCTTAGGAGTATAAAGTAAATTAACAATAGATCTTTGTAAAAATTAAGAGTGGGGATGGAAGATGGAGGGGAACAAGGGTAAATGTGTGGGCAGGAGGGATCATCACTATTCCTAAATTTGTATACATGAAATACATAAAATTTGTATACCTTAAATAAAATAAAAAAGAAGTTTCTGAAGGAATGGAAAGACAGAATGGATCAGAAGAACTATTCAGTGAAACAATATCAGAAAACTTCCCTAATTTGGGGAAAAAAAGGGATATCAAAGTGCAAGAAGAACTCCCAACAGACATAACGAGAAAAGATCTTCCCCATGACACATTACAAACTCAAAAATTAAAAAATAAAGAAAATATTATTTTTATAAATAACTTTTTTTAAAGATTTTATTTATTTTATTTGAAAGTTAGAGTTACAGACAGTGACTGACAGAGAGAAAGGTCTTCCTTCCATTGGTCACTCCCCAAATGGCCACAACGGCCAGAGCTATGCTGATCCAAAGCTAGGAACCAGATGCTTCTTCTGGGTCTCCCATGTGGGTGCAGGGGCTGAAAGACTTGGGTCATCCTCCATTGCTTTCCCAGGCAATAGAACAGAGCTGGACTGGAAGAGGAGCAACCAGGTCTAGAACCAGCACCCATATGGGATACTGGCACTGCAGGTGGAGGATTAACCTACTGCACCACGGTGCCGGCCCCAAGAAAATATTCTAAAATGTGCACAAGTGAAATTCCAGATTACCTTCAAAGGAACTGCATTACTGACAGCTGATTTCTCATCTGAACCCTATATGTTAGAAGTAATTGGAGGCCCATGCTGTGGCATAGTATGTAAAGCCTCCACCTGCTGTACCAGCATCCCAAATGCATGCCAGTTCGAGTCCTGGCTGCTCTATTTCTGATCCAGCAATCTGCTATGACCTAGGAAAGCAGTGGAAGATGGCCTAAGCCCTTGGGCCCCTGCACCCACATGGGAGACTTAGAAGAAGTTCCTGGTTCCTGGCTTCAGATCAGTACATCTCTGATCATTGTAGCCATCTGGGGGAGTGAACCAGCAGATGGAAGACATTTCCCTCACTCTCTGTCTCTCTGTCTCTCTGCCTCTCGCTCACTCTCTCTGCCTCAGCCTCTCTGTAACTCTGCCTTGCAAATAAAATAAATAATCTTAATCCTGTCAACCTAGGATACTGTACCCTGCAAAGCTCTCATTTATAAATGAGGGTGAAATAAAGACCTTGCAAAACAAACAGAAATTGAAAGAATTTGTCATCACTCATCCAGCCTTATAAATGATGGCTAAGGATGCACTACACACAGAAAAAAAGAGAAAGACAGTCATCATTATGAAAGATTGTGAAGGCAGAAAATCTCCCAGTGCAGTACAAAGGAAATCCAAAGCAAACAATAGCAATATGTATGGAAAAATAGTTAGACCAAGGCAATACTTACCAATAATACCCTTGAATGTAAATGGCCTAAATTCTCCATTAAACGATACAGACTGGCTGAACAGATAATAAAACAAGACCCAAATATATGCTGCCTTTAAGAAAAGACCTCACTAAAAAATATACATGCAGACTGTAAGTGAAAGGATGGAAAAAGTTGCTCCATGCTAACAGAAAAAAATGAGCAGGAGTAGCCATCCTAATATCAGAAAAAAAGAGACTTGGAGGGGGAGGTGGAGCCAAGATGGCGGAATAGTGAGGGCGCGCACCGATAGTCCGGGAAAATTTAGTTTAATAAAAGGGGAGTTACGGTAGACGCAGAAAAAAAGAACCAGGAAAAAATTGCACGGGAATCGTGAATCGGAGGACCTACAGGGAGAACAAGGTCGCCCACCACGCGGAAGCCAAGTCGCGGGACGGAGCCGCAGAAGCCCCAGGGTCGGCATGCCAGTGCTCCAAGGGGAGTGCACGCCACACAGACAACAGCGGAGAGACTTGGGACGCTCAGGGCTCCGAGTCCACACATCGGCGCTGGAAGGGGAGGTGAGCTCAATAACCCGAGACATTGGTGGGGAAACGGGGGTCAGAATCTAGAGGGGGGCCGGAAAGTGCAGCAAACTCACTACCGGAAAGAAGGAAAAAAAAAGCTTCGGGGTTTCTCTTCCCCCTAACCTTGCAAAGGTTACAAGGCTGCAAGGCTTGAAGAGACAAAGAGCAGGCCTCCTCTCTGGATTTACATATCAATGGGGGAGAGCTAAGGAACTGAGTCACTACAATTCAGTAGCCTAGGCAACCCAGTGGGAGTCCAGAGGAGCCAAAGACTGGAAGCTAAATACCATCAGTTCTGCACAGCCATGCCCTGCGGTGTTACTTACCCCCTGAATAAATAAAATAAATAAATAAATAAAAAGAGAGAGATTTACCACGCATAACCTGAGGGTGTCACCTTTGCACACCCTTAACCAGGAAGAACCAGGCAGAGCTCTCAGGCCGCACCCATCTCAAGCCTCCAAGGCTCCTCCAACAGCAGGCAGTCCACTTAACACGGACACAGTATAAAAAAAAAAAAAAAAACGCACAGTGACGCAAGAAGAATTAACTATGCCGAGTAACAAACACAGAAATAGAGGGAGCAAGATCAACGATGACACTATGATGCCTCCAAATAAGCAAAACACCCCAAGCCAAGAGTATGAAGATGATGAGATAGAAGAAATGCAAGATACGGATTTCAAAAAATTTATGATAAGAACATTTAGAAGTTTTCAAAAGCAAATCCTTGAACTACAGAAATCCTTAATGGACAAGATTGAAAATCTCTCTCGTGAAAACGAAATTTTAAGGAAGAGTCAAAATGAAACTCAGAAACTAGTAGAACAGGAAAGTGTTATAGTGAAGAGAAATCAAAATGAAATGAAGAGCTCAATAGATCAAATGACAAACACATTAGAAAGCCTTAAAAACAGAATGGGTGAAGCAGAAGAGAGAATATCGGACTTAGAAGATAGAGCACAGGAAAACATACAGTCAAACCAAAGAAAAGAAGAGGAAATTAGAAATCTAAAAAATATTGTTGGGAATCTACAGGATACTATTAAAAAAACCAACATTCGAGTTCTAGGAGTTCCTGAAGGCATGGAGAGAGAGAAAGGATTGGAAGGCCTTTTTAGTGAGATACTAGCAGAGAACTTTCCAGGTTTGGAGAAGGACAGAGATATCCTAGTACAGGAAGCTCATAGAACCCCCAATAAACATGACCAAAAGAGATCCTCACCACGACATGTGGTAATTAAACTTACCACAGTGAAACATAAAGAAAAGATCCTAAAATGTGCAAGAGAGAAACGTCAGATTACTCTCAGAGGATCTCCAATCAGACTCACAGCTGACTTCTCATCAGAAACCCTACAAGCTAGGAGGGAATGGCGAGACATAGCACAGGTGCTAAGAGAGAAAAATTGCCAGCCCAGAATATTATATCCTGCCAAGCTCTCATTTGTGAATGAAGGTGAAATAAAGACCTTTCATAGCAAACAGAAATTGAAAGACTTTGTGGCCACTCGTCCGGCCCTGCAAAAGATACTTAAAGATGTGCTACACTCAGAAACACAGAAACACGGTCATCAATATGAAAGAAGGGAAAGGAAGAACACCTACCAGTAAAAGAGCATGGGAAGCTCAAAGCATATACTAGAAAATATTTCCGGGAAAATGGCAGGGCAAAGTCACTACGTATCAATAGTCACATTGAACATTAATGGTCTGAATTCTTCAGTTAAAAGACACCGTTTGGCTAACTGGCTCACAGAACACAACCCAACTATTTGTTGCCTACAAGAAACACATCTCTCTAACAAAGAGGCATGCAGACTGAAAGTGAAAGGTTGGAAAAAGATATTCCATGCCAACAGAAACCAAAAAAAAGCAGGTGTAGCCATATTAATATCAGACAAAATAAACTTTAATACAAAAACTGTTAAGAGAGACAAAGAGGGACACTATATAATGATTAAGGGTTCAATTCAACAGGAAGATGTAACTATTATAAATGTATATGCACCTAATTACAGGGCACTGGTCTATTTAAAAGATATGCTAAGGGACTTAAAGGGAGATTTAGATTCCAATACAATAGTACTGGGGGACTTCAATACTCCACTCTCAGAAATAGACAGATCATCCGGACAGAAGATCAACATGGAAACAGCAGATTTAATTGACACTATTGCCCAAATGGATCTAACAGATATCTACAGAACTTTCAACCCTACATCTACAGACTTCACATTCTTCTCAGCAGCGCATGGAACCTTCTCTAGGATTGATCACATACTAGGCCATAAAGCAAGTCTCAGCAAATTTAAAAGAATTAGAATCATACCATGCAGCTTCTCAGACCACAGCGGGATGAAGCTGGAAATTAGCAACTCAGGAAACCCCAGAAAGTATGCAAACACATGGAGACTGAACAACATGCTCCTGAATGAACACTGGGTCATTCAAGAAATCAAAAGAGAAATCAAAAACTTTCTGGAAGTAAATGAAGACAACAACACAACATATCAAAACTTATGGGATACAGCAAAAGCAGTATTGAGAGGCAAATTTATAGCAATAGGTGCCTATACCAAGAAATTGGAAAGGTACCAAATAAATGAGCTTTCAGCGCACCTCAAGGACCTAGAAAAACTGCAGCAAACCAAACCCAAATCTAGTAGGAGAAGAGAAATAATTAAAACCAGAGAAGAAATTAACAGGATTGAATCCAAAAAAACATTACAAAAAATCAGCCAAGCGAGAAGCTGGTTTTTTGAAAAAATAAACAAAATTGACACCCCATTGGCCCAACTAACTAAAAAAAGAAGAGAAAAGACCCAAATCAATAAAATCAGAGATGAAAAAGGAAACGTAACAACAGACACCACAGAAATAAAAAGAATCATCAGAAATTACTACAAGGACCTGTATGCCAGCAAACAGGAAAACCTATCAGAAATGGATAGATTCCTGGACACATGCAATCTACCAAAATTGAACCATGAAGACATCGAAAACCTAAATAGACCCATAACTGAAACAGAAATTGAAACAGTAATAAAGGCCCTCCCAACAAAGAAAAGCCCAGGACCAGATGGATTCACTGCTGAATTCTACCAGACATTTAAAGAAGAACTAATCCCATTTCTTCTCAAACTATTCAGAACAATCGAAAAAGAGGGAATCCTCCCAAATTCTTTCTATGAAGCCAGCATCACCTTAATCCCTAAGCCAGAGAAAGATGCAGCACTGAAAGAAAATTACAGACCAATATCCCTGATGAACATAGACGCAAAAATCCTCAATAAAATTCTGGCCAATAGAATACAACAACACATCAGGAAAATCATCCACCCAGACCAAGTGGGATTCATCCCTGGTATGCAGGGATGGTTCAACATTTGCAAATCAATCAATGTGATTCACCACATTAACAGACTGCAGAAGAAAAACCATATGATTATCTCAATTGATGCAGAGAAAGCATTTGATAAAATTCAACACCCTTTCATGATGAAAACTCTAAGCAAATTGGGTATAGAAGGAACATTCCTCAATATAATCAAAGCAATTTATAAAAAACCCACAGCCAGCATCCTATTGAATGGGGAAAAGTTGGAAGCATTTCCACTGAAATCTGGCACCAGGCAGGGATGCCCACTCTCACCACTGCTATTTAACATAGTTCTGGAAGTTTTAGCCAGAGCCATCAGACAAGAAAAAGAAATCAAAGGAATACAAATCAAGAAGGAAGAAGTCAAACTATCCCTCTTTGCAGACGATATGATTCTGTACTTAGAGGATCCAAAGAACTCTACTAAGAGACTATTGGAACTCATAGAGGAGTTTGGCAAAGTGGCAGGATATAAAATCAATGCACAAAAATCAACAGCCTTTGTATACACAAGCAATGCCATGACTGAGAAAGAACTGCTAAGATCAATCCCATTCACAATAGCTACAAAAACAATCAAATACCTTGGAATAAACTTAACCAAGGACGTTAAAGATCTCTACGATGAAAATTACAAAACCTTAAAGAAAGAAATAGAAGAGGATACCAAAAAATGGAAAAATCTTCCATGCTCATGGATTGGAAGAATCAACATCATCAAAATGTCCATTCTCCCAAAAGCAATTTATAGATTCAATGCAATCCCAATCAAGATACCAAAGACATTCTTCGCAGATCTAGAAAAAATGATGCTGAAATTCATATGGAGGCACAAGAGACCTCGAATAGCTAAAGCAATCTTGTATAACAAAAACAAAGCCGGAGGCATCACAATACCAGACTTCAGGACATACTACAGGGCAGTTGTAATCAAAACAGCATGGTACTGGTACAGAAACAGATGGATAGACCAATGGAACAGAATTGAAACACCAGAAATCAATCCAAACATCTACAGCCAACTTATATTTGATCAAGGATCTAAAACTAATTCCTGGAGCAAGGACAGTCTATTCAATAAATGGTGCTGGGAAAACTGGATTTCCACGTGCAGAAGCATGAAGCAAGACCCCTACCTTACACCTTACACAAAAATCCACTCAACGTGGATTAAAGACCTAAATCTATGTCCTGACACCATGAAGTTATTAGAGAACATTGGAGAAACCCTTCAAGATATTGGCACAGGCAAAGAATTTCTGGAAAAGACCCGGGAGGCACAGACAGTCAAAGCCAAAATCAACTATTGGGATTGCATCAAATTGAGAAGTTTCTGTACTGCAAAAGAAACAGTCAGGAGAGTGAAGAGACAACCGACAGAATGGGAAAAAATATTTGCAAACTATGCAACAGATAAAGGGTTAATAACCAGAATCTACAAAGAGATCAAGAAACTCCACAAAAACAAAACCAACAACCCACTTAAGAGATGGGCCAAGGACTTCAATAGACATTTTTCAAAAGAGGAAATCCAAATGGCCAACAGGCACATGAAAAAATGTTCAAGGTCACTAGCAATCAGGGAAATGCAAATCAAAACCACAATGAGGTTTCACCTCACCCCGGTTAGAATGGCTCACATACAGAAATCTACCAACAACAGATGCTGGCGAGGATGTGGGGAAAAAGGGACACTAACCCACTGTTGGTGGGAATGCAAACTGGTCAAGCCACTATGGAAATCAGTCTGGAGATTCCTCAGAAACCTGAATATAACCCTACCGTTCGACCCAGCCATCCCACTCCTTGGAATTTACCCAAAGGAGTTTAAATTGATAAACAAAAAAGCGGTCTGCACCCTAATGTTTATTGCAGCACAATTCACAATAGCCAAGACCTGGAACCAACCTAAATGCCCATCAACGGTAGACTGGATAAAGAAATTATGGGATATGTATTCTTTAGAGTACTATACCGCAGTAAGAAACAACGAAATCCAGTCATTTGCAACAAAATGGAGGAATCTGGAACACATCATGCTGAGTGAAGTAAGCCAGTCCCAAAGGGACAAATACCATATGTTCTCCCTGATCGGTGACAACTGACTGAACACCAAAGGGGAAACCTCCTGAAGTGAAGTGGACACTATGAGAAATGGTGACTTGATCAGCATAGCCCTGACTGCTGATGGACAACTTAATACATTATCCCTCATAGTATTTTTTTTTGTCTGTTCTACTTGATATGACTGGTTTAATTCTGTAATTATCACACAGTTATTCTTGAGTGTTGAAAATTAACTGAAATGTGATCCCTGTTGAATGTAAGAGTGGGAATAAGAGAGGGAAGAGATGTGTAATTTGGGGCATGCTCGGGCTGACTTGCCCCAATTGGTAGAGTTGGAAACATACCAGGGGATTCCAATTCAATCCCATCAAGGTGGCATGTGCCAATGCCATCTCGCTATTCCAGGTGATCAATTTCAGTTCACAATTGATCATAATGAAAGGACTGAGAGTCAAGGGGAGCACATGGGCAAGTCTAGTATCTGCTGACACCAACCGATAGAATGGATAAAGGGGAGAGTGGTCCAGCATGGGAAGTGAGATGCTCAGCAGACTCATAGAATGGCGGATGTCCTAAATAGCACTCTGGCCTCAGAATCAGCCCTGAAGGCACTCGGATCTGGCTGAAAAGCCCATGAGAGTATTTCAGGCATGGAAAGCCAAGACACTCTGGCAAAAAGATCTCTGTGAGTGAGATCCCAGTGGAAAGAACAGGTCTTCAAAGAGGGAGGTGCCTTTCTCTGAAGGGAGGAGAGAACCTCCACTTTGACTATGACCTTGTCTAAACAAGATAAGAGTCGGAGAACTCAGGGGGCTTCCATAGCCTTGGAAACTCATAACTGGTGCATAGGGAGATTACTGATGCCATAAACAGGAGTGTCAATTTGTGAAGTCAACGGCAGGAGTCACTGTGCACTTACTCCTCATGTAGGATCTCTGTCCTTAACGTGCTGTACACTGAGGCTTAATGCTATAACGAGTACTCAAACAGTATATTTCACTTTGTGTTTCTATGGGGGTGCAAACGATTGAAATCTTTACTTAATGTATACTAAACTGATCTTCTGTAAAAAAAAAAAAAAATTTATCAATTCCCAACTTGACTCTCACTGGGATTAAACATGACAATAGGTCTGATCTGATTTCATCATCATTTAAAAAAAATCATCTATTATTTTTCACTTTATGTTTCTGTGTGGGAGCAAACTGTTGAAATACTTACTTAAGGCATGCTAGGCTGATCTTCTGTATATTAAGATAATCGAAAATGAATCTTGACGTGAATGGAGGGGGAGAGGGAGTGGGAAGGGGGGGGTTGTGGGTGGGAGGGACGGTATGGGGGGGGGAAGCCATTGTAATACATGAGTTGTACTTTGGAAATTTATATTCATTAAATAAAAGATAAAAAAAAAAAGAGACTTGGAGACTTTAACATGAAAACTGTTAGGTGAGGCAAAGGAATGGCATTTTGCAATGATTGAGGGATCAATAAAACAGGAAGATGTGAGTATAGAAAATGTATATGCATACAATTCAAGGACACATGGCTATTTAAAACAAATGTTAATGGTTCTACAGGAAGACATAGGTTCCAATACAATAATGGGGGACTTCAACATCCCACTTTCATCAATGGACAGAACAACTAGAAAAAAAATCAACAAAGAAACAACAGAGCTAATCTGCATGATGCACTAAATGAACCTAAATGATATCTACAGAACATTTCATCCCACAGCTACAGAACACACATTCTTCCCATAAGTGTATGGAATTTTCTCTAACATAGGCAATATGCTAAGCCATAAAGCAAGTCTCAACAACTTCAAAAATATTGAAATCATGCCATGCATATTTTCTGAAAACAATGGAATGAAGCTGGAACTTAATAATGTGATTAACTTTAGAAAATATGCAAACATAATGAGACTGAAAAACATGCTCCTGAATGAACAGTGGGTCATAGTGGAAATCAAAAGAGAAAACTAAAAAATTCCTAAAGATGAATGAAGATGACAATACAATATATCAAAAGTTATGGGATACAGCAAAAGAAATGTAAGAGAACAATTTATAGCAATTGGTGCCTACATCTAGAAATTGGAAAGGCATCAAATAAATTATATAACAATGCATCTCAAGGAGCTAGAAAAAAACAAAGTTAGTAGGAAAAAATAAATAATTATCATTAGAAAAGAAATAAAATTTAAACAAAAAGACACAAAATATTAGTAAAATGAAGAGCTGATTTTTTGAAAAAAAATTTAAATTGATATACCACTGGCCTAACTAGCCAAAAACTAAAAATAAAAAAGGAGAGAAGACCCAAATTAATAAAGTCATAGATGGAAAAGATACCACAATAGATACTACAGAAATAAAAAGAATCACAAGGAATTACTACTAGCAGCTATTTGGCAGAAATTGGAAAATCTAAAAGAAATGGATAGATTTCTGAAAATATACATTTGCCAACGTTGAGTAATGAAGACATCTAACCTAAATTGACCAATAACCAAGACAGAAATTCAATCAGAAATAAAGAGCCTCTCAAGAAAGAAAAAAAAAAAATGATAGTTTCACTGCTGAATTCTGCCAAACTTTTAAAGAAGAGTTAATCTCAATTATTCTCAAAATATTTAAAACAATTCAAAGGCAGGGAATACTCTGAAACTCCTTGTATGGTGCCAGCATCACCTTAGTTCCAAGAGCAGAAAGAGAGACATCAAAAAGAATTATAGACTGATATCCCTGATGAGCATAGATGCAAAAATCTTCAAAAAAATATTATCAAATCTCATCCAACAATATGGCAAATGTCCTAACAGCACTCTGGCCTCATAATCAGCCCTTAAGGCATGCAGATCCGGCTGAAATGCCCATGAGAGTATTTCAGGCATGGAAAGCCAAGACACTCTGGGGGAAAAAAAAAAACCTAAATGAAAGATCTCCGTGAGTGAGATGCCAGTGGAAAGAATGGGTCATCAAAGAAGGAGGTACCTTTCTCTGAAGGGAGGAGAGAACTTCCACTTTGACCATGGCCTTGTCTAAAAATTATCAGAGTCGGTGAACTCAGGGGGCTTCCATAGCCTTGGCAGTTCATGACAAGAGCCTAGGGTGATTACTGATGCCATAAACAAGAGTGTCAATTTGTTAAGTCAACAACAGGAGTCACTGTGCACTTACTCCTCATGTAGGATCTTTGTCCTTAGTGTGCTGTACATTGAGATTTAATGCTATAACTAGTACTCAAACAGTATTTTTCACTTTATGTTTCTATGTGGGAGCAAACTGTTGAAATCTTTACTTAATGTATGCTAAACTGATCTTCTGTATATAAAGAGAATCGAAAATGAATCTTGATGTGAATGGAAGGGGAGAGGGAGTGGATAAGGGGAGGGTTGTGGGTGGGAGGGACGTTATGGGGGGGAAGCCATTGTAATCCATATTCTGTACTTTGGAAATTGATATTCATTAAGTACAAGTTAAAAAAAATAAAAAAAGAGTTATCTATATTTATTTTATTGCAGCTCAACTCACAATACCTAAGATATGGAATCAACCCAAATGTCCATCAATTGAAGACTGGATAAAGAAATTATGGGATTTGTACATCATGGAATACTACACAGTAGTAAAAAAAAAAGAAATCCTGTTGTTTGCAACAAAATAGATGAAACTGGAAAACATCATACTTAGCAAAATAAGCCAGTCCCAAAAGGACAAATAAAACACGTTCTCTTGCCCGGCACCGCGGCTCACTAGGCTAATCCTCCGCCTAGCGGTGCCCCCACACTGGGTTCTAGTCCCGGTTGGGGTGCCGGATTCTGTTCCGGTTGTCCCTCTTCCAGGCCAGCTCTCTGCTGTGGCCAGGGAGTGCAGTGGAGGATGGCCCAAGTGCTTGGGCCCTGCACCCCATGGGACACCAGGACAAGCACCTGGCTCCTGGCTCCTGCCATCGGATCAGCACGGTGCGTCGGCCGCAGTGCGCCAGCTGCGGCGGCCATTGGAGGGTGAACCAATGGCAAAGGAAGACCTTTCTCTCTGTCTCTCTCTCTCACTGTCCACTCTGCCTGTTTAAAAAAAACAAAACAAAACACACGTTCTCCCTGATCTGTGGTAACTAATAGAGTACCTAAAAGGTAATCTACAGAAATGAAATTGACACTTTGAGATGCCATAACTTTGAACAGCCCTTATCTCCACTATTCAGGAACAGTTTTTTTTTTTTTCATACTATTTGTTGAACTTTTTACTTGGCCTAGAGTTAATCGTCTGTGTATAAAATTGATTGAAAATAGGTCTTAGTAAAAAAAAAAAAAATAATTGGAATAGGAGAGAGAAGAGTAGTAAGAGTGGAAGTGTAGGTGGGAGAGCAAGTATGGTGGGAAGAATCACCTTCTTTCTAATGTTGTATTTATGAAATGCATTAAGTTTGTATACCTTAAATAAAAGGTTTCTGCAAAAAAAAAAAAAAAACCTGAACATTCATGTTTACAGCTACTTTATTTATAACTGCCAAAAAGTAGAAGCAACCAACATGTCTTTCCAAAGCTGAATGGAAAAAAAAAAAAAAAAATGCTACAGCTATCCAATGGAGTATTATTACTCAGCAATAAAAAGAAATGAGCTATCAAGTCATTAAAAACTTTTGCATGTTGTGCTATGGACTTTACACTGCATGTTGTAGGCTATGGGACATCCTTTAATGTTTTGATTGCTATAATAAAATATGTGATTTGAAAAAATAAAAAAAATACATCAGAAAGATCATTCACCCAGAGCAAGTGAGATTTATCACTGTTAGGCAGGGATGGTCCAACATATACAAATCAAAATATATGATAAATCACATTAACAAACTGAGGAATAAAAACTAAATGATTTTCTAAATAGATACAGAGAAAGCATTTGAGTAAATACAACATCCTCTCCTGATAAAAACTTTAGGCAAATTGGGCATAGAAAGAACATTCTTCAACACAATCAAGGCACTGTATGACAGACCCACAACCAGCATCATACTGCATGGGGAAAAGTTGAAAGCATTTTCACTAAGATCCTGAACCAAAGATGTCCACTCTCACCATTGCTATTCAGTATAGTTCTGGAAGTTTTAACCAGAGCCACTAGGCAAGAAAAAGAAATAAATGATACAAATTGGAAAGGAAGAAGTCAAATCATACCTGTTTTCAGATGAGATGATGCTATATATGGGGAAACCAAAACGCTCCACTAAGAGATTATCGGAACTCATAAGAGTATTTAGTAAAGTTGCAGAATATAAAATTAACACAGAAAAATCAATAACCTTTGTATATACAGAAAATATCATGGCTGAGAAAGAATTTGTACTATCAGTACCATTCAAAATAGCTACAAAAATCTTAAACACTTTGGAATAAATTTATCGAGGATATAAAAGTACTTTACAATGAAAGTTATAAACCTTCAAAGAAATAAATAAAAGAGGACACATAAAAATGGAAAAATCTAACATGTTCATGTATTGGAAGAATTAATGACATCAAAATGTCCATATTAACCTAAACAATTTACAGAATTAATGTTATCCCAATCAAAATAGCAAGAAGTGTTTTTCACAGATCTAGAAAAAACAATGTTAAAGTTCATGTGGAAACACAAGAGACACCGAATAGCTAAAGCAACCTTAAACAGCAAAAACATATCTGAAGGCATCACAATGCCAGATTTCAAGATCTAGTACACAGCAGTTATGATAAAAACAACATGGTTTTGGAATGAAAATAGACATGTAGAAAAAAGGAACAGAATGGGAACCCCCAAAATTAATCCTTGCAGCTACATCCAACTAATCAAAACCTTGAGACAGGATCTACTCATGCAGAAAGATGAAACAAGACTCCTACCTTACACCTTAAACAAAAAATCAACTCTATATGGATAAAGAACCTTAATCTATGGCCTGTTATCATCAAATTACTAGAGAACATTGGGGAAATTTAAGAAGATACTGGCATAGGCAAAGACTTCTTAGAAAGACCCCTGAAATGCAACAATAAAAGCAAAAGTAGACAAATCAAATTATGACAAGCCAAGAAGCTTCTGCTCTGCACAGTAAACACTCAACAAAGTGAAGAGGCAACTGACAGAATGGAAGAAAATATTTCCAGAGTATGCAACTGATAAATGATTAATATCTAGGATCAATAAAGAGCTCAAGAAACTCATTGACAACATAATACACAATCCAGTCAAGAAGTGGGCAAAGGACACAAACAGGCATTGTTCAAAGGATGAAATACAAATGGTCATAGACAGATGAAAAACAGCTCAGAATCACTAGCCATTAGGAAAATGTAAATAAAAACCACAATGAGTTTTCACCCCACCCTAGTAAGAATGGTTGTCATACAAAAATAGTAAATGCTGTGAAAGAGGTGAAGAAAAAGTCCCTTAATAAACTGATGGTTAGAATGTAAACTATTACAGCCATTATGAAAACAGTATGAAGTTTCTGAGAAATCTGAAAACAGATCTACCATATGATCTTGCCATTTTACTGCTAGTAATTTACCTAAACAAAATACATCCGCATAGCTATTTTTATCCCTTGTTAACTGCGGCTCAATTCACAATAGCTAAGATATGGAATCAACCCAGATGTCCATCAACTAATGACTGGATAAAGAAAATGTGATACATACAAATCATGGAATACTATTCAGTAAAAAATGAAGAATTAAAATCTGTCTTTTCAACAGATGGGTACAATTGGAAATCCTAGCATTTAGAGAAATAAGATAGTCCCCAAAAAATGTAATGTGTTTCCTGTGATATGTGGTAGTTAATATAAAATATACAAATATATAGGAATAAAATGTACATTCTGTGATTTGATTGATATTTTTGTCCTTGTTTATACTCCTGTGGAACTGTAGCCTTTCTACTTTTTTGCTTGTTGAATATTATGGTGAGTGATGGATTAAGCCTGTGATTATAGAGAATACTGAAATTGTTTTTATAAAAATTAAATGAAAAAAGAAAGGAAAGAAGGAGAGATAATGAGGAAAGGAGAGAGAGTATGAAGAATGTTTATCTTCTTAGAGTTGTACCCATGAAATACATGAAATCTGTTCTCTTTATATTAATAAAAATTTAAAAAGAAACCATCTTTGCCTTTATTGGAAAAAATAAACAAAAGCCAAGAGTATATTACATAAGAAGCTAGTAAGAACAAATGGAAAAATGTCAAGCAGGACAGAGGTATAGAAAGTGCATGAGCAATTCATTTGTTCATTTTTTTAAAGATGTTTATTATCCAGCTACTGGATATTCTCCAGGGAACTGGCTATACAATATGAATAAAACAAAGAAAAATATACAAATCAGTATTCTTAAACAGTTTTAGTAGAAGGAGACAGAAATAATAAAAACATGTAAAATGGATACAATGCTTGATGATAATGAGTACTAATGAAAAAAAGTAAGAAAACGTAGGACTATAAAAGGGAGCTGGAGACATCTTGAGTAGATCAAGGTCAGATGGTGACATTGTACTATGAAAAAGAAGAGCTGGCGCTGTGGCAAAGTGGGTTCAGTGCCTGCAGAGCTGGCATCCCATATGGGCTCCAGTTCGAGACCTGGCTGCCCTACTTCCAATCCAGCTCTCTGCTATGGCCTGGGAAAGCAGTGGAAAATGGCCCAAGTGTTTGGGCCCCTGCACCACTGTGGGAGACCTGGAAGAAGCACCTGGCTTCGGATTGGCACAACTCCAGCCATTGTGGCCAACTGGGGAGTGAACTAGCAGATGGAAGAACTCTCTCTCTCTCTCTCTCTCTCTGAATCACCTCCTCTCTCTGTGTAACTGAGTTTTAAATAAATAAATAAATCTTTAAAAAAGAGATAAGCTGGCAGAAAAAAATTAGTTCCCTCTGATGGCCTTAAAAATCTGTTTTTGAGTGGGACAATGATCTGCTCATATTTCTGGTGGATAGAGAACTTGGGAGTTTGTGTCAAGACAAGAGAATGTTGGGCAGCGGGGCAGAGAGAGACAGAGAGAGAGAAAGATAAACATGAATAGAAAGCTCCCATCCACTGATTTACTCCAAAAATTGCGGCAATGTAATGGCCAGGCGGAAGTGATGAACTAAAAACTACCCAGCCCATGGGAGGTGAATAGAACTCACTTACTTGCATTATAACTTCTGCTTCCCAGCGTCTCCACTAGCAGGAAGCTGGAGTCAGGAGCCAGAATTGAAATTCAAACCCAGGTCTTCCCATATGTAACACGAACTTCCTAACTCCTAGTTCAAATTTCCAACCCATATTTTCAGATTCTTACTGTTTTTCAGTGTCATTATTTTTTGTCATTATAAGATGTCAACATAGCATTTTCTTAATAAAACACAGAAAGAAGTAGAAGTTATCACCAAACGCCCCATTAATCTGTGAGACATCTTAAATGATTTTGAAGATATTGCTGCAATATTCTTATGAGAAAATCAGATTTTATATATGAGACAACTGATAATTAGGAGTGTCAAATGGGGGCTGACACTGTGCCTTAATGGGTTAAACTGCCGCTGGCAATGTTGGTTAACCCATTTGGGTGCCGGTTTCATTCTCAGCTGCTCCACTTCCAGGCCAGCTTCCTGCTAATGCGTCTGGGAAAAGAACCTGAAGATAGCCAAGTCTTTGGGCTGCAACCACGTGGAAGACCAGGATAAACTTCCTGGTTTTGGCCGGGCCTAGTCCCAGCTGTTATGGCCATTTGGGGAGTTAACTAGCTAGTGCAAGATGTCTCTCTCTCTCTCTGTCTTTCCTGCTCTCGATCTGTAAATTTGACTTTCAAATAAATAAAACATTTCTTTTAAAAAGTGTTAATTAAATCATCCAAGACTTAGCAAGTGACTCAACAATTAGTAAAAGCTGGCACCTTTCCTACAGCCTGCTCTGTCCTACACAGTCTGCAGCAGAGTTTGCTGACTGCACTGACAACATCCATCTTCTCTTTTTTTCTAAGTAGCAAAAATTCTATATTATTGACTATAGAGGCAGGAGCAGCTATGGGATACTTCCCAGGTTTTCCTGACTCTAAAACTAGTCAATTGCACATAGAGATAAATTTCTGGGTAGAACTTGCATACAAATTCTTTACAGGATCTCACCAGGTTGGGAGGCATGCCTTTTGTTCATCCACTCTTCCCTCTTTTTCTTTCTGCAACATGGATGTGACAGCAAGACCCCCAGCTGCCATCTTGGGATCTTGAGGATGGATGCCATGTGTTAAGGAGAGTGAAGCAAAAAGATGAAAGGGGCCCAGAGTGTTGATGATAGCATATATCTATCACACTCATTCTGGACTGTCTCTCTTCTAATTTCTTTTATTCAAGAGAAAAGTAAGACATTCATAATATAAGACACTATTCCATAATATTAGCAGTAAGGTGCAGTTTTTAACTCATGTAGTCCTCTATATTCTCATAATAAACTCTGATAGGAAGTGACAGACTTATTTGGCTAGGTTACACTTATGTAATAATTATTAAATACTCTCTGCTTCAAATGCAACAAAACTGTTATATGGAATGTAGTTCTTGTCACATGGAACCTGTTTTTAATTAGAAAACTGAATTTTATAAACAGAGTAGTAATATTTTCTAAAAAGTATTTTCAAAATATCAGTTTAAGCATGAGAGGTGTGGCCTAATTGAAAACTATTAAGTCCTGACTGGCAAGGGCAATAAAGGTATCTTGTTTGGACTCAACCAAGATTCTTTGGCTAGAGGTAAGAGTTACTCATATTCTCTGTGTTAACATCAGCCTTTTTACGACTTTGATATTCTTTTATTCTCTACTTATGGCATTCCTGTTCTAGCAAAACGAACATCTCTATAAAGGAAATGTCTCAGTGATTTCAGAACTGCTGATGGACTTTGGAAGTGCATCAATTAATTCCAAAGGATTGCTTAGTTTAATTTTTTTCATTGAGATTCAAAAAACCTGTAAGGTTAAGGAGTTATATTCCCTTGAAGCAAATAAATCAATAAGATATTCTGTCATTTAGTTCCAAATCTATAGATTACTATTAGTAATACATCTATACATGTGGCCTACAACACCAACTGAATCTTTGTCAAGGCCTCAGTAATTTAACTCTGCTGACATGACCTCTATGATATAAAGCAGAGGCCATCACGGCATCACATGCTGGAAGTGGAGGATCTTCTCAAAGACTTAAAAAACAATAATCCTTTTAACCTCTGGATAACAGGCATTCTCAACAAAGTCTGTAGCATAGCTCAGTTTGTCCAAAAGTAACTGCTCTTATATTTGCCAAATCTGTCATCTGTATGGCTCAAATTAATATTGGACAAACACCAGATCCTGATTGTATGCAGGTGGAAAACAGCCCTGTTTTCAGTCCAAAGAATCAACAATATGTTCCACTAAGACCCAAAGCCTGAGAGTACCTACAAGTTGAACATCAAATAACACTGTGAACTTAAGCTTATAGTTGAGGGAGGAAGGAAGGGGAGAGGAAGAAAGGGAGACCTGTTTGCACTTCCTACATAAGAACTTTTATTTTTAAATGTCCTATCCTGTGTTTTCCTTCTATTCAAATTTAACTTAGTTCAAAAAATAGTACGTACTCTTATTGGTGAAATATGCTGTTCAAAGTGTTATTGGTGTCATAAAATGAAATCAGACATGGACCCTATCCATTCTTTATGATGAAATTTAAATCCAAATCTAACCTTTTGTATTAGCTTATTTCCACTTCACATCTTATATATATCTAAACCATGATAATTCAGTACTTTAATTCTAGACTTCAATATGCTTTTTTAATACCCTTAATTTAAAGTGATTCAATAGAACAGTAAGCAGCATGTATGTTCTATGCTCTGTGGTAAATCCTGCAACAGAAAGGAAAGATTCCATTTCTGCACTGCAGGAGTGCTTAGTTTATTAGAATTGAAAAACACTTAAATAATTGACTATAAACGATGGGGTATTTTCTCCTCTAATTAAAGTGAATAGCAAGAAAAATGCACAATGATGAATATATTGATAGTGGATGCACACTACCCAACCCAACTTTATTCTTTGATAATAGATCTACATAATTTTTCAGAATAGTGATGTGCCAGCCTCTAGCGATGAGTTATTTAGGCCAAATATAGCAATCTAGTCTCCCAGTCTTCAAGCCTTTTTCGGAAGCCTTCATATACAATCTAGTTGCAACCAATGGCCCAAATTGAAAATCTGTGTTTTCAAAGAGTTGGTTGGCACATGTGCCTTCCACTTTCATCCTTTTCCAGCATGAAACAAAAATGTGATGCTTGGAGGTGTAGTGGTCATGATGTAGAAAAGACAGCTGGGCATACTGTTTGAAATCAAACATTTGTCAGTAGATGGCTTTTAAGAATACCCCAAAAGAAATTTATTCCACCACTCCTTAATCGGCTGTCTTTCCAATCAGGTCCCATGGGAGGAGTGTATTCTCAAAATCATGCAGGCTCTTTCTCTATCTCTTTTAAAATCAAGATCTTAACCTTTTGTTTCTGTAGGACAGGAGAATCATATGTTCCAAACACTGAACTAAGATCAGCGGTTGCCTATCTCAGGTTCTTTGGTTTATTATAAAAGCAAACTCCAGTTGGTATATGCCCTGCTGCTCACATATTCTGTTACTTGCAGAAGAATACCACTATAGTTCAAATAATATTATTGAAATGTGTGTGTGTGTGTGTGTGTGTGTAATAATTTGGGAAGAGTACACTTCTTCAGCCTCATGTTCAACAATTACTTACCATCTGAGTTGTCAGTCACATTGATACTTACACATGTAAGTATATACTTCAACTGTATTCTAAAGTTGAGGGAACAACAATTTTTTACATCCCATCACAGTGCCCAGGATGATTATGTATTCATAATAGATTGATAATCTATACAAATTTCATACAAGAAAAAAGAAGGCAAGTATCTCATATCTGTAATGATTTTCTGTCCATACTCCAAAAGAATAAAAGTTTTGCTTTGCTTGACTTATACTTATGGCCAGATGAGAAGTCTCACCCTTATATCTGTGCTGGGAACTACCATAACTCTTAATGTTCCAATGCCCTTGGGCTCCAGTATGCAGAAAGAGTCATTATCAGGGCACAAAGAGAGCCACTTCTGTTTAACACCTTACTCTGTGATCATCAACAGTAAAAATTTTAAGATTTACAGGAAATAAGAAAAGTCATATGGGAGAATCATGCATTCCATAGTCTCTTTGGTCATATAAATTTGTTCCAAAAGTTCCCTTGGTTGTAGGACTAACCATGTTCTAAGAAAATGTACTTTGAGTTGAGTTTAACCAAAGTCTTCACCGTTCTTTCTAGTAGTTGACATGGGGGAGAGTATTTGACACAACTTCAAGGGGAAATTCCTCCGTCTGTGGCAAGACGATGTTGGAACTGCCCATTACACAGGTGTCAGCATCTTGTTCTTACATGAATTTCAGGGAACCAGAGCATGATGGACCCAATCTGACCTTCAATCAAAGTCCATCGTGCTGCTCCCACTCTTGAATACTCAAACTAACCACATTTTATATTTATATTTTCCGCTTATTACAATCATGTGCATTTCATTTTTTAACTCTGGGTAGGAATCTAGGGACCTCGGTTCTAGACCAACTTCAGTTACTGACTAGCTACTGGACTTTGGGTTTAAAGTCCCTTCAAGTTTTAAAATTCTACAATGCTCTCTCTATTCTTTCATTGGTTAAAAAAATTCAGACAGTTTGAACATGTTTAGTCTACAGAAATTAAGACTAGAAAAGGCACTGCATCTCCTTCATTTTGTGTCAAAACATTAGTCAGTGAAGGCAAGGATAGAAGTAAAAGCTTTAAAGTTGTAAGTAAAGCAATAGCTAAATATGAGAAGATTACCTGAAAGGTTGAGAAAAGCAATTATAATTATGAAGAATGTTTAACTGTCACTTTTTTCAAGATTTATTTACTTATTTCAAAGAGAGGAAGAGATGGGAGAGGAGGAAAGGGGGGCGGAGATGGAGGGAAGGAAGGATAAGAAGAGGAGAGAGGGAGAGGGAGAGGAAGAGCATATCTCCTATCAGTGTTCACTTCCCAAATGGCCACAATAGCCAGGACTTGGTCAGACCAAAGCCAGGAACCTGGGACTCCATAGGGTCTCCCTTGTGGGTGAAAGAGGCCCAAGCACTTGGGCCATAATCTGCTGCCTTCCCAGGCTTACTAGCAGGAAGCTGGATGGGGAACAGAGTAGCCAGGACTCAAACTGGTACTCCAATATGGAAGACCCACATCATAAGCAACGACTTACCAGCTGTGCCACAATGTAGTCCCCTTAATGGTCATTTATGTGATACATATAATAGCAAAACATGTTTGTTCCTAATGCTAATCACTGCCATAAGCATATTTTCTCCCATTTATTTTACCCTTATTGTACATCAGAAACTGGGATAAAGGTTGCACATACATTAGAGTTATACAACAGGTATAAGAATTATGCATTTTTATCCTCATTTTAAGGTGAGGAAATTGAGACCACCTTCCTTGGGTTGACTTGTATTTCAAATTTGAGAATATCTAAATCCACTACAATGCAATACTGGCTTCCAAACAAGAACATAGAGGAACATCAATCAATTAAATACTCATTAGAGATGTGTTAAAATTGCTTAAAATTTAAGTCTTTGGGTACCAGAGGTATCTTGTCAAAAGCTGAATTTTGAGCTCTTTACCTCTGTATGGAAGTTGCTACCACAGGTGTCCCTTTGGGCTTTGGCGGGCATTCTACTCCACTTGGACCACTCTACTACCATCCATTACTTCCTGTAAAAGACTTAATCATGCTTGTAAAGAACTATGTCAGCCCCGGTCCTCCATCTGAGAAGCTCCCAGAAGGTGAGGGCTTTTCTTTCATTCCTCACTGAGTTTCCCATGACATGAACAGTGCTAGATTCCCATGAGGCAGTCAAAAAGTGCAGTCCTACATGGATGAATAGATGAATGACATGGGCACTGGCTATACTGCTCAGTATACCTTGGCAGTCACCTAGTCATCTACTTTTTATTTTTTATACAATTCTTAAAAAAATATTTATTTATTTATTTATTTGAGAGGCACAGTTAGAGAGAGAGACAGAGTGAGAGGTCTTCCATCCACTGGTTCCCTCCCCAGGTGGTTGCAATGGCCAGAACTGAGCCAATCCCAAGCCATGAACTTCCTCTGGGTCTCCCACGTGGGTGCAGGGGCCTATGCACTTGGGCCATCTTCAACTGCTTTCCCAGGCACACCAGCAGGGAGCTGGATTAGTGGAGCTGCCTACACTCAAACCAGCACCTATAGGAATGTGGGTGCCACAGCTCCAGCCAGTCCTCTACCTTTTATGATGATGACCAATAAAGAAACAAGGGAATACTACCTGAGAAAACATCTTTTGCATCCCTTTTAAAAATAATCATGTAGGAGCTCTTGATGACAAAGGCAGGTAGGAGTAAGTCTTTTAATTAAGAAATAAGGTGATGTTTGGAAATGAGAAAATTACTAAAACAATCTTTTCCTGCAATTAGATAATGGAGAATATTTATATGGTCAGTTCTGATATACAGAGTACCAAGGATATCTGAGATCTACATGTTTATGCATACTTAATTATTTTCTCCTGAGGAGAATTTATAGGCCTGTATCACAAAGAATTAATGAAAAGAAACATTTTATGTGGATGATTTTAAATATTCTGCCATGAAATGATCTTCTTAACTCAATAAATACTAAAGGAGTGAGAATCTTGGGTCATAATGATAATTATGGTTTATTTTTCTGCTAATGGAAATATACACTTACACATATGAAATTTTGCTTAAAATTTGCTTGATAATGTTTTAAAATGTATTTTATTTATTTGAAAGGCAGAGAGAGAGAGAGAGAGGGAGAGAGAGAGAGAGAGGGAAACTATCTTCCATCTGCTGGTTCACTCTCCAAATGGCCAAAACAGGAAGAGCTGGATCAGTCTGAAGCCAAGAGCCTGGAACTCAATCTGACTGCCTTTCCCACAATTATGGCCAGCACTCAAGTCTTTGAGCTGTCACATTCTGCTTCCCAGGATAGGCATCAGTAGGAAGCTGGAATTTTAAATGAAACTGGGACTTATATCCAGGTACTCAAACATTGGATGCAGGCATCCCAAGCAGTGCTGACCCAAATGCCCAAGTCTTTGATGTTTATTTTTATAAAATTAATATAGAAATTATATATAATATATATTATTTTATAAATTTTACAAAGTCAAAATAGGAGTAGGTATTATGGTGCAATGGGTTAAGCTGTTCCCTTAGAATGTCTGCATCTCATATCACAGTCCCAGTTCAAGACCCGGCTACCCCACACTTCCTTTCTACCTTCCTGCTAATGCACCTGGGAAGCAGCAGACGATAGCCCACTTAGCTGGGTATCTGTCAGTCTTGTGGGAGACCTGGATGGAGTTCCTGGTTCTTGGCTTCAGTCTGGCCCATCCCTGGGTACTGAGTGCCATTTTGAGGGTGAACCAGCAGATGGAAGATCTCTATCTTCCTATTTCTTTTCACTCTTCCTTCAAATAAGTAACTCTTAAAAAAGTAAAAATATATGTGTGCTGCATGTATCTGTATATCTGTAAATCGATAAATCTAGATGTATCTGGAAATATAGATACGTACAAATATGTATGACTATGTATGTGTATGTGTACATACACACATGAAGACACTTCAGAAAGTTCATGGAAATGGAGCTTAAAAAGTTTAATTTGGTGCACAATTGGTTTTGAATCCCAGTCATCCATCACTTACTTGCTGCCTCTCAGGATATGCATTTGCAAGAAGCTGAAATAGGGAGCCAGAGCTAAGAATCAAACCAAGGCATGGAGAACAAACATCTTTTGCTACACCAAACACCCATTCTGACACGTGTTCATTGCTTAATACTTACAATGCCCTTAAAGGTTGGTGCTATCATCTCCATTTCAGAGAAGAACCAAACACAAAGAAACAAGGTTTTTTCTAATGGCATGGTCAATCTCAGACCCAGGATTTGGATGGACTTTTGTTCCTGGGACCAATGATTTAGCTATTCATCACAGTGGACTTGGATGTGTTTTGCTTAAAACCTTTGGTTCTTCATGACAATGTGACTCCCATGTGACAGTCCAGCTTACTCCATTGAAGGTGAGCGAAGCTAGACATGCAAACAGTGATGCATTTTGGCGGCCAGGACAAGCCAGTTTATCACATCTTTCCGTGATCACTACACTTCATTCTCATAGATGCACAGTGCTCAGATTTCAAAAGTGCTCCCTCAAAGCCATTTCACTAGTCATTCCAGTTCACCATAAGGAAATCCCTTCCAACAGATTTACTTGGATTCCCCTTTCCATATTCTTAGGATCAAAGGAAATGACAGATCACATGTTTGGTGTCATAAGAGGAGATATTCTGCATTCACTGTGTCAACACTTCTAGCATCTCATAGACTAGATGTTCATCCTAACTTACATCACCTATGAGGTTAGACTACAGCTCTTCCCCAGTGCTGAGGATCTATAGAATTTTTGGTTCTAATGGCTGCTTCTACATGTTTGCTGACTGCCTGAAGTCCATCATTTTGTCTGCCTTGACATTCCTCCCACATATATTTACTAAGCAAAAACTATGCCCAAGCACTATACTAAACCCTGAGATAGGACACGATGGAAGAGAAATGGTTTTTGACCTCAGGAATTTCACAGTTGGATAGTAGAGGGAAGACCACCAAACAGGCAATGTTTATGTTCCAACCTGAGCTCTGGAACAGAAGTTAACTGATGTCAAGTCTCACAGAACACATTGGGGTTGGCCATGTGCAGAAACATGGCAAGAACTAGTCACTGGGTTCCAAAAAGGAGTGTGTTGCTGCACCCTAAGATGAGAAGTGAGAATTAGAGAGAGTGTTGGAGACAAGGCAAGGCCCCATTATTTAGCTACTTACCCTATAGATCATGGGAAACCACTGCAATGTTTTATCAGGGGAGTGGTGAGGCCATATTTGTGTTCTAGATGGCCATGATGGAAGCTGGTAGAAATGATTGATGAAAGTGGGCTTTGGTCTAACAGTTAAGAAGCCAGCTGTGATACCTACATCCCAAAGCAGAGCCTCTGGCTACAGGCTCTGGTGCTGCTCCTGATTTTTGTTTCCTGTTGATGTATACACTGAGAGGTGGCAGGTAATGATTCAAGAATTTGGGTCCTTGGGGCTAGCACTGTGGCATAGTGGGTAAAGCCGCCACCTGCAGTGCTGGCGTCTGCACAGGTTCAAGTCCTGGCAGTTCTACTTCCAATCCAGATCTCTGCTATGGCCTCAGAAAGCAGTGGAAGATGTCCAAAGTCCTTGGGACCCTGCACCTGCATGGGAGATCTGGAGGAAGCTCCTGGCTCCTGGCTTTGGATCGGCGCAGCTCTGGCCGTTGTGGCCAACTGGGGAGTGAACCATCAGATAGAAGACCCTTCTCTCTCTGCCTCTCCTTCTCTCTCTGTGTAACTCTTTCAAATAAATAAATAAATCTTTTTAAAAAAGAGTTTGGGTCCTTGCTACTCACATGGGAAACCTGGGCTGAGTTCCTGAGTCCCAACTTCAGCCTGGTCCTCCCCTGGTCATTGTGGGTATTTGGGAGTGAACTAGTGGATTGGAGTTCACTCTCTCGCTCTTTCTTTCTCTCTCTCAAATAAATTTTAAAACTAATAATAAAAGTTGATTGGTTAAAAATACTGATGTGAAGCAGAGATCAGCCTAGAAACTGAATAAAGTTGTTTGGGTTTGTAAGTTACCCTGGACAACTTCAATATCACTCACTTCTTATCTGTTCTCCTCAGTGTTACCCATAGTCTGGGGCCCTGGTCCTACCTGCTGGTCACTGCTCACCATGCCTCCTTTGACTTTTCAATCACCTGGACACGAGGATCCCAACCTTGCTATGACTCAGGTCAGTTAGGGTCTAAGTTGATCTTAACATAATTCTGCATCATGTACATTCTGTGTTTTTCTTTCACTTATTGGTCTATAATCTTCTATTTGTGATACCAAAAAAAATCAGAATTGTCTTAAATCTAAGTATTTTAATAAGATTGGGAAAACTCATGTGGCCACAGAGTTGGGCCTAAATTTACGTGACAACTTCATGTAAATGCAAAAATACGTTGTCATAGAAATACTAATGATTACAAGTTGCTTGTTCAGACATTTCTGGGGGTACATGTTCTGTGTTACCATTCTGAAACCCAAAACAGTCTGCATTTGGCCACCGGGGTTGCTAATCAGGATTGTGGGCCTGAATCTGTTTTCTCTTGTGCCTTTGATGCAAAATCAATAACTGTGACCAAATTTTAACATGTGGTGGTCCAGTTGAGTGTCTCAGTTATTTTCATCAATGCAGTTGGGTTACGAGAGCCCCTTTTTGTGCACATTTATTGCCCTATCAAGGAACTCATTGAGAGAGCAGCTGCTTGAGTTAAAACCCTCAGAAATATCTGTCAGTTAAAGTTGCATATATATGTAATATCAAGGACCTATTTAACCTCTGCACTGATATTTCAAAGCAACAGTTTATTCAATTAAAGGAGAACATTTAAAAACAGATAATATTTTTTGCAGTATCTTAGCAACAGGTGATTGAACCCATGCCTAGAACTAAGAGTTGAGATTTTGCCAAAAGGGCCACATACTAGTGATATCTTCCTTTTAACAAATGGAATAAATCTAATATTGTTTTGGACAGTTGTGCTGGATTGCATCATAATATGAAATCCTGACAACAGTCACAGCAGGGAGAGGACAAGCAGAAAGTAAAGGTTGGGTCGTATGGATCCTTGCCGCTTTGGAGTGAGAAGAGAAAATACTGTGGACTCCTTCCTGTCTAAGCTTCATTCAGGTGCCTTAAACAAGAGCAATCAAGTGAGTTTATTCCCAGGATCCCAAGTCACTTAGAACTCAGAAACCTCAGAGACAAGATTTTCTCCTTCATTCTTTATGGCTTCACTCCTACTAGAGGTTAGCACAGGATTAGAATTAATTCTTGTGACACTGTAACATTGGCATCCCATACGGGCATTGGCTCATGTCCTGGCTACTCCATTTTTGATCTAGCTTCCTGCTAATTGTCTCTAAAAGCAGTGGAAAATGGACCAAGTGTTTGGGCCCGTTCCTCTCATGTGGGAGACCAGGATGAAGCTTGTGGTTTAGGACTGGCCCAGCTTTGGCAGTTGAGGTCATCAGGGAGGAAGACAGTGGATGAAAGATCTCTCTCTCCCTCTAACGCTGACTCTCAAATAAATAAATAAATAAATCTTTAAAAAAAAGTATCAGTGCTTCTTAAGGCATTTGGAAGTTGATGTTTGCCTCACTGTAGAAAACTGTGTGTCTCAAATGCACACAAAAAAGAGTTCATGGTTTCAGAGGATTTATAGAATAGTATAAACTCAACTTTGAATTCCATAATTGTCTACCATGCTCTGGTTATAAATCACTCTGCCCCATCTGCCAACTTCAGTGGAACTAGAGAGATGCAGGGGGACTGAAGTGACACTAGAGTTTCCCTGTGTTAATTGTTTGTGTCATGGTATAACTTCTATGTTCATAGGAGTATTAAATGGAGTGAGCATGTTGGGGGCATAGCATGTGTCTATGCTAATTAATGCTGAAACCCGTCTTTTTTTTTTTTTTTTAGAGCAGTCCTACCCTTGGACATTTGCATGAAAGTCAGTAGATAAGATGTTCAACACTAAAGAAAATCTCCTTTTAAAAACTATAATTAAAACAAACTTTAATATACTCTCCAGAATGTCTTCAGTCAAGGTCAGCTGTCCAGATAGGTTTCCAAGAAGTCCAAAGTATATAATAACAACCTCCTACATTTGCTGCAATAATGAGATAATGTATGTGAAATACCTAGTATAGTATGGTAACATATCAGTGCCCAGCATATTGTAGTAATTAATATCACAATTATTGGATAGTAATTATAATCTTGTAGTATGATGCAATTGCTAGCATTATCCCAGACTCAATTTAGATGAAGCCAAAAGAGACCACACATTGAAACAGAGAACAATTTAAAATATTTCTTAGGTCTGCTAGAAACTCCCTGATCAGAAGAAATCTGGCTGTCTTTAATTTTTTAATTCAGTCATCAACAAACATTTACTATTTTCAGAGCTCTAATTTCTACCAGGCACTGTTCTAGGTGCCAGGGATTCAAAAATAAGTAAAATATGCTTTCGATCCTTTTGGAGAGACATACATAAATGGATCTTTGTGATATTGTGAGGACAGTGAAAGAGACAGTCACACACTCTAATGGGAAGGCAAAGGAGGTTGGTCTGACCTGAGTCAGCAAAGGAAGTGTCTTAGCCCAAGTTCCCTCAAATAGAGAAACTGAGGCTAAACCCCAGAAAATCAGGACTGCGTTGAGAACGAACGACATCAGAGAAGTCACAAACGCAATGGTGAGAAGGTTCACTACCAATGCGGCCACAGTTTCATGACAAATATAAATGATTGTTGGTTTTTGAAAAAAAAATTGTATTTATTTATTTGAGAGGCAGATAGAGAGGGAGAGAATGTTCGCATCTGTTGGCTCATACCCCAAATGCCTGCAATAAGAACTGGGAACTTAACCCAGATCTTCTATGTGGGTGGCAGGAACCCAATTACTTGAGCCATCATCACTGCCTCCCAGGGCCTGCATTAGCGGGAAGCTGAAATGGAGAGTGGAGCCAAGACTCAAACCCAGGGACCCCGACATGCGACATGGGGGTCTCACCACCAGCAAGTGCTGCTCCCGTGATTGTTCCTTCACTTACATCATCCTGAGAGAAAATGTGAACTACCTGTTCTTAGAAAAACAGGTGGGGTCTGGGAGGGAAGAGTAGGTTTTCTGCTGGATTTCTCCTATTCTTTGTCTCCCAATCCACTAACTCCTGGCTTCTCTGGAGCACAACCCCAGGCCAATGGGCCTCTCTGTCAGCTGGCAGAGTGCACAGCAGTCTGCAAGCTGCAGTAGAGATTGGCAGCTACAGCAAGCTGGCACCGTCACTGTGGGAGAGGTTCAAGCTCTCGTTCAGACTTTTTAGTCTAGGAAGTACAAGTGACCGAGACCCAGAGCAAGGGCAAGGCTTGCTGCCTGGATATAGGGGTAATGCAAGAGCTTTATTTAAGGCTAACAGGGCTTTTACTTAAGAACTTTTACTTGAGGCTAACAGGGCTATGAATGTAGTAGAGGGGGAAGCATATAACAGAGAACATAGACCCCCCCCCCCCCCAGAGACTGAAAAAGTAAGGGGAAGTGGAAGGGAAAGCAGAGAACCCAGAAAACTTCCTCCTGCAGAAGTACCCTTGCATCTATAATACACGCCTTCCCCCTGGGGAAGCAAAAAGCCAATCCTCCCCTTCACCCAATTGCTCTGACTAGCGTCCATACATTCCTCCAGCTCATCTTTCAGTTCTGCCCCTCCAGGTGGCTCTATTGGTGTCTCAAGGACACAGTGAACAGATCACCCCTGAGGTGTTCACAGTGACAGATACACAGACGATGCCTGGTAGTCAACACTCCTCCAGAAACGTACCATAAATGGGAGCTCACAGAGGCAGTAAAAAGGCTCCATGTATCCGAGAAGAGGTAGCAGGTAATCAGAGCCTTGGCTTCGTTTGTCCTACAGAAAGGACAGAGCCATACGTCTGTGGCAAGAGGCATCATGCATAAGGGAGAACTGAGTGGGGCCGTGCTCTGCGCAATGACTGGTTGAGGGGACAGTGTGCCTGCAGCCTGGGCATCACCCCAAATCAGAAAGCAGGGCAATGGCAGACCTAGAATGGGAGCACACAGCACTCATGTCCAACAGACTCATTTTCCTGAAGAGGGATATGCTCCCGCCGTGCCAATCAAATACCACTTCCAAAGCACTCCATTCTTTTAAGGCTGAGCTTAGTGGGGCCACCCAAAAGGAAAGGAAAGAGACTTTGCTCTTGGAACACTGTCTTGCATGAGCCCATCCTGACACAGCCCTCTGTTGGAAAACTCTCTCCCACCCCAGCTCACCTTGGGGTCAGCCCACCAGAAATGTGCTTAGAGTCACAGCACAGCTGGCAACAGATAACACCTCGCCTCTGCCTTTGATCTGGGAGCATGGTGATCGTCAGACTGTACATTTCCGCACGTGATGAAAACACTAACAATACCTCGGCCCCAAACCTTAACCCTGAGCCATGAGGTTGATAAAGTCCTCCAGTGCAGGCAGAGGCACAGCCTGTAGCCTGGGCCCCATTGTTGTTTAGAGAAAACCTCACGGGTAGTCTGCCTGGTGTGCGACATGATGAGCCACGCTAGCAGAGCAGGAAACTTGTTCCTCTGCAGGCAGATGCCATATTCAAATGAAAGTTGTGTTACACATGGGATATGAAAAAAAATAAAACTTAAGAATGTTTGTTATTAAACTCAGGCCGACTGGCCCACCCCATGCATGGAGCCAATCTGCGTCGGAGTTGAGAAGAAAACTTGGAAGGATGTCTCCAGGCTTTGGCACAGCACAGACTTTCTGGGCCTTGGTGACATCTAGGTGCTTTGTAATGTAGCACATTTGTTATGCTGTTTAAATATGTATGTGCTGGGTACAGAAAGCTAATAGCTGGAACAATAAGGTAATCCTATCTGGTTCCCAATGAAAAACACGAGCACAGGGCTACTTGCTGCCAGGGTTCTGCCATTCTTGCTTAATTCTGTCTTTCAGTTATGTGATATCTTTGAAGGCATACTTGGTTAAAACTGCATGGAGAAAATGAGCCACAAACAGTATCCACTCTGCCTTGGAGAACCAGGAGGCCAATTAAGCATAGTTTCAATTAGAGCTCAACGAAACCACCAAGGAAAAGTTGCTGCTCTCTCACGGAAGCATACATTCAGCTGTACCAGCAGCCTGCTGCATCATCTCTGGCAGATGCCGAATGTGGGGAAAGAGGTGAGAATCAAAAAGGAGAGCTGTATCCAGGTTCAAAAGAGGGAGAGAGGCAGGGAGAGACCAAAACTCTTTGTCAAATTAGAGGCAGAAGTCTCCTCTTGGTGCATGGGGGACACAATTTTGAGGAAAAAGTTTCAGCCAGGATGGAACAAAAAGCAAAGACATAGGTAGGAGTGCAGCTGCAGGGAGAGGCTGATGACTTTGAAGACAAACAGGTCACCAGTGGATTTGTGAAGATCAGAGCCTTGTTCACCATCAAGTGCTGCCTGGAATGAGACAGGGATGTATCCAGGTTTTCCTGGGCTCCAGCAGATGGAGCCTGCTTGCTTTAACTTCCTGTTCCTGTATTCTTTCTGATGCTTGCAGAAGTAACATGGGTTGGAGGAAAGAGCTCAGAACCTGAACTTGGGAAACTCCAATTTTACATTCTGGCCCTGTATATTCACTGGGGGTAAATTATTTAGACACCTTCTTTCAGTTCCTTTATGTATAACATTTGACAATCTTCTTGAATTTGTAGCTTTTTTTTTTTTTTTGACAGGCATAGTGGACAGTGAGAGAAAGAGAAACAGAGAGAAAGGTCTTCCTTTTACCATTGGTTCACCCTCCAATGGCCGCCGCGGCCGGCGCGCTGCAGCCGGGGCACCACGCTGATCCGATGGCAGGAGCCAGGTACTTATCCTGGTCTCCCATGGGGTGCAGGTTGGGCCATCCTCCACTGCACTCCCTGGCCACAGCAGAGAGCTGGCCTGGAAGAGGGGCAACCGGGACAGAATCTGGCGCCCCAACCGGGGCTAGAACCCAGTGTACTGGTGCCGCAAGGCGGAGGATTAGCCTAGTGAGCCGTGGCGCCGGCCGAATTTGTAGCTTTTTATAAGAACTCAAAATAACACATAGGAAATGGTTAAGTATGGTATCTAACTTAAAGTGGGATTCCAACAAATAAATAACCCTCTAAACATCAAGCACAGTGAGGCCTCAGTAGGTACCAAACAGAACTCCATTGGCTCTTCTCTCCAATTCTGCATCACCAGTCAACTGCACTCTCTTCCTACTCTGCTAGGAATGTGTTCTATCTCACCTGGCCACATCAGGAGCTGGTTAGTTCATGTGATTTCTTTAGGTTTTCATCTGCTACACCTGTTCCTCTCAGCAGTCTTTGCTGATTCTCTAAGACAGAAAAATTCTGTAGCCCTCTTCCATGTCCCTAATATCCCGGAGTGGGCTTTACTCCATTGGGAGTTCATGTCCCCTTGTCTCTATGTCACCAGCCTGTGAGCCTCCTAATATTTAGGTCTCTTTCCCTCCATAGCTTCCCCATGGCTAATATGGAGTGAAGCATATATGCATATATGCAATGAATGAATGGATGGAAGATGTGTAATATGAGATGAGTTACCATGCTCTCCCTCTCCCAGCTGAGAGGTCACACATTTCTCAGTCATGTACATGCTTCCCTCTTCTTGTTTCTGACTGTGGAAACAGACAGGGGAGACCTCAGTAAACCACACCCAAGAGATAAGACTGTAAATGTCACTTTCCTGGATGGACATTTATGGAATCAGCCATCGTGGAAGCCACTGTTATACTCAGAAAGCATCTGCATGCATTGAGAGAGGGTGAATCAAAATCATTTCGCAACCAGAACTCACTCATAGGCATGGAGAAATTTCTCTATATGGTTATAGAATCAGTTCAGTGGGATTTTCACGGGCCACAAAGTAAGATTCAAATGCTTTTGTACACGTTGGCCCAATGACATTCCCAAGAAGCTAAAGTCTTATTAGAAGGCACATCAAGTCCTAGATAGGAGAAGAGCAGAACATGGACCCACACTTTACAGCTGTGGTTGGTTGAAGACCTTCTCTCTAGCCTCAGAGAAGCTTGGTAACAAACCAGACTGATTTTCTCTCTTGTTTACATTATTTTAAGACCTTCCCAATCTCTCCAAGCAGCCTGGATCTAAAATAAATGAGAGATTAGCAAGGTGCATACCTGCTTTGGAGGTGTGGATAGGCATGGAAATCCAAATTCTAGCCTGAAAATTCTAAAGATATTTAGAGAGTATAGCTTTAGATTCCCAGCCATGTGGGTTTATAAACATTCCATTTTTAGACAAACTTAATACCCAATCTTTGGCATTGTTTGGCAACCCCATGAATCACTAAAGGGGTAGAACCATTTCCAAATTTGCTGTCAGAACAATAGAGAGCATATGGGTTAGTCTTCCCTCTTCAGGCAGGCTGGCTGTTATGAAACAGATAACTGACACTAACACTGAGCTCAATTTCTTTTCCCAACTCGCCAGTCTAGTAAGATCCTCTTCCTTCCAGGACATGAAGGGTAGAAAAGACAGGAGTGTGACACTGGCTAAAAGTCTCTCCATGAGGAAACACCCATCCATGACAACACTATGGCTTTCTGCTACCAATGAAAGAAAACAGCTTGTCCTCTACTGGTGAGATATTTGGCATAATCATGACAAAATAGCAATCAATGAAGATTGTATTTGCTCTTGAGGTATATTTATAAGAGTCAAGGCAACTAAAATAGAGGTCAGTGTTCTCAAGCAGTAGAATTTTGGTCTCCTTACTCCAATATGGGAGCAAAAATAATCACAATAAAGTTGGATAATCCCCAAGATTTGGTCAGGATCTTAACAGCTACTCCTGGCCTTGTTCAGCAAACACTGACCAATTTCTCAGAATTTCTGTAGCTAGAATCATATGCCATAAGATTTGATGGTTAAAATGATTATGTTCTGGGGCCAGAGTTGTGGTGTAGTGGGTAAAGCCACTGCCTGTGGTGCTGGCATCCCATATCGGCACTGGTTCCAGTCCTGGCGGCTCCACTTCTGATCCAGCTCTCTGCTATGGCCTGGGAAAGCAGTAGAAGTTGGCCCAATTCCTTAGGCCCCTGCACCCATGTGGATGACTTGGAAGAAGCTCCTGGCTCCTGGCTTTGGATCGGCGCAACTCCAGCCGTTGTGGCCAACTGGAGAGTAAACCAGCGGGTGGAAGACCTCTCTCCTTCTCTGCCTTTCCTTCTCTCTCCATGTAACTCTGATTTTCAAATAAATGAATAAATCTTTAAAAAATGATTATGTCCTAAGAATGGGCTTAACATAGAGTTAGTTAATAATGTTCTTAAAGATCATTTACTAAGAATGGATAATTAATATACATTCCAGATTGATATTCAACATCTAATATAACTAATGGCTTTTAGTATTTCTCAAACAGGTTAGCTAAAATTTAATTACTCAAAATTCTGTTACTTTTACTGCATTGTCATCTAAAACAAATAAAAGTGAGTCATGATTTCTGTCAGTTAAATAAATATATTCTGCTAAAGCTTAAATTATCATCCATCTTAGCCAAGGGGCAATATATTATATTAGCAGTCAGTGACTGATTAGTTATTTGTTCTCCTAAAGAGTAACCAAAGGAGATTAATATTCTGATGAACTTGTCACTGATCCTAAGGAGTGCCTGGCTTTCTTTCATCATATAACCTATAATGTGTCAGACATAAATTCCATTATAATTACAATTAGAACTAATGCCTTCCAAATTATATTTAATGGAAAGGTCATTATTTTAAGTACAAATAATTTTTTTCTTAAAAGTTTTAAATGAATTCCAATGGGGGGGAAGTGTAAGTAAATTAATGTTGAGAAAAAAAAAAACTAAGTAAATCAAAAGCACATCAGGAAAAAAGTATGTTTTGGTTATTTTTCCAGCTGGGTTACATTTTCCCCTCAAGTTCTGCTAATATTGGTTATTAGGTGATTGTGGGAGCATGGAGGAGGAGAGTGAAGAAAAAAAAGAAAAGGAAGATAGGGTCTCACACTGGCCATGCACTTGGTATGCTATAGATACCTTGCAAGATGCTTTAAAAATTACTTCTTTTAATTCTCACACAGCTCTATAAATTCTGTAAGTTTTCTACATTACAGAGAAGCAAAATGAAATCTTACCAAGGTTAAATCCCCTAAGAAATTTTAAACCAGCAGAGAAATAAGGAAATGAGAATTAAATCTTGGCCTATCTAGCTCCCACCATGCTCACTTCCCATGCTTCTGCCAAGCCATGTTGTTGCTTCTCATTCTTTTTGGGTAATGACAGCACTGGCAAGAGGTTCACATCTCCACAATGTGAATGCACAAAGACCTTACCTAGATTAGGGTTGAGTGATGTAGAGACAGAGTCTACCCTGCAGAGCCCAGTCTCTCTCCCTGGGGCCAGCATTGTGCCCAGCAGTTTAAGCTGTCTCTTGCAAAACCAACATCCCATATGAGTGCTAGTTCCACTTCTAGCTACTCTGCTTCTTGCTAGTGTACCTGGGAAGGCAGCAAAGGATGCCCCAAGAGCTTGGGCTACTGCCATCCATATAGGAGACCAGGATGGAATTCTTGGCTCCTGGCTTCAATCCAGCATAGACCTGGCTGTTGTGGCCATATGTGATCCACATATGGAAGATTTCTCTTCTCTCTGTCCATCTCTCTCTTTCTGACTCTGCCTTTCAAAGAATAAAAAAAATCTTAAAATAAAAAAAAAATCCTGATCTTTCTGTGATGGAGGATCACCCATGTTCTTCTCATATATTTCCGAAATCATCAATTAATATGTAAGGATTATAAAAGACAAGTAAAGCAAATGCTGATTCTGTATCTTGGCAGCAAGACTTTTCAACATGAAAAGAGTATATTAGAAATTGATCATGCTGTGAAATGACCATGAGATTTAGAATTAAAAAAAAAAAACAAGCTTGAAGCCTGAAGAAGTCACACATGAATTAAAAACAAAAAGACACACGGTCTATACCTTGCTAACACACACACACATGCACAGATCCCCATATCAGATAGAGTTTATTCTGATAAACAATTTAGAAGCTGGGATGGATCAGGGAAGGCAGATAGGGGGTGGTTGGAGAATGTGAACGAAAACACAGCAGGGTGAATGCCAGGCTCTGGTGTTGTGGAGCACAGTGGGTGATGGTGACTCATGAGGATGTACAATATCCTGTATAAAGAATTAGAAGAGAGGAGATGGCTCGGCACACAAAGAAAAGATAAGGAAATGGGAAGGCTGGCTGCCAGATAGAGTCAGCTTTAGCCATACGTATGTGCTGAAAATTGCATTATTCCCCTGAAATATGTGTGTAAGGATTACAGATTAATCTAAAATTAAAAAATAGGGTGCACATTGTAGCACAGTGAGTAAACCGTCACTTGGGATGCCCGCTGTTGAGTAAGCCCGTAGCTCATTTCAGAGTGCCAGTTTCTGTCTTGGCTTCCTGGAAAGGCAGCAAATGATACCCATGTACTTGGGTCCCTGCTACCCATGTGGGAGACCCTGATGGAATTCCAGGCTCCTGGCTCTGTCTTGACCTAGCCCTGGCTGTTGTGGGCATTTGGTGAGTGAACCAATGGATAGAAGATACTTCTCTCTCTCTCTCTCTCTCTCTCTCTGTCACTCTTCATTTCAGATTAATGAATGAATGAATGAAAATAAAATTTAAAAATAAGTTCCAAAGAAAAACACTTTCCGTTGCTGTTTGTGACCTTGGACAAGCCACTTCCCCAGTCTGCACCTCAGATTCCTCATCTATGAACAGTAAATGTAAGTCCAACAACAAGTAGAACCCTTCTTCACCATGTTTTGTAACTCATTTCAGTACATGGTACTGCATTCATGTGGACAGCAAAGGCTCATTTAGCATTAACTGTGTTAGGTGGAGGCGTCCTTTGATATCAGATGGAGCCTCAAAATCCCAGATCTTGTGGAGTTCACGGTCTGTTTGCAAGAGAAAAGCAAGGCAAGAGAGTCAGGCCTGAGAAGTATAATATCAGGAGTAACCCTCTGGACTAAAGAACACAGAGAAGGGGAAATTCATTTCAGAATGGAAGTGTTTTAACTCAGGTCAGGTACAGAGAAGAGGATAACTAGGGTTAACATAGAAGGCTTTCCAGGAAAGAAGAGTTGGGAATTTTCATATTAAATCCAATGGGGCAATTGTCAGTTTTTCTCTTTTATATAAGAAACTGAAGTTCACAGCAAAATATCCAAGTTTACCAGCTATTGAATTTTAAATTTCAGACTTAGAAATTTCCATTTGAATTATTCTGTGCTTCTGCATTCTTCCCAGTAAGGTAACTGTCAAGGAGCAATTTAGTCCTCTTCACTGCAGCCCACCCTACTGCCTCTGAGGAAAAAAGTTTAATCCCTGTAGATGTTGGGAGGGAGCCCTACGGGAGTCAGTGAGGCAGCAGTGGCCAGGAGCTGAGGCCCAGCCAGTCACCACTGAGCCTATTAAATGTATCAGATGTCATCGGTACCTCCTTTATCCTTCTCACTTTGGACCTCACAGGCTGATAAGAAGAGGAAAGCGTTATAACCCAGAAGTAAAACTGTTGCATGATTATAACCTTGACAGCCTCCCTCTAATGAGCTTCCCTGCAGATAGGGAGAGGGCAGAGTGCTTTGATCTCCCAGAGCAGGGGGCTGAAAGGACCACTGTTTGAGCATAGCCCTCTGATGGGGTCCAGTCTTCTAGTAATCAAAGTCACAAGCTACCATCTGAGCCATTTGTGAACCACAGATAAGATTAGCTGCTCATTTGATAGATCAACCATTGCCATCAATGGGGGCTAATTGTATCTGAAATATGACCAGGCAAGTGTCAGCTCCTGGAGAAAAGCATTTCCTTTATCCTGTGTTTAAAGCTGATGCAACAATTTTGTTTGGAAACTTGAGCAAAACATAACATGTGCAGCATTTTTCTCCTTTTACTCCCAACCATAAGAGGAAACATGCGTTTCTTTGAATTAGAAATTGATCTTTACTAAATTTTTTTTACAAAGATGCTGCATTATAGTGTTAGAGAATAGGCATTTTGGGGGTGGACAACTGTAGATCCAGGAATAATTGCACCATGAAATTACTTCATAGCTTCACAGTTAAAAAAGGAAAGTGTTCAGGGGTTGGGAAATCATGTCCAAGAAGACGTGCTTTGAAATTCTAGAATGTTGTGTGCCATAGGGAAGAAAGGATGATTGGTCATTTGGATTTTGAAGGCATTTATAAGGGCTGCATTTTGCCTCAGAAGCTGGTGTAACTGACAGCTTTACTTTCTTAGAATTTATTCCCCCATCAATAGAACTTGGGCTCAAAGTGAATCATGGTCAGGCAACTTGGACAGCCCTTGTGCTCTGGCAAATGAAGAAAGCCCATTGTTCAACTCCACATCCATTGAAGCTGGCTGTTCGTTACTTTAAGAGATCACCGTTCTTCTACATTCTCCAGACACAGTGTGGTACAGGAGCCAGAAAATGTGGTTTCTCATCCTCTGGGAATGGCTGTGTGTGTGTGATTTTGAAGCATTTTTGCCTTTTTATTTTATGAAGGAGAGGACACTAATCCCCCATTCCCACTTCACCCAGCTACAGCTTTGGCTTCTCTATTTCCAGCCTTATCCACTATAGCCCTTAAATTGCTAGGTTGTCCCAGTGTCCAGGCAGCTAGTAAAAGCTGCCTGAAAATGGCAAGGTATGATGACAGGCGGCTCATTACAGTTCCCAAAATACATAGACCCAAAATAGCCCTGTGTAGTTGGGGTAAGGAAAGAAGGAGAATACCTAAAACAGTGATACTCCAAGTCTCCTGTGCTGGAAAAAGCACTAGCGAAGAGTCCCCACTACTCCTCCAAACCCTGAAGCTCTGATGATCATAGGGGGAGCGCCTTCAGTGACTTTTTCCTGCTTCCTAATCTTGACAATCAGCATCTGACAGTTGCTGGAGATGGAGACCACAGGGACAGTGTTCCAATAAGACCTACCAGGTCCAGCTTTCAGGACCACAGGACATTATAGGTAGACAGGCATTTATAGAAAACATCACCCTCGGCCGGCGCCGCGGCTCACTAGGCTAATCCTCCGCCTAGCGGCGCCGGCACACCGGGTTCTAGTCCCGGTCGGGGCGCCGGATTCTGTCCCGGTTGCCCCTCTTCCAAGCCAGCCCTCTGCTGTGGCCAGGGAGTGCAGTGGAGGATGGCCCAGGTGCTTGGGCCCTGCACCCCATGGGAGACCAGGAAAAGCACCTGGCTCCTGGCTCCTGCCATCGGATCAGCATGGTGCGCCAGCCGCAGCGCGCCGGCCGTGGCGGCCATTGGAGGGTGAACCAACGGCAAAGGAAGACCTTTCTCTCTGTCTCTCTCTCTCTCACTGTCCACTCTGCCTGTCAAAAAAAAAAAAAAAAAAAAAGAAAACATCACCCTCAAAGTGCACCAGGTCTTCTGAGAAGCATTTTTTATCCCCTAGCCCATTTAATGCTCACCAGTAACCTCGGTAGGAGTTAGTTATGACTTCTGCTTTTGATATGACTGATGGCAGAATTCTCATTTTTTTAATCCCATGTGCTGTGGTTTGGATGTGGTCTGTCGCCCATATACTCATGTACTGGAATCCTGGTGCTCAGTGTAGTGATGCTAAGAGCTGGTGGGGCCTTTAAGAGGTAAGGTCTACTGGGAGCCTGTTAAGCCACTGAGGATGTGCCTTTTGGAAGGGATTGATGTAATTCTCATGGGACCAGGCTTCCCTTCTCACCTGATCAGTGTGATCCTTTCCACTTGCGTGCACTCTCATTGTGAAGCTGCCATTCACAATGAGGTCCTGCCAGAGCAGAATCAATGTTGGTGCTATGTCCTTTAACCTCCACAACTGTGAGCTAAATAGAATTCTTTTCTTTATGAAGTATCTAGCCCTCTGTATCTCTTAAAAATATTTATTTAGTTACTTGAATGGCAGAGTGAGAGAGAGTGACCCAGAAACAGAGAAAGAGAGATCTTCAATGTGCTGGTTGACTCCCCAAATGGCTGTAACAGGCAGGTCTGTACCAGGCCAAATCCAGAAGCCAGGAACTCAATCCAGTGGCAGGGACTCAAGTACTTGGGATATTTCATGATGCTTTTCCAGGAACCTTAGCAGGAAGCTGGATTGGAGGGGCCAGGACTTGAACCATCACTTCAATATGGAATGCCAGCATCACAAGCTGGGGCTCAACACACTCTGTCACAGTGGTGGTCCTGAGCCTCAGGTGTCTTGTTATATTAATGGGAAATTTGCTAACACATTGTGCAATAGGCCACTTAGACCATTGTTCCACCTTCCTTTTCTAGCAAAGCTTTTGATTGACCCTCTACAATAAGCCTCTTCCCATCAGAACAGTCCTAAAGTTTCTTCTCAGTGTTAACTTTAACCACTACAGTTAAATCAATAAATGCACAGCTGAGAGAGTGAGCAGAGATATTTAGGCACTTTTTTCCAAGTCCCACAGTTTGCAGACCAAGTTCACGTTTATAGAAGAGCTGAAACTGGAATCCTGGGCTCTTAATTCCAAGACCAGCTACATGTGTGATCAGCATCTGCTCCAAAGCACAAGGTAAATCTATTCTGCACCTGATGTGCACTGGAAAGCGGCCAATGGAAGATGCCAGGAGAAAGACTTTGAATATTCAAGAGGACCACACACACTATGAAGAACTGAGTATCAATTTCCAATCATGACTGGCGAATCATGAACTTGCTTCCTGGCACACTCTAGGATGTGATCATACCTTGCCCAAGAACCCTGAACAGCTCAGGATTGCACTACTTGACCCAGTTGTTAACTCCGTTTGTTAAAATTGAGATTGGTGATCACAGTGCTATATTGGGTCCTGCCTGGACCATGCCAAAGGGTCTATCTATGAAATTAGGGAGACTGAACTCAGACACAGCACATGAGTACTCTTGGGTTTGATTCTATGTGTCTTGTGGGGGAGGCGGGGGAGGATGATCTGTGCCTTGCTCTGAGAATAAGGAACAGATTTGTCCTTTCCTGCAGGATTATGGGTAAAGAATGAGATTTTCTTTTTTTTTAAACTTTTATTTAATGAATATAAATTTCCAAAGTACAGTTTATGGATTACAATGGACCCCCCCCCCCATAATTTCCCTCCCATCCACCACCCTCCCCTCTCTCGCTCCCTCTCCTCTTCCAAGAATGAGATTTTCCATGGGCTGGGCAATGTTTCTTCTCTGGGCCTCCAGCCTAACAGCTAACGTTCCGCCTTAGGTGGCTTTGGTCATTCCACTGATTTCTTCACCTCACGCAGACTTTCAGTTTTTACCTTTGCAGTTTGAGCCCTTATCCAGAAGAAACATCTTCACCCATTTCCTGCATTTTGATTCTGTGAAGCACAGATTAACTCATTAAGTGCCCAGTGCCTGCCACACAGACTCAGTGCTGTGAGCTCAGGGAAGTACAGAAGACTGGTCTCTGGGCATCACAGAAGCATACTCTAGAGGTCAGACTCTCCCAGGCATTACGTTTTCCCAGAATTACAAATAGCAAAGGGACATAATTACAAAGCTTCCTCCAAAGTTAGGAGGTCTGAATTCTAATCCATGTTCCATCAACTATCTCACTCTGGACAAGTTCTTTTTAAAATTCTCTGGTTCTCAAAGCTTGTATGAATCTAAGACTTACCTCCAAAGAGCAGTGTGAAAGAGGCTGATTCACCCTAGGCACTGGAAGCCCAAGTACTGAAGGACATACCACAAAATACCCGACCACTACTCCTCAAGCGTGTCAAAGACAGGGAGGGCAAGAAAAGGCCAAGAAACTGTCACAGCTAGGAGGAAAGAAAGGTGTGATGTCTAAATATAGTGTGGGACTGTGATTGGTTGAACACAGTGTTCATGTGTTCAGGGGACACCAGGGAGTCAGATCCAGGCACCAGTATCTTCATTGTCTGGTGAGGGCCTTTTTCCTCACAGATGATGCCTCCTAAGCATCATCACAAGGCAGAGGGACAAGACAGTTCTCTTGGGCCCTAAGGGCACCAATCCCACACATGAAGACTTTGCCCATGGGAACTAATCACTTTCCAATGCACCACCTCTTAATACTTCAGTCTGTATAGGAGAACCTGCATACACTTAGACAACAGCACTGGGTGAGACCGCTAAGACTCTAGTTAATAGTGTGGTATTGATGCTAATTCATTTGTTTGGATACGGCTACATATGACGTTAACATTAGAGCAAGCTGACCAAAAGTATATGGAAACATTTTATAGTACCTTTGGAACTTTTCTGCAAATGAGAAATAGTTTTTAAATAAAAAATGAAAAAAAATTAATAAAAATGTGATGATGCATTTTCCAAGAAAGTGGGATTGTCAATTTCTGAAGAGTAGAGCTCCTTTTTTCCTCTTTGTATATGTTCCTCAGGACCTACCAAATAAGCATCTTGCAGTGAGTTCATAAGAAAGTCTTATGAGAATTAAGTTGCCCAAATAAGATTCACAACCAGATTTGACCTGGGGTAGAGCACCATGCTGCCTCATTTCAGTTTTTCGTTGTTTTTGCTGTTGATTTTTTTTTTTTGCTGTTCATTTTTAAATTTGTTTCACATTTTCCTTTGACTCCCAGTCCCTCCACCATGACCAACTGTGAACTCAAACTGATCACCTGGAACAGTGAGATGGCATTGGTACATGCCACCTCGATGGGATTGAATTGGAATCCCCTGGTATGCTTCCAACTCCACCACTTGGGGCAAGTCAGCCTGAGCATGTCCCAAATTATTCATCTCTTCCCTCTCCCATTCCCACCACCATGTTCAACAGGGATCACATTTCAGTTAATTTTCAACACTTAAGAATAACTGTGCATCAATTATAGATCTAAACCAGTCATATTAAGTAGAACAGATAAAAAAACTACTAAGAGGGATAATGTATTAAGTTGTTCATTAACAGTCAGGGCTATGCTGATCAAGCCACCGTTTCCCATAGTGTCCACCTCACTCCAACAGGTTTCCCTCTTGGTGTTCAGTCAGTCGTCACCGATCAGGGAGAACATATGGTATTTGTCCCTTTGGGACTGGCTTATTTCACTCAGCATGATGTGTTCCAGATTCCTCCATTTTGTTACAAATGACTGGATTTCGTTGTTTCTTACTGCGGTATAGTATTCTAAAGAGTACATATCCCATAATTTCTTTATCCAGTCTATCGTTGATGGGCATTTAGGTTGGTTCCAGGTCTTAGCTATTGTGAATTGAGCTGCAATAAACATTAGGGTGCAGACCTCTTTTTTGTTTGCCAATTTAAATTCCTTTGGGTAAATTCCAAGGAGTGGGATGGCTGGGACGAACGGTAGGGTTATCTTCAGGTTTCTGAGGGATCTCCAGAATGACTTCCATAGTGGCTTGACCAGTTTGCATTCCCACCAACAGTGGGTTAGTGTCCCTTTTTCCCCACATCCTCGCCTTTGACTGGGAGTCAAAGGGAGCACATAGACAAGTCTAGTACCTGCTAAAGCTAACCAATGGAGTAAATAAAGGGGAGAGTGATCCAACATGGGAAGTGAGATACTCAGCAGACTCATAGAATGGCAGATGTCCTAAATAGCACTCTGGCCTCAGAATCAGCCCTAAAGGCATTCGGAGCTGGCTGAAAAGCCCATGAGAGTATTTCAGGCATGGAAAGCCAAGACACTCTGGCAAAAGATCTCTGCGAGTGAGATCCCAGTGGAAAGAACAGGTCATCAAAGAAGGAGGTACCTTTCTCTGAAGGGAGGAGAGAACCTCCACTTTGACTATGACCTTGTCTAAACAAGATAAGAGTCGGAGAACTCAGAGGGCTTCCATAGCCTTGGAAACTCATGACTGGAGCATAGGGAGATTACTGATGCCATAGACAGGAGTGTCAATTGGTAAAGTCAACAACAGGAGTCACTGTGCACTTATTCCTCATGTAGGATCTCTATCCTTAATGTGCTGTACATTGAGATTTAATGCTATAACAAGTACTCAAACAATATATTTCACTTTGTGTTTCTATGGGGGTGCAAACTGTTGAAATCCTTACTTAATGCATACTAAACTGATCCTCTGTAAAAAAAAAAAAAAAAAAAAAAAAAAAAAAAAAAAAAAGAAATTATCAATTCCCAACTTGACTCTCACTGGGATTAAACATGACAATAGGTCTGCTCTGATTTCATCATCATTTAAAAAAAATCATCTATTATTTTTCACTTTATGTTTCTGTGTGGGAGCAAACTGTTGAAATCTATACTTGATGTATACTAAGCTGATCTTCTGTATATTAAGATAATCAAAAATGAATCTTGATGTGAATGGAAGGGGAGAGGGAGTGGGAAAGGGGAGGGTTGTGGGTGGGAGGGACGGTATGGGGGGGAAGCCATTGTAATCCATGAGTCGTACTTTGGAAATTTATATGCATTAAATAAAAGTTTAAAAAAAAATTCCAAATTTGTGGGTTTGGTAATCATTTGTCAAGTGACCATAAGCAATGCATTGTCTTAGCCGATGGAATAGTGAAAGGTATCAAAAGAAAAAGAGAAAGACCGTGAGAGAGAATATAGTCTTCGGTTATTTGTGTTTATGATCTCAAATACAAAATATATAAGCTACAATAAAGAAACTATAATTATATCTCATAAAAAAAATTTGTTTCACATTTTCTCTGCTTTTAAAAAGTTAATATTGCAATTGTTCTATTTTACAACTAAGTCATAGATTCAGTAGAATGCTACTGTTTCCTGGCACCAAGGAAAAGAAATACATACACATTCAAGTCAGATAGATTTAGAAAAACAAAAGGAAATGAGAAGAAAAAGTAACAAAAGATCAAGTGGCTCCTTTGAAAAAATCATCATGGTTTCTATTTGAATTGAGTCAGAAGCTGCAGATCATGGTAACCTGGAAAGAAAGAAAAAAGGACAAAAAAAGCCTTGGATCTTTCAATTTGTTTTGCATAATAAATAAATTGTCCCCACCAACATGCAGCCAGGAGGAGGGAATGAAGCAGCTTCCCCCATGGCTGTCTCTGCGATGTCAGGAGCCATGACAGGCTGCTGAACAAATGGGACCACAAAGGTGTGGGCTGCTTGGTTTGATTGAAGAGCTTGAGGCTCTCACCCCTTGGTCTTCAAACCATCTGGAAGTGAGTTTGTGGAATGTGGGATGGCAGTCTCTCTGCCCTTATCTACTGATAAGATTCCCAGCCTCAAACACGTGTATGAGAAAGGCTGGCAGCAAGCATCTCAGTGCTTAAACAGTTTGCGATCCTCCCTCCAAAGCTCAGGCTGTGCTGTCTCCTACCGAAGGAAGGAAACTCGTCTAACATTTTTTTTCTCCCTCTTCATCTAGGCCTTTTGATATCAAAATGAGGTAAGATTAAAAAGTTGCACCTATAGGAAGACCGAGTTTTGGTTTTGAGTCATGAGTCTCACTGATCTCTGAATTTCTAGAAACTTATAGCTCTGAAGGTGAAGTTTCTAAGAGTTGCCTAAGGACTTTGTGTGAAAAAGGTTCAATTAAGCAGACTGCTGGTCAACTGATTCCTAAACAGAAAAAAAAAAATATAGAAGTGTAAGCATGGTCCCAAGGCTGCAATTTCCTGGACACAAAGCTCTGGTGTCTGATATTTTAGAAAGGCTTGGATTCTGGAAGTGAAATACTGTGGGAATTGTTCCTTTAGGTTTTTCAAATCTAAAAATCAGAGCCTATGTGGTAGGTGTAGCTGTTGTGATGGGTATGTGCATGGTAGGTATGCAGTATAGGGTTATTTGTGAATGTAGACTTAAATTTAGGGCAAACACAGTCAGGAAAACACATGAGTGGATGAGGCTAGGGATAAGTTGGGTGTGACAGGTACACACAGGAGCTAACAAGGTACAAAAGCTTCAAAACACTTTCAGAACTATGTCATTTAATCACTCATTCAGTCTCCTACTTTTGAGCCCCTGGTGTGTCCCAGGCACTCAGTGGACCCTGGTAATATAAACGCAGGTAACACATTGAAACCTGGCTGTACAGGAGTGTGCAAGTCAGAAGGCTAGACAGAGAAATCGGTGGTTCAAGACAGAGTGATAAGGACCCCAGGAACAGGAAGCTCAGACTGCCCTGTGAAGCCAGATACCAGATACCGGGGACACTGAAATGGACAACATGAATGTGTCATTTGTTTTTCAAAACAGAGGATTCTTCTTCACTCAGTGCACCTCAGACGACATTTAAACTCAAAGAAACAGGAAGGCCCCCATGTTTTGTGGAGTTGGAAAAATACAATGGCGAAACTGAGCATACTGTTTCTTCTCTCTAGTCTCAAAAATCTCAGATCTATACTGTTTCAATGACGAACAAAATTATTTCCAGGAACTGCAATAAATTATGTTTTAATGTCATTCACTAGTACAAAGATTTTTTTTTTTTCGAAACACCCACTTCATGCCAGGCTTCGGTGCCCACTGTGCTAGAGGGCACTGCCTCTTTTTTGTAAACTCTTTAAACAGGGTTCTCTCTGGTTATTTTCTAAAATTTACTTGGTTTTCATAGAAGAGTGATCTTATTCCCCCTTTCTGACAAAAAAAAAGGCATGATGATCATTTTATCTGCACAATCCTGCTAGAGTTGGAGGGGTGTTGCAATTAACTTCAGAGTACAGCAACAATAACAGTCTGATAGGCAACATAATCTCACAAACATTTTAGCTCTGGCCCACCCAAACCAATGGAGTGTCTTCATACATAGTTGTGCTATTACTGCAACGCTCTTGTGAGACTAAGACTAGGCAAATAGATGTGCAAACAGAGCAGCCGTGAAAGATCCACTCTGATAAGCTTATGTTGAAACAAATGTTTTCCTTGGAAATATGAGAGCTCTTTCGGGGCCCTCTGGCTCTACCTACACACAACACCAACTGACTTTGTCCCGAGTTTATCCCTTTTTATATCGTATTCTCAAAATACCCTCAAAATGCCCCAAATGGATATCTGAAGTCCCCTCTGCAACTCTTCAAGAATGAGCTCTGCTTATTTTACCAGTTGTGCTCCTGGGTTTAGTTTCTCTGGCTTCGGAAAGTACTTGTGCTTCCAGAGGTCAAACATTATCTTGATTTAGCAGGTTGGGCCCCTGAATCATTCTTATGCTCAGTAGCAAAGAATGCAGGCTGGGAAGGATTAATTACCAAAGTCAGTAATCCTGACTCCAACCTCCAAAAATATGGGGAAGTCCAAAAAAAATCTTGAAAGTGATTTGCAACATTCTGCTCCAATCAGTCTCATGAGTAATGTCACTTTGACACCTCTTCCCCATGTAGACATAATTATCGCAGGCACATCAGCTATTCTCTCTGAACCTTCTCCTTTTCGCCCCGAGGCTCAATGTTCCCTCCTCTGAAAGAAGATTAACATCATTAACATCGTTTTACTAATAGCTTCTTCCTCAGCCTTCCTGGTGAAACGGATACCTTCAAAGTGTAACAGTGCCAGTAGCATGTTTTATGACAACTCGTGTGTCCTCCCACAGGCCTGGGCAAAAATTTAATTATGTATTTTGGTCTCAAGCCCAGGGGACATAGACGCTCTTGGCAAAATCTCATAAGCTGGATCAAACCCGACAAGTCCTGCCACTTCACATCAGTGAAATCTCACTTTATTAGGAGGGAACCAGAAAGGAAATTCCTGGTTGACCATTAGAGCCCTCTAAACAGGTAGCACTTTCTGTAATTTAATTTGATATTAACTCAATCAGGTAAGAGTTTGCCTCAAGTCCACATGCCTGCTGCATTGTAGGAATACAGCGGCCCCCTGTATCTTCAGCTTCCACATCCACTGTTTAAACCAACTGCAGATTAAAATTTTCTTTTTTTGGTAAAACACCACCTGTACGAAACATGTATGGACTTTTTTACTTGTCATTATTCCCTAAACAATGCAGCACAACAATGATTACATGGCATTTAAATTATTTCAACTTAGATTCAGGTGTGTGCAGGTTATACACAGACTCTGTGACATTTTATGAAAAGAATTTCAGCAATCATGGCTTTTGTTCCATAGGCAGTCCTGCACCAATCCTCCATGGATACTGATGGATAAGTGCAATATAATTCTATGAATGAAAATATTCCATGGATACCAATGGATAAGTATAAAGCAATTCTATGAATGAAAATATTCCATGGACACTGATGGATAAGTATAATGTAATTCTATGAATGAAAATATTTCTTGCTGAGGTTATTCATCCTAATAGCCATCACAAATGATCACACACTCTCTCACACACACAAGTACACAGGGCTATACTTCAAAACACCTGTAGGAAATAAAATTAAAAGATAAGTTCATTTTGGTGCATAACACACATCTTCTATACATGAACGCATACAAAATCATGCCACCTGCTACAATCTGATCTTGCCAAGCAAAGATCCTAGGTTCACAGAGATATAAATGCACCTTCCTCCATTATAAAAAGTACAATAAAACTATTGGATAATGAGTAGGAAATGAGGAATAACAGCATCCTGTAATAAATGGTATAAACAAATTTAACTCACAATTTGGAACTTAATAACAAATGTTAGTGTCTGGGATTAAATGCAATTAAAACCCAAATAACACAGAAGAAAATGTGTGAAAACAGCTGATATAGCAAGAAATATAATTATCAAGGGGTGCTAAAACCCTGAAGTTTATTACACACATGTACCCAATATGTGTCACATAGGGAAATTCTTTTTCCCTCACAACAAACCAGCAGGGATTTTTAAAAATAATATTGCACCAAAGGAAGGGCTTAATGAACTGCAGATTTGGAAACTAACAGCCACTTCCACTGTGTCCAGCTTGTGGTTTGGAAGGAGGCACGTCTGGAGACTTGATGGAAGGGGAGGCAACTGCAGCACCATGTTCTTGCTCTGCCTTCTCACAGATACGTCTAGAAACCAGGATTGCTACTGCAAGTGCATTTGTTTTCTCTTGTGAGCTAACATCAAACAAATCTAAGATTATCGTCTGCTGTCATTCCTCTGGAGCAGGTAAGATGAGGGGCAATTTTTTCCTACAATCCTTAGGGGGTCAGAGAAGCAGAGTGGGAATGTGGTGGGTGCTCTAGATCTTTCCATCCCAAGCGCTAGAGAGCTCCTTCTTCCCTAAGTGCCAGAGTCCAGTTGCCTCCAGTGGATCAGCTGGGGCTGGCAATCCCCTGTGGCAGGCTCGCATTCTCCAACACCTTCAGGCTCTCCAGGGAAGGCATGATGCTCTCAAGCTCTTCTTCACACCATCTGCTGGTCATCCAAGGCCTTGAGTTCTAGCTAAACACTGCAACCTCCCCCTTCATGACTCATTTCCAAAACTCTTCTACTCTTGAGTAAGCTGATTTCCCGCCCACAGATCATACTTTCCTTTGTGTGCTCAGTCAGCTCCGTGGTACATGTAACATTGAGCCAGGGAATGAACCAGACAAGTCCTTTCTCCCAAGGAGCATGTGTGAAGAGAAGACACGGTGCAAGTCAGTAAACACATAAACCATGAAGTTAGTGAACAGCATTCAGCTGACAGTAGCTGTTAGCAACATCGTTAGACAAAGCAAGGAGCTTTGTGAACAGGCAGAGAGGAGCTCTCCGAATGGTCAGAAAGGCCTCATGACAGAATTGTTTTCAGAGCAGAAAACTATCTAAACAGAAGGAATAGCAAATGCAAAGACCCTGTGGGAGAAGTCACGCTGGCTGCTCCAAAGCCCAGAGAGAAGCTACGGTGGCAGAAGTTGAAAGAATGAAAAGATGACTATGATGTTTGAAACATGAGGCATCTCCTTCCTTCTATACATGTCAAGCCCTACCTAGCTCCAGGATCTACGGATATGAAGGACTGTATTCCCCTGATGAGGTTACCTTATATGACATAGCTGACGTTAAGTAGGGAGATGATGCAGGTCAGCCTGACTGAAGCTCGTGAGCCCTATTATAAAATGGAGACTTTTTTGCAGCTGGAAGATGAAGAGAACTCAGAGACTCAGGGCACAAGAAAGATGTAATTCATCTTTGCTAGCTTGAAGACGGAGGAGGCCCGTGGTAAGGGACTTTAATGGCCTTAAGGCATTGAGAGTGACCCTTGGCTGATAGCCAACAAGGAAACAAGACCAAGTCTTACAACCTCCAGAGCTCAATTTTTCCCAACGAGCTTGGAAGTGGATTTCTTGCCAGATGCTCCAGAAGAGAACTTAGTCCTCCCAAGACCTTGAGTTCAGGCTCACTCTGTTTTCAGCCTTATGATGCTCTACAGAGAATCCAGCTATGCTCTGTAGGACATCTGACCTCTGGAACTGAGCTAGTGGGTTTGTGGTAATTTGCTTTGTTGCAACAAAACAGTGGTAGAGAGGGGTCAAAAGGTGTATGGCCTTAACAGGACAAGATTCATTCATTCTTCTGGTAAAGCAGCCATTAATGAGCTGTAAAATAAAGAGTGCATTCCAAGTTATGTTTTCAGTAGAGCCCTTGGATCCCTGGTGGAGAACAGGCAGGAGGGCAGGAAAAGTGGAGATGGGGAGAGTTCAGTTAGACTTGCCATGGGCAAGGTGACAGATGGCAATGGCTAGGACTTCAGTTGTGGCAAAGAAGATTAGCATATGGGACATATTGAGAAGTAAAGCCAGTGGGATTTCGAAGTCGATTAAATATGTGTGTGTTGGTCAGAGTACAGGAGGGCAGGAAAGAGAGGGAAGGATTCCAAGCTTGTGGCTAGAACATCTGAATGTGATGCTCTGTCATCCACTGGCATGGGTAGCAATGGGGAAGGACCATTGTGTGTGTGTGTGTGAACATACATGCATGTCTGTGCAATCCAAGCTCTCTGTGCTCTCCTCTCTCTGCTGGTCCGTCCCAGCTGTTCTCTCCCCTGGAGTGTGTTAATGCTGACCCTCTGTCTTCCTTCCCCAAACACACTCACTTACCTTTTAAGAACAAGCCTCAGCCCTGCCTCCACCAAGAAGTCCTCCCTAGTCATCAGCCCTGAAATGGTTGTTCTTTCCTGCAAACTTCTAGGAGCTTGTCTGCCAAACAGTACCAGCAGTTATAGGAAATCAGAAACACCACATTCCATGAAGTGTTCATGACACAACTAAGGCAGCAAAGTGTGCTGAGTTGCTTGATTTTAACATTGGAAGTTCCATGTTTTGGGAAATCCCTCAATCCTAGGCAAATAGCAATGTTCTTTATGTTCTTTTACCTTAGATATCCTCAAGATCTTTCCTCATATCCAGTGCCGTGTTACTTGTCTCTTGCTTCTTAGCTGGGTGCAGCTCTTGTCATGCATTGTAGGTGCCCAGGAGTGACTTGCAAATTTGAAGAGGATGCCTTATTCTTTTTTTTTTTTTTGACAGGCAGAGTGGACAGTGAGAGAGAGAGACAGAGAGAAAGGGAGGATGCCTTATTCTAAAACAAACTGCCCGACATGCGACAGCCGTGCAGAAACTGCCCCTTTTTGCCCATCATCTTCCCTTCTGTTTAATGTACGAAACAGCTAGCAAAATGTTATCTGTTTTGTTTTTACACATCTAATATGTTGCTTTTCCAATTTTTTCATTTTTTTTTTCAAAACATATACAGGTTTGTATTTCTTTGAGTAAGATTTAATTCATCCCTTCCTTTTTTGTATTTACTAAGCAGGCAATAATTCTCAGGCTGAGTCTGAGAATGGGTTAATCCCTTGGCCTGTCTGGGTGTAGCTGTTTCCGGTCTTGGTTCAAATGCTAGGTGAACCTGCATAACCAGCTTCAGGTGCAGTTTAATCCCTGGGCCACTGTTTATTTGTCAAAGGCCTTGCTGTGCACTCCTGTAGGTCAAAAGGCACAGAAATGAGAGGTGGCAGAGAGGTCAGACCCTGGGGAGCTGTGAAACAGCCAGGACTCCAGTAGGCTTGGCCATTAGCTCCCTGTGTGGCCTGGGCCAGGCTTCACAGTTCCTGAAGCTTTAGCTTCTACTTCTGTACGTGAGCACATTGGGCATCTGCCTGCCCCCTGCCCTGATCTCATATAGGAGGTGGTGAGCAACGGGAAAGGGGAAGCCAAATACAACCAGCAGGAACAATGGTTCTTGCTTGATCTTGCTTAGCACATTCTGAAGCAGAAGCACAGTCCCTAATATTTCCTGAATATTCATTAGATTGGCTCATTATTAATTACATATATGTACATATATATTATATACATACACACACACACATACACATTCAGTTACATTTACTCATCAAATCGGCCCATGGAATACACAGTATTACTTTGCTAAATTTAAGTGATAAAATTAAGATATACAGTTTAAGGAACTTTCTCAAGCTGTACAATTAGAAGGTAGCAAAGCAGCATTACCTTGAATTTTATACATATCTTATTTTATCATTTTGGCTCCATTCTAGCTGCTATGGGGTACAGTATGAATTAAGACAATTTTTAAGTACACAAAGATCTTAAAATGACATAAAATGCATATATGTAATGCCAACCATATGCCAAATATTGCATTAGATGCCTCATGTGAATCATCATGTTTGATTTATATGTCTCATAACACAATACAAAGAAAATATTTATACCCTCAATTTTATTAAAGAAATAAGCACTCAAGGACCTTAAGCGATTTGCCCAAAACTCCACATTCAGAAGGCAATAAGGCAGAACTGCAGCTTCTGTCTGACACAAGTTCATTCTCTTCTAGTACATGTTGCTGCTTCCCCCTAGACAGACTACCAGTGAAGGGACCTTATGTTCTAAGTGAAGCCAAGAGATGGTAGAGAGAGCATGAAGGACACTGAGCCTCAGGGCAGAGTCAAGTTTAAACCACAACCACTCAAGAAGGAGCTCCTGACAAGAGATATGAGGGTCCACAAAATTCATGGGAAAATGGAATGAAAGACTGATGCCAAAACTTTGGAAACCTTTACATAGCAGTGGTCTCCCAAAAGTGAACATGTATTACAAAAAAAAGAGACCATGTATTACAAAAAAACTGAATGAATTTCACTTTATGCAGCAAAATAAACTTATTTTAATCTAATTTTCCATGAACTTTTTAGGGTATACTCCTGGACAGTTGTAACATCCCTTATTCAAAATACTTGGGACCAAAAATGTTTCAGATTTCAGAGGTTTTTTCTTGATTTTTGAATACTTACATAGTAGATATTTCTGATGAAACATGCCTGTTCTGAAAGTTTGAAATACCAAATGGTTCCAAATCTAAACGATTTTAAGCATCATGTGTTGGCAAGAGACTCCAGGGCAATAGTGGTTGTTCAGAATTTTCAGAGCAAACAAAACTCCTGAGAAGCCTATAGCACAGTTTCTTCCATGGTCAGGTTCATTCATAAATTCAGCAAAAACAAATTGCAAGAGTAAATACACCACCCTGGTGAGTACAGAGAATGTGGCGATGACGCAGGCGAACCATTTACTTCCCAGTCTTCTTTCCAGATTAACTCCTTCCCAGAGCATGGACACCATATTGAAATACAAATGCCAGCTGTTGGCATGGTGAAGGGGAGAAAGCAGTAAGCGCTGCCGGTCTTTCTGCTCTAACACCTCTCCACACTGCTGCAGGAGTTATACCGTGGCTTCACAGGATTCAAGAATAATGAGATGTTGAGGGCCAAAGTGGCACTTCAGGAAGGTGCATAGACAGCGAACCTCGGTCCCAGAAGCTGGCTCTTACCGCTCTCTTCAGATGCTCCTCCCAGGTTTCAGCACCAATGAAAGGCCACCACAAAACACACCAAACACTGGAGTTAAAGGAAAAGTTTATTGTTGAGAGGTGGAACCCACCAGGCTGCCTCCCTGTGCATGAGAGAACAGTAGGTTGTACGGGGAGAACAGGTCTTATGTAGCGTTGCAGAGGTGAGGAAGTGGGAGCAGTGAATCCTGTTAGGGTGGGGGTGGAGCTGACGCTTGTTGTTGGGCCATCTAACCACCTGATTCTAGTAAGCCAGGCTGGGCTTAGGATCAGAGCTTATTGTACAAAATGGCAACAGGGTCAGAGCCTAAGATGGCATCCTGGATAAGATGGTACCATTTTACTAACAAGGGTGCTTCAAAGAGTTTGTAGGAAATGGAATTTAAAACAAGTTTATTTTGGTGAAAAAAATTTTGAGCTCCATGCATAGAGGGGGTCATCAAAAAGTCCATGGATCTCTGTCACTCTGCCTATTCACACACACAAAAAATGTATACTCTGACATGAATTTATCTTTTCATTTCATGTGTCCATGAACTTTCTGAAGTATCCTTATAAATACGCAGGGTGGAGGTGAGCAGCGTGGGTATCTGTGCAGATAAGAATCAGCTTGCACCAAGGTAGGCTCAGAGTATAACTCTCTCCCCTTGTCATACTAAGGTGACCAGTATCCCCTCACTTTCCATATATTCAGGGTGACAGGCCAGGTTCTGAGAAAGGAAAATGAAACCAACAAAAGTGAGCTGTCTTTTTGCCCTTTTGATAAATGTTGTGCATTTATCAAATACATACCCTGCCAGGAAGTGAGAGATGGCCCCAGAAACCCCCAGGAAAGACTTCGTCCTCCCTAGTGCAAAGCTGGTAACTCTACCAGATACCCATGTGCCATTTTCTGCCCCAAACTGTGTGCTATGGGTCTCTGCTAAGTGGCTTTCAGGCTGGCAGATTTCTCTAGAGTGCTTAAGGAAGAGTAGTTATCATCCTGTTGAGTAGAGGCCAGTCCTTCTGAAGGAGGTAAGTTAGAAAGTAGACTTTTCATGTTTTTATTTTCATATTTAAATATTTGTTCTGTTTAGTCTCTGGCATTGCAAAGCCATGGACCCCTCTCTTTTTGTGATGTGGAGTCTTCTAAGACTCAGCACAGAACTTCAGTATCACTCTGTTCTAAGTCAGGACACATTTATTTCTTTTACCACAAATAAGATTGACAAATGCAAAGGGTACTTCAAAAAGTCTGTGGAAGATGAAATTAAAAGATGAGTTTATTTTAGTGCAAATATTCTTAGAATCTACGCACAGGCCTTCAAAAATCTCATGGAAAATCCATATTATAAAAAACTACATGTATTTCAAAGTTTTTGCATCAAAAGAAAGATATTTTATTTCATTTTCTATGAACCTTTTTGAAGTTCTTTATTCTGAATATTGTATAATATTTTGCTCCTTGAAGAAAAAGAAAAATGTAGTTATTGTTTAAAAATACTTTGTATTGACACACAAAAGGATGTCAATGTTGGAAAAAGTCCTTGTTTCTTGTAGGCCAGTTCCTTATTAAGCAGTGTGGTATTCCCACTAGCTGAACTGGCATGACATGGAAGCTTCTTATTACTGAGGCTGAAAGGGCTCACCCCAGACCTTGAATGGGAACCTGTAAATACCTAGATTCCCAGGCGGTTCCCATGCATTTTTATAAAGTTTTTAACTTTTATTAAAATATATAAATTTCCAAAGTACAGCTTATGGATTACAGTGGTTTTCCCCACCCCATAACTTCCCTCCCACCTGCAACCCTCCCATCTCCCACTCCCTCTCCCATTCCATTCACCTCAAGATTCATTTTCAATTATCTTTATATACAGAAGATCAATTTAGAATATATTGAGTAAAGATTTCAACGGTTTTCACCCACACAGAAACAAAGTGTAAAATACTATTTGAGTACTATAGTACTAATTCACATTGAACAACACATTAAGGACAGAGATCTTACATGAGGAGTAAGTGCATAGTGACTCCTGTTGTTGACTTAATAAATTGACACTCTTGTTTATGGCATCAGTAATCACCCTAGGCTCTTGTCATGCATTGCCAAGGTTATGGAAGCCTTTCGAGTTCACCAACTCCAATCTTATTTAGACAAGGTCTTAGTCAAAGTGGAAGTTCTCTCCTCCCTTCAGAGAAAGGTACCTCCTTCTTTGATGGCCCATTCTTTCCACTGGGATCTCACCTCACCCGCAGAGGTATGTCTTTTTTTGTTTGTTTGTTTTTGCCAGAGTGTCTTGGCTTTCCATGCCTGAGAAACTCTCATGGGCACTTCAGCCAGATCTAAATGCCTTAAGGGCTGATTCTGAGGCCAGAGTGCTGTTTAGGACATCTGCCCTTCTATGAGTCTGCTGTGTATCCCACTTCCCATGTTAGATTGTTTTCTCCTTTTTAATTTTATCAGTTAGTATTAGCAGACACTAGTCTTGTTTATGTGATCCCTTTGACTCTTAGCCCTATCATTGTGATCAATTGTGAACCTAAACTGATCACTTTGACTGGTGAGATGGCATTGGTACATGCCACCTTGATGGAATTGAATTGGAATCCCCTGGCACTTTTCTAACTCTACCATTTGGGGCAAGTCAGATTGAACATGTCCCAGACTGTACATCTCCTCCCTCTCTTGTTCCCACTCTTATATTTAACAGGGATCACTTTTCAGTTAAATTTATTTATTTATTTATTTATTTTTTTTTTTTTTTGACAGGCAGAGTGGACAGTGAGAGAGAGAGACAGAGAGAAAGGTCTTCCTTTGCCGTTGGTTCACCCTCCAATGGCCGCCGCTGCAGCCGGCGCACCGCGCTGATCCTGGCAGGAGCCAGGAGCCAGGTGCTTTTCCTGGTCTCCCATGGGGTGCAGGGCCCAAGCACCTGGGCCATCCTCCACTGCACTCCCTGGCCATAGCAGAGAGCTGGCCTGGAAGAGGGGCAACCGGGACAGAATCCGGCGCCCCAACCGGGACTAGAACCCGGTGTGCCGGCGCCGCAAGGTGGAGGATTAGCCTATTGAGCCACGGCGCCGGCCACTTTTCAGTTAAATTTAAACACCTAAGAATAATTGTGTGAAACCTGTTGAAGTGAAATGGACACTATGAGAAACAGTGACTTGATCAGCCCTTGTCCTGACTGTTGATGAACAACTTAATACTTTATCCCTTTTAGTATTTTTTTTGTTCTACTTAATACTATTGGTTGAACTCCCATGCATTTTAAACTCTAGAGAAGCATAGTTATTCCTAAAGCTTTGCCTTTTCAGCTATGGAATGGGTCAATACCAGCAGTAGACCTAACTCATTTCTACATAGCCCTCAAACATTGAGAACCAGTTTTATTTTCACACTGGAGTTAGAGGGAACTGAAAGAGAAAAGCTCAGTATAAACATAAATCTCTGCTTCAGATTTCAACCTGTCAAAATTGTCAAGGTTGCAAGGAAATACCTGTGTAATTACAACAGGCTCCTGCAAAGAGTGCCACGAGGTCCCCTGTGCCCACCCATGAAGCCAGCCCTCTTCAGCAAGTCTGCATTCTGGATACAGCAGTCCCACTTGAGTGTTTGGAGATCTTTCAGGCCAGGTGTATTGTGGCAATGAGCTATGAACTTAACGATACCCATCTATAATGATCCCAGTGTGCAATTCTGCTAGAAATCAACTGTATATAAATTCTTACAAACGAATACTTAAAAGAATACTCACTGCAGAATTGGTTCTAGTAATGATAATTCAACATAACATAAATGTCTGTAATCATAATAATAGATCTATAATTTGTAGCATGTTTTATACTAGAATATTATACAACAATTTAAATTTTTACTTATTCTGTAATATATTTTAAAGGCAGAGAGACAGAGATAAATAGACACAGATCCTCCATCCACTAGTTCACTCCCCAGATGCCTGCAACAGCTGGTCCTGGGCCAGAACAGAGTCAGAAATCCAGAACCATTCCATCTGAGTCTCCCATGTGTCTAGCAGGAACCTAGTACTTGAGCCTTCATCTACTGGCTACTAGGATGTGCATTAACCAAAAGGTAGAATCAGAAGCAGAGGCAGGACTCAAATCCAGGCACACCAACATAGGATGTAGGTGTTCCAAACGGCATCTTAACTACTGCCTCTAACACCCACCCCTGCAGCATTTTAAATGAATGACCCTTCTGCATTGACAGGGTTGATTTTCAAAAATACAGTGATAAAGTATTATATAGCAGAATTCATAAGATGTGAAATTATTTACACATGGTTTAAAAACCTGCAAAGCTATGCTTTGTAAAATGTGTGAATCAATACTATAGACATATAAGTATAAAATTGTACATGGGATTAATGAATGCTAAGTTTATGGAAGGAGGGAGGAGATACATAGATTACACTCTTCCCTATACTTATCGTTATTTGAGAGTTTTCACAATAAAAAGAAGAGTTTGGGAGAGGAATTAAGCAACTTCTAACTGGAAAAAAATAAGCAGCACCAAGCCAAAAATCATAAAGTTAAAATATCTATAAAATTTCTTTATTTGAGAAATCATGGATTATAAATAAACGAAAATCTTCACCTATTCTAACCAAATAATAATTACTTTTTCAGTTGCATGGTAAACAAATTATCTCAGCCTTTTTCTTCTATCCTCGTTCATTCTGTTCCTTATAGCAAAGAATCAATACTGACTGATGGAAATTTCAGTGAGTCTACAAACGGGCAGTTGGTCCAAAAACTCCAGAGTTCAACACAGATTCAAATGAATTAGCATTTTCTCCTAGATTTATGTCACCAAATGGAAATATGTCTTAGGACATCTTTACATTAGAAAAATAGACGGCTTGTGAGTGGGTAGCATAAGTCTTATATTGCAGTTCAGTAACTTGTTAGCTGTTAGTTGTGTGATACTGAACAAGGTAATTAATTATCTTCAGGGTAGGTGGAAACAATGGTTCCCAAAGTGATTATTAGGATTAAATAAATGATGCAAAATGTTTAGTACTGTATTTAGTTGATGTAAGTGTTCTGTATGTAATGGTGGCTAATAATAATAATGGTAGCAGTACTCAAGACTGCAACCTGTCTATGTTCAGTAAGACTTCTTGCATCCAGGACTGTGGTATCCAAGGAGATACACAATCTATTTTGTAAGGTAAATGAACAAGGGACCAAAACAAAACACTGTAAGGATCTGGTTTTTGTTCAGATGTTAGATGTGCCTAGCCTGACTAGTAGTGCTTTCTGTCTTATTCCTTTTAACTTACCTTTTCTGCTTGCTAAGTGCTAAGTATAGGTTCACTTGGGTTCTAATTAAGGATGTGCCTAATTGGCTTGTTATTCATATTAGGATAACTAATAAAAAGACAAATCCTAAATCAAGAGTTTTTAAAACTTGAGTTTAATTTTTTTTTTCAACATGATGTCTCCACAAAAAATTAAGGAGAGACAACCTAGACTTTTCCCTGGATTACATTGCCTTAGATATAGTTTTAAACGTGAAATCTATGGGATTATGAAATTTGTTAACCAATACCCAATCCCCAGCCACCCTCTGCACAAGCAACATTGAGGTGAGCTTCTTATGACTCTCGGCTACCAACGGGGCTGTGGGCATGAACAGAGCTGAAAAACGAGGGGCAGCATCCTGGTGCCAGTTGGCCTAGAACCCTTGGATGAGGGCTTATGTGGGATCTCCTGTCTCCTCTCTCCTTGTCATATACTGATTAATAGGCTTAAGATAAACTGTACTCTCGCCATCTCCTACCCTACTTTATGGTGGTGGCTTTGTCTCTGAAATGAAGGAATGAACTATTTCTTATCATTTTTCCCAGAACAGAAAGAACCCCTAGACATAACAGCATGCTGTAGTATCTCAGAAGTTCACTCTGAGATGGTCGATCAGGGCTTTCCTTTTCTGAAACCAAAAGGAGCTTTGAAAAATGGCAAAGAACAACTAAGAAAGCTCATCTCCACACCCAAGACCTGATGTTCATAAGGCCCCTCTCAAAATGAAGCTTGCAGACATCTGTGAAGATTCTACACCTCCAGGGATAAGGAAACTCAGAGATACAGGATGTGTTCCTGGGAGCCCAGGGGAGCCCTGACCAAATGAGAGTGCTTGTGAGTTGATGTCTCTTTATCTTATTTTGAGGAAAAACTGTCCAAATAAATATCTCCTTCTGTTTGCAAAGCTATCTAAAACTGTAGGTAACTAATGTTTACCTGAGCAAAAGACCATGGAAACAAACCCAAAACTTATTAGAAAGTTGGAAATGGTTCATAGAACTAAAAGAGAGGTGGAATTAATGGCTGGGAGAGGTGGGGTTGGGGGTAGGAGTAGGTATGAATAAATCCTTGTATAGCTATGAGATTGGTTTAAGTAAACGACTTATTTTAGAACCTAAAAAGAAAAGTAGGAAAGGAGAATTGGTCCTGGGGGTGGGGAATGTGTATGAAGTAGTAGACACAGAGATATTTATTGAGAGATTAATGGATTCCCATAGTTGGAAACATTTCAGCCATTTTTGTTCCATTGGAAAAAAAAATTAAGTAGTTGCCAAGGATAAGGTGTCAAGTAGATTTCCTACAAATAAAGAGCTTTCCTAATAAATTACATATTCAGTAAAAGGAATTGTGTTGTACATATTATGGACTTACTTCACAGTTTTACAGATTCCTTTAATCCTGACTATATTTTCCCAGGTTTTATATGAGCTGCTGACACTGGGTACAAGTGATGGCTGGTGAAATTGTACTTTTTCCAGGATTTTAAACCTAGAAATGGTAGCTGGAGAGGAAGGAATGAACTGCAAAGATGGTTGTGGCTACAGCTTTTATGATTCCGTGTCAAAAATGAGCAGGCCTTGAAATAAAGTTTCCTATTCTTCATAATTTTTTAGAACAATCTCATTGTGACATGTGTTATCATTTGAAATTTTCAGAAGTAACAGTTGAGAATTAGGACCACTTGAAAATTCAGAGACTAGGAAAATGAGCTTGAAGAAGCTCCTTCAAAGCATATCAAACATGCTTTGACTGAAGCCATCCATACTGCCTGGAGAGTTTTTGACTTTTTCTAAAATTTTTAAAATACTTTTAGATAGAATTCTTGATGTCTAAAATATATAGGGATGGAACATGAAATGAAATAGTTACTGTAATGCTTCAGTTAAAAGGCACATACAGAAAAGAGTAGATTCGGAGAGTGAAATTCACTGTGCCTTTGTGGTAGGGTAAGAATATTTTTCCAACAAGGGCTATGTGGTCATTGGGAAGCAAGAAAAAAACTGAGCACCGTAGGCTCAGATTCAAGTCAAAGTAGTTTGCTGGGTAGTAGACCAACATAAGCTGCAAGATCAAGCTGGCTGACTCCAATGCCTCCTGCAACAGTTGAGCATTTAAGTCAAAAGCCCACATTTAGTATGTGTGAATGTGCCAGATTTTTGTAGAAAATTGTAAGCACTTGCTTCCAGAAGTACTCCTTTAGAAGCTGTCTTCCATGGAACAATGGAGGGTCAGGGGAATAAAGTCAAGCCACACAAGTCCACGTTCGGCTTTGCAAATCAGTTGAGCAAGTCATTTCCCTTTAGACGTCTTATTCCTTGTCTATATACTGAGAGGATATGCGTGGATAATTTATACATTCCTTCTAATTCTAAAATTGCATGGCTGAAAATAATGTGTTTATCTTGAAATTCAAATCAATGTATACATAGTTCCATCTTCTCTAGGAAATCAGTGTTAAATAGTCTGAAAATTAAGACTATAAAGAACCTGAGAAATAGTCTAACTCAAATCCCCTCATCCCACTCATAAAGAAACTGACCACTTGTGTTTGTTGGCTTCACTCCCAGATGCCAGTGAAATATTTGGTTGCTGCAAGTAAGTGCAGAAATGAAACTCCTGAATCTGAGAAATCCAGTTTCATGTTCTCTCACTTAGGAGTCATGTCATTTTACCATCAGAAAAAATACAAATTTAAATGATTAGAAATGAGATATTCATGTAAAACTAAAATGGGGTTTTCAGCATCATAAACTTAAATATCCCTAATATATCCCACAGGCAAGACTTGGATAGAAGCTACTCAGTGTTTCAGCTATGAGAGTTATCCATAGTAGAGTCTTGGAGTCTTGGTTTATCAGGTGAATCCAGGTTTGAAAAGTAAAGCCAAGAGTACAAACAAGAGCATCCATGGGGTAGCATTGTGGCATAGTGGGTTAAGCCACTGCCTGTGATGCTGGCATCTCATATGGGTGCCAGTTCAAGTCCCACCTGCTCCACTTCTGATCCAGCTCCCTGGTTCAAGCGTGTGGGTCCCTGCCATTCATGTGGGAGACCTGGAAGGAGCTTCTGACTCTAGCCTGGACCATTCCTAACAGTTGAAACCATTTTGGAAGATCTGTCAATCTGTCTGTCTCTTTCGCTCTCTAACTCTGTCTTGCAATTAAATAAATAAGTCTTTAAGTGGATTGTGGGATTTATTAAAAAAAAAAAACATAAGAGCATCTGAACCTTCCTATGTATTTCAAGGTGTGTTATGGAGCCAAAAACTAGGAGATATGCATATAGCGGAAAGCAAGAAACAAACAGAAACAAAGGAGATAGTGCAAGACTACACTTAAAAGGACCACAGAGACCAAATTCCTATTCATTAGGAACCATCCTGTGACCTCTGAGGAGACGACCTTTAAATTCAAGATCAAGGTGTGCATGGGTGAATATGGCATACAGTCTCCCCACCTCAATCATTCCTTTGCTTCTTCCTTGTATGTGTGTGTGTGTGTGTGTGTGTGTGTGTTTATGATTTATTTTTATTTAATTGAAAGGCAGAGTTACAAAGAGGCAGAGGAAGAGAGAGAGAGAGAGAGAGGTCTTCCATCCGTTGATTCACTCCTCAGATGTCTGCAATGGCTGGAGCTGTGCCAATCCGAAGCCAGGAGCCAGAAACTTCCTCCAGGTTTCCCACACAGGTGCAGGGACCCAAAGACTTGGGCCATCTTTCACTGCTTTCCCAAGCCATAGCAGAGAGCTGGATTGGAAGTGGAACAGCCGGGACCTGAACCTGTGCCTATATGGGATGCTGGCACTGCAGGCAGTGGTTTACCAGCTATGCCTCAGTGCCAGCCCCTCCGTTGTGTTCTTAAAAAGTAATTTTCATGACTACTATTGTGGCCTAATGTCCTTTAAATCTTTTAGTGTTAACTTTGCAAATGCCTGGGTCTTCTCTCACTAGCTCAAATATTTGTACTTTTAAAATCTTATTGATACTGTATTGCCAAAGATAGTAACTACTATACAGTAGGTGCTGAATAAATGTTTGGTTCCATCCACAGCTATCAAGTAATCTGTTTTGTTGAAAATGATAACAAAACCAAACATTTATTATACTATTCATAAATGTCTTCTCACAAAGTATGCAGTTTGTTTATTTTTCTAAATGTTCATAAATCTATATAGGGATGTTGAGTGAACTTGATACTTCCAGAAATCTCTGGGTACAGGATATTGAGCAATCTAACACTATCTGCATTGATCTATATAATATTTGCCTTAATGATGTTGGGTGTTCAGATGAATAAAAAAATTGTCCATATTTTTCATTGCTATAATTTTGTAGAATTCAAGTTTCATTTATGTGAATGCTTTCATGATGTTATTTACGTGACTATAAATATTATATCACCACCCCAGATATGTAACACTAGTATTTTATTTGTATCTTGAAACAACTTCCTTTGGAGAATTATGCAAAAATGGACTTGTATCCTGGATTAACAAATCATTTTACAGTTCAAAATATATAAGTCTACAGAGAAATCATTTATTCTACTCCTCAAAGTCCTCTGAATAGTTATCTAAGTAGAAGGATTCATTTTCTATTATTTCAGACATCAGGATCATTTTTCCATTTACCATCCACTCACCCTTCTAAAATCATTGACTTGCTATCTGATAGATTTAAGGGGATTAATCATGGATCCAGAAAGAAGTTAGAAGAAGTCCCCTGCCTTCTAATCATCTATGTACCAGTAATCAGACAGATAGATAATATATTATCATATTTTCCTGGATATCCTTCACAGTAACCAATTAAAATCTGAGTAATAACAGTCACTTAGAAAGCATTTACTAGCCCAGTGAATCAAGCAACATAGTTATGAAGACTTCAGGGTAGGGGACACATTTGATCAATAAAATACCACAGGATACATCTTGAGATTTGAAGGAGCCGTATTTCGAGCAAAGCAAAATGCACTTCTGACTCATTTATTTCTCAGGCTATTATGGGCATGGCTCCTGGGGGCTGCTGACTTGCTGACTCCGTGACAGTACTCACCTTGTGGGAGAAGTGGTGAAACATCGACAACCTACTAATATCATGCAATGGCAGATTCAGGAATCCCTACTTTCCCCGTAGTTCTTCAAACAGGGATAGGAGAATGTCTGGTCTGCAGGCCATATGAGGTCCATGAAATCATTTGGTCTGGCCCTGCCAAGCATCCACAACAGGACTTAAAATTCAATAAATCTGTAGCAGGTAATGTTTGAGTTGATAATTTTGCATGGCCCAAGCATGATGTTATAAATATCCCAGTGGCCCCTGGCAGAAAAAGCTTCCCCACCCCTGAGAGAACAACAACAACAACAGAAAACAGAAGACAGCATGGGTATAAATCAGGCTGCTGACCCAGCACCAAAACGAAGCAGAGGAGGGTCCTCTAGCCTATTTTAGCATTGATATATTGCTTGGCTGAATGGAGTTCAGTGCATCTTCACATCAGACTCCACTCTGCACTTAAAGATAAAAGTGTCCCTCGGATGTCATCATGCACTATTGTCTGCCATGAAGCAAGATAACACTCCTGTGAAACACAAGTTCAGGCCTCTGTCTCCACAACTCCTGCACTTTTCCAGCCCAAGACATGGAAGTTTAAATGATTCCTAACTGAACCAACTATACTTCATTCAGGGAACACTTCCATGTTGCCTGACTTAGGAATTGTAGTCATGGAGATGTCGTCCTTGAAAATTAGCCTATGGCTGGAAGAAACAAACCCTGGGATGTGCTTGTCCTTAGCACTGCAGCCAACACTCAAAACAAAATCAAGAGTGTGTGAGTCTAGCTGCAACAACCCAGATGTCGTGTGCCACTCGGCCCCAGCAACTTCAATTTTAGTGCATTATCTTCTGCAATGAAATGTCCACTGTGGAGCAGCCATTGTTGGTCTCATCACCCTGGGAAGATCATGGAGCTGATCTTGTTATGAACTTTCGACTAATAGGATACAGGCGTCTTCAAACAATGGTTTCTCCCCATTAAGATGAGAAGAATATCAATCCTCTAGGTTTAGCAATGTCCTTTTAAACCTCTTGCAAATTACAAATCTATGCCTTGGTTTAGATATTTTTACCTTGTTTGGCTGTGTACTATATGCCAGGCACTGTCTATGCTTTATAAACATCACCCCAAAGGAACTATGAAGTGTATTTACAGTTGAGGAAATTAACATTGGTAAGATAAACTTGTCAAGGGTTACATGAATAGCTGGTGGCAGAGGTTGGCTGGGAGTACAGGATTGCTTATCTGGGTATAAGCTCTTCTTTCTGCTAATAACCATGCTGCCTTCTTCTTTCCATGAGTCTTTATAAAGGAAATATTGGGACCTTGATGCCTGTGGCCTGAAGACGACATGGTGAAAACACATTAGATAAGTTCAGACCGGGAACATCTCAAAGAAAATTTGATCCTAGTGTGTAACTTTGACTGGAGAGGAGATAACCCTTGCATGACACATTCGGGGAAAATGTCTGGGTTTCCCCCAGGATCAGTAGGGACCTAGACTCCAAGCCTCCTCTTAAAGGCCTATATTTCAGATATGGTTTCTAGTTATTTGCCTAGCCTTGTTGATATTTTTGAAATATTTCCAGGATACAACTAAACATTTATCCCATTCTTTTCACTTGGACAAATTTCCTACTGGATTTTCCCAAACCAATTTTATTTCTTACATGCAACACTAAAACCAAAGGAGATCTATGAAATTTACCAAATGAAGGCTCTGGACACCTTTGAAAGCTCCAGATGACCTGAAGGAAAACCACCAAACTTCCTAGCATGCCATGCTACACTTGCTGGCCATGTGATTTTCTCATGATGTCACCGAACTCCACAGTTTCAGGCTTTTCCACAAGCTCCCTTTTTGCCCCACACGATCCCCTCACTATCTTCCTCAATTAACTGTTCTTTTCTCAGGAGTCACCTGTAAGTTCAAAAGAAGTGTGAATGAGGTCCATCTAGAATATGGCTTTCTATTTGAAGGACTATATTTTTAGTGAGACATTGATTGAGAGGTGAAAGAACCATTGCATATGCATAGGAATTAAAGGAATGGAGCGGACTAATCAGGAAACAAATGGAACTCAGAGACAATAAAGTTAACTCAGAATAGACTAATGAGTATTATGTGAAGAAGCAAAGTATTACTGAGGTCTGCTTGGCATGGATCAGAATTCAGAAATAGAATCTGTGGATGGACATAGTATATAAAGTTGGGTTAAACACATGTTGGGAAAGGTTTTGCTATGTTTTTATAAAAAATACTATGATTATTTTTATTATTATTTGAGAGGCAGAGAGATACAGAGAGAGAGAGAGATGGAGACAGAGAAAAAAATGCACCAGAACATTCTCAGCTACTGGCTTACTCCCCAAAAAATCCAAACCACGTCTTCTCCGTGGTTTGCAGAGAAACAACTAACTGGGCTATAACTACTGCCTTCAAAGGTCTGCAATAGCAGGAAGGTAGAATCAGGAGCAGAGCAGGGACTGAAACCCAAGTATGCCAATATGAGATGCAGGCATCTCAGGTGTCTAAGCTCTAAGCCAAACACCCGCCCCAGAAAAGGTTTTATTGAGATTGAAAATTTTCATCATGGGAACAAACACCCCTAGAGCAAATTGTGAGATCTGGTTCTAAAGCAAAGGCTAGATGATGTTGCAGAAGAGGCTGCTACAGGGATTAGGACAAACACTCAGTTTTTCTGAAGGGCACTGACCATCAGGGTCTGACGGATAAAACAGGATTGAGTGGACAGGAAACCAGCTAAGTCCATGGGACTCTATAAACCCTAATAACTCCTCCATGAACACAGAATCACAAACAGAATTAATCTCGCACAATTGCCTTCACATGGCCGAGGGTATTACTTTCTCTAGTACTATAACTATTTGAGAAATGTATATTGTTAACAAGAATTCCATGCCCTCAGCTCTCCAATATCGGTGACTAAGGAATTTACAAGCAGCATTATTGGGAATGTGTGTGAATATTTGGTGTATGAAAAATTTAATACAGAAATGTTTTTTATAAAGGCGTATCTTAAAAACAGCACACAGATGTGTGCATAATTTAACCTCTCATGTTCAGCACAAGTATTGTTATATTCATACAGGATGGAACACAGTAACTTTTCATGACCATGAAAGTATTATCTTCTAAAAGAGGTACTTTCATACTTCTGTATCATAATTCTCATTTTCCTGGTAGGATGTGCCACTAGTAATTTGCTATTAATGAGAGATATAGACAAAAATTTATGAATGTTTAAATGTGAAAAACTACAAACCATTTTCAGTATTACTTCCAAAATAATGTTACCCTCTCTCATTTTACAATATACTTTCCTAAGTGATAGATAACAAGTTGGATTAGCTTTCTATTACTGCAAAACATTCAAGATAAGATACTTATGAAGATAGGAGGTAGGTTTCAAATCACAATTTTACAAGTTCACAATCCAAGATCAGTCAGCCCCACTGGCTGGGCATCTGGTGATGGTATTATTGTTGGCAGAATCTTGAGGGAATGCAGGTCCCATTTTTTGTCTACATATCTCCTTATAAAGTCATCAGGATTCAGTCATGAGGCACCACCCCAATAATGCAATTCAATCTAATTGCTTCCCAAAGGCCACTTTAAACACCATAATTGGACTAAATTTCTAACTTCAAGTACCATTAACATAAGTTTGTGAGGAACAAGCATTTAATACACGTACCTTTGGGGAACATCTAAATAATATGTAAATTATAGTACCAGGTAAAGCTTAGTTTCACTGAGGAAACTGAACATAATATCAGGTGCACACCACAGGAGTATGGGATGCATGCCTACTCTTATAATAAAGAAGCATAGTATCTGAGTGTCATCCAACTAGTCATTATACTTTTGCTTTATCTTTTTTCTATTTATTTATTTTTTAGATTTTATTTAATAAATATAAATTTTGAAAGTACAACTTTGGGATTATAGCAGTTTTCCGCCCATAACCATGACTATATGAGTGTAGGAAAATATATTCAAACATAACTTTTCAGCTATCAATTTCATTATACTGTAGCTAAACAAAGGCATTCAGAAATATAAAAATAATGCACTGATTTTCAGAAGAAAAATATAATGCATCCAGAACTTCAGTATATCTAAAAAGTTACACAAGTTTTAAAACTCACAACTTTATATAAAATGTCAACTTGTCCAGCCTCAGTTGGAAAAAGGAGGTAGCTGTGTCTTTCTGCATAGTAATGGTGTGACATGTAATGCTTTTCTGCATTCAGTGGACAGACACTTATAGAATGTTAGTATTTCTCTGCACAAACATGAATTCTAGTCTCTGAGAGAGGAGGGGACAGCAGGGTAAAAGATGATACAGGAAGACAAAAAAGAGCTAAAGAATGCAGAGTCCTGAAAACCATATCATAATTTATATTTTCACTAAACATATGTGGAGATACTGAATTATTTTAAACAATGTATAACAATAAAATTTTCACTTCAAAGATACACTCTGAGTTCAGGCATTTGGCCTAGTAGTTTAGCCACTGATTAGGATGACTGCATCCTATATCAGAGTGCCTGGATTCAATTCTTGACTCTGAATTCTGATTCAAGCTTCCTGCTAATGTGGACCCTTGAAGGCACAGGTTCAAGTAGTTAGAGTCATGCCAGTCACAAGGGAGACCTCATCCATATTCCTGGTTCCTGGCTTCTGCACCCAGCTATTGTGAGCATTTGGAGGAGTAAGCCAGTAGATGGGAACACTATCTCCTCTCTCTCTCTCTCTCTCTCTCTCTCTCTCTCTCTATCTCTCTCTAACTCTATCTAATTATTTTTTTTAAAATAATCTTGGGAAATAGTTAAAAATAGAGATGGTTTATAGCATAGGAAGATTTTGTTTTCTTTAACTTTTATTTAATGAATATAAATTTCCAAAGTACAGCTTATGGATTACAATGGCTTCCCCCCCATAACGTCCCTCCCACCAGCAACCCTCCCCTTTTCCGCTCCCTCTCCCCCTCCATTCACATCAAGATTCATTTTCAATTCTCTTTATATACAGAAGATCAGTTTAGCATATATTAAGTAAAGATTTCAACAGTTTGCACCCACATAGAAACACAAAGTGAAAAATACTGTTTGAGTACTAGTTATAGCATTAAATCTCAATGTACAGCACATTAAGGACAGAGATCCTACATGAGGAGTAAGTGCACAGTGACTCCTGTTGTTGACTTAATAAATTGACACTCTTGTTTATGGCATCAGTAATCACCCTAGGCTCTAGTCATGAGCTGCCAAGGCTATGGAAGCCTTTTGAGTTCACTGACTCTGATCATATTTAGACAAGGTCATAGTCAAAGTGGAAGTTCTCTCTTCCCTTCAGAGAAAGGTACCTCCTTCTTTGATGACCTGTTCTTTCCACTGGGATCTCACTCGCAGAGATCTTTCATTTAGGTTGTTTTGTTTGTTTGTTTGTTTGTTTGGAAAAAAAAAAAAAAAACAGAGTGTCTTGGCTTTCCATGCCTGTAATACTCTCATGGGCTTTTCACCCAGATCGGCGTGCCTTAAGGGCTGATTCTGAGGCCAGAGTGCTGTTTAGGACATCTGCCATTCAGCATAGGAAGATTTTATAGAAGTTTAGACATCCAATATTATAATTGAGTGGTAGAAACAGAAAACGTAGATGAACTCAAAGTACATGAATAATAGAAGGTGAAACTGGAAATTCCAAGTAATTAAAGAGTAATGTGGAGGATCAAATAAAAGCATTGGTTGGGAATTACCCTTAAGGTTTGACTTGCACAACTCCAAAGAAATGATGAAGAAATCTAGAAGAGTAAGAGATTCAGGTTTAGACAAAGGAGAGGTGTTAGATTTCTGATACAGATGGTTCAAACTTTTGATGGTTCTACTTAAGACTTTCTTTTTTACTTTATGATGGTATGATGGTATAAAAGTGATGCATATTCAGAAGAAATAGTACTTACAATTTTGAATATTTTTAAATTTAATTTTGATTAGCACATTTTTATGGAGTACCTAGCAATGTTTCGATACATGTACACACTGCATAATGTCCAGTGTAATTCTATCTCCACCAATATTTCACATTTTTTGATGAAAACATTTAAAATTCCTTCTTCTTGTTTCATGTTTAGAGAAATATTCAGTACATTGTCATTATCCATAGTCCCCAAATACCCACAACAGCTAGGGCTAAGCCAAGCCAAAGCCAGGAGCCCAGAACTCCATCCAGTTTTCCAACTTGTAAGACAGGGTCTCAAATACTTGAGCTATCAACTGCTACCTCCCAGAATGTGCTTTAGCCGGAAGCTGGAATCAGAACTCTTACAGAGGATGCTGGTGTCTTAACTGCTGAACCAACCTACCCCACTGGCATGTCTGCATTAAACACTGACTATTCACCCAGGGATTTTTCACTTTGGGCCATCAGAACTTAAACTTGTCCCAACACTGTGTGAGCTCTGGAATTTATTCAGGTTATAGCTCCCTAGTTGTTCTTTGCCTGATATTCTGGGTGTATTTCATTGCATGTATAATTTGATAGTCAGAAAAAAAATACTAATTAAGAGAGCCTCAGAGCACATTCCTGCAGCTTTTTATTTTTTGTGGGTTAGTCAGCTCAGGCTGTCCCAACAAAACACTATAAACTGGGTGATCTAGTCAACAGAGATTTATTTTCTCACCATTCTAGAGACTAGAAGTCTATGATCAGGGTGCCAGCATGGTCAAATTCTAACAAAGGCTCTCAACTTGGCTTGTAAATGTTAAACATTCTCATTGTGAACTCACATGACTTCTCATTTGTGTGCACATGGAGGGCAACAGCCAGCAAGCTCTCTGGGTATGAGTGTACTATGAAAATCTCAACCTCTTGATCTCATCTAAACTTATCATCACTTCCTGAAGGCCCCACCTCAAAATTGGAGGTCCGAGCTTTACTAAGAAATTGGAGGGGATACAAACCTTAGCAGTTTGTTTATCTTCCTCATTTCTGGGGGTGTCACTATAGCATAGAGTGCTAAGCCTCTGCCTGCAGTGCCAGGATCTCACATGGGCACTGGTTCAAGTCCTGGCTGATCCATTTCTGGTCCAGTTCCCTGTTAAAGTGCTTGGGAAAGCAGCAGAGCATGGTCCAAGCGCTTGGGCCTCTGCATCCATGTGGGAGACCTTAAAGAACCTCCTGGCTCCTGGCTTTGGACCAGCCCAGTGCCAGCCGTTGCAGCCATCAGGGGAGCAAACCAGTGGATGGAAGATTTCTCTCTCTCTCTCTCTCTCTCTCCCTCTCTCTCCCTCTCTCTCCCTCTCTCTCCCTCTCTCTCTCCCCCCCTCTTTGAAACTCTCTCAAATAAATAAACGTTTTTATAAAAAAAGGAAATATGCAAAGTAAAATATTGAAAAATATAAAGGATATGCCTTTCAAATAAATAAATTCTTGCCAAAAAAATAAAAAACCTTCTTCTTTTCTGGTACTGTGCTTCACAAATTCCAATTGGTTCATTCTCTCTGAGCTCCTCTATTTTCATTTTTATCTCATTGATACCACCATGCCGCACTTAGGTTTCCCTCCCCAGCACTAAGTTCCAGTAAATGTCTCCCAGCAACAGATTAGGATCATCCGAGGTGTTACTTCATTTTTGTTTTCCCACATGAATCAGACTAATACGGGGTTTCCTGCTGTACATTGTCTGAAATCAGTCTTTTTGTATATGTCTGCTTAGTTTTCATAGTTTTTATATCAGGAATATATACTCAGTGATAGTTATTTCAACAAACAAGAAATAGAAACCTACACTATTGATTTTTGAAAGTGGGGAGCAAATAAACTTATGGAACCAATGATTGTGTGGAAAAAGTAAAACTTTGGTAGAGTGTAAATCAGAAAAAGGAATATAATAATTCAAGATTTTGGAAATGGAGCCCTTATGATTGATTATATATAGATTATATATAATCTGTGTCAAAATGTGATAGAGTACCTTCACCTCCATCTTTGCTGGCAGTCAAATTGTCCCAAAGTAGAAGAAATGTGGACCAGCTATTTGGTATTATTGGGCATATCTATTTACATATTTACTTACTAAACTATACATTCAATTGTACATTCAATTGTTCATTCTGCAATCAAGCTATCAATAGATATCTAAAGTTAAGACAAACATAGAAGAAAATTCAATTCTTTACCCTGTTACTAGTATGAAATCCCATGAGTCAAATTAATCTTAAGAAAAGACATCACAATGGGATAGAATAGAATAGAACTTTGGGAGAGGAAGTCTAAAAATAATGTTCTTAATAGAAGTGTTGACTTTTAACAAATATTCTAGATAAAAATAGCTTAGTATATTCATAAACATTTATTCTTAGATATTTGTGAGATTGCAGCCTATTGAGGGAAATCGACCAGTCCATTCATCTGTTTCTGTCAATAAGAAAGCTGGCTTATGTTTCAGACATAAGACAAAAGTCCACAGAGCATTTTCCTTCCCAAAATGTTCCAGAAAAATGCAAGTTGTACCTTGCAATCATTCACTATATTATCCAAGGGTTCTATACTATAAAAGGATCCTGTTACTCAAGCATAAGCTAGAAAGGTTATACAACTTAGTGAGTGAGACAGAATGAATTCCAATCCTGGTTCTGTATCTGAGCAGTTCAGTGACTTTGGGAGAAGCTGTGAACCAGGAGAAATCTCTGAGATTAAGGAGAGACAATGAACAGGAATGGAGACTGACTTGTTAAACAGAGAAAGAATCAAAAGTATTTTTGTTTTGTTTTCAAACTTGAAATGCTTGAGAACACTGGCACCATGAATAGAAACAGAATAATAGGGTATTATGGACAGTGCATAAATTCAAGTTGACATATGCAAAATCTGAAGCACCTGGGGAATTCAATGGTGAACTTCTAGGTGACTCTCTCTAGTATTAATAGCTTTGAAATTAAATACTAAAGCCTAAATGGAAAGCTAATCATTATTCAGGAATGTGTTCAACCAACAGTATTGAAGTATTTTTTTCTGCAGATGCCATATTAGGTGTTGGAGATTCAAAAATAAGACTCAGTTACTGCCTTCAAAGAATGTACTTTAGAGGAACTGGAGATTTAATAAGACAGTTAGATTGTACTACCCTGATGCACAATGATTATGGCTAAGATTAAGTTAGTGACACAGTAATGTAGAAACACCATCGAGGAAAGGAGACCTACAAAATCAGGGTAAGCTTCCAGAGTAATGAGTTACTTCTTGAAGGAGCAGTATGAGTTTTCCAGGCAGAGAAATGGAAGAAGTGCTTTTAGGCAGAGGAGGCAGGGAATATAAAAATATAGAAGCTTTTATCAGCACAACGGACTCTGAACACTGTGAGAAAATACAAGCATAATTTCTGACAACACCACACTCCTCATTTTGTGCTTATTTTGCTGGCCAGCCGTTCCTTTTTGTCATCCATTACTACCCTCTGCTCTGCTCTGCTCCTGGATGATGGCGCTCTTCCCTGGACTGAAGCCTAGCACATGCTGTAGTCTAAACTGCTGCTCTATACTTGTATCGCTTGTCGATTCCCTTCTTGGCAGATTTGAACAGACATGTCTCAAACTGCACTGAAATCATCACTCTTTCCATAGAGTCAAAATAGAATAAGTTACTTTCTATCTCATATGCTGATACTCCTCCTTCATTGAAAAATGCTTCATACAATTAAGGAAACAAAAACAATCATAGTTTCTTTGTAACCAAATTTGGCCTTCCACAGGGCAGACACTGAAATTCCACAGAGCAGAAGACAAATGCATCCATCATCTTGAACTGTTACCATGCCAGTGGCTAAAACAGAAATCTGCTCAGGGACAGGGATCCCCAGCAAATGACAACAAAGTTCACTTATTTTTATAAGGAATTTGAAATCAAAACGTTGCTTTTAGAAGTCTCTTATCCCTAAAGCATGTTCTAAATATTTGCACTTCAGCTTTCTGTGATAGAACCACCATGTCTTTGCACACAACACACAAAAATAACCCTACACTGACCTGGAGGGTCAGGGCCCAGTGAGTGATAAACCTGTTAGCCCCAATTTGGAGAAAGAAGTTTTTCTAAAGATCACAGCATATCCATTCGCACAAGGCCCACAAGTGCTTTGAGAGGCAGACTCAGTAAAATCGTGACCAGTGCTTTGATCTCAGAGTCTCTTTTTGTAACATGTCCGAATACCTGGGATTAGGAGGCAAGCAGAAGTTGGGACAAAATTAAACAAACAGTGCAGAGTGACCAGTGAGGGTGGCTTCTAGCACTGAGGCCATGTGTTTGCTTCCCTACTTGCAGACCAAGGTGAAAAGTGCAGCCTGAGCTCCGGCCAAATATGGCTTATAAACAAACATGAAAGGAGTATTAGCTCTCTTGCCTGAGACTAATGGAGCCCCTCAAAATCAATAGCTGATTTGTGACAACAAGACTAAGTCAATATTGGAACAAAAGTTACTGGCTGTATTCAACTCGTCCTTAATCTCAGGTAAACTTGTAGTAAGTTCAACAGCCATTCATTTCCCTGGCTACAATTCTACCTGACTCGGAAGGACTACTGATGGAAGAGGTACAAACAAAACCCAAACTCTGTTTCTGCTAATCAGATCCCTTTTTTCTCCTTTCTCTGTGACTCATGACAGATTGCTGTTTGCAGATCCTTTTGTCCTAATTCTACTCAATTCTCCTGCAGGAGCTCTTGGTGGAGACAAGGCGCAGCCTACAAGCTGCCTACTGTTCTGCCTGTGTCCTGTGTTCCTAATGTAGACCAACAACTGTTAAGACCAAAATTCTCTACCAGGAAGAAGAACGCTCATGCTGAACTTGGAACATAGAAATTCCCCTTCATCTAACTGATGGAAACTAGTAACACCAGGAAACATGTGAAGCATTTATGAGTGTCAAGGGTGATGCTGTCATATAATTTTGTGGAGACTTCAAATTGCACCACAGATTCAAGCCTCCCTCCCTCCCCAATCAAAGATGTTTATGAAATGGATGCGGATAAGTGGCTAAATCCCATGGCCTGTCGTCTCCACTCTGGAGACACAGGTCATATATAGGTGTAAGAGTCTAAGCTCGACCTAACACATGTCTATTCAAAATATTTTGGATTACTGCACAAACCCCTAATAGATTTTTCTAAATACCATCAAAAAAGGTTAACTTTCCAGTCATGTGTACTCTTGTCATCTACCTTATACAGATGAGGAAATTGCTAGAGATCACAAGATGACTAAAAGGTGTATCTAGCTTCTACATCCAGGGAGTCTGACCCCAGGGCTGGCAGGCACACTTAGCATCTGTGCTCTTTTGGTGAATGATCTTAACATGTGTTTGCATCCCTCTGAAATGCATCTCCTTTTTCAAGTCGTATGCTTTAGTTTTTAAAATTTTTCTTTGAGAGTTTTAGACACACACACACACACACACACACACACAGAAAGACACACAAAGAGAGCTCCCACATGCTGGTTCATTCTCCAAATGCCTGCAATGGCTAGGGCTGTGTTGGGATGAAGCCAGGAGTTTGGAATTAAATCCAAGTCTCCCATGTGGGGAGCAGGAACCCAACTGCTTGAGCCATCACTGCTGCCTCCCAGGGTCTGTGTGATCACTAAGCTGGAGGCAGATATCAAATCCAGTCACTCTAATATGGGACACAGGTATCTTTACTAGGTCAAATGCTCACCCTAAGAGGTGCATTTGAATATACACCTGGCAGAGCTATAATTGGTAGTCAACAGGAAATAAATGTCAGATACTTAGTCAAATCTTGGAAAATGGGGATCAATCATGGCTAGTTCTTCTCTATTGCTATATCTGACAAGGAAAAGGAGCCATCCGCAACATGATCTTTCTTGCAACTTCTTGGTACTGTACTATTGTCTCCCTTATTTTTCTAACCATGTCCTTCTGAGGTTTCTTTTCTTTTTTTTTAAATTCTACCTGACATGCTACACTTACTAAATCATCTTGGACAGATGTGAGCTGTGCTTTGAGAAGGTACCTCCATGTCACCACCCATGTCACCATTTCAGGAAGGGGCTCATCTCACCTCGCTTGTTCTAATGATTCTGGTGTTTTACTTATTGAAAACCTGACTCTCAGAGGTTTGATGAAGAAAATTAACCTCATCTAGAAGGGGCACCTAGCATGGCTGCTCCCTAGATCTATGTCACATCCACAGTGACGGAAGGGAAGAAGCACCGAGAGTGTTCAGTGAGAGTTAAGAGCTTCCTTCTGTCTTACGTAGGGCAAATCAGAACAGAGAGGGGAACAAACTTGTCCAGGATCCAGGATTAGTCAGGGGACATTCTCCGGTATGTTGAGATGGCAGAGGTACTTGGGAAACCTCCTGTTGCCTTCACAACCAATGATAAAATATTCATACATTCAGTGCTTCTTATTTTTAGGCAACTGACTTTCATATTCACTGCAAAGCATGATTTTGGCCTATTGCAGGATAGTGAATTATGAAAATCAACATTTGGCTAGAAGTCAAGACATAAATGAAGTAACTCTACCATGTAATGAAATTTTGAGATACAAGAATACATTTGAAATTTTATCAAAAAGTAAATATTATCTCAATTTTATCTTATTTTATACTTATATTTTAATTGGTTGATACAGCATCAAGAAAACCATTCCTTAACACTGCTGGCTGCAGTATTTTTCTGGCATTCACCAAATGCATGTTTGCAATGAAAAAGAGATACTCCTTTTTCAATCCAGAACAGTGAAGAGTGAGATAGCTAGGGGTCTGCTCTACTAATAATGTAAGTCATTGATAAAGTCGATGTGACTGCCAAGTTATTAAGTTTTTCTTCCTCTCAGTTATTCTAACCAAATGAAGCAATCGCTAATTTCCTCTTCATCTTCCCAGAGTAAATAGTGACTGGATCTATCTCATGAGCTAGAACATTCAAATATCTTTGAAGAGGAGACCTGAACATTTTCAGAAGCAGGCTTGAGGTTGTTTGTAGATCATACTCACCTTCATACATCTGCACAAAACACATGTACTTCCAATAACCCTTTAAATAAGTCAGTTTCTCTCCTTCGCCCTAAAGATATTCAGGTTTAAAAATAGAAAGTGACTTGTTCAATGTAGCAGGTAAAGGGTCAGAATTTAAATCCAGGCAGTCTCAAGTTAATGCTTTATTATGCTTCAAGCAAATAGCAACTGTTACTGAATATCTGCAATGTGTTTGGATTTTCCTATGCACCAGTTCCTCCTTATCCATAGTTTTGCTTTCTGTAATTTCAGTTACCTGCTGCTAACTAAGATCCAAATATAGTAAATGGAAATAAATAATCCATAAATTTTAAATAACTTCATGGTAGTATATTGCTATAATTACTCTTTTTATTACTAATTATTGTTGGTCATCTCTCCCTATGCCTCATTTTAAATTAAACTTCATCATATGTACACATGTATAGGGAAAACCTACTGGGAGTATATACAGAGTTTGGTTCTATTTGTATTTTCAGACATCCACTGGGGGTCTTGGGATGTAGCTCCTACTGATAATTTGGGGCTGCTGTACACAAATGGCTTGGGGACTTAGCCTGCCCAACAGTAACCAGTAGTCAACCAACCGAGGATTTGAATCCAAATATCTAATTCTTAAATTTACACATTTATCCTTGATACCACCTTGCCTGTTACCATTTTTTCTTGATGATTCCTCCAATAGCATTCTGAAATTAGAAGTACTATTGAGCTCTGACCATAAACCAAGTACTTTTATTCCATATGGAGAACTAGATTTTTGTTATCACTCAGGAAAAAAAAAATACACACATACATCATAATGGAGACTAAAAGCATAAAACACAATTTGGGTGGGACACTGTGGCCTAGCAGGTAAATGCATCTCATATAGGAGTATTTGAGATTGATTTCTGCCTCTACTTCCAATCCAGCTGCCTGCTAACCAGTACATTATGACACAAATACTTAGGTTCCTGCCACCCTCAGAGGAGACCTGGATGGGTTCCTAGATCTTGGTTTCCACTTGGCTTAGCCCTGGCTCTTGCAGGCCCTTGGGGAGTGAATGAGAGAATAGACAATCTCTCACTCCCCCCACCCCCCAAATACTGTGCCTTTCAAATACATACATACATACAAACATACCAAAAACTTTTAAAATGCAGAGAATACTAAATTTACATTCATTACAAGGAAGGAAAAGCTGGGGGCGCTAAGCCCAGTGCTCTGTTCTTGGCCATTCTGCCCAGGAACTCTTCAAGAAGAGGCAGGATCAGGTTAGCAGAAAAGGCAGCTTTGTGGCAGTAGCTTCTAGCAGGCCAATCTTTTTTTTTTTTTTTTTTTTTTTTTTTTTTTTTGTCCTCCCACACCTGGCCTTCCTGGGCTCTGCTCCTGGGAGAGTCAAGAAGGGACCAAGGACACTCAGGCTTGCTGCTGGGAACAACCAGGAGCCAGTGCTTTCCTGGGGTTTTTGTTTTTGCCAAAAGGTCTTCCCCACTTCCAGTTATCCCAATTTATACTATGTGAGTCAACGTGACAGCTTAAACCAATAGAAATATTACTCCCCCCCCCCCACCGAAAGTGTGGGTTAAATGCAACGTTTAACATAATGAGCCCAAGGGGGAAAGGTTCTCAGTAAAGATAAATATTCCTCTTAAAAAAATTGACCTAATTAATAACAAGATGGTATAAAGTTTGCAAACAATGAATGAGGAGCAGGATTTTTTTTGCACCCTTTCTTCTTATTCAATCCCAACATCTATTATTTTGTTTTAAAGCCTGAATACTGATATATTTCATACATCATGGCTATTTTTTTAAAGGAAAAATATAAAACTATTTTATTAACCACAGTTCCCCCATATTTACTGTAAGGTAAATAGCAGCCCTAGGTAACAGCTCTTTTTCTCCTAAATTACTACTTCCCCTTGCTCCCTGGAGAGCTAACTAACTCCAGTTTGACAAAGATTGATCCTCAGCCGAGGCTAAAGAAGTTGGGCTTCTCACAGTGCACTCCTCACTTTGTAGTTCACAGTGGCTGAGTTCCAAATCCTACCCAAACCACTCAGGGTCACACTCTCTCACTGTTCCCAGCAAAATCAAAACTCGCTTCTTCAGATGGTTCTTGCTAGCATTGTTACTAAGATGAGTTCTTGAATATTGCCTTTCTCTTAGCTAACAGCGGGCTGAGCGTTTATGTTTAAATGAATCAGAAACATATGGCATGCATTTCTCTTAATAGTGCACTGGATTTTTTTAATTAAAGGAGAACAGTGCTACGGGCAAAGTGTGCTTTGAGCAGCTTTTGGAAGGCAAATGTTGAGGGGGATTGAGGATGGTCTACCAATGAAAAGGACAGTTGGTCTTGCATTTTGCAGTCCTGATTTACCAGGGAGGACACCAAATTTCAGACGGGAAGAGTCTCGATTATTAAGCATGTGACCAAAAGCAGGTTTCAGGGTTACATTTAATTAACTATGGTGACTAAACAATTTTAATGTCAATCTCATCAAGTATCTGGTAAATTGTGCTTTTGTGAGAGAAATGGGAAAGGCAACGCCTGGCACAGCTGTCTTCCAACTTGTTAGCTGTAGCACGCCTTGGAGGAGTCACCTCATTTTTCTGAATCTCAGTTGTTCATATCTACAAAGTGGGTGTAATATTAATGCTATGAGACAGTCATGATAAGGATGAAACAAAAGGTTGAATTAAAAATTGTGTTGTGAATTCTATTCAAATTAACTTGAATTTCAGTTCAAATTAATTCTCTCAGTGGTGCATTTGAACATTTGATTGCTTTTCACTAGATTCCTTTTCACTGTCTCGGAGCATGACTTTCCCCCAGAGAGGTCAGATAAAACGAGGATCCACTTGGTGAACTTGTAACCTCAGTTTCCTTAAGTTCTCCATGTTTTTTTAAACTTTGGTCCTTCAGAGAGTCGGTGAACCAATAAGGAAGATCTTACAGCCAGCCAAAGGAAACGAACTTGTGCACAAAGCTATTATCTCAAGCAGAGTTGGATATCCTGACACTCAATTTTCTAATCTGTCACCTTTCAATCTGCCACTAGAACGGACTCACTCTGGCACTTACCTGGGGTCCTCATGTATCCTCACTGGAAGAGGCAACCTTACATGTGCACCTCATTTAATTTTATGTTCCCCTAACTTAAGTCTGTGAAAGAGGAGTTAAGTCACACACCCAACTTAAAGCGAGGATTCTCAGGGGACCCAATGTAGATGAATGGTTCCTAAGTGAAATATATCAAAGTCATTAATTAACAGGAGGTGAGGAACATGTGATAGGCCACCTACCATCTAAGGCTATAGGACCATTGATCCCAACAGTGCCCCTCTTCACAAGGCCACTTGCGTGGCCTCTAGTCAGAGCTCTGGACAGACCTGGCTCTGGACGATGTTAAGCCTTTGAAATGCAAGCCCATCTCCGGTCCTTTCGTCCAAGGGAAGCAAATAGGACAGCAGCAAGCAGCAACGGAGTGCTGATTGGAAAAGGGATGCAACAGCACACAGTGGAGTGAGCCCTGGAGGAAGCACTGGAAGCCAAGTTCATGCTGCTAAGTGACCTTGTACAAGCAACTAATCTGGGTCTTTTTTTTCCTCATTTGTGAAGTGGGCAAGAAAGTTCTGGTTTTTTCCTTCACATGAAAATGGAGGAGGCTAAATAACACTGAAAAAAAAAAAGTAAAATACTGCCTGTGTGCATGCAGTGCTGAGGATTAGCCAGACACAATCGCTGACCATCTGTGTAGTACCTGGGCTAGCGCAGGCCCACAGCTCGCCTTCATCGGATGCAGTATGAGGGACATGGCTGAGAAAGCTCTGCACAGGCCTGCCTTCCCTGATCTTTTCTAGGTCATTAATGAGCGCCAGGTACCCTCTCTGCCTCCATGATTCCACCCGGCTTCTGCTGAGCCACAAAGGGCCTCTAGAAACTTCCCTTTAGGGTGTGACGGGGCAGTCAGTGCTTCCTCTCACAGCCACAGGCGTCAGCATATGGGGCAGAGGCAATGAGAATCTGGAGGGATGAAAATGAAATGCAGCCAGGTGTGGTCACCAAAGAGAGGATCAAAGACGTCCCCCTGGAAGAAGTGGGGCTCACAAAGAGACGGACTGTCAGAAAGCCCTGCCCTGCAGCCTGTTCCCGAGTGCTATTTCATTCAGCTTACAATTATACAAGATTTACTATAACCATGTTCAGTGCATATAGGATATGGTTCCAGATGGGTTACTGTGGACAAGAAGAGACAAGCAGGATGAGAAGGAAAAGAAAGAACAAATGGGAGAGTAGACAAAAGCAAGACAGAAGAGATCAGGGAGGAGGTGCATCCCTTGCAGAGCAAAGGCACACATGTTTTTAGAGGATGAAAGTCCATCCACGTCTGTGACTCCTGACAAACCAAAGGCTGTGGCACAACCTGCTTGTTCCCCCACTTCTCCCCACACCAGAACCTCAGCAGTATTTGTACTTAAGGACTCCCGAGTTCAGTTGCATCTCCGTGACCAGAATCAATGCTCATGGAAAAACAGCAAAGGAGAAAAACGCCTAGGTGTGTGCATGTATGTGCGCATGTGTGTGTATGTGTGTAGGTGTGAGTGGGGTGGGCACAGTATCTCTCTTCCCAGGGTCTGGGCACATGTTGCTGCAGGAGCCATTCCAGGAGGAAGGCTGGGACAGGCAAGACCAGCTCAGGTTTCCTGAGGCTTCCTCCTGCCTGGGGGCTGGTCACTGAACAGCCTCGGGTGTGTTTCAGAGGCTGATTAAAGCTCTCACAAATGCCAGCTTCCATCACTTCAATGACTATTAATTTAAAGAAAATATTTGTCTGGAAAAAGAAGGGAAACATTGTCAACCATTCCTGTTTTCTCACCAAGAGGCCCTTCCTCTCAGCAGGTCCTTTTCTTTGTCCTAAAGTGGGTGAGTCTGACCTGGGCCAGGGTACCAGGGCAGCGAGGGGGTGGGGGGGTGGGGGAATGCTGGCCAGACTCTTCTAATTAGGTAACCGAGCACAGAGCTTTGCCAAGACGATGGCAAAAATCTACCGTTCAGGCCCCCATTCCCACTGTTCAAGTGATAAATGACCTTCAGGTCGCTCTCCCCAGAGCCGAGCGGGGCCTGCGTCTGGACAAAGGCCAGGGAAAACAGAGCAAGATTTATAAGAGCCAAAGGCGGGAGAAGAAGAGCCGCAGGGCATGGGGGAAGGACCCCCTGAGAAAACGTGGTGCGTGTTAGTAGCTGCATGTGACTTTGTGACGACGGGCAGGGCCGGAAGGAGAAGTGGCCGCGGTGGCAGACCCAGGCTGGGAGAGAGGGTTGGTGGGCCGTCCTCTCTAGAAGACGGAGTGCTGGTCCCCAACTCCCAGGCTGGCTCTTTCATTCACCCCAGTGCCTGCTAAACAGACACTGGGAAAGGAATGTACTTACAGCTTGGGAGACAAATGGAGTCGGAGGAGGAGGGGTCCTGTGCTGCTAAGATTAAAAGGCATGATGGTGCAATTAAAGATATTTACCAGAGAAATTGGAGCCCCATTCCCTGCTGGCGTACAGTATGTGAGGAAGAGCTGTTTTATATCATTAAAGACAAAAACCAGGTCTATAGGTAAGCTTTAAGAACAATAAACATCCTGAATTCAAGAATAAGTCTGTCAAATGAAGGGATATTGATTTTGGAACAAGGAATATTATGTCAAACAACATTAGTTTAATTGATCTGAATTTAGCTTAAGTACTAAAAGCATTTATATACAAACAGCAAATGAAAATTAACTGCAGCTGAGCCCCGCTGCGGGCTCTCAGGGCCTCTGCGTGGAGGAGATCCTGGCACCCAGCAGGCCGGGTTGGAGCCCCGCGCACACAGAGGAGCCGGGCTTTCTTCCCGTGCAGGACAATGCGGAAGGCAATGTGCTTTCTCTCAGAGGTAGGAACATTTAACACCAGCCTTTGACTTTTCAAAATACACAAAAGACCGTTTCTGGCTCTGAAAGAATCCATAAGGGGACAGGGGTGAGGCCAGGAGGGCGTCAGTACCCAAGGCACAGACAGGCTCTTGGTCCTGAAGGCAGTGAATGAGGCAAGCCCCGCTCCACCTCTGGCTGATAGGCCCCATCCGAAGCAATGCCTGAAGAGAGAGCTGCCTCTGCTCTACAATGCCCCCACACCTTTCAGCTCCTGTCAGATCCTGGGCACCCCAGTGGAGCTCCAGGGAAGCACTGGGCAGGGGGCTAGGGACCAGACATGTCCTCAATAGACAGAGCAGCCTCATCCCTGCAGGGGGTCACCCATGAAGAAAGACCTCAAGAGTTCTCAAATCCCTGTCCTACCCAGTGCTCCTCAGATGCACACAAATCAACCTTGCTTTTCTTTTTTTTTTTTTTTTTCTACTTAACTCCCTCCCACAGCCATCCCATACAACCTGCTCCAGGATGGAGACAGAATGTACAGACAAGTCACAAGCATGAGGCCAGGGCAGAGGTTGCATTTTCTCTTTAGTTATCAATGCCATAGTTAGTGTTTCCACTGAAGGATTATGCAAGAGATAAGCCAAGGAGCCTTTGGAAGTACACTGGTCCCAGCCCCCATGGCTGGGTGTGTGTCAGCCTCATTATTTAATGTCTGGTTAGATCAGGGGCCAACCTTGTTTCTACTTTGTTTTTAGAAGGCCTGACAAAAGCCCAGGGGGTTGTTGCTTTGTTTACATCTTGCCACCTGTACACTCTCCCTGCAAGCCACATCGCCATTCCCAGATCAAAGGACAGCCGAGTCCTGGACCACTAAGTGGGGCTGAAAGGAAGACCTCTCCGCCTCCGCCCTCAGCTTTCACTGCAACCATGGAGTATGTTGTCGGATTTATAGTTTAGCGTGTGAACCCAGTCACAAAATGTAGCAGAAACAGCCTAATTCCCTGACCCTTTGCCACATGCGTGAAGTCTGGTCTCATGTAACTGCGAAATAACCTTTATGTGGACTCTCAGGATATCAGCGTTTGCTTATCTCTGTCATGATTTCTTCTTCTTGGAACTTCTTTTTTCTATTTCACCCAATATTTGAAACATTTTCTATCAAAGTATTTTTCCCTTCTGATGTTCTCAGCCAGGGTGGCCAGTGGGGGAGCAGGGTGTGTGAGGGGAAGGAAGACAACATCTTGCCGAGACAGATGTGACTCAGGACAATGCACTGTGAGAGAAGACATGCACTCTGATAGCATTCACTCTGTGTAAGCACTACGTAATCAGAAGGCTACAGACCTTAAAGAATTAATATTCCTGGCCTGGTATTCATATTATATTTGCTCATCAAATATACATTGAACACCCTTGATGTTCCAGATCTTATGCAGAACATGCATGGGGAATTGCATATTATCTCTGCCTTAGTCAAATACACTAGCATAACCTGGCTTATACTTGCTGAAACAGGACCACAAATAAGCTTCTAGATGAACCTTGAAGACAGTAGCAATTTCTCTTCCAAGACAGAATGGCCTGGCAAAAGTAGAGTGTTTGGAAAGTCTGATCCTAGGAACTTGGCTGATGAGACAGGTAAATGAGGAGAAAGGTGAGGCCATGAAGAGGGAATGTGAGAACAAGGGCACAGAAGGTTCAGGTGATATCTGCACAGTGCTAAGTTGTGTAGTGTGCTGGACCACAGGGAATTGTGGTGAGAGCCTGGCAGGAATCCTAGGCAAACACACTCCTGGGTTCCTAACCTCTTAATTGATTCCCTCTCCTCTCGAGAGGCTGCAATGAAAAGCCTGAGAAGCAAACAGTCCTTAGTTCAAGTCAGTTTCCTCCACGTCTTAGATGTGTGACCTTGGACAAGTCACTTAACCTCTCCAGACTTCAGCTTCCTCCTGTGAAATATGTAGACTGAAGCAGCGGGGCTTGGAAGAGACAGTGTGTGAATGAAGCCTTACACATCCAGGGCTAGGTTCCCAAGAACCTCAGTCAAGTGATCTAGGGAGCCCATACAGAGAAACGAGACAGGGTGAGGGATAAGGCTTTCTTCGGCCTGAATTTATGAAAGCTTCCAGTGGTTCTCTCACTATGCTGCCAGGTAAGTCCCACCATCTTCCTGGGCCTTATTTTCCTTATCTACACAAGGAAAAGGAGGAGAAGCACAGGGTCAATTCCCAAGACCTTTTTTTTTTCCAATTTTGATCCAAGGACAGAGTTTAAAGCTCACTGAGCCAAATCTTTAGTTTCCTTAAGTCACTGTTTAATTCTACCTCTTGGAGTGTAACTGTTATGTGTCTGAACATTACAAATTATGAAATATGAAATAAATATATGCACATATACATAAACACATGTGAATATATATAGACATGCATGTATATATGTAACTCAATTGTTCCAACCAGGGACAACCGTCCAATGCCTGGAGTTTCTCTTTTTCTTTTAGGATTCAACAACATTTGGCCTAATTCCAACATATTCCCGAGTTTCTGAATCTCGTTCCCACAAAGATCTGTCTTCTCTCTCTGGTTGAAAGAAATGCTGGCTGGGCGTTCTGCCAAGCACTTGGAGGCCTTCAAGCATTCTGTTGTGACCCCTGGGGTGTGCCCCTTTCCAGTGTCACAACTCTGTGGGGGTGCAGAGAGGCCCATGATGGCATTCTTGCAGTAAAGCATAGCATGTCTGTTACCCAGGCCCAGGACTGGACCCTCCAGCTCTGTTTCAAGAATGTCATCCCACTGTGTCCCCTTGCACCCAGTGCCTTTAGGACTGACCTCAGAGACAAAGAGAGGGACTTGTCTACTTTTACAGAGCTCCCATCACTATTGTTATCTCTCACCTGCAAACAGCCCTTCCAGATTTATAATGAACATTTATATCCTTGACCTTAAGTCAGGTCCGAAGCATGTGAACAAGTACTCAATTTGTAATTCATATGCATAAAGGCTCCTGGGGGTAGTGTTTTGAGGAAATGTCCTCTGATGGACCTATAGGAATGCTGGAAGGGGCCAAATCTACCTTACGTGGGCGTGGAAGATTCTCAGGCTCAGAGGATAGAATGCACTAAGATCGGCTATTGACAAACTAGAGGAAAAATGCCAAGAGAATCCTTCCATGCCGCGTCCTCAACAACACATCCTGTCCACTTCTCCCATAGCCTTCCTCTTTCTCCTGGCAACCACTGCTTTCAGAACAGAATTTATTAGCAGTCTCTAACGGCCCATAAAGCTCTGACATTTTATGGTTCTATTTGAATTCCATCCAATTTCTTTTCATAAGATGAGAAGCTTTGGTATTACAGAGCTTCAGAAACACTGGGTTACTGGGAAGAGAGGCAGAGGTCTCCCTACCTGTGTGGATTGTGCAGAGGATGACTTCACAGGATCAGACGACATCATGCTGCCCAGAGAGGCCACCAGGGAGCCTGACCACATCTCCTCATGGATAATGGAAAGCGATTCAGGCCAAGAAGACTCAAGACATGGAGACTGCTTCTGCAGAGACACAGAACAGCAGTGCTGTTGATAAACTTCGGTTTGGCAAAACAGACACATAATGTGAACCTAAGGGCAGGAGGTATGAAGAGAAACATTCTGTAGTTCCTGGATTTAAGGATTTCGTTGTCTACTGGAGGAAACGTGCATGTGAACAAATAATTTCAGTAAAATATTCCAAGGGATAAAACAGATGTAAGTTAGGGTATCATGAGAGCACAGGGAAGGGCAGTTAGCCAATCTAGGGACACAGAAACTTTCTTGGAGGGATAAAGTCCATTCCTGCTGCATTTAAGGATGCCTTTTGTTTCTTGCAATGTGTTCTTCTCCTTTGTCTCATAAGAACTTCACTCCATTCCAGTGAGACAGCCAGGGAAACCTACTCTTCTCTCATTTGGCAGATGGAAACAGTAGGACAGGGGCTAAATGGGCAAAGGCACACAGCCAATTAATGGTGGAGGATGAGTATACTTTGATAGTTTCTATCAGGTGAGAAGAGTGTCAGCTGAACAGTAAATGGATGTAAAAAGGGTGTTATTTCCTGGTACATATGGTTTGGTGCAAGGAGAACAGGGAGATAAGAAATGTTTTGATAGCCTTAAACATTAGAGTTGTATTTAATTTGCTTCAACCAAAGCTATATTCTTTTTTTTTTACTTTTTATTTTTGACAGGCAGAGTGGACAGTGAGAGAGACAGAGAAAGGTCTTCCTTTACCGTTGGTTCACCCTCCAATCGCCGCTGCGGCCGGCGCGTTGTGGGCCAGCGCACCGCGCTGATCCGAAGCCAGGAGCCAGGAGCCAGATGCTTCTCCTGGTCTCCCATGCGGGTGCAGGGCCCAAGCACTTGGGTCATGCTCCACTGCACTCCCTGGCCACAGCAGAGAGCTGGCCTGGAAGAGGGGCAACCGGGACAGAATCTAGCACCCCGACCGGGACTAGAACCTGGTGTGCTGGCGCCACAGGCGGAGGATTAGCCTATTGAGCCACAGCACCAGCCCTCCCAAAGCTATATTCTATAGAAAAGTCTACCCTGTGTGTACAACATACTATGTATAATTTCAAAAAATGTACTTATTTCATAATCTTTTCCCTTTGCTTGTAATGCACGTTCCTTCACTGGCCTACCTGAAATATTCTTGCTCATTCTTATGAACACAAACCCAAATCACTCAGCTCTCAGTCCTCTTAGTTCCTCAGGTTCACATCACTCAGATCTCATCCCAGGATAACTGCTTGCCTTTTTGTCTGTTTTCCCCACCAGATAATGAGGTTCCTGGACAAACAATGTTATTCCATTTACCTTTAACCTACCAAATGATAGTTAATAAATGTTTGAATAAATAAGCAAATGAATAAAGAAATTAACAATGAAATTATCCATCTTAATACATGGTGTCAGTGTGTTGCCTTTAACTTCAACCCCAGAATGCAGAGAGCTGAAAAAGGAAGACTTCAAACAATGAGAAGGCCCAGGCTGCCTTCAAATTCATGACATTTTTCAAACTCAGCAGAAAGCAGCTGACTCAAACTCCACTGAGAGAGCCTGCAGAGAGAAAAATGTGAATACAAACTCACCTAGAAAAGAAACAACTAGAAGTCACTGTGCCTATGACATCTGAAAAACTGATGGAAGCTAATTGGAGGCTGGTGAGCAGAGGAATCCTCTGGGAGTGCAGAAATTAGGGCTCCACATATTTTTCAGGCTTGGTCTGTATTGACTCCTGTGATACTCACAAAAAGATCTGAAAGAGCCCTAAAAAGTGTCCTTGGTGGTGCAGACCTGAAAGAGGAACAGGTGCAAAAAAGAACCTTTGCTAGAAGCTTCCCTCCTGTTCCCACGGTGGAACAGAAGCCTTTGTCTGTGGGAGAAGAACAGCACTACATCTTAGGGTGTGAGGAAAACCTAGTGCAGCCAGGGGACGTGAAAAAGCACATTTGTGGGGATCCTGTTCCTAGGAAGGAATGGAGTTAGGGACTGAGCACACCGCTAAAGCAGGTCAGTGGCAGAGAAAAGAGTAAGCCACAGTGCTGAAACCCACGGACATGGCAGGCTCCCAAGATCTAACTTTAACTGGAACAACGGAGACCATACCCTACTAAGCAACAACCTGTGGAATAACAAGTAATGGGAGAATACCACTAGAGAAATAGCAAAGGAGGAAGAGTTGTAAAGGAAGACTCTCTTCACAAGATCTTAATACTTTATCCCTTTTAGTATTTTTTTTCCTACTTAATACTATTGGTTGAACTCTGTAATTAACACACAATTATTCTTAGGTGTTTAACTGAAAAGTGATCTCTGTTACATATAGGAGTGGAAATAAGAGAGGGAGGAGATATACAATTTGGGACATGCTCAATCGGACTTGCCCCAAATGGTAGAGTTAGAAATGTGCCAGGGGATTCCAATTCAATCTCATCAAGGTGGCATGTACCAATGCCATCTTACTAGTCCAAGTGATCAATTTCAGTTCACAATTGATCATAATGATAGGACAAAAGGTCCAAGAGATCACATAAACAAAACTAGTGTCTGCTAATACCAACTGATAAAATTAAGAAGGCGAGAACCATCCAACATGGGAAGCGGGATACACAGCAGACTCATAGAAGGCCAGATGTCCTAAACAGCACTCTGGCCTCAGAATTAGCCCTTAAGGCATTCAGGACTGGCTGAAGAGCCCATGAGACCATTTCAGGCATGGAAAGCCAAGACACTGTGGCAAAAAAACAAACAAACAAACAACAAAAACAAACCCTAGATGAAAGAACTCTGTGAGTGCGAGTGAGATCCCAGTGGAAAGAATGGGCCATCAAAGAAGGAGGTACCTTTCTCTGAAGGGAGGAGAGAACTTCCACTTTGGCTATGATCTTGTCGGAATAAGATCGGAGTTGGCAAATCCAAAAGGCTTCCATAATCTTGGCAACTCATGACTAGAACCTAGGGTGATTACTGATGCCATAAACAAGAGTGTCAATTTGCTAAGTCAACAACAGGAGTCACTGTGCACTTACGCCCCTTGTAGGATCTCTGTCCTTAATGTGTTGTACAATGTGAATTAATGCTATAACTAGTACTCAAACAGTATTTTACACTTTGTGTTTCTGTGTGGGTGCAACTGTTGAAATATTTACTTAATATATACTAAATTGATCTTCTGTATATAAAGATAATTGAAAATGAATCTTGATGTGAATGGAATGGGAGAGTGAGCGGGAGATGGGAGAGTTGTGGGTGGGAGGGAAGTTATGGGGGGAAGCCATTGTAATCCATAAGCTGTACTTTGGAAATTTATATTTATTAAATACAAGCTAAAAAAAAAAAACAAGATCTAAATCTCAGAATCAGATGGGCTATCTTCAAAAAGTTCATGGAAAATGTATATTATGAAAAGTTGTACATGGACTTCACATATGATTTGCACCAAATTAACCTTATTTTTAATTCTATTTCCCACAAACTTTTAAAAGTGATCTCATATTTATAGCAACAGGTTTAGTGGTGAATGGTGTATCAGGCCAGCAATTTACTCTGAAGTGGTTAAACAAAAAAGTTCTGCTTATTTCTCTTGAAACTTCTGGATCAGATTAATACACTATAGATACTGATGCACAAGTTTATTCATAGGAATTTTATTCATAATTATAAAATATTGGAATTAATCCATCAACCTATACTTAAGAGAGAGTAGCTCTACAAAATAAACTGTAAACCTCATTGAATAGTGTTTTATGCATCTGTAAGAAAAATGAAGAGATATATATGAGCTGATATGTTGTTTCATAATATATTATTGAATGAAAAAAGATGCAAAGAGCATCTAGATGGGGGCATTTTGTACAAAAAAAGAGTCTGCTTTCACTAAAATAAATTCATATTTTAAATACTATTTTCCAAGAAGTATTTGAAGTACACATGTATATACTTATCTCATGTTAAAAATATAAGGATTTAATAAAACATGTGGACATTTGCTTATTTATATAAAAAAGAAATTAGAAAGGATAAGTCATAAATTAGAATAAAACCTCCAGAGGATGCATATATATAATATATATATATATATATATATAAATGTAGGAATATAAGGAAGAATAAGAAAGGACTAGAAGGCATGGGAATGGAGTGATAACTTACTTAAGTCTATAATTTTATATAGTACTGACTTTTAGGAATCCAGTAATGTTTGACCTACCTCATCCCCCAAATTAGTAAAAACATATAATCAACCAAGATGGTGGTAATGAAAAGGTTGGGAGGAAGAAGAAAGTAGAATCAAAATAGTAACAAATGAATATATGTGTATTCCAAGTGAAAAACAACCACAGAGAATTATGAAATGCAGAAAATAACTAATTTTTCTAACACTGGAGAATACTGTTTTAATTATATAATGAAAGACTAAAGACAGAATTGTTCACAAAAAAAAGCCTTTGCTTTCCACATGTGTATGGATTAATAATTCTAAAACTACCTTAGGTGTGTACAATCGCTAAAAATGACTGAACGCATTATGGAAAATGAAAAGTAGATTTCTTACTATTGGAGATGTTACAATTAAAACAGGAGAAAAGGGAAAAAATAAACATTAGGGTGTGATTTGGAGTCCAAGGTACCACTGTGGACAAAAGTTTTCAATATGTGGATAGAGAAATAGACATAAATATGTAATTATGGGATTGAATTGGAATCCCCTGGTATGTTTCTAACTCTACCATTTGGGGCAAGTCAGCTTGAGCATGTCCCAAATTATACATCTCTTCCCTCTCTTATTCCCACTCTTATGTTGAACAGGGATCACATTTCAGTTAATTTTCAACACTTAAGAATAACTGTGTATTAATTACAGAATTAAACCAGTCATATTAAGTAGAACAGACATGTACCAATGCCATCTCACTATTCCAAGTGATCAATTTCAGTTCACAATTGATCATAATGAAAGGACTAAGAGTCAAAGGGAGCACATAAACATGTCTAGTACCTGCTAACACTAACCGATGGAATAAATAAAGGGGAGAGTGATCCAACATGGGAAGTGAGATACTCAGCAGACTCATAGAATGGCAGATGTCCTAAATAGCACTCTGGCCTCAGAATCAGCCCTAAAGGCATTCGGATCTGGCTGAAAAGCCCATGAGAGTATTTCAGGCATGGAAAGCCAAGACACTCTGGCAAAAGATCTCTGCGAGTGAGATCCCAGTGGAAAGAACAGGTCTTCAAAGAAGGAGGTACCTTTCTCTGAAGGGAGGAGAGAACCTTCACTTTGACTATGACCTTGTCTAAACAAGATAAGAGTCGGAGAACTCAGAGGGCTTCCATAGCCTTGGAAACTCATGACTGGAGCATAGGGAGATTACTGATGCCATAGACAGGAGTGTCAATTGGTAAAGTCAACAACAGGAGTCACTGTGCACTTACTCCTCATGTAGGATCTCTGTCCTTAATGTGCTGTGCATTGAGATTTAATGCTATAACGAGTACTCAAACAATATATTTCACTTTGTGTTTCTATGGGGGTGCAAACTGTTGAAATCCTTACTTAATGCATACTAAACTGATCCTCTGTAAAAAAAAAAGAAAAAGAAAAAGAAATTATCAACTCCCAACTTGACTCTCACTGGGATTAAACATGACAATAGGTCTGATCAGATTTCATCATCATTTAAAAAAATCATCTATTATTTTTCACTTTATGTTTCTTTGTGGGAGCAAACTGTTGAAATCCATACTTAATGTATACTAAGCTGATCTTCTGTATATTAAGATAATCGAAAATGAATCTTGATGTGAATGGAAGGGGAGAGGGAGTGGGAAAGGGGAGGGTTGTGGGTGGGAGGGACGGTATGGGGGGGAAGAGATTGTAATCCATAAATCGTACTTTGGAAATTTATATTCATTAAATAAAAGTTAAAAAAATGTATTTATGGATCTGTGCATATGCACCATATATTTATTATCTTAATACTAAGGAGGACTAGCAGCAATTATACCCCAGAGTGCATAAAATGAAAGAGATATTATTGGCAAACTGGCTGAATCTAAACTGGAATCAATGAATTATGAATCAGTTTGTTGATCTGTTGTAAACATATGAACTAGTCCTATGTATTTGGAGAACAGAAAATTCATGAGGACACTCATATCTACTTCTCTATTTACAAATACTCAAACCACGTATGTTTTATGAGACTGATTTTAACTAACCATAAGAAATGATTTTCTAGTTGTCTGAATTATCCAGAACTGAAACAAAATGTACTGAGAGTATTTACTCTCCGGTCTTGAGCATGATTAAAGATTTAAGGGCTACTACTGAGAAGTTCTAGAAACTACAATGCAGTTGTGAAATAACTAATGGGTAAGATTCTGGAATACTTAGAAAAGATTCTTATCAATGAATGCAGCAAGTATATAATAAGAGCCCATAATTTACATAATTTGTTCCTAAGCCTCCCAGTCTCCTAGTAGCTTTAGCTACCCATGCTGTCTTTCTATCTTTCCCACTCCTTGTGTACTCTTCCAGCCCATGAGAGCATTTCAGGCATAGAAAGCCAAGACACTGTGGCAAAAAAAAAAAAAAAAAAAAAAAAAAAAATCCTATATGAAGGATCTCAGTGAGTGAGACCCCAGTGGAAAGAATGGGCCATCAAAGAAGGATGTACTTTTCTTTGAAGGGAGGAAAGAACTTCCACTTTGCTTATAGCCTTGTCCAAATACTGATGGAGACTGTAGATTCAAAAGGCTTCCATAACCTTGGCAGCTCGTGTCAAGAGCCTTAGGTGATCACTGATTTGTTAAATTAACAACAGGAGTTACTGTGCACTTATTTCCCATGCAGGACTTCTGTCCTCAATGAGTTGTATTATGAGAATGAACTGTAAAGCTTATTCTCAAACAGGTTTTTGTGTGTCAGTGTGTGTGTGTGTGTGTGTACAAATTTTTGAAATTTTTACTTAGTATAGAGTTAGTCTTCTGTATATAAAGTTAATTGAAAATTAATGGAAAACTGGGTTGGGAATGGGAGAAGGAGTAGGAGGTAAGGTGGGGGTGGGAGAGCGAGTATGGTGGGAAGAATCATTATATTCCTAAAGTTGTACTTATGAAATGTATACTCCTTAAATAAAAATAAATAAAAAGATACAAGCCATAATCTCAACAAACTACTACCTGTCCTAAACTTCTTCATTATATCCTCTAAAGGAAACCTATTTCATCCAATCCCTAATACACCACTGTGGGCTACTTTGTCAATATTTTTCTTTATAAGCTTTCTTTCAGGATACATCAAGAAAGTAATGAAGAAATGAAATCACACTCCTCTTCTACTTTGGCCCTGCTGAATAGGTGGCTCAACTCAAAGGAATCCAATAGTCACTCACAAAGAACAATAGTCAACACAAGTTTGGATGGTAGATGCTAAAGTCTAGCAGGTTGTGACAAGTAAGTTGGTAATTGGAGATATGACCTTATAGTAATACAGGATGAGTATCTCTAATATGAAAATCTGCAATCCTAAATACTCCAATGTTGAAACAACTATCATCATCATCATCATCATCATTTGAGAGGGAGGGAGGGAGGAGTGAAGGGAGAGAGAGATCACATCTTTAAGTTCACTCTCCAAATGCCCAAAATACCAAGGCTGGGCATAACCGGAACCAGGGGCCAGGAAAGGAGCTAGAATCTGGGAATGAAGTTAAGATCATTCAGCGTGGGAGGCAGGAACTCATTTATTTGGACCATCATTACTGCCTTCCAGGGATTACATTAGCAGGAAACTAGAGTCAGGAGCTAGATCCAGGAATAGAACTCAGACACTCCTATGTGACGTGGGTGTCTTAACCACTAAGCTAAATACCTGCTCCCTGAAATATGAAACTTTTTGAATTTTGACATGACACCACAGTGGAAAATTCCACATCTGACCTCTACTGATGGGATGTAGTCAAAATGCAAGTGTTCTTAAAATATTGTGTAAAAATTACCTTCATGCCATGTATATAAATTGTATATGAAATACAAATGAATTTTGAGTTTAAATTTAGGTTCCAACCCAAGACATCTCATTATGTATGCGAACATGTTCCAAAATCTTAAAAGTTCAAAAATATTAAACTTGTCTAATGCCAGGCATTTTGGATACTCAACCCACATCTTTTCTTGGATCCAAAGTTGGATGGTAGCTGCTGAAGTCTTCAATAAGGCAATAAGCCCAGAGACCCCAGGCAGCCTGTTCCCAGGTGCTCTGACATTGTAAAAATCTTTTATATTTGAGAGAAAAAACCCAACTGGTTATTTTTGGGGAAAAAAGAAGAAACTCAAGTAAGGTTGTTATTATTATTACAGAATACGTTGCAAGACTGGAAATGTTGGATATGGTGTGATAAACTCAGAGTACCATAAGAGGACACAAAGTCATGCTCGGATTTGAGAGACAGAGTTAGTGCTTGATACTCAGGACACAAGGGAAAGCAGCAGTGGATGCAGGAGTCAGAAAACAGGAGTGAGGGGACAGCCTAGATGCCATCCTCCAGCAAAAAGAAAGTAAGAAGGAAAGAGAGAGTGAGAGAGAGAGAGAGAGAAGAAAGAAGGAAGGAGGGAGGGAGGGAGGGAGGAAGGGAGGGAGGGAGAAAGCAGGGCAGGATAAACAGTTTGGGACTGGCTGGTTTGAATTGCTTCTAGGGGCTATAAAGCTGGTCTCCAGTTGCCTGGAGCCTGGTCCTGAGGTGAGTAAGGCAGAGGAATGTTGCCTCTGGAAGCATGTGGACCTACAGATGAGCTATAACTGGATTCATCTGTCTGAATATCAAAGGTACAGTCCAGGTCAGGCACTTTGTTACTGCTAAGAATTGGCTAGAATCTGGTCAGGTAGAAAGATACTTTAAGACATCAAAACATCAGCCAGTGCTGTGGCATAGCAGGTAAAGCCGCCGCCTGCAGTGCCAGAATCCCATATGGACGCTGCTTTGAGACGAAGCTACTCTACTTCCAATCCGGCTCTCTGCTATGGCCCGGGAAATCAGTAGAAGATGGCCCAAGTCCTTGGGTCTCTGCACCCGCGTGGGAGATCTGGAAGAGACTCCTGACTCCTGGCTTTGGATTGGTTCAGCTCTGGCCATTGCGGCCAATTGGGGAGTGAACCATTGGATGGAAGACCTCTCCCTCTATCTCTCTCTCGCTCTCTCGCTCTCTCGCTCTCACTCTCTCTGTCTCTCCTTCTCTCTGTGTGTAACTCTGTCAAGCAAAATAAATAAATCTTTTTTAAAAAAATATATCAAAACATCATAATATACAGAAAATAATATAGGTTGAACACCCATAATTCAATAATCTACAATCCAAAATTCTCAAAAGTCCAAAAATTTTTAAGTGCTAATGTGATGTCAAATGTGGAAAATTTTGCCGGCGCTGTGGCTCACTAGGCTAATCTTCTGCCTTCAGCGCTGGTACCTCGGGTTCTAGTCCCGGTCAGGGCGCCAGATTCTGTCCCAGTTGCTCCTCTTCCAGTCCAGCTCTCTGCTGTGGCCTGGGAAGGCAGTGGAGGATGGCCCAAGTGTTTGGGCCCTGCACCTGCATGGGAGACCAGGAGGAAGCACCTGGCTCCTGGCTTCGGATCAGCGCAGCGCACCAGCCATAGCAGCCATTTGGGGGGTGAACCAACAGAAGGAAGACCTTTCTCTCTGTCTCTCTCTCTCTGTCTAACTCTGCCTGTCAAAAAAAAAAAAAAAAAAAAGATGGAAAATTTCAAATCTCACCTCATGTGATAGGTCACAGTCAAAAGGCAAATGTATAGAAAATACTGTTCAAAATTACCTACACTGAATATGAATACAAAACATAAGTTTATCTTGTGGTTAAATGTGTGTCTCATTCCTAGGGTATCTCATTTTATATAAATAAATAATATATAAATATATAAATAAAATATATATGCAAATATTTTAAATCTGAAACACTTCTAGGTGGAATTATTTCAAATTAAAAACACACAAGTTATGCACTGCAGAAGATTATTTGCCAGTTCTGAGATTGTAGCTCTAATATAGCTGACAAATTCATTGAATACTATATACTTGGCCCAAATTGGAATGTACAAATAAACTAAATATACAGATTACTCTTTCCTGGAGACAAATTGGAAAAGTGGTAGGGGTAAGCATACTCAATCTGGGTAATGCTTCCCCACCTCAAGTTACCTCTGAACATATAAATTGTAGGTTTAACACAATAAGGAAAATATTGATATCCATTTAGGAGGTGCTTATTTTATTCAGTCATTTAATAACCAAAAACATGAAAGTAAGCCTATGGTTTGAGGATTCTCACAAATACTTTATAAAAAATTTATTTATTTTCATCTATTTTCAAGGAAGAATGAGAGTGGAAGAGAGAGAGAGAGAAAATATCTTCTGTTCATTGGTTCATTCCCCAAATGCCTGCAACAGCCAGAGTCAGGCAACACAGAAGTTAGTAACCCAGAGCTCCACTTGAACAATGATGAATAAAAAGGATGCAAATAAAGAAAGCTGGATGGGAAGCAAATTACTCAGGACTGGAAACAAGCACTCCGATATGGGAAGGGGATACTCCAAGTGAAAGTCTAACCTACTGCACCACAACACCCACCCCCACATGAACACTTTTGATACACTTTGGGACATGCTCAAGCTGACTTGCCCCAAACGGTAGAGTTAGAAACGTGCCAGGGGATTCCAATTCAATCTCATCAAGGTGGCATGTACCAATGCCATCTCACTAGTCCAAGTGATCAATTTCAGTTCACAATTGATCATAATGATAGGTCTAAAGGTCCAAGAGAGTGTCTGTTAATACTAACTGATAGAATAAAAAAGGGGGAGAACGATCCAACATGGGAAGCAGGATACACAGCAGACTCATAGAAGGCCAGATGTCCTAAACAGCACTCTGGCCTCAGAATCAGCCCTTAAGGCATTCAGGACTGGCTGAAGAGCCCATGAGACTATTTCAGGCATGGAAAGCTAAGACACTGTGGCTAAAAAAAAAGAAAACCTAGATGAAAGATCTCTGAGAGTGTCAGTGAGATCCCAGTGGAAGAATGGGCCATCAAAGAAGGAGGTACCTTTCTCTGAAGGGAGGAGAGGACTTCCACTTTGGCTATGACCTCATCTAAATAAGACTGGAGTTAGCAAACCCAAAAGGCTTCCATAACCTTGGCAACTCATGACAAGAGCCTAGGGTGATTACTGATGCCATAAACAAGAGTGTCAATTTGCTAAGTCAACAACAGGAGTCACTGTGCACTTACGCCCCATGTAGGATCTCTGTCCTTAATGTGTTGTACAATGTGAATTAATGCTATAACTAGTACTCAAACAGTGTTTTACCCTTTGTGTTTCTGTGTGGGTGCAACTGTTGAAATATTTACTTAATATATACTAAATTGATCTTCTGTATATAAAGATAATTGAAAATGAATCTTGATGTGAATGGAATGGGAGAGGGAGCAGGAGATGGGAGGGCTGCAGGTGGGAGGGAAGTTATGGGGGGGAAAGCCATTGTAATCCATAAACTGTACTTTGGAAATTTATATTTATTAAATAAAAGTTTAAAAAAATTAGTCAAAAATAAAAAGTAAATTTTTTAAAAAGCTAGAAAATAGCTTGATAGCCATTTTAAATTAAGGTAGAATTGTGCTTTATGTAATGTTTCCAAGATCATCTTTTAAAAATAATCTGAGTAACATATGAAGGAAACATGAATAATAACAATTATTATATGGTAGTTCAGAAAAAATGCTATGGATACCTGAAAAACTACTATATGTATATTGCAGAGCATGTACAGTCTGTAACCCGATAAGAACATGTAAAGTCTAAAAACCCAACACCAGCCATGACACTAATTAGAACAACAGCTATCCTAAGTGAAGACTTACTATGTGCTTTGCATTGGGTTAAACATTTTATGTAGAGCTAGTCATTAAAACAAATCCAGTTCATTCATTCCCAACTTAATAGTGAGAATGCAGCCAGTGCCGCAGCTCACTAGGCTAATCGTCCACCTGCGGCGCTGGCACCCCGGGTTCTAGTCCCAGTTGGGGCGCCGGATTCTGTCCTGGTTGCTCCTCTTCCAGTCCAGCTCTTTGCTGTGGCCCAGGAGTGCAGTGGAGGATGGCCCAGGTCCTCGGGCCCTGTACCCACATGGGACACCAGGAGGAAGCACTTGCGCTGGTTGCAAGGAGCCGGCTGTAGCAGCCACTTGGGGGATGAAGCAATGGAAAAAGTAAGACCTTTCTCTCTCTCTCTCTCTCTCTCTCTCTCTCTCTAACTCTGCCTGTCAAAAAAAAAAATAGTGAGGATACAGTATCTTAGGGAAATTCATTGTTTTGCCCAAAGCTATACATGTAGTACATGGCCATGCCAATATTTATAACTAGATCTGCCCAGCACCAGAGTATTTGCTCAAAATAAAAACCCTAAAATTTTCTTAGTAATGTTAAATCATCAAGCAACTTTATTTCTCAGATCCATTATGTCAACAGTAAAAAAAAAAAAAAACCCACAGTTTTACTTCAACTCTATTAACTCATGATAGAATCCTTGCAGTAAGAAATTATCCATCTATTTTGAGCCAAATCTAGATTTTATTAGGGGAATACATCATCGAGAAGTCCATAGTAACTCTATGATCCCCTTTGAAATCAAACTTAGTCTGTACCTTTAGTATCAAAACTCAATAAAGAGGGCATGTCACACTCTCCCTGTTTGTGCATCTTCAAATGCATGCCCTGCATTTTTCCACAGTGTGACAAAGTCCTGAAAATAGTGTTATGATTTCGTTAGGAAGTGCATGATCTCTCTGCTGTCTGCTTTCCTTCCTGACCATCCTTTTGATGGACCCTGTGTCTAAACAACCTCCCTTTGTGTCTAAAACCCAAATATGTGAAAACAATGGTCAAGGTGAGTGAAACTTCCTGGTGCTGGAAATACCACAAAGAAAAGGAAATAGAGAAAACACTGAGTGCAGAGACAACACAAGAGATCATCCAGCCTGGTACAGCTGTGTGGAGGCTGGAGCAGCCTAAAGATTTCAGGGATAAGAACTGGCAAAGAGGATAGCCTCCTGATGGATGCATGTAAAGTTTGGAAATTTCCATAAAAGAAGAAGAGATTCTATGCCCAGCCTTTGGGGTTTTTATTTGACCGCATGTTCTCTGAAATCCAACAGTGTGGCCTATTGTGTTTTCAGAGCAATTTGTTGATTATAGAACTGAAATAGAACTTGAGCTAGAGTTGGAAGGAAATACATAGGAAACCAAGGTCAGTGCACTGTCTCTTTCCATAGATGTGTCTGGATCTTGGTCAATGGCAGCTGAACATTGACCACAGAGAAAAGTTTTGACAGCTGAGATCCCATGGAGAGCTGACAATTTTACAGATTTTTAGCAGGAGAGTTTAACTACTGTATAGTTTCTGCAAATTAAAAATGTATATATGCATAGATGCATGTGTATGTAAAAGTATGAGTATACACACATATATGCATATATATTCCTATATTTTTATTTCCCATTCATTAGTTTCAGGTGCATTTCCCATGAAGGATACATTTAGTTCTATCTCAATGATGCCAGGACTACCATCATACATATCTACCCTCAATATACTAAGAAACCAAGAAGCTGCCTTTTAATTGGGATTGTAACCACAAGCAAACCATGAAATTGAAATCTGAGCACTAAACATAAAAACACATTGTGAATTTTCATCATCATACAACATAAGCTCTAGCAAGTTCTGAACTTCACTCACACCATGTTAATAATTACTGTGCTGTAACAGAGAGAAGCATATGAGTTTCTTTTTATGATGATGGCGCTGGCTTAACCTTTGAATAACATATTTGATAGAGTACTATTATAGATCCTAATGGAGTATTAGCCTAAAACAAGAGCTACACAAAACCATCTGATTTTTGCACAAGGCATAATTCCCCAAGCCTGCAGGTGTGTGGCTCACACAATGAGTTTGTTTTTCATGAGCATTTTCTATCATTTCCTCTCCTGCCTCACTTTTCACCTGAGTCAAGTGGGTAAACACGGGCTAATGACACCCTTAGCGTTGCCTTTAAACACATCACATTGATGAGCAGACTCCCCAAATCCTTCATGAGGTGGGTCATAAACTGAGAGTCCTTTGATTATAATATGATGAAAGATTTATTAACAAACATGTATTCTGCTAAATCATAGTATTGGCAGGTTTATGAGATCATCTTTCTCCAGCTGACAGGTGGGGCCTGCAGGCTGCTGTGGGAATGAAAACATTAAATCCGTTAGTGTCATACATAATGATCTAATTACCACCCAGATGAGGGCTGCACAGGGACTAGGATTTCCAAAAGTTTGTTGAGTTTGTTAGGTCCTGATGCAAGGAAAAGAGATAGAAGCATCACACATTCAAACGTAAAACTAAAATACAGTAAACAAAATGGGGTAAACTAGGGTCAAACGGGAGGTATGTGGTCAAATGACTACACTAAAAATAGGAAGAAAGGAAGAAAGGAAGGAAGGAAGGAGGGAGGGAGGGAAGGACACTACAAAATGTCAAGTCCTGTGCAGGCAATTTAGTTCATTCATGATATTCTAGTATAGATTCCTCAAGAGATTTTTCACCACTTAATGATTATTAGAATTTTAAGACATAGAATAAATTTGCCAAACTACAGCTAAGTCACACTACGTGGTAATTGACCTGCACAGTCAGAATTCTGGTGTTGCAGTTAAGATACCCACCTCCCATATCAGACTGCCTGATTTGGGAGTCCCAACTGTACTTCCAAATCCAGCTTCTTGGTAGTGCATACCCTGGGAGGCAGCAGTGAGGGCTCAAGTGCTTAGGTCAATTTCAAATAAGTAAATCTTTAAAAAATGATAGAAAAATAATTTGTACTTTTTATGCCATTGGACAAAATGAAGTTTTCTCACTGGGAATTTGCTTACTTGCTCAGAATTTTAGAATTTTACCAATAGGTTGTGCAAGAAATGATAGTGTATTTTGAAAGGATGGTATCTGAGAGAGCTACTTATTAAACTACCAACGTCTGTCTTAACACTCCCCAAAATGCCCATTTGGTGTAGCAAAGGGAACCAATCATTGCAACCAATCACAATAACTAATTTTTGATGGGCTCAAATTTCTGTAAGATGCATTTGCCTTAAATTAATCTTTTTTTAATCCAGAGAATTATTTTCTTTTGCTCATAGTATATGATGGTAGTTACAGTGTTCATGGAAAGTGAGACTGAAACACAAGCTCATTTGGGTTCACAAACACTTTGAAGTCCATGTGTTTCTGGGTTCTTCATAAAATGCATGGAAAATGCATATAATGAGAAAACTATGCATGGGTTTCAAAATTATTTGCAACAAAATTAACTTTTCATTTTATTTTTCCCCATAAATTTTCCCCATTTGATATTTATTGACTATTTTCTTTCAAACATAAAATAAATCTTATAAACTAATAGCTGTAGGTGAAATATAAAATGAATGCTCTGATCAGAATGTGGCTTTCCTGATGATGGTAAATGCATAGGCTTCTTTGTAGATGCTAACGTTGAAGGAGGCAAGCAGCACCAAGGATATTATGCTCTTAACCCTGTACTTAATGAAGATTAAATGGGAAAAGGAAAAATTCTGGGGCCCTTAGGACTGGAAAGGACTTTCAACATCTTTTCTTCTAACCCTGTCACTATAGATGCAGTTAGGAAAACTCAGATAATTCCCTCAGACATAGTTTCCATAAACATAGTATTCACTTTTCCTCACATGTAGGCAGATGTGAAACCACAAAAGCCTCTTAAGGAAGCATCAGTCTTCTGGTGCTAATAAAGATGCCTGACACCAGAAACTCCAGGGGGAAAGGATGGCATTGAAGTAGCACTTGACATCAAATAATTGAAAAAATAGCCTTTGGTGTGTGTTTGTCTGTGTGCATAATAAAAAAATCCATTTTCAAGTATGGAAATAATTACAACAGTCCTCACAGTTTGAGTTCCAGGCACTGTATCAAGCAGAGGGCTAGGTACTCCACGAACACACATTATCATGTGCATAAAGAACCTCTACAAGTATTACTCTAAAAATTTAAAACAATGCATCTACTAGCTTACTAATCATTTTTGTCCATTCATTTTACCTGCACTCCATTTATTCCCAGTTTATTATTAAAGTAGCAATAATAATTACATGGCTATTGCAGGTTTGTTGTGAGGATGAAACCAGAGAATGCAGACAGGATCGCAGCTGCTAACAAAATATGGGTTGGTGGCTTTAGTATGGCCCCCAAATCTTTCTTTTTTCCACTTTATATTTTGGACTGTGAATCACATTCTGACTTTTTATGTCCCACATATTGGAGAACATGATCCCTAGTGGTTTAAATAAGGCAAGCGCTGTAACTCAGCTGCCTTATATTCCCTCTCTTCTTAACATGAATGTATTTTACCTCCTTAAGAAGGCTCCATAAGAAGGTGAACATATCCCTCTGTCTCTTAGCCTCCACTAGTTCCAGAATGGGCTGTGAGACAGAAAATATATTCCACATACATTCTTTTAAAAGATTTTATTTATTTTTTGAGAGGTAGAGTTACAGACAGAGAGAAAGTTCTTCCTTCTATTGGTTCATTCCCCAAATGGCCACAACGGCCAGAGCTATGCCGATTCGAAGCCAAGAGCCAGGTGCCTCCTCCCAGTCTCCCACGAGGGTGCAGGGGCCCAAGCACTTGGGTCACCTTCTACTGCTTTCCCAGGCCATAGCAGAGAGTTGGATTGGAAGAGGAGTAGCCAGGACTAGAACTGGCACCCATATGGGATGCCAGGGTGGCAGGCAGAGAACTAACCTATTGCGCCATGGTGCTGGCCCCCCACATACATGTAATAGCTAATGAAACACATGTCTATCACTCCAGAAGATAAACTTCTTAAAGCACTCAATATTAGTTTTAAGTAATTAAAAAGGTAATTTTTCAGAAACCTTTTTTTTGAGGGGGGGGGGAATAATACCTCCTGCCATCCTAAGCTGTATTTATGAGATTTTATCCACCTACAGAAGTTTCAATAACTATACTTTTATTTTCTCACAATTGGATTATAGAATCCCTTTGTTTACTGAATTCTTCCACAAGTATTATCTAGATGCTTTACTGCATGAATACTATGGTTCTCGCACTTAAAGAGAAACAAGACTTCATATAGATGCTGGCTACAATGCCTAGAGCATAACTAAATCAGTAAGTGATTGATAATCAATTGTTATCAATAGCAATATTTAAATCTATGTATCAATGAAAGAATGAGGGCCCAGATTAATAAGCTAGGCAATGAGATTGGGAGGATATGTCTATTCCAAAATATTTTTCTTCTCTTAGTAACACATACAGTAGGTCTTATAGATTAAGAGGTGAAAATAAAAGGTTTATAATCTGTAGGGAGTACATAACATAAAAATACAACACAGTGTAATTAAAGTACACAGTGAGAACACATAGGAGTATGTGAAAACATAAAGAAGGCCATTGTCCTGAGATAAGGAGAGTTGAGCTCAGTAAGCCATACCCAGAGCAAGGTGGAGGCATGGGTAAGAATGCTCTAAGCAAGCAGAAGACCTGTAGATGAGCAGTGACAGATGGTCCAACAAATTAAAACAGAAAAAAGACTGTCACTCACTATGACTAGAACCATGTACCAGGGAAGACATGGTGAGAGACAAAGTTAAATGCAGTGTTTGATAAAATGTTAACGAGCTTGGACTGGATCCAGAGATAATGGGAAGGCAGCTGAAATACACTCAGTAAGAGAGTGACATGATTGTCTTATATTTCATAATGATCACTTGGCTTTCAGTGAGGAGAATGCCTGGAGGGGTCTAAACAGGGAACACATAAAGAAAAATTAGATAAACAGCTACTGGTAAAAATCTTGTGAGAGATTATGATATCCTAGACTAGAACCATTACAGTGAGTACAGATAGAGAAGACTGAAGATATATTCATATATATACCATGTAATAAACAACACATAATATACACATGCACACATACAAAATATATATATATATATACACTACATATAAATATACCTATATGCTGTGTGCATATATATATATATATGGCACTTCAAAAAGTTTGTGGAAAATGGAATTAAAAGATGTTAATTTGATGCCAAAATGATGCAATTCATGGTCTCCACAAAGTGTACAAAAATATGTATAATGAAATCTATATGCTGGTTTTGAAATATTTGGAATTCATTAATCATGAGTGTTTTGAAGTCTCCTTGTTTATGTTTAAGATACATATATGCATATAATATACTTTATAATGCATATAGTTTTATTATGTTTTAGAAATTGATTTAGGCATGCATTTATATTTTGTATCTGATCGTATCTGAGGGAGGGGAACCAAGGATGACATCAGGTTTTGGATCTGAGAAGCCAGTGATGATGGTGCCATTATCTGGGTTTAGCAGCCACAAAATAAAGGTGTAGACTGAAGAATAAAGGGAGTGACTTCAAGTGGGACATGCTGACTGTTGGGTGCTTGTGGGATGTCCATGTGTTCCACCTTTAGAGAGTTGAAAATACAGACCTGAAATTCTGGAGTCATCAGCCTCTGGGAAGTAATCAAGTTCCTTACAGCGGAAATGATGACTGGAGGACACCACTCTTTGGGGGATGGACGGGAAGAGATTCTCCCAAAGGAGAATGAGGAAACATGGAGCAAACTAGGAGAGTCATCTCATGGAAGACAATAAGATCGGGTATTTTGAGAAGGTGATTAGTTAACTGTATAAAATGTTATTGAGAACTCAATATTAATAAACACTAAAACCTGTTGGTTGGATTTAAGCACAAAGAGATTGATGGTGTTTTTAATTCAGGCAGTATCATTAGGGAAATAGGTGGTTGGAGTGGACCTTGTTCAAAGAAGGCATTTTTTAAAGGTAGTAAGATTTCACTAACACATCGAATTTGAAGAATAAGTGGGGCTTCTACTTGGGGGTAAAACAGTGGAATTTTCTTAAAAAGATATGATGCATGATATATGAAGCTGTCTATGGTTATCGGGAGAACTAATGAGATCTGTGAAGTGCCTTGCGATTAGCCTTCCCAAAGGAACACTGGGTGAGCTAAGCCAGCGAGGAGCATTCTAACTTTTGAGTCGGATGGGGGCAGTAGACATGATTCCGGGAGGCCACAAAGAACCATTGAAAAGTTCCAAATAGGCAAGTGTCAAACTCAGAATGCAATTTTAGAGATATCACCCTAGGAATAGAATGATGAATTCAATAATAATTACCATTAACCACCCAGTTATGGGGATGAAATCTAAGCAGTAACATGCTGAACCAAGTCAGCATAGCCACAGTATTATCCACCCATCTCTAATGTCTAAGCACTCTGAGTTTGATAATGCTGTGACTTTAAGAAGTACCTCTATATTTGATAAGGACAAGTTAAGGAAGTTTGCTTCTTTTGTTTGTATCATATGAGAATTTAAAGCAAGGCTTCCAAATTCCTAATAAAAAAAAAAGCCAGGCTTTCTATATATAAATCAATGTGAAAAGCAATCCTTGTATGATTCTATGCTAACTCTACATTGAAAAGTGCCATGGAGACTGGCTTGCAAATCAGCCAAATAATGTGAGTTTTCTTTTCTTTCTTTCTTGGAAGTTGGACTTTTTTGCAGCAAATGATATTTGGTAACAATTATCACCATATCCTCTCTCCTGGGCTCCTTGGGACTAAAAGTGCTTCTAAAAGTCAACCTCAGGTTCCAAGTTGGAAATATTACCTTTCTTGAAAACACTTAAAAATTCCAAAAGCATCTCTAAAAGATTTATCTAAATGTAGCGGGGACTTGGCACATGGCCTAACGGTTAAGATGCTGATTGAGATGCCTGTGCTCCACATTGGACTGCTGGAGTTTGAATTCCACCATTGGCTCATGCTTCCTGATTCCTACAAACGCAGACCCTGTAAGCAACCATGATAGTTTAAGTAGTTGAGTCTGGCCATTCATGTGGGAGACCCAGATTGAGTTTCTAGCTCCCAGCTTTGGCCAGCCTGATCCCGACTTTTGTGGACATTTGGAGAGTGAACCAGTAGGTAAGAGCTCACTTGCTCTCTCTCTCTGTCTCTCTCTCTCTCTCTCTCTGTGTATATCTTTGAAAGTGTGTGTGTCTTTGATAGATAAATCAATTTTTAAATAAAATTATGTGGTACAGCAGCAAATCAGTTAAAAATACACCAGCTGGAGCAGGTGTTCTGCTGTAATGGGTTAAGTTGCCACTTGAAACACCCACATCCCATACTGAATGGCCCATTTTGAGTCCTGGCTAATCTACTTCCAATCCAGCTTCCTGCTAATGCAGCCTGGAAGGCAGCACTGGTGGCCCAAGTACTGAGGTTCCTTCCAGCCACACAGGAGAACCAGTTGCAGTTTCTGGCTGCTGCCTTTGGCCTGGCCCAGCCTTGGATGTTGTGGCCATGTGGAATGTGAACCAGTGGATGGAAAATGTCTGTAGGTCTGTGTGTGTGTGTGTGTGTGTGTGTTCCTCTGTGTAACTCTGCCTTTCAAACAAATAAAATCTTTTAAAAAATATGCCAGCTGTAAATTTTTCCTTTAAGCTCTCACTTGCCTAGAAACAGGAAAAACCCTGTTAGAAATGATTCCTCTAGCGTGACTTTTAAGTCCTTAAACTAGCAAGAGTCCTATTAACCAATTAACACAGTTGGGTGCCACTTAACAGCCTACCCTCTTACTGAGTACCTACATCCCCTATTTGACCTTAGAACAACTACCATCCTCCATCAAATGCTTGATTCCAGCAATTCAGGCGTGGGACACTGATAAGGGAGAAGAAGGGTTTTCATTTCTGAAAGCAAGAGGCCTGAGTCAATTTGTCCCAATTGTATCTGCACAAGGCCTATTATATAGACTGTGATTTCGAGGGATGAAAGCTGTGAACTCCCAGGTCACTTGTAAACCGATCACTCCCCAGCCTCTCCTCCTCCTGCTTTTAAGTGGTTTGAGGCTGGTAAATTGAAACCTGAAGAAACACAGAGCTCTGATCTGGGGACCTCCAGAGCAAACCTGGACTTTGGCTGATTTGCCATAGGAAGTAACTGCTTACTTACCCCATAATTAACACCACCAGCTAATCTTTAGAAGATAAAGTACAGAAGGTCAGACATAAGATCATCTAGAGAAGAATTTCACTAACACACTACTTTTAGTAGCTCTTGTGGCTATTTCACTCATGAAACCATTGTAATTTCTAAAAAATATTACTGTTTGTAGACATGGAAGAAAGGGTTGGTTACACATCACTGGGTATGACCTAAGTACACTCCCCCCAACTTGATTAATGAAGCCCTAACACATGTCAACTCGATCTAGTATTGAGATGTAGAACACATGATCAGCTCAGTGGCAAGTTAAGTAATTTAAACTACATTTTATTATTCTGTATGTAAATAGATCTTTCTTCCCTGAACAGAAGTTTCACTGACTTTCTACCCACCCCCATCAAATCAAGTTGAAACACCTTTCAGGCTGCAGAGCTCAGTAGCCTGGATTTCTGACCAGCTTTTGCAGCTAGCTGCCTCCTTCATCCTCCTGATAATGCTCCCAGCTATATTCACCCTTTACATTCCAAAGAATACAACTGAGTTTCAGGCCCCTGTGCTCAAGCACAGGCTATTCCCTTATTGAGAATGCCCTTACTGCCTTGTCTATGAGGCAAATTACTCCTCTTCCTCCAGATCTAGCTTAAAGTCCACTTCCCTGCAAAGACTTTCCTGGCTGACTGTATGTGCAATGTCAGCTTTCTCCTTAATAGTCCTGTAGACTATCACATTCCAGTGTAATGGGAAATCTTGAACTGTCATATAATTTGTGCATCTATAGATATTAAATGATGGGAATTGCACAAAGGGAAAATGACAGTAGTAGAGATAGTGTTTTAGTATCTTTGCTTCCCAAATAATTTGTAATCAAGGTCTATCTTTCCTCACCTTAATCTGATCTGGGGCTCTATAAAATTTGAGACAGATTTGTTGTTCAACGTTGTAAAGACCACTAGGTTTCAATCTAGCTCAAATGAAATTACTACTCGTTAATATGTTTCTAGGTAAGAATATTGGGCATGAGGAGCTCTACATTGGCTGTGACTCTGGCACCAACTGAGGTGAATTTCATCCCTGTCTCTTTAGTATTATCTGGTTTGTAATACATAGGAGTTAGAATGTTTCTAAGGGAACACTTCGACTCCAACATTTTATGATCCTATAAAATATCCAGGTAGACTATAATACTGTAGTATATAGTTATAAAGTCCATAGACTGGAAGTTTGGACAATTGACTTCAGACGCTTAATTATTATAACTTTAGTTCTAATATAGTCAACATTTATGGCTCACATGGGCAAATTAACATGAACAAGGTAAAACGTCTGTTTCCTTAGGCATGAACTATACCCTTATCTAAATCTGTGTCAGAAGGTATTCTATTGGTCACAGGGGAGCCTAAGAATGAGAGTGCTCAGGCCGCAGTCACCAGGACTATTAAGAAGTCACTTGGGGCACGTATGTTGTGCTGACCCCAGGTCAACAGTATCACCCCTATACACAAATAAATGTTCAGCCCTTTTCACCCAGCACGTCTACCTTTGGACTTTTACATAAGGCAATGATCCCCAAAATGTGCTGTAAATTTAAATTCAACAAAATTCTTTATAGTATCATTCATAATATTAAAAATAGAAGAGTAAATCTTTAAAATTAGAACACTGACTTTATAACCTTCTGCTTGAATTTCAACATTTCCAGTTTTTGCATAATTAATGTGCATTAATTTAATGAGAAGAAAAATGTAAAATACCTTTGAAGGTATTTAGATAATCAAACATTAATCCATGTTTCCACATCTTCGAGTTATTTAGACAAGCAAGTATGCATGGGAGGCACTGTCTGGTGATGCGATTTGAGAATAAGTCCTTTCCTCTTTGTACTTTAATTTTCAGCTGCAAAATCAGAATTTTACAAAAGCTATTTGCTAAGTTTCCATCTAGATCTAAAATTCTAATTGTGTAAGTAGCAGAGGGGAGTGGGGGGATAAAGGGAGGTTTGGAGTACACAAGGAAAGAAATTTAGCTTTTAAGCCAGTGAAAAGTACACAGTAGTAAAATGATCCAAACAAAGGGAAAAACAGATGGGAGGAGGAAGGAGAATGGGGAGAGAAAGACCCAACAGAGGATGTCTTCAGAGAGGAGTGCATCAGAAGAACATCTCTAAGGGACATTTCAGGGTGGGAAAGCAGCAAGTATGTAGGATTCAAGTGCATACAACCCAGCCATCCCACTCCTTGGAATTTACTCAAAAGAAATTAAATTGGCAAACAAAAAAGTTGTCTGCATCTTAATGTTTATTACAGCTCAATGCACAATAGCTAAGACCTGGAATCAACCCAAATGCCCATCAACAGTAGACTGGATAAAGAAATTATGGGACATGTACTCTATTGAATACTATACAGCAGTCAAAAACAATGAAATCTAGCCATTTGCAAGAAGATGGAGGAATCTGGAAAACATCATACTGAGTGAAATAAGCCAGTCCCAGAGGGACAAATATCATATGTTCTCCCTGATCAGTGACAACTAACCGAGCACCAAAAGGAAACCTGTTGAAGTGAAATGGACACTATGGAAAAGAGTGACTTGATCGGCCGTTGTCCTGACTATTGATGTACAACTTAATACATTATCCCTTTTAGTATTTTTTTTTGTTCTACTTAATACTATTGGTTGAACTCTGTAATTAACAAACAATTATTCTTAGGTGTTTAAATTTAACTGAAAAGTGATCTCTGTTAAATATAAGAGTGGGAATAAGAAAGGGAGGAGATGTACAATTTGGGACATGCTCAATCTGACTTGCCCCAAATGGTGCAGTTAGAATCGTGCCAGGGGATTCCAATTCAATCCCATCAAGATAGCATATACCAATGGCATCTCACTAGTCCAAGTGATCAATTTCAGTTCACAATTGATCATAATGATAGGACTAAGAGTCAAAGGGATCACAGAAGCAAGACTAGTGTTTGCTAATACTAACTGATAGAATTAAAACGGAGAGAACAATCCAACATGGGAAGCGGATACACAGCAGACTCATATAATGTCAGATGTCCTAAACAGCACTCTGGCCTCAGAATCAGCCCTTAAGGCATTCGGAGCTGGCTGAAGAGCCCATGAGTGTATTTTAGGCATGGAAAGCCAAGACACGCTGGAAAAAAAAAATAGAGGACCTAAATGAAAGATCTCTGTGGGTGAGATCCCAGTGGAAAGAACGGGCCATCAAAGAAGGAGGTACCTTTCTCTGAAGGGAGGAGTGAACCTCCACTTTGACTATGACCTTGTCTAAATAAGATCAAAGTCGGCGAATTCAAAAGGCTTCCATAGCCTTGGCAACGCATGACAAGAGCCTAGGGTGATTACTGATGCCATAAACACGAGTGTCATTTTGTTAAATCAACAACAGGAGTCACTGTGCACTTACTCCTCATGTAAGATCTCTGCCCTTAATGTGTTGTTCAGTGTGAATTAATGCTATAACTTGTACTCAAACAGTATTTTACACTTTATGTTCTGTGTGAGTGCAAACTGTTAAAATCTTTACTTAATATATACTAAATCGATCTTCTGTATATAAAGAGAATTGAAAATAAATCTTGATGTGAATGGAATGGGAGAGGGAGCGGGAGTTGGGAGCATTGCTGGCAGGAGGGAAGTTATGGAGGGGGGAAGCCATTCTAATCCATAAACTGTACTTTGGAAATTTATATTTGCTAAATAAAAGTTAAAAAAAAAGTGCTACAAAGTCCCACATCCATTCCTACTCTGTGGCAGCTCTGAAAATGGCATCTCACCTTCTATCTGCTGCATCACATCTTGGGTCCCTAAATGACTCAAGCCCAGAGAATGAATAAACAGGTCACTCATCACCAATAAGAAATAATATTTGACCAATATTTGAAGCATAGCTCTACAGTCACATCCACCACTGGATGATCCACAGACACCAACTCAGTATCACCAAACTAGATCTCATCTTCCTGCCCTTCACTTCCTTCTGCTCTTATTTCTTTGTACTTCAGTGACTGCTACCTCTTTAAGTCTATGTGCCAAAGCCAGAAGTCCAGACATCATCTCAGGTGCTCCTTCTAATTCGCCCTAAGGTCATACAAACATCCAGTACAATTACCCTTAAATGTCTCTGTGTTCAACTTCCCATCAGACCCATTCAAGTCTGGTTTTTAGTGACAGGCTTCTGACTGTTGCCTTGGATGCCACCTCCCTGCCATTTCCTGCTCCAACACTGCTGGCTCTCTATCTAAAATGGGACTCTGACAATATTACCTGACATCTTGAAGACTTGGATGGTTCTCCCTTCTTATTTCCTATAAAATAAGACTACACTCATTAGAATGACATGAAAGACTGATTAGCCTCTGTCCTGTGGATTGCACTAAGTGACCCATGTTCTCCCACACTGCTTACTGCAGGTGCCTTTCTCCTCCTTTTTCAACATTTGCCCCAGAAGTTACCATCCCTAAGAAATGTTCTGGCTTTCCCAGACAGAATACTTTCTTCCTTGGCACCCACAAAGGTCTTTTTGCTTTTTTCCATTTCTGTGTTTCTAGCATTAATTACACTGTATTGTGATTGTGTTCATGGACTCCCTCTCACTGAAATGTGTGATTCTTGTGTACATGAACATTCCCGAGCTATAGAAGTCTGTTTTTCCCAAATTTATTCACTTTGTAAATAATCAGTAAATAGTTGTTAAATTAGTAAAATCTTTTAAGGACACATTGGTACAAAAGTTAGTAATTAGAGATCAGTGAGTAATGGCATATGCTGTCATTTAAAATGTTGTATTTTAATAAAAAATTAACTATGCCACTCATGTTGCTCCATTTCCTGGGTCATTTTCAGTCATTTTACAATACAAGAAAAGTTCAATATTTCAAAGTACTTGATGATATCTGGAAAAAAGGACATGTATTACCTTAAAGAAATAAACTAGGTTTTGTGTCATTGGGTTTTCAAAGCCACACCAAGAAATCAAGGTGATATAAAATAATTGGAAACAATGGATTTGCTTTGCATTCTTGATGTGGGCTTTTTTAACCAAGAATTGAATGAAAAGGGAATGAACATAATGAAACATTATTAGGTGGTTTTTTAAGTCATATTTTCTTTTTGTTATGGCTTTAACCACTACATCTGTGGAAGAAACATCAGCTATCAATCTTTTTTTTTTTTTTTGACAGGCAGAGATAGACAGTGAGAGAGAGAGACAGAGAGAAAGGTCTTCCTTTTTCCATTCGTTCACCCCTCAATGGCCTCTATGTCCAGTGCGCTGCGCTGATCTCAATCCAGGAGCCAGGTGCCTCCTCCTGGTCTCCCATGCGGGTGCAGGACCGAAGCACTTGGGCCATCCTCCACTGCCTTCCTGAGCCACAGCAGAGAGCTGGACTGGAAGAGGAGCAACTGGGACAGAATCTGATGCCCCAAGCGAGATTAGAACCCGGGGCCAGCGCCACAGGCAGAGTGAGCTGGGGTGCCGGCCAGCTATCAATCTTTTATCACAAGCTTCATAATGTTCTTCCCATTCTTCTGGAAGTCAAACTTGACCTTCCTAGGTGGTACTCATGATTCCCACTGTCAACTATCTCTTATTTCTTGTGTTTATGAACGGCACCATTGCCTACCTAATCATAAGGAGTATACCAACTGTTTTAGCTTCTCTATGTCCCTCACTTCATTCCTAACAACTAATTATCTACTTGTAGAATCTTTTATCAGTAATGGAAATGTGTATCTCAGTGATCTACTCAGTTTCCTCCCACATTGTCATTACTTAGGTGGAAACCTTAATTACTTTTCAAAGGACTATTTTGAGAATATCTTATTAGTTTCACTGCTTCTTTCCCATTTCTCCATCTTGGCTTCCCTAACCCTGAGAAGCCCTTCTTTATGTAAGTCTCAGAGCCTAAAATCTAACACAAGATTGTGCAGTAGAAATTTCTTTACTGATATAAATGTTGTATACTGTCTAATACAATAAACACATGGCTTCTGAGCCGTTGGAATATAGAGAGTGCAACTGGAGAAGTGAATTTTAATTTTATTTCAACCCATTTAATTGCAAATAACTGTATGTGATTAGTGGTTACCATATAGGATAGTACTGATCTATATGTAATCATCCAGTCCAGGACTTGAAAACATTCAGTAACCCAATTGCATGCTAATAGTGAGAATGAAATCCACTTAAAACTCATCAGTTTCTCACTTAAAATTCATTACAATCTGGTTCAATCTAAATCTCCATTCTAGTTTTCCAATGTATCTTCTCAAAGATCATATGATACAAGCATATTGGGATAGCTACATGTTTTGAAAATTCTTTAGTTTTCCCTTCTGTGCTTTTCTTCAATCCCACGTGCTTTGAAGTTCCAGTTTATCCTGTTCATATCCCAAAAGCCCATCTATTGTTTAAAGCTTGTTAAGCTAAGAAGTATTACTCCTCAGTGATATCCTTCCTCAACTGAGAGACTTCATGGATCCCTAATGTACAATTTCCCTTATGTAGGTGCTGGTTTTTGTTCTTTTTCTTAGAATCGTCTCTGATTTTTTTTTTATTTATTTATTTTTTGACAGGCAGAGTGGACAGTGAGAGAGAGAGACAGAGAAAAAGGTCTTCCTTTGCCATTGGTTCACCCTCTAATGGCCGCCGCGGCCAGCGTGCTGCAGCCGGTGCACCGCGCTGATCCAAAGGCAGGAGCCTGGTGCTTCTCCTGGTCTCCCATGGGGTGCAGGGCCCAAGCACTTAGGCAATCCTCCTCTGCACTCCCTGGCCATAGCAGAGAGCTGGCCTGAAAGAGGGGCAACCAGGACAGAATCTGACACCCCGACTGGGACTAGAACCCAGTGTGCTGGCGCCACAAGGCAGAAGATTAGCCTATTGAGACACAGGAGACCTCGAATAGCTAAAGCAGTCTTGTACCACAAAAACAAAGCTAGAGGCATCACAATACCACATTTCAGGACATACTACAGGGCAGTTGTTATCAAAACAGCATGGTACTGGTACAGAAACAGATGGATAGACCAATGGAACAGAATAGAAACACCAGAAATCAATCCAAACATCTACAGGCAACTCATATTTGATCAAGGATCTAAAACCAATTCCTGGAGTAAGGACAGTCTATTCAATAAATGGTGCTGGGAAAATTGGATTTCCACGTGCAGAAGAATGAAGCAAGACCCCTACCTTTCACCTTACACAAAAATTCACTCAACATGGATTAAAGACTTAAATCTACAACCTGACACCATCAAATTAATAGAGAGCATTGGAGAAACCCTGCAAGATACAGGTACCAGCAAAGACTTCCTAGAAAAGACCATGGAGGCACAGGCAGTCAAAGCCAAAATTAACTATTGGGATTGCATCAAATTGAGAAGTTTCTGTACTTCAAAAGAAACAGTCAGGAAAGTGAAGAGGCAACCAACAGAATGGGAAAAAATATTTGCAAACTATGCAACAGATAAAGGGTTGATAACCAGAATCTACAAATAAATCAAGAAACTCCAAAACATCAAAACAAACAACCCACTTAAGAGATGGGCCAAGAACCTCAATAGACATTTTTCAAAGAGGAAATCCAAATGGCCAACAGGCACATGAAAAAATGTTCAAGGTCACTAGCAATCAGGGAAATGCAAATCAAAACCACAATGAGGTTTCACCTCACCCCGGTTAGAATGGCTCACATACAGAAATCTACCAACAACAGATGCTGGAGAGGATGTGGGGAAAAAGGGACACTAACCCACTGTTGGTGGGAATGCAAACTGGTTAAGCCACTATGAAAGTCAGTTTGGAGATTCCTCAGAAACCTGAATATAACCCTACCATACAACCCAGCCATCCCACTCCTTGGAATTTACCCAAAGGAAATGAAATTGGCAAACAAGCAAGCTGTCTGCACATTAATGTTTATTGCAGCTCAACTGACAATAGCTAAGACCTGGAACCAACCCAAATGCCCATCAACAGTAGACTGGATAAAGAAATTATGGGATATGTACTCTATAGAATACTATACAGCAGTCAAAACAATGAAACCCGGTCATTTGCAACAAAATGGAGTAATCTGGAAAACATCATGCTGAGTGAAATAAGCCAGTCCCAGAGGGACAAATATCATATGTTCTCCCTGATCAGTGACAACTAACCGAGCACCAAAAGGAAACCAGTTGAAGTGAAATGGACACTATGAAAAAGAGTGACTTGATCAGCTCTTGTGCTGTTGATGTACAATGTAATACTTTATCCATTTTAGTATTTTTTCTTTGTTTTGTTCTAGTACTATTGGTTGAACTCTGTAATTAACAAACAATTATTCTTAGGTGTTTAAATTTAACTGAAAAGTGATCCCTGTTAAATATAAGAGTGGGAATAAGAGAGGGAGGAGATGTACAATTTGGGACATGCTCAATTGGACTTGCCCAAATGGTACAGTTAGAATCGTGCCAGGGGATTCCAATTCAATCCCATCAAGATAGCATATACCAATGGCATCTCACTAGTCCAAGTGATCAATTTCAGTTCACAATTGATCACACTGATAGGTCTAAGAGTCAAAGGGATCACACAAACAAGACTAGTGTTTGCTAATACTAACTGATAGAATAAAAAAGGGAGAGAATGATCCAACATGAAAAGCGGGATACACAGCAGATGTGAATGGCAGATGTCCTAAATAGCACTCTGGCCTCAGAATCAGCCCTTAAGGCATTCGGAGCTGGCTGAAGAGCCCATGTGAGTATTTTAGGCATGAAAAGCCAAGACACCCTGAAAAAAAAAATAGAGGACCTAAATGAAAGATCTCTGTGAGTGAGATCCCAGTGGAAAGAACAGGTCATCAAAGAAGGAGGTACCTTTCTCTGAAGGGAGGAGAGAACTTCCACTTTGACTATGACCTTGTTGGAATAAGATCAAAGTCGGCGAACTCAAAAGGCTTCCATAGCCTTGGCAAGTCATGACTAGAGCCTAGGGTGATTACTGACGCCATAAACAAGAGTGTCAAATTGTTAAGTCAACAACAGAAGTCACTGTGTACTTACTTCTCATGTCGGATCTGTCATTAGTGTGTTGTCCAATGTGAAGTAATGCTATAACTAGTACTGAAACAGTATTTTACACTTTGTGTTTCTGTGTGGGTGCAAACTGATGAAATCTTTACTTAATATATACTGAATTGATCTTCTGTATATAAAGATAATTGAAAATGAATCTTGATGTGAATGGAATGGGAGAGTGAGCAGGAGATGGGAGGGGTGTGAGTGGGAGGGAAATTATGGGGGTGGGGAGCCATTGTAATCCATAAACTGTACTTTGGAAATTTATATTTACTAAATTTAAAAAAAAAGAATCTTCTCCAATTAACTAGAAAGCCATAAGGGTAGTAGTACAGCTGATGAGAATTTGTAGATCTCTAACATTCCACATGATGCCCAGTTTTGGTGAGTAATTAATGCAATGCTTTGACTGTGTAGGACAGGAACTATCTACATCAATATTCTTCAGCTTCTGGGAACTTAAATGAAATTACTTCAAGGTGGAGTTTGTTTTAGAACAGTAAAGCCGGGTATATTTACACACTGTAACACGTGAGATGCGGTTCATATTAAGAATCATAAATTAAACAAGATTCATAGTCCTTCCTCACATAAAATTTAACTAGAAATTCATCAAACTGTGTTTGCATGTTTAAAGAGAAGTGCCTGTCAGCTAGCACTGAACATATGCAGAGAATTCACTCCACAACACTCATTAAATACCTGCTACATGGTCATTCCTGTGCCAGGAGCTAAAAGGAAGTCAAAAAGGATTAAAAACACACACATACTTTCTACTGCAGGTACTTACAACTGAGCTTGTTACAAAACTCATGCATGTAACCAAGTAAAGACCATCTCAACAGAGTCTGGCTTCAGTGGTTCGGACTCCGGTGAATGTATCGTTGGAAGAGTTCTCTCACTTTCTCCGCATGCCTGTCTCTTTGTTACTCTGCTTTTCAAATAAACAAATTCATCTTTTAAAAAAGAAAAGAAGGATGTTTCCAGATTGAAATAAAATTGAAAATAAATATTGCTAAAAAAATCTTTCATGTGTGAAATATGAAAAGAGTTTCTTCAGGCTGAAAGTGAGTGATATCAGCAAGTAATTTTAATATACATGGGGAAAAATTGGTTGTGATAATTTTGGGGCAAGTTAGAAAAGACAGTTTTATAACATATTTTTCTCCCTTCTTTACTTGACTGTTTTAAAAAGTACTTTCACAAAACAATGCATGAATAATTTCATTGTTAGTGCCATAAAACATAGAGGTGTAAGCTATTTGATGATAACAAAGCTTTATTAATGTAAACACACACACATACACATACACACACAGATTATGGTAATCTAAAAACCACAGAAAAAAGAAAACCAGAAAGTGTAAATAAGATAGTTCATATAACAAACTCTATGACTATATAGTTACTATAATTTCTTTCCTCAGCTTATTTAAAAGACATAATATTTTACAAAATAAATATAATATATTGCTGAATTTTAATATATGTAAACATAAGATACAAAGCAGTACTACTTTTAAAGAGGGTTAGAAAATGATGATATAGAGAATAAAGTTTCTAGCTTTCATTAGACCTGAGTACATAAATCTGAAATAGACTGACAACTAAAGATGCTCATTGCAAGCCTGAGAGTAACTACTAAAAAATTACTAAAAAAAATAAGAAAAATCTCCAAGGGAATCAAAATACCACACTAAAATATATTCATTTAATAAAAAATGAAAACCCAACCATATCAATAATTTGTATACCTTTATACAGATCAAAATTAGTTATGAATCTAAATACCAAGAGTTACAGCCATGAAATTCCCACATAAGATGTAACTAATTCTGTGTGCTTTGGTGTTAGGCAATGACTTCTTAAATGCAGCACTAAAGCACAAGTGACAAAGAAATGTGTAAAAATTGAATTACATTACTTAAACAATTTTATGCTGCAAATTATACAATTTAGAACATGAAAGGTCAAATCTCAGAATAAGAGAAGATATTTGAAAGTCTCACATTTGGGGGCCGGCGCCGTGGCTCACTTGGCTAATCTTCCACCTGCAGTGCAGGCATCCCATATGGGTGCTGGGTTCTAGTCCCAGCTGCTCCTCTTCCAGTCCAGCTCTCTGCTGTGACCCGGGAGTACAGTGGAGGATGGCCCAAGTGCTTGGGCACCTGCACCCCCGTGGGAGGCCGGGAGGAAGCACCTGGCTTCTGGCTTCGGATCGGGGTAGCTCTGGACGTAGCGGCCATTTGGGGGGTGAATCAACGGAAGGAAGACCTTTCTCTCTGTCTCCCTCTCTCACTGCTCACTGTCTAACTCTATCTGTCAAAATAAATAAAAAAAAGAAAAAAAAAAGAAAGTCTCACATTTGATAATCTCTTATATAATAGACTTGTATAATTCAATGATAAAATACCACCCATTTTTTAAAACAATGGACAAGAATTTAATTAGAGATTTCTCCAAAGAAGATGTAGAAATGACCAATAAGTTCATGAAAATGTTCTTCACATCATTAGCTTTTAAGGAAATGTGAAATGGAAAACATAACTAAAATCACTACTTCCTGGAAAAAAGGGGGAGCCTTAATATGTCACTGATTAAATTGCAAAATATTGCAGCCACTTTGTAAAGAAGTTCAAGAGTTTGCTCAAAAAGTTAATGCTAACGTTTTCATATGCCTGAGTTCTACTTCCAGGTTTAAACCCAAGACGAGTGAAAACATGCCTCAGTACAGAAACTTGCATGTGATTATTCATAGCAGCAAATTAATCCTTTTTCATCCAGGAAAGGGATCTTGCTCTTTCATTAAAACTAGCTTCCCAATGAACAGTAGAAGATATACACATACCCCTTTGACTTGCATGTGTTTGAGTCCCCTCTGCCCTCTAGTTCTCCATCCTTAAGATCAAGCAGAAGGTACCCAGGCTAGATAAGTTTAGGTATTTAGAACAAGAAATTCAGTACCTCATGAAAAAGTTGTTAGGAAGCTAAAAAGGTCTTCACGATTCTCAAGTTAAAGAAAGTATGTCTCATCAGGGTGTGTAAGAGTGGAGGAGAGGCAGGAATAGTGAGGTGGGTTTTTACAGCCCCTTCCAGTCTGCTTCTAATCCTACCCAGCAGTGGTAAACCCAGCAAATTAGAAGGAGTGAAGCTAGAAGTATAAGAACCACTCTAACATCAAGGAAATAACAGGCAAAATATCAGTGAACTTTTCACACTAAATCTTTGATCAATATTCTTTCAAAATTAAAAAAAAAAACTCCCAGGAAAATGACATTCTATGCAATCAGAAGTCATAAAATATCCAACACTCTTCCTATTTGATGTCAATATTTAGTAATCTAGATAAAATTCAAGGTTGAAGATTGTGTGTATATATATATATATATATATATGTGCATGAATTCTCATATCTAAATTCATGTATTTATTATATTAAAATACATGCATATAAGAAGAGAGAAAGTGTTAATACTTTGGATAAAGCATATGTCAGTACTGTGGTACAGTGGGTTAAGCTGTTGCTTGTGACCCTGGGATTCCAAATCCGAGTGTGGATTTGAGTCCTGGCTAATTCAACTTGCAATCCAGCTTCCTGCTAATGTGCCTGAAAAGGCAGAAGAAGATAGCCCAGGTACATGGACCCCTGCTACCATGACTAGGATGCAGCTCCTGGCTCATGGCTTTGATCCAGCACAGCTCTGCTATTGCAGTTATTTGGGGAGTTAACCAACAGATGGAAGATATCTCTCTCTCTCTTCCTCCTTCCCTCCTTTCCTCCCTCCCTCCCCTCCTCTCTCCCCTCTTCTCTCTCTGTCTCTCTGTTGCTGTGCATTATAAATAAACAATTTTAAAAAAAGGATAAAACACAGAGCTTGGTAAGCTTCAAATGTACAAAACAAATGTTTTTCCAGATGAGCTTTTTTCACTCTATGTACTTCCCACTCTTTTATGTATGTGTATACATGTTTATTATATATCTGATACATTCTTGGCTTGCCCAGGGCATTGAAAAACACAACAAAGATCAATTCACACAGGGAGTTCATATTCACTCATGAATTTCACATTCAGTTAGGGGAATAAAAACAACAAAAAAATTGATTGTGGTGTGATGCTGAGAAAAAATACATAATGATGTGATAAAGGGACCAACTTAGTATTTGGTAGTCAAGGAAAGGCTCCCAGAGGGCATAGCATTTACACCCAGAGATCTGACTGACAAGAAAATACTCACCATGAGGCAATATGGGAAGGGGCTGAAGGCACCATTCCAGGCTTAGAAAACAGAGAATGCAAGTATTGGAGACAGAAAACGTCTCAGTGCATCCCAGGATCAAGGAGAAGGTCACCGTGGCAGGAGTAGGGGGACTATATGGGGAGTGACAGGAGATGAGGTCAGCCAAGTTAAGTAGCTTGGATTTTAGCTGCATTTTAAAGTATTATTGCTGACATCGTAGTCTGAGAATCAAGATTTTGGTGAGTTTTAATCAATGCCTGTCATTAGCTTACTGTATGGCTCCAGAAAACTTACATCCTTTCTCTTAGCCTCAGAGCGACCTCGACTGTGGAACAAAGAGAGTGAACTGGAAAGTAGATGATCTATGAATTCCTTTTGAGTGTTAACATTCTATGATTCTAATCTTTGCCCTCAAAGATGAAGTTGAGCACTCCCTTTTCTTAAAAGTACTGAGGCCCTTCTGTGAACTAGGAAAGTGTAGCTCAGGGCATGCTGGTCATTTGGCCTGAATTGTAAAACTGCCAAGACTGAAGATAGGGTGAGGGGCCAGAGATTGCATTTCCCCTGTGTTGTTGACATTTCTTCCAAGACATATTTGCTGCTGTGACTTGTCTCATTTTGCTTCTGTTTTCATTGCTTTTCCAGTTTCATCTGAGTACCTGACTAAAACCCTCTCTCTTGTCTACTTTCACTTCATCAATTAAAAGGGGGGGGGGAGCAGGGAAAGAAAGGAATAAAAATGGAAGTTATTAATTCTTTCTCAATTACCACAGGCACAAAGGTTTTCCAAACTCTCCTTGGAGAATATGATACGCTCACTTCTCTCCGTAGAAGGGTACTTGAAGATAGAATATTAACATAAACTTAATCACATTGTAGAAATTCCCAGTTGGAAATACAATCAATCAGGGAGTGATTCCCAGATCCTGAAATTCACTGTGACCAAAGATCAGTTGGCTCTTACCATAAATAATTTAGAAAGACCACTAAACAAACACTCCAGTAGAATCATAAGGTTGCTAAATAAACAAGCAATACATGCACAAGATAAACCTTTTAACAGAACAGCTAAGAGATTTTGACTTTTAAAGAATATTTACCTTGCAACTGAGATAAAACCCAACACTGAGTATAAAGAGGTAGAAAGTATAACAATGCACGGATCAAGAAGAAAGGATCCATATGTGATTTAGGGTATTTTAAGTTTCTGGTCTTCAGGGATACTGTCCTTTTCAGAGTCACGCCTGCTTTAGCAGGAAATAAAAACAAAATCACTTTTAAACAATATAGATTTTTGTGAATTTGCTATGTTGTGTAATCTTTATCAAGCTTTAAGGGTGAAAACATATCAGTTGGAAAAAAACTAGTTTATTATTAAAAATATGATCTGAAACACAGAAATTTATTTATAAGAAAAATATATCCTATAATGTGATTTTGAGCTAAACAAATGCTGCAGAAAAAAATATTGCTTATTTCTAAGTTGTTAACAATATGAGTCATCTGGAAAATACTTGATTGAATAAAAGCAAGAGTGCATTTGATGACTGGATTTTAACATTGCTTCTTAAATATTTAGCAACATGACTATGGAGAACCTACTGAGCTTCTGTGAGAGTCACCTACATCTTCCCATAAGGCACCGGGATTAAATGTTCTCTAACTATAATACAATGCTGAAATGCTGAAAAATGCACTTTTAACACTATATATCACATTTGTACACAGCACTTATTTAATTTAATGAAAAACTGAAACAGTGACACAGTTTTTTTGCTAATTAGTAAGGGCATAACTTATCTTGGTGGTAGTCTTGGAGTTGTTATTATACCTTCTATTAGTCATAAAGGAACTCTGAGAAGATTATATAAACTCTGGACTTCAATATCCTCACTTATGAAATAGGCATAAGAATATGAAGGGAGTTCAAAAAGTTTGTGGAAAAAATGAAGTGAAAAGATGTTTATTTTGCTGCAAAAATTTTGAAATCCATATATATTTTTTCATAATACATATTTCAGAATTTTTAGAGTAAGAATAGAGGTACTGGAATCACATTTTACAATCTGGCTCTAAACGCCGGCCACAATGCACTGGCTGCAGGGCCACTTGGGGGGTGAACCAATGGAAAATGTAGACCTTTCTCTCTGTCTCTCTCTCTCACTGTCTAACTCTGTCTGTCAAAAAAAAAAAAAAATCTGGCTCTACCAGTTATGAATTCTACAATTTGGAGTCAATTTGCTTAATGTCTAAATGTCTCAATTTTTTCCTCTGTAAAATGTAGATAACTAAAATGGTTGTTGTAAGGATGAGGTAAGAAAACACAGGCATAGAAATTAAAATGACACTAAGCTTTCAGAAAATACTAGTGTTTACGTACATCACTTTAACTAGAAATAGCAGTAGTAGCAGCAGCAGCAGCAGCAGCAGCAGCGGTAGCTTGTGAAAATCCAGGAACACGGCAAAGAGAAATCAGATTGATTTAAGCGCAAATCATTTAGGTCTGTAGACTGAAGTCACCAAGAAGTCTTGTATAAAGCCATGGCTCTATTTAACCTCAAGAAAGGGAAAGATGTTCAAAAGAAAGGCATTACGACCTTTGAAAACAGAATTATCAAAAAGAGAGTAGATTCCACATATGAATGAGATCATGCAATGCTCATCTTTCTGTGTTTGGCTTATTTCACTTAAAGTTATGTTCTCCAGATTCGTTTGTGTCACTGCAAAATATTATTAATAAATTAAATTCACAAAAGAAGAACTGGATACACTTAATAAAGCAAAAATTCTAAAAGTTTTCAAAAGTCTTAGAAATAATAGTGAGTCCAGAAATAAACATGTCAGAAGAAGAGTTACGGGGTTGGTGCTTTGGTGTAGTAGGCTAAGCCTCGGCCTGCAGTGCTGGCATCCCATATGGGTGCCGGTTAGTGTCCCAGCTGTTCCTCTTCCAACCCAGTTCTCTGCGTATGGCCTGGGAATGCAGTGGAAGATGGCTCAAGTGCTCGGGCCCCTGCACCCATGTGAGAGACCTGGAGGAAGCTACTGGCTCCTGGCTTCAGATTGGCTCAGCTCTGGCCATTGTGGCCATTTGAGAGTCAACTAGTGGATGGAAGATCTCTCTCTTTCTATCTCTCCCTCTCTCGGCCTGTAACTGTGCCTCTCAAATAAATAAAATCTTTAAAAGAAAAAAAGAGAAGGGTTACAAGGTAAAATTGAAGAAACATCCAAAAAAGCAGAGTAAAATGGCAATGGGAAGTAGAACATTAAACAAAAAAATGTTCAAATCAGGAGAATTTTCTATATCTAAACAATGGAAATTTCACAAAGAACACAGTGAGACAGAAAGGAAGTCGTCAGTGAAAATTTTCTCAAAAATTGTTCAGAAAGGTTAAAGATTCGGAGAGAGCTTTGGACTGCTCAGTAAACCTAGAAGTAGAAGATAAAGCACTGAAGTCTTCAATTTCAAAGGGAAACGAATTACATTCTAAAATTTTACACCCACCAAAACTTTCAATCACAGGTGGTATCAGAATAAAGACATTTAAATGCGTACCATGGACATGATTTTTTTTACATCCCAATATCCCTTTTTTTAGAAAAAAATTTCCTTATTTGTAAAGCAGACTTACAAAAAAGGAGAAGCAAAACGAGAGGGATGGAGAGAGGGAGAAATCTTCCATCCACTGGTTCATTCACCAAATGGGCACAACAGTTGGGTCTGGGCCAGTTCAAAGCCAGGGTCTTCTTTCGGGTCTCCCACTTGGGTGCAGGGACCCAAGAAATTGGGCCATCTTCTGCTATTTTCCCAGGCTCGTTAGCAGAAAGCTCGATCAAAAGTGGAGCAGCCGGAACTTGAACCAATGTCCACATGGGATGCTGGCAGTGCAGGCAGCAGCTTTACCCATTATGCCACAGCACTGGCCCCAGTATCCCTTTCTTAAGAAGTAATTGAACAATTTGGTCCAGCAAAACAAGAAAATGATCAAGAGAAGACATATAAAGCAATAATGAATCTCTGACAGGAAATAAGTTCCCAAAATAACAACTATCCAGATAGCTGGGCACCAATTACAGAAGAGAACAAATTTCATTAAGAGAAAGTGTTAAGAATTTCTATGAGCTGTCTTCTAGAATATAAAATTAAAGAATATCTGAAGATTTTGACAATTGGTGAAGAAATTGGGCTGATAATATTTGATGAATACTACATGAAAAAACAAAACAAAGAAAAAAATCAAGACAAGCAGTCACTCCAGAGAAAAGAAGTATTGTTACATAAAAGAAACAAGCTACAATATACTACATGATTTATTAATTATCTGTTCCTATTACAAGAAACAATGAATATTCATGTAACCCATATTGTGATACTACATGGAAAGAGTGGGAGAAACAAAATGTCTGTGTGTGTGTGTGTGTGTGTGTACATGTGAAAACAGGTATTTGTGTGTGTGAAATCAATGGATACTAAATTGAAACATCTATTTTTTTTAACTTTTATTTAATGAATATAAATTTCCAAAGTACAGAATATTGATTACAATGGCTTCCCCCCCATAACGTCCCTCCCACCCACAACCCTCCCCTTTCCCACTCCCTCTCCCCTTCCATTCACATCAAGATTCATTTTCGATTCTCTTTATATACAGAAGATCAGTTTAGCATACATTAAGGAAAGATTTCAACAGTTTGCTCCCACACAGAAACATAAAGTGAAAAATACTGTTTGAGCACTAGTTATAGCATTAAATCTCAATGTACAGCACACTAAGGACAAAGACCCTACATGAGGAGTAAGTGCACAGTGACTCCTGTTGTTGACTTAACAAATTGACACTCTTGTTTATGGCCTCAGTAATCACCCTAGGCTCTTGTCATGAGCTGCCAAGGCTATGGAAGCCCCCTGAGTTCACTGACTCTGATAATTTTTAGACAAGGCCATGGTCAAAGTGGAAGTTCTTTCCTCCCTTCAGAGAAAGGTACCTCCTTCTTTGATGACCCTATTAGTAACACTATATTTAGCAATTCTTCCCAACCTTGTTCAAGACATGGCACAGACATACACATAAATACCTAGGCACACAGGAATAAATGGAAAGACTGAGATTGAAAGACAGTTGACAGAGTCACTTGCTACCCCACGTTCTACTCGACCATCCTAGGGCAGAAAGGATTAATACCTCTCCACACCTGTAATTTATTTGCTGCTCATTTTTTGAGAAGCTCTGGTTTAGAGAGAGGGTGGTAAATATCAATAGAACAAGCTAAATGAATTGAAATTGATTTCCTTTGGGGAAAGAAAGTAGTAGGAGAGACAGGTGGGGCACAGAGATCTATTTTTCACTATAAATCTTGTATAACTACTTGACTCTTTCAACCATGCGTATTCACTAATTTAAAAGAAAACAAAATACACAAAAATAAACCTTACTATGAAAATGAAACCCAAACTAAGCATGAAAGCTAACATTAATTGAGCAATGTTTAACTGCAGAGTGTACATTCATCTTCTCTCTGAACTTCACAACAGCCAGGCAGCAAGTGATGATATTGCTATTAGACACATTTTAATGATGTACAAATATAAGTAAGAAAAAGTAAGTACATTGTCTGTGTTACAACGAATAATAAATGACAAGTTTGAGATCCCAAAAGACTATCCCTGCCACAGGTCAGAGCCCAAAATTCTTTTGTTTTTTTTTTTGGTTGTGTTTTGTTTTTGTTTGTTTGTTTGTTGACAGGCTGAGTGGACAGTGAGAGAGACAGAGACAGAGAGAAAGGTCTTCCTTTACCGTTGGTTCACCCTCCAATGGCCACTGCGGCCGGCGCGCTGCAGCCAGCACACCGCGCTGATCTGAAGCCAGGAGCCAGGTGCTTCTCCTGGTCTCCCATGTGGGTGCAGGGCCCAAGGACTTGGGGCATCCTCCACTGCCCCGGGCCAGAGCAGAGAACTGGACTGGAAGAGGGGCAACTGGGACAGAATCTGGTGCCCTGACCAGGAATAGAATCCGGGGTGCCGCTGCCGCAGGCGGCACCCTATTGAGCAGCCTATTGAGCCACAGGCGTCAGCCAAAGAGCCCAAATTTCTAACCAACATGCTGTCTCTCAGGTAATGTAAGTCCTGCTGGGGCCATATTTTGAAGAATTTTTTATATCAGTCAAAAGTCCCTTTTGCTAGTAACTTTGGGAAACAGCCTCTTCCAAAAAAAAATATGTTTTCACGTGTTAGGACTATGACTTGCTCAAACATAAAATGCATGAAGTATTAAAAACCAAGCTCTATTTACTTGGCAGTTTTCCTGTAGATTTGTCCCTGTGGCAGGATCTTCTTGGTCTCCTCTATCTGTCTGAGAATGCTGCAGCACAGCCCTTGGTCTTCATCATTATTACTTTCAGAGATGGCTGCTCTTTTCTAAGGCGCTGAAGTTCTCTGATGATACAACATGAAGGCTGAAAACAGACAATCAAACCCCAGTGGATGTTTCATATCATTCCCAAATGAGCATTTAAGTGTTTTAACAAGGCTGCTGCTATGGTTTGAATGTTTGTATTCCTCCAAAATTCAAGTTGAAACAATTCCAGTGCAATTCTACCAAGAGGTGGGGCTTTTAAGCAGTGATGAGGTCACGAGGACTTGGGCCTCACGAAAGGGATTTAGTGCCCTTATTAAAGACCTTGAGGAAGTGTGTTTGTCTTATTTTCCCCTTCACCATGTGAGGATGCAGTGTTTAACCCCTTCTGCCATGTGAGGATGCAAAAGAGGTGCCGTTTATGAAACAAGGAGCAAGGATTTCTTAGACACTGAATCCTTTGGTGCCCTGATCGTGAACTTCAGTCTCTAGAACTGTGAGAAATAAATTCCTGCTACTTAATTCACTAAGATTCAAGTATTTTGTTGAAGGGACAGATTAAGATAGTCATTGTTGGTTAAGGTATTTCCTAAAATGGACATTAATTTCTCACGCACTTCTTTAAGGTATACACAAGGCAGTATAATCCAATCTAAAACTAAGAAAAAAAATTGCACAGAGATGGATGGACATCCAAATTTCATATGAAACATGACCTCGGGAGCACGCACGTGGCTTAGCAGTTAAGTCACCTGTGTCCCACCTCAGAGTACCTGAGCTTGGTTCTCCTGGTTCTGGTGCTTGACCCCAGATTCCTGCTAATGAACACATCAGAAGTCCGGATCGATAGCTACAATAATTGTGTCCCTGCCACCTATTTGAGAAACATGGATTCCATTCCCGGTTCCAAGATTTGGCCTCAACCCAGCCCCATTTGTTTTAGACATTTGGGGAATAAACTAGTAGATAGAAACTCTTTATTTGTATGTGTGTGTGTCTCCATCTCTCTGCTTTCAAATTAATATATTTAAAACATTTTTAAAGGAACATAACCTTGATTTTAGTAACCAACTCCAGTAGAATATCTCCTGCCATTTTTTTTAAAGTTTAATCTTCATTTCCTCCCACTTCCCAGGCCACACAAAATGCTTTCCAGGGCACTGTCTTCATCATGGCTATAGTAACTAATGCATTAACCCATTCAATCAAAAAGTGTTCAGTGAATAACTATTCAATTCAGGAATGTCTGGGGCAGAGGCAGAAAATGAAGTCATGGACCTGCTGGAATTGAGGAAATCACGGTGCTCCGCACACTTCCTGGGGACAAGCACCTGATCTGGACTTACAGCTGGAAGGGAAGAGACGACAGGGGTGGAGAGGCTACGTGTTAGGGAAGAAGAGTGCTCTCAGTGAAGAGAATTGCCTGGGCAGTTGGCCCAAGAGTCACAAAAATATTCAGGAAGTTAAAGAGTATTTTTCTGAAGAAGTAAACAAAAAGTTGATTGGCTGGAGCTCACTGGTGACATGAAATTGAAGACCCGAGTGGGAGTTCATTCTCCAACACCTTGGGGGGGCAGTGACATGATCAAATTTTCATGTTGAGAATTTCACTCATTCATGGCATCCCCTGCATGCTTTGGTCTATGTGTGAGTTAGATAATAGTTGTATAATTCCTGGATTTCACAAAATACTCCCAATAACACATTTGTATACTTGATCATCATAACCATATTATTAAGGCCAGTGATATTTTCCCATTTAAGTTTTTTGAAATTTACGAGTGAGAGATAAGGGACGGGAGGAGAGAGAGCACAAGTATGTGAGACTAAGCACTCCCATCTGCTGGGTCACTCCCCAAATGCCCACAAGAGCCAGAGCAGGGCTGGGCTGAAGCTGGGAACCAGGAACTCAATTCCAGTCTCGCAGGAGGGTGGCGAGGACTCAATTATCTGAGCCATGACTGTTGCCTCTCGCAGTCTGCCTTGACCAGGAGTCAGAGCTAGAACTTGAGCCCGTGTACTCCAACATGGGCAGGGGGCATCGTAACTGGAGTCTTAACTGCTAGGTCAAACACCTGCCTCAGCTTTTTCTATTTTTAACCAGAGAAAAAATTAAAACTCAGAAAAAAAAAAGTAAATGTTTTAGGACTGGATCTAGCCATTTCGTCTTCTCTCCATTACCACTTTGTCATTATCCTACTTTTTTGGGCCAGAGGAAAGGAGCCTGTGCTTATATTGACAACTTGTTCTGGACACAATGCACACAGATGCTAAACACAGAATGACCGGCTACACTTGATTGTAATAGATGTGAATCTGAAAATGGTGCATGTGAAAATTCTGTGGAAAAGACCAGGGACTCCTTTAAATAAATATCTGTCTACCTGTGTTCATACGGAACAATCTCCAGTACAGTCATTTTTTAAAGCAAGTTAAAATACAGCAGACTAGTGCACATATTATGCTACATACACAAACACACCTCAGCATCAACATGGTGTCTGAGAAAAGGTGTTGGTGACTACCTCAAGAAAGGGACTTGGGAACAGGAAATAGACTAATTTTCACTTTATTGCATAAGTAATGGCTTTCTTTTTATTTTTAAAGGTAGCATTTTGTTACAAAAAGGATATTTTTGATAATATTATAATTCTTCACTAAGTCAGAAGAAGAATTTCAAAATATAAAGCCAGAAACAGCCAGCAGAATACCACCGCTTTTTTTTTTTTTTTTTATAATCTACATAGAGTATTTGACACACTCCAGAAAGAGATTCTCTGGAATTTACACGCCTAAGGAACCCGTACGTGTTCTTACATCAGCTATTTGACGCCCCATCACCCAAGGCCTGTGCCCAGCCACTGTGCTCCAAGGAGGTTCAAGCACTTCACCCAGTGTCTGACCTCCAAGCCAGGCCATCCCTGCCCAGTCACTGTTGAAATGGATGATGTCAACAATTCAGCATTTGATCCTGAAACTCCACTGACAGAGTTCAAGTTCATGAAAAATGTATTTCAAGTGGGGGTAGCAGAAAAGTAACAGAAGCCGGTCTTCTCAAAGTCCAAGGCCAATGTTTTTGAAGCTATCTGTTTTCTGTGGTGTGAATTAACTGCTTCACAAGGAAAAGGAGATCTCAGTCACATCTATTCGGGAGATCATATTTTTACCTCTTCTTATTTCTTTGGAACCCTTAAAACTTATTAAAAAATACTGACTGATTTAAAAGTCAGAATGACAGAGAGACAGAGAGGGAGAGTAAAATGAGAGAGATCCCATCCATTGGGTCACTTTCCAAATGGTCGAAACAGCCAGGTCTGGGCTGCCAAAGCCAGGAACCAGGAAATTCATCTAGCTTTTCCACATGGGTTACAGGGGCCCAAGCATTCAGTTCATCTTCTATTGCCTTCCCAGGTGCATTAGCAGGAAGCTGAATAAGGAAGCAGAGTATCCAGGACTTGAACCCGTGCCTAGCTATGAGATGCCAGAATTCCAAGTGGCATCTTAACCTGCTGCACCACACTGCTGGCACTCTATTAGAAATTCTTGACTAGGGAACTCTCCTTTTTCCATTTGTAAGTGGAACGCCATGGGGGTAACATTGCCATAAGCTGTGTGAAGACTGACAGTAACTCTTCGGCTGGTCAGGCTTCTTGACACCCTCTCCTTCTGCATTTCCCACCTTCATCTTGGGTTTGTCTGTGTAATTTGCTTTGGCCCATGGGAATCAGCAAAGAGCAAATGCAGATTTGATGAAGGGATGTGTACCATCCCTCTTGGGGCTCTGTCTTGGAACCCTCACGCTGTGAAGAAGCCTTGAGCAAAAGACCACGCAGAGAGGAAGAGCCCAGCTTCCAACCCCCAGGCTAGTGAATGCTAGCTGCACGAGTGAGCCAATGTGAGCACGGAATTCTGACAAGGAATAAATCATTGTTGTTTAGAGCCATTACCTTTTGGGATGGTTTGCTAGGCAGTGAAAGGTAACTGATCCAGACAGTTCAAAGTCAAGGTTAGCAGTAGTGCAAAAACTGGGGACAACTAAGCTCCATTCTCTACCTCAGTTTACTTTTGTGCAGAAAGAAAATCAGAATAGATAACATCGAACAAAACTTCCAGCTCTCCTGTTGTGTTTAATACAAAAGGAATGTGTTCTGTATAAATGTTCTATTATTTTGGCATCCATTTGACCCCTAACTGCAGGGCTTGAGCTCAGCATATATCTTTCAGGTGAAAGAGAGCTGCACTTGAGAATTGGCAAATCTGGCTCCCAGTCCCTTGGGCTGACTTAGTCCAGATGTTAAAATCGAAATATCAGAGTCTGGAGTGAGATTCTTTGCAAAATAAAAGGTGAGATGATGGCCCCAGACTCTGCCTGCTCACTCCGGGGGCTGGAGGAGTGTGGCAGGGCAGCAGGACCCTGAGCACTCTGAGCTGCAACATTTGTGTTTACAGCACGCAGGGCAGCAGGACCCTGCGTGTTCCAAACTGCACTGTTTGTGTTTACAGTGCACGGGGCAAGAAGAGCAGCAGAAACCGGCCAGATTCCCAGCCAAGCTTCCTAGCTGTCCGGGAGGAATAGGAGTGTGGGATCACACTTTGTTTATTTGTGGTTCTTTTAAGTGATGTCCAGAGACCTACATTTCATGCTTGTTTGAAAGTGTATATGTAACTGGGGAAGCTGTGAAACAGCAGCGGCCTTCACTCCGGTTATTTACTTATTTAGTCATATGTCAGCATGCAGTTCATTGAGTCGTAATTCTTTTCAGTGCCCTAAGATGGCCAGCATTTGAGGGTATCAAAAGGAAATCTGCATCTCATCTTTACAAATAGTTACTAGGACATCAGATTGGGCTGCTTCTGTTTCAATTATCGTAGGATTTTTGTTTGTTTGTTCCAAAGACTTTCTTTGATTGGAAATGTGACTTACAAAAGAAGAGGGATAAAAGAAAAAAAATATCCATTTCAGAGGGAGGAAAAAAAATACAAGTCATCCCAAAATAAACTGAAGCAAATTCCTTGAAAGTGATGAAAACTGCTTTAAGATGTGCAGATTCTAAGATGGGGAGCAAAGCAGTTGTTCATAATCACTGCCCTTTTCTGCAAAGATCTTAACTAAGGGACATATGCATGGAGCATGACATGATACCCCATGTATAAGTACAATCCGTCAAATGTTTTAATTAAAAGAAAAACTTTAAAAATCAAATGAAAACAAGCACACGCTGCATTTTTGCTATCTTGCCTTGTGTTTATTGGCAGCATTAAAAAAATGCTTCTTGAAGGAAGAATTTCTAAATCAAGGAAAAAGAAACCCAAACGTTAGATAAAGACAAAGAAATACCACCTTTGTCACGTTTCTAAGAAGACAGACAACCAGAATCTACGAAAAATAATTTGTAACTTACACAATATTCTAAAAGTTTGCTGGCAGGGAGAGGCACTCGAACTCCAGAGGCGTTTAACTCAGAGAGAGGCATTTCCCTTGGTTTCCTGCCCTTTCTGTGTGCAATGCAAGAAGGCAGTGGCAGGAGGATTTTGTACCCTGGAAGGGGCAGCAATCGGCTGGCTAACAGCTCTCTTCCCAGTGGTCTCTCCTGTTCACCCCTGTCCACTGCCACTCGTGGAACAGGGGGTTGCAGCAGAAGCTGAGGGACAGGGTACAGCGCAGTCTCCACCCGCAGAAAGCTAAGCCACACTTAGGGCTCTCTCTGTGGGGAAAATGCCTACAGACGGTGGAGCTGAGGAATCTGGAAAGGTGGGGTCATTCTCACTCTCATTTTTATAGCCATCACTGACAATCAGTCTTCAGAGATAAAAGCTTATTTGGAAATTCAGCCAGCATGTTAACTATGGTTGAGAGCGAATGGCTCCCTCTTCTCTCATTTTGGTCAGAGATTTACGCCCCTTCCAAGACAGCCCTGGTCTTATTTATGTCCCTGTGCTGGAGAATGGGCTTGAGGTTGCTTCTAACAATAATAAGCTCTATTTATGCCTTGTGGGGCTGAGCCCAGGCATTCAAAGCAACTCAGCCCCAAATAGGCACCCAGAATGTAGGGAGAGTCAGCCCCAGGGGCCTTTACCAAGATTGTTTCCCCTTGACCTCCTGACACTCAGATCTCAGGGCCCTGTGTCAGAAGGGACTGCCACATCCTCTGGGTTCTGAGCCGTTTTGGGTACTACTTCCGCTGAAATCTAGGTACAACCTTACTAAGGAAGCCTCTACCAGTAGTGATACAACCAGCAGTCAGAAATAATAGTAACAGGCCTCCTGAGTATAATTCTATGACAATTTTTATCTAAAAGGAACCCCCACACACACAATTTCACTTGTTGCTATAATACACATATACACTCATTAATATATGTGAAGTGTATTGATAAATTTGGAGAACATTAGACCTTATCAACTGTTGTCCTTTTTGCCTTCTCAACATTCTGAAGTTTCATAAACTTACGTGGAATTTATCAGGCCATAGATTAGCTTGATGCACAAATTTGCAAAGGAGCTTAGAAGGGGCTTACTTTTCAATTAAAATGTCGAATGTTAAGTACATTGACATCTCAGAAAGAAGTAGGAAATATATTCCAACATGAGCCACAATGATGCCATCTTTCTATGTAAAAAGTTACAAAAATCTTCTCTACCAATTGTTAAATGGCGCCCCCTTCCTGACAATGTTCTAACTGTAGAGTTTCTAAGAATCTTGTATAGATAATTTTACGTGGACCTGTATCACAGAAAATGGATTGATTTTCAGAGTGGGGGAAGAGTCTTATCAATTTGGTGAATCACTCCAAACTATTTTTGAGCAGAAACTGTGTAAATAACTGGAGATAAATGAGAATCCTAGGATTTGAGGAATCCTGTAAGGGGAGACCATGAGAGTAAAAGTAAACTAAGTACTGCAATCCAGGCCAAAGAGTGCTATATTTGAGATGTGGGCCAAGTGCTGTTTATTTTAGAAATAATAACTTTGCCAGAGTAGTTTAATGAGGGCTATTTAACAAGTAAGTTACATAAGTGATTTATAAATCACTAACATTTAACTAGATGGTTAAATGTTGACCAGGAATAAAAGGTAGAGAGAGAATTCTGGACCACTAAAATGGAATTTAAAATTCTTCACAGTCTGAAAGGAGATGTTAGAATGAGTGAGGATTGAATCACTTAGACCGGTAGCTTTGCACGAGCTGTGTAAGAGAGTAAAAGGAGATACTGAGGCATTATACCAGGCTACTTCAAAAAGTTCACAAGAACTGGAATTAAAAGATGAGTTTATTTTGATGCTTCCAAATTTTGAAATCACATATATGAAGGGCTTTCAAGACATTCATGGATACATGCATCATGGAGAAATTATGCTTGGATTTTGAAATTTGGGGGTACCAAAATAAACTTAACTTTCAATTCCATTTTCCACAAACTTTTTGAAGCACCCTTACATACAAGACTGAACAGTTTAGGTGTTGGATATAAGGTACAAGGCAGGGGTTGGCCTGGTGGCACAGCAGGTTAAGCCCCTGCTTGTGACACAGGCATCCCATATCAGAGTGTCAGTTTGAATCCCTGGAGCTCCATTCCAAATCCAGCTTCCTGCTAATGTGCCCAGAAGGGCAGTAGGGGATGTTCCAAGCACTTGGAGCCCTGCCACATGTATGGAGGACCAGGTTGGATTTTCTTGTTATTGGCCTAGGCCTGGCCAAAATCTGGCTTTTGTGGACATTTGCTAAGTAAATCAGTGGATAGAAGACATGTATGCCTGTCTGTTTTTCTCTCTCATGCTGCCTCTAAAGTCATTCAATAAATAGTATTTTTTTTTTGACAGGCAGAGTGGACAGTGAGAGAGAGAGACAGAGAGAAAGGTCTTCCTTTGCCGTTGGTTCACCCTCTAATGGCCGCCACAGCCGGCGTGTTGCGGCCGGCGCGCCGCGCTGATCCGATGGCAGGAGCCAGGTACTTATCCTGGTCTCCCATGGGGTGCAGGGCCCAAGCACTTGGGCCATCCTCCACTGCACTCCCTGGCCACAGCAGAGCTGGACTGGAAGAGGGGCAACCAGGACAGAAGCCGGCGCTCCGACCGGGACTAGAACCCGGTGTGCCGGCGCCGCTGGGCGGAGGATCAGCCTAGTGAGCCGCAGCACTGGCCTCAATTAATATTATTTTAAAAGGGCAAAAAGCAGCAACACAAAAGTTGTCACGTAGTCTGGCATGCACTGGGGTGTATTTCAGTGCTGCCCTCCGTTCCAGTCCATGAAACACCTCTGCAATCATCTGTGTAGGAGGTCGATTCTGTGTCAAGCCTCTGGGTACACAGAAAAGACTTAGAAGCATCTCTTGTTTTCTCCACATAGCCACAATAGGGAAATATTATAAATCCATAGCAGAACAAGGCAGAAGAAAGGATCCACACATTGAGTTTTTGTAGAAAAGTAGTGAAAAGAGTATACAAGTATATTATGCTGTTGTGTAAGAAAGAAATAGAAATAAGAAAAAAATGTGTAAATCTCATGGTTTGGGCATAAAGAAACATCGGAAGGATTAAGATAAACTGGTCGACCACAAGACTGACAGAGGGAAGGCTGGGCTGGCAGTAGTTTGGACTTTAGGAAATATTGAAGCTCTTAACATTAAAAAATAAAATTAATAAGACAGAAAGGGAAAACTCAAATGCAAAAAAAAATTAAGTAAATACAACTTCATCTAGAATGAGTAATAGCAGCATGCCAAAGGAAAAGGAGTAACACAAGTGACTATAGGATAGGCACTACAAATATGTAATTTCAGTCTACAGGAAGTGGAGATGCGAACAAACCTTAAACTGTTGTTTTTTAAAAAGGCACCTTGGGCTTGGCAATTCTAGAATTAAATTTGCACTTTGGAATTGAGTAAACTGGTAAGTGTGTTGGCACAATCTGTAGACGATATTCTCACCATGGAAGCAAAAAGATATAAATATAAAAAAAATGGGAAAACAAGGAAAAATATAGAGTTGTATTGGAACTGGAGGTGTTGGTATAAACTATTGATTCCATTATATACATGTAATTACATACCTATATAAATATGTTTTTACCCTAGCTCTAGCTGCTAAAATTATTTAACAGCACTGACACACAATATCACCCCTAGAACCTAAATCTTGATTTCTCAATAGCATTTTTTGCTATAAGAAAAAAGAAATGGGTGATTTCAGGGCTGGAGTAATAAAAGTACAAACTAATACTGCAATGTCTTACCTTACCCAAAACTAAGTAATTTCTCAGGAAAATGCATGAAGAAATTTATGTTTTTTTAAGCATTAAATTGTCAAGTCAACTGTATTTTTATTTGTAAGTCAAGAGACAGAGAGGAAGATCTTCTGTCAGCTGGTTCACTCCTCAAATGCCTGCAACAGCCAGATCTGGGCCAGGCTGAAACCAGGAGCTCAGAACTCAACCTAGGCCTCCCAAGTGGGTGACAGGGGCCCAGGTAATTGAGCCATCATCTGTACCTACCAGAGTTAACGTTACCAAAAAACTGGAATCAAAGTGGAGACAGGACTCAAATCCAGGCATTCCAATATGAGATGTGGGCATCCCAAGTGGGGTTTTCACCCATGTGCCAAACATGTTCTCCAGGGAGAATGTTTAAAAGAGGTGATTGCTAGCTTGAGGGGACTCCCTCTGGCCACAAAATAAATATGAAAGGTGATATATTAAAATATGAATCCATGAGTATAAACTGAAATTGATACATGATAGATAGATATATATGGACACATAGACAGATGATAGAGGATAGGAAGGAAGGAAAGAGGGTGGGAGGGAGGGAGGAAGTGAAGGAAGGGAGGGTGAGAGGACAGAAGAAAGAAGGAAGGCAAGGAAGGAGAGAAAGAAGAAATAAATAGAAGGGGGCTTTCATCATTCTAGAATGCCACGGTGTGAGTGAAGTAATGCAATCATCAGGATGTTACTGACCCCAGGTTCTTTGGCTTACTTGCAAACAGAAATAGACAAGAGGCCAACATGCAGCCCAGATAAAGTTTATTAGAGGATTCTGCTCAAACACAAGGTAGAGAGAATGTGGGAAGAGATTCCACAGACGATCTTTTGATGGAAGCCGAACAGGTGCTTTCATGGGGTTGGAGAAGCTAGGGGTTTCTCGCCCTGCTCAGCACATGGCCCTTCGATCTGCACCAGGCCTGGAGTTCTGGCTCAGCCCCTTGGCACACAACACTTAGCTTTATACCTGCCTTGGTGTTCTGTGCAGGCACTATTGGAATTATTTGCATATGCCAATGTTTCCCACTACCACCACCCCAGGAAGGTCACATGTCCATCATATTGGGCTACTCTGTACAGACACGTGGGGTGGGGAAGTCCCTGAAAGGGAAGTAGAGGGTCTTTTGTGGTTAAGGTCTAGATACTCCTTGTTCCTGATTGTTTTGGAGATAGATTGGGAGATGGATACCTGTCAGGTTGTGAGATAATTGATTTATTGAGCCCTGTTTCTATCCCATTTCATTTTGGGGCAAAGCTCCTTCATTCATGTAAAAATGTAGAAATTAAGGGCCAGCACTGTGGTGTAGCTGATTAAGTGTCTGCCTATAATGCCAGCATTCCATATGAGCTCTGATTAGAGTCCTGCCTGTTCCACTTCTGATCCAGCTCCCTGCTACTGCACTTGGGAAACCAGCGGAAGATGGCCCAAGTATCTGCCATCCATGTGGGAGATCTGTATGGGGATTGGGGCTTGTGGCTTTGGCCTGGCCTAGCCCTGACCATTGCAGCCATTTAGGGAGTGAACCAGCAGATGGAAGATTCTAACTCTGATTTTCAAATAAATAAATTAATTAATTAATTTTAAAAAACTAGGAGATAAATCTTATGAATTGCGTTGGGGGGTGGGGTGGGGAGCATCCTACCCGTAAGAGGAGAAACTGAATTACTTATTAGCCAATAATCAAAGTTAGCATCAGCAAACCTTGTAGCCTTCTGGATATGATATCCTGAGGACACTACAATTTTATAGGATTCCAAATGGAGATACACAACCAGAATATGATCATGAGGTAATATCAGACAGACTTTGAGTAAAGAATACATTACACAAATCAGTTATTCTGTAGTCTTCAATAATGTCCATCACATACAAAACTTAGCAAGGCTAAGGAACTATCGCAGATTAAAGAGAACAAAAGAGAAATGAAAGCCAAATGTAATATATGATCCTGTATTTGCTCCTGTGACAGAGGGAAAGAAGAATATATGGAGCACAATTGGGGCAGTTGACAAAATGAAACATGCAATGCTGAGTCAATAAAAATTTTGGATCAATGGTATATTTCATAAGTTTCATGAACATATAGAGGATACAAAAGAGAATATCAGATTTTCTTAGAAAATACATCTGAAATCTTACAGAGTAAAGGAATATGGTTTGTTTATGACAGAACTTCAAAAAGGTTCACAGAAATGGTATTAAAGGATAGTGGACATTTTCCTTGGACATTTTGAAGGCCTCTCATATATAAAAACTATTCTTATGTGGGTCAAAAAAATGGCAAAACACACACATGCATGTGTAGACACACACAACCCAAGTATATAAAGACAGGCTGTTGGCGTGAGTATTTGGTGCAGTGGTTAAGTTGTTGGTTGGGATGCCCATGTCCTATATTAGAGTGCCTGGGTCTAAGCCTCAGCTCTGCTCTGATTCCAGCTTCCTGCTAATGTGCACCCTGGGAGGCAGCAGCTGACAGCTCACATGGTTGGATTACTGCCACCCACATGGGAGACCTGCTGGATGGAGTTCCTGGCTTTCAGTTTCAACCTGGTCCAGCATCGGCAGTTACAGGAATTTTGGGGAGTGAACCGGTGATAAGAGTACTATCTATAGATCTGTCTGTCTGTCTATCTATCACCTATCTACTTTTCAAATAACAAAAATAAAAATAATTCTATTACTGTAGAGTCATCAGATGCTACCTTAATGAATGCATTGTGAGAAAAAATTAAGACAAAGAAGGGAACAATGTCATTGCTTTTCACATCCTGTTCATAGAAGAAACTATTTTTAAATCCCTCGAAAATATTTTAAAGGCTACACAACAAGAGCCATGTAGAGTTGTGAGCTTAGAACATAATGGCTAGTGATAAAATTAACATCAACAAACCTCGTATCATAATATCATAAATATCAAATCCCAATTTTATTAACTGCTAGATGGTTCACTTCTACATAGTATTGAACAATTAACAGAGTGCCTTCAGATATACTATCTCTGTGTTAATAATACTGTCAATAATAAGTTATTTATGAAGAATTTACACTGCAGAGATCACTCTATTAAGTGTTTTACATATTCCTCTTTAATCATTACGATAGCTCCATCAAGTACTGACTAGTATCCTTATTTTACATGTATCTCAGGTAGATAGGTAACTTTTCTCCTATACCAGCAGGTTAGTAGAAGAGCTAAGAAGACTAACACTAAAATCCAATCTCTTAATTATCATGTTCCTTTAATGACCTTATAAGTAACAACTCAATGATTTCAATAAAGAAATTTAGACCTCCAAAAAGTTTAAGGATTTCTTTGTATGGAATAGCCAGGTCATTTGACTCTAAATTTGGCATCATTCCGACCATGATGCTACAAAAACACATAAAATAAAGAAAGTACTTGGTAAGTTGTCATGTATGTGAATATTTGAGATTTAGTTGTCATTACCTCTCAAAATTCCCTTAATGTATCAGGAGAGCGAGCAGCAGTTGGAATTAAAAGGGATGCTGTGCCACTTTGGAATTCAGTTGGGCAATTTCTTATAAAGTTAAACATACACTTACCATTTGACCTAGCAGTCCCACTCTTAGGTATTTACTCAAGAGAAATGAAAATATATGCTCACATAAACTCTGGATAGGAAAGCTTATTGCAGCTTTATTCATAATTGCCCCAGACTGGAAACAACCCAAATGTCCTTCATCTGGTGAACAGATAAACAAACGGGAACATCCATTCAGTGAAAGAGTACTCAGCAATAACATGAAATGAATTACTGATGCATGGAACAACACGGGTGAATCAGAAATAAAAATCATCTTTCTAAATGAAAGCAGCCACATTAGAAAAGCTGTTATTCCATTTACATGGTATTCTCAGAAAGGTCAAATATAAGGATCTAAAACAGAGACTTCCGGGGCTGAACACAGAGCACGCATATTGACTAAAGAGAAGCATGAGGAAGCTTTTTCAGGTGATATAAATGTTCATAATCATCAATGTGTTTGTGGTCACATGACTGCATGCTCAGGTTAAAAAGTCTCAGGACTGGGGCCAGCGTTGTGGGATAGTGGGTTAAACAGCTGCCTGTGACACCAGCATCCCTTATTAGCACTAGTTTGATTCCCCAGCTGTTCCACTTCCAATTCAGCTCCCTGCTAATAATGTGCCTGGGAAAGTAGCAGAAGATGACTCGAGTTTTTGAACCCCAGCCACCCAGCTGGAGACTCAGATGAAGCTTTGGACTGGCCTAGCCCTGGCCATTGCAGCCATTTGGGGAATGAACCAGCAGATGGAAGATCTCTGTTTCTCCCCTTGTCTCTGTAACTCTGCATTTCAAATAAATAATAAATCTTTTTTTTAAAATCACAGGATTTCACTCAGAAAATATGGAGATATTATCCAATGTAAGTTATACTCTACTCCAATCAACCTGACTTAAATTCAAAAGGACGAAGGAATATATTCAAATACTGGTGGGCACACTCAGAACCCACAAGGCTTACTGAGAACACCTTTCAAGAAAAAGCATCAATATGCTGGAGATAATGCCTCAAGGTTTCCTGGGAAATGCACATGCACCCACATTTTACATAAATGCATCTCTACAAAGGGTTTTTGTTATCCTACAGCCTGCTTTTGCTTCTTGTTCTTTTTTCATAATCTTACAATAATAAAACTGCATTCTATGGAAAGGTACTCGCTTGGAGTGGAACTCAAGGCAGCTTACCTTTGTTCTCTTCTCTGAGACTCACTTCAGTGCTGCCTCCTTTCTGGTGGAGCCCCCCTTCTTCTCTCCAACTCCTCATATTTCAAGGCTTGGCTGAGCTCTGCCTCCCTGGCTACCTCTATAAAGTGTTGCAGTCCCAGCTGTTTTCTGTTCTTACTACCTACCATTATTTCTGATTGCCTACAACCTCTTGCTCTGAAATGTTGATATAGTATGGTAGATTAGTGGCCACCAATATCAATTTGTCTTATTCCTTCATAGAAGGTAGTCTTCCTAGATATCTTTGCGATTAAGTAGAGCCATGTGATTGATAGAAGCCAAGGGACTGTGAGAATTGATTTATGATGCTTCTAGAACAGAACTTAGAAGAGCAAGTGTGAAATATCAATGGAATGGCCTTCCCTGCTTCTGCAAGTGCCTATTGACATGGTGAAGATTGGAATATTGTGAACCATGGTTCAGAATGCCATAAAGAAGACAGGTCCTCTAGAGTCATGTGTCTCTTTTGTGAACTTTGTATGGAAACAAAACAAACTGTGTCATGAGAAGCTGTTGAGACTCTGCAGTTGTTTGTTACCATAGAATAACCCGGGTTATCCTGATGGATACACACATATAACACTGAAACAAAGATGGTAGGTTAGAATCTAATCTCATGGAAAACAACTAGAGAAAAGGTGAGTCAATATTTCTATGACTCCAGAGTTTACATACCACTTGCAACCCACTAAAAAAATTCTCGATAAAGCCCACTGAGTTGAAGTTACAACACAGTAGTCTAAGTACTTTCTTGATTCACAATCCAAGAGACAATCACAGTGAAAGCATAGAGGTCATTTTCTCCATCTACCTTGTTTTGAAGGTGGGGAAACAAACTTTGAGATGAAATCATTGGTCAATTTATTTTTGCTGCAAAGATAATTGATACCAGGGAAGACCCTAACTCTTACTCTAGTCGTTACCCCACAGCATATGCCTCTCACTAATGACAGCTGACAATAATTTGAGCTCATTCTTACTTCAGCTTTTTATTCTCCTTTTCCTGGAATTACGGAAGCATTCCTCAAAGGAACATTGCTCAGAAATAAGATATTTTGTATGTTTTCACTTCCTAGTGCCCCGTGACTCAAGAGGGATGTTGGAGGCCTTCGACCATCCCATATTGCTTGACTAAAAACCTAGTCAAAAAAGAAAAAAAAAACACAAAAAATATTCCTGTCTCAATAAATGTTTTATTTTTATTCTAGCCTAGGGTCTAGGCATCTAAGTAAATAAAAAAAGAAAAAAGTGAGCTCCAGTGGGCAGAATCCAAGATGCAAAGGACAAAAATGGAGTGTTAGAAGCCACTGCTGATGTTCCCATAAGTATGGCTTTGAGCATTCCATTGTCCTCCAAAAAGCAAACTTAATGTCTCCTTATCATTTTTTTTTTTTTTTTGGACAGGCAGAGTTAGACAATGAGAGAGAGAGAGACAGCGAGAAAGGTCTTCCTTCCATTGGTTCATCCCCAAAATGGCCCGTATGGCCGGTGCGCTGCGCCAATCCGAAGCCAGGAGCCGGGTGCTTCCTCCTGGTCTCCCATGCGGGTGCAAGGCCCAAGGATTTGGGCCATCCTCCACTGCCTTCACGGGCCACAGCAGAAAGCTGAACTGGAAGAGGAGCAACTGGGACAGAACCGGCGCCCCAACTGGGATTAGAACCTGGAGTGCCGGCGCCGCAGGCGGAGGATTAGCCTAGTGAGCCGCGGCTCCAGCCCAATGTCTCCTTATCTGCTTAATGCATGTAGCTGCTGAGAGGGATGCACAACATTGTTTTAGAATCAGTATAATTTAGTCCGGCGCCGCTGCTCACTAGGCTAATCCTCCGTCTTGCGGCGCCCCCATACTGGGTTCTAGTCCCGGTCGGGGCGCCAGATTCTGTCCCGGTTGCCCCTCTTCCAGGCCAGCTCTCTGCTGTGGCCAGGGAGTGCAGTGGAGGATGGCCCAAGTGCTTGGGCCCTGCACCCCATGGGAGACCTGGATAAGTACCTGGCTCCTGCCATTGGATTAGCGCGGTGCGCCAGCCGCAGTGCGCTGGCCATGGCGGCCATTGGAGGGTGAACCAACGGCAAAGGAAGACCTTTCTCTCTGTCCACTCTGCCTGTCAAAAAAAAAAAAAAAATCAGCATAATTTAGAATTATCCCATTTGAAGGTAAAAAAAAAATTGCAGGTTTACTTATCCCTCTCCTAATAGAACCATATATGCCAACAAAGACACTTTCTTCACAGCAAAAGTTTATATTCTGCCAGGATTTCTGCATTGCTAATAGTTCCTGTCAGAGAAAAGCCTTTCAGTGCATCCACCATCAATGCACTCACTCCCAGGAGAAAGCTCTGCAGTCTGAGCCATCTTCAACTCTTCACCCCCATCGCAGGATCTGGAGGCCACACTTCTCACCTAGGTGTTGCCTGTAAGGATCCTCCTCCTTGCCTTCCCTCCTAGTGAGTTTTCATCAAGCCATGCAGGAAGCCAGCTGGGATGGTGATTGCTGTGGGCAGAGCACTGGGGCTGTGCTGGGCCTTGTGGAGGTGAGGAGAGATGTGAAGGAAATGTCCAAGTGGCGGGAGAGTGGATGTTGATAGCGCCGTGGGTGGGAAGGCCGGTCTGGATAACGTCCACAGTATCATGACATTGTGGACTTACTCCTGTGCCACTTGGTGGACACTTTTAGTAGGCTCACCCTTCACTCAGCAAATCCCTGTCTGAAGCTGTTTGAATTTCAGTTGCTGGCTCCTGGATTCTGCCAGTACTGCGTACCTCAGTAGCTATTTTCCAGCCTTCTGGAGCCCCCAATTAAGTTGCAATTAAGGCTCTCATGGCATAAATTAGGAACAGAAAAACCAGTTTTTACTTATGTCTCTTAAAAGCAATCAGCAGAGCCTGCTTTGGCAAAGGCTCTCAGGCTACCCAGCCCACCAGACAGCTGCACGTTTTCTAGCTCACGGGAGCACAGCCACTGGTGGGCACATGGCTACTTGTTTTCTGTGGCTCTGCTCCCAACCTGATGGCAGAGTCTTGTTGTGCTTCTGGCAAGCTCAGAGGAGTAGTGGGAGATGGCTGATGTTAGCTTTCTAATTGGGAGGCTGACTGCTTTGCTTCCAGATTTACTGTTCTCAAGGTCTGAAGGGCACTCAGCTTAGGTCCTGGTGACTCATGGATTGGATTTGTGTTACTCTTTGGAAACTTCTTCTTATGGTCTGATGTAAAGAAAATAGGGAAGTCACTCCTGAGGGTGACACATCTCCACGCTTTCAAGGAGACATTGACCTTTCCAGTTCCCTTCTGTGCACGTACAGAAGTGCAACATGCCCCTTTCTGACACGGCCCATCAGTCACAAAAACGTGACATCAGAAGAAGCAGTGGGGCTGGGGCAGTGGCAGCGCACCAGCAGTTCCTCCTCCCCCTGCTGCTGGGCCTGAGCTCTGAGCTGCACACAGATCCACAGCTCCATTTTCCCTTCTTGGCCCTGGGCCCCTTCTTTCCGGCAACTCCGCTTCAAAAACATCACAAGCCACGCAGGTGGTTTCTGTTGCACCACAGCTCGTATTCTTGACAGATCCTACATCTGCACATTAATGCTCCTTGATGCCTCCAGCTGAAACTTTCCCAGACACCCTGGACTAAGAGCCTCCGAAGCAGTCTGTGAGGGGGACCGACTACACAGGAATTCCTCGCTGAGTCTGAGGGTGAGGGTCATGGAGTTTTAAACAAGAGAAACTTCATGGTCACTTGGCTTTGAACTTCAAGGCATTTGACTACATTAGCAGAAAACCACCCTCTCTCTAGAGCAATGGGAGCTTGAGGCAGCCCTGGGGCAATTCCAAGCTACGATGAGCATGAGCTATCACCATTGCTACAGTTGCAATTGCACAATTAATGTTTATTGAATGACTGAGTGAATAACAGCAACAGTTAACATTTATTAGGTCCTTCCCATTTGTAAGGCCTTGGTGCAGATCCAATAATAGCTGCAATGCCTAAAGCCACCACACAAGGTAGACACTCATTCGCGATACAGATAAGAAAACTAACCAAATAAAAAATAATCTGACCAAGGCTACACAGTTGGCTTCATGACAAAGTTGGGAACTGAACCTACCTCATGGGCTCCCAAGCCCAGGCTAGCTAATTCCATTTGATCATACTGTGATTAAGAAAAATGGAGTATTGTTGGTTGCAATGAGACTAAGGGCCTTGAAAATACACTCTCCAGGAGTTGATTTCTGCACTGGAGTCTGTATTCCAAGGAGCCACTGGTATGCTTCCCTGAGTAGAAGAAACACTGCTTTTATTTTACCAGCATGCAATGAAAATGAATGGTGTGCAGTTGTCTGGACTGAGTGAAAAAGAAGCTTTCCAGATTTAACACGAAATAAAAAGCAGAGGGAGAAAAGAAGATTCATCTCCCAAGAAGGCTGGAAAAAAGAGAACAGCATTATCCCTAAGGATACCAAAAAGATGAGCAGAGTGACTCTCAATAAATCAGCACTTTGCAGATAGCAGCCAATAAAAAGAAACGCTGTAGAGGAGGGCTGTGAGTGTCCATTTCCTCCCCTTTCTGAAATTACATGCATTGTGAGTAGCATCATGGACACATGTGTAGTGACTCCAATATGTTGTTTCTTTAAATCTGGAATTCTTATTTTGGGGCTTTCCTAGGAAAGTTAGTGGTTGTAAAAGTTGTCAGGACAGAGGCAAGGGGAGAAGCTCAGGAAATATGGTAGGTTAGTGCAGGGTCCGAGCTGTTCACTGGGGCTTGACACCAAGCCAGAGGAGAATTAGCAGAGGCTGGAGGAGTCCTGTCAATTGCCTGTTGGAGAAAAATGACGAAGGGTCCAAGCCCCAGGACTTCAGAAAATGGGAGACTGGAGGGCTGCCTGTGCCCAAAGTATATGACGAATTCATGATTTACTGAGAACCTGGCAGATCTGACCCTGGGATGATGAAGAATCACCCTGGAACTGACCACAACCCTTTCTTAAGCTCTACCTGCCCTGAGGAAGGCCTCCATTATACTGCCCTTGTGATTAGTGCATGAGCCATATCAGAAAGTCTCCACCACAGGAACAAGGCCAGCTCTGAGAACACTCTTAAAACACACACTGTCAATCCTTTCACTTGATGGTGCAATTTTGATTCCATCCATTGTTTGGTTAGATGGCTGAGTATAAAAATCATAGGGAGGCTTGGTTCTGGGGTGTGTAACACTCTGAAAAATTCATGAAGCTAAACTTAGTTTCTTTAGAAGTAATCTGGAGGCTCCCTAATATAAAAATGATCAAGTTAGCACAAATGGATTATCAGTTAAATCCAAGATCTCTGTTTATTTTCACAGTTTCACAGACCAGTTAGTCCTAATGTCAGCATGAATACTTTTGAATGTCTTGTAGGACATTCAACAAGAAGCTGCTATGTGCAAAGAAGAAGTTATTAACTACTCAGGGAAGTTCTGGCAAGACAAATTTAAGATACTGCCCCTGTTTTACAGTTACAATCAAGTTGAGAGCAGAGTGAAAAGAATTTTACTGACTTGTAGTGTTCCCATGATGGTCTTGGATCAGAAACATAAAGCAACAGGGGGTGATAAGGAGTGGGTAGAAGATACTAAAGTGTTCTCAGTAGAAGTTGACCTTTCTCAATGGCTCCTTTTTCTTCCACCAGCATCTTATTCCATTTGGGCTGCTATAACAATATACCTTATACTGGGAAATTTATACACAATAGAAAGTTATTTTTCACAGGGCTCAAGCCTGGCAAGTTCAAGGTCAAGACACCTGTAGGAGCTGGTACTGTGGTATAGTAGGTTAAGCCTCTGCCTGTGGTGCCAGCATCCCATATGGGCTCCAGTTTGTTTCCCAGCTGCTCCTTTTCCAATCCAGCTCTCTGCTAAGGCCTGGGAAAGCAGTGGAAGATGGAGTAAGTGCTTGGGCCTCTGCATTCACTTGGGAGACCTGGAAGAAGCTCTTGGCTCCTGGCTTTGTATTGGCCCAGCTCCAGCCGTTGCAGCCATTCGGGGAATGAACCAGTTGATAGAAGAACTCTCTCTGTCTCTTCCCCTCTGTCTGTATCTCTGCCTCTCAAATAAATAAATAAATCTTAAAAACAAAAAGCCACTAATACACTTGATGTCTGATGAGGACAGATGGCCACCTTTGGCAGAAAGGGTCAAGAGGTCTTTGGGGACCTACTTTATAAGGGCAGTAATCTCAAAGGGTCCATCTAATCACTTCCCAAAGGCCCTACTTTCTAATCAATTCCTTGGGGGTTAGAATTTCAATATATAGCATGAATGTGTGTATGTGTGTAGTGGGGGGAGGGCACAAATATTCAGACCACAGCCACAACCACACTTGGGGAAAAAAAAGAAGGAAGATAATATGTCCAACTTCCAGAACACAAAGAATTCTTCAGCCTTAGATAACTGGAGATTCCACTGTAAATACTGCATAGGGTCACAGGACAAGACAAAATGGCCAGGGCCTGCCTCAGGTGAACAGTCTAGGAGACTTCTACACAAAGTTAGAATCCCACTGGGCTTGGACAATCCCATTTGTAGAAGGATGAATGAGAAATAAACTTTCTGCCAAGAGTAGAAGAGCAAGGAAACTTTCCAGTTGCTACATTGGCACTAGTAGAGGGGAAAAAATCCCCCCTGAGATTTTACAACCAGCACAGACCCTTCACAGGTTTCCCATCCAAATTTATGCCACCTGTGAGGTCTGAAAAATCTCAAATGGACAATTTAATTTAAAGTGGTCCCAGGTCAGTGGTGCCCCCAGGAAACTGGCAGAAGCAAACACAAATCATTTCTGGAGGAATACTAATTCAACCCAGACCGCAAGGATTTCCCACAGATAAAGTTCCAAGGAAAATGAGCAGTTCACTGGAAAAAAGAAACACACACAGAAACAGGGCACCTTGAATGAAATACAGGAGAATCAGTTTCTTGAATATATCAGATATCATCACTATGAAAGACTATACAACAATTTTGCTTATTTTCTTCAAAGAAATAAAGGAGAAATGTGAAACTATTAATAAAGAATGTTATTTTTAAATGTTAGCATATCTTTCAAGTTTTATTTATTTTATTTGAAATGCAGTGTGATGAAAGGAGAGGGCAAAGGAGAAAGAGAAAAAGAGAGAGATTTTCCTTCTGCTGGTTCACTCTCTGAATGTCTAAAATAGTTAGGGTTGTACCTGGCTGAATCCAGAGTTCATGAACTCCATCCTGACTTCCAACATGGGTGGCAGGAGTCCAAGCAGTTGGGCCATCGCCGGCTGCCTCACAGGCACATAAACAGGAAGCTGCATTAGAAGCACAAGAGGTAAGACTCCTGGCACTCTGGTAAGGGATGTGAGTGTTCCATGCAATGGATTAACCTACTGTGCCACAAAGCCCACCTCAAAATGTAAGAATATTTTTATTTAAAGAAACAAATATTAGAAATGAAAGCTGTAATAATTAAAAGGAAAAAGCATAATGGATAAATTAAACATTTAAATAGATTAGATTAACAGAAACTTAGAATGTAGACAGAAAAGATATTATGAAAAAATGCAACCCAAAAAGATGGAGAGATAGAAATCTAGAGGAGAAACCAAGAGCCAGAGTTTAAAGTAGGAAAGCCAGCAGTTGCCTAATTACAGTCATACAAAGAGATAATGAGATGAAAGTGAGCCAATACCAGTATTCAATGACAGTAAATTTGAGACTTTTCCAAACCCACTAAGAGGTATCAATTATCTGATCCAAGAAGCTCAGTTATCCTAAAAAGAATAAATAAGAAATAAATTTATGCAAAGACATATATTTGATGAAGAAAGGCCAATCAAAGGAAAATAGTCTTGAAAGCAGGTAGAAAGAAAGGATAGTTCTCCTGAATAACACATACATTTCACATTAGCACCTATGGAGACCCAAAGACCATGCAATGCCCGGATTGCTATGCTCATTCAAATGAGCATAAAGTAAATGTATTATTTTCTGCATATATAAATGGAATTTACAACTGACATAACAACACTAAAGGGAATTCTAAACGAAGTAAAATGAGACCCAAGAAGAAATCCAAAAAGAAATGATGAGTCAAGAAATTGTTGGGGAGTTACTTGACATCAACTGTGTCAACATAAGCATATTTAATTTGTGAGGAAAGAAAGTATGATGCTGGATCACAACAATGTATCAGTCAGACAAGTGAAGCATTTTAAGGCTGTGACACCCAAAGCATAGACCAAGAGCACTGGAATCACCTAGGAGGTTATTAGATATAAAGACTCTCCGGCCTCAGCCAAGACCTAGGGCCTGAGACTGCATTGTAGCCAGGTCCCCAGATGCTCTGAATGTAGTCTCAAGCTGGAGAACTTAAGAGTGAAACGTGTTAATTATGCATGCTACAGATCTGGAGTAATCACTAAAAACAGAGACGCTGAGCATGATTCACAAAGAGTGGAGAGAAAGATGATGGCATACAGGGGCAAGAAAACCTTGACTCAATCTGTTGCCTCTATAGTCCTCTGCCTCCTTAGGATGTCAGTGTACAATATGACAGAGCTTTTCATCATGCCCCATGGTTTTCACGCAAGGTTATGTATTTTCCACATATTTTCCTCTGTGTGCAGGTTGAAGGTATTTCATAGTAACTCATTTTCCTCACTTATTCTTTCTTTTACTTTGATTATTCTGCCATTAACCCTATAATTTTTCATTTTAAAATTTTCATTAGGTTATTTTACACATAATCTAATAAGATATATAGTCTAAGATATACCATCCTAGTTCTCTTTTGAACTTCATACTCTTGACAAATTTTTTTTTTAAATATTTTATTTTTAGGCCAGCGCCGTGGCTCACTTGGCTAATCCTCCGTCTGCGGCACCGGCACCCTGGGTTCTAGTCCCAGTTGCTGGTGCCATAGGCAGAGGCTTAGCCCACTATGCCACAGCACCAGCTCCTACAAGTACTTTTTGAATATAGAAGTTGTAGTCATTCCAAAGCAGATGTCAGGAAATACATGAGGTCATCTATGGATCTCACACTGTTATATTTATTTCTTCTTGGTTTGGGTAGTCTGTTCCTGTTTCCTGACATACTCAGAGTTTTCTTTAACATCAGGCATTACAAATGAAAAATGTAGAGAGAATTCAAAATTTGATCTTTTTCAAATGAGTGAGTAGTTTTGCTCTCTGGCAGGCATTGAGAGGAGGCACTAATCGCTATTATCCAGCCCAGGACTGAACTTATCTGCAGCTCTATACCATCCTTTGGTGAAGGCTGATCTGTTTCCAGTACAGTTGCAGCTCCAGGGGTCCTCCCAGGAAGTAAGGAGCTTTTCCAGATCTCATTTACTTGGTAGGCACTGCTGGTTGATAAGTGGCTTCCACAGAATTTTTCAAGGTTTCTCCCCCCAACCCACCCTCTCATTCCATCATTTTTCTCTCTACTGTTTGTAAGCTGTATTCTGTGTCTGCGCTTTTACTGGTCACATCTTGTGGCTATCCTATGTCTACACAGATATCTTTCCCTGTTCTCCAGCCTGTTCCTGGTGGGAGGGTTGCACATACAACAAGCTACTGGATGATTTTTAGAAAGAGAATTCCAAATTCCATCTTTGAATTTAGAATCTTGTAAGTACTCACGTATGAAAAAGAAAGAAGAAACTATTTTGCACAACACAGAACATTTAGTTCCCCGATACTTTGTAAGAAATGAATGAATACAGTAATCCAGCAAAATTAAAAAGGAAAATAAACCCAAGAGAAATCATGCAGTGTACTAGACACTTTTCTATGTACCATGCATGGGTTTACTTCATTTAATCTCATGATAATTCTGTGAGGAAGATACTAACACCATCTCTAACAATGATAAAAGGCATGATCTGATTTGTACTGTGTCACATCCATAGTAAGGCTTGTATATTGGACAGAAGTTCTATATGAGGGACTTCAAAAATTAAGGGATACTTTTATTATAGTGCAAAAGAATTTTGGAATGTATGCAGAGTTCTTTCATAAGATATGTTTTCCATGAATTTTTTAAAATTTATTTCCATCTATTTGAAAGGAGAGAGAGAGAGAGATTTTCCATTCCCTGATTCACTCCCCAAATTCCCACAACAGCCAGGGCTGGGCCAGGCCAAAGTCAGGAACCAAAACTCCATTCAAGTCTCCCACAATGGTGGCAGGGCCACAATAAGTTCAGCCGTTCTCTGCTGCTTCCCAGGCACATTAGCAGGAAGCTGGGTTGGAAATGGGGTTTTGAGGACTTGAGCTAACACTCCAGTATGGAATACAGGCATCTCAAGAATCAGCTTAACCCACTGTGCCACAACACCAGCCCCCTTCCATGCATTTCTTGAAAATGCTGTGGCACAGTGGGTTAAAGCCCTGGCCTGAAGCATCGGCATCCCATATAGGTGCCAGTTCTAGTCCCAACTGCTCCTCTTCCAATCCAGCTCTCTGCTATGGCCTGGGATAGCAGTGGAAGATGGCCCAAGTCCTTGGGCCCCTGCACCTGCATGGGAGACCCAGAAGAAGCTCCTGGCTCCTGGCTTTGGATCAGCACAGCGTCAGCCATTGCGGTCATCTGGGGAGTGAACCAGTGGGTGGAAGACCTCTCTTTCTCTCTCTCTGCCTCTTCTCTCTCTGTGTAACTCTGACTTTCAAGTAAATAAAAATAAATCTTAAAAAAAAAAGAAAATGCTTCATACTGCTTCTCAATTCATGAGAAATAAGCAATGAGTATAAACAGAAAAAAATAAGCAAACCTAGGAAATGTTAAGAGAATCTATTAAATATTGTCATCTAGGAGAGTCTTCTTTAAATGACAGAATTTTAGTGAAAAAAATTGCATTCATTTTTCCATGCATTCAATCATGCAGTTGGAATCTATCATTAAAATGCTGATGTAATCAAAATATTATACAGACTGTTAGCTTTTAGAATTGACCCATAGACACGCATGTATTATTGTGGTAGAGGTGGGTATAATGACTGCATTGTGTTTCCTGTTAGACACAGTCCTAAGCACTCTATGGATGGTCCAGTTTAGTTCTCACAGCACCTAAGGAAGGAAGTACCACTATCATCCACAATTACAGATGAGGAATGTGAAGGTTAGATGGGGAAAGTAACTTTTTCGAATTTACATGGCTGAAAAAGCAAATAAGTGATGATGTGGCGTTTGAGTCCTAGGAGCCTACTGTTAAATGGGTCCCCTCTCACCATAGGAATAAAATGCTCAATAAAAATCGGAAGGCAGCAGTGGAAAGAGGGATGGGGGTTAGTTAAGAAAGAATCAATAAATATTTTCACAGTTGGTAGCTTTAGAAGTATGTCATCTAACATTATAATGATGGTAACTAGAGAAAGCAAAAACAGAAAATGTGCTTCCCTCTGGAGTGTGGGATGCTGAGAAAGTGACAGGAAAAATTGGGGAAAGGCATTATCTTTTTGTTTTATATCCTTCTCATTTGTTCCTAGGATTTGTGTGCATTATTAACAGACACTTAGCTATATATTGAAAACTAAGTTATAGAATATAAGGTTGGGGGAAATTTTCCTCTACTGAGAGTGCATGTTTTGATTGATTGTGGCCCCATGCCACAGAATAATAGGCTAACCCTGAAGAAAGCCTCTGGTGTGGGCTAATGCCACCTGATGGGGTAGGAGTTTCCATAAGTCTTGCTGATTTTAGTTCAGGATTAAGAAGCCCACATGCCTTGAAAAATAAACCACATTGAACCACACCAGATTTATCCATTATAAGGGTCTTGTGATGGCCTTGAAATTTTCACTTTTATTCTTATTTCTGACTTGTTCTGAATCTGGATGGAAAAGAGGTTTATTTTTCACAAGGTCACCCAGATACATTCTAACACATTTTACAAGAAAAGTAATTAAGCATAAAGTTAAAGCAGTGAAACTATCCCATAACATATCAAAAATATTGTAGGATGCTCAGAACCACTTGACACGTTTCCTAGGTCCAAACACAAACATTTTTAGGTGGACTGGAAACAAATTTTGAATCTGAAACTTGCCCAAGCTTGTATTTCACCCTTTTTGAGTCATTCCATATCTCTACTTGAACGTGATTGGGTAGAATATTGATTTCTCATTTTCTATTATGCAAAGTTGAGCTTCCCCAGGTGAAGGTCCCAGGATTACTGAGCCATGCTGGGGAGAGTGCACAGACACAATGGCGCTCTTGAGCTGCTCACTGGGTTTGCACAACTCAGTGACAGCTTCAAGCTTTCTCCTGCCACAGAAGCAAATCTTTTCATTTGCATTGCCTGTTTCCCAGGGGGAAACATTAAAGAAACTGCCTTGGAATCCCTTAGGTTCCAATGCAAAGAGAATTTGGAGCTCCTGCTGTTTTTCTTGAACATGTGCACCTCTCTCCACATTTCTCATTCTTGTGCCAAGGTGCTGAGAAATGGGAAAGCTGGGACAGCCAACTCCAGGCAATCTGGCCTGACAACCAACAACCTCCTTTTAGGATGTGCGTTTCACTCAGCAGCTGTTTCTGCTTCTCTCTAATTTGTTCAGGATTTGGTTGGGACCCTAGAGTTCACCTTTTGCAAAATATTTGTTAATTTTTGTTTTAGCTGAGAAAATACCTTTTTCCCCTCCCCAAATGAGAACAATTTGCTCTGGGATTGAAGATGGATTTGTATTATAGTTGCAGTGGAGATCTGTTCAATTGCTTCATAGCCACATACCCAATACTCACTAATTCCTTTTAACAAGAAAATGGTAAACAGGTGGAGCTGAAATCATAGATAAATAAAGAGTCCTCTCCAACCCATTCAGTTGAGTCTTTGTAAAAGGAATTCCACCCAGCTGGCAGAGCAAATGCTTAAATGTTGGAATGATTTTTTTTTCAAACCAGCAATAGGAATGGCAGACATGATAACACGCCCATAAAATGCACTCATTTTGCTAATTGTCAGAACTTCTTTCAGGATATTTCTATCTTCATTTAGAAAATGATTCTTTTTTTCATAAAATTTTCCAGCTTTGTTGAGGCATAAAATTGTGTATTTTTGAGATGTACATGATGTTTTGATATATGTACATGTTGTGAAATGATATACTCTTTCAGAAAGTATAAAGTATAAGATACATTATTAACAGTTACCACCATGATATATTAGATCTTCAAGCTTATTCATCTTATAACTAAAATTGTGCCCTTTGACCAGTATCTCCCTTGTCCTGACTCCTTAGCTCCCAGCAACCACCATTATATTTTCAATGTTCCTGTGAACTCCCCTTTTTTTTCCAGATTCCTCATATGAATGAGATCATGTAGTATTTGTCTATGTCTATCTCTTTCATGTAGGGTAATGATCTCTGGGTTCATCTATAGTGTTGCAGATGACTGGATTTACTTCTTTTATGAAGGCTGAATTACATTCCATTGATACACACACACACACACACACACACACACTTCTTTATCCATTCATCTATCATAAGACACTTAAGTTGTTTCCATATCTTAGCTGTTGCAACTAATGCTGAAATGAATATGGTAGTGCATGCAACTCTTTGAGGCAGTGATTTTATTTTCCCTGGAGAATTGGGATTGCTGGTAATTCTATTTTTAGATGTTTAAGGAAATTCCACAGTTTTCCATAATGCCTATACCAACTTATATTTCCACCTGCAGTGCACAAAGTTTGCCTTTTCTCTATATCCAGGCCAGCAATTGTTGCTTTTATAATTCTCTGATTTGATAAACCACTTCAATCTATTAGCTTTTATCTTATAATAAAACCTCTAAAATTGTTGCTCACAATACTGTTGTGTATTTTAATTAATTTTTTTCTTCAGTTGGAGTGATGCCTACTGTAAGGTAGCAATCAGAGTCTTGAATCTGACACCAGCTTCTCTAAAACACATAGGTTTTCCTCCATGAAACCATGCGATGAGATCCCTATTTCCACAAGGTCAAATTGCCACTGCATATGGTTTGCCTTGCCACTGCATTCATGTCAGGTTTCCCTTTTTAAAGGTCCATCGCATGCTTCTAGATTGGGTCATAATCGTGGATCAACCCAAGCACACACATACATACACATAAACACGTAGTCACGACAGACTCTTTCTTGCAAATGTAGTTCTCAGCAACAGTATTTACATCTTACTTTCATTTATTTTTAATCTTTGACCTAGAGTTTTTGAAATATTTTGAATAAAATTCAACTTTAAAAATTATTTACTTATTTTAATTCAATTTGAAAGGCAGAGAGAGAAAGAGAGGGAGAGATCTTCCATCCATCAGTTCACTCTCCAAATGCCTTCAACAGAATGAAGCCAGGAGCTTAGAACTCAATCCAGGTCTCCCATGTGGGTAGCAGGGACCCAAACACTTGTACCAGTCATCTCTAGTGTGTGCACTGGCAGGAAGCTAGAATTGGAAATGGAGCTAGAACGCAAGAACTCCAATGTGGGCTGTGGGATTCCCAAGTGACATCTTTACCACTGCATCAAATGACCACTCCCAAAATTAAATATTTGAGTAACATCAAAACAAGTGTCATTAAAGCTTAGCATGAAATAAAGAATATGCTCCTCTGATATAAGTCATTGTTGAAACAAGGCAAGCCATTTGATTGCCTTTCTAATTTGCTTCTCCTGCTTCATGCAAATCTCTAGAGCTCTGTTTCCAAACATATCCTCCTGGGACTCACAGTGAGAAAAAGACTTTATATTATGACTCTGTATGAAATTAAATTTTTAATCTCTATGGAAGAACTCTGATCTTTCTATTCAGTGGCATTTTAGTCTACTCTACTTTATGTTTTTAACAAACATTGGTAACAGTCTGAAGTTTGAAAGATCCTGTACTTTGGAAATTTATATTCATTAAATAAAAGTTAAAAAAGAAAGAAAGAAAGATCGTGCCCTGCAGGAGCTTTTATCTTAGCCTTTAAATCTCCTAGATTGAACATTTGAGTATTCCAATCTATTTCTATCTATGCTCTCACTCTGACACTGAAGGGCTCACTGCCCAGGCCTGCAGGCTCTCGGGAAGGATATTTTGGGGGCCCTCTGTTTCTCTGACATAAACATTCTAACCTGCTGTCTTGAGGTTGATCATGTTCATCTATAAGCCCATGCAGGAAGGTCGCACTTCACCTTACTCTATTTTATCTTACCCACGCAATGCCATCTTCCTTGCTGAACTTCACTGTCGGAATTACAACTATCCTGACCTTAATTTACCTCTTCTGTCCCTTTTCCTCTCTTCCAATGCAGCACTATTCACCCACTAGGTTCTATGGAAAGTTTAAGAAGTCAGGAGCCAGTGTTGTGGCATTTTGGGTTAAATCAAATGTTTCCAAACCTCTAGCTCTGTCTCTTTATAGACAGACAGATGAAATACTAGGATACGTGGCGTCTCACACCAGATCATGAGTGTAAAAGCATGCTGGCCCGACACTGACACAATTGAAGACAGTGTCTTGAGCTCCTTATTCAAAACCACTCTATTCTTTATACCCCAAACTTGTCCTAATCTGGTTCCATGCTTTTATTCCTACAGTTTCTTCTGTTCTTTCCACACTGATGCCCCCATCCCAAACCCTACATCTCTGGACGAAACTTCCAGGCACTTCCTCCCTGAAGCCCTCCCTGACAATTAGTCCCTGGTTATCCATGTATTATGCCTCCACATACATAATCTCACTTAACTTAGTTTCTGTGAGAGTATTTTGTAAGTTCCATCCCCATCTCACTCCTTTCCTGTTATAATTCCTGAACCAGTCTATTTGCCTCCAATCTCCCTCCACCTGCATAACCACATACCCCTAAGAGTTCACTATGATAAAGCATTTACAACATTGCTTATTTTGTTTTTCTCAGAACCAATTTTGAAAACATTGTGGTCCTCGTATTAAAACTTACCATCTTAACCATTTTAGGCATACAGTTTAGTGGTATCAAGTTCATTTATATTGGGCAAACAGCATCAAATTCCCCCAAATTCTCTTGATTTTGAAAAACTGAAACTCTCCATTGCAAAGATCCTTATTTCTCTCTCCCCAGTCTCTGGTCACTACCATTCTGTTCTCTGTCTCTGTGTATTTGCCCATTCTAGGTATCTTATATAAGCTGAATCAGAAAATGTTTATCTTTTTGTGGCTGTCTTCTTTCACTTAGTATAATGTCCTCAAGGCTCATCCATGTTGTGACTTTTGTCAGAATTTCCTTCTGCTTTGTATCTGAATAATAGTCCACTGTATGTATATCCCACATTTTGTTTTCCATTTATCCCTTGATGGACATTTGGGTGGCTTCTACCTTTTGTCTACTACAAATAATGCTGCTTTATATAAACAGTAGCATATACATACTCGTGTGACCCTTTGCTTTCAATTTTTTGGGGTATATATCAAGAAATTGCACTGCTAAATTGTGTGATTCTATTTTCAGTGCGTTTTTAAAGTAATTGCCCTATCATTTTCCACAGTGATTGCACTATTCTTTCCCAAGGTTTTCCAGTGATGGCCAGCACTGCTTGAGGCTTGGTCAATGTTCTTTTAATTTTACCAAACCAAACCATTAGTCATAAAAATTAAGTTTGAAATGGTATTTTCATGCTCTTTCGAATTATTCAGTAAGACCTCAAGGTTAAAAACCTGCAATGGTTGCTGAGTAGTTGGCCTAGCTTTTAAAATACAGGTTAACACACCTGAGTTCCCCATCAGAGTATCTGTGTCAAACCAGTACCTGCATCAGGTAACACATATCTGATACAGCCCTTGGTAGGCAGCAGGTGATTCTTCAAGTAGCTGAGTTTCTGCCACTCACCTAGAACATCTGGATTGAGTTCCTGGATCCCAGGCATCTGGGGAGTGAACAATAAATGAGAGATATCTCTCCTGTAACACACCTTTCCCTCTGCCTCTGAAATAATTTCAAAAAATGTTATACTACTATAGTTTTAATGATTTGTGATTATTCTAAATTTATGGTACATGAATAAAATGGTCATATTTCCATTCAGTTATTATTTATAGCCATTGCCTATATGCCCACTAAAATAGGATTTTTGCTTTTTACTTGTTAAACTTCTTAACTGGTGAAGCATTAGTCTTTTTGCTGTAATGTAATTTAAAATAATGTATGTAGTATTTCAGGCATGGAAAGCCAAGACACTCTTGAAAAAAAAAAAAAAAACTAAATGAAAGATCTCCGCGAGTGAGATCCCAGTGGAAAGAACGGGTCAGCAAAGAAGGAGGTACCTTTCTCTGAAGGGAGGAGAGAACTTCCACTTTGACCATAGCCTTGTCTAAAAATTATCAGTCAGTGAATTCAGGGGGCTTCCATAGCCTTGGCAGCTCATGACAAGAGCCTAGGGTGATTACTGAGGCCATAAACAAGAGTGTCAATTTGTTAAGTCAACAACAGGAGTCACTGTGCACTTACTCCTCATGTAGGATCTCTGTCCTTAGTGTGCTGTACATTGAGATTTAATGCTATAACTAGTGCTCAAACAGTATTTTTCACTTTATGTTTCTGTGTGGGAGCAAACTGTTGAAATCTTTACTTAATGTACACTAAACTGATCTTCTGTATATAAAGAGAATCGAAAATGAATCTTGATGTGAATGGAAGGGGAGAGGGAGTAGAAAAGGGGAGGGTTGCGGGTGGGAGGGACGTTATGGGGGGGAAGCCATTGTAATCCATATTCTGTACTTTGGAAATTTATATTCATTAAATAAAAGTTTAAAAAAATATATTCTTTCAAAAAAAGAAAGCAACAAAGAAAAAGGAAGAAATAAGGAAAGGGCAGGGGGTGGGAAAGAATATAATTATATCCTTAGAATTGTATCTATGAACTACACTGAATCTGTTACAAACTAAACCTTTTTAAAAAGACACTGGTGTAAGTGATTTGTTTCTCTTTTGTCATTCATCAGTTCACATGTCATCTCTACCATTGAAAAATGATATAAATCAGAGGGCACAAAATAGAGATATTTTCATTTCCCTGTAGTCATCAGGCTTATCAATATTAGTCAAGCACCTATTTTAACCAAATGTTTAGTTAATCAACACTAGATCTAGAAGACATGAAACCACCTCAACCCAGTGAGAACAAAGGCAGCTCTCACCTAACACTGTGCTCTAGAGAGGACTTCATTCTGCTATTTCAATTACTGTACAAAAATGGAGGAAAGTTCTGGTAAACTAAGGGGTATTTGCACAATAGAAAATTTTTTATTTTTAAAAACAGCTTTTGCAATGCCATATAATTATGTGGGAAAATCTTATACTAATTATATTAGGTAAAAAGTCAGGAGGAATTATTTTCCACACAATATGATCTTGACAGTACAGAAGAACTAAAAATTAAGCATATTAATGCATAGAAGAAATTATAACTAATGTAAATGGAAATTTTTTCCTGCTTAATTTTCTTTAATTTATAATATATTATTTTTAATCTTATAAAATACATATTTGAGAAAAATGTTACATGCAAGATTCATTGAAGGTGTGAAAAAAGACTGAATCCATGTAAAATACTCACCATGACCTTGCACTGTTTAGTCAGAAAGAGAAGCCCAAGATTTCTAAGGAGATCCCTCATGACACTCACTGAGTTTTCTGCACAACTTGGGTCTACAGAGACAGCCATTGGGAGAGAGCCATGAAGGTGGGGCTGGCTGATGGTTCACTAACAATTCGAGATAAAAGAAGATAAGTCATATCTGTTCCAATCTGTACCATTGCTTCTACTTCCTCACACCTTTTGCTCACTAGCCAGGCCCCCAACATGATCTGTCTTGCTCCCCATCTCATATTTCTTATTCATACCCAAGCAGCAGACAAGAAGAGCAACTTCATGAGTCATGTCTGGAGGAACAGTCATTTTTCTAATGTGTCCAAGTCTGAACCTAGAATAATGAAGATCAGAGGATAGAATTCCAGGGGTCAAGATTCACTCAATCAACCACTTAAGTTAAAAGCGTTCCTTGCCAAAGTCAGGCATCCATATCAGGGATGAAAAAGATCAATAAAACTTCCTTTGTGATCTCAAACTCTGTGGGAAGTCATGAAGACCCTATCCTAGACACTGGAGATTTAACAGAGAACAAGATAGGTAAAGCATCCATCCTCAACAGGCTTGCATACGTAGACCTCAGCACTGTATAGACTGTGCTGACTGGTATATGAACTTTATAGTAGGTTCTGAGAAAAGAAAGTAAGAACTTTCTGACTATAGCTTAATTGCATTTAAGCGGTGGTCATGGTTAAATAAGATTAGCTGATTAGATCGAGGAGGGAAACCACAATTTTTATGGAATGATTGGCGAAGTTTTTAAACTAGTCTAATATTCCTTTGGTCATGGCTGCAGAAGCAAAAGTTCAGGACTGAACTATTCAGGACTGAACACTTGAAATGTTTTTCTGGGCAGGCAATCTGTTTAAGAGACTTCATACAGTCATTAGAGCAAACATCAGACTCTCCATACCACACCCTCGAAACTGGCAAAGGCTGCAAGTCAGACACAGCAGGACCTGACCTCTGAGAATGATGCTGTTTAGGCCTTCTGTTATCAGACATGCCTGTCAGGCCAGACTCATTTTGCCAAATCATTCAACATGGGCATATTTAACCTATGGTCCTACTTATATAAATTATTTCATCCAAGAAGCAAGAATAAATGGAAACAGGCCTCTCTCTCTCTCTCTCTCTCTCTCTCTCTCTCTCTCTCTCGTGTGTGTGTGTGTGTGTGTGTGTGTGTGTGTGTGTCTCACAGTCAGGCTCTAAGCTATGTTTATCCATGGCTCCACGTGTATTGTGTCAGACTCATGAGTGCATCCATAACAAATAGAGGAACTTCCAGTGCCCTGAGATGCGCAATCAAAACAGAAATTCTTAGCAGGCCGATGAAAACAGTTAGAGGAAAGGAGAACAGAGGGAATTCAAAATCAGTGGTGCAGAAGCGAGTAGCGGGAAAGAGGACAATGTTTGAGTCCCAAGATTAAGTCAACCATTTCCCTCCTGATAGGCATTTTTTCCTGAACAACAGAACACCATTTTGCCCAGTACTGTCAGAAGCCAAAGAAGGGAGTTGACTAGCAAAGAGTGTGCTTGCCTCCCTTGTCCTAAGACAGGTGCAGGATGCCTCAAATCAGAGACTATGTGCCATTATTTTACAGATGAGCAGATGAAAAGAAGAATTTGAAAAACTTGCTCAAAGTTAAGAGATACAAAGTATCTGGCTGGAATTCAATTCCTTTACACTTTTGGATATGAAAATGCACACAACAGGCAACAAAAATTCATTATACACCATCTAGAAAAATGAGATGCAGCACACAGGAAACGATAAGCCCGGGATCTGTCTCCTCACACTCTAAATTGCATGCCTTGAGGGTAGATCAGAGCACATTTGGATCCTAGCAGAAGAAAGAGTGCCCGGGACTCATGGCATGAGCATCCCACAGGGACCAGATGGCAGGAGATCTGAAACTAGAACACCACTAGCTCTCTGTGAGATTGGCAACAAGGACTTTATCTCAGGGATCTATGCTTGCTCATCTAAGAAATGAATGAAACTGAATTTCCGCTCCATGGGGGATCAGAAGAGATAAACAGAAGTGAATGCTCTTCTTATCCTCCACGTGATAGTGTCAGTGATGAGTGGGTCATGACATTTCATATCTGGTTCTATGTTCTCCTAACCTACTTGTCCTGATAGTTCCTTCCTTGCTTTTTGTCACTGAGATGCTCAAACAATACCACTTTCATTTTAAGTAAAATACAGTAAATTCATGAGGTATGCAAGAAAGAGGAATTGAGAAATACTGGTAGGACAGAACGAAAGCGAATCTGACTCACCACCCCATTCAGGAGAACATCCAAATGCTCTCTCCTGGCATCCTACCTCCCCAGTGCTCGTCCATGGGCGTTGTGCTCCAGTAAAAACACATGACAAATCGTCCCTCCAACACTGTAAGTTCTCTTAGACCTCTGATCTCTTTCACTTGTGGATGGAATATTGATGTCACATCTTTTTCACTGTTTCAAAACTCAGGGCATGCACAGTTACCATCAGGAAAATTCTCTGCTCTCTCCACAGGGAATATCCATCACTTACAACATTACACAATTCTTCAGCATCCTTCTCTTGATAGATGCTAAATTCTTCAAAGACAAGAACCATACTTTTTTTTTTTATCTTGTTATTTCCAGTGTTTGGCATAGTACCTAGAACTTTGGAGGTATATGGTGAGTTCTTAAGGAATTAAGCTAAGGTACTAAGGATCTACAGTGCCTCGCAGTCAGGAAAAGGTAAAGGCCAGTTAGTTTAATGCTAAGCAAATACCCTTTAGGACAAAGTTTCATCATTTGCAAAGTAGTTCCCCAGAATCTAAGATGTCTTCCATCTGTTTCATAATTAAATCAACAGTTCTCAATAATTTTATTAGTTGAAGTTTCTGCAGCTACAGTATGTTTCCCATGTAAAGCTTAGGCCTTAAGAACCAGGTATACACAGATGAGTTTATGTCATCATGGCATTTTCCCTACCAAACAATCAAACTGGTTTTCTCTTCCAGGAAAATCATGATTGGGTGTTGTCTGGGAGAAACACAGACCCTTCCAGAACGAGTCTACTTGGCTGAACAGTACCTCACTCTCCCACTGGGGATTATGGGATGAAATGAGTAGTAAATTGGGTCTTCGAGGAACGTGGGGTCAAAGGTGAAGCCGAGGCAGGGCTTTGTATGGACATAGTTAATTCCACAAAGTTGAATCTCATGCCTTCTCAAAATACAACCATTCAGTCCCAAAACGCAAAGGCACATGACCCAGATTCTCAGTCTTTGAGTATAGAAAACAAGCTTAGATAAAAATGTGCCACCTCATAAACTTACACAAAACTCTAATAAAAACTAATTGAAACAGAAAAAAATAACCAGGTTGAGTAAAACACCTTCTATCTGTGGGGAGCAACTCGGACTAGACTAAGTTACTGGAATTAAGACTTATTCTATGCATCTGCTCTCCCACAATATGGCGCTGGGAGAGGAGTAAACAACTTTTACGCAGCTGCCTCTCGCCAACTTGAGTGATGACCTGCAGGAGCTGATCCTGCTCCTGATTGGAGGAGAGCAGCGTGCTTGGTGTGTGGGTAGCAGAGTTGGGATTGGTGGAAGAGGACTATAAAGGAGGAGAGAGACAACATGCACCAGGAACATCTAAGGGGAACATCCGGATAACATCTGAGCAGCCCCCGAGAGAGCCGGCCGGCAGTGTGCCGCTCCCCCGCGGAAGTGGGGAAAGTGGCAGGGGGAGCCGCCCTTCCACAGAGGTGGAAGGATCGGCAGCCAACCCGGGAAGAACCAGCAGCAAACCCAGGAAGGGCCGAGCAGACAAAAGAACAACGCAGGGTCCTGTGTCGTTCCTCCGCGAAGAGGGGGAGCGACACTATCCACAATAATTTTATCCAAAATTCTGATTTATTTCAATCCTAAATAAAATTACAAAAGAAAGATGCAGAACTCAGTAGCATTGATAGATTAGCACATTAACAATGTGGTTTATCACTCTAATAAATGTTTGCCGATGATTTGAAAACAGTAGGTATGCAATGTTACCAAATGTAAAAAATCTCATATTGCTGATACGTGTTGTAAAGCTGCACAAAGAGGACAAAAGGAAATAGAAGATAACAGAGAGGAAAGGAAGAAATGACCCTAGATTCATCATCTGAAAAAAATTCTAAACAAAAGACACTTGACAGCTGACATTTACAACCCCACTGATTTTGATCACAGGAAAATACTAGAAAAATATCTCTTGGGAGATAGTTGGAGAGATTTTTCAGTAAAAATCCACATAAAGAAGAGAGACTCCATGAAGCAGCAAGGATTGTACAGACAACACAGCAGCTCGCGGGATCCCACCCGTGCCTCCCGTAACCATCGGCTGGAGGGCAGGCCATCTTCCCGTAGCAAAGTGAGAGTATTCTGCAGAAGACAGTGCTCCACTGCTGATCTTGCCTGGGGAACAGACTCACGGTCTCCACTGACTTTCATTCCAGGCAGACAGGTTGGCAAAGGCTCAGTGTCCACTTAACTCTGTGAATGGAGGACACCTCATTTCTCCTCTGACCAGTAAGGAAAGCACCATATTTCATAAGGTGAGAGGAACCCCAGCAGCTTGTGTGCCTCTGAGGATTTTTGTCAAAGGGAGAAGTCGATGGTCCCCACTGAGTCTGAGAAGCTGGCAGGGGATAGGGTGCCCACTTAACTTGGTGAATAGAGGACACATTGCCTTCCTCCCTTATCCCATCCAAGGTGCCCAGCTCAGGGATGGAGCAGCTCTCTCTGGACAGAGAGGTTCCCAGGGCAGAGAGTGGATACCCAATTGCCTGTGACTGTGGAAATCCTGGAACTGTGCTATAAGCCATGCTCACACTATGTTATGCATAGGTTCTTTGTGCAGTTCATGCACCTGATTGAGTGGGTAATACAGGCACAGAGAGAATGGCAGAGGCAGTGATCATGCCAGTCAGGATGATCATCCCCTCTCTCTTACTGACTGCTAAGGAGAGTTACCACACATCTTTTGAATGTTACCTGGATTTTTGCCCCACCCACAAATGCTGGCCAGGGTTCCATGGCACCAACAAGGACACAACTCTGGATATCTATCTGCTGAAAGTGCAGACATCCCACCATACCTAGGGGCACATTCCCAAGAATGAAGACTTCAGAGCAGATATCAGCAAGTGTTTCTTTATATGCATAAAATCACAGAAATACATGAAATATGAACAAGGAAGACAATATGATTTTCCAAAAGGAAAACAATAATATTTACGTATTAGACTGTGAAGATGAGGATATTAATGAAATAACTGAAAAGGAATTCAAAAGATTGATTGTAAGATTACTCAAAAACACAGAGAAGCATGAATTTAAAAAACTTATAAATGGCATGGATGAGAAATTCAGCTGGGAAATAAAAATACTAAAGAACAATCAAACTGAAATATTAGAAATGAAGAATTCAATATGTCAAATAAGAAATACAGTGGAAGTCTGAACAACAGTCGCAGTGAGACAAAAGAAATAATATCTAATCTGGAAGACAAAACTTTTGAAGTACCATAGTCAAACAAAAAAAAGGAGAAAAAAATCAGAAAAAAATAAGTAGTGTTCACAATCTATGGGATACCATCAAATGACAAAATATATATGTCTTAGACATCCCTGAAGGAGTGAAATAGAATGACTTAGAAAATTTGTTCAATAAAATAACAGCAGGAAATTTCCTGAACTTGCACAAAGATATGGACATCCAAGTGCTTGGGCCCTGCACCCCATGGGAGACCAGGAGAAGCACCTGGTTCCTGCCATCGGATCAGCGCGGTACGCCGGCTGCAGCACGCTGGCCTCGGCGGCCATTGGAGGGTGAACCAACGGCAAAGGAAGAACTTTCTCTCTGTCTCTCTCTCTCTCTCACTGTCCACTCTGCCTGTCAAAAAAAAAAAAAATACCAGGTGTCAGACAACAGGGCGAAGCATATATGCTGTCTACCTTGTGCATACAGTCCTCTCCCACTCATCATCTCACTACCCCAGGTGGCTAAAGGAGAACATCCCAGGCCCATAAGCAGTATCACAATGAATGCAGAGAGAGCTTAAGCAGAGCCAGAAGAATTAGCATATTAAGAATCAGCATATTAATGCTAATAAAATAGCATTTCAAGGCTCATAAAAGTAAATTATAAGGGCGGGGTGTTCGGGTAACCGTTCTGATGACTGCATCCCACACTGGATTGCTGGGGATGGATTCCCACTTCTACTTCCAACCCAGCATCCTGCTAATAGCTCAAGGACATTGGTTCTTCCTACCCATGTTAGTGACCCAGAGAAGTTACTAGCTCCTGTCTTTGGCCTGGCCAAGCCCATAAAGTTGCAGGCATTCAGGGAGTGGACCAACAGATGGAGGGTCTCTCTCTCTCTGCACATATGTTTTTCTGTCTTAAATAAAAATAAAATAAATTTTAAAACGAAGAAAGGAGCTAAATTTAAGTTATAGAAGTGAAACCACTACAATAAAAAGTTGATGGATAGGCTTAATAATATAATGCAGATAACAGAGATAAAATTAGTAAACTTGAAGACAGAACAATAAATTTATTAATCTGAGGGAAAGAAAGAAGATAGATGGAAATAATGAACAGATCCTCAAGGATTCACAGAACCACAAGAAAACAAAATCTAACTTTTCAGTCACTGGAGCTCCCAAAGGAAAAGAGAAAGAATGTGGGGGCTGGCGCTGTGTTGCAGTGGGTTAATGCCCTGGCCTGAGGCTCTGGCATCCCACATTGGTGCCGTTTTGAGACCCAGCAGCTCCACTTCCAATTTAGCTCTCTGCTATGGCCTGGGAAAACAGTAGACAATGACCCAAGTCCTTGGGCCCCTGCACCTGTGTGGGAGACCTGGCAGAAGCTCTTGGCTCCTGGCTTCGGATCAGCACAGCCCTGGCCCTTGCAGCCAACTGGGGAGTGAACCATTGGATGGAAGACCTCTCTCTCTCTGCCTCTCCTCTCTCTGCGTAACTCTGACTTTCAAATAAATAAATAAATCCTTAAAAAAAAAAAAGAACGTGCAATTGAAATTGTATTAAAGCAAAAATGATTAAGCCATACTGAATTTGGTTTAGAAAAAACACCTACAAATTCAACATTCTAGGCAACCATAAAAAGCATAAAACTACAAATAGCATTCCATTTGACGTCATAAGTAAACATCTCAAAATTAAGGACAAAAAAACTTAAAAGCATTAGAGAAGCTACGTTTTGCCTACAAGAACACAATTTCTTATGACAGATTCCTTATCTGAAATCAGAGACCAGCAGAAAGTAGTAGAGCATTTTTCAAGTTCTGAAAGAAAATAACTGTCAACAATTTTTTTTTAATCTGGTGACAGTTATTTTTTAGAGTGAATGGGAAATTAAGACATTCTCAGACAAAGGAAAACGATAAAATGTGTCAATAGAAGAACTGCCTTGGGGCCGGCACCATGGCGCACTTATAATCCTCTGCCTGCAACGCTGGCATCGCATATGGGCGCTGGTTCTACTCCTGGCTACTCCTCTTCCAATCCAGCTCTCTGCTGTGGCCTGGGAAAGCAGTAGAAGATGGTCCAAGTGCTTGGGCCCCTGCACCCGCATGGGAGACCAGGAAGAAACACCTGGCTCCTGGCTTCAGATTGGCGTAGCTCTGGCTGTTGTAGCCATTTGGGGAGTGAACCAACAGATAGAAGACCTTTCTGTCTCTCCCTCTCACTGTCTGTAACTCTACCTCTTAAATAAATAAATAACATCTAAAAAAAAAGGAATGGCCTTTATAGAATGCTTATGCAATAATCGCAGCCATCAAGAAAATGATAATAGAAAAATTGAAAATTTCAGAAAACCAGGGAGAAAAACAGAATGGAAAAGATCAGGAGAAAGTAAACTATTCTCTTCATAAGTTTCTTAAATCATATGTGATGGTTGAAGCCAAAGTTATAATATCAGTTGTATTGCCAATGAGTGGGAAAGGTAAAGGGACATAAATGAAGTAATTTTTGAATATTTACCTCAAAGACATATGGTGGTAATACAAGTAGGCTATGGTGCACTATGTGCATCTGATACTAGAGTAATTACTAGGACAGCCACAGAGTTACATATTCAAACACAATATAAATATAACAAGATAGAAAAATACAAATGCTTGACCCAAGAACAGGGCAAAATATATAAGAACTAGACACAAAATAAACAACTAGAAGGGAATTTTTAAAAGTTATATGAAGGACTTTTTAAAGAATTCTCAGAGAATGTGTATCATAAGAAAGATATGCATGGACTTCAAAATTCTTTTGCACCAAAGAAAACTTATCTTTTAATTTCATCTTTCCATTAACTCTTTGAAATAGCCTATTCTGTTAATCATTAACATGTCAATAATGTTTTTACATAAAAATAGTCTCTGGGGCAGGTGGGCCAGGTGTTTAGCATAGCAGTTAGAGCACTCACATTCCACATTGGATTACCTGGGGAGACCCTGGGAGGCAGCAGTAATGATCAAAGCAATTAGGTTCCTGACATTCATATTGGAGACCTGGAATTTGTTCCTGGCTCCTGACTCTGGCTCCAGTTCAACCTCAGTCATTTTGGGGAGTTGGGGAGTAAACCCTCTCTTCTCTCCTTCCCTCTCTCTTCTCTCTTTCTTCCTGTCAAATAAATAAATATAATTTTATTAGAAAGTGGGCACAGGTGCTGTGGTACAAGTGGGCACAAGTGTTGCTGAGGTGCTCACATATCATCTCAGATATGACATGATGATATGATATGATATGATATGATATGATATGATAGTTCAGGCTCCTCTGATTCCAATCTAGCTCCCTGATAAATGCATTGTGGGAGGCAGCAGATGATAGCTGAACTACTTAGGTCCTTGCCATCCAGTTGAAGATACTTAGATTTTGTTTCAGGCTCCTGGCTTTAGCCTGGCCCAGGACTACTATTGCAGATATATGGGGAGTGAACCAGAAGGATCTAAATTATCTGTCTCTGCCTCTCTCATGTGTACACTCTTGCTCTCTGACTTTCAAATTAAAAAAAAAAGTATTTTTAAGTGAAAAAAACTCAATATATAGTTTAAGAACAAAGATATTTATGTGTGTGTGTTTGTATGACCCAATACATTTTTCTCACAAGAAATTCACTGAAAACTCAAGACTACACATATATAAATGGAAGATAAAAGGAATAGAAAAATATGTAATGCTCACATTACTATTTTAAAGCAAGACTGGCTATCTTAATACCAGATACAGTAGATTTCAGAATGAAAAAATACTATTTGATAAAAAGGGGACGTTTTCAATGATCAATCCACCGAAAAGACAGTGATCTTAAATATGCTTGCACAAAACAACAGAGCTCCACAATACATTGAAGCGCAATTATACCTCCATCATAATCCCTGAACATAAGCATATGCTATTCTACATGGCAAAGAGGAGTTGTGGGTGCAGATGGAATTAAAGCTGTTAATTATTCAGCTTTAGGAAGATAAATTACCCTGGATTATCCAGGTGGGTCTGATGCAATCAGATAGGTCCTTAAGGAAAGACAGAAGAGTGGGTTGGAGATGTGAGACAACAGAATAAGAGGCAAGAAGAATATGCATGTGGTACCAAGGATAGATTAAGCCTCTCCTTGGGTTGCCTGCATCCCATATTGGAGTATCAGTTCAAGTCCCAGCTACTCTGCTTCCAATCTAGCTCCATGCTAATATATCTCTGGAGGTAACACATGATGGCTTAAGTGCTTGGGTCCTTGCCACACCCATGGGAGGCCCAGATGGGGTTTCTGGCTTTGGTCTTGGCCAGACCTGGCTGTTGCAGCCATTTGAGGGGTAAACCTGAGGATGGAAGATCTCTCTCTCTCTTTCCCTCTCTTTCTCTCTTTGTCTCTCTTTCTCTCTGTGTGTGTCATTTTTTATTTAAGTACATGAGAAATAATAAATAAACATTTTTGGAAGAAGAAAAGGCAGGAGAAATCCAAAGCATGAAAGTATCTTTGCCTGCCAGTTACTAGCTTTGAAGATGGAGAAAGCAAGCCAGACACCCAGGAGTGCACACAGCCTGCTGAAGCCGGCAATTGCCCTTACTCAATAGCTAGCATGCAAATGGGAGCCTCAAAACTACAAAAGTAACTGTTCTTACAACAGCAAGGAAAGGATTCTACTCTAGAGTCCCCGAAAAGGAGCAAACTGTTCTGCCACTTTGGTTTTAGCCCAGAGAGAATCATCTGAGACTTTCGACCTGAAAAGCTACCAGAGAAAATATTTGTGTTGTATTAAGTCATTAAATTTGTGATAATTTGTGGGAAACTAATACATACATGAAAAAAAAAAAACTGACAGAAATTAAAGAAGAAAGATACAAATCAATAGTTATAGTTGGACTTCACTGCTCTATCCTCAGCAACTGATTGATAAAACTGACAGAAAATTAGTAAAGATAACAATTAATAGGATCTAAATGACATGTGTAGAATTCTCCACTGTGTTCATGGATGTTCTCAAGCATGCATGGAACTTTCATCAAGATAGACCATATCTTTGATCATAAAACAAACATTTACAAATTTATAAGAACTGAAATCATATAAAGACTCTTCCCATATCATAACTGAGTGAAACTAGAAAATAGCAAGATAAAGATAACAGGAAAAGCTTCAGACAAGTAGAAATTTTAAAACACACTTCTAAACAACTCGTGAGTCAAAAAGAAAGTCTAAAATGAAGCTGAAAATATAAAGAATTGAATAAAACATAACAAAGTTTGTGGAATGCAACTAAAGCAGTGCTGACACAGAAATTTATAGCCCAAAATGCTTCCATTAGAAAAGGGGAAAGATTCAAACTAATAATCCTCACTCCTATTTAAAGAAACTGGGAGAAGAAGAACATAACAAGCTAAGGGAAGCCAAAAGAACAAAGTAATAGAAGCAACAGCAGAAGTCAAGTAAGTCAATAAAGGTAAAACAACAGGAAATGCAAAGGCTAATGCTTGAAAAATCCAATCTAATTAATCAAACTCCTGCAAAACTGCCATACATATCTGGCAATAGGCTACTTTTAAAATACAGTATATTCCAAAATTCAATGGTAAAGCCAAAAACAATCTAACTGTGGAACAAGCAAAGGACATGAAATAGACATCTTACTGAAGGGTACAGACACATGACCAAATAGCCACTCTACAATAAAAATATTTATTCAAAATAATGACCAAGAAAGTGCAGTACACATTTTCATATTACTTTGCATGTTCTCAAACACTGTAAATCTCAAACACTGTAAAAACAGTAACTGAGGTTACCTTTGACCTTCTTATAATCTATTTCAATTGTCAAAGACCAGACTAGAATTGCACCATAAGAAAATTCCCAAACAATGACCCCCTAAACTTTAAATTACAGACACAGATATGTTCTGAAGTTAAAAAAATAATAAATATATTTTTAAAAATGTGTGTGTTTATTTTCATTCATTTAAGACAGATATACAGAAAGAGAGGCATCTTCCATCCTCTGGTTCACTCCCTCAAATACCTGCAACTCACAGGGCTCAGCCAGGTCAAAGACAGAAGACTGAAACTCAATCCAGGTCTCCCATGTGGGTGAACAGAACACAGTGTGCACAGTAGCAGGAAACTGGAGTTAGAATCGGAGCATGGACTCAGGCCCAGGTATTCTGATATGAAATGTCGGCATCCTAAGCAGCATTTTTTTTTATTTGAGAGGCAGATTTCTAAGCAGCATTTTTTTTTTTTTTTTTTTTTTTTGGTGCAGACAACTCTTTTATTTGCCAATTTAATTTCCTCTGCATAAATTCCAAAGAGTGAGATGGCTGGGTCATGTGATAGGGCTATATTCAGGTTTCTTTTTTTTTTCTTTTTTTTTTAACTTTTATTTAATGAATATAAATTTCCAAAGTACAGAATATTGATTACAATGGCTTCCCCCCCCATAACGTCCCTCCAACCCACAACCCTCCCCTTATTCACTCCCTCTCCCCTTCCATTCACATCAAGCAGCATTTTAACCATTGCAACACACACTTGTCTATTCACATTTTAGTACAGAAAAATAACTCAAATCTGATCTTGGTCTTTTTGCAATAATCGGGCCTAAGCATTAGCCTCTTATTAGGCAAAAAATCCCTCTATAACTAAGCCATTCTGACAGCTCTTCAAAGTCACAGAAATGTCAAAGGAGTTGACCAATGAAGCAGTCTTTTCCAAAGGAGAGATGAACAATGGCCAAGACAATGTGATTGCAGCAGCCTGGAGCTCTCACATACAACTTGGTCTTCCTGTGGGGTCCTTGAGATGATTTCCATCCCGCCGTGGGTATTCGTTTTGGATGATTTTCTTGGAAAATATTCACATTGATCTTTGCTTTATTCCATTGCTTCTCTAAGAAAAACTTAAAAACTGACCTTGGGCTCAAGCAACTTCTAATGTGTCACATATGGAGGCTGAGAGATAAAGCTCTGTCTGTGGTTGAGAGGAGGAGTAATCCTGCCAAGCACTGTTCTCAGAAGCACTGGTGATAGAATAATGACAACTGTCTCTATTAGTCAAGTGCTTTACATTGACCAAGTGCTTCCACATATGTTATGGCATTGGATTCTCAGGAAAATGCCCTGAGGTAGGCAAGCAAATATTACTTTCATTATTTTTCTCAAATGGAATAAACAAAGCTCTCAAATCTAAGTGCTTCATCAAAATCAATTGACCAGGAAATATTATAAATAACAATGAGATTCACATATCATTCATAACATTAAAGAAGATTTTGAAGATAAAAAAATCCTTCCATGTGCCAGACAGCATCCTAAAGGACTTGATCTAAATTTGTGAATTTTTAAGATTGTTTCCAAAAATATTTGCATTTTATATAACCTTCAAAATTACAGTACTTTATCACGTTTTTTATATTTATTATATAATAACAATCTGATCAGGTTGTGGCCTGATCTTTACACATAGGTTGCCATTCTATAAAGTGGAGATTGTAATTTATTTCACTATTCTCCTTCTAGGTATGACTGTTCTTTTCTTTGATTGCTTATTTACTTGGGATTAGTTCTTAGGTCTCTGAAATTTTGTCAAAGAGTTTGAAGATTCCAGATAGTGCAGAGAGATGGCCGAGAGTGGCCTCCCTTAGGCTGCTGCTGCTGCCAACGCCTCAGTGACACTCATCTTCAGCTGGGACAGCCAAGCAGAGAATGAGTGAGCTCCACTCTGCCTGGTGTTGGGAAGTGCTGAACACGGTGCACTTATTCCAGCTGATGTCACCATGAAACAGAGACAGGAGAAAGAGAAATGATTATAAAGAGTGCATGTTACAGACCCCAGGGTGGTTGATATTCTGGTCATTAAGGGAAACACAGAAGTGGAGGAAACAATTAAAACATGGAAGCAGCAGACACAGGCGTTGTGATTCTTCCATGAAACAGAAACACCAAGGCCAAAGGTTTCCTGTCCAGGTTCTATGTCAGCCATAACCAACACAGAAGTCAACTCAATGGAAAGGTGCATGTTGCTATATAATTATTTTAAATAAAAGTATTATACAACAACAAAATCATGTCACTTCTCTAAAGTACAGCATAAAAACTTGTATTGAGACAAGCATAGTGTCTAAATTTTAAACACAAGCTTATCATAATTCTAAGAACATTGCTAATTACCATATTTAAGTTGGTTAAGTACAGTTGTAACTGTTCATTTGGAAAATATTCACATAACATCATGTTTTATTTTCAATATTCCTTCAATTTCACTTCCTGTTGAATAACATCTTTTCCTTTGTCTACTGAGAAATGAGCATTTTCATATGTTTGAGCTATTTTTTATTAAAATTAAACTTTTTCATAACAAAGTTTTTCAACATTTTTAAATTTAAATTTTCATTAAACATATGTTTTCCTTTTTGGAATCTTCTGTAGCTTAAAATCATAGGAAATTTCCTCTTCATTCTCTCTGCTGTTTCATTCTGATTGAAATTTACAATAATGTCCTGACTCTATTTTGACAAAGAATATCTTAAAGTAGCCTTTTAAAAAATTATTATTTGAAAAAATAGAACAACAGGGAGAAGGAGTGAACTTCTATTCTCTGATTCACTTCCCAAATACACACAACAGCGCAGGATGAGCCAGCTTCAAGCAAAGAGCTGGGAATTTAAACTGGGTCTTCAACATGAGTGGCAGCTTCCCACTAATGTGCACCCTGGGAGGCAGCGGGTGATATCTCAAGTACATTAGTAGGAAGCTGGAATCAGGAGCTGAGCTGGGACTCAAATCCAGGCACTCCAATATGGTACATGGATGTCCCAAGCGGCATTTCAACCAGTGTGCCAAACGCCTACTCCAAAAATGTTAGTTTTTGATTTTTCACTTTTAGGCATCATCTCTTGACTTAACAAGATGGGAGAATTTGACAACTATTTTCTGATACTCCAATACTGCACACTTGGAACCACCCATATCCTTCTCCCAGTGAAGTTATATATGTATGTTGTTTAGGTGAATCTATTAAGGATATGTAAATGTCATTTACAAGTGAGCCACGCAGTAAGCTATAATTAGTTTTCCTGTCTGACATAAATTCAGTTCTCCCTGGATCCAATGGATGCCTTGTTTATTTTTGTTTTCTCGTTGCCTGTGTTATTATGACTAATTCACCCCAAAACTTTTCCCTAGTGTTCAAATACATCCAGTTTTCTATCAATTTCATCTTCTTGGAAAATTTTTCTTCCAGAGCATCTGACTTGCTCCAATCTGGACTCCTTAGGCCTGTTGCACAGTTTCATCCTAGCATTTCTTTTCACCACCTCTCATAGTTAGAGCAGGCTACAAAGATTCAACAATTTGACTCCCAGCATAGAAACATACCTTGGGCATGCAACAATCCAAGATGGTGGTCCTTTGTTAGTTGGTGCCTCTTCTTGATATGGTGATTTAGGTGATTTAGGGATCCAGGTGTTTTTAAAGACCATTATGTGGGGCCCTGGTGCACTAGGTTAACCCTCCGCCTGTGGCGCTGGCATCACATATGTGCTCCGGGTTCTAGTCCTGGTTGCTCCTCTTCCAGTCCCGCTCTCTGCTGTGGCCCAGGAAGGCAGTGGAGGATGATCTGAGTGCTTGGGTCCCTGCACCCGCATGGGAGACCAGGAGGAAGCACCTGGCTCCTGGCTTCGGATCAGTGTAGCTCCAGCCTTTATTTATTTATTTATTTATTTATTTATTTGAAAGTCAGAGGTACACAGAGAGAGGAGAGGCAGAGAGAGAGAGAGAAAGGTCTTCCATCCGATGGTTCACTCCCCAGATGGCCACAATGCCCAGAGCTGTGCTGATCCAAAGCCAGGAGCCAGGAGCTTCTTCCAGGTCTCCCACATGGTTACAGGAGCCCAAGGACTTGGACCATCTTCCACTGCGATCCCAGGCCATAGCAGAGAGCTGGATCAGAAGTGGAGCAGCTGGATCTCAAACTGGCGCCCATATGGGATGCTAGCGCTTCAGGCCAGGGCATTAACCCGCTGCACCACATCACCGGCCCCCCTAAAGTAGCTTTTAAAACAAGCATTTCTTTACTTGAAAAGTAGAGAGATGGAGCGAGGGGGAGGGAGGGAGGGAGAGAGAGAGGGAGAGGAAGAGATCTTAATCGGCTGGTTCATTCCCCCAAATGCCTGTAATAATCAGACTGACCCAGGCTGAAGCCAAGATCCAGAAACTCGATCTAGGTTTTCCACATAGGTTTCAGGAGACCAGGTACTTGGGCAACATCTGCTGCTTCCCCGATGCATTAGCAGAGTAGCAAAAGTCAAATTAGCACTTTGATATGGGATGCATGCACCCCAAAAGACAGCTTAAAGGCAGCACCACAATGCCTGCCCTCTAAAGTAGCCTTTGAAAAAAAGGGGCACAAGAGGTAATGTTTTGTTGATACTGACTATCTAAAAATGTCTTTATTCTACTTTTACATTTAATTGACAGTTGGAGTAGAGGAAACTTTTTCCTTGGAAATTCAGAAGACCTCTTGATTAAAGTTCTAAAAGCATTGCTTTGATCTGGAGACTTCATAGCTATTCTATACATAATGTTTACATGTCTGATCTTTTTGCCTCTTTGGGAACCTCAGCATTTTCTCTTAACCACTGACATTCTGAAGTAGCATGATATGGTTCTTCTACTTTAATCCATTTTGCCAAGTACCTGCTGTGACTCCATTGTATAATCTGTCTCCTCCGGTTCTGGGATATTTCTTGATAATTTTCTTTTGTACTGGGTTTACTTTGTCTATTTATAACTACAGTTTTAGATATTGATCCTCATAAGATGATCTTCTAATATTCTTATTTTTCTTCTATTCACATCTCTATTTGTTTTAATTTTTTTGTAGAAATTCTCATCATTAGCTTTCAAAATTTCCAAATATTTTCTTATATTGTGCAATTTTAATTATCACAAACTTTTTCTTGGAGTCATATTATTTCTTTTTGTGACATACTATTCTTGTCCCATTGATGCAATCTATTCTTAAAACTATTTGGTATAAAATTGTGGGGAGCAACTCGGACTAGACTGTTACTGGAATTAAGACTTATTCTATACATCTGCTCTCCCACAATATGGCGCTGAGAGAGGAGTAAACAGCTTCTACGCAGCTGCCTCTCGCCAACTTGAGTGATGACCTGCAGGAGCTGATCCTGCTCCTGATTGGAGGAGAGCAGCGTACTCGGCGTGTGGGTAGCAGAGTTGGGATTGGTGGAAGAGGACTATAAAGGAGGAGAGAGCCAACATGCACCGGGAACACCTGAGGAACATCCGAGCAGCCCCCGAGAGAGCCGGCCAGCGGTGTGCCGCTCCCCCACGGAAGTGGGGAAAGTGGCAGGGGGAACCGCCCTTCCACGGAGGTGGAAGGGTCGGTAGCCAACCCGGGAAGAACCAGCAGCAAACCTGGGGAGGGCCGAGCCGACAAAAGAACAGCGCAGGGTCCAGTGTCGCTCCTCCACGAAGAGGGGGAGCGACATAAAATGACATTGATAATATCTTTATCTTCCTAAATAATCTGTCTCACTAACAATGTTGCTTTCTATTTATTTATTTTAGTATCTAGCTTTTAATTTAGAGATTTTTCTAAAATACCTAGGGATATTTTCTTGGCAGCCTGCCTATGTTTAAGAGATAATTTGTAATGGCTGATTGCAACTGCTAGCACTTGTCAACTTTGGATTTCACTTTAAAGAGTGATCTGACAGAAATATTTCATTGAAGAAAGCATGGATGTGTCTTCAGTTTTTTGTTGTTGTTGTTGTTGTTGATCACTAGAAATCTGCATAGAATAATCTTCTGGATTCTTAAGGAAACTATAAGCCAGGCTCCCAGAATCAAGTTGGAAGAGCACAGCACAAGAGAACCCACCATTCAGTATACAAACTGATGAATTCTCCCAATCTGCAGTAAGATTCTCATTCCTTCAAGGAGCACTGATATTCCCAGTGCAGAAATACTCAGCTTCACCCCTGGTGAATACACTCACAGTCTTCTTTCAGAGACAGAGAGAAGAAGTTCTCCAGCTGCACAGAAGGGAGGGAACCTGGTGATTTACCTGAGGATTAAAGTGGAATTTAATCCAACTTCTTGTTTTCAACACACTCCATTTTCTCCACTGCAGAAGTACTTGGTGCTGACAACTTCTGAGACTCTTGAGATATCGTGATGTGGCCTGGTAGCTATTCAGCTTTCTCTACTGTTGAACTGGAGTTCAATTTTCTCACATTGGCTGAGTGTATTAGCAGCCATCTTTTGCTTTCCATCTCCTCAAATTTGCTACTCTTGCCATTTCTTAATTTCTCTGGAATTTGAGGGGTTTTATCTTCAGAAAATCTTTTAGTACCATTTAGTGGGGTTTCATGAGACTGGAGGTAAATAGTCAACCCTTGATCATCAATGTAGACAATTTTAATATAATTTTTCATTTTCCAAATTGCCATCCTATCAAACGGTATTATTAATCGCACAAATAATCCTTATTTTATTGTTTTGAGTATTTCTTGACATATGAAAGGCTAATTCTATTTCTGGAATTCTTACTCTAATCAACTACTAAATTTTATACCAATATGATAAACCGTAACACTTTTCCTGTTCAGAATACACTAGTATATTCAATAGTTACTCCATACAAACTAGTGTTCTCTACTTTTCACTCCATCTATTCAGGTAAGTTACGGGGAAAAAACTCTATTACAACTCATCATGCAAGTAATGTGCCAGTAATAACACATGTAATTTTTTTCCCAGCTTAAAAGATAGACATGTTCTTAAAATTAGTTCCAAATTCATTAATCACTCTTGTTCCAGTTTAAGTCAGCCAAACATATTTCTATTCCAGGCCTAAAGATTAGAAATCTCCTGGGCTGACAGTTCATGGAACATGACCCCTCCATTCTGCCTAAATCTTTTCCAACCAGAAACATACAAACAGACACAAAACTACACATGCACCTCCCTGAGTCATATGGAGCTCACTGAGATTTCTCCCCTTTGAAGCTTACTGATAGTTACTGTTTCAGAATATGATAACTTGTCAGGCATGGACTTTTACAATATCAGCAATATCTCCTTACCACATAAAAGATTAGAAAGGAAATCAGATCTGTATATTTCCATGATAATAAGTACATCATGATGTTATTTCTAATCTTCTGATATTCCCCCCATGTATGTTCTTAAATATCTTCCTCCTACCAAGTATTGCTTACTGCTGAAGTGCATCCTATACCCAGCTCTTCACTTACCATAATGATCTGTTCCCAAGTATAAATGAAATTTGCACATTCAGAATTGATTTTTCTTGCAATTTAGAATTGTTCAGGAAAAATATGTGTTTTTACTCCAGTTGTAGTCTCAACACATTGAGGAAATAAATATCAATTTTAAAATCATCTCTGAGCTATACCTAACAAAAATATACTCACTAGACTCAGCAACTCTTGGTCTTCTCCAATGGGTCCTGGGTGCTAAAACTCATTATATGTAGTTGTCTGTGTAGCCAAGATGTATGGGTCAGAACAAGGACTAATGGTTTCACGGGAGAATAACACACATGTTTCCTAAGGAAGGTGTTGAGAAGGAAGCGGAATAGCAACTTTTACAAAGAATAAGAAATAGTTTCATATTTATGAGAAGTATTACAGCATACTTGACACTCTTAAGGATATTTCAGTCATTTCTCAAAGAGGTTTGTAGCAGTTTTAAACTGTTCTGCTTCTTATTCTAGGTCTTACTAATCTTCAAGGCTGATTGTATGATTTTCGGTTTATTCTTCTGATCAGTCCAAGACATTAAAACAATGGTGTGAACTTATTGGAACATTCCTCTCCTAATCTCACTGGAAAAGCATAAAGTTTTTAATGGCCTATTTATGGTTCTTAAAAATTTGATTTAGGGTGGGAAATACTGGACTAAGCTACTTTTCTGCAGTCAAAAGTACATACCAAAAAGAAGATAGTTTCTGAAAATTAGTAGAGTAGGGTCCAAAAATAAAATGGAATCCAAATGTTTGCTAAAAGACTAGGCAGAGTCAATTTTCTTAGCCCACCCCACCCGCTCCCACTACCACTCCCACCAACAAGAGATTCTCAAAGAGGAGTTTTAAAATACTGAGAGTAATAAGAGTCATGAAAATAGGTGATCTTCATAATAGAAAAATTAAATAAAGTTAAGGTAAAAATCAAGGGGGTGGTCACGAGTGGCCTGATCTTTCCCCAACCAAAAATAAGACTTCTCTACACTCCAGCTGTGTGATTTTGTTGACTTTGAAGACAGTCATCAGAGAATGAGTAACACCAGTCTTTCCATTTCAAGGTCTCTGAATTCTTTCCTTTTGGCCTTCACTTCAGAGGCATCCAAGAACAATACACATCCCAATTATCCCCTGGGCTCCTGGGCCAAATCTACACAGTATTCCATTTTAGGAAATGGGCTTCTCCAGGTCTTTTCTCTGCTTTTTCTCCTGCTTAGACATATTTGCCCAATTAGAAGAGATAATAAAAACATTTACATATATTTGTCTGGCATGGTTCACACATGGACAAACAAGTCTTCTTGATTAAATAACAAAGCACCAGGTACGGAAATGTCCTTATCCAGGTCATTTTCCCTAGCTTCTGCAACAGAGTCTGCACAGGAACTTTTGCCATTGTCCCAATCAGTTAACAGAGCCATTTGATACAACTGAATAATAAGATTTCAGAGCCAGCTAATTATGTGCAGAATAAACGGAAGGTTGTGCTAAATTTCGTATTATAACACAATTGCCAACAAATAATATTTATCTCTCAGGAAAGACTGGGGGTAGTGGGAAGCGGGAAATGAGGAAAGAGAGAGAAGGGTGCACATGAGTCAATCTTTGGAAAAGTCTGAATAAATAATAATCAAACTAATGGCAACTAGAAGGAAACACCCTAATGATTCTGGACTAGTAAAGCCTTAGAACAAACATAAATAGAGTTTTAAGATTTCAAATTTTAAGACAGACCTTCCAAACTAAACACACACACACACACACACACACAGAGATAGAGAGAGAGAGAGAGAGTTTCTATTTTGTTAGTCCTAGAGCAGCAACAAGAATCAATGAATCCATAGGGGACAGATATGACTATAACAGAGAGTGAGAGAATCTCCACTTGATAATAAAAATCAAGGTGCTTATTTGGAAGTCCAATGGTAGAAGTCAGGTTTCCTCCTTTGGCACTGTGGTTTAGAAGAAACAACGCACTTCAGATTCGGTCTCTGCCATACTAATTGCTAGTAGAAGACTCGGGCAAGTCACTTAATTTCTTAGTAAGAGATATATTATGTATAAAATGGAGATGATATTAAACTTCATTGACCACTGTGGAGAATTAAATGAGATAAGTTCTAAGAAGGCATTGCATGGATTTAAATATATGCAATGTTAATAACACAAGAAATTCAAATCTTATACATGCATATACCATTGGTGAAAATACAATATACTCTTTATAAACCTTCTTAAGACAATTTATATAAAAGGTAATAAGCTTCTTATACCATTCAGCCATGTCATAGGTAAGTCAGTACTCAGGGATCAGAGAAAGAGCTGCAGGAAATATGTCACCAGACCATTCCGCAGGGCAGCCTCTAAAACCTTGCCCATGGCTAGCACTCCAAATCACTCAAATATCTAATGTGGTTGCTGACTGCATCCCACGACAATCTTTAGCCTATTATAATATCATTACAATAAAATCACTATGGCTGACACTCCCACTTCCAGCATGCACCTGACACCACGGCACTTCCAAGACTTCTGAAAAAGGCCGGAAAATGGGCAGTAACCAATTATCTGGAAATTTCTGCCCTTTCCTGGAAAGCACCATCCTCTATTCCTCCAGATCACATAAAACGATGATTCTAAACCTCATGTGTTACAGCTCACTCAGAGAATGCCTACAGTCCAATCTTTTTTTTTTTAAGTTTTATTTGATGAAAATAAATTTCCAAAGTACAGCTTATGGATTACAATGGCTTCCCCCCATAACTTCCCTCCCACCTGCAACCCTCCCCTTTCCCACTCCCTCTCCCCTTCCATTCACATCAAGATTCATTTTCAATTCTCTTTCTATACAGAAGATCAGTTTAGCATATATTAAGTAAATATTTCAACAGTTTGCTCCCACACAGAAACATAAAGTGTTAAGTACTGTTTGAGTACTAGTTATAGCATTAAATCAAAATGTACAGCACATTAAGGACAGAGATCCTACATGAGGAGTAAGTGCACAGTGACTCCTGTTGTTGACTTAACAAATTGACACTCTTGTTTATGGCATCAGTAATCACCCTAGGCTCTTGTCATGAGCTGCCAAGGCTATGGAAGCCCCCTGAGTTCACCGACTCTGATCATATTTAGACAAGGCCATAGGCAAAGTGGAAGTTCTCTCCTCCCTTCAGAGAAAGGTACCTCCTTCTTTGATGACCTGTTCTTTCCACTGGGATCTCACTCATGGAGATCTTTCATTTAGGTTTTTTTTTTTTTTTTTTTTTTTTTCCAGAGTGTCTTGGCTTTCCATGCCTAAAATACTCTCATGGGCTTTTCAGCCAGATCCGCATGCCTTAAGGGCTGATTCTGAGGCCAGAGTGGTGTTTAGGACATTTGCCATTCTATGGGTCTGCTGTGTATCTCACTTCCCATGTTGGATCATTCTCTCCCTTTTTTATTCTATCAGCTAGTATTTGCAGACACTAGTCTTCTTTCTGTGATCCCTTTGGTTCTTAGTCCTATCATTATGATCAATTGTGAACAGAAATTGATCCCTGGGACTAGTGAGATGGCATTGGTACATGCCACCTCGATGGGATTGAACTGGAATCCCCTGGTATGTTTCTAACTCTACCGTTTGAGGTAAGTCAGCTTGAGCATGTCCCGAATTGCACATCTCTTCCCTCTCTTATTCCCACTCATATTTAACAGGGATCACTTTTCAGTTAAGTTTCAGCACTTAAGAAGAATTGTGTATTGATTACAGTATTCAACCAAAAGTATTAAGTAGAACAAACAAAAAAAATACTAAGAGGGATAACGTATTAAGCTGCTCATCAACAGTCAGGGCAAGGACTGATCAAGTCACCGTTTCTCATAGTGTTCATTTCACTTTAACAGGTTTCCTTTTTGGTGCTCAGTTAGTTGTCACCAATCAGGGAGAACATATGATATTTGTCCCTTTGGGATTGGCTTATTTCACTCAGCATCATGTTTTTCAAATTCCTAACAGGGATCACAGTCCAATCTTGAGTGTGTGCTTTAGCTGTGTATCATCCTTGAATTCCTTTGTGCATGCAAAGCTGCTCCACACAGATAAGTTTAAATATACAAATTTATTCTAAAAAATAATCAGGTTCAGATAATACTTTATTCCTAAATGTAAGAGAGTACTTCCAAAAGTTTGTGGGAAGATGGAATTTAAAAACTAACTAATTTTGGTGCAAAAGAATTAAAGTTAAATCCATGCATAGGTTTTTTTTTTCCCTATTATGAACTTTCCATTAACTTTTTGATGACCTGGCATATCGCATTGGGATTCCGGTTGGCATTTCCCTGACCATTAGTGATTTTGAGCATTTTTTCATTTACTCATTTTTTCATCTTTAATTGGATTATTTGTTTTGTTGGTAGTGGTGTTACTGTTGTTGATTTTTTGAGTTGTTTGAGTTTCATGTATATGCTAGAAATTAATCCTTTGACAGATGAACAGTTTGCAAATATTTTTCTCATATTCTGTGGATTGTCTCTTCACTCTGCTTAGCATCTCCTCTGCCATAAAGAAACCTTTTAACTTGACACAGTCCCATTTGTTAATTTTTGCTTTTGTTGCCTATGCATTTGGGGTCATATACAAAAACTCTTTGTCCAGTGAGTATCTGGAAGCATTTCCCTTATATTTTTTATTAGTTTCAAAAATTCTAGTAACAGGATTAAGATTCTGTCTGTTCTTTTAAACTATCCTAAGTGATGGGCACATGCTGATATCACATGCTAATCCACCTCAGTCAAGGTTTTTCTGTGTTGTGTAACTGGTCTAGGTAATAAAGTTTTATGAATCTCAAAGTATTTGATCCATTTCAAGTTGATTATTGTATATGATGACAAATGGAGGTCTAACATGTTCAGCATCATTTATTGACAAGCATTTCCTTTCTCTTTTTCATTGTTAAAATCAGTTGGCTGTGAATCCATGTATTTATCTTTGGGTTATCTATTTTATTCAATTTGTCTACATGTTTATTTTTATGTCAATATAATACTGTTTTGATTATTATAGCTTTGTAGTATGTTGAAGTCAGGTATAATAATGTCCTCAGCTCTCTTCTTGCCCAGGATTGCTTTGGCTACTTCAGGTTTTTGTGGTTCTGCATGAGTTTTGTGCTTTTTTTTCTAGTTCTATAAAGAACATTTTTTGGTTTCAATGGGGAATACACTGAATTTGTAGAACACTTTGGGTAGTATGGGCATTTTAACACTACTAATTCTTACAGTCCATGGACATAGGATGTCTTTCTATTATTTTGTGTCCACTTTCATATTTTCCTTCAGTACTTTGTAGTTTTTATTATAAAGGTCATTCTTTTCCTTGGATAAACTTATCCCTACTATTTGTTTTAACTCCTGTGAGTTGGATTGCTTTTTTAAATTATTTGTTAGCAATTTAATTACTGCTGTATAAAAAGGCTATTGACTTCTGTATGTTGAGTTTATATCCTATGATTTTATTGAAATCATCTATGAATTCTAACAATTTTGTGGAGTCAGTTTTTTCTATGTTTAAAATCATGTTATCTGAAAACAAGAATAATTTGACCTTCTTTCCAATTTAGATGCCCTTTTTTGTCTTGTGTAATTTTTGTGGATATTTCCAATATAATATTGAATAAGAGTAGTGAAGATAGACTTGTCTTGCTGATGATATTAAATAGCATTATTTTATCTTTTCATTGTTCAGTATGATGTAATCTGCAGTTTTGTCACATATTGCCCTTATTCTTCTGAGGTTCATTTCCTCTGTATCTAAGTTTTAAAAAGTGCTTTTCATTTTTAAAGATGAACAAATAAACAAATATCATGTATATCATATATACAGATATAGGGACATAGGATACTTCCCACCCTCCTTCTTCCTTCTTATGCTGCCACCCTCCCTCCTCCTTCCTTTCCCATTCCTTCCATTAATTTTTACAATGATTTACTCTCAGTCTGTTTTATTTGCATAAAATTAATCCTACAGTAAGTAAAGAATCCAACAATTAGCAAAAAGAAAAAAAAAAACATGATTCCTCAACAGTAATGACAAGGGATGTAAATAGTCATCGAATCTCAAAATGTCAATTTCAATCATATATATTACATTTTTGATATTCTATTAGCTATCAGTGAAAACATATTGTATTTGTTCTTTTGGAACTGGTTTATTTCACTGAGTATAATGGTTTCCAGTTGCATCCGTTTTGTTGCAAAAGACAAGATTTCATTCTCTTTATGGCTGAGTAGTATTCCATTATATATATATTTTTTTCAATTCTCTATCCAGTCATATGTATATTTCAATTTCTTTATCCATTCGTCAGTTGATGGACATTTAGATTACTCAATATCTTACCTATTGTGAAGTGAGCTGCAATAAGCATAGCGGTACAGATAACTCTTTCATATACTGATTTCATTTCATTTGGGTGAATTCCCAGGAGTGGAATGGCTGGGTCATATGGTATATCTATTTTCAGCTTTCTGAGATATCCTCATACTATCTTCCACAATGGTGTGCTAGTTTACATTCTTACCAACAGTGTACTGGCGTACCTTTTTCCCCAAATCCTTGCCAGCATTTATTGTTTGTTGATTTCTGTATGAAAGCCATTCTAACTGGGGTGAAGTGAAACCTTAGCACCATGGTTTTTACTTGCATTTCCCTGATGACTAATGATCTTGAGCAATTTTTCATGTGTCTGTTGGCCAATGAATTTCCACTCTTGAAAAACGCCTGTTCAAGTCCTTTTCCCATTCATTTCTTAACTGGACTTTTATTTTTGTTGTTGTTGTTGAGTTTCTTGAGCTCCCCATGAGTCACCTCATTAAGACAAAACAAAAAAAAAGTTCCTTTCTCCTGGGACTTTCCCAGGGAATGAGATCCTCAAGTCAAGAATAGAGTACAAACAGTAAAATATATTTTTCAATATGAATCACAATATCACACTGGTCTCTAAAAACTGATCTTTTATAGACATTTTGAAAATAGGGCGATAGGAGCCAAGTGTATCTCGAGTGCTTTTCAAGGGTTTGGAATTTATGTGAAATTTCTCTATTTTTTTAAATGTAAGAATTCAAACGTAAAACACTGTGTGGGCTGATACTATGAGAGCCAAACTAAACACACTGAGGCCAGATCCAAGCAGCAGGCTGCCAGTTTGCTACCTCTGGATGAGAACCCAGAATAAGAACTTGTGTATTTCTGTTCTGCCATCACCTTTCTGCCACCCTCTTTTCTTCCAATAAACAGGTGAGTGTTGACAACATATGTGCTGATTCCTAAGCTGGTGAAGGCACATCAGTAGGATCATTTTCCTGTAAAGGGCTTTGTAACGAAAACAAAAAACAAAACAAAACAAAAAAATCTGAAGATCCTTTGGCTAGGGAAGCTCTTCTCTTCTTATTTAGTGTGGCCTATGCCCATTCTGAAGTGGGCAGGAAAGGAGCAACTGGATGAAGAAGGACAGAATTCTCCAGGCAAAATAAGATTGAGGCGATCTTTGTCCTCAGCGGCGGAAGCTTGGACAATTCCTCAAATTGCCTGAACCTCTCTATTTGGGTTTTTAGGTCATGCAGAAAGGGAGATTACTCTTCCTTCCAACATGAAATAAGAAGTATGCCTTCAGCTCAAGGAAGCTGCGATATTGTGATGAACAAATGTACATGCAGGAGCTGAATGATGCCAAGGATCTGTAATCCCAAAGGTACAGAGGCTCCCTGTGATTCCCTTGTCATCTACCAAGGAGCTCCCAATATTACAGCTGGTACCACTCATGCCCTCAGATTTGAAAAGAGAATTTGGAATTATAGCTTGAAGTGGGCACAAAACTCCAACTGCAAAATAATATCTCTTCCAGATATCCTAAATTTTAATTTGGCTTTCAACTCAAAGGGTGTGAGTGGGGGGACAAACAAGAAAATTCTAATAAAATTTCCAGCTAGATACCCGAAAAGTTACATGGAAAAGCAAAAGTCTTCCATAATTTGCACAGATGGTCTTTAGCATAATCAATATTGATTTTCCAGAAGGACCAACAGAGTAAATAGAAAGACAAATAAACGCCTATTAATAGGTTAAATTGATGTTTGTTAGCAGAAAGTTACACATGCCCTCTTGGTGTCAGAGGTAAATGTCAATGTGATTAAACATCTACAGAACACGCTATGAGATTATCAAAGTGGTATTAGCCATTATCTGGGCATTTACGAACTTTTGCAACTGGAATCCTTGCTACCTTTTGTGGAGTTTCATAAATGATAGGCTTGCTGCTGAGATGGGAGGTTTTTTGTTTGTTTGTTTGTTTGTTTTTCTGTATCCCTATTTTGTTTGTGGGGAGGTCTATGAGTACACATTCACCTTAATACTTCCCTTTATTACCAGGTGCACATTACCCCAAAGCACATGTAGTTTAGCACATAGGTTGTTTTACACTTTGCATACTTGTCAGACCTTTACATGAGACTGTCTTTAAAAAGCTCACAACCTAAGTATAGTTCCTATTTATGTTGTGGTTTCAGTAAATGAAAGGGCTATATTAATACTTCTGAAGTCTCTAATTCTAAAATGTATTTTTCCCTGGATCTTTTAGCCAGGTTTGCAATGGCCTCTGCCTTCATTTTTCATTTTCTCAGGCAAAGCATGCAGCAAGAAACACATGCCTGACCCTGGAGGGTGCTCAGAACAGAGTGACACAGTTCAAAGGTCAGGGTTTTGGGTAGGCCATTTTTAGCAAAGAGGGAAGCATTCTACCTTGTCAGGTGGGTCCGCCATCTTTTCAGCCTACAATCCTGGAATCATTTCATGAACAATATCTCTCTTCTCACATGTTTTTGTCTTGAGAAAATACTTCATGTCACTGACAGCTTATTACTTTCAGGTTTGCTTTATTGTTGCTATTTGTGTTATAATCTCTTGCCATCTTTGAGGATTAATATGTCTGTGTTGAAATGTCATTAGTACCTAACTTGGTGAGAGAGGAAAGATTAAATGAATTAATAGGAAGGAAATATTAAAGGGTGAATTGGATAGACTACATAAGGATCTAGAAAGATCAACTGAGTAATTTTATTTATAATATGAGCTTTTTATTTTTTATTTAAACGGCTGAAAAATTTTAGGATCCTTTTTAAAAGTATTTATTCTTTATTTATTTGAAAAGCAGAATGAGAGAGAGGGAGAGACAGGGAGAGAAAGAGAGGTCTTCTATCTATTGGTTCACTCAAAAATAAAAATCACCCATGTTTAATATGTCCAGGTCAACTACCTTCAGGCTGGAAAGCTGCTGAAGTTTTCTGAATGTTTTAAACTGTTTTTACACAACTATTGGATTACTATACTTCTGCACCGAAAATAAGAATGTAATTTTTAGCCCTTATTTTAAAGCAATGTTTACATTTTTTCTTATGTTAAAATTATTGAGATTACATGAAAGACTTTTGAGATCATCAAAATTTTTTCTTGTTGTTAGCACATCTCTCTGCTATACCTTGGAAGATGATTTCAAAATGAACACAAAATCACATCTATTCAATAAATAGTTTACAAGTTTTCCTTAAGTAAATAAATAAATAAATAAATAAAAGGCATTTAGCCTAGCAGTTAAGATGCCTGTTAAAGCACCTGTCACCCCGCACTGTAGTACCTTGGTTCAATTCCCATGCCTGACCTCTGATTCCAGTTTACTGCTAAAATGAAGATCCTGGCACCAGTGATGGTGCAAGTAAGTGGATTCTTAATACCCTGTGGGAGACCTGAATTGAATTCTTAGCTCCCAACTTGGCCCAGAACCACATTGACTCTGGTCATTGCTGGCATTTGGGGAGTAAATTAGGAGATGGGTGCTCTCTCTCTCTTACACACACACTCTCTCAGATAAATTTTTAAAAATCAATAAAAAAAGTAATCATGCTAGTTACTTTGTATCTCCTGGATAAATACTGTTCCAAATTTCATTAATCAGATGTGTGAAATTCACATTCAATAGGATTATGAAAAGACTATTTTAGACTAAACAGGAATAACAAAAGAATCTTGGTATAATTCTAAAAACAAAGCACACATCAGAAACTTTCCAATGGAGGATGCTAAGTGTTAAAAAAAAGTAATTCTAATAATAAAGCTTATAGGAGAACATGCCACTTACGGGATGACAGAAACTGTACTGTTTCACATATTTTAGTCTTATTTAATCTTTAACTTCTACTTATTGACATATAATTGACGTGACATCAATCTACCCTTCATAGTATATAATCCAGTTCTTTCAGTATATTCACAATGTTGTACAATCACCTTCACAATCTAAACCCAGAACTTGATCATCACTCCAAATAGAAACCTCAGCACCTCACCCCAGTTAGAATGGCTTTCGTACAGAAATCAACAAACAGCAAATGCTGGCAAGGATGTGGGTAAGATACCCTAATCCACTGTTGGTGGAAATGGGAACTGGTAAAACCACTATGGAAGTCAGTGTGGAGATATCTCAGAAATCTGAATATCAACCTACCATATGACTCAGCCATCCCACTTCTGGTAATTTACCCAAGGGAAATGAAATCAGCAAATAAAAGAGTTATCTGCACCCCCATGCTCATTGCATCTGAATTTACAATAGCTAAGACATGGAATCATCCTAAATGCCCATCAACTGATGAATGGATAAATAAATTATGGGATATTTACTCTATGGAATACTACACAGAGATAAAAAATGAAATCTGGTCATTTGCAACAAAATGGGTTAATCCAGAAAATATCGTACTTAATGAAATAAGCCAGTCCCAAAGGGACAAATACCATATGTTCTCCCTGATCTGTGATAACTAATAGAGCACCTGAAAGGAAATCTGTAGTAGTGAAATTGATACTTTGAGAAGCAACCAAGCCCCTGTCTTGACTATCAAGGAAAAGTCTTTTTTTTTTCTTAATGGAGAATGGAACTGGGAATGGGAGAGGGAGGAGAAGGTGGGATGGGAGTGGGGGTAGGAGGGTGGTTAGGGTGAGAAGAATCACTATATTCCTTAAATTGTACTTACGAAATGTGTACTCATTAAATAAAAGGTTTCTTTGGGGAAAAAAGAGAAACTTCAGACTCATTAGTAGTCACTCCACGTTTATCTCTCCCACTGGCCCCTGGTAACTACCAATTCCCTTATGATGCTATCAATGTGCCTAGTTTGGACATTCTGTGTAAAAGAATTCATCAAATATGTGATCTTTTGTGTCTGACTTTCTTCACTAGCACAATATTTTTGTTTCACCAATGTTCTGGTATACATTTGTCCTTCATTTCTTATGTCTGTGGCTTGGTTCTATTTCATTAGGTTGATATACTATATTTTATTTATGCATTCACGTCTTGATGGACAGCTGCATTTCTTCCACCTTTTGGCTATTGTGAATAATTCTGCTATGAACTTTGATGTACAAGTTTTTGTGTGGACAAGTATTTTGAATACTCTCGATATATTCCTAGGAGTATGATTGCAGAGTGATATGGAAACTCTATGTTTAACATTTAAAGGAACTACCAAACTTTTTTTTCCAAATGGCTGCACCATTTTATATACACATAGGCATTATATAAGGGTTTCAATTTCTCCACATCATTTTCAACACTCGCATTTTATAATTTCTCATTTAATTTTCAGACAATGCTATATTTAACACTTGATAATATATATACTATCATATATATTAATATGTAATTAATATATAATATATCAGGGCACTGAAATCCACATATATTAGGCATCCCACCCAAATGTCACAGTGCAATTAAGTGACTGGAGCCAAGATTCAAAATAAGAAAAAAACCTGACTTCAGCATTTGGATTAGACTTTTATACTAAAACTTTAAAGGAGGGGCAAACATTAAGCTGTAGCAGGTTTAGCTGTTGGCTATAACACCAGCATATTACATGAGTTCCAGTTTGAGACCTGGCCACTCCACTTCCAATCCAGGTTCAGGCTAATGTGCCTGAGAAAGCAGCAGAAGATGTCCTAAGTGGTTGGTGCCTGCGCCCATGTGGCAGACCTGGAAGAAGCTCTGGGCTTCTGGCCTCATCCTGGCATAGCCCTGGCTATTGTAACCATTTGAGTTGTGAACCAGTGGATGGAAATCTCTCTATCTCTCTCTTTCTGTCTCTCTCTCCTCCTTTCTCTCTATAACGCTACCTTCCAAATAAATTAAATAAACAGACTTTATCTGTACAGTTCATTTATACCTTAGTGACCTGGATGAGGCAGTTGTTTATTCTAGACTGTCAAACTTAAAATTCTGGCATGGAAGAGACTAAACCTGGTTGTAGTCCTCAAGTTGTCCCCAAATTAACATCATGCGACCTCCCTACAGTTAATATGGGTTGTCCCCAAAAGATCCACATTCTGAAACTGCATTCTTCAGTGGGGAGATATTAAAAGGTACTGAAATCTCAGGCTGGCGCCACGGCTCACTAGGCTAATCCTCTGCCTGCGGCGCCGGCACCCCAGGTTCTAGTCCCGGTTGGGGCGCCGGATTCTGTCCCGGTTGCCCCTCTTCCAGTCCAGCTCTCTGCTGTGGCCCAGGAGTGCAGGGGAGGATGGCCCAAGTGCTTGGGGCACTGCACCCACATGGGAGATCCTGGGAGATCAGGAGGAAGCACCTGGCTTCGGATCAGCACGGCTCCGTCCGTAGCAGCCATTTGGGGAGTGAACCAACGGAAGGAAGACCTTTCACTCTGTCTCTCTCTCTCACTGTCTAACTCTGCCTGTCAAAATAAATAAATAAATAAATAAATAAGAAAGGTAGTGAAATCTCTAAGCCTGGGACCTACTGGAGGTAATCAGAGCATGTTGTCTCTGCCCTCAAGAGGGGATAATGTAGTTTTCTCAGCATCCCACATAGTTCCCTGAGAGCAGGGTGTTATAAAAAGAAGAAGCCTGGTCCCTGCATACCACTGGCTATTTCACCATGTGGTCTCTCCCTTTCGCATATGGTCCCATCATGATGTCATCTACCATGTTGTAATGTAGCCAGAAGACCCTCACAAGGGCTGACCAGAGGCTGGTACCATGCTCTTGAATCTCCAGAACATTGAGCAAAATAAACCTCTTTTCTTTATAAAGGATCTAACCCCAGGCATTTAATTACAGCAACAGAAAATGCACTAATACTTCAGTACGATTACTATTCATTTTCCCTTCAAATCATAGTTTTTGAATGGTCAAAGGCACATTTAAAAATGACATGTGAAGTATGAAAACCACACAATAATAAAACCCGTCTTTCTTGAATACATTCCCTGTTCTTCTTGCTAAGCCAAGTGCTTAATATATTTCATCTCATTAAATCTCAGCAACCTCATGAACAGACACTAGCATCATCCTCACGTACGTAAGGCTAATCTGAAGTGGAAAATATTTCAGTAATTATTTTCAAGATTATAAATGACAGAACTAGGATTTGATATCTGTCTCCATATATCACTATTACTGCTGTCACCCATTTTTTAAAAATTCTCAATAATGATGGTAACATTATAAAATAGTGTCAGAATATGGACAAAGATGGGCTAGCCCAGAAATACATCAGGATTACTTATAGGTGTTGCGATTGTAGATTTTCTTTTAATTAGCTTTAAAATTGCTATTAAATTCATACACAAACAAAAGGCATGCCTTTTGAGAGAACTGTTACATTCCTGGGGATAAAATCTAGAGAAACATGTGCATATGTGCATATTGATTCTCTCTCACACAAATACTCTCTCTCTCTCACACACACACACACTTTGTGATCCTTTGGTAGGTCCTTTCTTACAGTCTTCTCCTGACCAAAGATTTGAGTTCAGAGCGCTGAACATAGACTGATCATAGCATAACTAAGCATTAAATAGTTTTACTTGCTCATTGATCTGATCATTCATGTTGTAGTAGTTCTCATTACAATTTACATACAGAATCATAGGCTTTGTTTAATAAAGGTTATTATGAAACAGCTTTACTTCACACTGCTTAATAACTTGCTCTGGTCCAGTTAGAAAGAATATTGGCATGCAACAAGTTGGATAGATGAAGTTGTTTATTTACAGACAGGCATCAAGGGACAACAAATATCTAGGATCCATTCAAAGCACTGTAAGGTCCTCCAAAGCTAAGGAAGCTGCCTTAAGTGGACAGTTTAAACTTCCCATGAAGGACCTGGAAATGTAGCCTGTCTCAGGTTATACATACTGGAATCATATGTCTCACTGGTGCAGAGCATTGATAGACATCCTATTCCAGTGTCAGGAGCAAGAGAGTAGGACAGAGCCCAGGCTGTTCTGGTCAGCTCTCCCTTATCTCAGCGTGTTGCATTCCCAACACATTTTATAAATACTCTTGAGAACTACAAGTAAGAAATGGGGGGGAGAACTAGATCAGTCCAAGGCCACCCAGAAAAGCATCCTACACTTGTAATACATTCGTGGTGTTTGAAATCAAGCAGTGATATTTCTTTCCCAGGAAACTAAGCTGACACCGTATGCTCCATAGTATCAATGATATGCTGCAAGGCAGAGCAGAACAAGCAACAGTGCAGGGGAAAAGCTTGGGTTTTAGAATCATTTGTTAAAATTAAGATAATACCTTCAGAATATTATTGTGAATGGAAAAATATGCACACTATTTAGCACTATGGCTGGTGAATGCTAAGTTCTTAGAAAAGGTTATTGCTGTAACTGCCACTACAGTTACCTTGCACTTTAATAGTACTCATAAAATGTTTATCTCCCTTCCTATGCTTTCCTACTAATGACAGCTCCTCCTTACAGCCAGATACCAGGATATCGCCTACTCTCTATTGTAAGGATTTTATTTTAAATAGATCCAATGTCCACAAGCTGTTCTATCCTCCAGTCAGCCCTAGAATTTATCCCGATGGTTAATAAAAAGCATTCCAGACCCAGATACTCACTTAGTAAGCTGTTACTGGCACTGTTTTCTAGCAGACAAAAGACCACTCCTACCAGCTCTGTCCAGAACCCAGCCCAGCCTCACCATCATTTGTTTCAAAGCATTTACTTGATTCACAACATACATTAAAGAACCAAATAGATCCCTTGGGTACAAAGATAGCGATTGTCCCTGGCATGCTTCTCCCTGAACCAGCTGCTCTTTAGACTCCACAAACCCTAGAATGCCAAAACACTGCTCCTGACACATCACACCTGCTTCCAGGGCAAGTCACGCCCTGCACCAGCCAGGCTGCAGCTCCAGGCCTCATTTCACGATTCCACGGTGCCCAGATGAACTCTTGCTGCTTGACTAGCTTTTATGGATGTAGCAAAGTCCATTTGGTCTTGTTTTAATAACATCCCAATAAAAGAGCTGGGAAATTAGATGCTGGGAATGACATTTAAATCCTCCATTTCCCTTTGCTGCAATAATAGCCTTCTTGATAATAAAGTAGATAAATTTTATTAAATTATATGAAGTTTTTCCATTTGAAAGCAATTAAAAAATGCTTTCAGTTCAGAATTACAAAACTATTCACTTCAGATTTGAGGCTGACATTTTTATTGGTAATCTGAGTTATAACATGCTCAACTCTATGCCCATTCATTGGCCCCTGATACTTCTGCCAACTTTTTATGGTTTTATGTGAAAGTACAGTATTTAAGCCTCCTCTAAATTCATGAGCTGCCCCTGCTTCTGAAAAAGGCTCTCTCAGTGTCTCAGCAACGCACAACCAAGGCTGATGTTTATTTAAAAACATCTGCTCCCTCCTTTGTGGTATAACATACCAAAGTAGCCTGACGTTTTAAATACTTTTGCTTTACACTTCGTGTCAAACAACGAGAGAACGTAACTACTTTTGTGATGAAAAACTGTGCAGGGCAATTACAAGATGATACAGTAAGTGGACTAAATGGTACCCAAAGTAATCAAAGCAAAACACTGGGATTAGCCTGAATGCTGCAAAAGCCCACTTGATGGAGATTTCTAGCTCCCCGAATATCTTCCTGATTATGCTTTGCATCTCAGTGCTTCCTAATTGATAATGAAAATAGTCCTCTGTTATTTAATTCTGTAGATAAGAGAGTGAATTTTATTTTATTTTTTCAGTTTTGACAAATCAAGACAACAAAAAAGCATACTATCTCCACAGCTGGCCGCCTAGAGTGGCTGAGTTCTGTTAGTTTCCACTGACCCTTGATTGAAACCATTTTCATAGCCTTTTTTACCAGAACGTTATATTCAGTGTACAAGTGAATCGATGGTGTGAGAGTAGTTTTGTTTTTGTTTGTCTTGTTTTGTTTTAATTTACTTAAGTGCATAGGAATCACTTAACCACCAGAATGTTGCCCAGGAGAGACTGTGTCAACCTCTGTAACAATAGGATGGCTCTTTCTAGAAAAACAGGTGCCTGAAAAGTTTCTATCGGTGAACAAACACACTTTCTTTCTTTTTTTTAAGATTTATTTATTTATTTGAAAGTCAGAGTTACACAGAGAGAGAAGAGGCAGAGAGAGAGAGAGGTCTTCCATCTGATGGTTCATTCCCCAGTTGGCTGCAACAGCTAGAGCTGTGCTGATCTGAAGCCAGGAGCCAGGAGCCTCCTCTGGGTCTATCATGTGGGTGCAGGGGCCCAAGCACTTGGGCCATCTTCTACTGCTATCCCAGGCCATAGCAGAGAGATGGATCAGAAGTGGAGCAGCTGGGACCCGAACTGGTGCCCATATAGGACGCTGGTACTTCAGGCTAGGGCGTTGACCCACTGCGCCACAGCTCTGGCCCCCAAACACACTTTCAACACCCACTCACACGCATACATGTCCATTTAAAAAAATGTTTTCTACTATAGATTGGGCAAAAGTAAACCTCAGTTTAGCCTCTATTGAAAACAGATTGCAAATACCTTTAATCAAGAGACACCCAGGTGAATGGGCATGCTCTCTGAAGCAATGAAGACATTCAGAGGCAGTAAGTCAAAGATGGCCAAATTTCCTAAGCAGCGATTTGACAGTCACACCACACCCAGTGTAGAAGGGAGCACAGTTTGATTTCTCAAGCAGGTGGGAAAATAATTTCTCAGTTTTGTTGAGAATCTATTCCGCAGCCACTGAAGCAGAGGACACTGCTAGGAGGAAGCCTTAGACATCACCACAGCAAGGGGCATTGTCATGCCCTTGCCAGTCTGGCAGGGGTTACTAACCACAGGTTACTACAACGGCTCACAATTATGTCAAATGAATTCTCTCAGAGTAGAGGGTCTTAGGATGGGAAATGTTATTTGTGACCTTTTAATACTGTGGCTCACTTAGAGTCATAAATCTCCTTCTCTGATCACACCAGCCTACCTTGTGAGCACACAGGCCTCTGACTGCCCTCTTTATTAGCTTTGTAAATGGGGTGATGTGTGAGCCTCTGTCATGGTGCTGACTTTGTTACAAAGTGTAAAGGGAACTCCCACCCACCCGTGGGCCAGGAGGCGCCCTAATGCCAAAATACATCTGTTTTATGGACATTCGGCAGGAATACTTTAGCCAAAGCCAAAAACACAATTATAAATCTCTACCTGCTGCCACTCTCCACTGGACTTTTCCTTCAATTAAATGACATGACAGAGCATCCCCCATCATGAAATCAGAAACAAAAACAGAAAAGGAACAAAAAAAATCTTACTGACCTACATCTCACTCTAGCTACCTCCATATTTCTGTGTTGCTCTTTATAGCAAAACCCTAAAAAAGAAATAGCCTTCATTATGGTCTTCATTTCCTCTCTCATATTTCCCTTCAATCACTTCAATCATGCTGTTGTCTCTACAATCATTCAAAACAGCCACCAACAAACTTATTGTAGACAATTTCCTTTTTTTAAAGATTTATTTTATTTATTTGAATGACAGAGTTACAGCGAGAGGTAGAGACAGAGAGAGGTCTTCCTTCCGCTGGTTCATTTCCCAGACGGCCACAATGGCCGGAGCTGTGCAGATCTAAAGCCAGGAGCCGGGAGCTTCCTCTAGGACTCCCAGTGGGTGCAGGGGCCCAAGCACTTGGGCCATCTTCTACTGCTTTCCCATGCCATAGAAGAGAGCTGGATTGGAAGAGGAGCAGCCAGGACTAGAAGTGGCGCCCATGTGGGATGCCAGCGCTTCAGGCCAGGGCTTTAACCTCCTCACCACAGCGCCAGCTCCAACAATTTCCTTTTTAAATCTTTAACATTTATTTAATGTATTTGAAAGGCAGAGAGAGAGAGAGAATATGAATCTCTCATCCACCAGCCCATTCCCAAATACCTGCAACAGCTGGTGCTGGGCCAAACTAAAGTCAAACTAAAGTCAAGTGAACTCAATCTGGATCTCCCATGGAGGTGGCAGGAACTCAAGGCCTTGAGCCATCACCTGCTGCCTCCCAGGGTGTGCATCAGTAGGAGGCTGGGATGGAGAGCACAGTGAGGACTAGTCTCAAGTACTTCAATTCAATATAGGGTGCAGGGGTCTCAAGTGGTCACTTAACTCTCTGTGCCAAATACTCACCCCTCCCATTTTCCTTTGTTTATCCCTCCTTAGACCCTCCAACTTCTAAACACTGAAGCATCGAAGTGCAGTTTTAAGACCTTACCTCTTATCTATCATTCTCTCTCTCTAGGTGATCCCATCCAGATCTAAAATCTAAAATCTCAGCGACACTCTTTGTGTTGTTAACTTCCAATGTATATCTTCAGTCCAGATGGCACTGAGAGCCAACGCCCCAAAGGCCTCCTCCGCACTCTCACCTGGGGAGTCCAAGGGCAATATCAGACTCAATCTGTCCCCATCTAAAAGTGGCAATTCCATTCTGGCATGCCAATGCCAGATAGTTCCTTACCCCCATAAAATTAAGGTTATCCTTCACTCCTCTTTTGGTTTCATGACTCAAGTTCAGTTTCTCAGTGAATTAGCTGGACTCTTTCATCAAAGTATTTCTAGAATCTACTGCCTTTTCCAATGCTACTTCAGGCAATCATCATGTCTCAGGTTATTCCTAAAGCCTCCTCATTGAACTTCCAGCCTGTACTTGATCCCTAATGTATATTCTTCACAAACTGATGAAAAAGACCCTTAAGAGAAGCAATTAAACTACATTTAAAATAATCATACAATAAAACAGACTCTTGGTACCCACTGTCATGATCCTGATACCCCTATAACGAAAATGTTCCAATAGCTCCCTAAAGTCCTCATCTAGTTCTCCAAGTCCTCTGTGATGTGGACACCAATTACTTCACTGCTCAGCTTCCTCTCTCCACCTGTTCTACTCTGATCTGGCACACTGAGTGCCTTGCTCTTTCCAAAACTCAACAATCAGACTCTCATCCTTTTCATTTCTCTGCCTACAACGCTCATCTACTGAAATACGGAAACATGCACTTCCTCTTGGGTATCTCAAATAACATGCTATCAGAAAATTGTTACCTAACCATCCTATCTAAGGAAGAACTCCCAGCTCTCTGTGCTCTGTACTCCACTGGACTTCCCTTCCTTATCACATTACCTGGACCACCATTTACATAACCTGTTTACCTGTGTACCATTCTCGCCTTCCCCATATGCATGCTTAATGAGGGATAAATTTATCATGCATTGCCCTATCCCATTGTCTAAAATAGTATGATCCACATAGTATATAGTAGTATTCAAATGTATTATAGTAGTATTCAAATACATATTTATATATTTTCAAATATATACTTGATATATTTATATTAAATACTACATTAATATATTTATTTATATATTTATATATTATACTGATAATTATATTTATATATTTCTATTAAATGTATATTTTGAATACTATATATATCTATATATATATGAGCTCATAACTCATTCATTCCTTACCCAGTAAAATATGGAATCAGCAGACACTAGACAAGCAGTAACTTTCAGGTCACTTTATGGTAGCTTTCATTTTGCAAAGTTAAAAGTTATTTTCTCAGAGGAGAAAAAAGTTATCTGAGCAGGCAAGCTACAGCACCTATGACAAAAATAAGGAAAACTTAGGAGTGCAGGGAACAGTAGTTTATACATTTGTTTGATAAACAAACTGGGTGAGAAAACAAGTTTGCAAAAAGTAAACAACTACCATATATGATGGACGTCATTTTCCAATGTAGGAAATCTATTTTAGAAAAATCATCTTCCTTTTAAATAAGATGTATGGTTCAGATTCTCCCCTGAGTGGTACCAGATACCACCTCCACCCACAAACCTGGGGAAGGCTCTATCCAAGCCAGTTTAAGCTTTAGAAGCAGCCTATTGGGACATGAGTATCTTCTTGAAGGCACTAAGTCTTCAATACTCCCACTTATGAACATATTAACACATCTAATTCCTAACATCTTTCTTTATATATTAAAGCATTCTCTTCTACACTGATGTTCTACTCCTGATCCTGATGCTGCAGAACTGCAACATAGACTCAATACCGTTTGTGAGTGGTACTTTCGGTACTCTCACATAAAGGGAAGCAAGATGGGACCATGTCAAGAGCAGATTTTAAAAGCAAGGTCAAGGCTGGCACCACAGCTCACTTGGCTAATCCTCCACCTGTGGCGCCGGCACCCTGGGTTCTAATCCCAGTTGGGGCGCGGGATTCTGTCCCGGCTGCTCCTCTTCCAGTCCAGCTCTCTGCTGTGGCCTGGAAAGGCAGTGGAGGATGGCCCAAGTGCTTGGGCCCTGCACCCACATGAGAGACCAGGAGGAAGCCCCTGGCTCCTGGCTTCAGATCAGCGCAGCTTGCCGGCTGTAGAGGCCATTTGGGGGGTGAACCAACGGAAGGAAGATCTTGCTCTCTGTCTCTCTCTCACCGTCTAACTCTGCCTGTCAAAAAAAAAAAAAAAAAAGGCAAGGTCAAAACATTCAAGGTCTACTAAAATCATAAAAGTACTTTCTCAAAGTCTAACCATTTTTTAATGCCCCAAGGTTTGGCTTTAAACAATCTTGAATTCAAACCATGAATCTGGAAGCTCTTCACAATAAGACCTTATTCAATATTCTTAGCTCTTTTTAATTTTTTGTTTATATAAAGGGAACAAATTTCATGTATGTCACATACAGTCTTAACTACAATGATACATTTCACCCTTCCCTCCCTCCTTCATTGCCACGCTCCCTCCTCCTTCCTTCTATTAATTTTTAAAATGGCTGGGCCAGCACAGTGGCTTAGCAGGTAAAGCCGCTGCCTGCAGTACTGGCATCCCATATTGGCACCAGTTGGGGAACTGGCTGTTTCACTTCCGATCCAGCTCCCTGATGATAGCCTGGGAAAGCAGTGGAAGATGGCCCAAGTCCTTGGGCCCCTGCATCTGCATGGGAGACCTGGAAGAAGCTTCAGGTTCCTGGCTTTGAATCGGACCAATTCCAGCCGTTGCGGCCATTTGGGGAATGATCTGATGAAAATTCTCTCTCTCTTTCTCTCTCTCTCTCTCCTTCTCCCTCTCCCTCTCTCTCTAACTCTACCTTTCAAATAAATAAAAAATAAATCTTTTTTAAAAAATACTTATTTCCTAAGTTACAGTTGATTTGTTTATTTATTTTTATTTGAAAAGCAGGGTGACAGAGAGAGGGCAGAGAGAGAGAGAGGAAGAGAAAGAGAGAGGGAGAGAGGGAGAGAGGGATAGAGGGAGAGGGGGAGAGAGAGAGAGAGAGAGAGAGAATCTTTCATCTGCTAGTGCACTCTCCAAATGCCCCTAACAGCTAGGGGTGGACAAGGCAACTCCATCTATGTATACCATGTGGGCAACAGGGATTTAAGCACTCGATTTTCCATGTGCTGCCTCCAATAATGTGCATTAGCAGGGAGCTGGATCCAAAGTGAAGGCAGAAGGTGATTCCAGGACTCTGAGATGAGATGCCAGTGCCCCAAGCTGCAGCTTAACCTACTGTACCACAATGCTCACCCCCCCGCCACACACACACTGTGGTTTTTAAATAAATGGCAATCAAATTAACTCTGAAAATTGTTATATGTACGAAAAAAAAAAAAAAAACTTTCCTGTAGAAGTTTTAGTCTTATAGTTGAAACACAACTGTGGATTTTGGACAAATTCAGACTACTTTTTTATCATATTTGTGGTCAATAAAAAGAAATAACTGCAATTTTAGCTTTTACCTTCTCATGAACGTGTTTACAAACTAGAACCATTTATCAGGTAGCTTCTGCTCATATGACCAACACAGCAAGGAGGCATCTGTTTAAAAAAAAATGACAGGCTTGAGTACATACTATTTACTATGCCCTTTGATAAGCAGGCCATCAATTAGTATTTTGATAATGGGAAAAAAACATAAAAGTGTTATCATCTTTTAAGTAATTTAAGGCTTATGAAGGACTTTCACATCTTGCTAATCCACTTCAAAGATTTTATGGTAGGCTTTATGAAATGTCTCTTGATTAGGTTGACTCAAAAGAAAAAAGATGTTCCTAGATGTGGTTTATACAGCTCTCCAACAGTCATTTTAAAGCTGAAATGCCTTAGAAGGAAAACAACATGTGATGTTTAAAAACATGATCAGAACAAAACAGTTGTTCTTTATAATAATCCTACCTGAAAATTACAAGGGAAGGTCAAGTGAAGATCAATAAATCAATTCACTGACCCAGGTCTAAGAGGCACTTGAATCACACTCTTAAATTACATGAACAATATTTATTCTCCAAACTTAACTGAATAAGCGTATATGCTTCCAGGCCTTTCAAAGGATATGAATTGGATTCTTAAGGATATCCAAGATAATTTGACCTCAGCATATTGAGAAAGAAAATTAGCTCAAATGTCCACCATGTTTGGTTTCTGCCCTCAGAAAGGCACGTGCTACACTCAGTGGGAACTGTGTGGGTGTGAAGGGAGAATTGGCCTGGAATAGTTACACTTTTATAATCTTGAGCACACTATTTCATTAAATGTTTGGTTTCTTCTAACAACTACAAATGGCCAGAAAATTTCACTTCATTTTGTTTTAATTTTGCTGAATGGATAGGTGCCAAGTACATAGTTTTCATGATCTACTAAAAGTGTCATTACTTAGGATGGCCCAGGTGCTTGGGCGCATGCACCTGCATGGGAGACCAGGAGGAAGCACCTGGCTCCTGGCTTCGGATCACTGCAGTGCCAGCCGTAGCATCCATTTAGGGAGTGAACCAACGGAAGGAAGACCTTTCTCCCTCTCTCTCTCTCTCTCTCTCTCTCTCTCTCACTGTCTAACTCTGTCAAATAAAAAAAAAATTTTTTAAAGTTTCCTTACTTTTTTAGTAAGTTAGTCCAAACAGCAGAAAACATGATTTAAAAAAGTAAGCCATGACTAAATTGGATATTGATCATTTACCAGAAAGATTACCTTTCCTATCTTTTATTTTCATATGTAGAGATTTTACTATTAACTAGATACTAAAGTGATTTATCTACCTTGGTAACAAGCCAGACAGAAATATTTAAATTCTACTCTTGGAAGTAAGAATTATCTAATCATTCACAAGCTCTTATAATAAAACATCTATCATGAACCATTAATCCATTAGGACTTATTTTCCATCCCATCCTTTCACTAGCACCTTACTTTGAACATAGTCAAGTTTGGCTGAAATCTTTCCTTTTATCATATATCATAGCTAAAGCATGGGATGCACCAGAGTTGGATTCCAAAAACCCTGCACTCTGCTTGAACTTGGCACACAGAGACTCAACTGGTGATTCCAGGACTAAGACTCATCCAGGCTCAAAGCCTGAGGATGCACTTTGATCCTGAGATACTACAATGTTGGGAATAGAGGATTGCAGAAGAAAAATATCTCATCACAACATTATCTCACAGAGGTTTAAAAGTGATCTTTAAATTCACAGGGTTCTCTTCTGGTGGTCTTCAGTTCATGGGTAAAATAGCTGCCTTGCACAAGTATGGCACTCTCACCCCAACACTTCCACTTTCTACTTTGCACTGTTAAGACGTGGGAACCTTCTCTGGATAGACCTACCCTACTGACGCCAGTGTTGTGACAGTGGGTTAAGACACAGACTGTGATGCCAGCATTTCCTTATCAGATTGCTGGTTCCACTCCTAGTTGTTTCTCTTTCAATCCAGCTTCTTGCTAATGTATCTCAGGGAAGATGGCCAAAGTGCTTGGGCCCTACCACACATATAGTAGAGCAAGATAATGCTGGCTGCTCCTGACTTTGACCTGTGTCAGACTGGCTGTTGTGCCCACTTGGATAGTGGACCAGCAAATGGAAGATATTCTCTCTCTCTCTCTCTCTCTCTCTCTCTCTCTCTCTCTCCTCTCCCACTTCCACCAATCACTCCACCTTTAAAATAAAGAAATAAAACGAATCTTTAAAATAACAAAATCTACCTTGTTGTATGCAAAGCCCCTGTTTTTTTGGGAATAAAGGACACATATCTGCAGTTTCCTATTTAATAATAAACTACATTTACTCAGAGATGACATATATTGAAAGAATAGCATGTAAATACAAATTGGAATCAAATCTGACTTTTGATGGCCCAAAAAAGTAGTCAGTCTTGCAAGAGGCAAGTAAAAGATGCTGCACTAAAATAAAAAGATTGGGGTGGCACTATGGTGCAGCAGGTTAAAGCCCTGGCCTACAGTGCCAGCATCCCATATGGGTGCCAGTTCAAGTCCCAGTTAATCCACTTCCAATCCAGCCCCTTGCTAATGTGCCTGTGAAAGCCGCGGAGGACGGCCCAAGTCCTTGCTACCCTGCACCCACGTGGGAGTCTGGAAGAAGCTTCTGGCTCCTGGCTTCAGATTGGCTCCACTCCAGCCATTGCAGCCATTTGGGGAGTGAACCAACGGATGGAAGACCTCTCTTTCTCTGACTCTACTTCTCTCTTTAACTCTATCTTCCAATAAATAAAATAAACTTTTACAAAAGGAAATAGATTTGTTTTTTTCAAGCAAACCTACTATCATTTAACAAAATTGTTACTTCTGAGACTCACTCAGGTAATGTTATGATGCTGGAGCTTGTGTTCAAGAGAATATTTAAGCCACAATCTGCTTGCAAAGTCATTCTTGAGCCTACACCAATGGTATGCACTGTTGCTAAAGCTCACATTATTTTTTATAATATTTATTTATTCACTTTGAAAGAGAGTTACAGAGAAGAAGATTGAGAGAGAGAGAGAGAGAGAGAGAGAGAGAGAGAACTTCCATCTGTTGGTTTCCTCCTCAGATGGCTACAATGACCAGCACTGGGCCAGGCTGAAGCCAGGAGTTTCATCCAGATCTGCCATGGGGGTGCAGGTGCCCAAGCAATTGGGGCATCTTCTGCTGCTTTTCTCAGCCATTAGTAGGGATCTGGATCGGAAGTAGAGCAGCCAGGCCTCAAACCCAAGCCCATATTAGAATGACAGCACTGCAGGCAGCAGCTTTACTGGCTATGCAAAAATGCTGACCCCAAAGCTCAAATTATTCAAAGACGATAAGAGACCTGCCTCCAGAAGGATGCTAACCACAAGTGTTACAAAGAAGAAACAAGTACAGAAGACAACTCAGAAGCAGAGAGGAATGAATGGATGGATGGATAGAGAGAGAGAGAGAGAGAGATAGATTGATCTCCAAGTGACTTTTATGGAGAATGAATGTTTTAATAGGTGTCACATGCAATAATTGGAACTTTCTAGCAGATACAATAGATTAGTGTTTTCTTAAAATTTTCTATTTAGAAGACACCCTTTAATTTTTTCATTTTCTTTTTAAAATTTATTCATTTTTATTTTTTTCAATTATTTGAAAGGGAGAGGGTGAAAGAGGAGGAGAGTGCTCCCATGTGCTAGTGCAGTAACAAAATGAATGAAACAGCCAAGGAGCTGAAGCTAGGAGCTCTATACAGGTCTCCTTCATTGGTGGCAGGACCCAACAACTTGAGTCCAACTATGTGAGTCACCACAAGCTACCTCCCATGCTCTGCAAAGCAGGAATATGGGATAGAGAGTGAGAACTGAGAACTGAGCACAGGCGTGGGACGGATGTCCTGACCCTTGTCTTAACTGCTGGGCCAGACTCCCACTATGCTTAAAACCATTTAATTGACAAATGATAACTTGTCCATAGTGAAGTAAAATGGTGATTGTGAAATAGATTTCACTGCTTACTTCTCTGAGAACAGAGCTCAACCACAATGGATCTGTTCATCCATAGTCACCTCTTGTTAACCATTTCATTGGTATCATCACATGCCATCAGATTTGAGCTGTAACACCAACTGTTACTTAGCTGCAAGGTTGTAATAAGAAACGACCCTGACGACATGTTTTATTTTAATTTAACCAGATTGCTTGTCACTTGTCAGTCAACTAAATTACTGTCAGTAAAATTCCAGATCCCTTCAAATTAACAAAGATTGTTCAAACAGAATAAGAGCACTGACCCAGTGTCAGTTAGGGTTCAAGTGATGATGACAGACAGCCAGACTGACTACCAGACTCTTCTATATCCTCCCAGACACAATGCACTGCCACTCAAGCATTAGAAATTTGTCAGTAGGCTTCTGGCTTGTCTCAAAAGAAATCACTGGACTTCCCAGGAGGAGTAATTCAACTAATGGGGAAGAGAAAGGGAGCTTGATCTTTGAGAAATGTAAAACCTTACTGTCAGTCGCAAAGGTGCCGTCAAGATAACAACCAGGAGTCAAGAGATGGGAGCATCACCATGGTGCTCTCCAGTCCCTGTGGGCCAAAATGGATCCAGGAAAAAACTTCAGCCTGCATATATGCACAATCAGCCTCAAAGAGGGAGGCTGAAACTCAAGAGGAAAAGAATGTGTACCAGATGGATTAATTAATGTGTTGCTTAGTTTGAAAAAATAAAAATAACATGTTTCATCTACACCACCAAAAATATCCATCATTAAACTGATGATGAAACTGTCACTTGCTATCTTATATTGGATAATTTATTATTAAATTATGAAAGTCTATTGGCTACTTTTCAAGAAATTATTTAAGCTTTTTCTCTCATTATTTCCTTTAAACCTCCTAACAGCACTATATGATAGGAATATGAACTTCATATTATAAGTAAGAAAACAGACTCAGAGATGAAAGTCAGTTTTACTGCTCATCTGTTAATAACTGTGACAGAAAGCTATTCTAGGTCTTTCTGATGACTGGGACCACTCCTCAATGACCAAACTACATGAACAAATATGCCCAAATTTTTCATTATGGAAAAATGGCAGGAGGAAGCCATTATCTATAATAACCTTGAATGTAAATGGAATGAAATCTCCAAATAAAAGATACTGACTAGCTGAATGGATTAAAAACAAGACCCATTTGTTTGATGCCTACAAGAAACATACCTCATCAACAGATACACACAGATTGAAAGTGAAAAATTGAAAAATATATTCCATGCTTATGGAAATAAAAAATGAGCATGAGTAGCCATCCTAACATCAGAAAAAATAAACTTTCAGATAAAAACTGTTAAAAGAGACAAATACGGGTATTATGTAATGATTAAGGGATCAATACAACAGGAAGATATGACTATAGTAAATGTATATACGCCTGATTCTGGGGTAACTGGATATTTAAAACAAGTATTAATAGATCTAAAAGGAAACATAGGGTCCATACAATAATAATGAGGGACATCAACACCCTGCTTTCATCAATGGACAGATAAACTAGACAAAATTCAACAAACAACAGAGTTAATATACACTATGGACCAAATGAGCCTAAATGATATCTAAAAAATATTTCATTCCACAGCTACAGAATACACATTGTTTTTATCAGAACATAGAACTTTCTCTAGGATAGACCATATCCTAGGCCATAAAACAAGTCTCAAAAATTTTTTTTTGAAAAATAAAATTGGTCAGTGCCATGGCTCACTTGGATAATCCTCTGCCTGTGGCACTGGCACCCCAGGTTCTAGTCCCAATTGGGGTGCTGGATTCTGTCCCAGTTGATCTTTTTCCAGTCCAGCTCTCTGCTGTGGCTCGGGAGGGCAGTGGAGGATGCCCAAGTGCTTGAGCCCTGCACTCGCATGGGAGACCAGGAGGAAGCACCTGGCTCCTGGCTACGGATTGGCGCAGTGTGCCAGCTGCAGCGTGCTGCCCATGGTGGCCATTTTGGGGGTGAACCAAGGGAAGGAAGACCTTTCTCTCTCTCTCTCTCACTGTCTAACGCTGCCTGTCAAAAAAAAAAAAAAAAGCTAACATTGTAAAAATGAAGCTGGATATTACAAATACTCTAGAAAACATTCTAACTCATGGAAACTGAACAACATGATCCTGAATGAACACTGGGTCATAAAGCAAATTACAGAGAAATCAAAAAATCAGAGAAAAGAAGATGGCAACACAACATATCAAAACTTATTGGATACAAAAAAAATCAGTGTTAACAATAAAATTTATATTAATTAGTTCTTGCATTAAGAAACTATAAATACATCAAAAAATGATATAATAATGTATTTCAAGAATCTAAAAAGACAAGAAAAACCATATGCAAAATTAATTAGAGAAAGAAATGACTAAAATTATAGAAGAAATAAACAAGACTAAAGCCAAAAATTTGATAGAAATTATCATTGAAATAAAGAGCCAGTTTTTTAAAAATAAACAAAAATGGACGGCACTGCAGCTCACTAGGCTAATCCTCCGCCTTGCGGCGCTGCCACACCAGGTTCTAGTCCGGGTCGAGGGCCAGATTCTGTCCTGGTTGCCCCTCTTCCAGGCCAGCTCTCTGCTGTGGCCAGGGAGTGCAGTGGAGGATGGCCCAAGTCCTAGGGCCCTGCACCCCATGGGAGACCAGGATAAGTACCTGGCTCCTGCTATCGGATCAGCGCGGTGCGCCAGTGGCAGTGCGCTGGCCGCGGCAGCCATTGGAGGGTGAACCAACAGCAAAGGAAGACCTTTCTCTCTGTCTCTCTCTCTCACTGTCCACTCTGCCTGTCAAAAAATTAAAAAAAAAAAAAACAAAAACTGGTACATCTTTGGCCCAACAAGCAAAAAAAAAGATAGAACCCAAATTAATAAAATCAGAGATTAAAAAGGAGATGCTACAATGAAAACCACAGAAATAAAGAGAATCATCAGAAATTATTACAAACAGCTATATGCCAACAAATTGGAAAATCTAGAAGAAATGGGCAGATTTCTGGACACATATACTTTACCAAAATTGAGTCATGAAGACATAGAAAACCTAAATAGACCAATAACCAATATGGAGATTGACTCAATAACAAAGACCCTCCCAAGAAAGAAAAGCCCAGGGCCTGATGGTTTCACTGCTAAATTCTACCAAATGTCCAAGGAAGGACGAATTACAACTCTCAAACTATTCAAAACAACTGAAAGAGCGGGAATCCTCACAAACTCCTTCTATGAGGTCAACATCACCTTAATTCAAAAAAAAAAAAAAAAAAAAAAAAAAAAACAGAAAAAGATATAAGGAAGAGAAACACATAGGCCGGCGCCGTGGCTCACTAGGTTAATCCTCCGCCTTGCGGCGCTGCCACACCGGGTTCTAGTCCCGGTCGGGGCTCCAGATTCTGTCCCGGTTGCTCCTCTTTCAGGCCAGCTCTCTGCTGTGGCCAGGAAGTGCAGTGGAGGATGGCCCAAGTCCTTGGGCCCTGCACCCCATGGGAGACCAGGATAAGTACCTGGCTGCTGCCATCGGATCAGCACAGTGCGCCGGCCGCAGTGCGCTGGCTGAGGTGGCCATTGGAGGGTGAACCAACGGCAAAGGAAGACCTTTCTCTGTCTCTCTCTCTCACTGTCCACTCTGCCTGTCAAAAAATAAAAAAAAAAAATTAAAAAAAAAAAGAAAGAGAAACACACACCAATATCAATGATGAGCACAGATGCAAAATTCTTCAACAAAATACTACCTAATCTAATCTAACAACACATCAGAAAGATCATTCCCCTAGACCAAGCAGGATTTATCCCTGGTATGAAGGGATGGTTCAACATATTCAAATCAATGTGATATACCACAGTAACAAATTGAAGAATAAAAACCATATATTATCTCAGTAGATGCAGAAAAAACACTTGATAAAATACAACATCCTTTCATAATAAAAACTTTAAATAAATTGAGTATTGAAAGTTATACCTGAATACAATCAAGGCAATATATGACAAACTCACAGCTATCATTATATTGAATGAGGAAAAGCTGGAAGCATTTCCATTTAAATCTGTTACCAGACAAGGATGCCTATTCTCACCATTGTTATTCAATCTAGTTCTGGAAGTTTTAGTCAGAGCTATTACACACACACACACACACACACACACAAGAAATAAAAGGGATTCAAATAGGAAAGGAGGAAGTCAAATTATTCCTGTTTGCAGATGGCATGATCCTATACATAGGAGAACCAAAAGACTCCACTAAGCATGTTGGAACTCATAAGAGAATTTATTAAAGTTACAGTATATAAAGTCAACACACAAAAATCAACATCCTTGTGTATTCCAATTGTATTCCATGGCTGAGAAAGAACCATTAAAATCAATTCCATTCACAATAGCTACAAAAAAATTTAAACACCTTAGGAAAAAGCTAATCAAGGATGTGAAAGATCTCAACAATGAAAATTATAAAACATTGAGGAATGAGATAGAAGACACAAAAAAATGGAAAAATCTGCCACATTCATGGAATTGGAAGAATTAATATCACCAAAATGTCCAACTACCCAAAGCGATTTACAGAGTCAATGTAATCTCAATCAAAATACCAGAAGGGTTCAGATCTAAAAAAAAAAAAAAATGACCCTAAAATTCATATGGAATCAAAAGAGATCCTGTATAACTAAAATAATCCTAGAAATAAAAATAAAGCTGGAGGCATCACACTACCTGATTTCAGGAAGTATTACAGGGAAGTTATAATCAAAAGAACCTGTTACTGGCACAAGGGTAGACAAATGGAGCAGACTGGAGACTCCAGAAATTAATCCATGCATTCGCAATTAACTAATCTTTAACAAATGAGCTAAAACATTCCTTGGAGAAACACAGTCTCTTCAATAAATAGTGTTGGGAAATCTTGTGTGCATAAGTATGAAACAAGACCCCTACCTTATACCCTATACAAAAATCAGCTCACAGTGGATCAGAGATCTAAATATAAAACCTGAAACCATCAAATTATTAGAGGAAAACATAGGAGAAACACTGCAAGACATTGGCCTAGGTAAAGACTTCTTGGTTAAGACCCCAGAAGCACAGGCAAAGAAAGGAAAAATAGACAAATGTGATTACATCAAGCTAAGAGGCTTCTGCATAGAAAAGGAAAAACTTAACACAGAGGCAACTGATAGAATGGAAGAACATATTTGAAAACTATATATTGAATAAAGGATTAATATCCAGGATATATAAGAAACTCAAGAAACTCAATAAAACAAGCAATCCAGTTAAGAAATGGGCTAAGAATATGAACAGGCATTTTTCAAAGGATGGAATACAAAAGGCCAACTAATACATGAAAGGATGCTCAGGATCACTAGCCAACAGGGGAATGCAAATAAAAGCCACAGTGAGGTTTCATATCACCCCACTTAGAATGCTTTTCATTCAAAAAGAAAAGAATCACAAATACTTGTGAGCATGCAGGGCAAAGGTACCCTAATATGCTCTTGGAGGAAATGTAAATTAATACAACCATTATAGAAGATAGGATAGAGATTTTTCAGAAATCTGACCACCATATGACCCAGCCATTCCATTCATGGGAATTTATTCAATAGAAATGAAATAAGTATATGAAATAGTTATTTGTATCCTCATGTTTATAGCAGCTAAACTCACAGTTGCTAAGATATGGAAAAAAAAACCCATATGCCCATCAACTGATTACTGGATAAAGAAACTGGGATATATACACTATGGAATACTACTCTGCCATAAAAAGAAACAACAAAACAGCAAAATTGATGTAACTGGATATTTGCTTAGTGAAATAAGCAAGTCTTAAAAAGACAAATATCGTATGTTCTCCCTGGTTTGTGGTCACTAAAGTACAAAATAAGAAAACGTAACATAGATGAATGAAATTTACATTTTGAGATTTGATGATTGTTTATAGCCATTGTCTACACTCTTGAGGAACACTGGCTTTTCAACTTACTACTTGTTGGGATTTTTATTTAATGGAGTGTTAAGCTTGTGATTATAAAGAAAATTGAAACTATGTCTTCTAAAAAATTAAAAAGAAAAATAAGAAAAGAAGGAGGAGTGAGCTGGGACTGAGGGAGAGAGGAAGAGAGGGAGGGTAGGGTAGGAAGTATCATTATGCTGTTAACTGTGTATACGAAATACATGAAATTTTTACCCTTATGTAAATACAAAAAAAATTTTAAGGCCTTTTAAAACTAAGAAAATATCTGCCTCTTTAGTGGCCATGAATAATCTTAAAATACTAAAAGGACTGAACTTTTTTTTTTCTTCTAGATATTGCTGTTCGTTATACCATTGTAAGTTGCTCTCTGTAGGCCTGTGTTAAAGGACATACAGGGCCTTTCTATATATTTTTCCAGACACTCTAAGAGAGATTCTTGCCAAATGTAATGTGGTATGCCCAAAGAAGCATCTTGTATCTTTTGACAGGGGCTTCACAGGCACATGGGTTATGTTATGTCACTTGTGTTATCTATAGCTCTTCTCTCCCACAAATCCTGATATTATACAGTAGACAATAAAACAATTAAAGTGGAACAATTTTTCAACTACCTCTCATCAACACCACCTCCCACCCCACTAACATAGCTAGACTGCATCATCTCATCCTCCAATCTCAGCTTATCTGTAAAGCAGAGGGAGCCACATTCAGATCCCCTCACTTACTTTACTTCATGGGTCCTTCAATGATATCAAAACCAGACACATCCAAATGTCTCCATTCCCTGACACTTTGCAGATGTTTGTGCTTCTGGTTTCTAAAGGAAAGCTGCCATCTAGAGTGCTAGATCCTCAATTTTTTCCTGCCCATACCAAACTGTCTGTACATATTCCATGCCATGCACTTTTGCACCTATCTAGTATACAGATTCACAATACACACAGACACTCACCACATCCTCTCTGGGTGTGTAAGATCTTGTCCCACTCCTCCCTTGAATGATTAAGAGTTGATAGTACTCTTAGCCTCTGCCTTTGCTATTACAGTTTTTATTTTTATTTTTTGGTCTATTTGTTTGTTTTGCCTAACTACTCCTCCAGGGGGTGAAGTTTAAAAATAATGTATTGTATGACTTAAGCCAACAATGCCTAAATTCCATGTCACCCAGCTAAGGAGCCCTCATGTCAGTAGAATTTCTAGACATTCCATTTGTTCAGGAAATACTTCTGCAGCACTCTGAGGTTCAAGATCCAGTTTAAGTATCAACAACAGAGAGGACGCACCATATGAAAAAGAAGCAGCACGCTATTTCCACTCAGCACAAGAAGAAAGTGCTTACTCCTGACAGCTTCAATTCTTCTGACCCACAGAGACAGAGGGAAAAAAGCCAGAGGGAGGGCCGGGTGCCATAATTTTATTCTTTTTAAGCCTATTATTTCCCAAACCCATACTTACTTTTACAAGCATTCCTCTTTTCTATAAACATGGAAAACATAGCTGTTAAATTGCAGTTCCTTGTCAACACTCTAAATGCCAGTAGAAACAACTAACTATGTGGATCTCTTATCTTTCTAAAACCTGTCATATATTCAGGAGCACCCCACATGTATCATAGGGATCTTAACTTGTTAAGGTCCAGTTTTTGTATTATATTTATCAGTTATTGATATACAACGAAGAATTAATGTTTTTAATGAGTTTGCTTCATCCTCATAAAAAACAACTCAAGTGGTATGTGTGTGTGTGTTGACAAATAGAGCCAATTTGCTCAGTACATTAAAATTCCATTTGGCTTTCAGTGCTTGAGAGTAATAATTAATGAGGAAATAGTCCTCACATTTTGATTTTAATAAGTTAACTTAAATTATATTTAGAGGAAGCCAGGATTTAGTGGTTTCAGTACTGGGATGATCTGAGGCTTACTGCAGAGTGCACCATTGGCTTGTCTACTGGCAGTACATGTGGGACAAAAAGTGTTCCCCAACCCCTGATTTACGATCTCTCATGGTAAGAGTCTGCAAGGAGATTCTTAAGAGCCCAAAGAGTCATCTCAAATAGCTTCAGAGACCTCCTTCTGAATCTGGATGTCCAAACTCCTTACAGCCCCATGGAGAGAGTTCACTCTCCTGACACACGATCAGGGTCTCTAGACAAGAAAATGGAATGTTTCAGTCTATGTTCTATATAGGATAATGTTGTATCAGAAGGAAAAAGAAGGGAAGAGGAAGAGTAGGAAGAAGGGATAAAGAAAAAAAAGAGAGAAGGGAGGAAGGAAAGAAGGAAGGGAGGAGGGACAGAAGGAAGAAGGAGGGAAGGAAGGTGGGAGAAACATTAAGTCATAAGTCAAGCAAAAACCTGAAGCTTTGGAAACATCCATTGTCCTAAACTATAAGGCTCCAAAAAACTGAAGAAAGGAAGTCTTTCATTAAAGATTAAAAACATATTGACTCTTTCTTCCAATGTGTTCCAGAAGTACTTGCACAATATTACAGCTGGTTGACTCTTCAATCTGTCTCTTTCACCCTCACTTGCCACCCAACAATCACCTAAAACCTTCTTAAAGATGAGGGGCAATTTCTATTTAACTCTGTAGTCCCATAAAATGATCAAGTGTTGATGCTTGACAAATATGTGCTCAAATAATGTACTGTTTGAAAGGAAAACTTGTTTGAAATGGTCAGGTGACAGCACCGGCAGCATCCCTAGGAAACATGAAACTGATTCCTCTGCCTTGGGCTAGTTTGGGAACAGATGACCTGGAATCTAGCTTGAATTCAACATTGACTGGCCGGGAGATTTTGGGTAAGTCATTTCATCATGTTGAATACAGAGAAGTTAGTGGTATCTTTAATATCTCACAGCCCAGAAGTGGCACAGATATAAAATGTTTTAGGTCACAATAATCAAAGGAATTTTTAAATCTTGTGGACATAGTCCAAGATAAAAAATAGAAATATTTGAGAATAATTAACATTTGTTAAAATAATATATTTGATAAGCTAAATAACACTCAGGAGAACCATTAGAAATAAAAGTAGACATTTATTGGCAATCATATGGGTCAGACACTGCTTCGAGCACTTAACAAGTTATGCATCAATTATTGCTCATGATATCCCCTGATAAAAGTGCCACAATCATCCATACTTCATATGCAAGGAAAATGAAGTATGTGGAGGTGAATTTATTGGCCCAAAATACTGGATCCCAACCCAGGCAAGGCAGCATTAGAACCCTTGCTTTTTAACACAACATTCTTTGCTACCTCTTTATAAGAAGGAAATCCAGATATGCAGCACAATTAATCATTTTTAAAAATAAATAGAAATGAATGACAACTAAATAGGATCTCTGTATGCTCAACACTCATTACTCCATTCATTGAACAAATTTGAGTTCAGCACTGTGCAAAGTGGGAGGTTAATTTGATAGGCAATAGAGAAAACTTGCACTTGGGGACTTTAGACTCTAGTGGTAAACACATATGTGAACTATTGCAGTGATAGTAAGTCTTTCAGGGGAGAAATACAAAATGAGAAAACAGGTTCAGGGGTAACTAAGAAACTCTAAAAATGCAGCCATAAAGCATTTTTTTTTTGACAGGCAGAGTGGACAATGAGAGAGAGAGACAGAGAGAAAGGTCTTCCTTTTACCGTTGGTTCACCCTCCAATGGCCGCCACTGCTGGCGTGCTGCGGCTGGCGCACCGCGCTGATCCGATGGCAGGAGCCAGGTACTTATCCTGGTCTCCCATGGGGTGCAGGGCCCAAGGACTTGGACCATTCTCCACTGCACTCCTGGGCTAGAGCAGAGAGCTGGCCTGGAAGAGGGGCAACCGGGACAGAATCTGGCGCCCCGACTGGGACTAGAACCCGGTGTGCCGGCGCCGTAAGGCGGAGGATTAGCCTAGTGAGCCGTGGCGCCGGCCTAGCCATAAAGCATTTTAATGGCAGAACCAGGGCAGGACCACTGGATACTAGATCTGCAGTTCACCAACTTTCCATTGCATCTATCACTACCTGTGTATTAGTAATAAGTAAAACGAACCTCAAATCCCAAGCTTTAGCATGCCTGTTCATTATTGGATTTCTGACTGTAACCCCAAACCTTTATTTCTTCCTGGAATTTGGCCTAATAACATATTTTTATAACAATACCCTGACAAATTGAAAATGTTGAACAGAGATGCTGCTGAAAACACTGAGCAGTGATCTAACTCTTAGAATTGACAAGACTTCACAGGAAGATCCGCATGGCCAGTCTAAGGACTCTGCAAGGCTGGGTGTACATTGGAAGCAGAATAAATTCTATGTCAAAACTAACTCATAGGCTGGCACCGCAGCTCACTAGGCTAATCCTCCGCTTGCAGCACCGGCACCCTGGGTTCTAGTCCCAGTCGGGGCACCGGGTTCTAGTCCCGGTCGGGGCACCGGATTCTGTCCCGGTTGCTCCTCTTCCAGTCCAGCTCTCTGCTGTGGCCCAGTAAGCAGTGGAGGATGGCCCAAGCACTTGGGCCCTGCACCCGCATGGAAGACCAGGAGGAAGTACTTGGCTCCTTCTTCGGATCAGCGCAGTGCGCCAGTCGTAGCAGCCATTTGGGGGGTAAACCAACGGAAGGAAGACCTTTCTCTCTCTCTCTCTCTCTCTCTCTCTCTCTCTCTCACTGTCTAACTCTGCCTGTCAAAAAAAAAAAAGACAAAAAAAAATAACTAACTTAACTAACTTATAGGGGCCAGCATTGTGGCACAGCAGGCTAAGCCACTGCTTGCTACACCCGCATCCCATATCAGAGTTCCAGTTTGAGTCTTGGATGCTCCACTTCCAAGTCATCTCCTTGCTAATGTGTCTGTGAAAGCAGTGGTAGACGGCTAAAGTATCTGAGCTCCTACCACTCAGGTCAGAAACCCAGAGGAGTTCTTAACTCCTGGCTTCAGCCAGCTCTGGCTATTGCAGACCTCTGGGGAGGCAACTACCTGATAGAAGATTTTCCTCCGCCTCTCACCCCTGTCACTCTGCTTTTCAAATAAAACACTTTTTAAAAATTAAATGTTATTTTTAATTTTTTATTTAAAGGCAGAGAGACAAAGACAGAGACAGACAGAGATATTTTCCATCTGCTGGTTCATTCCCCAAATTCCCAAAAATAGCCTAGGCTGACCCAGGCTGAAGGCCTTAGCTTGAACTCAATCTAGATTTCCCATATGGAGTCAGGGACTCAAGTACTTGAGCGTTCACCTGAAGCCTTATTTGGTGTGCAACAGGAAACTGGAAGTGGAAGCTAAGCTGGGACTTCAACCCACATACCCTGATACGTGATGCAGGCATCCCAAGTAGTAACTTCATCATTGAACCAAATGTGTACCCCATTATATTCTTAAAGCTCCTGTATTATGCTTTATAAATCTCTGCATTTCACTTGACACTCAGTGAATCTGTGCCTCTCTGTAGATATGCTGTCACCCAATAACCCAACCTGGTTCCTTCTCTCCCATCTCCTGTGTTCTTTGAAAACTTGATAAAACAGGATAATCCTTTTACCTGAAGAGCCTTAACTGCCTTGCCTACCTGAAGACTGTCTACTACCTTAAATTTCCCCTCTGCCCCATTGCAGCTACATTCTTCTCAAACAGGGGCTTTAGAAAGCAATGATGAAAATTACATTTTAATTGTTCTACATACTTATCTCTCACATGAGCCTATGAATTCCTTGAGGACAAGATGTTTACCTCCCACTTACCTCCATAGTCTCAGAGTGGCACATAATACATTTTATTTGCTAAGTAAATAATAAATAAATGTGTGTGATTGGCTTAGACAGAGTCATTGTATTTCAGATAAACATACCTAATGTAGAATCTCTTACTAATTTTAAAATTGTTTCTGTAAATAAAACTTCAGCCATCCAAACTGCAATCTCTCCAGCTAACTGTCTTAGGACTCTTTAAGGGAACCCAGAAAGCACATTAAAAGAGCAACCCAGGGGAACTTTAAAAGAACAACCATCACTGAATTTGAGAGAAGTGAACAACAGGGAACATGTTGTCTTCCCTGGGTAACAATTATTTCTAAACAGATGAGTTTAGAGACCAGCAAAAGAGGTAGAAAGAGTAACAAGTGGCTATACAATGCATACATAAACACATTCCACCACTGAGCCTGTGTTTCCATACCCCCATCAGAGGACACCCCCTCTGCTAGCATTGGTCCTTTGCATTTTGTTTATCATTGCTCTCATTGCTTTCCATTTAAGAGGCTACACAATATGAGAGTGTTGGCATCATTCTCACTCTTGTTCTTTCTTCATGAAAGGTAAAAGATCTACATATTTGGAACTCTATTAATAGAGAGGAAAAAAAGAGCTCTTTCCTGTGGTTTTGTTAATCTTGCTGCTGGATAAGATGTTAAAGGAAAGGTGATAATAGTCTCAGCTGATGGCTTTGTTTATAGGCCCCTGTCTCTAGAAAAAGACCACCTGCATTCTCACTGTATCAACACACAGCCCGAGCCTCATGAGGGAGGCGCGTGACCCTGAGCTGCAAATCTTTATCCTATATCCTATTACGAGCACTCTATTCAAGCGAGGCAGTGTGCTGAAACCTTTATTTGACTTGTTCAAAAATCCTAGATTGAGAGCTATGATGAAATCCTTCAAAAAACACATTTTTGCATAGCACAGAAAGCCTCCAATAATCCTTTCTTCCCTCTGAAATTAAAAGTATGTAAATCTCTGTGCGCCATCCAGGAAGTGGACAGGATCCTCTGTCCAGCCACACGGGGCCTCACAGGAGAAGCTGAGGCTGGCCACATTGTTTGACATGAGGGTTAGTTTTCAGATAGTGAAATTTCAGTTGCCAGGTGCCAGAGGCAATTTATCAGATGCTCATAAAATAAGATCAAAAAGCCCGCCCGTCCCCCCGTGCATCTGGGTTCTAGGAAGGCGCACTCAGAGTCTTCCATCCTTTAAACAGCTCTCACTTAAAGAGCTTGATGTTTATAATAACAAGAAAAGGAGAAAGGGGTCAGGTCAAATTCTGCCAAATAGCAGGTGTTGTTATAAGTTTTTGGTTTTCCTTTTTTTTTCTTCCCTTACGCAGTACTTTGGAGGAGCCACTGCAGTGGATTCCCTCCTCCTTGCATTTTTTTTAACATTTGTCAGCAGAAAATGTGATCTGAAAAACAGAAAATACAAGCCTTTGGCCATTTAAAATGTTTTAAGCTTTTCCATGAAAAATTTAATACACCAAATTAACTGAATCGAATAAAATGTTAACAATGTTGCATAAAGTGCAAAATAGTGCTGAGCACTATGATGGGCTTGTAATAATTTTGTTATAACAACTAATAAATAATAAAATCCTTGTATGTATGCAGGACACTTTTCTTCAACAAGGGATGAGGAAGCTCGCCTGGTGTCACAGAACACATAAGTGACAGAAGCACTTGGGCTCACAGCTTGGACCTCCAGACTCACCACTGGGCCTCCAAGCAGCAGAGCTAGGGGTCACAGCTCTACACAGAGTGCCCAGCGCCTCAGCGAAGCACTCGCTTCACTCCTTCCCATGGACTTGAAGTTATGGCAATTGAAAGCCAAGGTAGAGGTGGTCATTTAATTAAAAACTCCTTGCCTTACCTTACTATTTTTCAATGTTGTTAGCCAATGGTATGATTTTATGTTAGGACCAATGTAGGTTTTGCAGTTATCATATTTCCCTTTTAGCATTCGCTGTACAAAACCTTGAATCTAAAGCTGTTTCTTGCTAATGTTAGGCTTGCATTTTAAGGTACTGTCTTCTTCCTTGCTTCCAATGTCTTATCTTATCATTGTATCCTTCCCTTCACTTCCTTTCCCTTCCTTTTTTCTTTTCTCTATTTTTTCTTTCTTTTCTTTCACTTTTCTTTTTCATTCCTTTCTCTCCTCTCCTCCCCTCCCCTCCCCACTCCTCCCCTCTCCTCCCCTCCCCTCTCCTCCCCTTCTCTCTCCTCTCCTCTTCTGTTCTCTTCCTGTCTTCTCTCATTCTCTCTTTTTCTCTCCTTCACTTCCTCTTTCTTCCACTATGTATTTCACTCTATCCCTCTCTCTCTTCTTTCTCTGGATGGCTCAAACCTTGTTGATGAGTTTCTGTTGTTGCTGTTGTTTTGAGGGTCATTTTATATTTTGGCTTTTTGCTTTTTCCCTTTCTTTCCTTCTCTCTCCTGATATTTCCTCAGTGTATACTATTCTTTTGTTTAAAATTAATCCTACATTCTTGTACGTCTGTAGGCTTCCACGTTGAATTGTCTGAAACATGAAGGGAAGAACTTGGAATAAGCTTAGGGGTTTCATACATGAATAGAGGAGACCAGCCAGAGTTATGACAATCGGTACAGAAATAACACAGTTTCAGTGCCTTGCCTTGACCTTGAAAGAATATTGACCCTGGAAGCTTCATGTGTAGACAACATTTCAGATAGGTTTATGAGAGGAGAAAACAGTAGGTATTTGGCAACTTAAACATCCATCAGTAGGTTCCAATTTACTAAATAACAAAATATTACTTGCCAAGTGTATTGGACACAAGAGAAAATAAATCGAAGATAGCTTGTCAGACATTATCATCTGCTGGCCCAGCAACTCACACATGGGATCGTTAACTCATGTGTTTTGGGAGGAAGAAAACTTGGAGATTCTTAGGAAAGATGTTTTTCTTAGCCCAGAGCCTTTCCCAAATGTCCCAGTCCTTTGGCATCCTTTTAGAAACTGTATATCTTAGGGGCTTTGAGAACTACTCCCCGAAAATTCACACTAGTGGGGAAATGGCAGCTGAAGGCAAGATAGTACTGGATTTAAAGTCCAGGGATTCCCACTAAGTGGTTCAGAAAGGAATGGTGCAGGTGCCAGCATCTGTCATGCAGCCCATGGATGATCTCTTATCAGCAGGACAGCAGTGCAGGGAATCAGTTATTAGATGTCATGAGAGCCTACACCAGAGCCAGGTCACTGGGACCAGAAAAATGATCGTTTAGGATTCCTTGCTCCAGGACCTAATGGACGCAGGATTAGTGGCCATTCTGAAAATGTTTCATTTTCAAGTTCCCTAGAAATATAGAATAATTTAACTGTTCTTAACAGTTACCCTCCACATAGACAGATAAAATCAAAATTTCTATATAAGTCAAGAATCTTCGGGGAACACAGAATAGACTCCGAAATTTGAAAATTCAAGATGACTTTCATGATGTAGGATTTTGAGAATATCCAAAAATCTTTTCTATTGATCTCCATAACAAATGGCTTATAGAGCGATCTGGGTGACCTGATCAAGTCACTCATTCACATTCTGCATTTGCATAAGCCATAATCATTACTATCAGAAGTAATAAACTTCACTGCTTTATATTTCTTTGGTTTTCTATTGATTGTTGTTGAGTGGAATAACATTTTCAGAAAAACAAACATTTAAGTCCTAATCCCCACTACTTCAGCTTGTGACCTTATTTAAAAATAATTGCTTTTGAAATATATTCAAGTTAATATGAGATGATAGTAGGTGGGCCCTATATTCAATCACTGGAACCCCTTTAAGATCATGTGAAGACACAGGGACTCAGACATACACACAGATGGAAGATGGCTTTGTGAAGACAGAAGTAGAATTAGCGACATAACTTTAAGCCAAGCAATGCCCAGGATTCTCAGCAATCCCTAGACACAGTGAGAGGGCCATGGAACAGACCGTATCTCAGAGCTTTCAGACAGAACCAACCCTGCCAAAATCTAGAATTCAGACTTGCAGTCTCTGGAAATGTAAGTTTCTTTGGTGCTACATTATATTTGCAGCCCTTGGAAATCAATACCTAGACCAGGGGGCATACTATCAGTGATATATCTGATGTAACTTTTTAGTCAATTCTTGGGACAAATAGACTTCCAGATGGCATATCATGTCCTCATTTCCTGGGCAGTGGCTGTATGCTGTACCCTGAGCTTTTGCATATTTCCAAATCAATCCTTTCCACAACCAAACAAGAAGGGCATTATTGGCTCCATTTCATTGAACTTGAAACTGAGGTTCAGAAAAGGACATTAATATGCACAAAGCCACACCCCCTTGAAGCTGCCGAGCCATAATTTGGATATACTGCTATCTAAAAGAGAGCCACCAGCTCCTAGACATTATTGTAAAACATTCCATTGTATCAATCCAAAAGTGAGAAAGAAATATAGTGTATTTTCTTAGCCCATTCTCTTCATTTTATAGATAAAGTAACTGGAACCCCTGTACAGAAAATCAATGTTACTTCAGAACATACAAGCTACTCTATGATGCTGAAACAGGACTGATGTTACTCCTTCTTTTAGACCAAGACAAGGATGCTTGTTCTTACTGCATGGTTAACACCCTTCTGTGCCTCATGGATGCTATATTCTATGTGCCATATTTGGGGGGAGATTTGGGAAAATGTAAAGCACTTATAGAGATCTTTGGCCCATCTTTCTCAGACAGAGCCAGATACAGGCCAGATGGAGATAAACCATGATAAATGCTGGAAGGTCTTCACTGAATAATTACCTTGCCCTAGCCAATAGTTCTTTCTTTGCTTTCTGGCTTCAGACACTTTGATATTTCTATTCCAAAGTTGTGTCCATGACTGGCACAAGTAACCCCACAGCTTATTAGAGGAGTCACAGATATGCAAAGGGTTATCAGTGCAAAGACCAAGTCTCCATCACAACTACACTGTTTCAAAAGTGAGATGCCCTTGGCCCCTCTGGTGCCCTCAATGCTACCTAACAGTGATCCCCTTTTTGTCCAATGTACTTCCTTTCAAGGAAAAGTGTTAGAACAAGTTGAGGCAAGGATGGCCTAGAATGCTAAGAGGCCATGGTATTTTCTTCCAACTCAGCACGGTGCTTTCCTTAGGAAGACACAGGAAGGCACATGTGTCAAGTGTTAAGGAAGTTCCTGATGCAACGCTTTGACAGTGCAGCAACATTTCATGTTCCTTCCCCTATAGAGCAATCACTATTTCATGATCTTACAGATACTCTTAACATTGATGCATTAATCCCACTACAAGAAAATAAGTAAAAACATGCCATAATTAATAAGGACTTAAGCTTTGGTTTCAAATAGTTTTGGGTTTATTTGCTGTGTGGCCCTAGATGAGCTATTAACTTCTCTGAACATTAGTTTCCTCATTTGTAAAATGGGGATAGTATCAGCTCTAAGAGTTATTTTGAACATTAATTAAAATAACACATGTAAAAATACTTATCAATGTAACTAAAACACAGTATATATGTTTATTATTACTATAGATTGAAAATTGTTTAAAGCAAACAAAGCTTTTTAAGATTTATATTTAGTTATTTATTTTTATTTGAAAGAAGAAAGACAGAGACAGAGAGGGACACAGAAAGGAAGATCTCCCATGTCAGATTCACTTCCCAAATGCCTGCAACAACTGGAGCTGACCAGGCTGGACCCAGTAGGAGGGAACTCAATCCAGGTCTGCTACATGTGTGTCAGGAACCCAAGCACTTAAGCCATCATCTGCTGACATATTAACAAGAACCTGGAATCAGGAGTAGAGTTGGAACTTGGAACTCAGCCACTTGAATAAGGGAGGTATGCATCCAAAGCATTGTCTCAATCAATTAATTGAACGTCCTCCCCAAAAATTATTTTATGAAAAAATATTCATCTGGTATTATATGTCTGAAAATAGGAGAATGTGGAAACAACCCATTGGCCCAAAGTATGGGATTACTTGTAAGCATTTTGTGTCAACACCACACATCTTATTTTTTTTTAACTTCAAAAAAATTTTTAATTGACACATTGTAATTGTACATATTTGCAAGAGAAAATATGATTATCTGGAGATACAAGATCAAACAAAACTTGACTTTAACGATCTCAGAGATTGCTTGAGGAGATGACCACAGAAACAAACAAGAGGTATAAGAGGAATGATATAGGGTCCAGAAAGATGCACCAAAAGGTTATTACTTGTGGATGAAAAGATGCTTTAAGGAGGGAACAGATTATGTCTCCGTTGAAGGCAGTTAATGCCTAGTAGCCCAGTCATTCCCCATTCCTTGTAGTAATCCACACATAACTCTTTTAGCAGTACTCATTAGGTGGCACATAATAATTTCTTTTTGTTGTTGTTGCTCTAAATCAGGGACATTTTCAGTTTAAAAGTTTGTAAAGTAATTTCTCCACTGTTATATAATGATTTCAAATTTTCCTGAGCTCAAAAAGTTAAATAATCTAAAATATATTGAATTTAATGCATTTCTATATAATCTTCACTGAAATTAATTATATAATTATATATAGATTGTCCTAAAGAATGTAAGAATTAAAGAAATTTCCTTAACTGTGACCTCTGTCACAGCTAGGGAAAAAGCAGCAGCACATTCAATTGAATGGACTCCATTTTGTTCCATTTTGGGTTGTACTCTGTATAGCACAAAATATAAAAAGACACATTAATAACAATTTCTATTATTAAGAGCATTTAAATAATGCAATAATCAAGTAGATTTATTGTAAATTTTACTTAGATCCTGTTTGGGTTTAATGCCAGGAAAGCTCCCCTCTCTTACTCAGTGTAGATGGTTTTAACTTCAGTAAATATACTAAAACTGATAGTAAGATACAAGCTAGCATTATGTCTGCAGAATTGATAAGGAAATTATTCTCACTAAAACAAAGCCAAAAGAAAAAGATAAAAAGGAGATGGTACACTTTATTCTTTATATTTTTAGATGACAATTAAAGTACTTGGGATTAATTGTCAACCATTTGAGCAACTTCATTTGTTTTCTACAAAGCCAAGTTATCTTAGGAATTCTCCACTCCAAAATGAGATTGTAGTCTCCATCCAAAGTGTGAAATCTGTGTTTAAAACACACACCCAAGTCAAGATACAAGTTATAAACCAGCAACATACATAAAAGCAGAGAGAGAAAACTGATTGCTAAATATTTTCACCAGTCTCTGTGACTTTACTTTGATGTTACAAACCATTGTCTAGAGGAGAAGAATACAACTCTTTTTCCTTAATTTTCTTTAACTTTGTGTATTTCTAGTATTAACGTGAATGAGTAAAGACACACACACACACACATGAAAATATACTCTGATTTGTGAGCTGACATTCTACTCTTCAGCATATCAAATTCAATGATTTCCAATACTGTCTGACTATACCACATCAAACTGCACATCCGCAAGAAGATTATCAGAAAGCTTATATGAAAATGTCAACTTGATAGCAGTCAGTAGAAGGATAGTAAAAAGTTGTATGTGTGTAATGGGTTGAAATGCAGTATCTAAAGAGACAGTGCCCTCTCCTACATTGCAAACCAAAGAATGAAACTTGTGAAAATTTGTGCTTAATTTCTGGGATCTATTTCTATCCTTCCTGAAATGTAAAAATACCAGATTGACAAAACTTCATCCCAGTACAAAAACAAGCACATAATAAATGTGAATGCATTTTAAGCAGAATGCAACAAGGAAGCTTACAAGCAGTAAGGAGTCTTTCAATTCACAAATCTAAACCTTCTTATTATTTAGTCTTGAAATCTTTGGTTAGTCTATTTTTCATTTATTAATGTTATTATTAAGACGCTTTTTCTTCTCTTTTAAAGTCTATAAATAACTATTCGTGACCCACTGTGTTCCAGGTGTGTACTGGGGACCACAGACAGAAATATATATGAGGGTACCACAAAAAATACCTGGAAAAATGAAATTGAAAGATAAGTTCATGTAAAAAAAAAAGATTCAGAATCTTGGCATATGACAAGTTTTCTAAAAATTCATTGAAAGCAAGCATTATGAAAAAACTATGCATGAAACTAAAATTTTTGGCACAAAAATAAACATCTTTTAATTCTATTTTCCATGAACTTTTTGAAGTATGTATCATCTATCTATATCCATAGCTATATCTATATCATAACAACATCTCTATCTTCAAGAAACTCAGTTGATCAGGAGGACAATTAAGCAAACTGGCATTTTAAGCCACACTTTATATATTAGCCTCTAGTAATATCACCCAAAGGAGTGGACCAAAATTAGAACTTCTTCCTCGCTTGGCCTCTGCCTTACTGATTCAATTAGCTTAGAAAGTTGCTGAAACACTTACCCCCTTCTCCATATTTTCCTAAGCATAATGGAACAATTTAATCCTCACTCTATAAAAGGTTGTGCAAGATCTGATGTACTCCTGAGAAAAGTAAAGCCTAAAAGGCAACATGTAGCCACCCAGAAGGAATGCTTTCAGGATTGGGTCATGTTTTTATTCTTACAATGCACCATTTAAGAGCTACTGTGGTTTTCTGAAGTTCCATTTGTGGGGCATTAAACATGTGGGCGTTCTTTTTTATATTGCATTATGCTGCATTATACTACTGTTTTGCGAAGTTTTTACATTCTCCTTCTTAAAATCAAAGGTATCTATATTTGAAGGTAAAATGTTCATGGTACTGTTTCTCTCTTTTAATGTTCAGCTACTTCCAAGATGGAGCAAAGTAATCTCACAATTATATAAAACCAGCCAACTATCCACAGTGAAATTTACTGAAAATACATGATTTTGATAAGAAATTCATAATAAAGCTGATTGATCAGGATACTACTTACAAAGCTTAACTAAACCTGACATTCCTATTAGCTACTTGTTTATAAAAAATTTGGACTTTTTTATAGGATTAAAGACTTAATATGAGAATTATGCTTGAAAGAATGGTTTGACAAGTTTGCCATTTCAGATCTCATTTAAATAATATCAGCTAAAAGTATGTTTGTTTAAAAAGTCAAGATGAAATTTGATACTTCAGCTGCTCTCCTACTCTTCGTGTTGCACAAATTATATAACCCAAGTGTCCTTGTAAAACAACAAAAACTAGAGCTAGAAGAAAACTTGGAAATCAAGCAGAACTAAATCATTTTACAAGTGATAAAACTGGAGTTCAAACAGATTAAGTAACTGGCCCAAGGTCACAAATCTAGGTCTTAGTCAAGCCAGGGCAAAAGCCCAGGTTAATGACTCCAAGCACAATTACCTTAATGGGTACCAGAGCACAATGATTGATTTATATGAATAGCATAGCACCCTTCCAGGCTTCTTTATAGAGGAACAGGCAGCAGAATAGAGTCAGGTCTCCATCCACAATCTACTACCACTCCCCAGTGTAAAGAACAATCCCTGGAGTACATGATTCAAGAGACACCATGTCTTGAAACCAAATGGGAAGCTTCTGGACCTTCATGCAGGAGGAATTAATGCATTGTCCAAGGCTGTCTTCTCTCAAACAGGGATGAAATTAAGTCAGGTGTCTTTTGAAGTTTGACTTGTTGTCTGATCTTTTCACCCAGAGTGAATCCTTATCATGTACTCAGGCTATCTCCAGTTTCCCTAAAACATATGCACACTATACAGAAGCCCATACCAGAATCGACTATGGAATGGGGGTTTGCAGAGATGGAACAAAGCAGGATAGGATGCAAACCCTGCATTGTTGTCATCAGGCTGTATTCTATGACATATTCTAAGATTGCATTAGAGCATTCTATACCATAAGCACAAGGTCTTACCTTAGAATGTGAGTTGTAGTCAACTTAGCTGTCTGGGAATAAATTCTACTGATGATGACCCAGCCGTCCCTTTCTACACCCCCTACAATGCATCCTTCATTCCAGTCAGACTGTGCTTCGTCCTCCACACAGTGCCTATGTATGAAGGAATTTTTAAAGTACGCAGAGATCACATTTCAGTTAAATTTCAACACTTAAGAATAACTGTGAATTAATTACAGAATTAAACCAGTCATATTAAGTAGAACAGACAAAGAAACTACTAAGAGGGATAATGTATTAAGTTGTTCATTAACAGTCAGGGCTATGCTGATCAAGTCACCGTTTCCCATAGTGTCCATTCCACTTCAACAGGTTTCCTTTTTGGTGTTCAGTCAGTTGTCACCAATCAGGGAGAACATATGGTATTTGTCCCTTTGGGACTGGCTTATTTCACTCAGCATGATGTGTTCCAGATTCCTCCATTTTGTTGCAAATGACTGGATTTCGTTGTTTCTTACTGCGGTATAGTATTCTAAAGAGTACATATCCCATAATTTCTTTATCCAGTCTACCGTTGATGGGCATTTAGGTTGGTTCCAGGTCTTAGCTATTGTGAATTGTGCTGCAATAAACATTAGGCTGCAGACTGCTTTTTTGTTTGCCAATTTAAATTCCTTTGGGTAAATTCCAAGGAGTGGGATGGCTGGGTCGAACGGTAGGGTTATCTTCAGGTTCCTGAGGGATCTCCAGACTGACTTCCATAGTGGCTTGACCAGCTTGCATTCCCACCAACAGTGGGTTAGTGTCCCTTTTTCCCCACATCCTCGCCAGCATCTGTTGTTGGTGGATTTCTGAATGTGAGCCATTCTAACCGGGGTGAGGTGAAACCTCAATGTGGTTTTGATTTGCATTTCCCTGATTGCTAATGACCTTGAACATTTTTTCATGTGCCTGTTGGCCATTTGGATTTCCTCTTTTGAAAAATGTCTATTGAGGTCCTTGGCCCATCTGCTAATTGGGTTGTTGGTTTTGTTTTTGTGGAGTTTCTTGATCTCCTTGTAGATTCTGGTTATTAACCCTTTATCTGTTGCATAGTTTGCAAATATTTTTTCCCATTCTGTCGGTTGTCTCTTCACTCTCCTGACTGTTTCTTTTGCAGTACAGAAACTTCTCAATTTGATGCAATCCCAATAGTTAATTTTGGCTTTGACTGCCTGTGCCTCCCGGGTCTTTTCCAGAAACTCTTTGCCTGTGCCAATATCTTGAAGGGTTTCTCCAATGTTCTCTAGTAACTTGATGGTGTCAGGTCGTAGATTTAGGTCTTTAATCCATGTTGAGTGGATTTTTGTGTAAGGTGTAAGGTAGGGGTCTTGCTTCATGATTCTGCAGGTGGAAATCCAATTTTCCCAGCACCATTTATTGAATAGACTGTCCTTGCTCCAGGAATTAGTTTTAGATCCTTGATCGAATATAAGTTGGCTGTAGATGTTTGGGTTGATTTCTGGTGTTTCAATTCTGTTCCATTGGTCTATCCATCTGTTTCTGTACCAGTACCATGCTGTTTTGATTACAACTGCCCTGTAGTATGTCCTGAAATCTGGTATTGTGATGCCTCCGGCTTTGTTTTTGTTGTACAAGATTGCTTTAGTTATTCGAGGTCTCTTGTGCCTCCATATAAATTTCAGCACCAATTTTTCCAGATCTGAGAAGAAGGTCTTCGGTATCTTGATTGGTATTGCATTGAATTTATAAATTACTTTTGGGAGAATGGACATTTTGATGATATTGATTCTTCCAATCCATGAGCATGGAAGATTTTTCCATTTCTTGGTATCCTCTTCTATTTCTTTCTTTAAGGTTTTGTAATTTTCATCGTAGAGATCTTTAACGTCCTTGGTTAAGTTTATTCCAAGGTATTTGATTGTTTTTGTAGCTATTGTGAATGGGATTGATCTTAGAAGTTCTTCCTCAGCCATGGCATTGTCTGTGTATACAAAGGCTGTTGATTTTTGTGCATTGATTTTATACCCTGCTACTTTGCCAAACTCTTCTATGAGTTCCAATAGTCTCTTAGTAGAGTTCTTTGGGTCCCCTAAATAAAGAATCATGTCATCTGCAAAGAGGGATAGTTTGAGTTCTTCCTTCCCAATTTGTATCCCTTTAATTTCTTTTTCTTGCCTAATAGCTCTGGCTAGAACCTCCAGAACTATATTGAATAGCAGTGGTGAGAGTGGACATCCCTGTCTGGTCCAAGATCTCAGTGGAAATGCTTCCAACTTTTCCCCATTCAATAGGATGTTGGCTGTGGGTTTGTGATCCCTGTTAAACATAAGAGTGGGAATGAGAGAGGGAAGAGATGTATAATTTGGGACATGCTCAAGCTGACTTGCCCCAAATGGTAGAGTTAGAAACATACCAGGGTACTCCAATTTAATCCCATCAAGGTGGCATGTACCAATGCCATCTCACTAGTCCAAGTGATCAATTTCAGTTCACAATTGATCATAATGAAAGGACTAAGAGTCAAAGGGAGCACATAAGCAAGTCTAGTACCTGCTAACACTAACCAAAGAATAAATAAAGGGGAGAGTGATCCAACATGGGAAGTGAGATACTCAGCAGACTCATAGAATGGCAGATGTCCTAAATAGCACTCTGGCCTCAGAATAAGCCCTAAAGGCATTCGGATCTGGCAGAAAAGCCCATGAGAGTATTTCAGGCATGGAAAGCCAAGACACTCTGCCAAAAGATCTCTGTGAGTGAGATCTCAGTGGAAAGAACAGGTCTTCAAAGAAGGAGGTACCTTTCTCTGAAGGGAGGAGAGAACCTCCACTTTGACTATGACCTTGTCTAAACAAGATAAGAATCGGAGAACTCAGAGGGCTTCCATAGCCTTGGAAACTTATGACTGGAGCATAGGGAGATTACTGATGCCATAGACAGGAGTGTCAATTGGTAAAGTCAACAACAGGAGTCACTGTGCACTTACTCCTCATGTAGGATCTCTGTCCTTAATGTGCTGTGCATTGAAATTTAATGCTATAACGAGTACTCAAACAGTATATTTCACTTTGTGTTTCTATGGGGGTGCAAACTGTTGAAATCTTTACTTAATGCATACTAAACTGATCCTCTGTAAAAAAAAAAAAAAAAAAAAAAAAAAAGAAACTATCAACTCCCAACTTGACTCTCACTGGGATTAAACATGACAATAGGTCTGATCTGATTTCATCATCATTAAAAAAAAATCATCTATTATTTTTCACTTTATGTTTCTGTGTGGGAGCAAACTGTTGAAATCCTTACTTAATGTATACTAAGCTGATCTTCTGTATATTAAGATAATCGAAAATGAATCTTGATGTGAATGGAAGGGGAGAGGGAGTGGGAAAGGGGAGGGTTGTGGGTGGGAGGGACGGTATGAGGGGAAGCCATTGTAATCCATTATTCGTACTTTGGAAACTTATATTCATTAAATAAATTAAAAAAAAAGTAATGATAAAAAAAAATAATAAAGTACGCAGAGATGAAATTAAAAGGTAAGTTTGCCGGCGCTGCGGCTCACTAGGCTAATCCTCCACCTTGTGGCGCTGGTACACCGGGTTCTAGTCCCAGTCGGGGCACCGGATTCTGTCCCGGTTGCCCCTCTTCCAGGCCGGCTCTCTGCTGTGGCCAGGGAGTGCAGTGGAGGATGGCCCAATTACTTGGGCCCTGCACCCCATGGGAGACCAGGAGAAGTACCTGGCTCCTGCCATCGGATCAGCGCGGTGCGCCAGCCACAGCGCGCCGGCCGCGGCGGCCATTGGAGGGTGAACCAACGGCAAAAAGGAAGACCTTTCTCTCTGTCTCTCTCTCTCACTGTCCATTCTGCCTGTCAAAAAATAAAAAAAAAAGGTAAGTTTATTTTGATACCAAGAGATTTTGAAATCCACGCAAAACTTTTTCAAAATATGTATTTTGAAGATCCCTTGTATATTCCCATTTTCACACCTTTGTTCAAAGTATGTTTTGCTAGAATTCCTTCCCTTTGTCATATTCATTAACAAAAACACATACTTCCTATGAAATCATTTTTATATCTGTCTTCCTCCATGTGGTTGTCCCAATCAATAAATCTAACATAGGGGCCGGCATTGTGGTGCAGCAGGTAGCAGGTGTAGTGGGCTCCAGTTCAAATCCTGGCTGCTCCTCTTCCCATCAGCTCTCTGCTATGGCCTGGGAAAGCTGTAGAAGATGGCCCAGGTCCTTGGGCACCTGCACCCACATGGGGAACCCAGAAGAAGCTCCTGGCTCCTGGCTCCTGGCTCCGGATTGGCGCAGCTCCAGCTGCTGTGGCCAACTGGGGAGTGAAACATTGGATGGAAGACCTCTCTCTCTCTCTCTCTCTGCCTTTACTCCCTCTGTGTAATTCTGACTTTCAAATAAATAATAAAATAAATCTTTAAACTAACTAAATAAATGAATCTAACATAATCTCTAGGCTTTTGTCCTGCAGTATTTTCTTTGTTCTCCTTGGTCATATTTAATGTCTTTTCGTTTATTTTGCACAATAATTCCCAAAGGAGAGTTTTCTGATTAGCCCATGCAAGGCTGAATCTGATTCATCTTGCACAACAATTGCACATGGTCTCAATAAACATTTGCTGAGTTGATGTTGTCAACATACACACTACAACCATAGAAGCCCTAGTGTTATTAATTGCTGATGCTAATCTTAGCATTCCTGGTACAGTAGCGATTCCACTTCATTCTCCAGCTCATCTTGTCCCATCCTTCTTCTTCTTCTTCGTATTTGTATTCTTACTCTGATCTTAATCAAGAGCTTTAAAAAATATTGCTTATAAAACTTGTCAACATACATGGGCAGGCTTGGCTGCTGTATGAAATCTACAGGTCTTGGCTCCATTTGGTACTACATGAGATAGCATCTATCCTCTTAAATCACCCAAGATTCTCAGCAGTGGAGAAAATCTCTGGCCATGCTTCTTTCTGCCATGGCATAAATTACCCCTGATCGTTAAGACATAAAATAAAGTAACCTTAAAAAATGCAGGAAGCTATAAATTATCCTAGAAATGTTTTAATGTCTCACTATCAGTTTTTCCTTGATCACAATCAAAGTGTATCCCATTTAAAGAACCTCTTACGGATTTCTTCTCTAGCAGAATGCCTTGTTGCAAATGAGAGTCTCGGATGGAGCAAAAACCATCTATGCTTTTTACTGCAACACCTTAAAAGTATATATTTCCCTTTCTCAATTAATTGTGAGCCTCCATGAGTTCATGTTATTCTTCTGAGTAGAAGAATGTTGAGAAAAAATAGAATTTCACATACCAATACTTTATCACAAAATATTATTGTGTAAAACTCTCTAAACAACCCTTCTAATACAGCTGTTCAAACATCTGGATGATGCCATCACAGAAATTCTCCCTAAGAGCATCTCCCTTGGAGCAAATCCTACACAGATTTTGTTATAACTGATGGCAGTAGACACACTAGTTCTCCAAGTCAAAATCTCTAGGTTGCTGACCACTGCATGATCCAAGAAGTGCTTGAAGAGTATCCTGTTAGGAAGCACCCATTTACAGGGTCAACAAAATTTATTTACCCACAAACAAAGCAACATATTCAAAGAAATATATTACTTCTCATGTTAATAATGCAATATATTTACATGCATGTGAACATTTATTGACAAATACATTTTTACTTATATGCACTCAGAAATATCCACCTCCCAACAGTCAAACCACCTACAGTGTCGTGCAGCCTGTATGAGAACTTTACTGTAAAACTAAGGATCACATTTCTATATGGTTTTAAAAACTATGTATGAAATATTTGGGTACCCTCTAAAGTACTTGGTTTATATTGTTATAAAAGGAAGAAAAATAAGCAAGACGTCTGTTACAAAAGCCCAGGTTTTAAGGCATTGCAAACACACATATTTCTACAAACTCAACATAAGTGGGTCCCGAGCATTTTGAACAAAGCACAGAATGTGAGAACTCTGAAGGGAGAGATTAAGTCCACTTAGGACTGCACTTGTAGTACCAAGCCCAGACCTTGCACACAGTTGGTGCTCAATAAATATTTACAAGTTATATAAACAAATGAACACCAGAAGCGACAGTGTAATACAATGGGAAGAGTAAATTGATGATTACATCATGACTTCAACACTTCCTGGCTGCAAAATTTGGTCAGGCCATAATTATGATGTGGTTCACAACTTGGTCAATGACTTGGACTCTCTGATCCCAACTTCCTGATGTGATACAACAGTGATCCTCAAGTATGGTTGTTAGAGCCAAGTATGGAAGCACATAAAACCTTCTCATAACAAAATGATATGCGGCTGGCGCCGTGGCTCAATAGGCTAATCCTCTGCCTTGTGGCGCCGGCACACCAGGTTCTAGTCCCGGTCGGGGCGCCGGATTCTGTCCTGGTTGCCCCTCTTCCAGGCCAGCCCTCTGCTGTGGCCCAGGAGTGCAGTGGAGGATGGTCTAAGTCCTTGGGCCCTGCACCCCATGGGAGACCAGGAGAAATACCTGGCTCCTGCCATCGGATCAGCACGGTGCGCCGGCAGCAGCGCGCCAGCCGCGGCGGCCATTGGAGGGTGAACCAATGGCAAAAGGAAGACCTTTCTCTCTGTCTCTCTCTCTCACTGTCCACTCTGACAAAAACAAAAATAAAAAAAAATGATATGCATGTACAGAGTACAACCACTGTGCTAAACCATTTCTATGTGTTAGTCTCTTAATTCTCATAGCACCTTTCCAATAGGTGCCGGTATCTTTATATTATAAAAAGAATTGTATATATAAGTCCCTCCTTCATCTGTTGGTTTTAATGATTTATGTCAGTAGTTAGAAGTGGGTCTTTACCCTTTAGTCAAATTCTTACATGTGGGCAGAAAGTAGATAAACCAGTTCTTGAAGTAAATCAGAATGTGTGTAAAAATGCTTTGGAAATATATGAAGGCACACCCAATGGAAGACACTATTGTTGAATGGTTCCATATCCAGTTCAGAAGAATTGAAATAGTTGTTAAGCATATTTTTCTGGTTCTGAAATTTTATGTGATATTCAGGTTTCACTTACAGTGTGTTACAAAGCATGGAAGGACAATAAAGTGGCAGTAGTGAGAAGCTCAAATAATATGAAATCACTCTTTCCTACAGTCCTGGGAATAAGAAAGAAAAGGAAACTCAAGAACTTAAATATTGTGCCAGAAATTCCATTTTAGAAGGAGGATACTGTCTTCAAAGTAGCCAATGCCTCCCACTTCTCTCTGTTTTGATATACAGCCCATTACCAACTTCGTTACAACAACTTCTCATACTGTGCAATCAACCTAAGGATCTGACCCCAATGAATTCTGGGGGTAGGCCACATCTCCCAGGGCAAGCAAGAAAAGGACATTTCATTTTTATGGTAGCATGAGAAAAAATGTCATCTAAAGGAGCCTAAAGGGAAAGGCTAAAGAAGTCAAACATTATAAATGAACATTCCTTCTTCTTCAATGTCTTTGAGGGAAAAGGAAAGAATTTGGGGCCAGATAAGGAGCCCAGGCCAGAGGTACTATAGCATTTTACAGCTTGAGGTCACCAGGAGGGTGACAGAGGGAGGCCAGAATGAAGGAGTGGAGCAAGTGCTAGGCCAAGAAGTGTGAGGGAAATGTGTGGGGTTAGTCCTTGGAGGCTGTAGGGTGAGAATAGGGAGACGAAAAAGGGGAGGTAGTAAGAGAAGGTAGCTGCTTTGAGAATATCAGATTTCTTTCCAGGAACAATGGATCCACAAGTGCAATGACAGACTCTAAATCAAGAAAGAACTAGAAATAGTAGGATATTCCAGAGGGAGACTGCTACCAAGAGTCCTCTTTCTTTAGGCAAGATATGTTAGTTAGGTCAGATTGCTCCACCCTTGGAATGCAATACATCCACAATCTCAGGAGATATACAGCAAAAAAAAAAAAAAAAAAAAAATTAGAGGAATTGCAAATTTGAGTTTGACTGAAGAGCAGAAAAATGCAACTTTCGAGATTTGAGAATGGGGCTGTGGGGATGACAAAGAAGTTGTGAAATTATAACTGACGAGTTGTGCCATTTATCCAGGAGTTCATGAAAACTCCCAGAAGGGACCATGTAACGGAGTGGGCTGTGGTGATCCAGCACTGCATCCACCAATCTCTGAGTGCAAGAGGAATTCAGAAAATTCCAGAGGAGAGCATAATGAGGCTACAAACTGGGACCAGGGGACTCCATCAGAGTCACATCCTTCATGAAACGTTCAAGGCCCTGGAAAGTTTCTGAGTCTGTTTTTCTCATCTAGCCGAGAGAGTGGAGTTGCAGCATGACAGTTCTGGTATTCGGCTGAGAAGAATAAACGCTTCTTTCCTCTCTCCAGCTCCCAGGATTCAGTAAGTCTCACTAGTACTTTCAGCACAAATCCTAGGGTGCTTGTTATTTATGTTCAAACTTTCAAGCTCTTTAAAATGCGTGCTTTCCCATAGGATCCAAACAGGGGTCCCTATTTCTTCCTTAGTTCATGATGCCCAGTCACAAATATCTAAAGCAGAAGCAGGAGCAACAGGAATACAGGGCTGGAGCATCTTGTCTACATAATATTGTCTGTGTAAACACCCATCCCAGAGTTCTGGATATGGTTGGTTTTCTGAGAACCACAGTGAGAACTGTTCATTTTTAAATTCTTAAATTAATTTATTTTTATTTTATTTGAAAGGCAGAGGGAGACACACACACACGGGAGTGGAGGGGGCTGAGAGAGAGAGAGAGATTTTCCACCCACTGGTTTACTTCCCAAAAACCTGCAATGGCATGTGCTGGACCAAGCCAAAACCAGGAGCCCAAAGATCCACCTGGGTTTCCCACGTGAGTGGCAAGGACCCTAACACTTAAGCCATTACTTGCTGCCTCTCAATATGTGCATTAACTGGAAGCTGGAATTGGAAGTGGAGTTGAGACTCAAACACAGGCACTCTGATGTGGGAGCATCCCGAATGGTGTCTTAACTGCTACACTACAAGATTATCCCTACAATGATAACCTTAAGGAAAATACTGAGAAGGCTAGCATGTTTAGATTCCCAACGCTAGCCTAGGTTATGTCCCCCCAGTAATCCTCTGAGGGATTCTAGATATATTTAAGATCCACGTTTTACAAAGGAAAAGGCTCTGGTAATTAATTTGCTGAAGATCATAGAACAAAATCGTATTCTAAAAGATTCATACAAGAGCTAAAGACATCAACTGTTTGGTGAAACTTGCTGATCACCTTCCGAGTGTGAAAGTGGATATGCAAGACTGTGGAATAGAATGTGCTCTTGGACTTTCCTGATTGTCATTTCTTCAGAGGAAAGCTTCCTTGATTTCCTAGGCACTTTCTTCCGAGCTACAGAGTAGTGCACATTCATCCACATTGATCCATAGGACACTGCTATAATTATTTGTTTAAATATCTGTTTTTCTGCTTGTGTCTGAGTCCCTGAAGAGAAGTGACTGTATTTTTTACTCTAGAATTCTCAAAATCTAGCATAGGACTTAACACATCCTAATTACTCCACTAATTGTTTAAATTAAAAAAAAAATAAAATCAGTTTCTTGTTAAGCATTTATTGTGCTTCTATTATGACAGACTCCTCTGCTAAGCATGGCCAGTAATAAACTGAACCAGTCTTGGGTCCTGCCTTCAAGGTCTTTGCAATGTATTGAAAAATAAAATGAGTAAATGTCAAATTTCAATAGAGAATAAAAAGATTTTTAATTTTTATTTATTTTCATCTACTTGAAAGGCAGGGCAACAGAGAGAGTGAGATCTTCCATTGGCTAATTCACTTCACAAATGCCTACAGCAGCCAGGCCTGGACCCTGGTGGGAAGCCGGGAACCAGGAACCAGGAGCGCCATCTGCTCTCTCATGTAAGTTTCAGGGACCCAAGCACTTGCACTATCATCTTCTGCCTCCCACAGTCCAGCAGGAGACTGGATGGGAAGTGGAGTAACCAAGATTCAAACTGGCACTCCAATATGGCATATGGTTTTCCCAAGTTGCAGTAACCCATTGCACCACAAAGTTTGCAGATTTCAGGAGAGTAATGAATTAGCATAACCTTGCTTGAAGTTGTCAGTGAAGGCTTTCTGATGCCTGCGTTGAAGGATACTCTATAATCATCTAGGCACCATGGACAGCGTGGGTATATGACAGAGAAAATGGCACATTTGGGCACTTCCAGGTAACATCAATGTAGCACAGGTTATGAGTGGGTCCAATGGGAAATAATTCTGAAAATGAAACCAGAAGTCAGACGTAAAGGGCAGAGAATGTTCAACATTGAATTGTGTTGCAAGCAAGCAATACAGTCATGCTATCAAAGAACTTATTTCTTATTCAAGTGAGTTGGTAAAAAGAAAAATGGCACTCAAATGTTGGGAGGAGATAAATCTGAAGCCCTCTCAGAAATGCAGAGCAGGTTACAGCAGCAGCAAGGTAGCCAGGAGCCCACTGGAGGGCAGGAAGGAGAAGAGCAGATTTCCCAAAGTGGCTGAGAGAGTAATTTCAGAGTCACACAGAACTATATACAGATTTCAACTCTTGCACATGGTGCTTGGACAACCTATTTAAATGTTCTATGCCTTTGTTTTCCTTTTGGTGCCCTAAGAAAAATATCAGAGACTATGTAAGATGGATGTGAGGATTATAAATGAGACAATATGTACATGCAAATGTTCAACTAGAAATAAAGGTAAGAGGTTCCCTTATGTTGACTAGACTTAGCTAAATAGCAGATACTGAATACAGGTATCTTTATCTTTCCTTCCATGGGAAAATTTTGTTACCTCACTTACTCCTCATGTGAGTCTCACAAAGCACTGTCAGAGAACTCAGGATACAAAAAAGAAACACACTCCTTTATATTACCAACACCTGCCATCCTCCTGTTCAAATTGCTTTTGGCTTTGTGTGAACCACTTCCTGGGATTGTATACCTGATGACTGGATTGAGGACCGCAGTTGGCTGTTAAGCCCATCATGCCTCACTAAGAACCACTCCAAGTTACCTGCTCACACTCTGTGAAGGTCTGCTCACTGCTTACCCTGAATTTAGGCTTCACACCTCGAACAACTGTTGTCAATCATCTGAATGAACTGGAGAGCCATCAGTCATACTAGTAAGACAGTTTCAGGAGTTTCAGTCCTATTCAACTGTTGTTCCTCAGAAGAAATAATCAAGTTCACCCGTTTACTCCCTTCACATTGCCCAGCCCATCATTTTCTCTCTTTTTCAGTTTATTTTCTTTCAATCACTTTAAAACTAACAGGAAATTAAGTGGTGTTCTTGTTTCTTCAGCTCAGCTGCCCTAACTTGTGTGATGCAGTAAGCTCTCTGCACAGTGCCTGTGCTTTCTTCTAGATGTGCTGACAGGGCAGGCTGGTACTTGGTGGGCACCCCTGGCCTAGAGACCTGCAAGGAGGGGAGTCTCCATTTCTCACAAGTCTCCAGGAGGCTAATCTTGATGCCCTGTGGGTAATCATGTCTGGGAAGAGAGATGAAGTAGAATAAAGAGATGGTCACATCCTTTAATAGCCAGTCTATGGCTCTCCTCCACCACACCGAATCTTGAGCATTTCTTTTCTTTGTGCCTACGGTAGCAAACTTGAACAAGCCAGTGTGCTGTTTCAGCGCACAGTAACTTGTAAAGACGGGCATACAGTAAGAGAAATCCCAGCCCTCCTATAATACTTGACAATTATTACAAAATGTAGTTTAAGGTGTTAAAAGGTATTGAAATGTAAAGATGTCAAAATACAGATGCATCAAGAAGACAGTAAGTATAACACACATGCATGACTTCCTTGAATCACCAGTTATTCTGGAGGATGCTTTCCTTCATAATACACAATATTATCACATGACACTATTATCCAGATTTCACATATGAATAAATTAAGGCTGCTAGTTTAAGACTTCTTCACCCACGTATTTAAGGAAAAACTACAGCTTAGGTTGTTGAGTCTTTGCATTCTACAGATGGACCTAAGATCCAGCAATACCTTACAACACGATTATCTGAATCTCCTACACTCATAAAGTGTCCAGAAAGAAACTAGCAGATTCTGAGATGAGTTTTCAGCTCTTGCCCTTCCATCACAGAGCCCTGATTGATGCAGAGTGACTGTGGTGTGAGAAGCTTCAGACTCCTCAGATTCGCTTGAGAATAAATTCCTGCTGCCCTCTTCTACCTCTCAACATTCTCACTGCCTGCCTAGCTCCAGGAAATCATTACTTTTTGCCTGAATTATTGCAACAGCTTCCTTAGGGCCAAATGGACTCCATTCTCATTTTTTTTAAATTAATTTTTCAAATTTTCTTGAGATATAATGTGCCCATAATAAACTACATTAAAATGTATGAAATTTAAGTGCTTATTTTGGTGAGTATTAACAATGGTTACATCCATTAATTAAAGCCCAAAGCAAGTTACAAACTATAAAATATTTCCATAATATCCTTATTCCGTTTCCAATAAATCCTCACTATTTACCAGAGGCTTTATTTGTATCACTGTAGATGTGTGGGAATTTGACATAAATGAATTATACAATTATGTATCCTTTTGTGTCAAATTTACTTGATACAATATAATGTTTTAAATGTATACATGCCTGAGGTGTAACAAATAATGTACTCATTTTTACAGACCAGGTAGTATTTTACTGGTTGAGTAGAAAACAATTTGTTTATCCAATCACCTACTGATGAGGATGCTTCCAGTTGGCACTCCTGTTATTAAAACTTCTATAAAACTTCTGTACAAATCTTTTGTGGAGATATTCATGGGTACTTCAAACGGCTCTTAGGGTAAAAAATGGAATTAAAAGATGAGTTTGTATTAGTGCAAAAAATTTTCAGATTCATTAATAGTTTTTTTTAATTAACGCCCAGTTTTACATGAACTATTTGAAGTACCCTTATATTTTAATTTCTCTTGGTCAGATAACAAAAGAAGGCACACTGATTCATACATAACATGTACATTCAGGTTTACAAGAAATTGACTATTTAATTAACTGGTGCAACCACTTTACATTCCAACCACAATCTATGAGTTCCAGGCACTACACATTCTTTCTAACATTTAATACTTTCAGTCATCTTGAGTTTACCTATTCCAACAGATGGAAATAACTTCTTGTGATTTTAAGTTTCACTTCATATTGATGATTTGTGGAACTCTTTTATGAAATGTCTATTCTCTCTTTTTATTGAATTGTCTTTTAATTAACTGTAGGAGTTCTTGGTATATTTTAGTCATAAATTCTAAGTCAAATATGTTTATTCTCATATTTCCAACTAGCTTACTAGCTTGTTCATCTACTGATAAGAAAATTTTAATGTTATAGAGTATAAAACATTATCATTTTGACTTAGTGTTTCATGCTACATATATTCTAAAAAATTACATTATCCTATGAACACATTTCCTAAGCTCTAACTAGAAGACTGAAGAAAATTTTAAGAATTTTAATTCATTTCAAACTAGTTTTTATTATATTATGGTGTGAGAAAAGCATTGAACTTCAGTATTTTCCAAATGGTAGTCAATTTTCCTAGGACCACTTATAAAATGACTTCACTTGACTTCACTTTCCCCAGGGATCAACTTGACACTTGACATTATTTTTTAGCTGAGTAATATTCCATGAGGTATATAAATCATATTTTCATTAGCTATTAATCTGTCAGTAGACATTTCAGTTGATTCCATATCTTGACTTCTATGAAGAGTTTTGAAATAAACATAGGAGTGTGGCTATCTCCTTGACACTGATTTCACTTCCTTGCATATATATCCAGTAGTAGAAATGTGGGATCAGATACTAGTTCTATTTTTAGGGTTTTTTGAGGAACTCTATACTGGTTTCCATAATGGCTGTAGATACTACTTGTTCACCTTGCTGTTTGTTCATCTTTTTTATTGGATTAACTCTTTTTTTTAATTTTTTTTTTTTTGACAGGCAGAGTGGACAGTGAGAGAGAGAGACAGAGAGAAAAGTCTTCCTTTGCCGTTGGTTCACCCTCCAATGGCTGCCGCGGCCAGCACGCTGCGGCCAGCGCATCGCGCTGATCTGATGGCAGGAGCCAGGTACTTCTCCTGGTCTCCCATGGGGTGCAGGGCCCAAGCACCTGGGCCATCCTCCACTGCACTCCCGGGTCACAGCAGAGGGCTGGCCTGGAAGAGGGGCAACCAGGACAGAATCCAGTGCCCCGACCGGGACTAGAACCCAGTGTGCCGGCGCTGCAAGGCAGAGGATTAGCCTAGTGAGCCACGGCGCCGGCCTTCTTTGCTGGATTAACTCTTAATCATCACTTAATTCTCAGGTCAAGAATTATCCTCACCAGGAAGAGTCACTGACCTACCAAATCCCTCCAGCCCCAGAGAAGAGCTGGGGTGCATCTCTTATGTGCTTCCACATCACTGTATACTTATTGAAACCATAGTCTCTCCCGTGGATTAATCTGATTACATTGCTTTTCTTTACTCTGGGACTTCATTGTACAAGGGACCAACCACTATTACATGCTCCATACAAAATAGTTTCATCATAGATTTCTTGAATTAATGAGTGAAGAGAAGATATTTTTGTATCTCAAATATTAAACCATTGACTTTTATCCCCAAAATATTTTAGTGCCTTTTAAGTAGCATTATCCTAGGGTGTGGGTATGAAAATGTGACAAAGCAGAGGCATGCATTTGTCCTAGCAAATAAAGCACCAATCAGCACATTTGTGTTCCACATAAAAAATCAGATTCCAATAGCTGCCTCTGACTCTTAATTCCAGAATTTCTACTAATGCAGAGCCTGAGAGGCAGAGGTAAAAGTAACTGAGTTCCTATAACCCACATGGGAGACCTGGACTGACTTCTTAGCTTCCAATTCCTAGCTTTTGAAGGTATTTGGGGGAGCAAAGAGTGAATCTCTCTCTCTAAAATATTAAAAGTCTGCATGTAAAAAAAAAAGGTGTTTGTAGATCACTGACCTAGAGAAATTATTACACATTTGCACAAGAGTTATAAGTAAGGTCAATATATACTTTTTAGTATTTAGTAAACACTTAAAAACAAATTCAATGTTCATAAACACAGAAAGGAGTAAATAAAATAGTGCTATTATCATACTGTGAAATACGCTAGAGTATTGAATCTTAAAACCTGAAGCCCATTGATAATTCTCAAAATCATGTCTGAGTGGAAAAAAAAAAAAAAACTACTTGATTCTAACACTGTGCTATGACTCACATAGTTAACATATAGATACACGGTTTACCAATAGACACAAAAACATAAACATATTCATAAGAATGACATTCACTAAATCAAGGAGGGCTTACCTTTGAAGACCCAGAGGAAAGAGATAATTGCTGTGGCATTCAGGAAGTTTGGAAAGTTTTTCATTGTTTACTTCTAAAAATTAGGTAATAGATACACAGCCATAAAGATCATTCTGCCTGACCTGGAGAGAAAATGTGTGGCTAAAAAATGAATGCAGGTAGGCTAGGAAGCGGTCAGAGGAGATATGATGGAGGTTTAGAGTTAATGAGGAAGTGTGTAACATGGAGAGTAGAGGAGACATTGGATGTCATTCAGAGGTAGAGCCAAAAAAAAAAAAAAAGCATGCTTATAAACCAGATTGGGGGGCAGTGGTGGTAGAGAAAGTCAAGAATGACCCTGGGCTTTTACCTTCAGAACTCATGGGATACTGTAAATGAGATAGGCAAGTTTGAAAGGGACATGGGTCTTGGAGGAGAAAACATCATAGCATTCAATTTTGGATTTGTTCAGTTAGAATTTTCTATTAAACAGCCAATGGAGATGTCACATAATTCTGAACATATTAGTTTAGAAGTCAGGACTGAAAACCAAGATATTGGGAAGTTACAAATATTCAAGCAAGATACTGCTTGTCTACTACAAATCAGCATCTTAAATGCAGTAGGCTCTCTAGTTAATACAAGACAGTATTTCATGCTCTTCACCTTAAGACTTAAGATTAAAACCTGCTTTTAATCCTCAGTCTTTCATCTCAAAACTTCTAGACATACTTTAATAATTAATTATCAAATAAACTTTCTACTTCTAAAGGAATTGAGCAGTAGTACCAAACAGCAACCACTGTACTACTGTACACTCAGTTCTTTGTCACTAACATTTTTAGAGCAAGAGTATTCCTGCATTCAAAGCACAGTACAAGGCACCCTTGGAGATGCAGTTCTCTCTCACAAACCACTGCCTTGAGGACATGACAAATAATGGGGGAAAATGATATACATGATAATCATACTACAACACTCAATGTCCATCAAATGTTTTGGAGTGTCTGATGTGTACTTGGCACTACCATAAACATAGAGATACAATAGTAAGCTCAAAGTTGATGTTGTTTATAGCCATACAGCAAAGGAAAACAAATTAGAACTCTGACATCAAATGGAAACTGGCTTAAAATAATAAGTTAATCATTGAAAGAGAATATCCTCTAGATCCAGGGTTAGCAAACTTTCTCTGTGAGTTTCAGATAATAAATATTTTAGGTTTTCCAGGCTACATTGTCTCTGTTGCAATTATGCCATAGAACATGAAAACAGCCACAGAAAACACAGGAACAAAAAAGCAGTGACTCTGTACCAATAGAGTGTATTTATGGACACAAATATAAATTTCATAGAATATTCACATTATGAAATAATACTCTTTTTTCAACTATATAGAATGTAAAAATATTAATAGCTTATGGATCATGCAAAACTAAGAGTTGGGTTGTTGACCTTTGGTCCATTGTTTACTTTTACTCCAGATGAACTTCACAAATTCACTGCTGATGTAAGGATAAATTCATAATTTGCAGAGGACAGTGCAAAATAAAAATGAGGGACTCCTTTTTCAAGCATCATTAAGAATTTCAAGACAGCAACAACAGAGCATTAAACCATATGTGGAGCCCTTTTCAGCACAGGGCTCTGGCCTCATGTCCATGAGGTCAGTCTAAAGTATATCAATATATTGCCTGCATTTCTAGATCCCCCTGGAACAAATTGATTACCATGTAAAGTATCTTAATTCTGCCATTATTTTAAGTTTGTATCTCTGGAACCTAACATAATACCTGATATATAGTTAGGATTCAAATTAAAGTTAGTACAATTAAAGTTGAATGAAACAACACTGCAACTGAATGCAGTTTTTCCTGAATCACATATAAGTAAAAGTTGACTAAGTCATCTAAAGTTCCCTTGCAAATCCCTTTGGAAACCTACTCAGATGTCTAGTGATACACATTTCTGGAACTGGCTTGAGATTAGCTTACCTTTTCCTTGCAACATTAAGAGCTATTTCTCCAGCTTCATCTCCCTCTTCTCGTACATTGTACTTCATTCTTCAAGCAGAATGATCCACTTTAGTTCCAAATGTGTCAACTCCTCTCAGCTCTTCCTCTCCTAGAAAGTCTTCCACCACCTCCACCTAGTTCATCCTTCGTTTTGCTCCAAGTTTTGTTGTCCCACTTGGGAAGCCTGTTCTTTCACACTGTGCCCTTCAGGGCAGGTCAGTGCCCCTCCTGCATGTTCTACATCTTGTTCCCAGGTCAGAGTGTTAATCAGCAGGGATTGTGAATTTCTCTTCACTTGCCTTCTCCAGTTTACCTGAGCAAGTTCCTTGGAAATAGGGATGCTACAGCATTCATCTCTGTCCCTTCAGCACTGGAAGCACAATAGGTGCTCAGTAAATGTTCAGTAAATCAATGAGAAGATTTGGATGGATTCCCAAGTAGACTGAAAATTGGATTTGACGAGGTCTTTTACAGGATCAATTCCCTTGGATAATTAGAACCAAGAGAAACAACATGTAGCCCTCCACCCAGAAGAAAGATAGCGTGCAGAACTCTTAGGCACAACGTGGGCAGCAGGGAGCATGACTCCTTGTGGATGGTGAAGGCAGCTGTGGCCACCCAGTGGTCACTATTACATTTCTCAACACAAGCTCAGCAAGTCTGCAAGGAAATGCATTTATAATTCCTCTCTTTTCATCATTGCGTCATTCATTCAATAAATATTTATTAGGGCTCAAAGCGCTTCTATAGTGCAGAAGATATGTCAGTGGACAAAAAACTTTCCCATACTCATGAAGCTCCATTTCTAATAGTAGGAATCAACAGTAAGCAAATAAGCACAAATACTTGCCATATAATAAGGCTATGACACCCTCAAAAAAAGGAAAGTGCAGTGAGGGACTTGGGGTTGGGGAACAGTCCAGCTGAGGGTGTAAGGCAAGGCTGTTCTGATTATGTGGCCATCGAGCAGGCGCCTGGAAGAAGTGTGGGAGTGAATTCTTTGGACCTTCCGAAGCAGGGATCCCAGGCGGCAGAGGGAAAGGAGACCAAAGCCCCAGGCAGGAGAATAACAGTAAGGGGCCAGTATGGCTAGGGAATGAGAGGGAACTTTGACGGAAAAGAGGTCAAAATCTTGTCAGAGCAAGATCAGGAGACCCTCAAAGACCCTTGTGTTATTCTTAATTTGTTTAATTCTATTATTTTACATTTCTCAGAAATATCATAACAATTATGCACATTTGGATAATACCCTCTGTCTGTTACTGTTCACTGGCATTTACATCATCAGGCTTTCACAACTTTTAATTTCTGAATGTATTGACATGGGCCAACAAGAAGAGAGCATGCAATTTTCTCTGACAGTCTTCTGGAGAGGCTCCCAGATAAGAATTCACAGGTGCATTCTTCAAATACCTCCAGATAGCATCCATGACATGGCTCATTATCTCATGAATTTAGATGCATGTGATCAAATCAAAGTCTGCAAAGCTTATTTCTGTGAACTATAATTCAGATATCCATGCAGCTTGTCTTCACTGTGGCCAGCATTGATGGAGTCTCATACAAAAATCTCGCAGTGCATTGTCACTGCCTGAAATATACTGACTTATTCATAGTGTGCACTGACATATCAAGCAATTCTGATCTCAAAAGAGAAAAATTCTGAGGACTCAGTCCCTGTGTCACTTATGATCTGAGAGCTGAAAGAGAGAAGCAGCTTTAACACTCACAGAGAGCATCTCACTCTGGAGAGACAGTATCTGGGTTCAATCTCAGGCCCTTCACTTATCTGTATTCTATTCTCAGACAGCCTTTGTTCTTTGCGTGTGCCATCTGTAAAATAAGAATACTCATAGCATCCACCTCATAGAGTTCACTGTGCCAGGCCTTAGTAGGCAATAGATTCATGTTTCTATAAGATATAGCATGGGTTGGCCGGCGCCGCGGCTCACTAGGCTAATCCTCCGACTTGCGGTGCCAGCACACCAGGTTCTAGTCCCGGTCGGGGCGCCGGATTCTGTCCCAGTTGCCCCTCTTCCAGGCCGGCTCTCTGCTGTGGCCAGGGAGTGCAGTGGAGGATGGCCCAAGTACTTGGGCCCTGCACCCCATGGGAGACCTGGAGAAGCACCTGGCTCCTGCCATCGGATCAGCGCGGTGCGCCAGCTGCAGCGGCCATTGGAGGGTGAACCAACGGCAAAGGAAGACCTTTCTCTCTGTCTCTCTCTCTCACTGTCCACTCTGCCTGTCAAAAAAAAAAAAAAAAAAGATATAGCATGGGTTGAATTAAAAATACTATCTATAAAAATTGAAAACAATCTAGTCATTTACTTTCAAGTTGATATTAATTCCACCATTTTAAAATATGTCCTAATTCCCAAACCTCAAAATCAGTGTAATCATCAACCTCTCCAAAAGAGCATTTCTAGGAGACTGTCTATCTGCAGAGGAAAGTTTTGAACTTTTAACTCAGCATTTTTTTTATCTTTTTGGTTTTTTATTTTTAAATTGCTATCAACACAAATAGAATTGATTTCATGTTACTTCATAGATACAATTCTAAAAAGATAACCATGCTTCTCTCCCTCACCCCTCCCTCCCACAGTCCCCTTTCATTCCTTTCTTTTTTTCTTTGATTTTTGCAATTACATAATTTAAATTTACTTTATGATCACAGGCTTAATGTACCTCTAAGCATAATGTTCAACAAGTAGGTAGCAAAATAAGCCAGTCCCCGAAAGACAAATGTTGTATATTTTCTCTGATATGTGGTAGTTATTAAAAATTACAAAAAAAAAGTGTACGAGAATGGAACTGACATTACTTAATTATTGTTTCTTGCCTTTTTCTATACTCTTGTAGAACTCAGCATTTTTTATAACTTTATTGATCCTTCAAGGCATTCTTCATCTGCTTCGGTCCATATGATGTTCTAGGGTGACAGTGGCAGACTAAGGCTGTTCCTGTGCCCCATGTACTCTGAAGAGAGAGCAAGGACACAGAAAGGGCCAGATGGTACAGTCACGTGAGACCCAACACAATCAGAAAATACAACAGTCACAAAATAAAAAATTCCATAGTTTTCTTATTCCTACAACTTTCAAACCAATAGAGTGCTCGAAAGCAGACCTGCTACAACTGTACATTGAAAAATTAATTTTAGGGGCCAGCTTTGTGATGTTGCCGGTAAAGCCTCCTCCTGGGATGCCGGCATGTCCTATGGGTGCTGGTTTGCATCCTGGAAGCTCCACTTCCAACCTAGCTCCCTAACACACCTTGGAAAGCAGCAAAAGATGGCCCAAGTTACTCGGCCCCTGCACCCACCTAGACCTGGAAGAAGCTCCTAGCTCCTGGCATCAGTCTGGCCCTAGCCCTGGCCATTGTAGCCATTTGGGGAGTAAACCAGTAGATGGCAGATCTGTCTCTCCCTCTCTCTTTAACTCTGCCTTTCAAATAAGTAAAATAAATCTTTATAAAATTAAAATTAAAATTAATTTTAGGGGCCAATGGGTGAAATAGTGGGTAAAGACTCTGCCTGCAACACCGGCATCCCATATGAGCACCAATTTGTTTCCCAGCTGCTCTACTTCCAATCCAGCTCCCTGTTAATGGCCTGAGAAAAGCAGCGGAAAAAGGCCTTAGTGCTTGGGGCCCTGGCATCAATGTGAGAGATCAGGATAAAGCTCCTAGCTCCTATTCTCCCAGTTTTAGTGTGGCTCAGCTCTGGCTGCTGTGGCTACTTAGGAGTGAATCAGCAGATGGAAGATTCTCTCTCTCTCTCTAGATCTCTCTAACTCTGACTTTAAATAAATAAATAAATCTTTAAGGAAAAATGAATAGACTTTATTTAAACAAACAGAAAAGGAAAAAATAACATTAGCTCCTTTTATACTTTTTCCTTTTATACTGACTTCTGTGCATACTGGAACAAAGGCATGGACATGCTTCTTTGCCTCTCTGATAAGACATTTTGAGCCTTCACAATAGCTACTGAGGACACCTCTCTGGTGTTGCTACCCTTACTTTGTCCCCAAAATCCTAGAACTAATGCACAGACTCACTTTTAAACCAGTGGATAACAGCTTCCTCCTTCAGAAGTTTAGACAACATTAAATGGCCCCCATGAAATGCACATGTAACAGTATCTCTGCTCATGGAATCTTGTTGATAAACAATTGAAAAATGAGAATTTACAAATTCATCCAGTGTCTTTTGTTGATTGTCAACCACGTATTCAATGCTGAAGAAAACACAGGTGCAACGATTAGAGAACAAGCAGAAACTATTTCTGCTTAAATGGATTCAATAGCCATTCACCAAACTGCCACTCCATACTATGTACTTCCATACTTATGGAAGGCATAAGTTCTTTGCATAGTAAATTAAGAGAAAGAATATCTGCAGTTATCTGACTCCTTTTTGTTTACTTGTGTTTTGACTATCTTGCCTACTAAAATAAGATTGCTTTAAAATTAAGACACATGACTAATATTTATAATAAGCAAGGGTAAGCAAACAGTAGCCCACAGCTCAAATCCATTCCACCATCTGCTTCTGTACAAAAAGAGGTTTTAGAACACATCCAACCTACTGGTTTCTAAATTCTATATAACTTCATTCACATTGCAAAGCAAGGTTGAGTAGATGCAACAGAGACAGATAGCCTACAAACCCTAATATATTTACCATCTGGTCTTTTGTAGAAAGAGTTCCAAGATCAGCACTAGAGCAGTGTCTAGCACATAATCCATACTTAACAACTTTGCTGAATAGATGGATGAGTAAATGAATGGATGAGTGAATGAATTGCTTATTTCATCTTCATAGTAATTCAGTGTCATATAACTTTTAAGTGTTAGGGAAGAAATTTGAACTGTAGTGACCCTCAAACCCATACCCATTATACTATTCCATATTTCCTTCATAAAACAATTCCCATATGTTTGTGCTTTGCTATTTATAAGACATTGTTATTCTATTTTACTTGATTTCAGTGAAAACCTTCTCAAAGAACTAGTGTCATTCTCAGCCCATTTTTACATAAGGTAAGCAACATGCTTCGTCCACTGTCACTCAGCTACTGGAAGAATCTAGACTGGACCCCACAGCTGTCCTTTGCCTTGTCTGTGAGTTAGAAGTCTGTTTATCTTCATTTATTCTCTATACTCCCAAAGCGTGTAACTTTATCTTATTTATCTTTCAATCTTCAATGCCAAACATACTTTGTGCCTCATAATGAACATCCCATAAATAGCTCCTCAATGAATATAATTCATGTTCCCACTTCACAAATGATAACTAAACGATGTCAAATTAACTTGTCAAGATTGACATGACTTCAATCAGAGATTGAGTCTCATTGACACAGCTCAGAGCCTTTCTATGTCTAGCTCACAGATTTCAACATGCAGGACAGTCTTTTCCTCCTAATTCCTAGTGTACTGTATAAGATAAAATGCATAATGAATGAGATTACTAATTCAAAAAATACTCAAATCTGGGTTGGGCATTTTGTACTTGGGATGTCTGTATTGCATATTGAAGAGCATAGGTTTGAGTCTTGGCTCCATTTTTGATAACAACTTCCTGCTAATGGGTACCCTAAGAAGCAGCAGGTGATAAGCCAATTAGGTGGAACCCTACCACTCACATGAGACACCAGGATTGAGTTCTTGATTCCCGGCTTCAGCTTCATCAATTTGGTGAGTGAATCAGTAAATTGAAGATAATTTCTCCTGCTTTCTCTCTCTCTCTCTCTCTCTCTCTCTCTCTCTCTCTCTCTTTCTCTCTCAGATGAAAAATACAGATATCTTTAAAAATATTCAAATCTTACCTGGGTCTCCCTACTAATGTCAACTCATTTCACTTCAGATTGCACAGGCAACATCTACTTCCAAGTTCCAGAAAACCATGGACTGATTAATTTTCTACCTCGTTCTTAAAGCACGCAATGCCTTCCTCTAAGAAGCATGAAGCACTCTTTAAACATTGAGATGACAGCAAGGGATGTAATTTTCCTTTTTCGAAAACTACTACACAGTTTTCGGGAAACGTGATTAATAGCATAAAAATTGCTTCTATCTTTGGCTAACTAGCATCCGGTCATGAATCAGCTCATCACAACTCCAGATAACATGTACCCTTAGCATGCTCAAATTTCTTAAAGATGACATGATTGCAGTGGAAATAGTCCAAATTTGGAAATATTTACATAGCAATAAAAACAGCTAAGATACAACAGGCAAGTAGGGGCAACATTGTTCTGGACAGAAAGACAGACACGAGAAATATGTGCTGACAGATGAACAGATATACAGGCCCTTCTTACATGGTCTGGGACTTCTCCCAGGATCAGCATGTCTTCCTTAAGAGTGACTGATTCAAAGTCCTTCACTATTTCTGAGATGCAGCAGTCAAGCACTATTTACTCTCAGCGTGGGATTTCATGATAAAAGCTAGAGTGAGAAATGGCTGCTCTGGACATCGGCCAAGTGTCATTTAATGCCTCTTTCTCTCAAATTCACCTTCCTTCCCCAATCTTCCATCCTCCTCCTCTTCCACCTTACTCTCTCTCTCTTTCTCTTTCTCTCTCTCTCCCTCCCTCCCTACTTCATTCTCCACCCCCCCCCATACTTTTCTAGAACTTACTGGTATTTTGACTCAAGAATTTTATTGTTAACACACACTACAACATTTGGGAATCCTTTAAAACTCTTTTCTAATTTAGAAGGAACAAATAGTCAAATATCTCATATATACGAATTAGTGTATATCCATTATTATATTTCAACAATTTATTGTTACAGTGTCAACTCAGACTTTGATAACTTATTCCAAGATTCCATACTGAATTAGTTTAAAAAATTTTCCTTTGTCCCTATTTTCCCTTTCCTTTCATTATCACTGGGCTAAAAGAATCATATAATTGTTTCCTGATAATAATTCTAACTTCTCAACATCACAGTTAATTTAAGTAAACAGAAAGAGAGCATGTGCAAATAGGTGTCATCTGGCTGTTACTTGCAAAAGCCTATCCCAAAAGATACTAGATTTCTTAATACAAAATGAAACTAAGATAATTGTGATTTTAAAGAAACTTTATATTTTGAAACAAACAGAAAAGCCTACATTTCTAGGATGCCAGGAATAACAGAATTCAGTTCTTCTGATTCAAGAAAGTCTTAATGAGAGACAAAGTATATTACTAAATTTAATTATTCAAGTAAAAGATAGGAAATATAAGACATTGTTTCTCCTAATGGAATTCAGCATTAAATAAATCCAGCTCATTCACCCTTGGTATCTGTTAAAAATAATGGCAGACACTCTTGAGTGTTTGTATCCTTGATACCATTAAAGCCTTTTAAATAGAAGAACTGACAGACAGGAAGTGTCTCTAATTTTAGGCTTATTCAATCATTTAGAATATTCCTTTAATTGGCATTAATCTCTTCCTTGAAGCTTTCATAGCCCATATACTAACCACAAAGGTATTTATTTACACAGATTTACTTACCTCAAAGCAACAGACATATCAATGTCTTACTTACGAAAGTAGGCGACGCCTTCCTAGTCATACTCAGTAAAAGCACATGCACCATAACTTGAGGCATTGGTTCACCAGGAAGCACCTCCTGGGTGCTTCAAGAGAGTCCTCTAAATCTGTCAGTGGTGTGAGCATCCCGTCGTTCAGGGACATATGACCTAACTCCAAGCAGAATATATTGATTTGGCCCTGAAATTTATTGACTTTCATTAGAAAGCAAGCATTTCTCAATTCTACTGGGATGTATTCACCCAAGGACACAGTAGTTGTAGTAATGACTGAAGTTGTTCACATGACATTATGTTACCATTATCACCGCTGAGACTTACCATTTGTGGGGCTGGCACTGTTGTGCAGCAGATTAAGCCACTGCCTATGATGATGACAGCATCCCATTTGAGTCTGGGCCATTCCACTTCTGATCTTTTTCCCTGTTAGAGCACCTAGAAAAGCAGCAGAAGATGGACCAAGTTCCTGGGTCCCTGACACCCACATGAGAAACCTGGATGAAGCTCCAGGCTCCTAGCTTTGTATTGGCCCATCGCTGGCCGTTGCAAGCATTTGGGGAGTGAACCAGCAGATGGAAAAACTCTCTAGCCTTGACTGGCCAACAATTTGCTGTGTAATTTAGGGAAACCCATTTAACCTGTTTGGGCATTTGTGCTGAGCAGAAAATTAATGTATTGGATTGTATAATCTCCAAGGACACTCACCATTTTGAAATTCTATGAGCTGTGCCTTTTCAAGAAAGCCATGTCTTTAAGAAAAGATATGCTTTATCTCAATTGCAAACATCATTATTTTCAGATGAATGAGATCTTAAGAAGCTTCATTCAAAACAAAATTAAGCCGCAGATGAGAAAAACAACCACTGAGTATCTAACTACAAACATAGGAAGCTCAAGGCCCAGAATATGTTACAGAAAATGTGCCCAGAGCATTCATTAATGTTACATCAATTCTGAGATAAGCTCTTTCATTCCTGTTCTACAGAAAAGGAAGTTAGGTTCCAAAAGATAGGGTTTCTTGTCTGAGGTTATACAGCTAGGTAAGTGCTACAGTAGGGACTTGGACCCAGATCTTTTGATGTTGTCCATAAGGTGGGAGCTAATACAATAGTTCTGGCTTTGTTAATTTTTCTGAGGCCATTCTGGAAACCTAAGGCAATGTGCCTTACAGGCTAACACATTTCCCAATCTTTCAGCAATCTTATCTAAAGAGTAGGATCCATCATGGCATTCACAGACTGTCATAAGTAGAAGGGATTTTAGAGACCAAAGAGCTTAATGCTCTGTTTAAAATTAACAGTGGTTACTCATTCCTGGGAAGTAATTTGGGATCTCTTTAAGAGCATGCATGTTTGAAAACCACATTAAATATGTATCTAATGATTTGCACAAAAAGAGAGAACATAATACTCATTTTTTTAAATACGTGAGCTCCATTAAAATAAAAGAAGATCCAATGTCTACTGAATGTGGCAAAATGTTGCAAATCATTCAACTGAGGCTGGCACTATGGCACAACAGGTAAAGTCTCTGCATCACTGGCATCCCATGTGGAAATGGGTTCATGTCCCAGCTGCTCCTCTTTCAATCCAACTCTCTGCTTATGGTCTGGGAAAATAGTGGAAGATGGTCTAAGTGTTTGGGCCCTTGCATCCACGTGGGAGACCCAGAGGAAGCTTCTGTTTTCTGATTTCGGATCAGTCCAGCTCCAGCTGCTGTGGCCATTTAGGAAGTGAACCAGTAGATGGAAGAGCTCTCTCTCTCGGCCTCTCTCTCTGTTTGTAACTCTTCCTCTCAAATAAATAAAAATTTTTTAAAATATCATTAAATTTTAAAGCTAAAAATAATAAATTTATTAAAAATTCATCACCTATAGATGATATATTTTTAAAATCCACCTTCACAGTTTCTGCCATTGTATTTGCTTGCAATGCACTATATTTAATGAAATCATCAATGTGCTTATTTTTAATCTACTATATCATTAACTGTTTTTCACTAGTCTTACTGTTTTATGTGTCTCTATTCCTACTTCTGGATACTTTTTTAAAGTTTGCATTAGAATCTTTAATTTTTCTATAATTTTTGTGAGTATACCTCATTGCATTGTTTTCATAGTTATGCTAGAGATTCAGTACTTAACTTTTCTAAGTTCATTTACATTAATTATTGTACATTTTATGTAATATGTAGAAAATATAAAATCATGTAGAAAAAAACCACTGAAGCTTGCAGTAATTATTAGAAGCTCAAGCATTAGAGACAGATTGACTTCTGTTTAATCCTTAACTGGTTCTTAATAGTCGTGACACTTAAGCCTTACTTTAAACTCAGTAAGCTTCACTTTCCACATCTGTGAAATGGAATAGAGTATTTATTTCACAGTAATACTAAAACATTAAATGTGATAATCCATGTAAATTTCTTAGCAGACTGTCTAGCACACACATAAAAATGGGCTATTGTTTTAATTTCCCAGTGAACTAAGAGAGAGCATATGAAATTATAGACAGATAAACTCTGAACTCCAAGGCCCCCAACTTTTCTCCCATAGACTCCACCATTACTGCAAAGAAATAGCATTTCACCAAACACAAATTGTGTTTATGGTTTAATAATTGAGCTAAATGCTTTAACTAGTTTTTCTAGGTCTGATATCAACCCTGTCAACAAACACCTTTAATAGCAAATGTACTGGTACCAACCTCTCACTGTAGAGCTCCAGTGCTCAACACGAATCATAACTTGATTGAAGGCATCACTGCGGACCATGTAGTAACCTATGCAACCTCTAATCAAAAACTATTTGGCAAGAAATGACTGATAATGCAGGAAATGAGGAGGGAAGGAAAGAGGATGAGGTAAGGAAAGTGCTTGAGCCTCAAATCTGAATAAGATGGATAGTTAGCGATAGAGACGTGCCAGAAATTGGTAGCACGGATGATTTGTCTTGGATGAGCTTGTCTAAAACAATAATTCTTGTTTATGTGCGATTTTTACAGTACTTTCCTTGGATAACATGAAGGTTCTCAGCACAGTACCTAGAGTTCTTCCAAGGAACAATTCTAATAAATAGTTTTAGAACTATGAAAAGTTGGTACAAATGGAAACAATAAGGCAACAGCAGGAACAGTGGACAGCAAAGAGAGGAATGGCACAGGAACAATAAATTCTTATGGATGGAAATAAAGAGGAAGGAGATCATTCCTACAGGGCTCACTCTTCTTCCTGTTGCAGAAAAGAGCCAGTGTTTCTAGATTGTCCACTCCAGTCCTGTCTCTATCTCCACTTGATTTTTGTTTATGTCTGCAATTATGAGCATATAGAGAGCATGTATCACATATCCAACCCTCTCTGCCTGGCTGGCCACTGGACCTCAGTCAATGCCTGTTGACTGAATGACTTAAATGTGAGTAACCTCCACAGGGTTGAAATACCTAAACCTATAGCACTACGAGCTCCTGTTCCTTAAACTCCGTCGTTACCTTCTGATAATGGTAATGTGGTTCAGATTCAACTGTTTGGGGCAGGAGAGGGATTGTACATAACTAAAAAATGTGGCTGTGAATCTGTGTTCTCCACTTGTTCAAGATGAGGGCTAGAGAACCAAGTTCTGTGCTGCTAATGGTCTTGGTGTTCTTGACTCAATTATTTAGCCTTTCTTGACATCTACCGATTCTCGGAAAGCAATATTATGACAAATTAACCTCTTTAAAGCTTGAGAGGGAATACACAATCTTAGGTTTCTTCCAAACTAATGAACACTTTGGGGTATGTAATAATTTTTAATTATATTTTCATAAAACTGTACATAAAATACTTCCGGGGTCTAGTAAAAAATATGTCTAGCCTAGAATTTAAAAGAGGGAAAAAAAACCTACAGGCAAGTTAGCATGATATATCAGAAAACCACTGGAAAGGGAGTTACAGCATCAGAGCTCTGGAAATTTTTCAGCTTGAAGTTGCCATGTGACTCTGAGCACACTATCTATGATTCCTAGACTTCTATTCCCTCATCGTTAAATTAAAGGGGTTAGAATAAGATGACCTGAAGTTCTTCACAGTCTAAGACTGATGAGTTGGTAATAATGTAATATGGGACCTTATTTTCACCACACATTTATACAATTCTGCTGCATATGAAAGCACAAAACTTATGTTACTTAAAATTAACCACCACAAAAATTAGTTACTTGCATACCTGGGGAAAGAGGAGCCTAATGAAATAATTTTACTGAGGAAGAAAATGAAGATGAATTTGGATCTGAATAACTATATAAGGAAAGAAATATTTTGATGACTTTCCAAAGCTAAAGTTTAGCCAAGTTGTTCAATGAAAGTTTAGCAATATTTATCCAAGATTTAAAAAAAAAAAAAAACCTACAGGATTTGAACAAGTTGTTCTAATTTCAATACCAAATGGAGACTTAAAATGTAAATTAATGCATTTCCTCCCATGAGATGAAGAAATGAAAAAATATATATTTCCAAGCCAAACAGTGTTAAGTAAGTGTTAAGAAGTATTAAAGTTATTTATGACTGAGAAACTAGTAAGCATAATATCAACATTAAAACAATTTCTTACCATTCTGAAAAGACAGAATGGGTTTGATTTCCCAAAAAAAAAAAAAAACCACAAACCATAGAAACCGTTTAAAAATATTAGTAAAATGCATATTAAATTCCAGTTTTGAATAATCTTGAAAATCCAATCAACATTCACATAACACTAGATCCATGGGAAAGCATTTAGTTTCTAACTGCAACAGAATTATAAATCAATTATCTATGACCCATTTTTAAGTTAAGCACTCTAAATATCAGATGATATTATCTTATAAATCCACAGAAGAGATACTCCTGAGAAAGAAACATCTCCTGTCCTGTGTCAACCTTAGGTCACAGGCCCACCATTTCCTCTCTGTGAACAGGCACATCAGGTACAATGTGAAATGAGAAAGCTAACACAATCCCATGGCTCACTGCCTTAGTTCTAGAGTACTTCCCTGGGCCCCGTCCTTGTAGCTGATTTCATACGACCTCCTAGCCTCTGTTGACTACACATGCTGCTCATTTCTCATGCTCATCCTTAGCTCCTGAATTTGTTGCTTGCTATAAGGTCAGGGAAGAGTTAAGGAAAGGATGAAGTAACTCATTCCATCTAAACCCTTACTTATAAATAAAGTCACTTTCAGTAGGAAAAAGGAAGTGATCAATTTGCTTCATGAATTGAAGTCTAAATGGGTACTGGCTAATGTGTTACCCTTATGCCTCTGCCTGGCGATTTACTTTCTAAATGGAATCCTCCAAATCAAGTTGCAAGTTCAAAAGACTGCAGCATAGAAACTGGTATACCGTAGGCAGGCAACAAAATAGGATAAGGTAAATAAATATTTCACAACATTTAACTCAACTCAGTGACAATAAAAATAGATACCTGTGCCACTCTTGGCCCATGTGGTAATCAGTGGGTGTTGCTTAAGCTACTAAGCTTATGGTATGGCAATGCAGCAATGGAAATCCAACAAAGTATCTGTAGTGACTGTGCACAGTTGTACAGGGTGGTCTGGAAAGTGGGAAGCTGCTTCCTTCAAATAAAGTTTTGGTCATTTTGGTGTTGACATTACAAAACGCTAGTGTCTGTGTGACTTAAACTACAGAAATTTATGTTTTGCATTTTTGGAAGCAAAAAAACCAAGATCCAGGTGCCAACAACACTGGTTTCTGTTGAGGCCTCCCTTGACTTGCAGACAAGGGCCTTCTTGCTTGTCTTCACCTAGTATTAGATAAATAGCAAGAGATCTGGGGTCTTTCCCCTTTCTAATAAGCACTTAAGCCCTATGGAATTAGAGCTTGCTAGAGTATGAATTGTGCCCCCAAAGTTACATGTCAGAATTTTCATTCCCACTGCAACAATGTGGAAAGGCAGGATTTTAAAGGTGATGGAACCTTCATGAATGCAGTGATGTTGCTATCGCAGGAGTGAGTTTGTGACAGAGTGAGTTTGGCCCTCTCATGCTCTCTCTCCCCATGTGATGCTGTCTGCCATATCCTGATGGGGCAAGAAGGCCCTCATCACATGTGGTCCCTGATGTTGGATGTCTCTGCCTCCAGAACTTTAACCAAATCAACATCTGTGGTTTATAATTCACCCAGCCTGTGATGCTTTAGTATGGCAAAGAAAATGGATTGCGATAGGGTCCCACAATTATAACCTCATCTAACCTATAAGTTCCTCCTTAAGAGCTTTATCTCCAGATACAATTACACGGAAGGTTTGCGCTTTAACACGAGTTGGGGATGAGGGACAATTCAGTCCCTACAAACAGATGGAACCATCATGAATGGGTGGCAATGAAAAGGAAGGGAAAAGGGACACAGCCTGGAAAATGAATGAAGGAATAATTGTCAGGATTCAATGCTTATTTGAATATTAAAGATGAAGGGGGAATCTAAACTGACACAGAGACTTCTGTCTCGGTGAGACTCATCTAAAGGGGTGCAACAGACAGGGCAGCGTCATCATAGCCTAGTGGAGAATTACACTTTCTTTCGGAGGGCATTATTCAGGAAAAGAAACAAAACAAGGGAGTGCACAGAAATTAAAAAAGCAACAAGTTATTCAGATAATTATGCCTAACATACAACAAGAAGTACTGGCTCAAAAAGTAGGAAGCTTGCAGTTCAGCCAAAAGAATTAATGAAGCATAAAAGTTAAAATACTGATTCAAATTTGTGAAAAACATAGTTTTTTCTATTTTTTTACTTATTAATTTGAAAAAATTGCATATATTTATCATGTGGCAGAGCATACTTTTTTGAAACATGTACAATGTAGAACAGCTATTTTCAGCTAATTAGCATACACATTACCTTACATACTTCTCTTTTCTTGTAGGGAGAAGCCTTACAATCTACTTTATTTGCAATGTTCAAGTATATGGTACATTTGGCATAGTGGTCAAGACAGCAGTTGGGACTACCCCATGCATATCAGAGTGTCCAGCTCAAGTCTGGTTACTCTGTTTCAAATCCAGTTTACTGCCACTAAGCACCTTGAGAGGCAGCAGGTGATGGCTCAGGTAGTTGGGCTGCTGCCACCCACATGGGTAACCTGGACTGGCCTGACCCAGCCCAGGGGATTGCAAGCATTTGTGAAGTGAACCATATTCTGTGATCAGAAAGAGAGAGAGCGAGAGAGAGGATGAGCTTTAGATTTTACTAGAGCTATAATGCCCCCTATCTTATAAAAGTTTCTGATGTCAATAAAAAGAGTCTAGAACAGTGGTTACCAAGTTTGTTTACATAGCAGCAGTACCTGCTGATACTTATAGAAGTGTGGGTTAAAAGGGCCTCCCCCAGGCTTACTGAACCAATCTAGGAGCACAGTCTGAACTGCCAAGTTCACATTTTTCTGGGGTAAATCCCAGGCATGGCAAAAGCACTGCTCTGGAACAGGCTGGTGGCTCAGTTCTCACACTCACCATGTGCTTCGTTCTGCTGCCACCATGACTAATTAAGCCATCCCTACTAGCAGCTGTCAACAGCCTCATTCCACTAAGGAGGAAGCTAAGATTTAAAGAGTCCGAAAGTGACCCTTCCCCATCCACTGATATGAAATGATAGAGCACAATCCAGGATCATCCAGCCCCCAAGCATGTTCTTTCCGCTACACTAAGCTTCCTTCCTGTGTCTGCGAAATCTCATATTTCATCCAGAAATCTCTGAAAGCAGTCAAGAATATTTGTTTAACATCCACCTATTCAGCTGTACTACATAGAAAGATGAGAAAGCACAGTCCCTGCTCCAAGAAGCTTAGATGTTAGTTCAAGGAAGGAGATATGAGTGTACAGAGGAACAGAGAAGGAGGAGGGTATATTAGTCGGGGTTCTCCAGAGAAACAGAGCCAACAGGATATGGCGGTATAGACATAGAGACAGATTTATTATAAGGGCTTGGCTCATGTGATTATGGAGCCTGACAAGTCCCATAATCTGCTGTCTGCAAGCTGTAGACCCATCACAGCCAGGAGGGTAGATCCAGTCCAAACTCCAGTGCCTGAGAACCAAGGAAGCCTGTGGTCTAAGTCCCAGGGAGAGTCAGAAAACCTCAGATCAGAAGCCCTAGTGACAAGAGACAAGGGAAGATGGATGTCCCAGCTTAAGCAGAGAGAGCTAATTTGTCCTTTCCCCACATTTTGGTCCCATTCAGGCTCTCAAGAAATCGGATGATGTCCATGCACCTTGGGACAGTGGGTCTTCTTTACTCGGCCTACAGATTCATAGGTTAATCTCTTCCAGAAAGACCCTCATTGACACACTCAGAAATAATATTTTGCCAGCTCCCTGGGCTTCCAATAACCAGGTCAAGTTGACACATAAACTAAATCATCACAAAGGGGAAATATGACAAACATGGACGTGGCTATGATAAAAATGCAGTGGATGGTCTTTGAGGGGTTCCAAAGAAGTGCTGGGTAGGAGGAGGACAGAGGCTGACAAGTGGAGCAGAGGATAGAGTCTTGGCACATTTGAATGAAGGACAGAATCATATATGGGTCAAGGGGAAAACAGGCACGGGGTTTGGGCTGCTTCTTACAAGACCCCACACCTCCAGCACTTACAGAGTAGAAGACAACACACTACTTTCAAGAACATCTTCCAGGGATGCACCCTCTAAATGCATGGTCTGCCCTTTCTGAAGGACTGAGCTGGGAAATCTTTCCAAGCAGGCCCTGGAGACACACTTAGAACACCAAGGGCAGAGAATTCTGGAAACAGAGTGTAGAATGAGGAAAAGGTAGGGTGTGGGCTCAGGAAGGACATATGCCTACACATTGCAGGGCGCAGCATGGCTAATGATGGGAGAGGGCTCGATAAAGCACATATTACCCACAAAGCAGACCTGTTAATGTCACATTCAGGAATAATAAACTGTACTGTGATGGGAAGGAGGAAGCAGGGAGAAAGGAAGGCACTCTTGGCAAGGGGAGCTATCTAAAAACGCCATTAAGAGAGGGATAGAAAACAAAATGGTCAGGGAGTCACTCGAGAGTTTTTAAGATGCAGAATACATACACATTTCTTGCTTCCTGGACACTTTGCCCTATTAATCTCTGCCTTCTGAGCATTGGCCTATTATGGGTTTAATTATACTTCCCACTAGAAAGTTAGGCTTAAGAAATTACCCTTAGTTGGAAATAGGGCACTTATAGATATAATTGGTGAAGATGGTGGTCATAATGGAGAAAGGTGAGCCTCTCCTCTGATATGACTAACATCCTTACAAATGGGAGAATTCAGACACAAAGACACTCACACAGGGAACACCATGCAGACATGAAAGCAGTGACTGAGGCAAACTTTCTCCAAGCCAAGGAATGCTAAAGATCACCAGCAAACCACAGAAGCTAGGGAAAGGCATCAACAATCTCTTCCTCATAGTCCCCTCTAAAGGAGCCAACCTGCAGATACCTTGATCTTGAGGTTCCAGTCTCTAGAACTGTGAGGCAATAAAGTTCTGTATTTTACTGCACTCAACTGGTGGTGCTTTGTTATGACAGCCCTAGCAAGCCATTAGGCTAACACACTGGTCAGTCATCCAGCAGGGAACATTTCACCTGCTGCCCCTGGTGAACTTCATGCCCACCTTCTTACCTTTGGAATTTGACAGCAAGGTGCTTTGTCCCTCTCCTCCAAGAATGGACATGACAGTCACTGCATACAGCCATGAGTGCACTCTTCTCTCTCTGATGCACTTGAAACTTCTGGGGCAGTGATTGAGTTGGATTTATTATTCCATTCCTGAGCTCATGCATGGTAGACACTCACATGTTTGTTGAGTAGCAGTGACCTAAAGAAAAAAAAGAAAAAACAACTTACATAGGGAAAATTCTATGAGACTATGTTCTTGGCCAGTGCTGTGTAAGTATCATTTTTCTTCAAATGAAGAGTGATTTTGAGGATCAACTTTTGGCACCTATACTGTGACAGGCACTGTGACAGCTTGTAGTGATGCAGAGATGAATCAAACACAGCTCACGAGTTCAAGGACCGTACAACCTGGTTAAGAAGGTTTTCCAATAAACATGCCTAATATAAAAAGATGTGTAGTAGGTTAGAAATAAGCACAGGATCAATTCTATGGCAATCCCAAAGTGGAGGTGTTTAACCCACCCAGGGATTAGGATAGAGGATGGGGATAAGCAGTGGATTGTGGGGAATGACAAAAGAGCAGAGAGCACCAGACCAGCACTCCTGTTTGGAGATGACTGCTAACACCTAGGCCTGAATTGTTGATCTTAGCTCTCCCAGCAATGTTTATTTGAACAATTCAACATTTCACTGAGTAGCAGGTGATTAAGCATGAATTTACGGAGAAGGGATCAGCAGGTGGCACAGTTAGAAAACAGCCACCCCCGCAGTCAGTGGTTACCCCTGCCAGGAATGAGACCTGAACAAGCAGCAGGAGGGATGGTTATAAGGAGTTTGCAACAGATTGGAATGCAAGTCAGCAGTGTGCCAGACTAAGGACAAGGAGCTGCCACTGTGAGTTGCTCACATGGAATCAACCCAGTTCTTCAGAAAGGGCTCCTCATGACAGAGTTCTGAAGGTTCCTGACACTCAGAGTAAAGCCACTCTTCCCTAGTGCTTGCTGTGTCTACAGAGGGGCCACAAAACCCCCACCCAGGGCAGGGGCTAGCACCCTGCTATTGCCAGTGCCCACCCAAGACTGCCCACTTTTCAGTTTAATTTAAACTACTCAATTTACCATGAATGTATATCATGAGGCAGTTGACTGCCTCTCTCCAAATGTGTTAGTTTGCCTGAGCTGCCATTACAACTGCATGACCGTTAGCAATGGAGGTTTATTTCTTTCATTTCTAAAGGGTGGCAGTCCAAGATCAAGATGTCCATAGAGTGGTTTCTCTCTTTGGCTTGCAGGGAGCTGGGCTGAATATGTGGACCTGAGCCATTCTAGGCATCCTGTGGAAGGTGGTGGTACAGCTGCTGTGAGCAGGCCTGCTGGTTAGCTGTCAAGAGGTGCTGGAATGGTAGGGGCACATAGACAGGGGCTGCCCTAAAGGCTAAGTGTGCAATGAAACCTAAGGCTTAGGGCAGGCTAAAAGATGTAGGGGTGCCTGCATGAAATCCTTGCTTAGCAAAAGTCCAAGTCTTGTTGTAGACAGAAGTCCTATCAGGGAGGCCAGTGGTGCTTGAAGACACTAATACTCCTTTGCCAGACCCAGAACCTGCAGACTTGCTGGGAGCCTTCAATGACACACCATAGCCTGCTATAGTATAGTCTCCTGCTGCTGCCCACTGGGTCAGGTCATTGTAATCCGTGCTGAAGCTGTGCTGGCCATAATCACTGGCCTGCTGGAAGGTGGTACTGGGGGTGCTGAGGTTCATACCAAGCTGCTTGGTAGATACCGGATGGACGAACACAGTGGCCCCTACCAGAAGGCACTGGGCAAACCTGTGTAGTAGGGGAGGCCAGGAAAGCTGGAGCCAGATGGCAGCACACTGCTTCCCTCCTACACAATCTATGGCTATGAAGAGCCAGATGCTGCAGTCCCAGCTACCAGTGGATTAGTATGGAATTCCCTTTGCCACACCCACAGCCCTTGCCAGTCAAGATGGGAGCCAAGCTAATAGTCACACTCTGGTGATGTCACAAAGTTTGGCTGAGGTAACTCTGCATCCCTGGACTCTCCACCACTAGCTCAGTCCCAGAAGGGACAATCCCAGACCCACCACACAGCCCAGCAGCCTTGATTCCTTTTCACCAATGGAGTAATGAATTATAGTTCAGGGAGATAGAAGAAGGGATAATAAAACAAACATTGATTTGATTGCATTCCAAGGAAGGAATGGGCCTGTGAAAAGAGCACAGTACCCCTTCTTCCAGGTTTGGGGCTTTTATCCCAAAAGTATAAGGGCATTGTCTAGTAATGTGGCCATCATACTCATGACTGGCATTCATGACTGACATCTGGGAACTGCATAGCTTTGGGCTTTCTGCACATGTGGCTACAAACTGGATTTCTCCAGTGTGGCTAAATTCCTGTTTTATCAGGATACATTAACCACAAACTAAACCGCATAGTGGACAATCTTGGGACAAACCTGTCAAAAAGTAAGGTGCTAGTTCCTCCCCTGGATGAGGGTTTTCTGGCCCCTGACAAGTTGCTCACACCCAACTACCTGACAATGAAGAATCTCAGGATTCTGAGAGGGGAGAGGTATCCCTCCAAGGTGGGCTGCATTGCTTCAGAAGTGGATGTTCTTGCACACACCTGTGGAGCCCTGGAACGGTGGCCTTGAAGAAGACAGAGGTGATGGGGCCCAATAAAGTTGAAGCATCAAGCCGGCCCTTAGGAGTCCTGGGAGTGCCACAGCAGTCTGTGAGGAAGGGAGAAGTGAAGCTGTGATCAGGAAGCATTTCCAGAGAAGCACTTACGGAAAATTGTCAGGGATATTTCAGAACAAGGGATCTGGGTCTCTAAACCTCTGGTGATTTGGCGTGATAGTTACTATCATATTGAACTTTCAATTCATAATTTATCTTTTTTCTTATGCTTCAGAGTCCTCCATAAAGGACCTACCCTGTGGAAGAAGGTGGAACAGCTGGGATACTAAAATGTCTACAGAGTTAGGGTGGAGCTTCAGAGCTGAGAATGCTAACAGTGGTGCCTATTAAGGAGAGGAAGAAAAGCGAAAGTGGAAAATTCAGGCAAAATGTGTGCTATTTCTAGGATTTTGCAAGATTGAGCTGATGAAACTCATATATTGCTGTCATCTTCTCTTAGTGGAATTTAGCTATCTTTGAAATACTCAATCTGATCTGTTGTCCACATAAGCACATCTCACTGTACAAAGTGGGAATAAAATAGTTTTCATAGAAAATTGTTACAAAGCCTATATGCTAATTCTTTTTTATAAATTTTTGAAGATTTATTTATTTTAGAGGCAGAGTTACAGAGAGAGAAAGATCTTCCATCTGCCTGTTCACTCCCCAAATGGCCACAACAGCCAGAACTGAGCCAATCCAAAGTCAGGAGCCAGGAGCTTCTTCTGGGTCTCTCACATAGGTGCAGGATTCAAAGCACTGAGCCAACCTCCACTGCTTCCTCAGGTCATTAGCAGAGAGCTGGATCAGAAGGGCAGCAGCCAGGACTTGAACCATGTGGGACACAAGCACCGACCTACTACACCACAACGCCAACCCTATATACTAATTCTAAAATGAGTCTTAACAGGAATAAAGAGATGCTTCTCCTAGAAATCTAATTCCCACTGCATCCAAACCACCTATTTGTAAACTACATCAAAATGAGACATGGGACAACACAACTCCAGTGTACCAAATCTGGTTTGGCTCATATGAAGTCCTAAGACACCACATCGCACAACTACAATAAATGCCATACAAACTATCAACCTTAAAGGTCAAAGACTGCAAGACATATACAGCAAAAATTATCATGTGTAGGGGGGCCAGTGCTGTGGGGTAGTGGGTAAAGCTACCACCTGCAGTGCCAGCATCCCATATGGGTGCCAGTTCAAGTCCCTGCTGCTCCACTTCCAATGCAGCTCTCTGCTATGGCCTGGGAAAGCAATGGAAGATGACCCAAGTCCTTGGGACCTTACACGCATGTGGGAGACCTGGAAGAAGCTCCTGGCTCCTGGCTTCAGATTGGTACAGCTCCAGCCATTGCAGCCATCTGGGCAGTAAACCAGCGGATGGAAGATCTCTCTTTCTCTCTCTCTACTTTTGCCTCCCTGTAACTCTGCCTTTCAAATAAATAAATAAATACTTTTTTAAAAAAATATTATCATGTGCAGTAGGAATTTGGCACAGCAGTTAAGATGCTCACATCCCTCAACAGAGTGCCTAAGCTGGAGTCCCAGCTTGGCTTTCAACTCTACTTTCTTGCTAACGCATACCCTCTGAGACCACAGATGATGGCTCACATGGTTGGGTACTAGCCATCCAGGTGGAATATTGGGATTGAGTACTGGGCTTCTGGCTTTAGCCTGGCCCAGCCCTGGCTACCATAGGTATTTGGGGAATAAACCAGTGGATGCAAGACCTCTCTCTGCCCGTCTCTGTTTCTCTCTTTCTCTCTCTCTCTCTCCTGATGTCCCTCTCAAATAAAAATGAATACATAATTTAAAAACAAACAAACACAATCTAGTATACCTTAAAATAATGCTGGTAGTACATGAAATCTCATGTTACTCACATTACTCTGGCCTCTAAATGCCAATCCCCCCCAATGCTGGCTCAATTGTTCCTGGTCAATAAGCTTATATTTGGGATTTTAATGTATAATAATTAAACTTCTCTCCCTGATTTGATCTCAGGAACAGTTGACAATTAGGCATGGATATCAGAAAGATTAAGACCAAACATCAGATGCAGTACTTAAAAATGACTGTGATTTACAGTAAGAATTATCACAGACTTACTAATAATTTCCTTCAGTCTTCAATTTGCCCATTAGCAGAATGAAGAACTGCAGGCATGGAGAGCTGGCTATCATCTGTCCTGGTAATCTAACCATGGCAAACAGACCACTCCCCCAAGGAGAGTCTGCTATGGGGGTAGTTAGACCTGAAAGAAGTAGAATCAGAAAAGAATCAAATCAAAGTTCTAGCTTCTAGTCTTAGCCATAAGATATGTCACATCTATCCCCAAGAGAAGGGGAGATTAGAATTAGGGCAACCAAAGCCAAGAGGATCCCCCTTGCTGCAGGCTGAAAAAACAGGAAGAATAACAGTACCTGCAACAAATATCTCAACTGCAAAAAGACTTTGATCTTTAGATCAAATTAATTGCACTTTCAGAAATATATCCAAAGAAAATACTCAGGGATGCAAATTTCCTCATTTGAACATTAGAACCAGAAAAAAATCAAAACAATAACGAAAAAGAAAAGCATTTCTTCAGTAAAGTGTTTTATAAAGCCCTCTATTAAATAAAAAACATTTATATTATAATAGTGAATTTTTAAGACAATAAAACTATATTACAACATAATCCCAACCTATTTTTTAATTTTTTCCATTAAAAATATAAAACGGGTAAAAACTACAGATGCATTTTCCTTATATAATTATGTATTTTCCAAGTGTTCTGCAAGAAATGTATATCATTAGTATGATCAGGAGAAGGTTACTCTTTCAAATTCCCCAGTTTTCCTAATCCACTATGTTAATTGTATTTACCAATAAAATAAAATAATTTTATATTTAAATATAATTCTTCAAGCACAAGGGAAACAAAAGCTTCTAAATCTGTACAGTACATTACCACATGGATAACAAATATTCATTTATGTAGATAACTTCATTAGTCCCAATAAATGAGAAAACACCTATTTATTCTTATGAACATATAGTTCATCTTAAAAACTAGAGACAAATATCTGGTAAATATATATTGATTCCAGTGAAATTAATCAATAGACAAATATTTTGAACATTATAGCAACATCAACCTTTAACTATTTATGTTTAGGTTTCTCAGATTAAATACAATATGGATAATCCATTTGAATTTCACATAAAAATTATTTTTAACTGTATGTCCTTCCCAATTTTTGAGAAGGTCCAATCAATATTTGGATCATGTTTGTACTGTGAAATCATTCATTGTTTATCTGAAATACCAACTTAACCAGCTATCCTGTCAACTTTACTCATAATGCCCTTTCAAAAAGCCACATTCCCTGCCCTGAATATCCATTACTCTAGCTCCATCAGGGGCTAGAACAAGGCAATTAACGAGGAACCAGTTCATCAGGCTAAAACTAGAGCTTTCTAATTCAGAGGAAAGCACTCCCAAGGAGGACACTTAAAGAGACTGCAGGCTTGTAAAACTCTCTGCGCACATTGCACTGTAATTGCATTTGCAGACCTCTCTCTGTCTCCACCTTTGTTGCTCAGACCCAGATAAAACAAAAGCAGCAGGGAATCCAAGTGCCCTCATTTCCAAACTAATGAAATATATGGGAGCCTGGCAATTTTCCCCTATTCTGAAAGCTTCCCTAGCCGCACCACTGCACTGGTGAAAGCAATGGTAAAGTCAAGAGACATTAGCTTCTAGAACAAGGAAACAGACAGCAGCAAGATCTTCTGATAGAGATACTGTTGGTGGTGACCAGTAAGGAGAGTGGGCAGTAGACAGCATCCAGGAGGTCACCACGGAGCAGATTAGATACAACACAGCAAGCCCATTTTAATTCCCAGAATGAGGATCATTTTTTTGAAGCATTGAGAGGAGAACAAGACATATTTTATGTTTTAAGATCACTCAGGGTGCTACACGAAGATGAAAATCGGTGATGGGGGTATGAGTGGAATTAACAATTAGTGAGAGTATACAGGGAAGTTATTAAGCTAATTAAGAGGCCGGCGCCGCGGCTCACTAGGCTAATCCTCCGCCTTGCGGCGCCGGCACACCTGGTTCTAGTCCCGGTCGGGGCGCCGGATTCTGTCCCGGTTGCCCCTCTTCCAGGCCAGCCCTCTGCTGTGGCCAGGGAGTGCAGTGGAGGATGGCCCAGGTGCTTGGGCCCTGCACCCCATGGGAGACCAGGAAAAGCACCTGGCTCCTGGCTCCTGCCATCGGATCAGCGCGGTGCGCCGGCCGCAGCGCGCCGGCCGCGGCGGCCATTGGAGGGTGAACCAACGGCAAAGGAAGACCTTTCTCTCTGTCTCTCTCTCTCACTGTCCACTCTGCCTGTCAAAAAAAAAAAAAAAAAAAAAAGCTAATTAAGAGACAAGGGATTTAAGTAAAACAATAACAATAGACACAGGCAAGTATTGGTGGGATTCTGGTTGTATTCTGAAGGTAGAGCTAACATAACTGGTGGAAGAATTTGATAAAACGTGTGAAAGAAATGGGCTGGAGGGGTTGACTTCAAAGTCTTCAACTTGGAAGACTGGGAGAATAGGTGTGCCATACGTGAGATGAGGAATGTCAGGGAATATGTAGATTATGGGATGAAGATGAGGGCTAGATACCAAAAATTCAGATTTCAAGGAGTTAAATTTTGGTGCCAATTTGCCAACCATATGTCAACATCGTATAGGAAGTTGTATTTATGAGCTTAGAGTTAGAAAGAGAGGGACAATTTGGGCCTGAAGACACATAGCTGGCATTAAAAGCTGGTTCCATGTATTCATACAGAGAGTGACTATAAGAAAGAGAGAAGTTAATGAACAAATCTTTGGAATTATTCCACTTTTTCAAAGCAAAGATCAAGAAGAGGGTCATGGAAGAGAGATGCAAAAAAATTATATATATAGAGAGAGAGAGAGATTGGGTGGAGGAGACAGGGAGGGAGGAAAGGTAGGAGGGAGAGAGAGTCAGCTAATGTTCTAGGAGCAAATCAAAAGTAAGTGCCCAGTAAGCCAAGTGAAGAAAGTAGGCCAAGAAAGGAGTGAACATCTCTGCGAAATGCTACTCTTGGTAGAAGACGATGGGGACTTAGTGCCCAGAATTTTCCCAGTGGAAATGCTCCCTCTCAAACTGTAATGTTAACTTCATTCAAACAAAACTCCTCTGAGGCGTACTATGTGTCAAGCACTGTATTAGGAAACAGGGATAATGACCCACAAGATTTTGTCCCATTCCAGCAAGGAGGTCTTACAGCCTAGTGTGGGGTGACAGCAGACAGAAACCTGGTTAGCTCCCGCTGCTCAATCAGGACAGCTCAAGGACCAAGCTGACAGTTTATACATTGAGTTCAAGAGGCAACTGCTCTGCACACATCAGAGTCTGAAATCAACATTATTCGCCCAATACTGATCAGATGCAAATCAAAAACAACATCCTCTCTGCATTCTAAGTTTTGCAATTAAAATATCATTAGATTTCAAAACCATTTGTGTGTGTGTGTTTGTGTGTATATACAATGCATTTTTAGCCAATGTTTCCCTGGTGTGTTTTCATCATATATTCTTTTAGCTCTACCCTTTAGTTATGTATTGCTAGCCTTAAGAACCTGTGGAAATTTGTTTCCAGTTCTCTTTAGCCAATCTGGCTTCTCAGTTGAAATTTTCTTACCATCCAGACTGCTTACTTCCAAATGCCTTGTAGCTATAAGTCCCCATTCAACCAACCCTACAGCACACCCAAAGAAGCAAAGACCTAAAAAAACCGGCCATTGAGAAGAAGCTCCATGCTCATCTTCCCTGATTTGTTTTTCCTTGTTACTAAAAATGAAGGACACTTTTTTTCCATAGAGGACAACAAGAATCTGGCCTTGAAAATCTCTGAGAAATTGAAGATAGAGGTTTCCATAAAGAGAATACTTCTGATAACAATATGCAACCCAAACCTGTTCTGAGAGGCACCCACCAGCGTTTTCTTTCCTCCTTGTGAGTGTGAAGGAAGGGCTTTTAATTTATCTTGGCTGTCACCCTGTCACGTGTGAGGATAACATCTAAATGAAGAGGAGCCTATTAAGCTACTTATCCTTCACATAAATCAGAACTGGCTTAGCCTACTGGATATTTCCATCAGAAGAATGACCCCTTTATTGTACACACACTGGGTGTGTACAATAAAAGATCACTTGCCTCCCTTAGCACACTCTTAAGGCAGGTTGTGCTCAGGAGTCAGACTGTTTAAGTGGCAGTACTGCTACTTATTAGAAGTAGGAAAGAGACCTTGGCAAGGGCTAGTGTGAGTGCCACCTTTCTCATCTACAGAGGAGGAATTAAACCCTGCTTCCCTCCTAGCCTATTGCAGGAAATAAATGAGATCATGTGAGCAAAAAGACTGTAGAACTTGTAGCCACCCCCAGTGAAAGGAGGCTCATAACATTTTGAACTCCAGATTCACAGGAAAGCTGGTTTCAGGGGATCTTACCCAAAGCACAGGCAAAAGTTATGATTTGAAAGCAAGGCTTTTGTGTTAACATTGTATATGTGCACCAAACAGACATGTGACTGAAAGAAAAAGCATGCTGTTATTTTCGGTTTGTTTATTTTATACCACTCCTAAGGAATAGCAGAGTTCTTCTCCCCTCCATAAAAACCCTTTTTAATCAACAATGTGTTTAACCTCAACTTTAAGGAGGTATTTAAATTAGCACATGATTCTCAAGTTCCTTCTTCCCAGAGAAGTTCCACAGGGTAACTTTCTAAATATTACTTTTGTCTGGGCCAAATCAAATCGCAATGCCAAAAAGACATTACTGCAAAGTTGCATTATAAGACAGTGCCATCATAACAGAATGGTGAAAACCAGAGCACTTTTTATTAATAACAGCAGAACCTAATTTCATTGGTTTTAATTTACCATTTTCACATTTTACTATGACATTGTCCAGATATAAATTGTTATGATGAGAAGCCATTCACTAGGGACCAAAAAAAGTTACAACTCTGCTTTTAAAAAAAGATTTTGCATATATCAGTGAAGGACACACTAATAAAGATTGGTCTGGAACATTTCTCTTTATGACGATTGACTTATCAGCAATAGTCACTACAACAGAGTTGGAAATTACATAATTGCCAGAAACTGTAGATATTTGACTTGGCAAGCACCCTAGATTTATCTGATTTATTTTTGTAAGAATTGGACCCCATGGATATTTAGAAATGTTTCATGAAAGAACAGTAGAATATAAATGAAACAAGCAAAAATCCTCTTTTCAAAGGCTGCCTTTAACTCCATCGTCACTGTTGTGATAACACAAATAAACCAAAGACAAAGCTTTGGTGACGGCATTGGGAAAAAACACCACTCTAAATTAAAACATTATGAGCTACTAACATCTGGACATTCTCTCCTTCTTCATAATCATTCTTGTCTATTCTCTACCTACTATTTATCAGTGGGCACTGCAGAATTGACAATGAGCATTGGAACATAGGCACATATAACAAGGTTCACATAACACAAGGGGCCATATTCCACATGGGCAGGCATATCCTGACCTCTGTCTGCACTCTAGGGGGAGGCCATCCATTGTTGAGGGAGAAAGAGAAAGTGCTTTTCTAACCAGGGTTCCGTTCTTCTGCCTTTGTGTCTCTGGTGCCTGGCACAAATGCCCATTACAAAGCTAGTTCTCAGTAAGTACTCTGTTGCTAAGCTGAAGCAAATGAGAAAGATGGACTCACAATCAGAAAACGAGATCAAATAAAGGGAAGCAGTTATGTGTGGAAAGAAGGGAGAGCTGAAAGACCGAGTTTCTTGTCCTAGTTCCATCATTGACTTGCGGTATGACTTTATGTAAACCCTTTCTTCTTTCTAGACCCTAATTCCTCAACTTATTTTACAGAGTTATTTTTCCTGATAATACCTGAAATATCAAGTACTCTGATTTTTTAAAGTCTGTTGTCCCTCAGAAATGTCAAATTCTGCCCAAATATTCAACACTGTATATACTCTCTATGTCCATTTGCTTTGATTATGAAGTTTTGCTATTAGCTAATTTTCTGTTCTGTTTCCTCTCAATTTTCTAAAGGTAACTTTTTTATTCTGTTTTCTCATGATTTTCCCACATGCCACAGTTTTTGCTATCATCCAATTCTTTTGTTTATTAATATTTAAAAATGTTTAAGATGTTTATTTGAAAAAGAAAGAAAAAGGGAGATACATAAACAGAGCAAGGCAGAGAGAAAGAGACAGAGACTTCCTAACTTCCTATCTGCTTGCTGACTCCCCAGATGTCCAAAGCTGGAAACTCAACCCAGGTTTCCCACATGGGTGGCAAGAATTCAGCTATCTGAGGCATCACTGCTCCCTCCCAGAGTCTGCATTAGTAGCAACCTGAAATCTAGAATCAGAGACAGGTAGGATCCAAGTACCCTGGTGTAATGACAAGTGTATTAGCTAGCATCTTAACCTCTAAGCCAAATGTCACTCATTATCACTCCATCTCTGACTGGCAAAAAAAAAAAAAAAAAAAAAAAAAAAAAAAAACAAAAAAAAAAACACTTCAAGTTTTGAGGTCAAAGTAAAGGATTTTTTTCATTCTGGTTCCATAGTTTCCTTGCAAACTTATAAACTTCTCTGAAACTGGTATCTGCAGAGTCTGATTCCCATTTCCTTCATCTCTTGGGTTGCTGTAAGGCTGAAATCAGACTGCTACATAAAGCAGCCATCCAGCACCTAATAGTAGAGTACAGGTTACAGCTTACAGTCGTTCGGTTGCCAAGCAGATCCTACTTCAGAAATGCATTTATCCCCCTTCCTCTATCCCGCAGCATTACAGCCTGCCCAATATGGGGTCTTGAAGTAAATAGTTTAAACAGAAACATGTGGTGAAACATGTTTGATAATAGACAGACACACATGACCATACAGAGGCATCAAAGGTCAACCAAAGCTGGCAAGAGCTGCCACTAAGCTCGTGGCTTCAAAAATCAGTTTTCATAAGTAGGTGAGCTGGAGAAATACCCAGATTATCTATCTTTCTGTCTGTCTGTCTGTCCATCTATCTATCTATCTATCTATTTCTTTCTCTCTCTCTCTCTCCCTCCCTCCCTCCCTCTCTCTCCAGGCTATTTTTTTAAAGCAGGGTAAAATTTTAATAAACAATTAACTTCCTTCATAGACATGTAAGTATTGGGATTTCAGTTAAATAATTATTTTAACAGATATCAGTATATACTCATACAAAGCTATTATAGATCAGCCTACATTTTTTTAAGATTTATTTTTTATTTATTTGAAAAGTAGAGTGAGAGAGAGAGAAAGAGAGTCTTCCATAGGCTGGCTCACTCCCCAAATAGTCCCAACAGCCAGGGTTGGGCCAGGCTAAAACCAGGAGCCCAGAGCTTTTCTGGGTCTCTTACATGGGTGCAGGGACCCGAGGACTTAGGCCATCCTCCACTGCTTTTCCAGGTACTTTACAGGGAGTTGGATCAGAAGCGGAGCAGCTGGGTCTCAAAATGGAGTCCATATGGGATGTTGGCATTGCAGGCAGAAGTTTAACCTGTTACACAACAGTGCCAGTCCCAGCAGTCTACTTATTCATGAAAACATACAGAATGAATTTTTTTCATTGCTATAAAAGTATCCATGCACACAAATGTGTCAGATGGCTGTTAAGACCATTAGAATATATTCAAAGTCCTGTGACTGGCACTGTGGCACAGCAGGTTAAGCTGCTGGCGGCAGCACCGCCATACGATATGGATTACTGGTTGAGTCCCAACTGCTCCACTTCTGATCCAATTCCCTACTAAAGTGCCTGTGAAAGCAGAGGGAGATGGCTCAAGTACCTGGGCCCTGTCACCCATGTGGGAGACCCAGAAGAAGCTCCTGGCTCCTGGCTTTAGCCTGGCCCAGCCTCAGCTGTTGTGGTCATTTGGGAAATGAACCAGCAGATGGAAGCTCTCTCTCTCTTTTTTATTTTTAAGATTTATTTATTTATTTGAAAGTCAGAGTTACACAGAGAGAGAAGAGGTAGAAAGAGAAAGACAGAGAGAGACAGAGAGAGAGGTTTTCCATCCGATGGTTCACTCCCCAAATGACCGCAACGGCCAGAGCTGTGCCCATCCTTGGGCCCCTGCACCCTCCCACGTGGGTGCAGGGGCCCAAAGAGTTGGGCCATCTTCTACTGCTTTCCCGGTCCATAGCAGAGAGCTGGACAGGAAGTGGAGCAGCCGGGTCTCAAACCAGCGCCCATATGGGATGCCGGCACTTCAGGCCATGGCATTAACCCACTGTGCCACAGAGCTAGCCCCGGAAGCTCTCTCTGTCTATCCTCCTCCCGCTGTGTAACTTTGTCTTTCAAATAAACTGAGAGAGAGAGAGAGAGAGAGAGAGAGAGAGAGAGAGAGAGAGAGAGACTTCTATTCGCTGGTTCATTCCAGTGCTGGACCAGACAGAAGCCAGGAGATAGGAACTCCATCTGTGTCTCCCACCCCTGCCTTCCCAGGCACATTAACAAGGGGCTAACTCAGAAATAGAGCAGCCAGAAGGAAAAGACTGAAAGCTGCTGGAGAATTCAGAGTAGAGGCGAAGAGAGTGATTCAGATGCAAGCAAGAACGTGCACAAAGCAAGAAACACAGAAAAATGTCAAGTGTTCAGAAATGCTGAGAAGCTTGGAATGGCTAAGGTATAGACAAAAGAGAAGAACGGCAGCAGAAAGTCTGCATTAACTCAGGCACACACATGTGATGAGACCACAACATATTCTTAAACAGGGACAGTTCAGTCCACATTTGAAAATATTCTTCTGGTGTGATGTGAAGGTAAGAGATTAGAGCAAGAGACATTGGATGAAGGGAGTCTGTTGTGCACAGGGTGAGATGTTAGCAATTCTAAAACTATTTCATGAATAATCTCTAAAGATGAGAAATGAATTTTGATATTTTGAAGGAAGCCAGAAGGAGTTACAAATATATACAGAGAGGAGATTAGAATGAATTCCATAAATTTGTATTACAACTGGATATACCATTATAAATCTGTGGCTTTTTTAAAAATCTTTATATATTTACCTAGTTATTATTTGAGCATCAGGGAAAGAATAAGGAGGGATGGGAGGGAGGGAGAGAGAGAGAGAGAGAGAGAAGGAGAGAGAGAGAGAGATTCCATCTGCTTACCCCGCAATGGCCAGGATTGGATAAGGTGGAACCTGGGAACTCAATCCAAGTCCTATTCATGCATAGAAGGTACTCAATTATTTGAGTCATCACCACTACATCTCAGCATCCACATTAGCAGGAAGCTGGAGGCAGGAGCCAGAGCTGGGACATGAACCCACATACTCTGATCTGGGACATGGGCATCATAACCATTAGGTTAAATGTCTACCTTGATACTCAGTTTTTAATATTATAGACAGGTAGGTAGACAGAGATATGAAAAATAGATTTATGCATGAATAAGTGTGTGTGTATGTCTATGCTCATGTGTGCATGGCAGAGCTGGGGGTCTGGAAAGGGTCTGGAAGCAATGATATATTACACATAACAAGTACACTTAATGCCTATATATTGGTTCCTAAATACCATTTCCACTAAGAAGAAATAGAGCTCTGGAGATGGTATGCAGGAATGCAGACAGATGCGGGAATGAAGGAGAAAATTTCCAAGGTAAGTTTGAAGAATATTGTTAGTCCAGAAAGTAAGAAAGTGCTAAAAGAAACAGGAGAAGTTCAAAAGTACATAGTAATCCATTCAAAAGGATTCCCACTAGCCAATCTGGGGTAATTTGAAAATCAAAATGAATAAGGAGTTATAAGAATCTATAAATCCGGAGCCTGCTCTGTGGCATAGTGGGTAAAGTGGCCACCTATACTACAAGCACCCCATATGGGCACCGATTCAATTCCTGGCTGCTCCACTTCCAATCCAGCTCTCTGCTATGACCTGGGAGAGCAGTGGAAGATGGCCCAAGTCCTTGGGCCCCTGCACCCAAGCGGAAGACCTGGAGGAGACTCCTGGCTCCTGGCTTCGGATTGGCCCAGCTCCAGCCATTTTGGCCACTTGGAGAGTGAACCAGCAATTGAAGATTCTCTCTCTCTCTCTCCCCCCACCCCCTCTCTGTACCTCTGCCTTTCAAATAAATAAATAAATATTTTTTTAAAAATCTATGAATCAGGCCGGCGCCGTGGCTCAATAGGCTAATCCTCTGCCTTGTGGCGCCGGCACACCGGGTTCTAGTCCCGGTCAGGGCGCCAGATTCTGTCCTGGTTGCCCCTCTTCCAGGCTAGCTCTCTGCTGTGGCCCGGGAGTGCAGTGGAGGATGGCCCAAGTGTTTGGGCCCTGCACCCGCATGGGAGACCAGGAGAGGCACCTGGCTCCTGGGTTCAGATCAGCGCAATGCGCCGGCCCCAGTGCACCAGCCGCGGCGGCCATTGGAGGGTGAACCAGCGGCAAAAGGAGGACCTTTCTCACTCTCTCTCTCTCTCTCTCACTGTCCACTCTGCCTGTAAAAAAAAAAAAAATCTATGAATCATACTTACAGAACTGAGTAAATTCAGGAGAAGAGAAAGCAGAATGCCACATAGTTAATAAAGAATAAATAATGTACCTAGAAAATTGTCAATAGAAGCAAAAACTAGAGGGGAATGTTTGATGAAATATTACTTTCCATTACTATAATGGAAAAACCTGAAGGACACAAACTCCTCCAAATCATCGAATTTGCACTATCTGGATAAAATGACAACATGATCCTCCTAGTAAGATGATTGAGAAGGACACGATCCCACTTCAGTGGCATTACTGTCCAAAATACACAGCCTAAATCTCACACTAAGAGACTGTCAGACAAACCCAAAATGAAGAACATCCTGCAAAGTAATAAGCTTGTAATTTTCAAAATTTCAAGGTTAAAAGCCATGAAAAAGCCTGAGGGATGATTTTAGAAATTAAAGAAAAAGGAATCACAAAAACTAAATGTGATCTGAGATTCTGGATTTGATTCTGAAAATTCTAATGAACATTATAGTGAGGCAGTTGCCAATAGTGAATGTGTACAATGAGTTAGACCATAATATTATATCAAGTTTAAGTTTCCTGTTTGTGATATCAACACTCTCGTTATGTCAGAAGGTTCAGTAAATAGACACAGGAATATGCAGGAGTAAAGAGGCACAATGTTCTCAAATCATCAGAGAAAGTATTTCTCCATCTCTATATCTGTCTAGCAAAACAGAAATTAAATAGGATGTAATGTAAATAGTTGGCTAATCTGGATAAAATAAATGCAAGATTTTCTTATAGCACTGTTGATAAATTTCAGATTATATTAAAATCCAACTACATAACAAATTTACTGAATGAACATCATTTCTGCTCTCAATCAGTTCATAGTCCCAAACCAATACATGAATCACCTTTGTGTCCGTTGAGATTTTTACTCTTGGCACAATGGTAGCCCAAAAGAAGTAGTCATCTCTGCCTGGATAAGTCACTGTATCCAATGCAGAAGTTTGTTTCAAAAATAATGAGGGAAGGAAGTAGACAATGGAGCAGAGGGCACAGATTCAAAAACTGTTATGGAATCAGTGGAATTCAGTGACCCAAAGAATAGCAGTATGGCGGAATGAGGAGAGGCTATGTGTGAATCTGATACCTCCTACAGAGGTATCAGAACTACCTGATTTAAGAGACAGAGGGCAAGGAAAATATTTTGGAGGGAGATAGTCCAGTTTTGGACATGTAAAATTCTATGTGTCTATGAAACAGCACAGCAGCACTCAGGCCTACATGATCTAGAATATTCTCTGTCAAGCTATAGAACAAGCAAATCTAATCAATCGCTGAGAACATTTCCGAATGTTGGAAAAATACACATGTGAACAATTTCATCTGGGCCCAGGGCTAATGGAGATGGAACTGCAGGCCTGATTTTATGGTCCTATCATGCACTTGTCTTCAACCCCTAATTCACCCTCTGACAGAAATCTCTTCAAATTTGCCACACTAGGTAATGGGTACATGGAGATGAGTGTCCCCCAAGGTTTGCATGGACTAGTGAAAAAGTATGAGAACAAATTATTATAAATCAACATGCTGAATGCTTTAAGGTGGAGAAGCCACTGCTAGGAGATGAACTGCAATAGGCTGTAATGGAATATTGGGGAGGTTAAGCTAAACAATTCTACTAAGAGACAGGGAGAAAGATGCAGGAGTCCAGGATAAATACTGGAATTTTACCTGAGCTGTTAAGAGGATGATGGTACCACCCATAGAAGCAAGATTTTGCATATTGCTGGGGAGCAAGCCATGAACAGTCAAGGGTTCTACCAGAAAAGAAAGATTTCAATCTCAAAGCCAAACTCCAAAAAAAAAAAACAAAAAACAAAAAAAATGTCACAAAAGCCAGTTTCCTCCTTTTGTATTACCCAAAATACAGATCCAAGCTGGACTACACCCAGCATTCTACTCTGAGCAGTGCTGCTCTCAGGGACATTTGTTGCTGAGCTTCATTTTGCAATGGGGGTGAGGATGACCTCTAGGAATAAGCTGCTTTCGCCTCACATAGCAAACACAAAATTTCTCACCTCCCACAGAGCTGCGGCCAGGAGAGCACATAGACCCAAAATACAAAACAAGCCAAAGGAAAATAAAGAGACAAGACTCTGAGTCTGTTGTCTATGGGGAACTGGAGTTCATGACAGGGCCCTCCCTGGGTGGTTATAGGGTCCAGAGCCCCACAAATATGTTTGTGCAGGTGAGTTGGGACACAGGGGACCTGAGTGCCTGTTCTGTGCCAGGCACTTTGGTTCCTTGTGTCCTTTCTCCCTATGGAGTTGGGATTATTTTCATTCCTATTTTGCAAATCAGGAAACAGACTGTGAGGTTAAGCAATTCCCAGAGTCATGAAAAGCCCGGTCTGCAGAGTATGGGATTGTTTCTTTTCTTCACATTGTGCCTGTCACAAGGAGGTGAGCACACCACCTGGAAAAGTAAAATTCCTACAAGAGCCACATCCACTCAGGACATAACTGCTGCTGTGTGAACAGGACTTAGCTTCCCAACTGAGGGAAGATGGGGGAGATGCTCTAAGTTCTCAAGTCCAAGTCATGGATTGATGGTATTTGCTGGATGGAGGCTTGGTCCAATTATGGTGTCTAGGAGGTAGACTTAGTGAGAGAGGCTTAGGTCACTGGGGCTGTACCCTTCCAAGGTGGTTCTTAGGAGAGGGCTGATTATCTAAGCCTGAGTCAGTCCAGCCATTCTCTCTGCTGACTGGATCACCATGTACTCCTTCCTGCAGGAGTTTGGCCACTTGCTGCTCTCATCAACGCAGCTGCTGAATGGAGCTACCCAATCTGTGAACCTCCAAAACCATGAGACAAAATAAGCCTTCTTCCTTCATTAGAAGTATATCTCAGGTATTTGTGACAGAAGCAAAAGCTGACTAATTCAGTAACAATGTAGGCTCAGGTAATGAGAGGGGTGTGTGTGTGTGTGTGTGTGTGTGTATGTATGCATGTGTATATAGATGCCACTTTTTGTTTGTTTATTTGTTATTTTGTTTGTTGATGCTAACAGAGAAAGCCCTTGACTCCTCTTGGTCCCCTTAGTCCTTACAGTCCTCTTCAGTTCCTGGAGGGTTGAGGATCAGGAGATGTTTTCCTGCTTTGTCCTACGGAGAACTTAGTTCTGCACAGCAGAAGCACTGGGACCTCATGCAGATCCAGTTAGCCTAAAGACAGCCCCTGTTGAATCCAGGATACATCCCAGGTGCAGCCACTTAGATGCCATGTGGGTACATGTGTAAGTCGCGCTTAGCACTTGTTCATCTGGCTGGCATGGCAGGAAATTGGATTTCCCCTCTTTGGATGAGGCACAGAACCCAGATTAATGATGTGAGAGAAAGAGAGCTAAGGAGTGGGAGCTCTCCACAGGTTTTATTTTTAAGGGAGCCACAGCAATTTAGGGAAAGAAAGGCATGCATTGTCAGGAGGAGGTGGCAGACAGTACTTGGCTACTTGGGGTTTCGTTAATGTTGATGAGTGTTGAACATTCCTGCTAATGGCCGATCCTAATAGGAAGATTGGGGTCACTGGTCAATTTTACCTACTAAAGTAAGAGTTGAAGGCAAGATTGAGGGGAAAAGGCAAACAGGACCACTTTGACTACGCCAAATAAAAAGTGAAAAAAAAAAAAAAAAACCTCCTGTGCTTTTCTTTAAAAAAAAAAAAGAGCAGCACACATATTTCACACTGGTTCCAAGCTTCCTGCCTTTGTGAGAAACTTCTAACCAATTTCTACTCAGCCTGGTTGATTTTATAGCCCTTTGACCATCTTCCAAATGACATTTTATCTTGGCTCAGTATGCAGATATTTTTAAATGCCAGTCTTCTTGAAGGTACCTGCCATTAAGAACTTCCTGTGAATTTCCTATGTGCTTTTACATGAATGACTGCATTCCACTTTTACAGCAAAACTGTGAAATGTGTGAGTGCATTTATTTCCTCTTTTACAGATGAAAACATTGAAGCTTAGAACCCTAATCACATGCAAATAAGTGGCACTTTTATACTTATCAAGGGCTTATATTTATAGAACATCTTTCCATTTAAGATTCTCCTCCCTGGGAATTCTACATTATTTCATGAGGTACAAGTTTTTGTATTTTTTATTCTTCCCCATTCCATCCAGTATGTTCTATCCCAGTGTCTGTAGAGTTCTTTGGCCATCTGACTCCATGATAACTCCTGGATCTTATGGGAAATAAAGATGGACTGAGTCAGGCACTAGGAACGTCAAAGACACCTTATTCTTCACTAGTAAACTCTAAATATCATGCTCTCCTCTCTGGAAAACCTTCTCAGCCATGTCAACCTCAAGCCATGCCCTAGCAGTAGCATTCCAGAGGGGCAATGACAGTCATTGCACACCTCTGACCCTAGGCTCTAAAATTCACACAGTGCTACTTCCCCTGCATCACACTGGTTAAAGCAAAGCACAAGGCAGATGCAGATTCCAAGGGTGAATCTTTCTCTACAATCCATCCTGTAAGCCTCAAGGAATGCTGAATCATGTAGATTAATCTTAAGGCTGGCATTGCCTAAAATATCCACTTTCTGACATGGACCAAGTCCATTGACAACCATATTACATTTTCTAAAACAATCTTAACTTAAATTTTCAAAGATCAGCTCTCATATTCCCATTTCAATCTGAAATTGTAGATACTACTACTATTGGGTATTCAGCTGATAAGTTAATCATTGTACCATCATAGTAATGCTTTTCTCAAAATTTTACATTCATAATTCACTCAAAATGATAATTAACACTTGTGTGTTATTGCTAGCTATCTTATTATGCTAACAAAAATTCTCACAGCTGCTCTGAGAAGTAGATATAATTATTCCAATTTTGAAGGCAATGAAACTGAGGTTTGAATGGAGTAAGAGGCCCAAATAGACTAGCAGAGATGGGCAGTATTTGAACCTAGGCCAATCTTAATCCAAAGTGTAGAAGTCTAAAGGACAGTAGTACATAGTTCTGTAAAATGAGCTGTGAAGAAAAGACATTAGTGGTTATTTAATGCTGTGTGGTAGGTAGATGGACAGATAGGAGAAATCTAAAAGGTACTGGGTTTCTTTTAGGAATGATTAAAGTTTTCTACAGGTAACTGGTATTATGGCTTATGGAATGCTGCAGTATACTAAAAGCCACTTTAGGGGGGAATTATATTGTATGATAATAACATCTTAATAAAGCAGCTTTTCCTGAAAAGGGTAGGGAGAATGGTTTCATAGGAGAAGCTCAGAGTTTGAGGCTAGGGAAGCAGGTGAATCAGGAAATAAGGCTTCCACATCAGACTAATCTATTTGCAATTTGTTCCTTGAAAAAGAATGATTCCCTACAAAGTGTTTTAAGTAAGGGAGTGAAAGACTTTAAAAAGGACTCCTCTATAGCACAGATAAGGAGGTCAGACAGGAAATTCCTGATTGGTTCACTGGAAAAGGTGGCGACTTAAGACTAATGAAATTAAAAGAGTATCTAGTATGTGAGATAAAAGTGATGCACCTTGTGAGAACTTGAGATAAGGGATGGGAGGAGGGAACAAAGATGGAGGCTTGACCTTGGGAGCCCAGCCTGCTGAGGAGGTACTGCTTCACCCTTTATGGAACCTAGGGAGCTGGACCCAAAGTAGTGAAGGATAAGGTAGGGGGAAAACAGAGAAAAAGTTAGGTATCTTAGAAATCCCACACAGAGCTTGGCGGTTAGCTCTCAAGCCAATCACAAATGATACTGATTTCTAGGTCCTACACACAGAAAATCTGACTAAACCTGTCTGTGACTATGACTTGAGCACTAGGGTTTTTAACAGACTTTAAGTAATTTTAATGTGCAGCCAAGGATGTGAACCTACAGCGTGGACAGCTCCTTTCCTATTGAGGTGGTCAAAAGAAAGCATAGCAGTTACTGGCCAAGTGCTTACAGCCCAGCCAGTGAGACGTGGCCTACTGAACAAAGGTAAGGCTCCATCATGAGCACTGAGGTCTGACGGGCCCATTTGACAGGAGGTCCCACTAGTGAGGGGCTTTCCTTCAATAGCTGATACTACAGATGAGGATTATGAATTGTTCCCATGGAACCAATGGAGTTGCCAAAGCTTAAGTGTGAGCATGGAGAATTAATTCCTAATTACGCTAGCTCAGTGATGATCAAAGTATGCTTCTCAAATTAGCAGTATCAGCTTCATCTAGGAACTTGCTAGATATACAGAATTTAGGCCCTGTTCCAAAAAATTGAAACAGTGGGTGAGTTCCAGCAATCTGTATGTACGCGTGTGTGTGTGTATGTGTCTGTATGTATGTATGTGTTTTAAGTTAATTTTTTTATATTTGTAAATTAATCATAGATTCAAAGAAAGTTTAAAAATAAAATAGTGTGATCTCATTATATTTTTTCCAAATTCCCTTAAGGGTACATCTTGCAAAACTTTCGTTCAGTATGACAGCCAGGATATTGACATTGGTACAATCAAGCTACACATAAATAATCTGTCCATCACCACAATGATCTTTCACATTGTCCTTTCATAGTTTCAACATAATAATGATAAGTGATTGTATCCACAAAATGAGTTTATTAGGTGAGTGCTGTGGCATAGTAGGTAAAGCTGCTGCTGCCTGTGAGGCCAGCATCACATATGTGCACTGGTTCAATTCCCAGCTGCTGCACTTCTGATCCAGCTCCCTGCTAATCTGGAAAAGCAGCGGAAGATAACCCAAGTGCTTGAGCCCCTGCACCCACTGGGAAACCTGGAGGAAGCTCCTGGCTTCAGCCTGGCCCAGCCCCAGCCTTTGTGGCCATTTGGGGCCTGAACCAGCAGATGAAAGAATTCTCTGTTTCTTCTTCTTTCTCTTACTCTCTGTCTCTGTCTCTCTTATTCTGCCTTGCAAATAAATAAAATAAATCTTTAAAAAGAATGAGTTTGCCATTTATTTTGGTAGTACCAGAAATTGTACAACACAACAGGAAGAATATTATGAATGTCAGAAAAATGCTTAAAAAGACTCAAAAAGAAAGAAATGGTAATAATATCATTATATATTAAACATTTAAATAATGTTTGCACAAAAATTCCTAAAAACATGGACAATGATTTTGAGTAGACATACTCAAATGTGAAGAAATGCTTTCATGCAATTTTAAAAAATATAGTCATGTATTCACACAGTTTGTTACTATGGAAGCGCATGTGATGTCATAAATGTAACATTCTAATGTAAAGCCAGACTGAGAAGGGAAGCAACGGGAAATGGAGCTGGGGAGATGAAAACCTGCATAACAACAAAAGAAGTTCAACAGATAAAGAAATGAGTCAAACATCTCTGAAACAGAAAAAGAAGGTGAGTGAAGGGAGCTTAAGAAATATAATTATCAATCAATCCTTTGCCTCTGTGAGTGCCCTACAATGATGAAATAATTTCAGAAAATGGCTACATGTAGAAAAGGGAATGAGGGGAAGGAAAGGATGAAAGTAGAGGAAAAGGAGATAAAACATGGGGTGTCAATCCACTTAGCAGTTACTGAGCATATGTTCATATGTTAGTGGTAAGAGACAGAAATACGGTCTTTGTCTTTGACGCATGCATTGCCTAGTAGGAATTAGAATACATAAATAAAGGACAATTAAGTGCTCAGTAAAAGGACGTGCAAAGGACACAGGCAACCCAGAGGAATGTGTAACTCTGGGAACCAGCCCATGACACACTGAGCTGGGTTTTGAAGAACATTAAAAGGAAGAGATTATGAAGTAATAGGAGGGCTATGTAAGTAAATAGAGGTCATTTGGCTTAAGTAAAACATATAGATATGTGGAGGATGAAGCACATGCAAGTTGAGGGTGGTGGGTCAGAGTACACCATGAGGCTCCAGGTCTGTCTAACCAAGTGAATGAGCCATTTATCCAGGAAGAAAGCACAATTAGATTTATGGTCTCCTAATACTGCTTTAAGTAAATGGAGTTTACAGACCTGTAAGTGGGGAGGATTTGACACCACAGAAACCTGTTCCACAGGCTATACTCCAAGACTACAGGAACAGGATGACCTGAAGCTTGGAACAAGGCCATGGTATAGGAATGGAGAAGAGGCATTGGATTTAAGATGTCTTCTGGAACACAAGTAGAAGGATATTATGGTGGCTCTTAATGGTGGGGAGGAGAGTGGGAGGACTGACGCAAAAAAAAAAAAAATAGATCTAATTTAACAAGCATACAGCTCAGCTTCGCCATTCTGTGCAGTCATTTCTCGTTCAACTGACATTTGTGTAATTTTTCCTGAAGAGGACATGGAACAGAGATAGTGACAGGAACTACCCTGGGAGACCATGGTCTAACCTAAAAGCTGAGCTTCTTGAACAAATACATAAGATTAGTCTTGATGTCATCGCAGCTATTGAAATAGTATGAAATAGTATAAAGAAGTGTTTCCCCCAATAGTAGAAGACAGCCCATGTCCTTGGGCTCCTGCACCCACGTGGGAGACCCAGAAGAAGCTCCTGGCTCCTGGCTTCGGATCAGCTCAGCTCTGGCCATTGCAGTCATTTGGGGAGTGAACCAACGGAATGGAAGACCTCTCTCTGGCTCTGCCTCTCTCTGTAACTCTGTCTTTCAAATAAATAAAATAATTCTTAAAAAAAAAAAAGAAGTGTTTCCCCCAACTGAAGATGAAACCAGTTATTTGAATAGATTTCCATAAATTGGACTACCTTCATGTGCTCTCCTACTCAGTTTTCCCTACTAGTCAATAAGAAATCTCTGTTCACTACAGATGCTCTAGGGAATTGATGAGAACAGAGGACATGTCTGCCAGTAGATCTCTATGGAATTATGGCCCTTTTTTTTTTTTCAAATAACATTCATAACACAGAGGCTTAGATCTGGAACTATAATTATTAGGAAATAAAAAAACAGGAAAATATTCAATTCTACATGGCAAAAGAAAAAGTTCCATGAGAAACTATCTACAAACTGCAAAGAAGCAAAGAATAAAAGTTGCTCTGTGTAAGCACCATCAGATTTAAATCCAAATCCTGCTGATCCCTGGAAAAGTCACCCATGGGGTACTCCCATTTAATCATTTTTTATTGATAAATGCCTTATGCCTCAAATATATCAACCCATAAATTTATATTAAAATTTATATAATCCTTACTTATAAAATATGTATTTTTACTCATGCTTGTGAGAACAGGGAACGATAATATCTGTTTATATTTTTTATATTGGCGAAGATAAAGTCAATGTTTTATTTATCCTTTTATCCCTGAACCCAAGGTTTTTAATGCCTCTGAGATTAAAAATTAATAAACATTCCTTGTTTCCATATTAAGAATGAGGCCGGGATGAGGTACTCAAAAGAAAGCCTAGAAGCAGAGAAAAGAAGGGACTCTGAGAAGTCGGGAGTTCGTCTGAATTCTCAGGTGAGTGGGCCTTTATACCACTGATGAAAAAAAACAAAGAGCAGAAAGCACAACGGAAGAGGTTAGCAATCAGGGAAGGTCTGGGAGAGATGACTGAGCAGTCACGATCTGTGTTAAGGGCCGTTAGTCCAATGTCCTCATGAGGAGATTAAGGAAAAACTAGAAGTAGCTGGCCCCTGCCTTCCCCCACAGCCCTCACGTCCCATGTCCATACAGAATACGTGGTGTAGAGACCACAGCAGTCTCCTCTGCTCAGCCCAGTAGAGGAGACTGGCTGTTGTTCAGATCAGGGTGGGAAGGGGAGTCTGGCCATTGCATTGACCACCATTTTCTGCACAATCTTTCAGATGAGGCGTGCATTCAATCCGAATCACTCGCTGAGATGGTGCCCCATGCGTGGTCACTCGTCGTGTAGACGCTGCCTTTATGCAGCTGAGGGAACAGTCCTTCCTAGCCCCTGCCGCACAATCCGTATTTATATTCACATGTGCCTGTTGTGGCAGCAGGGCCAGCAGATCACCATGATCAGGGTGAGCAGAGATCGCACTACTGATTTTGGAGGGGAGCCCCAGGCAGCCGGGTGAGGGGAAGGACGTGAGGACTAGAAACTCTCCACTTGCCCCTCCACAGCCTCCTCTATGTGTTCCTCCTGAGAAGAATGCTTCAGAGCTCTGTGGCCTTCTGTACAGTGCCTTAGAGCCTTACCACACCCTTCCTCAGGGACCAGCTGCCTCACCCCTGCAGTCTGGAAAAAGTGACAGATATTGCTTCTTCATATCTGTTCATAGGTTTATCCTTAAGGGAAGAATTGGAGAAAATGGAGGAAATGTGACCAGCTCTTCTAAGTCCCATGCAAGAAGAGCCATGGGTGACAAAATATGAGCTACTAGATTTGTTTCTTGGTTTCAGATATTTTGCTGGGTGGAACCCCCACTTTGTTGCTTCTCACAGAGTTTAGGATTTGGGCCAGAGACAGAATAACACAGGAGGGCTTAGATTGAAATAAGGGCCACAGAGGCCAGGGGGCTTTGTGGCTTGGCATAGCTGTTCTGTAGGCACAAGCGTAGGAGTGGGCGCTGGGGTTTTACACCATGGGCTGTCTTCTGTCCTCCGCAGGGATCCCAAGAATTGCCAGTGACAAACACAGACTCTCGAGGGAATCTCGTGCGAGGTCAATGGTCTCGAACATCACGGAGCCCCTCCACCAGGGCTCCATCAGCAGATGAGCCCAGAAGCAGGAACACCAGTATTAAGGTATGGCTGGAGATGAAAAAGGGGAGGAGGTGACAGATAATGCCAACCATGTTAGTTAGCATTTATTAATGCTTTCTACACGTCCTGCATATCCTATGCACTTTCTATGCTGGAGCTAGTTTTGCTCTCACAAGAACTCCCTATAAGTCTCATTTTACCACTGAGAAAACTGAAGCCCAGAGAAACATGCCTCAGCCACATTAATACAAGATAGAGTCTAAGATTAATCTCAGGATCCCTTGCTCTAGAGACTGCACAAGGCCTCCTCCCTCCTTTCCTTCCTTCCTTCCAACTTCCTTCCTTCTTTCTTTCTTCCCTTCCCTCCTTCCTTCCTTCCACAAATATTTATTGAGTACCCCTGACACTCAGAAGAGGTAACAAAAAAGTCATGAAAAGAGAGAAGTTGAAGAGTATTACATTCTGTGTGTTTGGAGTCCTTAACTAGGCTTGGTCCTATTAAATATATATTGAAAATAAGGTTTTGGATGCAGAGAGAATGATACAGACCCAGCCAACAAGAGAGCCACGTATTTCTGTCAGGTTTAGCTCAATAATCTCATCAAGAACACCCTTTGGAGTCACATATGAAAGAGTCACACACATACAAAAAAATGAAACAATAAGGGATGCTTCACTCACTCATGCAAGTAAAGGGGTACCTTCTGGGAAGGGCTCCTATCTACCAGAAAGGTGACCTCTGCAGTGGGGCGCCCGCTGGCCCTGGAGGCACTAAAGCTTTCCACACTCAGGTCTCCAGGCTGGGCCCTTCTCAGCCATCACTGCAAACAGGGGGAGAGAGAGGACCCCAGCAAGCTGTGTAGCGCCCTGAGAACCTCAGGCTGTTTGCTCATGCAGTTATTGGAGAGGTGGCCGGGGGGCCAGCAGGTCCATGACTCAGCCCTCTGACCTACCTGGAGGCCTCTGACTGGGCAGGCAGGTGGCAGGCAAGCGGCAGAATTTTGCAAACGATGTCCCAGCTGCCTTGGGGTGAGGAACAGAGTCTGAGTCCTGTCCACTCAAAACCAAACAAACAAAAACGTGTGATCTGCTGCTGGGAGAACTGGCGGCGAAATGAAAGCAGGCAGCCTGTAGCTGACAGAAATCCCAAGCGCCCAGAACCTAACATGCCTGACCCCCCTCAGGATCCACCAGAGGGCTAGGGCAGGGACAGCGCCTGCAGGGCAGCTGGGCAGAGATGGGGGCGGGAGCACCCCCAGCGAGCGGGCTCCAGTTCAGCTCTGGCTCTCTTGCTGTAGCTCCCCAACAGCTCCACCACCTCCCGGACCTCGTCCACCTCCCCCAGCCAACATGAGGCGTCGCCGCCGCGGCCGCAGCCATCCGCACACCCGTCGCAGTCACGGCCTAACACACCGCCGCGTTCCTCCAATGCGCGCGACTTGCGGCAGCCCACGCCCCCGGAGACCCAGCCCAGCAGCAGGCGCAACACCAAGACCTACGACACTCCGGAGCCCTGGAATCAAGGCCTGGGCCGCGAAGTCCGCGAGTCCCGGGAATACGGGCGCACCTGCGACGACACGCGCTCGCGCTCGCAGTCGCGGGAGTGGAAGTCGTACGGCCAGCGCCGCGTGCTCTACCCCGCCTCCAAGCAGCTGGACAGCGACTGTCTGTCCGAAATGCAGCAGGCGCGGCAGCAGGAGGAAGACGACGACGAGGAAGCCTACTGGTCATCCGTGAGGACGCTGTATGAGAAGATCCCCAGCTGCTCGCGCCCCCGGCCGGTGAGCGCCGCAGCCCCTCCCCAAGCCAGGGGAGTCCTGACCCCGGCTGTCCCCTTCCTGTTTGTGTTACTGTCCTTCCATTCTTCCCTTTCTGCAGCCCAAACCCAAGAACGCCATCACCATCGCCGTCTCATCCCGGGCGCTCTTCAACATGGTGGACGACCTCAAAATCTACGAGGAAGAGGGCCTGGAAAAGTACATGGAGTACCAGCTCACCAACGAGAACGTCATCCTGACGCCGGGGCCCGCCTTCCGCTTCGTCAAGGTACTCGGCAAGCTGTCCACTGGCCTCCAGCTGCCCTGGTGTTCCTGCACCACCCTTGTCCCCGTCGCCCCTTCTGGTTCGCCAGGCCACTCTGCGCTTCTGCAGAGGCATCTGCACTGTGGAAGGCGCCAGGACTCGCAGTCCAGCATGTGGGTGCTGGGCCTCCCTCCCCGAAGTCCTAATCATAACCCCTCTAGCAGCAGCCTTTGCGCCCTCGCTAAGAGTGCTAAGAAGCAGTGTTGAGTTTACAAGCCTGAGGAGAACTAGAACACCTTATTAAAATGTGATAGAATTCACTTGATCTGCTTGGCCCCAAACACAGCATAAAAGGAAAATCTAGATGCTCCCTGCACTTAGGGACGTGAATGCACCAAGAAATATATCGCATTTAACCCTGATCCCCCACATAACTCATGCAAACATTACACAATAGCATCTTCACCGTGCACACAAGTGACACCGCTACAAGCTGTGGGCTGAAAGTGCTTATGGAATATGGTAGAAGCAAGGGAGGAAACCAGCTCTAAAGAACCATTTTTAAAAACAGTGTGCCCTTCTGCATCACCTGCACTTAGCACTGAAACGGTTCAGAGGTGATTAGCCCAGCATCTGAGCAAGTATGACAGGTAAACTCCTGAAGCAATCCTTATTTTTCTTTTTTTGAATGGAGATTTCTTCACTTCTTTGACAGAGTGACACAGAGAGAAAGGGAGAGACAGAGAGAGAAAGATCTTCCATCCACAAGTTTTCTCCCCAAATGGCTAGGCGGGTCCAGGCTGAAGGCAGGCACCAGAAACTACACTGGGGTCTTCCATGTGGATGGCAGGGACCCAAGTACTTGGACCATCCTCCTCTGCTTTCCCAGGCACATTAGCCAGAGTCAGATCAGAAGTAGAACAGCTGGACTCCAACCAGTGCTCAAATATGGGATGCCGGCATTTTAAGTGGTGACTTACCCTGCTGTGTCACATACTGGCCACAACATTCCTTATTTTTCAGAACAAAAAAGTATTAGATTATCAAGAAAGGCAGATTTTACAAATCAAGACATAGACAAAATAGATTAAAGGGTTAGGCTGATCTTTCTACTTCTCCCCTAGAGAGAATTCTAGTAAATCAAGTGTTGTCATAATTTTCAACATTCTCCATGCATTCAATGCACATTAGCTGAGGTTCCAGGCATGTAAGGCTACAAATACAGAAATGAATGGCATAACTCTGCCTTAAAGGAGCCATCACCCTCAGTGAGGCGTCTCCAGAGCTTGAATTTGACCATGATGAGATGCTCTTTCTCAGCCTCCCACTGCCCACTTTGCCTGCCCCTCTTCACACACCATGTTTGTAACCTGCAGGCGCTGCAGCATGTCAATTCTCGGCTCCGGGATCTGTATCCTGATGAACAGGACTTATTTGATATTGTACTGATGACTAATAACCATGCCCAAGTGGGAGTGCGGCTTATAAACAGCGTCAATCACTACGGTAAGTAAAATAAATACCATGTGGAAGGCCAGCTCACAGCTCTGCAAGAGCGAAGCCATACTATTTGGCTAACTGTGGCCGACCCATTGCAGCGTCTTTGATACTGACACCCCCTTCTGCGCGAGGAATGTTTATTTGCCTATGTCAGAACAAGAGAGGCCATGTTCATTTTTAACTTCAGCGCAGAGTTGGGCTCAAAGCTCTGGACTTAACTTGTCAAGTGTGAATTTCAAAGTCTTAATCCCAGGTCCTGCAATGTATTTCTCTGTTTTATGTTTTTCACTTCTTAACTTGACTTCAAGGAGCCGTCAAGGCAAAGGCTTTCTCTGTGTGATCAAACTTCTCGTTCACCACAGATCCAAGTTAACGTTTAAAGGTTTCACCTCTCCTTCCCTCTCTTAAAATCTGATTCTTCCAGTCTGCTCCCCAACCCACACACACACACACACACACACACATCAAATCCACACTCATGCTAGCAAGATTGTCTTTATTCCTTTACAGGGAAAGTGTGACTGATTCTTGTCTCTTTAGAGCTTTTCATCAGTGTATTGGGACTTGAAGAGAAAGTCCCCATTTTCCCTATTACAGAATTATCTGACATCTTAATCAAGGCACCTTTGATTTGTTCTCTAAGTTATACACCCAGTTTCATAAATATGTCAAGTCAAAATAAGGTTTAAATTGGGCCTATTCAGGTGATTGCTAACGTCATAAATAAGAGTGCCAACTGTTAAATCAACAACGGGAGTCACTGGGTACATGCTCCCCATGTAGGATCTCTGTCCTTAATGTGTTTTACTATGAAACTTAAAGACAACACTACTAGTTGAACAATACCCTATACCTTGTGCGGTTGTGTGAGTGCAGCCTGTTGAAATCCTTGCTTAGTGTATGCTAAGTTGATCTTCTGTATATGAAGGTAATTGAAAATGAAACTCGATGAAGGGCAGGATGGGAGAGGGTGTGGGAGAGGGGAGGGCTGCGGGAGGGAGGGAGGTTGGAGCGGGGGGAGGAAGCCACAATAATACAAAAGTTGCACTTTGTAAATTCACATTTATTAAATAAAAAATGGGCCTATTTAAATTCTAGGCTTACACTGGGCCTGTTTATTAGTAATCAAGATATATTACAAACAAGGAGTTTTAATTACATGATCCTAATTATAAAGCTAGTAATTTACTTAAAAATGCAGCCCTCATAGTTTTATGAACTGAAGAGAGAAAACATACGTAAGAAGGTTTAGCATAAATAAGTGGCATATGGTAATCATTCAATAAAAGAAAGCTACTATTTTTATACTTCTGATCTTATTTTATTTAGTAGATGATTTAAGTCTCTCTGTCCCTCACCACACTGAGTCCATCAAGGATGGACAGCTAGGAATCACAGTTATTTACCAGTGAATTCTGCTGGTGAACTGAATGAGCTCAGCCTCTCATTGGAGCCTTGTTTATGGAATAACAACCGTGCACCCATAAGTTAGTTATTTCCCTTCTCTTGTACTGAAAGCCTCTCTTTTTGTTAAGGTCTTCATTATACAAAAATCGTTTTACATATGTGGCTACTCAGTGACCTATGATCTCCTTGAGAGGAAGGATGGTGTTCTAATCATCTCTGAAGCCCTACTGTCACCATACAATTTCTGGGTCATTAAATCCCTATTTAAGCATTCATAGAATTCACTTTTGTGCCACTTAGGCCCAATATTGGCTTAAGTGAAAAAAGTAAATGCATTTTGTTAACACTACCCCAACTGTTGATGGAACCCACACACTCTCTTGGTTCATATTGATGATAAGCAACTGACAAAGGTTGTTAATTCTGCTTCATATCTAGTACAGTTATTAAGTTATCATATATTATACCTGCAAAAAACTTTTAATAGCTATATGTTTTACTATATGCATAATGTTAGACTTTGTATAACTATTCCCACAATGTTGAATGAGTTTTGCTTTACTCAAACTCTGGATTGAGCTGTTTCTATAGAAATCAAAAGTCAAATTATTCCTTTAGGATAAATGTCTTAAAAAGGGAAAAATGGGTTGAAAAGTATAAACCCACTAAAAGTTCTTGATACATTCTGTCAGCTACTTTCTAGAAGCTTGTGCCAATTTATGCTTTCATCCATAGCATATGATGTGTGTGTGTGTGTGTGTGTGTGTGTGGGTTGGGGAGCAGACTGGAAGAATCAGATTTTAAGAGAGGGAAGGAGAGGTGAAACCTTTAAACGTTAACTTGGATCTGTGGTGAACGAGAAGTTTGATCACACAGAGAAAGCCTTTGCCTTGACGGCTCCTTGAAGTCAAGTTAAGAAGTGAAAAACATAAAACAGAGAAATACATAGCATATCCATAGCATAGTGTACATATTTTACACTTTTCTCCAAAAGCCAATGTATGTGTGTTTTTTAAACTGGTACTTATTTGAAGCACATTTAATGATATATTATTTTTCATTCTGCGAATGCTTCCATTAAAATTTCAATCAGGAACGAATGACAATTTTGGGTATTTTGTTGCTTTTTTAAAAAAATAGTTTAACTCCAATACAACTGGTTATTACTAATGTGTTATTATTGAAACAAAAGCAGAAGTAGTACTTAAACTAGAGCCACACCTTAATTAGCTCTTACAACAAGAGGTTATAGTTTAAGGAAAAGACAGTTGTTCTGATGTAGACAAGAGTCAGATACTTGGAAGTCTATCTTATGCTTGTGCACGTTTTTATGCCTTCCTTTTATGTGGTGAGGATACTAATGCCTGCCTTAGGGGACAACACAGTTGTGAAGCAGGTTAAGCCACCACTTGGGAAATGGACATCCCATATCAGAGAGCCATATTGAGCCCTGGCTGCTCTTTTTCTGATCTCACTCCCTGATAATGCACCTGCAAAGTCAGCAGACAATGGCCCAAGTATTTAGGTACCTGCCACTCATGTGGGAGATACAGATGAAGTTCCTGGCTCTCTGGCCCATTGCTGGCTATTGCAGTCATTTGAGGAGTTAACAGCAGATGGAAGATTTGCTCGCTCTCTCTATCTCCCTCAAATTATTTAAAATAGTAGCTTTAATTCTTGTGAGAGCAAATTGGCAAGGTCTATGTTGGTCTATGCTAATGCACCAAGCACAGCCACTCTTACACAAAACAGCTGAAAATGTTTTCAATATCAGTACTATGAAAGTAGTTCTAAAACTTCAGTGATTTCTATGATAGCTGTCTCTTGCATTTACAAATTGACTCATTTATTACTAATGCAACTTTCACTTGTATTTTCAGTGCTTAGTCTTTAGTCGTGACTATAACAAACTCTTTCTTGCCTGTTATTAAATAGGCTTACTAATTGATCGCTTCTGTCTGACTGGTGGAAAAAGTCCCATTGGTTATCTGAAGGCATATCTTACCAACCTGTATCTTTCTTCAGATTCTGAAAAAGTACAAGAAGTAATACAAGAAGGTACTGGTCTGATTTTTGTCCCTCTGGTTAATACAGAAATATGCGCTAATGATTCCTTAAGGGTGGGTTCATGTGTTATTATGTGCCTTATGTTCTTGTAGAGTTATCTGCTAAGGTGTTCCCCCCTATTGCAGCCCATAAATTGGCCCTTTAAAACGCTGACCTTTCTGAAGGTAGACATCCTCAGGGATTGTCCTTTGACTTATTTTACACTTCCCATTCATATAGTAACAGAGGCAGTGCAGACAACTGTGTGGTTACAAAGGGGAGTTGAGTCACCAGGTAATAGCTAGAGAGGAAACTCAAGGTCTAGGAGAATATTTTTCTAATGGAAGAAAGCAAATTTCATGACTCTAAGAAGAATATTAATCAGTCTCCATGATCTGTCAGGTATTGCCTCTGCGACAATGTATGACGGAGCCAAAGACATGGCTTACTGTGACACACAGCTCCGGGTGGCCTTTGATGGGGATGCTGTCCTCTTCTCTGATGAGTCTGAACATACTGCGAAGGAGCACGGGCTAGACAAATTCTTTCAACACGAAACTACGTTTGAGAATAAGCCTCTTGCTCAGGTAGGTTCAGTGAACAACAGTTTTGAGTTACATATTTTCTAAAGTATGAGTGTAGATATTTGTTCATTGTGATGACTTTTACATTATTTTAGGCAGGCCACTTCTTCTCATTCTCTTATCCTTTACAATTTTCTCTCTTTCTTTGGTGAGATTTTTCTCTTTGCAGCATCTGCTTCTGACTTTTTTTTTACATTCTTTTTTCTATCCTTTTGGAAATGTGTCTATGACCTTTCAATCATACAAGTTCACCCACTCTAAATTATAAATAACAGGGGTAATACAGCTTACAAATAAGCCATTACAATATAATAGGTTCTCAAAATAGTAAGATTATTTTCAGTACAGCAGCAAACATTTGTTGAGTCTCTCAGTCCTTTACTTGAAACTCAAGAAAGGCATCACTTAATTAAGAAAATCTGCAAAGCCAAGAGCTTGAACTGAATCAAATAATGAGCCTCAAATAAGCACAGACCATGAACACATAATCAACCTGAAACTAAATATTTAGCTTTTTTGGAAATCATCTATGAGCTGAAGTGCTAAAATTAAGGTGTGAAATACAAAAAATGCACAACTTCTGAAGTAAAAGGAATCTGAAACATCAAAATATTTTCCAAACTGAATATGAACTGATGAATCCTTCAGTTTTAATTTATGGATGTTCCCAAGGAGTTTGTCTTTTTCTGAATTCTTGAACTTAAATTAAGTTTAAATATTATTTTTGCTTACAGTTATAAAACCATGAATAGACTAATTAGAAGCTGAGATGTTTTATCAGTATGTAACCTCATGTCACAGCAAGAAATTTTAAACTATGTGTGTATGTGTGTGTGTTTAGTAAGAACACTTAGTATGGAGTCTACCTAGCTCCCAAGTTTTTAATTGTAGAATACAATAATGTTAACTGTACATACTGTCATATATTACAGATATCTAGAACTTCCTCATATTAGCAAAATGTCTTTCAGGTTAATATATGTTGTTCCCCAAAACAGAATTCCCTTCTTTTTGGAGGCTATATCATATTGCATCATGTATATATATAACATTTCCTTATTCATTCCTCTGTTGATAAACCTTTGTGTTTTTCCAAAGCTTAGCTAATGTGAACAGAGTTGAAATAAATATGGGAGTGCAGTTATCTCTTTGAGATCCTGATTTCATTTTCTTTGGATATACTCAGTAGTGAGATTGTCACATTATATAATAGTTTTATTTTTAATTTGTTTATAAAACTCCATTCTGTTTACCATACTGGCTGCACTATTTTACATTCCCACCCACAGTGTATAAGGGTTCCAGTTTCTCCATATCCTTCCTCACATACACTTACTATCTTTTGGTTTTGGTAATAGCCACCTTAACTGTTGATATATATCTCATTATGGTTCAATTTGCATTTCTGATGATTAATGAGATTAGTGATATTCAGCACCTTTTCATATACCTGTTGCATGTTTGCTTATCTTCTTTAGAGAAATAACTCCTCAAGTTCTTTGTCCATTTTTAACTGCATAATTTGTTTTTGGTTTTGCTTTGGTTTGTTTGCTTTGAAGTTGTAGAGTTCCTTAGATATTTTAGTAATTAATCCCCTATCAGATGTAGCCCTGCAAACATTTTCTTCCATTCTGTATACTGCCTGTTTCCTAAGCCATGCAGAATTTTCTTTTTAAGTTTGATGTAGTCCCACTTGTCTATTTTTGCTCTTTAACAAGTCACCTTTATATCCACTAAACAATTGAAATTGTGAAATTCAAACCTACTTACTACAGGAATGTCCAACAAATTTCTAGTAAGCCTACTTGCTATTAGTATGTAGTCCCTCTGTCAGTGTAAAAAAAATGCTATTTCTTTACATAGGAAGTATAGCTTTTCCATAAAGGTCAGAAGGCTTTGTAAGGTATGTTCCACTGATGAGAAAGAAGTCACAAGGTACGGATACCTCCTGAAGATAATCAAGTACATTGGTAGCAGCGGTTGTGGTTTGATTATGACAATGTCCCACTTTTCTCAAATGGAGGAAGTCTGAAAGTCACCAGAAAACGGGACAGCTGAAGAGAATCTGACATTTTCAGTTCAGCTTATGAGCCTTCAGTATGGCGCAGTGAAAACCAAGCAGTGTCTCCTAATTTGATCTCTACATTTGCCTCAGCAGTCTAGGATAATGGCCTGTGTGTATGTGGGTGTAGGTGTGTTTGTGTTTGAATATGTTGTTGAGGTATAATTTACATAGAGTAAAATCACCAATTTTAGTGGATAGTTGTAAGAATTTCAACAGCATATGCAGTTGTGAAACCACTATCAAAATAAAAGTACTCAACAGTTTAATGAAACCATACAATTCTCCTCTGTGATTCACTGTATTCTCCTATCTCCAGTCCGTGTCAGCCAATAATCAGACCTGCATTCGTATACTTTGTTTTGTCTCATGAATGGAATCATAAGAAACCAATTTTTTTCATTCATTAAGCATTTAAGATTCACCCATGTCATTGCATGTATCAGAGTTTGTTCCTTCTTATTGTTGAATAGTGCTCTATTCTATGCATGTAACATATTTTTGTTACTAATTTGCTTGTTGGAGAACATTTTGGACATTTCTAGTCTTCCGGTTTACAAATGAAGCCACTTTAAATATCTGCATACCAGGTTCTGTATAAACAGATTTCATTTCTCTTGAATACCTTGGAGTGGAATTGCTAGGAAACATGGGCAGTATATGTTTATAAGATACTGTTAAACTATTTCTCAAAGTGATGATGACAGTTTGCATTGCTAACAGCATTGTATGAGAGATTTTGTTGCTCTGCATCTTTGATGTCATTTGTTATTAGCAGTTTCATTTTCTTTTTAATTTGCATTAATTAATGATACATTATAATGAGTATGTTATCCAGTGCTTTTAATCATTATTTATCTTCTCTGGTGGAATATCTTGCTTTTTTAATAAGTTTTTTTTAATTATTGAGTTTTGAGAGTTAATTGTTCCAGATAATACCTTTTGTCAGATGTGTTTTGCAAATATTCCTCTCATTCTGTGCTTGTCTTTTCATCCTTTTACTATTTTTCAATGTCTTTTAGTAAGAAGAAACAGAAATTTGTTGAAGTCAAATTTATCAACTTGTTCTCTTATGAATTCCACTTTTAATACTATATCTAAGAATTTTTTTCCTAATTCAGAGTCATAAAGAATTGCTTTTATGTTTTATTTCTTGTCTGTGGCTTATACTTTGGATTGCAATATAGTTGAGTTAATTTTGTATTTGAACAAAGTGCCTTGGTGTACTTCTTTTCTTTCTGTTTATGGACATCCTAATTGTCCCACCTAAGTTTACTGAAAAGACTGATTTTCTGATATGTACCTGTAATGTAGGTATCCATCCTTTTATTAGTATCATGCACTTCTGATTACTGTAGATTCATAGTGTGTCTTAAGATCAGGTCTCTTTAGACCACCAACCTAATATCTTCTAAAACTGTCTCTCTTTTCATATAGATTTAATAAGCAGTTCTGGGGAAAAGTCCTGCTGGAACTTACATTGTAATTGTATTTAATCCATAGCTAAATTTGGGAAGAACAGATATCTTAACAATATTGAAACTTTCAGTCCATGGATGTGTGGTATATTGCTCCATTTATTCAGGTCATTTTTGATTTCTTTCATTTGTGTTTTGTAAGTTTCCAAAGAGAGACACTACATATTTTATAGATTTATAGCTAGACATTTCATATTTTTAAATGTAATACTATAAATTGTACTTCTAAAATCCTTAATGTTGTTTGGGTAGTGCTAATATAAGGAAAAATAGCTGTTTTTCATATACTGAACTTGTACTCTACAGACAATCTTGTTATCCTTAACCACATTTTTATAGATTGAGATTTTCTAAGTAGATGATAATTTTGACTGCAATAAGGACAGTTTTATTCCATGCTCTCTTTTATCTTTCTTGCCTTATAATCTTGTTAGTACATTCAGTACAATGATCAATAACAGATCTGAGTGGACATCCTTGCCTTGTTTCCTGATCTTGTGAGGATATCATTCAGTCTGTCACACTCAAGTATTTTATGTATATATTCATTAAGATGCCCTTTGTATGTTGAAGGAGTTAGTTTCTATACCTGGTTTTTAAGAATTTTTCTAATAAATGGATGTTGAATTTTGACCAGTGCCTTTTTTTGCATATATTGGGAGAAGCATGTGGTTCCTCATCTTCAGTGGTTGATATGTATATTACATTGGTAGATTTGTTCAATGTTGAAGCAGTTTTGCACTGTTGGTATAAATTCTAGTTTGTCATGTGGCATTATCCTTTTTTATATATTGCTGGATCCAATTTGTTGAAATTTGGAATTTTTTTCTTTTGTGCCTTCATGTCTGTGAGGGATATAAGCCAATAGTTTTCTTTTCTTAAAATATCTTAATCTGATTTTGGTAACAGGGTAATGCTAACTTAATAAAATGGGATGCAAACTATTTTAAATGTTTAGCAGAATTTTCCAGAGAAGCCATCTGGGCCTGGATTTTTTGTTGTTGTTGGAAGGTTTTAACTAACAATTCAACTATTTTAATAGCTATCAATCTACTATTTGGATTTCTTCTCTCATTCCTTTCCTCTCTCTGTTTATGAGTTTATATTTTTACTTTTTTAAAGATTATTTATTTCTTTGAAAAGCAGAGTTACGAGAGAGAGAGACAGAGACAGAGAGAAAGAAAGAGAGAGATCTTCCATCCTTTGGTTCACTCCCCAAGTGGCCGCTGGGTAGATCCAAAGCCAAGAGTCAGGAGCTTCTTCTGGGTCTCCTGTATGGGTCCAGGGGCCCAAGCACTTGGGCTATCTTCCGCTGCTTTCCCAGGTACATTAGTAGGAAGCTGAATTGCAAGTAGAGCAGCAGGGACTTGAACTGGCACCTATGTGGGACGCCGGTGCTGCAGGTGGCACTTTTATCCTGTATGCCACAGCACTGGCCTCGGATCATATTTTTCAAGAAATAATTCTAAGGCCGGCGCTGCGGCTCACTAGGCTAATCCTCCGCCTTGCGGCGCCAGCACACCGGGTTCTAGTCACAGTCGGGGCGCTGGATTCTGTCCCGGTTGCCCCTCTTCCAGGCCAGCTCTCTGCTGTGGCCAGGGAGTGCAGTGGAGGATGGCCCAAGTACTTGGGCCCTGCACCCCATGGGAGACCAAGTTAAGTACCTGGCTCCTGCCTTCGGATCGGTGCGGTGCGCTGGCCGTGGCAGCCATTGGAGGGTGAACCAACGGCAAAGGAAGACCTTTCTCTCTTCTCTCTGTCTCTCTCTCACTGTCCACTCTGCCTGTCAAAAAAAAAAAAAAAAAAAAAAAAAAAGAAAGGAAAGGGCAGTGAAAGTATATATAGATGATCCAGACAATGAAGAATGAGCTGAGTGTGCAGCAGTAATTAAATCACAATGTGAATAATTAATAAAAAAAAAAAGAAATCATTCTAATTCATTTAAGCCATTGAATTTATGGACATAAACTTTTTCACAATACTTTATTATGCTTTTAATATTAATGATGTATCACTACTTTCATTTCTGAGATTAATGATTTTTGTCTTTTTTATTCTTCTTCAGTGTGGACTGAGGTCTATCAATTTTATTTGAACCAGTTGTTCCTAACATTTTTTAATATGGGAGCTAAAGTCGCTGATTGGAGCCTTATCTTCTTCTCTAACATAAGCACTTACTGCTATAAAATTTCCTTTTAACTCCGTGTCCCACAAATTTTGATAAGTGATGGTGCTATTTTCGTTCAATTAAAAAAGATTTTTTTAAGTTTCCCTGTGACTTCCTCTTTGACCCATGCATTATTTAAGAGTAGATTGACTGCCAGTTATTTGGAGTTTTCTTTTATTGAGTCCAAGTTTAACTCTCTTGTGATCAGAAAATAAATTTTGTATTATAACAGCTTAAATTTTTTGGGATGTGTTTTATGCCCAGAATATGATCTGACTTGGTTACTGTGTCATGTGTACTTGAAAAGTATTTATTCTGCCAATGCTGGTGTCAGTGCTCTATAAATGTCAGTTATATTAAGCAAGTTAATTCAAATCATATTGTTTTGATTTTTTATATTGTCAGCAACGTTACTTCTATCTCCTATTGAAAAAGCCATGTTGAAGTTTTCAAGTATAATTAAGGATATTTTGCCTTTCCTTTTCATCAGTTTGCATCACATATTTTGAATATCTGCTGTCAGATACCCAGATACTTAGGAGTATAATACTCTTACTGGTAACTCAGCAATCTCTTTTCAGTATGCAGTAACCCCTGCAGAGACTCATGTAATCACTGCAGCTGTTTGTTGGGTCATTTTTTAAATTTATGTTTGTATACCTGATTTTTCCTATACTCTTAGTTTTAGCCAATTTATGTCTGTACATTTGGCTTTATATTTAACTTATTTTTCTCATAGATATACTTGGTGCTGCCTTTTTATGTAATCCAACAATCCCTGTTTGAATTGCTGTTTATCAAATAATTTAAATTTAATATGATTGATGCTTAGGTTGGATTAAAATCTACTGTCTTCTTATGGTTTTTCTATGTATTTCATCTATTGTTATTTTTTTCCGTTTTGCCTCTAGATTTATTATGTGTATATTTTAGATTCCATATTATCTCTCTTCCATTTTTTGCTATTTTTGTTACACAAGTATATTTTAATTTTATCTATACTATAAACTCATAATACCTTGCTACTAGTTTTGATTTTGTTAATCTTTAGAGTGAATAAGGATGAGACAAAATTTGTCTTTTATATTCCTTTTCATTTTAACCATTTTCAGAGATATCCCTTTTATGTTGCAGGTCAAATTTTTTTCCACACTATCATATTCTTTCTGCCAGAGATCTTTAATTACAAATATATTGGTACTGAGTCCTGTTTTTCTTAGTTGAAAAAGTCCTTTTTCTCTTTAATTTTTGAAAAATATTTTCTCTCACTATATTTTTCTCTCAGCACTTTAACAATGCTCTTCTATTGTCTTATGTGTAGATTCTGGGGACAAATGTTTTGAAATTTTTTATCTTTGATCCTCTAACATGTCTATCTTTTTTTTTCCAGCTGATTTGAAGATTTTCTGCATTTCTTTGAGTTTTGGCACTTTGGGTATGGTGTGCATGTATGTGACAGCATTTAAACACTGTGTTATTTTTTTTCTATTCTTTTTCTATCTGTGTAATTTCTATTGACCCACCTTGAAGCTTACTGACTACCCTCAGATATGTGGGGTCTATTGACAAAACCATTAAAGGCATTCCTTGTCTATGTACAGCATTTACCTTCAATTATTATTTTTTTCATCTTCTTCACCAAAAAACTAGTCTACCTGTGTATATTATCTGCTCATACTGTAGACATCTAAAGATATTAACCATGGCTATTTTCAGTTCCTTCTGTTGTCTTCATGACATAAGGGTCATCAACAAATCTATTATTTTAATGTCTCTTGAGAGTAAATGCCATTTTTGTTCTGTTTGCTTTTATTATGGTTTCATAAATACTTAATAGATTGCCAATCACAGTGTGTAGATGTGTAGATCAAAGTTATAGGTTATTATTTTAAATATGTGTAAGTCTCTATCTTTAGGAAGTACATTTATTTGGTTTTGATAAGCAGTATTTTGCCTGGTAACGAACATTCCTCTTCTTTTACTAGCAACAATTGTGATGGATTGAATCAATCTAATCAAGTGTTGAACGTGTTTTTGTTTTTGTTACTATGGTAATCTTGGCACAGAAGCAGCAAACCTTTCTGGTATGAAGCATCTGAGGGTGCAAACTGGTTTATGAGAAGATTTCACTCAGTCTTCCTGCTCCACTTTAAGCTGTAGGTCTTCCATGTGTGCCTGTGCTTCCGAGGTCTCCACACTCAACCCTGGCAACTGTTGCTTCTCTCTGCCTGTTCTCCTCCTATCTCCCTACAGTTAGAGATGACGCCTTCTCCTGGACCCTGCCTTTCTCACAATGATAGTGGATGTTCAATGATCTGGGTCCATAATACATTTATTTTCACTTTCTAGGAATATTGTTTTCCTTTCATCTTTCCATGGTAACAGTGGATCTTTCCTTATGCTATGGTGGGTTAACAGTCTTGAAACCCTGCTAGCAGTTTAAGCCTTTTATTCCTTAAGGTATAAGTGACCAAATGGAGTTTTAGTCTTTTGCCACATTGACAGCTGCTCACATCACTCAAAGTTGTACCACAAAGGATGACTTTCTCTTATTTTCTACCTTTCCTGGCATTTTTCTCTTAAGTATCTACTGCAGCCCATGGACAAGAGCCTGAAAGAAATGGTGTACTTCTTGTGCTTATAGAACCCAGGGCTCTTATCACCTCTCTTCAGCCCACACTTTTCCTTTATCAATTTTTCACGTGACTTGAATTGTTCATACTTGCTTGTGCAGTGTCTGGTATTTCTTTTTCCAGTGCTGTGCCCAAAGTGTGCCAGGTCTTGCATTCCATTTATCCTTGAAAGATGCCTGTTTTCTTTAGATCACATGCTAATTGGTTGTCCAGTGATCTCATCTTACTGATGATCTCAACAAAAGTTATGATTTTTTCAGATTGTCTGGGTTTTTCTTGTTAGAGTGGGAGTAACAGTTTTTCTGGCTTTCTACATCTTAAGCAAATTCCAAATGTTTTAAATCATATTACTCCTTAAAAAAGTTATTTTTTAGTAACTTTCCTTACTATTTCTATATTTTATTGATAAATTCTATGCTTGCATGACTCTACAAATATATAAATTATGAGAAGACATAATAAAAACAAATAAAAGAGGATGAGATGGCTGCCTGCTTTGAATAAGGTGAAATAAACTCAGGATTTTCCATTTTTTCCCTTTGGAATTTTTCACAGCAACAAGAACTGTGTCTCTCTGTGTTTCAAAGACAAATTGTGACCAAGGTGGCTCCACCAACAACCACCACACCAACTTTGCTGCTATTGCCAACAAAAACAAAGTTATAGGTTGTTTTTTAAAATATATATATATGCCTCTATCTTTAGGAAGTACACTTATTCAGTTTTGTTGATAAATTCAACCTCAGAGAAAGTAAGACTAAGAAAATGGTAATACAATTCATTTCCAGAAAACAGTTTTCACAACAGCAAAAAAGAAGGGCACATTTGAACTGTGAAAACAAGGCAGTGTTCAGGCATCATCCTTGACTGCCCAGAAACCAGCCAACTGTTCCAAGGAAACCAATTTACTTTGGTATGCATAATACAAAGAGAACCAGCAAAGACAGAACATAAGCAAAGATACAAGGAAAAAAACAGCAAAAAAAAAAAAAAAGGAAAGAACAAAATCAGGAACATTATTGCATTTCATAAAGTAGAACTACAATAATCAGGGAAGAGATGATAAAATGTGAAATAGTAGGATGTTGGAAATGAATATGATTAAATACAGATTTTAGAGATAAAAATGACAAATAAATTACAGGTAAAGAAAACCTAACATATGCATAAATGGAAGCCCTGAAGAAATACACTGAAATTATATTGAGCAGGGTGTGGTTACATGCAAACATGAACATTTACATAAAATATAAATCAAGAAAGCACTCCTGAATTACCAGAAGATTTTAGTGCATGTGGCAAATGATGAAAAGATTAAAGGCCCATATTGTGTGATACAGAAATAGAATCAGCATGATCATCACTGTGGCACAGACTAGTGAAATTATTTAACCTCAGGGATGAATAATTTTAGGAGCCGTGTTCATAAAGTCCCTAAGCCGTGTGTGTGTCTGTGTTGGGGACAATATCAAGCTGTTCTTAAGCTGCTCAACAGCAGCACTTGATAGCAAAAGACAGTGGAGTATCACTCATAAAATCTTATGCACAGAAAATGTAAATCATGGATTCCATATCCAGCCAAAAGTTCATTAAAGAGGAAAACAGCTATACAGGTGATAGCACATTATTTTCCTGGTGATTATTATTTCCATGTGATTTTCATGCAAAAACAAGTATTACAGAACAAATGTGTGTTCTCACAATGAATAAAATCATATATATATATATAAAACTAATGAAAAATGGAAAGAAATTAGAAAAAGAAGGTCTGTGGAAGAGTAAATATGCTGATATCATCAGTTGCAATAACCAAAGGATAAAATGTAAAGTTGATAAGTAGAAATAGAATTTAGAAATATAAGTGTAAACACTGAGCAATGTTAAATAGGAGACCCAAATTAGATAATGAAAAAAATAGGAAATTTTAGACCTAGGATTTTTTAAAAAAATAGAGAGGACTGAGGGTATTATAAGGTTGTGCTTACAAATGAAACCAATCAAAAGAAATAAAGCAAATGCTCTTAAACATCAGAAAACCCACAAATACACATACACACAAAGAATATATGCATTACTGTGTAGCCTGTTAAAGTCTTTAAGCACAGGAAGTGTAAAAAAAATCACAATATGGAACCAATATTAAGTATATATGTAATATATACATAATATATGTAATAAACCAATACTAAGTATATATGTAATATGGATAAGTATATGGAATAAAAATCTCATCTATTGTTTTAGAAAGTAAGACTTTCAGATTGGATCACAGAGAAAAATCCGATTCTATGTTCTGAGTAAGAGATACAGCTAAAACTAAGTGTTCAGCAAGGTTACTAATGAAAGCAAGTATGAAGAGATACAAGGCAACTGCAAATATAAGACCAGCTTGGATTCAGGTCAAAAAGGTCATTGAATTAGACAAAGAGATATACTTTACACAGTTAAAAGGTGCAATGCACAAAAAGAAAATTTTAAAAATAGTACTTTGTTGACCAACTGGAGTTTATTTAGAGGGATTATCTACCCCAGTTTACTATGCATAGTTTGTATCTGTTGTCCCAGTTAAATCATTTTATAGATGCATTCTCTCATATTCAAAATATCTGGGTTTAGGAGATAAATTATATGGCCATCCTAGGTTTATTCCAGGAATGCAAGGGTGGTTGCACTGTAGGGATTTTCAGCATTGTGCTCTCAGCATTGTGCCTCATACCAGTGCACATCATGTAGCATTTATATTGATACACACACACACACGAACACACACACACACACTCATGTAAGGCTCTAATTTTTTCAGCGATCACTTCCTCTGGCTTACAGGATCACAGCTGTGACATATGTTCTTTTCACAGGCTCCCTTGAAAGGCTTCCTGGAAGACTTAGGCAGACTGCAAAAGAAGTTTTATGCCAAAGATGAACGGTTACTTTGTCCCATCAGGACCTACCTAGTTACAGCCAGGAGTGCAGCCAGTTCAGGTGCCCGTGTCCTGAAGACACTTCGCCGCTGGGGTCTAGAGATAGACGAAGCTCTTTTCCTTGCCGGAGCCCCCAAAGGTCCCATCTTGGTGAAGATCCGTCCCCACATCTTTTTTGATGACCAAATGTTCCACATTGAAGGGGCACAAAAATGCGGCACCATCGCGGCTCATGTACCTTATGGCATTCATCAAAAATGCAACAATTAGGGATGGGGAGCAGAAATAAAACAGCTGACAGTCTGGTATTACAGATGCTGCTTCTTTTAGATATTTAGGCTAATTGGATAGGTGTTTCAGAAGATTGGACGTCAGAACCTAGCTCCTTTGGAAATGTTTTCTCTTGATATTTTGGAACACATTTGAATTCTCAAGTTACCTTCAAGCTACTTGCCTTTAAGTTGCCAGCGCTGTTGAATTCCACTGCACCTATCTCTATGTAAGTCAAAAGGATGACTCTTTAGGCTTAGTACATGAATGCTTAAATGTTTAAGGGGCTGTTTCAGAAGATTGCAAAGCTTCACAAAACATTGCTCATATTGGGATGCTTATAGATGGAATAAATGGTTACCCATTACCCCTCCAGAACAGGGGTCTTTGAAGGTGAAATGAGTATAACTAAGTACACTCTTGGAACCTACATTTTTTATTGTGTTATTTCTATGACCACCCTTTTAACCACTATAAAATAAGAATGTCACTTCAACTACATGCATATACCAACGTCAACACTGCTCATTCAGAAATAAATCAGCTGGTTGTTCCTGTAGGGTAAATTTCTAAGATGATCTCTAGATAAAACCCCTTAAAGAAGCTTCTTGAAAGTTTATTTCATGGGGGCTGGTGCCACGGCTAAATAGGCTAATCCTCCGCCTGCGGCGCTGGCACACCGGATTCTAGTCCTGGTCGGGGCGCCGGATTCTGTCCCGGTTGCCCCTCTTCCAGGCCAGCTCTCTGCTGTGGCCAGGGAGTGCAGTGGAGGATGGCCCAAGTGCTTGGGTCTGCATCCACATGGAAGGCCAGGAGAAGCACCTGGCTCCTGGCTTCAGATCAGCGCAATATGCCAGCCGCAGCGGCCCTTGGAGGGTGAACCAACGGCAAAGGAAGACCTTTCTCTCTGTCTGTCTCTCTCACTGTCCACTCTGCCTGTCAAAAAAAAAATAAAAATTTTTTAAAAAATAAAGTTTATTTCATGGGGTAATTGCCGCTGGTCCATAGAGCTTTGTATTTGAAATCTCTGGCCTTGAGCAAATCAGGTAGACCCAATGATTGTATGGAAGGAAGAATAAAACCCCCAAAAATTCTTGGCTACTATTCCAAAACATGACATGAAGTGGAAGTGTATGATTTTGGCCATTCACTGTTCATTGTTATCCTCTTGTGATTTTTTTTCAACCAAAATTGTTTGTTAACTACAGTACACCATGTTGGGTACTGTAGTACTGAGCTGGTCATTTTCACGTTACCTCATTTTCTTATCATATTAAATGTTTGTGACATACATATCATTATTACCTTCCATTTTATCAAATGAGAATCATAAGACTCAAAAATACTATAAATCTTGTCCAAGAAAGTAGAGGTTATAAGGATGGATTCAAGTTTCGATCTACTTGAACAGCTATGTTCAACTTTCTGTCTGGTATACAACCTTCCGAATAGTTATTACTGATTCCGTGGCCATTGGGCCCATCCAGAACAGAGCCATCATTCCATTAAGCTCCATGCATAAGCTACACAGCAATTAGACAGCAGATCTAAGGACTCCTCCCCTCCTCTCTTTCTCACTCTTGCCTGCTCTGTCTACTTCCTCCTCCATGTCTGCCCCACCTGCACCTACATAGCCATCCTTGGCTGAGGTTGAGAGAAGACCATGACTCATGTACATCTTTTGAAGGAAGCCAAAGCAAAAATCATCAGTCTAGACACTTGTGGAATGTCTACTGTTTCAGGAATTCTCCCATGTGTGAGGAACACAGGACTCAGATATGACCCCACTCTTAGGAAATTTAAAACCTTAATAATCTGGTAGAGGAAATCCAGTGTGCTAACCCAAATACCCAACACTAGAGGGCTGTTTGTCTTCAGTGCCACACTGAGGAAGGAATGGTTGGTGTGGGTTGGAAGTGGTCAGGAAAGAGACCGGAAGCAGAGCTTTGAAAGATGTGCTGGGTGTGCAGAAAGGCAGAGAAAGAGGAAACAGATGGGCTTGGAGCTCACCATGCAGTAAAGATCCACCTTTCCTAATTCCTGTTCCTGTTGACTTGTCTACTCCCCAGGGACAGTGCTGTTTCCCACCTCTGCGCTCCATTCTCAATACTCAGGAGAAACCTTCTATGGCAGTCAACCGCTATCTCGTTATTACCGCCGCTCACAGCTGTGTATTATACATATCCCTTCCCCAATGTTGGGAGTGGAGGGTGGTTTATCAAAATCATCTGGGGGTTTTATCTCAAACTACCCATGTTGTGTCTCGCTTTTCCAGTTGTCCAGAAGAATCTGGGATGGGTGGGAGGTGGCAGCAGGAGATCCCTGCAACCATAGAGTAAGCACCCTGAGGGCAGAAACTGCATCCAATTTCTTCGACTCTCACAGAGTATAAATAGGGCCTGGCATATATCCATAAATCTGGTAGGTTAGTGGATGAGCGAATGAGGTCAATAAGATGAGCTGGGCCTAAGGCCATGAGCCTCAAGAGGAGTGTCTGTGGCACCGACCTGTGACACTCAGGAAGCCTGTCTACAGTGCACAAGGCACTCTGCCCTCCCCTGCTACATGGAATAGTCCCGTGAGGACGTCACCGTCTGCACACGGGCCTGCCCAGGAGTCTGCTAACAATAAATCTCCACCGTGACCATGTGCTATAGGAACCAGTGCTACAGTGGTCTTCGATGGCTCCCAAAGCTCCCAGCAGCACCTGGGGGCAGGTGCACCTCCTCAGGCTCTGCTTCAGCCCCACTAACCACCACCTCCAGGACGGGGGCCTGCAAGTCCTGCCTTCACTCCCTGTGATTCCGGTGACGCTAACGGTTGAGTAACGCCTGGCCCACTCGAGTTCCAACCTGCTGAACGCTTAATCTCACCTAGGAAAAGGAGCCTTTCCTCCGACTTGCGTGGGGGCAGAGACCACCTCCACAAGGTGAGAGTAAACCCAAGCGAGTCTCCACGTCCCAGCGGGCCTCAAAGGAAAACACACTAAACGCCCGAAGAGTGGCAGTCGTAACCTGACGGATAAGGGGACTTGTAGTCGCAAAGCAGTCACCCTGTCGTCGCCACTCTGGCATTTCACTGGGCCTGACCCCTAGCAGCTCAGGGCGCACACTCCGCCTCCAGCACTGAGGTGAGAGCCGGTTCCACCGAGGGCAACGACCCCGGGCGCCAGACTCTCCCAACCAATCAGGTGCCCTCGGCAGGGAAACTACAAGTCCCAGCGTGCTCCACGCGCGCCGTCAGGGGACAACAGTTCGCGCCCCAGAGTTCTCCGCGTACAGGTGGCGGCTCGGGCTCGAGCCAGGCGGCCGACGCTCGGGGACCCCCGCGCTGGGGCCGGTGGGCCCTGGAGCTGGGCGGACATGGCAGTGGCTACCGCGGCCGCACTACTAGCCGCACTGGGTGGGGCGCTGTGGCTGGCGGCGCGGCGACTCGCGGGGCCCCGAGTCCCGAGTCTGCGCGGAGGCGGGGACCCTGGCCTCATGAACGGGAAGACGGTGCTGATCACGGGGGCCAACAGCGGCCTGGGCCGCGCCACGGCCGCCGAGCTGCTGCGCCTGGGGGCGCGCGTGATCATGGGCTGCCGCGACCGCGAGCGCGCCGAAGAGGCGGCGGGGCAGCTCCGCCGCGAGCTCAGCGAAGCCGCGGGGGCGGGCGAGCTGGTCGTCCGGGAGCTGGACCTCGCCTCGCTGCGCTCGGTGCGCGCCTTCTGCCGGGAGGTGCTGCAGGTGTGGGTCTCGGGGCGCGGGGCCGGGGGCGGGGCGGTGGGAGGAGCCCGGGGTGCGGAGTCACCTTGCGAGCCGCACAGGGGCCGCGCGGGGCGGCGGGGCGAGCCCTGGGCCCCGGCCTGGTGGCCAGCGCCGAGCCCGGCCTCGCCCACGCAGCCCCGGGGAGCTGCGGCGAGGTGCCCTGGCCGGGACTTTTCCTCAGCCCCTCACCCCTTGCTGTTTTCCTGCTGGTAGGGGGGACCTGGCTGGCTGTTGGCGCTGTCCTTGCGGCCTTGTGTCCAGGTGGCATGGAGCTGGGGATTCTAGTGGGCCTGCTCCGGCCAGCAACGGGACTAAGAATAGTATCCCATCCAGCACTTAGGGTTTTTATTATGATTATTGCTTAAAGGCAACTAAAGTGCCATCGGTTCCTTCGCTGTAACCCTGCAAAGAAGAAACCAATGAACCTGAGGGAAGGAGGGAGAGACCCAATAACTTGCAGGGCCGGTTCTTTGCAGAGCCCTGTTGAGGAGATGCCCTGGGAGGTGGCTTGCCAGAGGGCCTTCAGGAGGTAGAGATCTTAAGCGAGCCCGGCAGGGGCTGGCCTTGGTGCTTAGACTGAGGCCGCTTGAGATGCCCACGTCGCACACTGGAGTGTGTGCCTTTGAGTCCTGGCTCTGTTCCCTGCCCCTGCTTTCTGCTACTGCGGGCCCTGGGCGACAGCCCTGACAGCTCAAGAGGTTGGATCCGTGCCACCCGCGTGGAAGGCCTGGGTTGAGTTCTGGTTACTGACTTTTGGCCTGGCCTGACCCAGACTAGGGAAGTGAACCAGCAGATTTCTCTGGCTTTCAAGTACATAAATACATTTTCCAAAAGTAAAGTCAGCTGGCACAGGACGGGTGCCTATATGAAATGGGGTCTGTTGAGTCCAAAGCAGAGGTTTCCAACAGTTCGGTAGCTTTTTGATGGAGTAATATGTTTAATTGAAAAAACATATATTTTTGTTTTTTCTTATATGACCTTGATTACTAATGGGAAATGTATGCCTGTTGGTCACTGTGCCAGTTTTTGAAAGCTTGGAATCAGACTGGACACTGCCACTGTCATTTCCTGTGGGTGTTAGCATTCTACTTGCTCTTTATTCTGCTAACACTCAGCTTCACCAAGAAATGACATGATCAAAAGGAATACACAGTAACATGTTGAGGCTGTGAGCCTCCTAGAACTGGTAGCTGTTGAGGTATGGAGCAGAGTATATCACAGTTTCCTTTGAAAATTTAAAATATTCCACCACACCTTGGAGTTTAGCTACAGTGTTCTTGGGCATCTTGGTACACAGTTTGAGAGCTGTTGCAGATCTAGAGAGTTGTGGATTGTTTTCTTACTGCTAGCATTTCATTATGGTGTAAAGAATTAAGAAATAAAAACCAATCTCTGATAGATTTTCCGAGTGGGTCTTCCTCTTCTTAATTCAAATACAGAGGGAGCCGTGTCTGCCTCTCAATCCTGAGAGGGACGCTGCTTGCTACTTTGGAAACTTGAGGAAGAACCTGTAAAAAGAGAGGGACACAGGAGTCAACCTTGTGTCTGAGTATTTATGTTCCTGCCTGGCTGTGAAGTTCAGTAGCTATAATTAGAAAAAAAAATGGAAGTGGTGGATTTCCCACATTTTGGTATTCTTGGTATTTATGTGGTTTATCTCCTATAATTTAAAAAATAGTAAATGATAAAGTCTTAAAATAACACAAGCCCAGCAAAGAATGATGGCCCAGAAATGATTAATTCAGGAAACGCTTCCAAAGGATTAGTGAAGAAGAACACTCCTTTCTTTCCCCCACGGGTGAACTCTTGCCTTGCTTTTGAAGTTGACTATTGGAAAGCATGAAGGTGCACAGACAGGCCACATGAGAAATAGTTAATCTGCTGACAGGTAGGCTTCGATAACAGTTGTGAAATTTAAGACATTTTTCTGTTAAACTTGGCAAAAGGGCCAGTGAATTCTGAAATTTGACCTCAACTTAATTTAATCGTGGGTCATCACCGTGTCTTCACACCTGGAACATGTGCATTTCTTTTTCTCTGTCCATCAAAAGAGACTGAGGAGCCAAGAAAGAGCAAGAGAACACAAACTCAACATGATTTAAGGAATGAAAAGACGTCCTCATGAGACAGTCTAAATTTTAGGACTTTCATCTGGAATGATGTGGGGGATATGGTGAAAGTGCAAAATTCTGACGATACAGATCTTTTAAGTTAGGGGCCCCTGGAAGCTTGAAAAACACAGTTTTTGTGTCGGGAGAAAAGAGCTGAATTCCAGAGAGACAACAGAGGTTAAAGGCCTTTATTGATCCTACCAATGCCCCCACATGCATACACACTGTTTGTCCCCTTTGTTGTTATTAAGAAACTTAGTGTTTGAGTCACAATATTTATATTTTTAAAGTATCTCTTTAATTTTGGTGTTTTTTTTTTTTAAGCTTTATTTATTTATTTGAAAGGCTGAGTTACAGAGAGAGAGAGGGAGGAGAGAAAGATCATCTGTCTGCTGGCTCACTACCCAAATGGCTACCATGAGTGGAGCTGGGGCTTCCTCCAGGCCTCCCACATGGATGCAGGGGCTCAAGCATTTGGGCCACCCTCTGCCGTCTTCTGAGGTGGATCAGAAGTGGAACAGCTGGGTCTTGAACCAGTGCCCATAGGGATGCCAGCGTCACGTGCTACACCACAACGCCTGCCCCAATTTTGTTTTCTTAATTGTTGATTCATTCCTAATTTTTTTTCCAATCTTAAGTTTGCATCCTTGGCCTTATCTATTGATTATTCCAATTTTAAGAAATGCCTGGATGTCCTTGCATCCCCGTAGTTCGGTTTCCTCTTTGAGAACTACAGGGTAAGCAATTTAACTTTGCTCCTGGTGTTGATCCTAGCAGCTATTGGAATGAACAGTGCTGAGCAGGGTTCTCTAGCTCACACTGACTGTCCAGCTGAGTTTTAAAAAGAAAAAGTAGAAAGCCAAGCTAGCTTACTAGTTACAAGAGCAGTGGTGTCCAAAGATTTCATCTCTGGATCTGATCTCTGGCCACTTAGGAGCTCTGGGATACCCAGTGGTCACCTCCAGCTTCTGTGCTTTGATTTCTGTGTACACTGTTTGGAGACAGATGAGGTCACATGTGAAGAGCACAAGGCCAAGCCCCTGCTGAGTATGCAAGTACTTTTTTTCCTCACTATTTCTCTGAATTGTCAGAAGCTCATAGAATTTTAGTAGTTTGTAAGAATTTTTAAAATATCTATCACAGGTAGATTTATCACAATGTTGATGTGATCCTCATATTAACATTATAATTCCCAAATTGAAATTTCCCTATTTAATTTCCAGCTGAAGCTAAGGGGAGCTATTTGAAATCATATGTAGGAGTGTGTTGTCCTCAAATTGACTGTATTTCTATTTCAATAAAAAGATGTATTGATCAGATAACCCAGCATCCTAGGGAAATTTTGAAATATATTTATTTCCAAATATTATCAAGTTAACAAAGGGTCTTAGACTCGGTGTCTACACGTCTACCTGGCAGATTACTGCAGGTAAACACGTCTTCGTGTCATTTTGGTAAGGGAGGATTGAGAGCTGTTGAGTGGAACAGCATCTTTCGGAGAGGTCCCTGCCCCTCCTGGCCTTTCAAATAGTTCTCTGGTCCGTAGGCAAACAACTGAAATTAAATACTGGAGTTCCTTTTTTATCTGAAATATATTTATTATGAAGTGAAAAAACGGAGAGGCCTCCGTTCCTAACTGCGCCCTTCTCTGTTTGGCATTGAAAGGAAGAGCCTCGGCTGGATGTGTTGATCAACAACGCCGGTATCTTCCAGTGCCCTTACACGAAGACCGAAGACGGGTTTGAGATGCAGTTTGGGGTGAACCACCTGGGGCACTTCCTGCTCACCAACCTGCTCCTCGGCCTTCTGAAGAACTCGGCTCCCAGCAGGATCGTGGTGGTTTCCTCCAAACTTTATAAATACGGAGACATCAACTTTGAGGACTTGAACAGTGAGCAAAGCTACAATAAAAGCTTTTGTTACAGTAGGAGCAAACTGGCTAACATTCTTTTCACCAGAGAACTGGCCCGCCGCTTGGAAGGCACGAACGTCACCGTGAACGTTTTGCATCCTGGTATTGTGCGGACTAACCTTGGGCGGCACATTCACATTCCACTGTTGGTGAAACCCCTTTTCAATTTGGTGTCTTGGGCTTTTTTCAAAACTCCCGTAGAAGGTGCCCAGACTTCCATTTACTTGGCTTCTTCCCCTGAGGTGGAAGGTGTATCAGGAAGGTACTTCGGGGACTGTAAAGAGGAAGAACTGTTGCCCAAAGCTATGGACGAGTCAGTTGCGAGGAAACTCTGGGACATCAGCGAGGTGATGGTTGGCATACTAAAATAGGAACAAGGAGTAAAAGAGCTATTTTTAAAACGATAGCAGTTACATCTATGAAGTGGAATGGTGTGGCTTGAGCACTTGTTACTTGAATAAACAACTTTAGTTTTACAATAGCACTACTAAGAGATACATATAGATATTTTGAAGTTATAAAAGTTGTGTTTTGGATAACAATATTTGAGCAAAAATGATTTAAGTATATATCATAAGTATGAAGAATGAGTATAATGAACAGTACAGTTGTATTTTTATAATGAAATGAACAAGCATGGATTACAATTATTTCAGAATTTCATGACTTAAAACAGGTATCTTGAACTGTTTTTCCAATATCTTTGAATTTCATGTCCAAAGTGTGAAATATTTTTGCTATAATGCTGGTTTATCTGTGGAAATATTGTGCCTAGTGTATGCACACAAGTCTTACATGAAATAAATTTACTCATGCAAATTCTTAATTGTGCCTTTCTTTAGAGAATTAACAGAATGTAGTCCTGTAACATCCGTATCCTTCCCTCTGCAGGCTGCGGAATCTTGTCTCGTAGCTTGTTCGCTGTCCTGAGAGGCAGTATTTCTAAAACCCAAATCTCTGTCATGTTTCCAGATCAAGACCTCTCATGCTTTTCAGTTGCCCCTAAGAGTGGGTTTTCAGATTTTTTTTTCAAACTTCAGAATTCCTTTTTCAAAAGAAACCTTCTGTTCAAACATAGAAGCTGGGTAGGTGAAATACTTTATAGCAGTGCTACATGGGTGGAGTCCCCCCAGACTATTCCTAAAGGAATTTTGTAGCATAGAGCAGCTTAAAAACCAATTCTTTAGTTTAAATTCTCATGTGCATTTGAGACTCCACAAATTAGTGACAGGCTTACCGTTTATCCTTCCACTCCACATTGTCCCATAAAACTGTCTGGAATGATGGCTGAAGTTCACCCGGGATCGGCCAACAAGGTAGACTCCACTGCAGAGTACTTGAAATGGAACTCTGAACTGAATTTCTAATCTAATGGCGTTACTCAAATAGGCACTTGCCTACACACTGGTGTGTTGCACAGCTGTCTCTGATCATTCTGCTGGATGATACATCCTGGGTATAGAGGAAACACCCCTCCCCTGCCTCTGGGCCTTTCCTTTTTTTGTTCTTTCAGCTGAAAGATCCCCTCCTTCTCCCCGGGAATACTGCTCACCCTTTTCCTCCCGCTCAAGTATGTTCCTTATTCCAATGCTAGGCAGAAACAGTTCTGTCTTCCTACTTTGTTTCGGTTGATCTTGGTAGCCTTGCTAGGAGTTTAGTGCACTAATTGTTCACAGACCCAGATGAAGAATTAAAATAGAAATTCTCCAAGGAAAGAAGTTTTAGTTTTCTCTCCCAAGAGTCAAGTATAGTAACTTAACACAAAGTACAAATGCGATACATAACGAATGAATGGTGTGCATAAAAATAATGGAGCCCAAATAGGAATATGGTAAACATCTATTATAGCATCAAAATAGCTACTTAAAAATTAATGTATTTGTCTTGACATTTCCTTACCTAAGGACAGACAGCGACCTAAATTCAATGACCACACTGGCCAGGGCTAGCCTTGATTGGTTATTATTTTTAAAACTGTTTATGATATCTGGTTACACATTTCAGTTCTATTGGCGAGTAGCAGGATCTTGGCAGATCACACAGAAGGTCTGTTTTCTGTTAGAGCATTGTGTTGTGAATATGAGAAACAGTTAGTGTTTGTATCATCACAGGTGTGTCTAGCTACAGTAGGAATAGTTGCATCATGTCCTTTGAAACATTGTGCTTTTAAAAAGTAATCCTACAAAGAGACTTGCTGAACTTAGAAATATGGGCAGGAAATATACCAGAATGGAACTTGGAAAAATGGAAGCTAATAAATCTGTCCTACACCTCGACTTCATTAAAAAGGACCTCCTTTTTTTCATTGAATACCATCTCTTCTGGCCGCATTTTGATACCTGATGCTTTTCAGGGGATTTGGACCTTTTGTAAGAGCTGAGCCTCTCAGAGTTCTTGTTTGTGGCGCCATGATAAAACAGAATACATTAATTTATTACAATGGAAAACTAGACACTTATCTGGAAACACCAACTGTGACAGTAAAATGAGCTGCCACTTGGAAGACGTCCTTCCCAAGGTTGTGTGTGTGATGGAATCGAGGCCTGCTCTCAGCAGTGTGCCTGGATCCCTTCTGCAGGTTCGTTCCGCCCTTCGCATCTCTCCTTTCTGCTGACTCACTTCTGGCCATTCTGCTGTGCAAAGGAGGAGTAGGCGATTCTGGATTTTCACACTTATCCTTACCCTTACCAAAACTGTTGTAGGGAACATGCAGGTAACGGAATCTGTGAGTGAGAAAACACATTTTCCATCTTGGCTTTGTGTTTGTATGTTTTTTTTTTCTTCTTTTAAATTGACTTCTGTGTGAAGCAGCTTGTTCTGAGAAGAGGTAAGATTGCTGGGCCATTTGCTCCAGCTTCTCTGAGAGTAACTTTACAGAGAGATTCTAAGAAGGATTAGAAAAGAGATTCCACTGCTTAAACACACCACCACCGTGGGCTTTGCTCTGCTACACCGTTCTCCCTGTGACTGGCGAATCCCTTTACCCTCGCTAAGCTGTTTCCTCAGCTGTATCATTGAGATTACAGCTAAGCATCATTAGAGATGCCTAAGTTAAAGTACTGCTCAGAGAGTCACGGAGCAAATAAAATTAGCAAAGTACCTGGCAGGCACAAATAGGGGCACACACACATTTCTCATCCCCCATGCACCTAATCCTCACAATCCACAGTAATGGTAATTAGCCACAGTGATGGTTGGGTGAGTTCATAATGAAGTAAACAAAATTCTAAGCCAAGGGTCAGCAAAGTTTTTGTAATATTTAAGGCTTTGTGGCCCAAATGCACTCTGTGTTACATAAAGCTATGGAAACTATTCTTAGCATAGGTCAACTATTGTACATATGTGGCTGGTAGTCTCCCAAGCCCCATTGTACTCATTTGTTTGTCTTTAAGATCCAATGTCATGTATACTGTTATTTCTATTACTCTGCAAGGCTGCTGTTGTTTTCCGTGTTACTTCTTGTCTTTGCCTATCTGCTTGCAGACCCAGGAAGTCTAGAGAGTGTGTTTTTTTAAACCCATCTCCAGCTATATATTCTGGTGTGAGGAATAGCAGTTATCTGCCTTCAACTCGCTCCCCTGACAAACCTGCTGGGCCTGGCCAGAGATCTGAGAGAATCTATATTTGAATATTTAATTGATTCCAAATGTCCAAAGGAGCACTGAAGAGAGAACATGTTACTAATCACACTTCAGGATCTTGGCCCGCACAGACAGTCTCAGATGTTTCACAAACCTCTGGATGATGGGGAGTTAAATTAGTTACAGGCTAACGTGGAAGAAGGTAGTTTATTCCTAGAGGATAGTTAGATGGAGTGCTCATTTTTTTACAGACAGAAAGGGGTTTTGTTAGGCCAGATGTGTAATTCAAGTACAGTAGAAGCACTCTTAATCACTAGCTAACACACTTGCTATCCTAACTGAGTCACCATTCTTTTTGAAAAACACACTGACTGGTGCCTGTATGTATGTGACTGTCCCAGGCTCCTGGCCTCCCCTCCAGTACACCCTAGCCCTCCTGCTCCCAACTATTCTATTGTATACTTAGGAAGAATGAATTGTACACCTACTCCATTTCTTGTTGCTATGATGATGCTTGAGACTGGGTAATTTATAAAGAATGGAAGTATACCTGGGCTCATGGTTCTGGAAACTAGGAAGTACAAAACCACGGTACTGGCCTCTGCTTGCTTTCTGGTGAGGACCTCAGACTGCAGCATAACATGGTGCAAGGGTAGAAGGTGCAAGTGAGCACATGCAGAAGAGAAAGCATGGGGGTGGATTGGCCTCATAGCCACCCACTTTCACGGTGACTAACCCACTTTGAAGAGAATTCACCCACTCCCACATCAATCCCTCTTAACCTAATCCCCTCTTAAGAGGGCCCACCTGGCAACATCATGGCAATGGTGGTCAAATTTCAATGTGAGTTTTGAAGGGGATAAACTATATTCAAACCACAGCATGCACCATTTACTTATCCATATAATGAATATTTATTGCACGCCTATTATGCACCAGGTGTTATTCAAGGCTCTGGGGGTGCAGGAGCCCACAAAGAATACCTGAGCGAGTGAGCGAGTCAGTGTGTGTGTGTGTGAGCTGTTCTTGTTATAAATCACTCAAGTTATCAATCATAATACAAACCAATCAACTGTGACTACAAAGAGAAAAAGAACTATGAAAAGTAAGCTGAGGGACAGGCATTTAGCTTAGTGATAAAGATGCCTGTGTCCCTTATCGAGTACCCAGGTTTGAGTACCTGGCTAGACCCTGGGCTCTAGCTTCCTGCTAATGCAGATTTGGGAGGCAGCAGGTGATGGCTCCTGGCCATCCACATGGGAGATCTGGGTAGAGTTGCAGGCTCCTAGCTTTGGCCTGGCCCAATTGCAGCCACTGCTGACATTTTGGGAGTGAAGCAGCAGATTGGAGCAGTCATTCTCTGTGTTCCTCTCAAATAAGTGATATTTTAAGAAAAAATACTATTAATTGTACTAAATAGGTAAGTTCTTGCATATTTAGTAGTTATTTTTCACTATGTCATTTTGTCCTTAAAAGTTGACATTTTATTATGCTGTGTTACAGCCCGGCCTGCCCTCAGTTGTAGGGGCTTAGACTCAAAAACAACAAACACTTTCCTGCCTTCCTTTATCAATTCAGACTTAAGAAAAGTACTCGTACCTCTCTTTCCTTGTTTAATACCCCACAAATCTAGATAGCTATCCAGCTATTGGCAGAATGGAATGGTCTCTAAATCCTGCCATTTTTGTTGTTGCTACTGTGAGACTAGCAAGGTGGACAGAGTAAGCAGAATTTTTCAGCTCTAAACAGATGGGTGCAGGCTGACATACACGTTGGTATTTTAGGTCTATCTTAAAGCTGTACACATGGTTTGAGGAAATGTTGAACATGGAGAATATATAATCATTATTAGTTTGTGAAGAAGGGAAAGCAAGCCTCTGCCACCAGCCCATGAAAGTGCAGGAAATGGCTTCATGTAGTAGGTGTTCAGGTCTTAAGCGTTCTGTTGACAGAAGCGGGTTCTATCCAGGGGTTTTGTGTTAATGTAATCAAACACTTGAGAGCGGCAGCCCAGCAAGCTCAAGTCCACCCACCTCAGAGTTTATCTTTTGCTCATCTGGAAGAGTTTATTTTAAACACTGAACATTGTTTGCTGCTGTTGAAATGAAAGTGAGAGAGTTACAAGCTTTCTTCCACTGCCATCTGGCAGATTTACTGATGGATCGGGTTCTTTAATCCATGTAACCCCGTGTGTGGGAGCTATTGTCTTTGTGTTGATCCTGCAGCTGGCTTGGCTGAACTTTAAAAAGCTTGCACAAAGCCATCAAGAGCCATCCTATAGATAAATGAAGTTGGGGATGTTGCAAAAGTCACTGAGGCCTTTTTTGGGGGAGACATGAATGTGTAATTTTCTTTCTTCTCTGACCACACACTTTTACTCTCTGGCTGTCTTGTACATGGCAAAAGAGGAAAGCTGTATTTGGATATCTGGGAAGAAATAACTGAAGCTATGAGAAAAGTATTTGGAGGACAGGGGGAGGGGCGGTGCTGTGGCATAGTAGGCTAAGCCTCCACCTGAAGCGCCGGCATCCCATATGGGCACAGGTTTGTGTCCCAGCTGCTCCTCTTCCGATCCAGCTCTCTGCTGTGGCTTGGGAAAGGCCAAGTGCACGGGGCCTTGCACTCACATGGGAGACCCAGAAGAAGCTCCTGGCTCCTGGCTTCAGATCCGCCCAGCTCTAGTCATTGTGGCCATTTGGAGTGAACGAGTGGATGGAAGTTCTCTCTCTCTCTCCGTCTCTCTCTGTCTCTCTCCCTCTCCCTCTCCTTCTCCCTCTCCCTCTCTCTGTAACTCTACCCCTCAAGTAAATAAATAAAATCTTTTTAAAAAAGTATTTAGTGGAGTAGAAAGGGGCGACACAACAGATTTGGGAGTATCTCACTCCTTAAAGTAAATGCAGGGGTAAGAAGTCCAATGAGTGTGCTCTTCTTTTCATGGGGATCTGGTTCTATTTTATTTTTCATTGTACTTGTGATATAGAGACATTCAATGGTACACGTAGTACATACTCAATCATTGTTTATGGCATCATCGGGTGGAGTACTACACAGAATTGTATGCATTACACTAAGTATAATATCTTAGAAGTAACTATAGGGCACAATTTTTGAAATGCCCATAAATGTGTATGCATACACATACATGAAGAAATTATATGCACACAGTAGGCTGTGTGCAAAAAGGAGTGCCTTGCATAAGCTTATATTTGTTTATATGAACACAGGAAAACAGAACACAAAATAACTATGATCAATTGTTATTCAACTGTCTTTCCTACTTATATGTAGACTGCCATTTTTAATCTTGTATAGACTGGGCAGTTTGAAAACAAAAATAAAGGGGAAGATGTTGGCAGAGTGCCAGTCCAAGTCCCCACCACTGTGCTTCTGATCCAGTTCCCTACGAACGTGGCAAGGAAGGCAGCAGAGGATAGCTCCAGTATCTGTGCCCCTGCCAACCATGTGGTGGACCTAGATGGGGTTCCCAGCTACTTGTTTCAGCCTGACACAGACCTGGCTGTTCTGGCCATTTGGGGAGTGGACCTACGGTAGATGGGAGATTCATACTCTCTCACTCACTCTGTCATTCATTCTGCCTTTCAAATAAGTATTTTTTTCTAGATTTATTTGTTTATTTGAAAGTCAAAGTTGCACAGAGAGAGGAGAGGCAGAGAGACAGAGAGAGAGAGATCTTCCATCCGCTAGTTCACTCCCCAATTGGCTGCAACGGCCAGAGCTGCGCTGTCCAAAGCCGGGAGCCAGGAGCTTCTTCCAGGTCTCCCATGTAGGTGTAGGGGCCCAAGGACTTGGGCCATCTTCTACTGCTTTCCAAGGCCATAGCAGAGAGCTGAATAGGAACTGGAGCAGCCAGACTCGAACTGGCACCCATATGAGATGCTGGCCCCGCAGGTGGTAGCTTTATCTGCTATACCACAGTCCCTCAAATAAATAGTTTTAAAATACACTAACAGGGAGGGGCCACACTGTGGCGTAGTAGGCTAAGCCTCCACATGCGGTGCCAGCATCCCATAAGGGAAACGGTTCAAGTCCCTGCTGCTCCTCTTCCAATCCAGCACTCTGCTATGGCCTGGGAAAGCAGTGGAAGATAGCCCAAATGCTTGGGCCCCTGCACCCAAGCAGAAGACCTGGAGGAGACTCCTGGCTCCTGGCTTCAGATCAGCTCAGCTCTAGCCATTGCTGCCATCTAGGGAGTGAACCAGCAGATGGAAGACCTTTCTGTCTCTCCTTTTCTCTATCTGTAACTCTACCTCTCAAATAAATAAATAAAATCTTAAAAAAAAAAAAACTAACAGTAAAACAATATACACCAAAAAAAAAAAAAAACCCACATTGACTACATTGTGGATGAAAATAGATTTCCACCCATCTTATGCCCCTAAAGTGAGATTTTAAAGGGAGAATTGTGAAGCCCTTCCTACTGATTTGGGGTATTTTCTGCTTGCAAGAAAGGTTGTAGAAACAGAGAAACAAGGCTTAAGGCTTGATTTTATTGTCTTTGGTCTGGTTTTAATAACAAAAGGCAGTTGGGGCAGACTCCATGATGATTCTGTAGAGATTCATGTCTTCCTGGGTGTTGAGAGGAGGTTGAGGACACAGTGATGTCCTGATCCCAGTTTCCTGACCCCTGGGTCATCCAATAGCTTCTGTTTCCATCACCACCTTCCTGCTGTGGCAGTAGTAGCTTCCCCTAGCAATCAGTGCTTTACTATTTATTGCTACTTCCATAACCTATCCTGTTCTCGCAGCCCATCCCACTATTTTGTGGACATCTACTTTACTGTATTCCATTCCTCTCTCCTTAAAATACCCAGAATGGATTCTACTTCATATAGAAGACACACTCTAACAGGATTACCTAACAGAGAGGAAAACAAATTTCTAAATTAAAATCACCTTGCAGGAGGCCATAGAAAAGAAACAGGCCATGACCTTGAGTCATCCAGCTTGTAGGCCAGATCTAGGTGGAAGAGTGAAAGAGAGGAGTCACCATGGTATTCTTTTGGTGACATCACAATTGTACCACAGCTTGGCAGCCTCAGATACATGAATTTTTTAAGATTTTGTCATCCATGAGACACAAAGCAAGAGTAAATCTCTATCCTTTTGGTAGCAAATTGTAACCCAGGAAGGACATCCACTTGGGGATCAAAAATCGTAATCAGAAGCTTGACAAGTTATTATAAAATCAGAGTATAGGCAGTTTATTCTTATTCTGACAGTGTATATTTAGTGACATTAGTAGATATTTATGTCCTGGATGTGGTTCTTAAAGTGTACCTACTGGTGACACTTATTTTTGTTTTTTTAATATGAGTTCATTTATTAATATTAAAATATAAATTTTATAATTTATATAAAATTACAACTAGTAGTATTAAACATTACTAGTCTGGTTCAAGAAGCATTTTATCCCTACAGCATCTCACAGAGAGAAGGGGCCAACTGAACCAGCCACATTTAGGAACAGGTAGGCATAAGGAATGTATTATTCATAGTTGTCAAGAATGACAGCTGAGAGAATATCTATATGATGATCTTTCCTAATGTGAGATTTCTGGTGAACTGATTAATTTATCACAGCTGTGTTCCATTTTGGAAAAATGGAACAAATACTAAGGCTTCCTGTAGTAGGCGATGTGATTAAGATTGAAGAATGATCTGTGATGAATAAGCCTGCATAAGTGTTTTGGATAGTGTGAGTGGATTAGAAAGACATTCATAATAGAATCCTTGGCTACCCTAGGTGCATGTATTCCTATTCTCTAGTGCAGAGACAGAGAGGTAAGGCAGTGCTCAAAGGCTAGGTGTGAGTTGTCAAGTCCCAGAAATTTGATGCATGGAAGGCAAGATTATGTTTGAAACTTTTCTGTGTGCTGCTAATATCTAGCATGGGGCTGTCAAAGTAAATTACTCAGACATATTGGGTTAATTAATTAATTGGGTAACTAATGATCTCAAATCTAAGTTGATGCCACAATTTATGGAGCTGATTTAGCTGCTCTGATGGATGGTCCCTTTCTACACCACAAGAAATGAGTTCATCTTCCCAGGGAGAAGGGAAACCTTTTGGCTGGAAAGGTACTGTTGGATTCTTCTGCACTTTCTCGTTTGACAGTCAAAACAGGAAGAATATGAGGTCCTTCAAATAAGTATGTCATCATTTTGGGAAATACAGTCAATGGTAATCTGGAATTAGCCTGAAGAAGGAATCCATGCTAAAAAAAAAAAAAAAAAGATACTGAATTCTGCCACAAATTTCTCTGAACTTTTATACAGTTCAATAATTTTTTTTGACTGGCAGAGTAGATAGTGAGAGAGAGAGACAGAGAGAAAGGTCTTCCTTTTTTTCCATTGGTTCACCCCCCAATGGCCGCTGCAGCTGGCGCACCGCACTGATCGGAAGCCAGGAGCCAGGTGCTTTTCTTGGTCTCCCATGCGGGTCCAGGGCCCAAGTACTTGGGCCATCCTCCACTGTATTCCCGGGCCACAGCAGAGAGCTGAACAGGAAGAGGAGCAACCGGGACAGAATTCGGCACCCCAACCAGGACTAGAACCAGGTGTGCTGGTGCCACAGGCAGAGGATTAGCCTATTGAACCACGGCGCTGGCAAACCTCAATAAAATTTTTGACTACTGCCTTCTAGTTCTTTCTGGAGATGACTGTAAATTCCAATAAGCAACCTGCCTTAAGTTAATTAGAAATGGTTTGATAGAGCTAACATATTTAATTCCACCATAAGTAGTATGTGTGTGTGTGTTTGTATAAAATGACTCTTAATTGATTATCAAGTAAGTACTCACATCTATGTGTGAAACAATATAAAAGGGGTTATTTTCTTTTAAAAATAATGCCATAATCTGGAACATCTCTATGATCACGGTTCATCAATTAGTAGGACAAAACTCATTATAGAAAATTCTTTCCAGGATAATTACTAATGTTTATTAGAGATATTTTATATACATTACCTAGAATTCTTTGGGTCAACACTGTAAGGGATGCTTATTCTCAGATTATAGAAAAGGGAACAGGACTTCAGGTAAATTGTGACTTGTCCAAAGCCTAATGTGGTTAGGGCTTGAACAGGCATTTCAGGATTTAGAGACTTTGGATCCTTCAGTGTACAAGCACAGACTTCTTATGCTGAACTAAAAAGTGCACTCAGAAAAGGTTAAAGTTCCTCTAAAGTCAAAACAATAGTAGATATTTAATTCTCAGATTTATAAATATTACTTGCAGTCTTTCCCTTTAATTTTGTAGAGCAGGTATTTTTTCGAATAAGGTTATTTCTACTTGATAGGTCAAGAATGTGTTAATTTTTTCACTGACTATAGTATATTTAGTTTCTCTGTCAACACAAGTAAATTGCAAAGGTTTCTGCATAATATCCCCAAGTGTAAATTATTTATCAGGGGGTCAAATAACCCAGTGCCCAACCTAAAGTGTTGGTTTCCTGCCAGAGGATATATATCATCTTTCAAGGGTTGGACAAATTGCACAAACAATGAATATGTCTGAGTTAAATCATAATACAATGATCAAAAGAATCATATTATGCTATTTTATAGTAAATATAACCATTTCTTCTGAAGTACAACATTTTTAACTCTGACATTTGCTGAGAATTCGGAGATTAAGTATATCCTATTAGGGAGAACCTAATTAAAGACTCTAAATATCTATGATGATTTTCTTACTATGCAACTGATAAACTTTCCATATCATTATCATTTCATATAAAAGATTTTTAATCAAGCGAGAAGTGACAGAAAAGATTTGTGTGTGTTTTCTTTTCCAAAAATATTATTTGAATGAATTCTGGTCATAAAAGTCTAAGTTATTTAGATCAATCTTTGGTTAAGGACAACTAAAAATTTTGCCTGTGACATAAGGTATGTATTGTCTTAAAAACAAAGTGCTACAAGCTGGTAAGATATTTTGAGATGAGAATGAGGCCAACCTGAATGTAAGGACCCTAACAGTTGCGAGAGAATGCACCATTACCGCTGCCCAGAGGGCACTGGTCTCCAGGAAAGAAACCACAATGAATGGTAGCTTTCGCTTTGCCTGCAAGTCTGCACAAAATCCACAGTTTGATAGACACCCACACAGACTCACATAAAGCTGACTTCTGAAGGACCACACACTCCAAATAGCTGTGCATGAATTAACCTCATTATACTCCCACTTCTCCCCTGGAACAGGGCAGTCACCTTAACACTGAACAGAAGAGGGAATGTATAAAGGAAAAAAAAAAGATGACCTATCCCTGGAAGGCTGTAAAGGAAGCACTAGCCCACGCAGAAGTGCCAAGTGATCTCACCAGGAAAATACAAAAAAGCTCAAACCATCAATTAGGTCAGAAATTGTTAGGGACTGGGCAACAGGAAAAGACTCCAGTCCTCTTTGGAAGAAGATAAAAGGGCTCAAGAAGAAGTATTAAGCATACAGGCACAGGTCCCGTGAGTGAGAATCAGCAGTACTGCTCCCAACATTTTAGGTACAGGAACTATCAGACACTGATAATAAAATGATTGTTCTTACTATGTTTAGAGAAATTATAATGGGTTTACAATTTTCAGCAGACAACTATCTACTATAAAATTGACATTTTTGAGAAATAATGATATAGAAATGAAAATTAATTCTGGAAATGAAAATTACTATAACAGAAATGCAAAACTTAGGTGGATTTGGCTACAGATTAAACACAACAGAATAGAGGAGTAAAGAACTAAAGGGAGCAAATAGTGTTGCAATGATAGATAAGAGGATGGAAATTTTAGAACGGAGATTAAGAAATGTGGTGGATGGAGAACAGAGAATTTAGCTTAGCAGTTAAAATGCCTGGATTTGATTCCCAGCTCTAACTCCTGACTCCAGCTTCCCACCCTTTGCAGACCCTTGGAAGGCAGCAATTGGGTTCCTGCCACTCATGGGAGACCTGGATTGTGTTACTGGCCTCATGGATTGTGAAATTAAAAGATTTTTGAAAAGAGAAAATATGGCCGACAGAATGAAAATGTGTTCTACACTTTATGAAGTTACAAAATGATGAATAGGAAGAGAGGCATTATAGGAAGAGATGACAGAATTTTTTAAAACTGATGAGAAACAAGCATCCACAACTTCAGAAATCCTAATTCTATGGGTGGGTGATTTGCACAGTGTTGGTTAACATGCTGCTTGGGACACCCACATCAATTTCAGAGTGCCTAGTTCAAGTTCTGGATCTGCTTTCCAATCCAATCCAATTTCCTGTTAATGCATACTCTGGGAAAAGCAGCAGGTGATTACCCAAGTTCTTGAGTCTCTGCTAGCCACTTGGGAGACCCAAATAGAGCTCCTGGATCCTTTAGCTTGGGCCATCTGTGTAATTATATATCCAAAATAGATATCAAATAAAAAATGTTAACAACTATACCCGAATAGAACTGGCCACAGCAGAACTACATCAAAGGACATTCTAAATGATTCACTTCAGGCTTACGTAATTCCAGATGGAGATCTTGAGATACCTGGACCAGGAGAGAACAAAGAAAATACTGAGTAAGTATGAAACTGACAATTATGCAGGTTGAGTATTCTTTCCCCAAAATGCTTGGTACCAGAAGTATTCAAATATCAGATTTTTCTGGATTTTGGATTATTTCCATACGTATAATGATATATATTAGGGATAAGATCCAAGTCTAAATATGAATTTCACTTTTGTTTTCACATACAACTTATATGCATAGCTTGAGGGTAAGGTGCATCAAGTAATATTAGTGTGTATGCAATTTGACTGGAACTGTTAACAGGAGATTGGATGTTGAATTGACCCAGAAGTCCCCATTCCATGTCTCCAGACACCACTGCTTCTGATCAAGTCCCTGAACCTGCCCTGAAAGACTTTCAGTGTTGAACATTCAGACTCCTCTGCAGCTCTTTTACCTTGAAGCCTTGAGTGTCATTCACCAGCCCACCCCACCCCTGGGCCCTGCTTGCAAGAGATTAAACTATCTTTGTTTGCTACCAGAGTGCCTCTGACTTCCACACTTTCCCTTCAATTGGAGCTGAACAACTCCCAGACTTTTGTTTTTCCAGTGCATGTGGGCACTCACCATGTTCTACTCTAGCTCTGTTACTAATACCACATTCTTTGGCACCCTTACACATAGAAATGGATACAAAGCCAATTCCCATGGTTCATTGGAGTTTATACTCGAGATTCAGGGAGACAGCATGACGACAGGCGGGGGCAACCCTGACTGGCTCAGTGAGGGGAGGTGGACAGGTGTTTTCATCAGGTGGAGAGGCATGGTGGTTCAGTTTGCACCTGTATCAGTATTCCATACGTATTGTTCATGACTGACACGGCAGGGAGGTCATATGTCCATCATCCTGAGCTATTCTGGGCATGCATGCAGGTTGAATATGTCCCTACCAAGGTAGGTAAGGTTCTTTTGCAGTTAGAGTCTGGATGTTCCCTACTGCCTATGGATTTGGAGCTGGAAATAGATACATGTCAATTTGGGAATGGCTTGGTTTAGTGAGTTCTATTTCTATCCTGTCTCAAGAGGATCCTCTTGTTGCTCATTCATGGCCATGCCCATCTGCAAGGAACTCCTGATTATTTTAAAATAAGTGCTAAATAATAACAATAATAATCTAGAGTCATTTAATGCATTTTTTAAATAAAATAATTAATAACAAGAAAAGTTTGTCTGTCCCACCTCCTACTTTGTCAAGCCAGCCTATCATCCTCACTGGAAACTCACCATGTGAAAATAAAGTGCAAGGCTAAATGCATTGTATTTGTTTTGATGGCGTGCTTCCTAGATTCTTTTTTAATTTAGGTATTTGTGCTTCACCCACCCAGCCCGATCCTCTGTGAATTAATCTTTGCTGACAGTTCAGAGCTGACTGCCTCTCCAGGAATGTTCCCAGGTTCAACAGCCAGCCCATATCCAGAGACTGATTTTGTGGGGCACAATAGTCCAACTCATTTGGCCTCATTTGAAGCCATCTCAAGTCTCAAGCTCCCACGAGATTGGTGGAGCTCCTCACTATTTTCGTGTCACCTTCTCTCGTCCAGTTCTGCTTTCTCCATTTCCTTATGTGTGTTGTTTCTGAAGGCAATTAAACCACCTGTTTGTAGATATTTGTTTCTTCTTAACAGAGTTGCTTCTAGGAGTATTCTAAGGAAGGAGACTCTCAAGTGGGATTCTGTCTATGAAACACTCATCAACCATCTGTCATTGAGTAGTACCCATTCAGTGCAAATATGTGGAGTAGTGCTGAGACAGGACAGAAACAGGACTCACTAAGTCAGGTCCTTCCTGACATGTATCCACTTCCTGACCTGTGTACCACCTCCAGCTCCAAACCCTTCAGGTGCAAGAAGAATAGAGACTCTAAGCTCAAAAGACCCCCTACTGCTCTGTTATGGCAACCAGCATGTGTGGCCAGAACACCCATATATGACTTTCCTGAGATGGTGGGAATGAGAGCCAGTTATAGCGTGCTGTGTGCAAAAGAAGGAACTGCACCTGTGCAGGACACTGAGCCAGCTGCAAACTGAAGTGTCCTGTACCACGGGGAAGAACCAGAGCTCAGGGTGAGTGCAACTCCAAGTACTGTGTGCAAAGGGGGGACCACCATGTTTTCCCCCCTGACGAGAAACCACTGCTCAGTCCTCTCAGTGAGTCGGTCCCCAGAACATCTTCCTGCTGTGCTCCCTCCCACCAAAAAACCTTATCAGGATTATAAACTGGCATCTTGTCGATCTGTATTTGCAAATGAGCCAAAGAATCTAGTCAGTGACACTTTTGCTGATAGAAAAGTTTTGTACATTAACTGTAGCATTCTGATTGTGATGTTATTCTTTCCTCTTCCCTTCGTTTAAAAAAAAAGATATATAGGATGCCTATGTATCTATGTATTATTTATTAAGAATGTTAGTATATCATTATATAAAGATAAAAGGCTTATTTTTATAAAGAAAAAAGCAGATTGTCTCATCTCCATTAAAAAATTGCATGACTTCTTTAATAAAGAGTTAATTCAATCAAAACTCGGGCTTCAGAAAAGTTGCTAAAAACAGATACATTAAGTTGGCTTGTCCTGTTCCTTGGAGAGTGCTTTGGGAGCTGAGTATCTTCCACCATATCCTACTAGTAAGCTCTCTGCTTCTGCCTTTCACTGGCCAGGTCAAATAAGCTGTCAAAGTTAAGGGATCAAAGGCTCATGGATGGTGCACTGTCTCCAAGCAAGGATCCTATCAGCTGCTGGGGAGTGGCTTGACTTCTTTTGTGGGGGCATATGCTGACTTGTGTGGGCTTGTTCTAGCATCTGCATCCCCTTACTCTCTCAGTCTGCCACATTTACTAGTGGTGTAAGTTCTCCAGAAATGCTCTCCTTGTTTATCTATTTTATCATTTTTTTTAATTAACTTTATTTCTTTGAAAGGTAGAGGAACAGAGAGAAGAGAGAAAGAAAAAGAAATACAGAGAGTGCTTTCAAATACCAGCAACAGACATGATTGGGCCAGGCCAAAGCCAGGAGCCAGGAACTCAATCCAGGTCTACCATAAGGATGGCAGGGACCAAGTACTTGAACCATCACCTGCTGCCTCTCAAGGCATGCATTAGCAGAAAGCTAGAATCAAGAGTGGAGCAAGGACTTGGCATTGTATGCTGGCATCCCAAGCACTGACTTAACCACTAGGCCAATCACAACCCCTATTTTAGTGTTTTCTACTAATAGAGAGGTAAATAGTATGTTTTGAGCTCTTTTCCATGTGTCAGGTATAAACTAGGTAGCTTCTCTGTGGTGTAGGAATCAATAGCTATTTTAATGACTGAACTGTTATACAGAAGTATATTTTCCCTTGACCTCACTGTTGGCAATTAGTGAGGCAACACTATAATCCATGCCTACATGTAACCCTTCCTGTTCTGATTCAGTTAACCTCAGGCAGGGCCTAGATACTGACATGTTCTAAAAGATTCCTAAGAACATCGAATATGCAACCAGGCTTGGGAACTATGTTGAATCTCTGCTAAAAAGCAGAACAGAAAAAAGTGATCAGGAAGAAAGCAGGACACACTACATCTTCTTCCTGGGCCTCAGTTTTTTTCAGTCCTCAGGAAAAGCTTGATGTGTTAAAGGGGCATTGCACTCACTCCACAGTTCCTTGCTTCCTTCTCTCACCCTGGGAGGTCCCGTTCCTGGTATTGCTTTAGCTTTAGATGATGTCTTATCCAAACCAGTTTAGATATATTAGTGATGGTTTTGAACTTTCCCACTATGTTTTACTTTGACACCCTTAAAATACTTGTCTATGCTGAATTTAAACTTTCACTGTCATTAATAAAAAAATTTTTTTTGAGTTATTGCTAGTGCATTGCTTCTGCTCAAATTGTTTTATTTAGCAGTGGCAACACTTATGTTTGTCAGGGTTTGTGAACTTATTTGGATATTGACTGTGTTTTATCAACTTCTAAAAAAGGTTAAAATTTCAAAAAAAATAAGTAAATCAACTTTTATAACCTTAACACATGTGAAACTTAGTGGACAGTTTTTTTGTTGTTGTTGTTGAATGCTTGGAGAAATCAATGAATGAATGAATGAAATGAGTGTACCAAAATCAGTCTTAGGTTCATTATCACTATGTTCAGTTACAAAATAAAATGTTTAGAAAACTATTAACAGAAAAAATGCTAAAAGTACTTTTCTAAAATTGTGAGAAAATAGCAGTTACACCAAAATAGGAAGGTATAATTATGGATTTTATAATTTATAATTATCTGGGACTAGCATTTCTTGTAATAGGAATATATTGGGGGCTGGCACTGTGCTGTAGCAGATTAAGCTGCCATCTGCAGTGCCAGCATCACAAATGGGCACTGATTCAAGACCCAGCTGCTCTACTTTCAATCCAGTTCTCTGTTATGGCCTGGGAAAGCAGTAGAAGATGGCCCAAGTCCTAGGGCCCCTGCACCCACGTGGGAGACCCAGAAGAAGCTCCTGGCTCCTGACTTCAGCTCAGCTCCAGCATCCGTGGCCAATTGGGGAGTGAGCCAGCAGAAGGAAGATCTCTCTCTCTCTCTTTCTCTCTCTCCCTCCCTCCCTCCCTCCCTTCTTTCCTCTCTTCCTCCCTCTCTGCCTCTCCTTCTCTCTCTGTGTGTAACTCTGACTTTCAAATAAATAAATCTTTTTAAAAAAGGAATATATTGCTTGTTCATTTTAAATATATCTGAAGTTTACACACATCTAAGAAGCATTGTCATGTTCTATGAAACAGACATTTGACTTTGTCCTTTGATCTTTGTTGTCACTTTTGAGGTAGATAACATGAGCCCCCTTCCACAGATGATGCAACTGAGGCTTAGAGGGATGAGGTGGTAGTTGGTTTATGGTGGGCAAGATCAGCCTCAGGCTTTTACTCAACTGCTTGTCACCCTCCAACCCCATGAGCATTCAAGCCACTCCATCACCTAACTGTCATGAGTCTCTGTGATCCAATAAATCCTAAACCAAGACCTACCTCTTTCCCATTTATTTTTATTTCCCTTTTAAATGCTCTTAAAGACCCAGTGGAATGATTATCTACCAGTAGAACTTCATGAACTATAAATTAAACTAGAAAGGCAAGTGGCTGCCCCTAATCCTTCCTTTCTAAACATGAATCCGGCTATAAGAGAAAAAGAATCTTGTTTGGGAGAATAAGACCTCTGATTCTTCTGAGTGATGGGGAACTTTGTCCAAGTGATTGCCATCTTCTGATGGGGCATTGAGTTCTGCAGAATACCCCGGCATTAAATCAATTACATGTGTGGTTATGAGAATGTTAAGCACTTATTTATCCACATCATCAGTCATTGAAATTCTTGGAGGGAGGAACAGCCCAGCCCCACAGGTCGGCCACTTCATGCTTCCGTAACACTTCCACTGTTTTTTAAACACCCACTTCTTGATTTATGACTGTACTGTGGCCTCAGGCTGGGCCTAATAACGCAGCACATACCACCCCCGACCAGAGTGACACATACATTCTCTCGCACCAATTTAAGTCATCCCATATGTGTGTTCTCGTCTTTTGTTCTGCTATCTGGAAGTTCCTGAAACAGGTGACCTGTGTTGCAAGCCAAGGACCTTTACTTCTACACGAAGACCCTCTGCAAATGAAACTATTTCTCAGCAAACTTCAGTTGCTCCATATTCATGAAACATTTGGGAAGGGGGTGCTGCCCCTTATTTTCCTCCAATCAAGGCATTAACTTCTAGGGGGATGTTTCCCCTCTTCTCCATCCTGCAAGAGCAAGGAACTACTTTTCCTTTTCTTTATGAAAATGCGACCCAGGTGACAAACCCCAGGTCACATGCTAGGGCCATAGGAAACCCTTCCCGGCCCCTCCATTCAAGATCTAGCACAGGACTGCCAGATGGGGCTGTATTGTGTTGATCTCCAGGTCACATCCACATATGTCTCTGTGATGGCCCATGTTAAACAACCAGAACAATTAAGTATTTTTTTTAAAGATTCATTTATTTATATTTGAAAGTCAGAGTTACAGAGAGAAGGAGAGACACACAGACATAGAAATCTTCCAGCTGCAGTTTCACTTCCCAGATGGCAACAAAGGCCAGGGCTGGGCCAGGCTGAAGCTAGGAGTCACGAGCTTCTTCTGGGTCTTCTACCTGGGTGGCAGGGACCCAAACACTTGGGCCGTTATCCACTGATTTTTCCAGGTCATTAGCAGGGAGCTGGATTGGAAGTTGAGCTGCTGGGACATGAACTGGCACCCATATGGGATGCTGGCATTGCAGGCCATGGCTTTATTTACTATGTCATAACACTAGCCCCCAAAACGATATATTTTGAGAATCTATGAATATCTGTTATCATCCAGGTACAATGCTTGGTGTTGGCAATGCATTGATTCATAAGATTTTTTCTCAACAGTTTTCACAGTCCAGCTGCTGTAGATAAATGCATGCATCAACAACAACCAAACACTATGATGCAAAATGATGACAGTTTATGATGTAATTCAATGGGCAAGTTGGAGTTTGAGGTAGCTTTGGCTGAGTGTACAATTTTGAGTTGAGCTGTGAAGACAATGAAGAGAAGAGAAACGCAAGAGGACTCTGAAGATGTGGATGAGGAGTGTGGAAGGAAAGTTCTAGGGACATGTAAGGAACAAAAGGTGACCTGGATTTGCATACTGTGCAGATAGCAGGGGGCCATTGGAGTTTTGATAACAGAAGAGTGGCATGGCTAGCATGTTATTTTAGACAGATTACAAGGAAACAAAGGCACATTGAAGTGGGGACAGTGGAAACAGACAAGCCAGTCATGAGATTGGTCCTCTGGTCTAAGCAAGAGGTAAACAGGATTTACGCCACACTTGCAGGAATTCAGAGTGATGGTAACTACCTTAGAAGGAGAATTGACAGTCCAGGGGAATATGAACGTGGGAAGACAGAGGGTAGGGGCTGGGGGCAGGTGTTGTGGCAGAGCAGTTTAGGCCAACAATTGGGACACTCTCATCTCAGATTGGGGGTCTAGATGGAGTCTTACCTCCCTTTCCAATCCAACTTCCTACTAGTGCACCTGAGAGATAGCAGATGATGGCCCAAGTAATTGCATTCCCGCCACCCATGTGGGAGCCCTGTATGGAGTTCCCGGCTCCTGGCTACAATCTGGCTCAGCCCCAGCTGTTGTGGGCATTTGGGGAGTAAAGCAGTTAATAGAAGATCTCTCTCTGTCCCTCCCCGCCCACTCTCTCTCCATCCCCCGACTTACCGTTTCTCTATCATGCTGTCTTTCAAATAAATAAATCAATCCTCTTTTAAAAAGGGAGAAGAGGCCAGGAAGATTTTAAGTGGGACTGAAGTAATGATTCTGATTCTTAAGCACTGGAATATAGGCATCCCCTGGGCATCTGTCCAGCCTCAAAATATGGCTGAGGGCGTTTCAGCAACCTGAGAAGGAATCCTTCCCTGGAAGACTCCAGCTAGCTCTCGTGGGTCTTTTTAGAGCCAACCTAAGAGGGACTAGAATGTGCCATTGGCTCCAAAGGAAAAGTCAACACAGTGTTGTCCATGCATGTGCTCATTCTTCCATTCCTTTTTCCATCAGTAATGAATAAGATTATTAAGTCAATTATATATTTAGAAGATGATAAGGGAAAAAATGGGGAAAGACAAAGAGACGCAGGCAGAGACAGTGGTAATTTCACAGGATGGATCTCATAAAGAAGTGACATTTAGGCAATGACGTGAAGGAAGTATCATTATGAAGATCCCATAGATACATCACCCATTCAAAGAGTCCCCAGTAATCTTCAAAGATGAGTTCTTTGACAAGAAAAGTAAACTTCCTGCTGGACAATATATGTAGGCCTAGGTCGGTATAATTGTTGTTAGACAAATATCCCCTTTAAAGCCTAGTTTTCCATACCCTAAATGCTCTCAGTGAGTAGGGCTAGCCCTCTGCAGAGTCCTGAGCCTGAGTGGGCTGGAGGAGTTGTGTGATTAGTAGGAATTCCTATTTGCTGAAGACTAAAAAAGTGAGGATCGCCTCAGCTTAGAGAGTGTAAGGTGAGGCATCACCTCCCTTTGGATACCTGATGCCCAACCCAGATAAGGAAGCTCGGTGGCTTTGGACATTGTATGGATAAAAGCAAAGGCTCTAGGGCCAGAGACCTAAGCTCCAATCTCAGCTTTGCTTTTACTAGATCTGGGCTCCAGATCAAGTTGCTTAATCTCTCTAAGCTTATCTCATCAACATTCCAAATAAGAATATATGGGATAAGTCGCAAAACAATTTTTAGGACCTGGCACATACCAAGAACCCTAAATATTAACCATGTGAATATTCATTTAGATATAAAAAGAACTGAATCCAAGCCAGCCTGCTCCTCTCAGCTTTATGAACTTGGGCGAGCTACTCCCATCTCTGTCATCTGTGGAATGAGGTTAATGATCTCTGGCTGTCTTCCCATATTATTTTGGAGGCTGTGTGACATCACAGATGTGCAAGTACCTTGCACATTGTTAAATGCTATATAATCATATGAGATTCTTATTATCACAAAGCAAATGATCCACAGGAGGTTTTAGACTTTCAGTAGCTTTTGATCTATATAAATCAACAAGGGAAAAATAGACTTCACAGACTTGGCACAGAGCATGAAGTCCACAAGATAGAAAGTTTTTATACAGAGACCCCCTCATCTTTGTGTTACTAATTAAATGGGTCCCCTGTCTTACCTGAGACCTCCGTGATGCATGCTCCCAGTGCAGAGCCCTTGCTCTGCCAACACTTCCAGACATTCTTCCTTGCTGTCGTGCTGTGTAGAGGTAAGAGCAGGAAGACCTGAACAGCAACCAGACAGGAGGTGTGATGGGCAGAAGGGAACTTCAGTACACAAGAGGCCTCCATGGAAGTCAAGGCCAACTGAGCAGGTGCAAAACTGACTTTAGGTACCAGGGTGGGAGAAACTACAAAATCAAGATACTAGTGAACTCGGAGAAGACCCCCTAAAATTTACTCTGAAATGTGGCCCCTTAAAGTTCCATAGAAATGCTATCCGGGGTGCCACATGCACTACCGGAATTTGGGGTGCCATACGATTTCACCACGGGCTTATTACTAAATCCCCAATATTAATAAGCCCAAGAGGGTTCTTGCCTAATATTTAGAGAAGAATTCTAAATACTGGCACAGATAAACGAGGCAGCATGGTATGTTTTAAGCTTTTATTTAGTAAGAAAGATGCATAAGAGAGTGAGAGCTTTATTTAGGGGAGAGAGGTGAATAGGGGTTAATACCGAGCACCAGGAACCAGCCACGTGGATGAGCATCTAGGCCAGGAAGCCTAGAGCACATGGCCCGAAGGCTATGTGCCCTGGAGGCGTGGGGCTACAGCAAGCCCTGTCCTGGCAAGAGGCCAGGGAAGAAGAGCAGGACAGCAAGCCCTGTCCTGGCAAGAGGCCAGGGAAGAAGAGCAGGCCGGGCCACACTGTGGCCTGGCTTTTAACCCACTTCCAAAGGGGAGTGGTTAATTAACCTGATTGGCTGGTGGGTACCCAGGTGTGGCCATGTAGGGAAATGAGGCCACACAGGGGTGTGGTGAAGGCGTGGTTTTCCAGTTCACAAATCTGATCAATTTTAATCTGTATGCCTGCCTACTTCATTAGCAACAATAGTTGAGGATTTTTCTGAGTGATTCTGCTAATGGTGTGGAGTTGTTTCTATTTTCTTCACAACAATCATGTGCAGTTGGTATTTCCTGACGAGGAAATGGGCTTAGACAAGGAGAAATAGAAGCACAGAGAGTTTGGTGAACTTGCTCTGAGGTTTCAAAGCTGAGCTGCAGAAAGAGGATATGAATGTGGTCAGTCTGACTCCAGGAGCTCATAGCTATCATCAGGAGGCTCTGCAGAGGGCATGAGCTGTGCTTGGTAGAAGACAGGCTTCCTGCTTCTCAGATATTTCCTCTGAACGGTGCTTGACTTGAACCTCACCTCTTGTGCCAGAGAACATTGTGGCTGCCACAACTCACACTCAGACCAAACCTAACTGGGCCCCACTGAATCCCAGGGTAATGCGGTCATTGTGGTCTGGGCTGCAGAGGGTGAATGCACAGCAAAAGATAAAACAAATGCAAAAAAAAAAAAAAAAAAAAAAAAAAAAACCAGAACAGGAAACAAACACTAACTGTTAAACTGTTAGAACCTCAGAACTTTGGGCTTATTTCCCTCACTGGAGGGATAATTCTTCCCTCAGCTTCCTGGAGCTTCCTGGAATTCCTTACCCTTCTCATGCAAATGCTATCTGAAGCTGTCTCCAATGTAAGGTAGCACCTCCCCAACACAGGGCTTTCTCACCCATCTTCTGTTTTCATTTCCATAGCATTCTTCTTCTCTAAGATCATTTTACTGATTTTGTATGCAATTTATTGATGATCTGTCTTCTTGCACTAGAGCATGTACTTCTGCAAATGGAGACCCAGTCTGTTTAACTCACCCTTGTGTCTTTAGCACTCAATAAATACTTGTAGGTCAATTTGCCCACATATAGAGCAGACTAAGGATGAACTGGTGTTTGGGTCATATAAAGAGTAAATTCATAAGGAAGATATAAAAACTTTAAAAATTGACCAGGGATGTTAAGAGGAATTTCCAAAAGAGGAGTTTTGAAATGTGAGCCTGGGGGCCAGCACTGTGGCTTAGTAGGTTAAGCCTCCGCCTACTATGCTAGCATTCCATATAGGTGCTGATTCATGTCCTGGCTGCTCTTCTTCCAATCCAGCTCTCTGCCAATGTGCTAGGGAAAGCAGTGGAAGATGGCCCAAGTGCTTGTGCCCCTGTACCCCTGTGGAAGGCCTGGAAGAAGCTCCTGGTTCCTGGTTTCGGATCAGCCCAGCTCTGGCCATTGTGGGCCATTTGGGAAATAAACCAGTGGATGGAAGATTTTTGGCTGTCTGTAATTCTACTTCTCAAATAAATAAATAAATAAACAATAAAAAGCAAGGTAGTGAGCTGGAGAACCTCATTAGTAATAAAAATAAACAGATGCAAAATTGAAGTAAGCAATTGGCCAAGCAGTTAAGATGGTTAAGACGCCTGAGTGCCAGATCAGAGTGCTTGGGATAGATTGCTAGCTTTGTCTCACAATTTCAGTTTCCTGTCAAGGAAGATCCTTGGAAGCAGCAGTGACTGCTCAAGTAATTGGGTCCCTACCACCCAGGTAAGATACCTAGATTGAACTCTCTGGACTGTACCGAGCCCAGGCCATTGTGGGTATTTGAGGAATGAACTAGAAGATGGAAATTCTCCACCTCTCTCTCTCCCCAACCCCCATATAAAGTACAAATTTGTTTTCATTCATGTGCAAAAAAATTTTTAAAAATGACCTCACAACACTCACATACTGCTGCTGACAATGTGAAGAAGTTCATCTGCTCCACTTTGGAGAGTGATCTGATATATAATGAAATTAAAAATGAGTGTCCTCTAAGGCTCTGCACTTCTACTTCCAGATGTGCATTCTAAAGGAATTCTTAAAGATGTGCACAAGGAAACATGTGCAGGAGTATTCATTGCAGACTTGTTTTTAACAGTGAAAAACTGGAAAACACCCAAATGTCCATCTATAAATAAATACACTGTATTATACATACATAAATTATATTCAGTGTTAAAAAGAATGACCTAGGTCCACACGCAAATCTCAAAAACATATGTTGACTTCCACTTCTGGTTATAATGCAGTAGTTGGAGCAAACCACTAGTCTAGCTGAGAACAGTACGAAAAGTAGATAAAAATAAAATCTTCTTGAAGGCAGCAGAGAGCTGCTGAAGGAGCCAGGATGTATGAGGTGAGTGTGTGTGCATAATTTTTTGAACACCACTTTGATCTCATGCATTGGCCAATTCTTGAGTACAGATAGAGCTGAGAAGCTGCCAATATGAAGGTATGGGGGGACACATATTGCAGCCTGGAACTGCAATAGCAACCATGACTCAAGGGGCCACTCTTCCACAGAAACTGGACTCAGCAAAATGACACAACTGCTCCATTGCCCCTGACAACAAAGACACTGGCCTCATGGTATTCTCATGAGAACTGCATGAATGTGCCTAACCTGATGCTCTCTGTAGGAGGCAACATTGCGTGCCACATGAGCCAAGAGAATGGCGCAGCTTTAGAAGAGATGTTTTTTTGGTTAAATCTCAGATGAAATTGTCCAGAAATGAAAGGTATGAGATTCGTTCTTGATTCTAACCTCATTTTCCTCCAAGCTTCTCCTCTGGGTTTCTCCATAATTTTGTATTTATACTTTTAAAGATTTTTTTTTTATTTGAGGAAAAGGGTTCAAGTCCTGGCTGCTCCACTTCTGATCCAGCTCCTTGCTAATGCACTTAGGAAAGCAACATAAGATGGCCCAAGTCCTTGGTCCCCTGCACCCACGTGGGAGACCTGGAAGAAGCTCCTGGCTCCAGGCTTCAGACTAGCTCAACTCTGGTCATTGTGGTCACTTGGGGAGTGAACCAGTGGAATGGAAGACCTCTCTCACTCTGGCTCTACCTCTCTCTGTAACTCTTTCAAATAAATAAAATAAATCTTTAAAAATAAATAAATAAATAATGCAAAAGCAAAACAAAGTTACACTTTTCAAAGTATGCATAGATTTGTCAGTTTTAGAAATTCATCTTTTCTTTACATTATACTTCCGAGAAAATTAGCTTTGAGTTATTCACATTTATAATGAAGCAAAGTCTACAGTCACTGGTCACATGTTCAGCTAAGGATTTCTCTGGGCTTCTTCTCCCCAAGGTTCCTGTAATGCAGATGCCTAGCTGAGTTGATGGCCTGTCTCCCTGCCAGGAAAGACATCCTGGGAGCAGCCACCCAGGGCAGGGACCAGGGCCCACACTGGGACTCAGTCTACGGAGGTTTCCAGAACCACTGTCCCTGGTCAGCCCATGGAGGTCTGTGGGACATCATGGCTCCCATACCTCCCGGAATCCTCACCCTGGGCCTGGGGGACAGGCCTAAGATTGCAGGGCTTCCGATGAGGCAAATAAAACTGACTGGCTAAACCTTGAATAGCTCAAGTCAAGGAACTCGATAAGGCGGTGAAAGCTCAGTGCTAACGACGGCTGCGCTCCAAGTCTTGATGATTTCAATATGTTCCTCAAACTGCACGGAAAAGCCCGGCCTCCACCAGGCGCTGGCGATGACCTTCAGGAAAGGCGGCACTGCCCTTGGATGTGCCTTTGCCGGCAGCACCAGCCCAGGGAGCCTGTGCAACACGTTAAGTGGGGAGCCGGCATAAACGCAACCAAAATGGGGGCTCAGCTTTGCCCTTACAGGCTGTTTAACAAGGTCCCTCTTCAGGCCTCAGTTTCCTCCTATGCAACGTAAAGGTTCCACTGGATGACTTGTGAAACCTCATCTTTCTTTATGGACATGTGAAAATAAAAATGAACTGACTCTCCACCTCTCCCCTGCACCAAAAAAATCGGACTTACATTTTACGGCACAGCAAACCCATGATCGTCTTTTCTTCCCCCAGTGCCGATCCCTGCTACTTCAGATTTTAAAACGCTCAGAGCTGGTTCCTGTGCTTTCTGTTTTATGATTTGAACATGACAGAGTCCAGAGAGGAGGAGGGAAATGTCTCCCTCTTCTTAGGACCATCCCTGTGTCTCCAGATGTAAAGTGAGAATAGCAATCATTACCATAAGGAAATACTTAACTCCAAGGGAAATGGGGAAAGTTCATGAGAGAATGGATCCTGGAGCTGCCAGAAAGGGAGGAGGGAGAGCAGGAGCCCCCTACTCCCACCCGAGGTGTGGTAACTCTTTTGGCTTCAGAAGGAATCCCTCCAGGGGTCCCAGTCAGGCCAGCATGGGAGCTCGGGGGGCTTGGAATCGCAGTTCAGCATTTCATTAATGTTTTAACCTCAAGAGTTTTGGTTCACCTATCCTTCCTCAAGATGCTGGAAGGTTCTGGAGTCAGAGACCCCGCGATCTCCTTGATGGAGAGAACACACTACCCTCCAGAGTTTTAGGATACCGAGGTCCAGTATTGAGAGAGGTCAGTTTTATTTTTAGGTGTATGTCCTGTCTGGCCCTGCACCCATAGAGGCTCAGAATCCTGGCCTGTGGCCACCCAGATGTCCTCAAGGCCCCATCGTCCTGGGCTGCATCAGCTCACACCTGAGTCACTGTGTCAGCCGCTAGCTAGCCACCGGGTGCCCTCCAGTCCCTCAGTGCATCTTCCCTGCTGTGTGTCCCGCTGGCCACAAACACTGATCAGCAGCCGTCAGCACCTCCCAGTTCAGCGAATTGGCTCACAGCTAGCCCAGATTTCCAGGGGACCACATCTGTGCTGAGGACTCATTCAGCACAATGTTTTGCTTTTTCAGCAAGATGAGTTTTTCAGGGAGGTGGACAGTCTTATTATTGCTCCACACTTAAAAATTAGAGAATTAAGGTGTAGAGAGTAGTCTGTCCAAGTTTGGGGCATTATAGATGCCAATGATAAAACTGAAATCCAGGGCTCCTGAATCTAAATCCAGGGCCTGTACATTCTACATAATCTTTCTTCCTAACTCAGCAATTTTCAGTCATTACTGAGCATCAGAATCATATATACAGGATAAAGAATAATAATTATTGCAACCCATCCCAAGAAATTCTCAGTGTTTCTGAGGCCTGTATGCATTTTCCTAATGATAATAGAGTGGCCCACCTAATATTGAAAACCACTATGCTATCAAGTCAAGACCTAATTGTTCTATCTAACCTTACCTCCTAACTCATTCAACTATTAACCTTGGATCAAACCAGGCTGGTAACTCCACTGTGCTCTGAATTCCCCTTGCTACATCCAGCCTCCACTCCTTTGCACCTTCAAGATCTTCAGCCTATAATGTCCTTCCCAGTTCTTTTCACATACCCAAGAATTCTCTATCCAGGGGTCAACACAACCTTACCTTTTCCATGAAGACTGCCATGTGTGTACAAAGCATTGGGGATTTGCTCTTCATGCAATCCTTAATGGACTCACAGCCTGGAGAATGTATTTTGTCATGTATCCTTTACTGCCTTATGTTGCTATGGCTCTGTTTTATAGGTTTCTGTCATTCTTGCAAGGAAGCTACAAGAGGCACAGAAAGAGTGTATGTGAGTAGGCAGAGGTTTCAAAGCCAAGAGCCTTGGGTCTGAGCCCTGGCTCAACCAACTACATGACCCTAAACTATCATGGTTCTTTGCTGTAGTTTTTGCTATGGCTTGTTTGTTTTGTCTTTGAGCTTCAGCAGTCTTCATTACAGAAATGAGAAGATGGTGGGCATTGGGCACAGCCATTAAAATATCACATGGGACATTTGAATCCCATTTCTGAGTGCCTGGATTTGTGTCTTGCCTTGCCCCCACCTCTGATTCTAGCTTCCTGCTAATACACACACCCTGGGTGGTAGTAGGTGATGGCTAAAGTACTGCTACCCACTTGGGAGAGCCAGAAGGAATTTCAGGTTCCTGTCTTTGGCCAGGCCCAGTTGTGGCTGTTGTGGCCATTTGGAGAGTGAACCAGAAGATGAAAGATCTGTCTGTGACTGTTTCTTTGTCTTTCAAATAAATAAAGAAAAATAAAATTTATTTTAAAAGGGAGATGATAAATTTACCCAACTATGTCGAGATTGTATCTCTAAAAGTACAATTAGCAATTATTACTTTAGTAATAGAAATAGCATTAGTAATTATTACTACAATCAAATGGGCTCTCCATGTTTCATACACCTCAATGTGAAATCTAAATCCAGGCTTTCTGTCCAGTTTTGGTGTAATTATAAAACACTGAGGCCAAGAAGAGGCTATTCAGGGGAAATCACAGTCTGAAATGTGGCTTTCACCACAATCGAGTTCTCTAAACACCTGTAGGTACGTCTCGAGCAAAAGGATGAACAACCGCAACACAACTGAAATTCTATAGCAGATAGACTGGAGGAAAAGCAGAGGGATGATTCCATCTGGCAAGGGGAGTCAGAGAAGAGCCTTTTGAAGACGTGGCATTTGGATATTGAGGCTTGAGGGTATAGATAAGAACACTTTTTCTTCCCCTCATGGTTCTAACTAATGCAGGATGAGCAATAGAATCAGATGGAAGCAGCTCCAACCAGAGCATCCAGAGAACAAGCAGCCTGAACCTTAGGATGCTCCTTGTGAGGGCAGAGCCAGGGCCCACGCAGTCAGACTCTGTACTGCTTCTGCTGCAGGGGACATCACGACTTCACACCAGTCCTGCCTTGGGGGAGGGCCATGCACCCAGAGCAGGGCCATCGGGTGACAGCCTGAGAGCCGGGCCAGAGCTGTGGATCTGTAACTACATGAGCCCTAGAGAGATGGGGAAGACGGGGCTGAATCAGCACGCTCAGGCCCGGGCCCACTCTCTCCAGAGACGCAGAGAGGAGCTGGGACTGTGCCTCCACACTCTCCCTCCTTGAGCAGCTGGGGAAACTCCTCATGAGTCCCCACCCTCTTCATGAAAAAGGAGAGTCTGATCAGTGCTTCCCTCTAACAGTGTTGATGATTGTAGCAGACACTCAAGGAAAACAAAGTCAGGCAGAAGAAACTGCACGTGTAAAGGCTTGATATGTAAAATTGTGACTGCACTGCCTGAAGACTGAGTGCATACGGGAAGTAGAGGAGGAGAAGGCGAGAAAGTTTATGGCCCATTTGGAGGTCCCCAAATTCCAGGTGTAGGATTTGACTTTGATCTTGAGGTAGGGCAAATCCGTGCCCCTTATCAGGAATACAACTTTCAGACTCTGCCTCCGCTGGAGTGGGAGCAGTGCTGGTATTTGGCTACAAGCATTGGACTTAACCTTCCCATGCACATTCCACCTCATCTCCCACTAACCTGCTTGTGAGCAATCTCAGATGAGTTTCTCTGTGGCCCAGGATGAAATCAGGCTGCACATTTGCCTAAAATACAAGCCAGGAAATCTGCAATCCTTGAGCTGAGTACAGCAATACAAGTAGCAACAGAGAGGGGGACCCACAGGTGGAGTTTTGGAGGTGGCAGAGGGCAGTCCCTGGGGTTTCTGGCACCAACGGTTACACTAGTCTAAGGTCAGGGTGAGCTGCAGGTGAGCATGGGGTGAGGGTCGGAGGCGACATGAAAATACAGGCTTTGGACTGCTCATTTCCTCAAGTCAGAACAACATTAGGGAAAAATAGAGCTCACACATCACACATATACTATTCGAGTATAGAGAGAACCATACCAACAGTCCCAGCAATAGAAGGGATATCAGAAACCAACACAAGGACAATCCTTCCAGTTTCTACCTCCAATCTGGGTGGTATGAACTCTTTATACGAGTATACTGCAATATGCAGAGCATATACAATGCGTATTACGAGAAAACTGTGCATGGATTTCAAAGTTGTTTGCAATGAAATAGTTATCTTTTAATTCTGTTTTCCATGAATTTCCTCAAGTACCTTTTTATAATCCTCACCCTAGGAAAACACAGCCAAATTCCATGAATTGGTATAAAATCAGGGCAGGTTTCCCTCTGGCTCATCATCACCTCCCGTTTTTGTGGACAAGTAAGATGATGTAGGAGTTCACCACTAGTTCCCCCTCCAGAGGTCTGCAGTGGATCAATGCTGAGGTTGCTCATTTGATATTGTCCCATCCACCAGTCCCTTTCAAAGTACTTGGATTCACCTAACCCACAGTGGTTGAGAATAATGGCAAATAGAACTGTATATATGAGCATATACAAGATACTAAAATCAGGGTGAACTGGGCAGATTTGGGACTTCTCAGACTACCAAATTTATTTCTCTTCTGTTTTAATCTCTTAAATGGGCCTAAAATATATAAAAGTATAAAAGTGGATACAGAGATATGAATTGATAGTTTCAAGTGTCAGAAGATATTTAGTGTTTTAAAATGCAGTAATTTGATAAATCAAAGAGTACATACTTTTCAGTTTGAATTTGACATGGTCCCTACCACTTCCTAAGGTATTTTTTTAAACCAGACCTACTTTGTTCACTTATTCAACTCAACAACAAAAATTTGTTGAGCACCTGCTCTGAGCCAGAAATGCCTCATAGTTACCTTCTTGTTACCTGCCTGACTGAGCAGATGTTTGAACAAATAACCTCTATTCTAGAGCAAGACCAAGATGGGCAGGCACACTGTTTAACCAATGCTTCTTTCTTCATCTTTTTTAAAATATGAACACTTATTTATTTTAAAGGCAGAGTAAGAAAGAGAGAGAGAGAGAGAGAGAGAACCTACTGGTTCACTCCCCAGATGGCCACAACAGATAGGTCTGGGCCAGGCAGAAGCCAAGGGCCTGGAACTCCATCTGGGTCTCCCATGTAGGTAGCAGGGGCCCAAGCACTTGGGCCATCTTCTGCTGCTTTCCCAGATGCATTAGCAGGAAGCTGGATGGGAAACAGAGCAGCTGGGACGGGAACTGGCACTCAGATATGGATGTCAGGGCTGCAGGCTGTGGCTGAACTTGCTGTGCCACAACACCTGCCCCCTCTTTACCTCATCTTGCCGTAGGTTCCATGCCCTGAAGTTCGAGTCACTTTGAAGCTATGACGTGCTTGTGTCCACCATGGACCTCTCTGAGTTTGGCTTTTCCAAAGACTCTGCAGTTTGTCTTTCCACGTCCCCAGCAATGGTGGGAAATGGCAGGTAACCCTCTCTCTGGTGGCCAACCAGGTGGCTGAAACCAGGAAATATTCTGAGGCTTGCCCAAGGCCCCAGAAGTGGCCAGAAGGTGCCCTGGGGGGTGGGGGATGGGTCCTCTTGACTGCAAGCCCAGGGCTGGATCTCCTGTCCTTGAGGGGCTTGGGTTTCAGACCCTGCCTGGGAGAACAAAAGAGATTTCAGTTGTCACATCCACACAGCCCAAACTGCTCTGTTTCCTAACTTGGCTGCCTTCCCCTATGTGCTGTTTCACATCAAATACCTCCTCCCCCCTTCCCTGCAGATGATTGGCTGAAATTAAATACCCTGAAATTACATTGAAAGGAGGGGGACAAAACCTAATACAAATTTTTAATCAAAATACAAGCTTAACAGTTCCCAGCCTTTGAAATACAAAGCAGACACAAACTCCACAGGGATGCCACAACCTGTTCTCAGGTGTGAAGTTAGCCCAGGAAGGGACCTTTTCCTGGACTGAGAGAATCATCAGTAAACTAGCACATTGCAAAGCCAGGATTTCCGAAGGCAACCAGCTTTCTTTCCATTTCTGTAGTGAATGTGAAAAGATCCAGAACGAAAGCCATGCTGTGGGAACTGGAGGAGTCCCCCAAAGTCCACTCTGCTCTGGTAAACATGCAATGCAACTGAGGCCTGAGCTTGCCCTGGAAGGGAAGGTCTGGACAAAGGAACTTGGAGGGGAACTGAAATCCCTAATAAAGCCAGGGCCACCCTAACCAAGAGAGGCGGGCATCGGCGCCCTCTGCTGGAAGAGAACCCACCTGACTACATGGAGGATTTCTGACCGGATTAACTCTATAAATAGTTGGATGATTTATTAAACAGATTTGAGGCTCATTTGAGGCGCTGGGCCATGATTGCTCCAGGGCTCAAATAAGGGAGTGCTTAGGACCCTGCTTCCCTGCGAGCACCTGGACTTAGTTAGCGAGTCACTCGCATGATCTACATTACAAGTGCATCGGACACTGTTGGCGCAGCCGCTCCCAGCCAGGAGATGCCAAATTCCTCATATATAAAAGGAGCTTTAGGAACTCAAGCAAAATAAGCACACTTTTCCCCCACTGCCTTCCCAGAGACTGAGGCGGCAGGGTTTCTGGGAGGATACACAATACCTTGTTACAAACCATGTAATGCTTTAAAAAGTATCTATCTGACAGCTTTGGCTAAAGTCGGATCTTCTATCTCGATTACTTCAATATGTCACATCCATATCGCACCACAGCGTCCAGGCTTTTGGAGCCAAGGCCTCTCTGTCTTGTCCAACCTTCCCATCTGGAAGCAATGAGCTTAATATTCTGGCTCTCCCCCCATAAAAGCTATGTCACAAAAAAGTAGCAGCCTGTGAACTGCGTTATCCCCCCAAGACACACCAGGACTCCTCATTCTCTGCACGCTCTATACAGTTACATTTAAACACAGTCCCAATCCCTCCCCTCCCTGCTGCCTCCCTCCAACCCCCAAAACAGCCTGTGCTGCTCAGCACAGAACTGGGAGGACCAGAGTAAATTGACAATCATTTACACTTTAATCCCACTTTTGACATTTTGAGGGATGCAGCGTAAAATATAGCGAAGGCTCAGGGACTCCCTCTGGACAAATGTGTTTGCTAGAGAAAGGGAATTCCTTTGTGAGGGTCCTACTGTTTCTGGTGGCCCACCCGAGACAGCTTCAGAGCCATCTACTAGTGCCTCTCCCACTGAAGTGAGCCTCCCCAGCACTGCCTGGAAGGTTCTCCATGAAGTCAGTGTTGAGTAGCCCATGGTGGTCATGACCTGCCCCCTTTTGTGTACCTCAGTCATGCATGGATTCACTTGCTCTCCAAATTCTGATGGGATGCCTGGCACGTCCCTTACCGTGCGCTCTGTTCCATTGCAATGCAAGATGGGTCCCTGGCTCCCAGGGGCCTGAGTATGAGCAGGAGACGAGTCCCAACTGCAGAGACTAAGATCGGTGTTGCTCAAAGCAGGGTCCATGGCCCCGGGCTCTATGGGCATCTGCTGTGTCCTTGATATGCATGTTTATTTCCTGGCCCCAGCCCACACCTACTGAATGAGAATCATCACAAATGAGTCTGGGGGATCTGCGTGTTCAGAACAGTACTCAGGGAGGCACCATCCACATGCCTTAAAATCAGGAGACTCACTGAGTTAGGACAGATGAGGCAGGGAAGGACGAAGGGCAAAAGCTGAGGAGGAACCGCCTGAATGGGTCAGAGAACAGAGGTCCTTGCCTGCAGCTGATAGAACGCTGCTGCTCATCTGCCCAGAGTTCTGGACGATTAGCAGAAATGGAAACCACCCTTCAGCTGGGCTCCCGGGGACCTGGGCTACTTTATTGTCCTCCTTCAGCTGGAAGCTTCTGAGGGCAGAGGTCAGCCTTCCTGTGTTGAGTCCTTAGGGAAGGGCTTCCGTGAGCTAGGGAGGATTTGAGGGAGCATGCCATATAAACTCCTCATTTTATAGAGAGGACACCTATCCTGGGAAAGGGAAGCCAGCTGCTCACGGTCACACAGCCTCTGAAAACAAATCTATTTAGGCGAATCCTCCGACTTGGACACATCCGCATTTGAGTAAAAGCCAAGCCCATGTGTGTTCAGGCCCATATTCTCCAATGTCCTCATGCATCGCCCATGCACTAACTCACACTAAAGGGTTTCAGAAAGTGCTCATCCGAGAGCCATTTCGCAGGCAGGGCCTCCAGTGGCCAAGCCTCCACAGGCAAATGCACAAAACCTGTTTCCTGAAATGCTGCCTCGCTGCACTGGAGTTAACCTCTTTTTGGCAAATTAGTTCATGACCTGGGAACAGTTGAACGAAACTGTAGGCATACCAGGAGGAGGTTATTTGTGTTCTGTCTTTTTTTAGAGCAAGTCTCTGATGTGTTTATTTGGAAGCTTGGCTCATGCTCTCTACTTACAGTTAATCCTGTGTTTTCTTTGAGCTACCTTTAAATCCATGTCGGATGAAAAATACTGCCTGATTTTGAAGTGCATGGTATTATAAAAAGAATCCCAAGGTTTATGATCTCAAATTTATTGTCAGATGTATTTACTTCTCATTTTTTCTTTTTCTTTTCTTTCTCTTTTCTTTTCAGGCTTAATTCAGCCTAGAAGTTTTCAGTATGAGTCACAAAGAGCAGGGATCGGGATGCTGTGTTGTGTTCTCTGAGAACTCTTTGTGCTCCAGAAGTGATGGCCATAGAGCGTGCCTCAGCCACAGCCTCCTGAAAAGCAAATGTGCTTCCAAGGGCAGGAGCCGAGTCCGGTCCACTCCTTTCTCCTTAGTACCTGACACTGGAGTTGGCACAAAGGGGCATTCCGTAAGTGTGGTACGGATTAATGGTCTTGGAAATGGACCTAACACTGGGGTCTCTACTCTTACTGGCATTGCTTTCATTGGGATGGGCTTTCAACAGGGCTGAAACATTTTTTGTTGTTGTTGTTATTTTCTGGATGTTCATGTGATGATTCTCATTCAGTAGGTGTGGGCTGGGGCCAGGAAGTAAGCATGCATATCAAGGACACAGCAGATGCCCACAGAGCCCTGGGGCCACAGACCCTGCTTTTATACCCCTGACTTTGAGGGGTAAAAAAGTTCTTCTTTGAGCAGTCCTATATTTAGTTAAATACTCTGGAAATCACTTAAATTGTATACACAGGCACATGGGCTCTGCTTTCTACTATTTTTAAGACAACACTCATGAAAAACAAAGGCTGCTTTTTAAAAATAATTTTGTTAGGCTTCAACCTCTTCATCAGAACTCTTTCTTTTTTTTTTAACTTTTATTTAATGACTATAAATTTCCAAAGTACGACTTATGGATTACAATGGCTTCCCCCCAATACCGTCCCTCCCACCCGCAACCCTCCCCTTTCCCACTCCCTCTCCCCTTCCATTCACATCAAGATTCATTTTCGATTATCTTAATATACAGAAGATCAGCTTAGTATACATTAAGTAAAGATTTCAACAGTTTGCTCCCACACAGAAACATAAAGTGAAAAATGACAGATGATTTTTTAAATGATGATGAAATCAGATCAGACCTATTGTCATGTTTAATCCCAGTGAGAGTCAAGTTGGGAATTGATAATTTCTTTCTTTTTTTTTTTTTTTACAGAAGATCAGTTTAGTATGCATTAAGTAAAGATTTCAACAGTTTGCACCCCCATAGAAACACAAAGTGAAATATACTTTTTGAGTACTCATTATAGCATTAAGTCTCAATGTACAGCACATTAAGGACAGAGATCCTACATGAGGAGTAAGTGCACAGTGACTCCTGTTGTTGACTTTACCAATTGACACTCCTGTCTATGGCATCAGTAATCTCCCTATGCTCCAGTCATGAGTTTCCAAGGCTATGGAAGCCCTCTGAGCATCAGAACTCTTTCTTTTCCACCTGCCTTGGGCACTTGGTTTGGTTGATTTGGGACTCTGGTGTGTCCTTGGCAGGAGTGAGGGGACTTCCAGTATCTACAGCAAAGCACTAAGAAAGGAAGCTGCTTGGTGCTTAGTAGTAAATTAGACAGCAGAAGTCCCAGGGGCACCCCAGGGCTGTCCTGGCTTCAGCTCAGTGGATTCCTTCTTCTATAAAGAGCTATGGATGTGGCACCCAGCAAGGATATAAGGTAAAACAAGAGATGGACTTTTCTAATCAGCCCTGGTGCCCTGCACACTAGCTCATGCTGCTGCTTAAAACATATCCAGTGCTGTCACCATGTTCTCCTCCCGAGTTCCTGGAGCCTCTTATTGTGAAGCTGCCAGTGCACCTGGAAATGGAGGAGAGAAGGTTGTCAATAAATCTTAGCAGTTGCTTCCGAGCCTGGCTCTATCTTATGCTATACCCTTAGACATAAAGTTTAATTGTTCTTTGGGTTCTACATTTGTGCCTGTGAGTCTGCTTCTGCTTCCAAGCAGACCACACCCAACCTCCAGAAAAAAATGTCTTCCTCTCATTCGTCTTCTAGTTCAGTGAGTGATGGACGTACTACAGGTGTTTGTTAAGTGTTTGGTAAGACATGGTCTTTCCACCACCCAGCACCTTCTGTGAGAATTCTCTCTAGATTTCTCCAGGAAAAGATGACCTAGATACCTCTGGAGGATTTAACCAGGCTTTAGGAACTTGCCACTGGTTGACCTCTGAACTTGTCTTGAGATAATGGTTTAAACCTACAGAGCTTCCTAGAAACCCTGTTGGGTTACATTAGGCACATCAAGACTCACCAGGTAGATGCTTTGCACATTTCCTTCTATTTAGCAAGACCCTGCCTTCTGGGGCTGCAGTATTCAAGATGACTCGTCTCCCGCAGGGTTAAACTGCAAATGAATTCACATTCCAGCCCTGCAACCTTGGGATGTGCACATGCCAAGTCCTGGAGTCCTCCGTATGTCTCAGTGCACCTTTCACATCTGAACCGTCCATCAGGCGTTAATGTGACTGAGCCATCACCAGACAAGTTCTCTGTGCCATTAATATCCTGGAATCAGAGCACCAAATATACACATCCTGAGATTTAATCTGTAAACACAGCCCCAAGTGTCTGGGAGAAGGAGGTGTGTTTATGCTCCATTAGTGCGCCTTTCATGAAGTTCCGTGGGCCTATCTCTGGCGCTGACCAGAGGCGTTTCCTCGGTGGTTCGAGGGTAAAGCCTGAGATGACGTTTTCACCTGCTATCTGTGTGTGCCCTCGTGGCTGATCTTAGGAATGGCGTGCCAGTACCGCCCACGTTGCCAGCAAACCACTTCCAGAAGCCCCAGAAACTCGCAGCAGCACAGGCCTCTTAGGTTGGGGTTTATCTCCGACCACTTCTGTCGGGGACTCATGGGGATCTCCCTCTTCCCCTCTTCCAGGAAATGATGGGGGTGCAGTGGCAGCAGAGCTGTTTTCTGCAGTCCCAGGTTTCCAAACTCTGCTGTCAGCAGCCATAACTCTGGGCTGGAAGATCCAAAAGCAAATTTGAGAAGAGTTTAGTGATCATTTCTGTACTGGAGAAGCATGGGAGATATTCTGACAGTCGCAGCCACTCAGAACAAATCACTCCCAGCTCATCCCTCCCTCCCTGTGCCAGCAATGAGCCCTTCCCTCTCACAGTGAGAGCAGCAGCTCCTGTTTTCTCTCACCCGGTTCAGCCTGGGCTCTCTGGGACTGCAGCTGTGAATGCAGGATTAGGAGTCAGGAGGAAGGAAGAGAAACGCACGTTTTCTCAAAAATGAAGAAGAGAGAGAGAGAGGAGGAAGGTAGCGGAAAGAACTGCTTGGAACAAGGGTGAAGCATTGCCTTTGAGTTTGAACAGATTTCCTTTCCCTGGGAAGAGGAGACTCTGCCTGGCAGTCAGGGAGCATGTTCAGCTCTGGGACATATTTTATTTGGCCCCATCATGGTTGGCCTGGGGAGTCCCTTTGAAACAGAGGCGAGTGTTTGGCTCTGAGAACCTTATTATTTCTACAAATTTGCCCTCTAACACCCAGAGGGAGACACAATGAAGCCTGGAGAGGATGTTAACTCTTGGCGGTATGGTGGTGGCCCTGTTGAGAAGGAGGCAACTCTTGCAGGGATCCCATGCAACATCACCCCTAATGGGAGGGGTTATGACCTGTCCCTAGCTGGCCTCATTGTGCAAGCACTCCCAACTCACATGCATGCACACATGCACAGGCACGCATGCACACTTTCCTGCTATCCAGGGTGGTGACAGGGGTTGCAAGTGACTGTGGCGAGTCTCCTTTCATTCAATGAGTACTCTCCCGTTCGCCACTCACACACATTTCCCTGCCTGGTCCTATCGGTGTTGGACTTTGCAAGCAGCCCCAATATCTTTTGTGTTTTGGGGCCTCCAGCTTGTCTGCTGTCTTTGCAGTGGGAGTCTTGGTAGAACCCAACAGAGACAGCAGATCTGGAACTGGACCCAGGGTTAGAGTAGCGGGTGACTCACACCCACACCCACACCAGCCTGTTCTCTGTGATCAAGTCCCCCCGGCCCCCTCCCCAGGCTGGTATTCAGAAACCTCAGTAGTGGGCACTCCATGGTTAATATCCTTTTCTGCTCTCCTGTGATCAAAAGAAATTCTGTTTCCTCAGAGATGCTGGAAGTTCCCTATGGAGAAAGAAATATTATCATTTCTCTCTCTCATCTTTTTGCACTCATGGGCTAGCAGAGCTTCTCAGACCTCAAGAGCTCTGCTCACAATCACCAAAGCAAGGAAAAGCAGCTGGGAACACAGCCCAGAAACGTGTTCCCAGGAGTCTAGAGCCTGGCTGCCGCGAGCTGCACCTCACACGTGCACACCCTGTCTGTGTACACTTACAGCACGTTCTCAGCCATGCTGAATCTGATTCTCACAGCAGCCTACGAGGCCACCAGGACGAGTGTTATTATTTTCCCACAGTACAGATGACGAGATGGGATGACTTGAACAGAATCTGCCAGCAGGTTAGTTGGGGGGCGCCAACCGAGAGCTCAGCTTGTCTTGCGCCTTCTATCCTTCTCTGAAGTCTGGGATGCAATTGATATTTCAAGTATTAAGATTTGTTGAGCTCTTTATTTAATGGAGCATTAAACCTTTGAGTATAAAGTAAATTAAAAGTGTTGTCTCAAAAAAAAAAAAAAATTCCAGGGTAGGCTTTTAGCACAATGGCTAAGTTGCCAGTTGGTATGCTTACAAACCATATGGGAGTGCCTGGGTTCAGCTCTTGTCTCCACTCTCCATACTAGCTTCCTGCTAATGTGCAGTGCTTGGGTTCTTGCAGTGCTTGGGTTCCTGCAGGAGACCCAGCCTGAGTCCCTGGCTCCTGATACCAGCCTGGCCCACAGTTGGCTGTTTGGGGGCATTTGGGCAGAACTCTGTCTCTCAGCCTTTGAAATTAAATAATAGATAAATAAATTTAAAAAGGAATCTCAAACAAATAAAATAGTACTATTTAATTTCAAGCTAAAGCTAGAAAACTGATCCATAGAAAGAAATGTTAATTCATAAATTCACATTTATTTTAAAAAGTGTGCTAACTAAATAATCATGGGGGGGGGGGGAAGCTGTGGGAGATAGGAACAGAACGAGACATGGGGCAGGAGAGCAGGTGACTCCGATACCAGAAACTCATCATTTTGGACTTACTCTATTCCAATTAACATGAACAACCAGCAACTGAAGTTGGAGAATCACTATGGACAATGGTTTTGGGTACCCAGAAAGAGCCTGACTCCGGGATTTTGTCAAGGTTGTCACATTGAACTCTTTTAGTCTCATGTCTGCGAGATGTAGGTATTATTATTTCCATTTAGAAAATGATTGCCATTTAGCTTGGAATATATTTTAGTATGCCAGAATATATTAAGAATTGTTTAAAAATCTTCAGGGGTAGGTGTTGTGGCACGGCTGGTTAATTCACCACTTGGCATGCCCGTATCAGAGTGCTGGTTTGTGTCCTGTCTACTCTGCTTCAGATCAAGCTTCGTGCTGGCGATTCTTGAGAGGCATCGGATGATAGCTAAAATGCTTGGGACCCTGCCACTCACATGGGAGACCTGGTCAAAGTCCTGGCTCCTGGTTTCAGCCTGACCTGATCCTGGAGGTTGTGTGCATTTGGGGAGTGATCCAGTGGATGAAGGATTGATCTCTGTCTCTTTCTCTCTCTGTGTCACTCTACCCTTCAAATATATAAAAAATATTTAAAAGAATAAAATGAAAATAAACACAAAACAGATTAAAATTGCAAAATACTTCAATATTCTCTGGATAAATGTGTGGTCAAACTATCATTGAAAAAGGTCCACAAATAATTTTCTCAGTAATCAGAAGAGTTCATAGTCAAACGTACAAGGACAGAATGATTATAGGTTAAAAATGGTGAATAACCAAGTAAAGGCAATAGAAATAATTTTAAAATGATCTAAGAAATAAAAATTATATATGAATTATTATCTCTATATTGTTTTCATAAATTATACAAAAAGTTTATAATAATGCTTGAAAATATGTTATGATAATCCATAAAATAGACAGAATTTTTTGAAAAAATAGGAATTACAGAAATAGAGAACTATTAAAGTTAAAAATTCAGTGGTCACTTTTAAGCACAGATCAGAAAGAGTTGAAAATATAGGTAGTAAATTATAAGAAAGGTTCAGGAGAAATTATCCAGATTACGATGTAGCAAAACAAGGGCACATAAAATATGGTAGAGCAATTATGAGACTAGAAGTTTCAGTGAAGTGATCTTAAAAATTTCCAATCGGACTTCCAGAAGGAGGGTGCAGATAGGGTGTCTGAAGGGCAATAGCCTATATCTGAAAATACAATAACTTAAAACTTTCCAGAACTGACAATGAATTAGAAACTGAATGAATTAAAGATAATCAAATTAAACTCATTGTAGAAAAATGCTCAACATCACTAGAGATGAAAAGTTAAAGGAGAGGCTGTGGAAGGGAAGCTAAAGAAACGCCGGAGTAGCAGCTGGACTTCTGAACAATGGAAACCAAAAAAAGCGGAATGGCGTCTCATCTGTGTGAGAAGACGAGGTGGTTGATGAGAAATGCCATCCTCAAACACATCTCTCAGGAATGTGGTCAAAACTAAAACATTTTCAAGTGATTTAAAACACAGACATAACATCAGGTCACCCTCGGTAAAGAAAATTCTGAAAAAAATATTATATCTGGTAGAAGGAAACCGATGCCAGATGGAAGGTGAGATGTGAGCTGGAATGAAAACAAAGAAAGTGCAAATATGTGACTATCTTTTTAAATAAATTACTCATCCATTAATTTGAGAAGGGGGAGGAGGTGAGGGGAGAGAGAGAGAGAGAGAGAGAGAGAGAGAGATTCCACTTGCTAGTTCACTCCCCAAATGCTTGCAATATCCAGTAGTGGGAGCACTGGGTCAGGCCACAGCTGAGAGCTAGAAACAATCCAGGTGTCCCTTGTGGGTACAGGGACGCAGCCACCTGAGCTATTGCTGCCGCCTCACAGCGAGCTCATCAGCACTCACCTAGAGTTGGTAGCTGAGCCAGGACTAGAACCTAGATAGACATTGTGGTATGCATGTAGGCATCTTAACTACTACACCAGATATCTGGCCTGAATATATTTTAATAAACACTGTCTTAGTTTATTTGTGTGGCTGCAACAAATTATCATAAACATACTGGCTTTTAAACAACAGAAACGTAAATTCGAGTCCAGAGAGTCCAAGAAGGAGGAGCCAGCCATTGGATGTCTGATGAGGTCTTGTTCCCTGTCTCTCAGACAGTGCCTTCTCGCTGTATCCTTACATTGCAGGAAGGGCTAGCTGATTTTCTGGGGTCCTTTTTTAATAAGGGCATTAACCCCAGTTATGATGATACAGCCTTAATGACCTATTTACCTTTCAAGAGAGGTACCTCTTAGTGCTATTGGCAGTGGCAATTAGGTTTCAACATACCTGTTTGGGAGAATGCAACCATTCAGGAAATACTGCTTATATAACCATTTTAATAAGTCCATGAGTTTCCAAGACAAAAGCAACAAACATATGAGTTAGAAAGTAACTGGAGTCAATGTGATCTAAAGCCCACACATTATGTAGAATGTGGGCATAACACTGCTTAAATTTAGACTTTTATGAGTTCAGTATTTATTCCTTTCTATGGTGATTGCTAAAATCATATACAGAGTATGTTTTTACTAGAAGTTTAAGAAGTGAAATTATAAACACATGAGTACTCTAAAAAATTAAGACAAAGGAAAAATTTAGGCGAATAAATAGGCCAGAATTAGATTAAAGATACAAACTCAGGATGGGAGTTATGGTTTAGTGAGTTCAGCCACCACTTGGGGATGCCTGCATTGTATATCACAGTGCCTAGGATCAACTCCTGTTTCCACTTTGGATACAGCATCCTGCTGATTGCACCGTAGGAAGCAGCAGGTGATGGTTCAACTACCTGGGCCCTTGCCACCCACATGGGGAACCTCATCTCCTTGTTTCATCCCGGCCTAGCCTCAGCTGTTGCAGGCATTTGGAGAGTGAGCCAATGGCTTCTATCATTCTCTCTCTCTCTCTCTCTCTCTCTCTCCTTTTCAGATACATAAAAATAAGGATAAAGACACAAGCCCACATGTCACCTTGAAATTAAATGGAATTAAAATTATAATTAAAAATAAAGACTACTAGACAGTATAAAAGCATTCATACATAAGCTTTTTATAAAACACATACATAAGCCACACGGACACAAATGATTCCACATGAAGAGATGGAAGTCAAACCCTGACCAAAAATAGTGATATCATTATTCTAGTATTAGACCAAATATACTCTAAAACAATATGTATAAAAATAAATATGGGGGCTGGGGCTGTGGTGTAGCGGGTAAAGCTGCTGCCTGCAGTGCTGGCATACCATATGGGTGCTGAATCAAGTCCCAACTGCTTCACTTCTGACCCAGCTCCCTGCCAATGTGCCTGGGAAAGCAGTGGAAGATAGCCCAAGTATTTGAGTCCCTGCACCCACGTGGGAGACCTGGAAGGAGCTCCTGGCTCCTGGCTTCATATGGGTGCAGCTCTGGCCATTTCAGCGATCTGTGAAGTGAACCAGCAGATGCAAGACCTCTCTCTCTCTCTCTCTCTCTCTCTCTGCCTCTCTGTAACTCTGCCTGTCAAATAAATAAACTTTTTTTTTTTTTTAAATATAGTCACTTCATAATGAGAAGTGCTATGCCAATCCAAAGCCAGGAGCCAGAAGTTTCTTCTGGGTTTCCCACATGTGTGCAGGGGCCCAAGGACTTGGGCCATCATCTACTGCTTTCCCAGGTCATAGCAGAGCCAGATCGGAAGTGGAGAAGCCAGGACTTGAACTGGCGCCCATATGGAATGCTGGCACTGCAGACAGCAGGTTTACCTGCTACGTCACAGGGCCAGCCCCCGCCCAGCAATATAATTTCAAAATACATATTGCCAAAACTGGTAAACTCACTGGAAGAAATGAGTAAATTTACAATCATATAGAGTTTTTGCATTTAATTTGAGAGGCATATAGAGAGAGATCCATTCAAGCTCTCTCTCTCTCTCTCTTTTTTTTTTTTTTTTTTTTACAGGCAGAGCAGACAGTGAGAGAGAGACAGAGAGACAGAGAGACAGAGAGAAAGGTCTTCCTTTGCTGTTGGTTCACCCTCCAATGGCTGCCACGGCCGGCATGCTGCGGCCAGTGCACCACACTGATCCGATGGCAGGAGCCAGGTACTTCTCCTGGTCTCCCATGGGGTGAAGGGCCCAAGCACTTGGGCCATCCTCCACTGCACTCCCTGGCCACAGCAGAGAGCTGGCCTGGAAGAGGGGCAACCGGGACAGAATCTGGCGCCCCAACCGGGACTAGAACCAGGTGTGCCGGTGCCGCAAGGTGGAGGATTAGACTAGTGAGCCGTGGCACCGGCCCCATTCAAGCTCTTAAATGCTGACCATATCCAGGTTGGGTCAGGATCAGAGTCAGGAACTGCAGATGCAATCCAAGTCCCAAGTCCCAAGGGGGTGAGGGGAACCAGCTACTTGTGTCATCATCATCTGTTGCCTCCCAGGTCTGGCACTAGCAAGAAGTTGGAATCAGGAGCTGGAACTGTATATGGATCCCAGACACTCTGGTACCAGATTGTACAACTCAACTACAAGGCCAAATACCCACTACAATCACTACAGGAGAAGTTAATACACCTCTCTCAGCAATTGATAAACTCAGCTACCTCCTGCATTCCCTGCACCCCCAAAATACAACTAATGAAATTTACCAAATGAATTTAATAGGAAAAAATTATTCAGAAAAACCTTAGCCATTAAAGTTGAAGAGGATACCACTAATTTGAAAAAAGATTTATAAAAGGAAACTTCTGAAAAGTTCACGCAAGGAAAATGGAATTAAAAGATCAGCTTACTTTAGCACTCTGGCCTCAGAATCAGCCCTTAAGGCATTCGGATCTGGCTGAAAAGCCCATGGGAGTATTTCAGGCATGGAAAGCCAAGACACTCTGGGGAAAAAAAAAATGACCTAAATGAAAGATCTCCGTGAGTGAGATCCCAGTGGAAAGAACAGGTCATCAAAGAAGGAGGTACCTCTCTCTGAAGGGAGGAGAGAAATTCCACTTTGACTACGACCTTGTCTAAATATGATCAGAGTTGGTGAACTCAGGGGGCTTCCATAGCCTTGGCAACTCATGACAAGAGCCTAGGGTGATTACTGATGCCATAAACAAGAGTGTCAATTTGTTAAGTCAACAACAGGAGTCACTGTGCACTTACTCCTCATGTAGGATCTCTGTCCTTAATGTGCTGTACATTGAGATTTAATGCTAACGAGTACTCAAACAGTATTTTTCACTCTGAGTTTCTATGTGGGTGCAAACTGTTAAAATATTTACTTAATATATGCTAAACTGATCTTCTGTATGTAAAGAGAATTGAAAATGAATCTTGATGTGAATGGAAGGGGAGAGGGAGCGGGAAAGGGGAGGGTTGTGGGTGGGAGGGAAGTTATGGGGGGGAAGCCATTGTAATCCATAAGCTGTACTTTGGAAATTTATATTCATTAAATAAAAGTTAAAAAAAGATCAGTTTACTTTGGTGCAAAATATTTCTAAAACATAATATATATTTTCCATATTTTTGAATATCTCTTGTATTAATAAAATCCCTTTGAGAAACAAAATTAATGTTTCCTGAGTTTCATACTGAGATAAATGGGGCTGCTATTTTCACTTTTTTGAACAAATACTGAATATCATATAAGGTGTGAAAACTAAACAGAAGGACACACAGATGTCAAGGATTACACAGGAAGAAACAAAGCAGTCCCTGCTTGCTGATGAAATAATTCTGTATATGGAAATCAAAAATAATCTACAAATTATAAAAATTAAAGAAATATTGCTGGAATCAAATACTGTATGTGTTTAACTGCACATAACACATTATATAATTTTTGCAAAATATAGATGTTATTTAAGCATATTATAAATATGCATAAATTATAATATTTGTACATCATACATTATATGTGTATATATGTTTACTCTCAGTAAACCAATAGAAAATAAAAAAATTGAATTATGTCATTTAATGTAACATCAAAATATAAGTCCTGCAAAAACCGTACACAATTTTATGGGAAACATGAAACTTAAGTAAGAATTATTGCAGAGGACTTCAGTAATTGAAGAGTAGAGTGCATTTGTGATACTGGAAGACTTAATATTTAAAATGGTTTATAGATTCAGTATGATATCAATCTAAATCCAAAAACAGCAGTGTGTATGTGTGTGATTTTGTGGGTGCTTTTAACTTGATAATTTTTTTTAAGATTTTGGTTTTTTTTATTTGAGAGGTAGAGCTACAGACAGAAAGAGGGAGAGACAGAGGGAAAGGCCATCCATCCTCTAGTTCACTCCCCAAATGGCTGCAATGGCCAGAGCTGTGCCGATATGAAGCCAGGAGCCAGGAACTTCCTCCAGGTCTCCCACCCAGGTGCAGTATTTCCAAGCACTTGGACCATGCTCCACTGCTTTCCCAGGCCATAAGCAGGGAACTGGATCAGAAGAAAAGCAGCCAGGAAGAGGTTTAGCCTAGTGAGCTGCGGCACCAGCCCCAAACTGTTTTTAAATGTATGTGGCAAGGAAAGTGTTGAGAGTAAAAAAGACATGCTATAAAAGAAACATGAAGACTTTTCTTTAAAGTAAATCAATAGATCAACACTTTTGTGAAGCTATAATGTTTAAGATGTGTGGTATTGATGTAGGGCAAACCAATAGCAAAACAAACCAGAAACAAACTCAAGAACAAAGGGAGCCAAGATGGCGGAATAGTGAGGGCGCGCACCGATAGTCCAGGAAAAGATAGTTTAATAAAAGTGGAGTTACTGTAGTCTCAGGAAAAGGCTCAGGAAAAAATTGCAGAGGAAACTCTTCCAGATCTAATGGATGTGACACGGAGGACCTACGGGGAGAGCAAGGTTGCCCATCGCTTGGAAGCCCATCAGCAGAGTCTGCACACCAGCGCTGGAATGGGAGATGAGACAAAAACCTCGGTAACCCGAGACATTGGCAGGGAAAGGCAGAAAGAGCCTAGAGGGAATGAGGCCTGAAGCCCCACTGGGGAAAGTTCACCAGCCTGACTGGAGGAGAGAAAAAAAGAATAAATAATGGGAACTGGCACGGACACTAGCCTCTCTCTTCACTCACCTTACAAAGCTGAGCAAGACAAAGAGCAGGCACCATTTTACGTAAGTAAAGCGGCACCCACCATTAGTCAAGCAGAAAAACCTGACTCTGGTGGGGAGAAATGACAGGAGGTTAGGAGCTAGTGAAAGTGTGGAGCTAACGAACTGAGACTGTGAAAATCTGAGAGGGGGCGAGAGAACTCACCGATTACACAAACTCGGTATCCTTGGCAACCCGGTGAGAGACTGTCAAGAAATTTGAGACCACAATGAGGGCTGCATAAACTCTTTCTGTGGTCCCAGGGGTAGAGCAGATGAATTCCCACAGGGGCCAGACTTCATACATCAACTACCCTCAATTCCACTCAGTTGTGCAGAATTACTTCCCAACTGAGTCAAAGAGAGAGAGAGAGAGAGAGAGAGAACAATCTGGATGAGTCACCTTTGGCACACCCTTAACCCTGAAGAACCAAACAGCACTCTCTGGCCACACCCATCACAGCCTCTAAGGATCCATCAAAAGCAGACAGTCCACTTAATCTAGAGTCATAGTATAACGAGAAAAAGCACCACAGCGAAGAAACCAAAGAATATCTCCACAATGTCAAACAGACGCAGAAACCGAGGTAACAAGAACAAGGAAGGCACTATGATGCCCCCAAATGAAAAAGACACCCCAATTCAAGATTATGAAGATGGTGAGATAGAAGAAATGCAAGAAGCAGATCTCAAAAAAATTGATAAGATATACCATGCCAACAGAAGTGAAAAAAGAGCGGGCGTAGCCATCTTAATATCAGACAACATAAACTTTAACACAAAAACTGTTAAGAGAGACAAAGAGGGTCACTATATAATGATTAAGGGATCAATTCAACAGGAAGATATAACGATTATCAATGTATATGCACCTAATTACAGGGCACCAGTTTATTTAAAAGATTTGTTAAGGGACTTAAAGGGAGACTTAGACCCCAATACAATAGTACTGGGGGACTTCAATACTCCACTCTCAGAAATAGATCAACAGCACAGAAGATCAACAAGGAGACAGTAGATTTAAACAACACTATAGCCCAAATGGATCTAAGAGATATCTACAGAACTTTTCATTCTACACAGAAAGCATTTACATTCTTCTCAGCAGTACATGGAACCTTCTCTAGGATTGACCACATACTAGGCCATAAAGCAAGTCCCAGGAAATTCAAAGGAATTAGAATCATATGATGCAGCTTCTCAGACCATAAAGGAATGAAGTTGGAAATTAGCAACTCAGGAATCCCTAGAGCATATGCAAACACATGGAGACTGAACAACATGCTCCTGAATGAACAATGGGTCACAGAAGAAATCAAAAGAGAAATCAAAAATTTTCTGGAAGTAAATGAGGATAACAGCACAACATACCAAAACTTATGGGATACAGCAAAAGCAGTGTTAAGAGGAAAGTTTATAGCAATAGGTGCCTACATCAAGAAATTGGAAAGGCACCAAATAGATGAGCTTTCACTGCATCTCAAGGATCTAGAAAATCTAGACCCAAATCCAGTAGGAGAAGAGAAATAATTAAAATCAGAGAAGAAATCAACAGGATTGAATAAAAAAAAAATTACAAAAAATCAGCCAAATGAGGAGCTGGTTTTAAAAAAAAAAAATTTGACACCCCATTGGTCCAAATAACTTAAAAAGAGAAAAGACCGAAATCAATAAAATCAGAGATGAAAAAGGAAAGGTAACAACAGACACCACAGAAATAAAAAGAATCATTAGAAATTACTACAAGGACTTGTATGCCAGCAAACAGGGAAATCTATCAGATGGATAGATTCCTGGACACATGCAACCTACCTAAATTGAACCAGGAAGACATGGAAAACCTAAACAGACCTATAACTGAGACAGAAATTGAAACAGTAAGAGGGATAACATATTAAGTTGTTCATCAACAGTCAGGGCAAGGACTGATCAAGTCACTGTTTCTCATAGTGTTCATTTCACTTTAACAGGTTTCCTTTTTGGTGCTCAGTTAGTTGTCACCTATCAGGGAGAACATATGGTATTTGTCCCTTTGGGATTGGCTTATTTCACTCAGCATAATGTTTTCCAAATTCCTAACAGTGATCACTTTTCAGTTAAATTTAAACACCTAAGAACAATTGTGTGTTAATTACAGAGTTCAAACAATGGTACTAGAACAAAAAAAAAAAAATACTAAAATTGATAAAGTATTACATTGTACATCAACCGTCAGGACAAGAGCTGATCAAGTCACTGTTTCTCATAGTGTCCATTTCGCTTCACTTTTTGTTCTACATAATACTTTTGGTTGAATACTGTAATCAATACACAGTTATTCTTAAGTGTTGAAACTTAACTCAAAAGTGATCGCTGTTAAATATAAGAGTGGGAATAAGAGAGGGAAGAGATGTGCAATTCGGGACATGCTCAAGCTGACTTACCTCAAATGGTAGAGTTAGAAATATACCAGGGGATTCCAATTCAATCCCATCAAGGTGGCATGTACCAATGCCATCTCACTAGTCCCAGGGATCAATTTTTGTTCACAATTGATCATAAGGATAGGACTAAGAACCAAAGGGATCACATAAACAAGACTAGTGTCTGCAAATACTAGCTGATAGAATAAAAAAGGGAGAGAACGATCCAACATGGGAAGTGAGATACACAGCAGACCCATAGAATGGCAGATGTCCTAAACAGCACCCTGGCCTCAGAATCAGGCCTTAAGGCATGCGGATCTGGATGAAAAGCCCATGAGAGTATTTCAGGCATGGAAAGCCAAGACACTCTGGGGAAAAAAAAAAAAAAAAAAAAAAAAAAAAAAAAAAAAAAACCTTAATGAAAGATCTCCGTGCGTGAGATCCCAGTGGAGAGAACGGGTCATCAAAGAAGGAGGTACCTTTCTCTCAAGGGAGGAGAGAACTTCCACTTAGACCAACGCCTTGTCTAAATATGATCAGAGTCGGTGAACTTAGGGGGCTTCCATAGCCTTGGCAACTCATGACAAGAGCCTAGGATGATTACTGATGCCATAAACAAGAGTGTTAATTTGTTAAGTCAACAACAGGAGTCACTGTGCACTTACTCCTCATGAAGGATCTCTGTCCTTAATGTGCTGTACATTGAAATTTAATGCTATAACTAGTACTCAAACAGTATTTTTCACTTTATGTTTCTGTGTGGGAGCAAACTGTTGAAATCTTTACTTAATGTATACTAAACTGATCTTCTGTATATAAAGAGAAACGAAAATGAATCTTGATGTGAATGGAAGGGGAGAGGGAGTGGGAAAGGGGAGGGTTGCGGGTGGGAGGTACGTTATGGGGGGGAAGCCATTGTAATCCATAAGCTGTACTTTGGAAATTTATATTCATTAAATAAAAGTTAAAAAAAAAAGGTATTGCAACAGTAACAAAGGCCCTCCCAACAAGGGAAAGCCCAGGACCAGATGGATTCACTGCTGAATTCTACCAGACATTTAAAGAAGAACTAACTCCAATTCTTCTCAAACTATTCAGAACAATCGAAAAAGAGGGAATTCTCCTAAATTCTTTCTATGAAGGCAGCACCACCTTAATTCCTAAGCTGGAAAAAGATGCAGCATTGAAAGAGAATTACAGACCAATATCCCTGATGAACATAGATGCAAAAATCCTCAATAAAATTCTGGCCACTAGAATGCAACAACACATCAGAAAGATCTTCCACCCAGACCAAGTGGGATTTATCCCTGGTATGCAGGGATGGTATAATGTGTGCAAAACAATCAATGTGATACACCACATTAACAGACTGCAGAAGAAAAACCATATGACTATCTCAATAGATGCAGAGAAAGCATTTGATAAAATACAACACCCGTTCATGATGAAAACTCTAAGCAAATTGGGTATGGAAGGAACATTCCTCAATACAATCAAAGCAATTTATGAAAAACCACGCCAACATCCTATTGAATGGGGAAAAGTTGGAAGCATTTCCACTGAGATCTGGTACCAGACATGGATGCCCACTCTCACCACTGCTATTCAATATAGTTCTGGAAGTTTTAGCCAGGGCTATTAGGCAAGAAAAAGAACTTAAAGGGATACAAATTGGGAAGGAAGAACTCAAACTATCCCTCTTTGCAGATGATATGATTCTTTATTCAGGGGACCCAAAAACTCTACTAAGAGACTATTGGAACTCATAGAAGAGTTTGGCAAAGTAACAGGATATAAAACAAATGCACAAAAATCAACAGCCTTTGTATACACAGGCAATGGAAGAACTTCTAAGATCAATCCCATTCACAATAGCTACAAAAACAATCAAATACCTTGGAATAAACTTAACCAAGGACGTTAAAGATCTCTACGATGAAAATTACAAAACCTTAAAGAAAGAAATAGAAGAGGATACCAAGAAATGGAAAAATCTTCCATGCTCATGGATTGGAAGAATCAATATCATCAAAATGTCCATTCTCCCAAAAGGAATTTATACATTCAATGTAATACCAATCAAGATACCGAAGACCTTCTTCTCAGATCTGGAAAAAAATGATGCTGAAATTCATATGGAGACACAGGAGACCTCGAATAGAAAAAGCAATCTTGTACAACAAAAACAAAGCTGGAGGCATCACAATACCAGATTTCAGGACATACTTCAGGGCAGTTGTTATCAAAACAGCATGGTACTGGTACAGAAACAGATGGATAGTCCAATGGAACAGAATAGAAACACCAGAAATCAACCCAAACATCTACAGCCAACTTATATTTGATCAAGGATCCAAAATCAAACCCTGGATTAAGGACAGTCTATTCAATAAATGGTGCTGGGAAAATTGGATTTCCATGTGCAGAATCATGAAGCAAGACCCCTACCTTTCACCTTACACAAAAATTCATTCATCATGGATTAAAGACTTAAATCTATGACCTGACACCATCAAATTATTAGAAAGCATTGGAGAAACCCTGCAAGATATAGGTACTGGCAAAGACTTCTTGGAATAGACCCCAGAAGCAAAGGCAGTCAAAGCCAAAATTAACATTTGGGATTGCATCAAATTGAGAAGTTTCTGTATTTCAAAAGCTACAGTCAGGAAAGTGAAGAGGCAATCAACAGAATGGGAAAAATATTTGCAAACTATGCAACAGATAAAGGGTTAATAACCAGAATCTACAAAGAGATCAAGAAACTTCACAACATCAAAACAAACAACCCACTTAAGAGATGGGCCAAGGACTTCAATAGACATTTTTCAAAGGAGGAAATCCATAGGGCCAACAGACACATGAGAAAATGTTCAAGATCACTAGCAATCAGGGAAATGGAAATAAAAACCACAATGAGGTTTCACCTCACCCCAGTTAGAATGGCTCACATTCAGAAATCTACCAACAACAGATGCTGGCTGACTTGATCAGCCCTTGTCCTGATTGTTGATGTACAATGTAATACTTTATCAATTTTAGTATTTTTTTTGTTCTAGTACTATCGGTTGAACTCTGTAATTAACACACAATTATTCTTAGGTATTTAAACTTTAACTGAAAAGTGATCCAGTTAGGAATTTGGAAAACATTATGCTGAGTGCATTAAGCCAGTCCCAAAGGGACAAATATCATATGTTCTCCCTGATCGGTGACAACTAACTGAGCACCAAAAAGGAAACCTGTTAAAGTGAAATGAACAGTATGAGAAACGGTGACTTGATCAGCCCTCAAAAAAAATACTAAGAGGGATAATGTATTAAGTTGTTCATCAACAGTCAGGGAAAGGGCTGATCAAGTGTGGGAGGCAGAATCCGTCTCCTGCGGAAGGTGAAGCCCGCCTCCCATGATATGGCTCTGATAAGGAGTAACCAGCCTTTACACAGCTGATTCATCTTGACTACTAGAAGCCGCAGAGCCGATTCATCCTTTCAATAGAAGAGAACGGCATGCTCAACACGTGGACAAGTGGAGCACGGATTGGTGGAGAGGACTATAAAGGAGAAGAGAGATGGCAGGGTGGTGTGGGTTGGTTGGAGAGTGCGTTGGAGAGTTCGCGGGGAAGTTCGTTGCTTCATTCTTTCTCATTTCTCTCTACTCATTCTTGCTTTGGGAGTTCGCTGTTTCTTATTCTTACTTTACTATGGAAAAGACTTGTAAAAAAAAGGGAACAACAAGCATCCGGTCCAGTGCGGCTCCTCTGCGTGCGGAGGAGCAGCAATCAAGTCACTGTTTCTCATAGTGTCCATTTCACTTCAGCAAGTTTCCCCTTTGGTGCTCAGTTAGTTGTCGCTGATCAGGGAGAACATATGATATTTGTCCCTTTGGGACTGGCTTAATTCACTCAGCTTGATGTTTTCCAAATTCCTCCATCTTGTTGCAAATGACTGGGTTTCATTGTTTTTGACTGCTGTATAGTATTCTATAGAGTACATGTCCCATAATTTCTTTATCCAGTCTACTGTTGATGGGCATTTGGGTTGGTTCCAGGTCTTAGCTATTGTGAATTGAGCTGCAATAAACATTAATGTGCACACAGCTTTTTTGTTTGCCAGTTTCAGCCCTTGCCCTGACTGTTGATGAACAACTTAATACGTTATCCCTCTTAGTATTTTTTTTGTTTGTTCTACTTAATACTTTTGGTTGAATACTGTAATCAATACACAGTTATTCTTAAGTGTTGAAACTTAACTGAAAAGTGATCGCTGTTAAATATGAGTGGGACTAAATAGCACTCTGGCCTCAGAATCAGCCCTAAAGGCATTCGGATCTGGCTGAAAAGCCCATGAGAGTATTTCAGGCATGGAAAGCCAAGACACTCTGGCAAAAGATCTCTGTCAGTGAGATCCCAGTGGAAAGAACAGGTCTTCAAAGAAGGAGGTACCTTTCTCTGAAGGGAGGAGAGAACCTCCACGTTGACTATGACCTTGTCTAAACAAGATAAGAGTCGGAGAACTCAGAGGGCTTCCATAGCCTTGGAAACTCATGACTGGAGCATAGGGAGATTACTGATGCCATAGACAGGAGTGTCAATTGGTAAAGTCAACAACAGGAGTCACTGTGCACTTACTCCTCATGTAGGATCTCTGTCCTTAATGTGCTGTGCATTGAGATTTAATGCAATAACGAGTACTCAAACAATATATTTCACTTTGTGTTTCTATGGTGGTGCAAACTGTTGAAATCTTTAGTTAATGCATACTAAACTGATCTTTTGTAAAAAAAAAAAAAAAAGAAATTATCAATTCCCAACTTGACTCTCACTGGGATTAAACATGACAATAGGTCTGATCTGATTTCATCATCATTTAAAAAAAATCATCTATTATTTTTCATTTTATGTTTCTGCGTGGGAGCAAACTGTTGAAATCCATACTTAATGTATACTAAGCTGATCTTCTGTATATTAAGATAATCGAAAATGAATCTTGATGTGAATGGAAGGGGAGAGGGAGTGGGAAAGGGGAGGGTTGTGGGTGGGAGGGACGGTATGGGGGGGAAGCCATTGTAATCCATAAGTCATACTTTGGAAATTTATATTCATTAAATAAAAGTTTTAAAAAAAAACCTAAAAAACAAAAGAGTGGGAATAAGAGAGGGAAGAGATGTGCAATTCGGGACATGCTCAAGCTGACTTACCTCAAATGGTAGAGTTAGAAATATACCAGGGGATTCCAATTCAATCCCATCAAGGTGGCATGTACCAATGCCATCTCACTAGTCCCAGGGATCAATTTTTGTTCACAATTGATCATAAGGATTGGACTAAGAGCCAATGGGATCACATAAACAAGACTAGTGTCTGCAAATACTAGCTGATAGAATAATAAAGGGAGAGAATGATACTAGCTGCAACCTGACTCAGTCTTGGCCATTGTGGTCATTTGGAGAAACAGGTTCTGAGAACTCAAGGGGACTGAGCTTATAATGCAAATAGCGGAGCTCCTTTAACTACTAACTCTCATGTTCATCGATTTCCTCCCTTCTGTTCTTCAGCCCCAGGGGTCTTCTCTGACTACACCAGCCCAGAGAGCTCTCTTCTCAAAAACAAAATTCTCTGCACCTACCAATAGCTCCCGACTTCCAGAAATTCTGTCTCCCAGGCCTCTCAAGCTGTTACATCCTCACTCTCATGTCCATGGGTATGTACCGGAGATCCCCATCCTGCTTGCCCAACAGACTGTATGGGCATATGCCCAGTCTTGTTTCTTCTGTTAATTCAGAGATGCTAACAAAATAGAGAAGCAATAGATGTTTGATGAAAATATGCAATATATATGTGAACAAAAATAAGTGTGAAAGGATAATGACTAAAATAAAAAGATAATATCGTAAGCATTCGTAAACAGATGTGAAAGAAATGGATGGTATGGGGAAATTTTTCCATAGAGTTCAATCTGCGACTAATTTACACACAGATGCTTAATAATAGTCATGAGGCTAATCTAAAGTGTCCTCCATGGGGTGAAAACCAAAAGGTCTTTTTTCCCTCAAATAGGAAATTTTATAATTGTGTCCTGGAGGTTTTACCAAGTCTGGAATATCATGCTAAATAAAAATCAAAATATAAAACAGAGATAGAGCTGTAAAAGTCACAGGGGCATTGAAGAGGATGGGGTAGTGGGAGTAGAAAGTATGGAGAAAAATTCCTAAAACCATTGCATGTTGTTCTCAGAAATCAAGAACAGAAACTTCCAGCCCCAGTAACTCCCTTTGCTTGTCAACTTGAAACATGGAAATGAGTATATATCACTCAAAGTCTATGTTAGTGAGGATTCATGTCCATGGTGTTTCTCATTTATTTTAAAATTCCATCATTTTTTCCAAAGTGCCTCCAGAGATCTCCCACCCCAAACATTAAGCTCAGGAAAAGTTTCGCTTTTTGCAATTGGGCAGTTTGGAGTTTCTCATGCATGGGCGCTGCTCCACCCCATCCCACTCCATCCTAAATTGAGTTTGAGGCTTTTTTGTTTTCACTCTTGCATAACATGAAAACGAGGGAACGCATTTTACTCAAACTTTCCATCTCCAAATCCCCTAAGTGGTGTGAAAAATCCTGGAAAATCTCAGAGCAAAAGAGGACGCTAGGAAAAATCAGGACAAGTGGAAACAGCAGTGAGGGATGCAACTAAACGTTTGTGTCCACGCAACCAACATCCTCAAAGATGTCCTCTGGCTGGTGAGGCTGGGCTGCCGGAGAAAAGTCACAGACTCACCTGTGTTCCATAGTCGTGGTCAGGAGTCAACCCAGCACCCAAGCAGCACCTGAAACATCTCTGCTGTGTCTCAGGAGCACTTCAGACCCCATGCTCTACATCTGAAAAAGGGTCAAGACACACAAAAGTGATGTCACCAAAGACGCATTAGTTCTAAAGTGAAAAAGAAAACAGCAAAGTTGAAAGCAACATATGTATAATATGTGCATATTATACATAATGTACTCTATATTTATAATCAATTAAATATGTATAGCATTACGCTAGCTGGCAGGTTAGAACTTGTGTTTTGTATATACAAGAGTACTTCAAAAACTTATGGAAAAATAGAATGAAAAAATAAATTTATTGTGGTAGTAGAAGGAAAATTTTAAATCCATGCATTGTGTTTTTAAAATATGTATTTGCCATGAACATTTTGAAGTCTTTGTATACATACATTTATATGGATATAAGCATTCCCTTACCCATACTGTACATATACACATATGAAATACATATGTTTGTTTTAAAGATTTATTTATATGAAAGGCAGAGTTCTAGAGAGAGGGGGAGAGAGAGAAAAGAGATCTTCCATTCATTGGTTCACTCTCAAAATGACCACAATGGCCAGGGCTGGGCCAGGCTGAAGCTAGGATCCTAGAGTTGCACACAGGTCTCCCAAATGGGTGCAGGGGTCCAAGTACTTGGGCCATATTCCACTCTTTCCAAGGTGCATTAGCAGGGAGCTAGATCAGAGAGGAGCAGCCTGGACTTGAACCTGTGTCCATATGGGATGTCAGCATCACAAGCAGTGGCAGGTTAACCAATTACACCACAATGCAAGCCCCACATGTCTATGTTCATATGTAGGAGTAGCGAAAACAAATATGCTTATATGCACAGTACTTAATTGAGATATGGTTTAATATATTTGATAGAGTGCAGTTTGTGCCTGTCAAAGTTGGTCTTAGAAAAGCCCTGATCAGCATACATGGCAAAGCATTATTCCTTCAAATGAATCAATTTGTTGATTGTGTGTCATTTGAAGAGATTTGAGAGTTTTCTTTATGCACAGCTTTTCAAGGCACATCATGTCCTTCAAACAACACAAACATGTCCTTGAGGAAGCTAATCATTTCCGAGTAATAGAATTGTGCTATGTTTTTAGAATATCATTAGCAAATGTGTGAGAGTGGGAGTGAGTGTTCTGGAACTGCCACAGGATACACGCAAAGAGTAGCTGGGACTTGGGCTAGAGCAGGGGAAAGGAGCATGGATATTTGCCGGAAACGAGGAATGGATGTGGCAGGCAGAGGAAGGTCCTGAGACAGGGACCTCAGTCTGCATATCCTTGAAGACCTTGAGTATGTCCATTCATAGAGGATGCTGAAAAGGAGACCATGTGAATAAGATCTGTAATACTAAATTATGTGAATGCTAGTTATTTAGCACTTTATGCACGAAACTTTTACTTACTACCCAGTCAAGAGAACTAGATTTCAGAAAAGAGCAGCTAGCACGGGGGCACCATCAGAAGAGCTGCTAAGATTCGGAACTTTTGTTCTTTGCACAGAAAAATCAAGAGCACATTCATGGTCTGAACTAACTACTTCTTTATTCCATTCTGGGAGGTCTTAAGAAATCCTTTCTTAAGTGGTTTCCAATAGAGGACATCATTTCAGACCCCATGACACTGGGACAGGAGTAGGTATTTAGGAAACAAGAGATATCTAAAAATGATCTTCTGATAGATAGTAAGACTTCCCTTTTGTTATCTTTTTCTCTTAGTGGTTCATTTGTCTTCAAAGAAAAAGTGACTAATATGTCATCTAAGCTCCCACCACACTTTGCTGATATTATTATATGTCGACTACTTCCTTCCTTGTGTGGAAGTATTTCTGTACACATTTGAATCCCATAGTACACAATGAGTTCCATGAGCAAGGTGGTGGTGGTAGAGATGTCTCATCTCTCTTGGCATACCCAGTACCTAGCATGGTGTCTGGCCATTAGTAGGTGCTTGCTCAGAAGAATAAATGGGGAAAAGTCAGATGAATAAATGAAGAAAATACATAGGACTACCCTTACAAATGATGTCATATGTAAATATAATGACAAACACAGAGAGAAACTTAAGGTTTATGTGATTTCCTGAAGTAGGATATGTAATTTCCTTTATTTTTACAACAACATCAACAAAAAAACAACTGGAACTTCAATACTGCAGAAATGGTTATTATGAGCCACTATTCCCAAATAACCATATGATTTTAATGAGCTTTTGATCCTAATAGCAGTAGAGAGTTGCAGTTTCTGATGATAAAAATAATGAAGTTAGTATCATGTAGAAGGCAATGCATCAAACTGTATAACTGGATCTGAATCCAGTACACATGGTGATTGGTTTTATAATTTTTAGAAGTCATGAAATAAGGCTGGGGTTTTGTAGGGGAGAAATCTGAGGCCTACCAATCCTTTTACTTGTTTTTAAAGCATCATCATGAAATTAGGGTAACAGAGTTTGAGATGCTATGGAATTTACAGAAAGACCCTGAGTTTTAGAATCAAGCTTGGGTTCTAATTTTGGTTTTCATTTCTATCCTATGTCCATCACACAAACCACATTCAACTTATGCTTTGAAATTAGGGAAAGTTACATAGTTTTTTGCTTAGATTTGTTTTGTAAAATGGAGGGAGCTGATATGAATCAACAGAGTTGTGCTTTGGAGAATTAAATAAGTTCACAATTGTTAAGCACTTAACATGGTGTCTAGTCCATCGTTAGCTACTCAGTTCTAATACAATAATTTGATTAGAGGGCTATCTGCTATGGTCTGTGGCTCTCTGCTTTATCTAATAATGGAATAAACAGTTACTAGAATAAGGGAGAAAAACTAAGAGGGATAACTAATTTTTAAAAACAATTTGATAGTACTTCGTCTAGTTCCTAAAATTTTAACATTTTCTTTTAAGGTTGACCAATAAGTGCTTTATGATTAAACAAAAGCATAGAAATAGCACTTTGATTAATAACTACTTGTTAATGTTAGAAAAGGGAAAACCATATATAGATGATTAATGTTATTATGGTAAAAATTCAAGTTTTGACTAAATGAAATGATATTCTATATCATACTATGATAGAAATTTAGTAGCAACAAATTTATGATGACAAATTTTGGATGAACACTGAGAAATGAAGGAGAAGAACTTTTTAATCACCTATATAGCTTTTTCCAAAAAGCAGGGAGAAAAACAATCCACCAGGAAGTTCAGAGTGTCGCACTGCTAACATGAAATAACACTACACGTTCATTACTATGTACTCTGTCATGTCACATATAGCCAAGGAGGTAGAATCTTTCACCCATTCCAGATATCAGATACAAGCAACACATTTAGCTGTGGCCTCAACACTTACATGTGGGAAACCAGTTGTCCTTCAAGATAAGAAAAGTGATTATGTCTGGAAATACGGAAAATAGCTGTTATATGGTTGATGTGGAGTCAGAAACTAACTTTGGTTTAGAGCATCTGCTTTGAAGAAACAAAGCATTTCTTGCTAGGATCTTTGGTTGGAATTTGCATTTAATAATACTTTAATTTTCTTCTTGAATTGTTTAAGAATGTTTGGCTACACATGATAATAACAAAATTCCAGAAACTTAAATAGCTATCTGTCATTTACCTATCTATCATCTGTATATCTCAAGCAATAGTTTGCTTATTACTTACAAAAACTGTGTAGTTTGAGGAATATAAGACAGCTCCAAGGTCATCAGAAATTGGGTCTGTTTTTATTTTCCACTTTTTTTTTTTTTTTTTTTTTTTTTGCAACAGCTTCCATTGCCAAGTTTGCTTCATGGTCATAAGATGTCAACTGTAGTCCATCCACCCAGCTCATCCACGTTCCAGGAGCAGGGATGAAGAAAGAGACACTCAGCAAAGTCATCTACAGAACTTTCTGGGAAGCTCTGCCCTCACCTCTGTTGCTTTTATTTCACAGATCACATATGGCTGCAAAGTAAGCTGAGATATGCCACCTTTTATCTCTGCACATTGTCACACTGATTGAATCAGGGGTGTGCTAGTAATATAGAGAAGAGAATGAATACTACACAGGCAACTGAGTCTCTCTTGTAATTGTGCTTCTCAGTTAACACTGAAATCAAAATTCAACTGGTTGGGGCCCGGCGCCGTGGTTCACTTGGTTAATCCTCCGCCTGTGGCACTGGCATCCCATATGGGCACCTGTTTCTGGTCCCGGCTGCTCCTCTTCCGGTCCAGCTCTCTGCTGTGGCCTGGGAGGGCAGTGAAGGATGGCCCAGGTGCTTGGGCACCTGCACCCGTGTGGGAGATCAGGAAAAAGCACCTGGCTCCTGGCTTCGGATCAGTGCAGCACTGGCCATGGTGGCCATTTGGGGGGTGAACCAATGGAAGGAAGACCTTTCTCTCTGTCTCTCTCCCTCACTGTCTGTGACTCTACCTGTCAAATAAATAAGATTAAAAAAAAAACTCAACTGGTTAATGTGATTCCATTAAGTTATAGGTAGAATTTATTTTATTTGTGCAAAAAACCTAATATTTCTGGTTACCATTCATATATTGGTTTATAGTTTATTAGGAGACTTCATATAGGTAAGTGATCTGCAATTCTCATAAAAATCATGAAAAACAAGTATTTTAGCCTTTATCAAAGAGTGAAATACTCTCAGAGAAGCTTAAGGTAAGTGAATCGGACAAGATTTAAACCAGATCTGATGGGACTTTATAGTCCATGTTTTTTGGTCTGAAATTTGTCAAACAAGCTGTCAGTTTTTCCTCATTAATCTTGGCTAGTAAGTAATAAGTTTCCATTCATTCTATTCTTAGTTGTAGCCAACTATTTCTTTTTAAAATGCTAAAAATAATGAAAACTATTTAATCAAGAGTGGAGAAAGGAAGAAGTGGAAAACAAAGAAGAAAACGATCTTGCATGCAATATTTAGTCACTTCTTAACTACTGACCTCAGTTTGCTCTGTTGGATGACACCATGCTACAGATGAGGAAGTGGAGGTCAGAGAGGTTAAGAGATTCTTGTAAGCCAGTTCACTCTGTCAGTAGGTAACAGGTGAGGATTTGAAGACCACTTCTATCTGACTCCCTACCTAAACTTGGATTTTCTTGATATCTCGAAATATTGGGAAAGTTGTTCCTTGATTATTTATCCATAGATGTGTGCAATAACTCAGGAGTAAAGTAAAATAAAAGCTATGTAACTTGAATAGATCTTTTGCATAATAAAGAGAAAATAAAACAAAAAGTAGAGACAAGTTTGTGACAAGTTTGAAGTGTTTGTCCTCAGCTCTTTAGGAGGATCTCAAATGACTCTGTCCTGGCTGGTTTAAACATCCAATTGTTTTACAGACAGGTGGTTTTCTCAACTGACTTTTTCTAATTCAAATCCACAGTGACAATAACTACCACTGAACACTTAGAGTTTATGAGTAGGCTTACTAAATATTGCATTAGTTACTTACACCAAAAAGGTAGATTTTTTTTATCTTAAATTCAAATTTAACAGAAGTACTTCCTTTTTATTTGCTAAATCTCACAATGCTGTATGTGACGGGTTAAATATTGCTTCATTTAATTCTTGTGATTCTTCTGATGGTTAGAGAAAATGATAGATATCCAGAAAATTTCAAGGTTCCACAACCACAATTTGAGATTTCACACTCCTATATGTCTACACCATCCTCTGTGGTCATAATATATTTTCTCAAGGGCTGAAAATTTCTTAATATTTTATAACAATTAAAGAAATTTAACTATTGGTTGATTAAACTAAAAGAGGAGATGGAGAACATGAAAGCTATAAATAATCCAAAAATCTGTCTCATGAATAATGGCTAAACCATGTGATATTTTTAATGTCTTCCAGATCATTAAGAAAAACCAAAAAGCAAAGTGTCCTCTCTTGAGAATCACTACAACAGTGGTTCTCAACAGAGGGTGATTTTGTACTCAGAGGATGTTAGGTAATGTCTGGAGACATTTTTAGTTGTCACAACTGAGGGTACCAGAATCTGACGGGTAGAACCCAGGGATACTAAACATTCCACAATACACAGGTCAGCCCCCACAAGTGTTATCCTGTTCCAAAATGTCAATACTTAAGAAACTCCAAATTAAAATAATCTGTTTGGGTTGTAATGCTTCTCTTTTTCTTTTAAGTTGTGGGAATGCATGCAGAGATCTGGATGGAGAGAGTAGAGGTTTGGGGGTTTCCATGAAGGGTAAGTTCTATATTCTAAATGGTCACAAAATCAAATCCCTTAATGGCGTTCGATTACTCATGTGGGAGAGGATGGTTGGGATCCTTTAGAAATAAGTATCTTCTGGCCATGCCACCACATATTTAGAAACCAAGACTGATCTCTGCAGGGCTGTCCTTTCTGGATTTTCTGATGGTTGGGTTTTGCCCATTATGATGATGCTGAATTGGATTTATGTGCAGCTTATTCCATGCACTGCAGTTCTTCATTTTGGGCATCTCAGTGCCAAAGTCTATATGTGTGTGAACAGGGAGCTAGGTTGAGTGTTTAGCACTCTCCTATGTGCATTTAACTCTCTATCCTGAACCCCATACTGCCTTTGTAGATGGCCCTATTTATTTCAGTGTGAGGGAAAGGAGGATTACATTTTAGCTCAAGGACACTGAATTAGTATAAAATTCATGGGGTGTAGTCAAACCCAAATTAATCTCATCCCATTTGCCTTCTGGCTAGGTAATCTTGGACTCCTCTGAACCCCATAGTCATCACCTGTAACATACAGATAATTTTACTAACCTTATGGCAAGGATTAAACAAAATAAAGCTTCTTAAGATCGTTTTAACATTTACAAAGCATCATTCAAACAGATTGAAGTCCACACAGACTATTTGTAGAGTTTTAAGGCACATGTGTTAGGTTAAAGGAGATATCTGTGTTTGTAATTTATCCATTCTATTGACAAAGTCAATTTTATGTACCATAGTGTGGGGTGCCTGCCCTCCGTCAACAAGAGGAAGAGGACTATTTTGTGAAGTTTGTTTGTCTAAACATTTTCTCCCTCTTTGCAGGGTGGGCGGTTAGAAAGAGCAAAATAACTTTTTCTTCAAACAAACAAATGCAAGAAATACTTGATTCTAGTTGACAGAACTTGGTAAACAATAGCCAGTTTTTAAATATTGATGACATTGGAGTATAATTGTGTGTGAGTGGTACCTTCAGCAACTCTTGACAGATGAAAATTTATAAAGTGAGAAACACCAGACTAGCCCCGGCTCTGTGCTCCCAAACACAAGAAGGACACCATGATGAGTAGGGAAGCCACCAGGACACAATCCTTAAGGGCTTGATTTTGAAAGTTTTCTAGAGTGGAGCTTTCCATAAGGGGGTTGTTCAGTTTAAGATTCTTCTGTTTCTGGTCAAGGTCAATTTTACAAAGCACACAGAGCCAGAGGGAGGCTTATGTTGGAGAGACACACATCAGGAATCTAGAAAAAGAGGCCATTTCCCCCCTCCTTTCTATATCATCCCATTCCTAGCAACTTACCACAGTGTGCTATGGTTTGCTTTCTTGTCGGGTTTTCCTATGAGTGTTTTTCCAATCACAGTGTTTTACACGAGATGCCTATTATATACTACACACTCGAATCAAAGGAAGAAGGAAAGAAGGAAGCAAGGAATGGCAGAGGGAGAGAGAGGCCATTTGACCCAGTTTGGTCTTGACCTAACAAGCACAAAATATGTTTCAATACGTGACATTGTCAGATAAACAGTTACTACCTGAAGATAATCCTGTCTTTATGACAGAGCACAATACAGACTCTAGATCTGCAGTAATTGCTCAGCACCTGGCTTTGCACCCCCAGGAGCCTTGTTCCTCTGGCCTCACTGTGGGGAGCAACTCGGACTATACTGTTACTGGAATTAAGACTTATTCTATACATCTGCTCTCCCACAATATGGCGCTGGGAGAGGAGCAAACAGCTTCTACCCAGCTGCCTCTCACCAACTTGACAAGCTGCAGGAGCTGCTCCTGATTGGAGGAGAGCAGCGTGCTCAGCGTGTGGGTAGCAGAGCACGGATTGGTGGAGAGGACTATATAGGAGGAGAGAGAAGGCATGGTGGTGTGGGTTGGTTGGAGAGTGCGTTGGAGAGTTCGCGGGGAAGTTCGTTGCTTCGTTCTTTCTCATTTCTCTCTACTCATTCTTGCTTTGGGAGTTTGCTGTTTACTTATTCTTACTTTACTATAGAAAGGACTTGTAAAAAAGGGGAACAACAAGCGTCCGGTCTGGTGCGGCTCCTCCGCGTGCGGAGGAGCAGCACCTCACCTTCCCACCTAACTCCAACCTCCTCATGAAACAGCTTCTCTCCACTCCTTGCTCATTCTTCCATTGGCACCTGATTTTTGGCCTCCGCTGAATGTGGTGCTCCAGGTTTGGAGACTGCACCAGTGAACTGACAGGAAGCCCCGAAGGACAGTGTTCTTGATCAAAGCCCAAGGCCCTCACTTCTCTCCTGGACATGAGAAGGGCACACTTGTGCACACCCAGGTGTCTAGACACAGAGCCTCCTTGGAAAGGGAGTCAGAAGTAATGTTTTCAAACAATTCCCCTCTCTGGGTAAGATCTAGGAAGCACACTGGAAGTGTGCTCCTGCATAAAGTCACACCTGAAGCCAGCACAGAGCTTGAAATAAATTTGCACTTATAGAAGTCACTGAATGAATAAATCTCTTGCTAATGCCAAGGTAGTCAAAATGCCTTTCATGAACCTACAGTCAGGATTAGTGAGTAACAGACTAAGGACTTCAATCCACATTTGTCCAGTTCTAAGGGCTTGGTTTGTTTTGTTATGATAGGGTTGGCACTACTCTGGGGACATTTGGATTCTCAGGAACCTTTGCCACAGGAAAGCTGTAGAAGTCATCTTGCTCAGTCAGCAAAAACTGCTTCACTGTTAAATGGTTTGGATGTTGAGTTTCCATTTAATATTTCCTCTGGAGCTTTCCTTTGAAGTCCTACAACTGGCAGTTGAAAAGCCACTTCCACACTGGCACTGCAGTGGAAGCAAATGATCTAATGCCTGTAATTGTCACCTGATTCAACTATGACTGGAGGCCAAGAATTGCTCTGAGATGATCACTGGATATGCTGTACCTGTGTGTTCATATTTCACTGGGGTTGTTTTTTGATGGGCACAAACCTTCAAGCCTTTATCAGAGTTCTGCCACAGGACAGCTGACATTATTGCATCTTTAGGGCTTTTTGTTGACACAATAATAGCATATAATATCATATAGAGGACCACTAAAACAAAAATGCATTTTTAAAAGATTTACTTATTTAAATTTGAAAGGCACAGTTACAGAGAGGCAGAGAGAGAGAGAGAAAGAGAGGTCTTCCATCTGCTGGTTCACTCCCCAAATAGTTGCAATGGCTGGAGCTGAACTGCTCTGAAGCCGGGAGCCAGGAGCCAGAAATTTCTATTGGGTGTCCATATAGGATGCCAGTACTGCAGGCAGTGGCTTTACCCACTATGCCATAGTGCCAGCCCCATATGCATTATTTTAATCTACTTTTTATTTGAGAGGAAAAGACAGAGAAAGAAACATAGACATAAACAGAGCTCCCTTCTGATGGTTCATTCTTTAAATACCTGCAATGGCACGGGGAACACAACTGGGAGCAAGGAAATCAGTCCAGGTCTCCCACATGGGTGGCAGAAACCCAACCTCTTGAACCATCACCCTGGCCTTCCAGGATCTTCATTAATAGGAAGTTGGAGTCAGAAGCAGAGCCAAGAATTGAACTCAGACACTCTACGGGACATAGATATTTAAATGGTGTTTTAAGTGCTAGGCCAAAATACTTGTACCCATGTATGAATTTTTTATGCAGATTAGGCTAAGGTAATAGATTTTTATATATCATTCAATGTAATAGAAGTTTATTTCTAAATTCCTAATGGCCAGGATGGTTCCAGGTCTGTGGGTGGTAAGGGAAGCGGTCTCTGCTTCATTTGAGGATACCAGAATGATAGCAGCTCTCACTGTTCAGAAGGTGGTTACAACATTACCTTGGAGAATCATCACTCCAGTCAGCTTTGTAGGTAAAAAAGGTATAAAGGAAAACAAATGGGAGGTTTTTGTGGACCATGGCTTGAAGTGGGATTGTGATTTCACTGGCTTTTGCTCAGTCACATGGTCACACATAACACAAAGGAATCTGGGAAATGTAGTCTAATTCTGTACTCAGGAAAAGTGGGAGAGTGGATTCTATTGTACAGCTAGCAGCCTTCACCACAGTAAGTCAATTGCTGTTAAAGGCAAAGCAGAATTGGTTGACTTCAGGATAAGCACTGGTTTCCCCCAGAAAAATGTGTCTGGGGGTTAAGGAGGGTGGGAGAAAGTGAGATGGTGGAAAAGGCCAGCTCCGTCACCTTTTACTAATCATCAGCTGGGAAGTAAGCCAAGTCTCTACAGTTCTTACTGTCACAGAGTGAAGGAAGCTTTTCTGGTCCTCTGTAAGATCTAAGCAATTTGGGACCATCCTTGCAAAATGATAAGAAACCAAAATTGTATCTACCACCTGGCAATCTGTGCCATGCCCTGAAGCCCGTGAAAGTGGATATCAGTTGCAGATCCTATATGATTCCAAGGAAGGTGTTGGTCTGTGACTTAGTAGTGAGAGACAGATACTATATAAGCTGCTCTTTGAAAATATAACTTATGGCACTCTAAAAAAATATTATTATATTTTGCAACTCATTTGCAAATGCCAAGGAGTCAAATCCAAGTTCAAAGGAAAAGTTTAACTTAGTCATTTAAAAAGTCAAGTGAATAATGGCAATCATCATAATGATTACACAAGTCTTTAAAGTGTTCAAACACAAGAGCTTTAAAAATCTGCATGCACTTGCATATTTTCTTGTTTTTCTACTATTTTCATTCTAAAACCAGAACGTAGGTGGAAAATGTTGTTAGTATCTGGGTGAGGCCCCCTGCCAGCCTAGAAAACCATTAATCTTTGAGATTCTCATCTGCACATTTTTGAAGAACAATGACTCACCAACAGTTACACAGTAATCAGGGCAAAGGTAACTAGATTTTGAATGCTGAAACTTTCCTTTCTTAAGAAAACTTTCACTTCAGGAAGACTGCTATAGGTGAATATGCATGTGTTTATGAGTGAGAAGCAGGGAAAGGAAAGTGAACTGTAATTGAGATATTTACGTTCGGGATTTCCTTTTCCTTCTCAGTTTCTGGGCTACCTTTAACCCAAGGCGAAGGCACTCCTGGGAGCTGCTGTGGACCCCTCTCATTGCTTGTTCTTCACCACTTGATTGAAAGTATACTGGGTCACCTACTCTCCAGAATGTTCTGGGAAAAAAAAAAAAAAAAAAAAACAAGAAGAAAGGCACTCGTTCTTGGGAATGAAGGAAGTGACTTGACACCTCTTCTTTTGCGGGAAGCTAATTCTGACTTGATATTTTGTCTTTTATTCCATTTGTCAAGTAAATTTGATTTTAATTTATCTCAGCTGTTACTGAAATTACTGCTTGAAAGAGCAAACAAGAATGTACCTAGAAAAGAGATCTTGAAAAACTACTAATGTCTTTTTTAAGACTTTGGGAAAAAATACGAAATACATTGGTGAATAGGAAATCAAAATTGCTGGCAATAAAATCAACAAATAGCTTTATATTCTCTTTAACCAAGAGTTATGCTTCCTTCTGCATGTCACCCACTCTCTCCCAGAAATTTACAGATGGATTGGCTCATCAGTAATGGGATAGGCATCCAGACACGGTGCATCATGCCGCATGCTAGGTATACGTGTGAGGAGAACTCCAGCTCCCCTCATCACGTGGGTCCTGGGCCTCTGTATTCTTTGGCACAGGTGATTGTGGGCATCATTCCACTGCGCAGGGCTCACATGCTGCCTCCTCCCCTGCCAGGAGGTGCACTGCCTGGCTTGCTCCCCGGGGTCAGCAGCTGCAGGAAGAAGAAATGGAAACTCTATTCATTGTCACCGAGTCTCTCTCTCTGCCAAGGAACAACTGATCCCTGAAACTGCTAGCAAAAGGAAGAGGCTTTCCAAGGACAGCAGAAGAGAGAGACAAACTGACCCGAATGATCAGCCTCCCTGGGGACAGGGCGTTGTCTGGAAGCAAAAACAGGAGTGCTTGTGCGGAGGGCAGCTGGGCTTCTGGGAGGAGCAATGTCCTGGACTCACTGAGTCAGAGATGCAGGATTCTTTCTGCAACAGGAGGTGATTTTATTCTTTCTAAAGATGTTACCTAAAATGTTACTGAAGTCGACGGAGATCAGCATCGGAATAAATCCTCGAGGAAACGATACCTGTAGAAAAGCCATAGGACGTCATCCATCATGGGCCTTCAGGGAGCACTGCTTCAACACGGGACTCCTACCAGGGCGCTGAGGCAAATACACCCTGGCTGTGCTGGAGGGCAGGTGAGCGCTCCGACTTCACCCTCAGGAAAGAAGCAAATAAATGGTTAAACAGTGGCCAAGTTTGCTACCAACAGATTCTCGCTGACGAGGATAGAAGGTGGTGGACTCAAAACAAAAAGAAAGCCACAGAGGAGTGCGTGAGATCCACCAAAGAGGAATGTGAGAAAAGGTGATGGCAAAACATGGCAGTATGGCAAAACCCTGTCAACTGCAAATAGCAGCAATATGTGGGGAGTAATGCTGGAGTGTGATTTAATTACATGACAATAAAAACAGAAAGGAAACCGAGAAGGAAATTGAAGATTTCTAAGATTCTTGTCTTATTAAGGAGAATCAAGAATTAATTTTAGAGTATGTTAAGAAACACATAAGTTTGAACATTTCATGTTACTCAGTAGTATTTTTATTTACAAAAATCCAAAAATATATAAGGTTAACACTGATTAATTCTGAATCCTGAGTGACTTTGACTTTTTCTGTATCTTAAAACTGTTGGGGCCTGGCACTGTGGCATAGTGGGTAAAACTGCCGCCTAAAGTGCCAGCATACCATATGGGCGCTGGTTTGAGTCCTGGATGTTCCACTTCTGATTCAGCTCTCTGCTATCACCTGGAAATCCAGTAGAAGATGGCCCAAGGACCATAGAAGGGGCCCAAGGACCCCTGAACCTGCCTGGGAGACCCGGAGGAAGCTCCTGGCTTCGGTTCGGTGCAGCTCTGGCTGTTGTGGCCAACTGGGGAGTGGACCAGTGTAGGGAAGACCTCTCTCTCTTCCTCTCCTTCTCTCTCTGTGTAACTCTGCCTTTCAAATAAATAAATAAAACTTCTTTTTAAATAAAAATGTTCTCAGGGGAAAAACAGGTAACTGCATTAGTAACAACTCAGGATTTGCTGAAAATAATAACAAGGAAATAGTAAAATAATATATACAGAAAGAGTAGAACCTAAGAGAAGCAAAAGTAATGCAAAAGAGACATGTCCTAGTTCTTCCATCTCTGTGACTACGGTCCCCCACAGAATTGTCAAGATTTATCATACAGCGTGATAACTCTCGTTAATAAAAATGTGTCATATTCTTAAAAATTGTTAGGAGAGCAAATGCTAATCTTTCTTATGATAAAAAATACTGCATATATTGATTGGCTCAATTTAACCATTCCACAATGTACACATATTCAAAAAACATGTACATGATGAACATGCTTATTTGTTAATTGAAATATAAACATTTTTACAAAAAGAATTTCAATAAGCAGAATTCCTGGTGTTTTCTTTTTCTTTTTCTAAAGATTTTATTTATTTATTTGAGAGGTAGAGTTACAGACAGTGAGAGGAAGAGACAGAGAGGAAGGTCTTCGATCTGCTGGTTGACTCCCCAAATGGACACAACAGCTAGAGCTAGGGCCAATCCAAATCTAGGAGCCAGGAGCCAGGAGCCGGGAGCTTCTTCTAGGTCTCCCATGCACGTGCAGGGGCCAAGAACTTGGACCATCTTCTACTGCTTTCCCAGGCCATAGCTGAGAGCTGGATCGGAAGAGGAGCAGCCAGTTCTAGAACCGGCACCCATATGGGATGCTGATGTTGCAGGTCGAGGCTTAACCTGCTGCACCACAGCGCCAGCCCCATGGTGTTTTCTCCTGAAATGGAAAGCAAGTCCAGATTGCTCACTTTTGTCCGAGCTCATTTAGGATGAGAATTCCAGTCTTCTTTCTTTTGTAATGATGTCCCAAGTTAAAAATTCTCTCCAAGGGCCTGCACTGTGGTATAGCGGGTTAAAGCTCCAGCCTGCAGTGCCGGCATCCCACATGGTCGTCAGTCCGAGTCCCGACTGCTCCTTTTCTGATCCAGCTCTCTGCTATGGCCTGGGAAAGCAGTGGAAGATGGCCCAAGTTTTTGGGCCCCTGAACCCACCTGGGAGACCTGGAAGAAGCTCCTGGCTTTGGATCAGCTCAGCTCTGGCCATTGAGATCAATTAGGGAGTGAACCAGCAGAATGGAAGACCTCTCTTTCTCTCTCTTCCTCTCCTTCTCTCTCTGTGTAGCTCTGACTTTCAAATAAATAAAATAATTCTTTTAAAATAAAGTTTCTCCAAGTATTCTTTTAGAACCTAGTTGGACACTTGGCTGCAGGACTGCTACTTAACTGTTCAATTAGGATTCTGGAACCCAGGATAGGCAGCCCGTGAATGAATTGGCTCAACCGTTCTCTGAAATCTGACAGATGGCTTCTGATTATCTTCTGGAAGGCAGCAGGTGGCAGGAACATGAAGGATGCAGTCGGCCTTCTTGGGTCTATTCCATGTGCTGTGCTGAGACACTTGGCCTTTGAAAAACGCTTCTGTGGTTAAGAATGACCTTCAGGACCAAATGTATTTTGTAGAATTAATTGCTGAAGATACAGTTTATATAAAAACACAGCAAATTGCATTTCTAGAGAGTATAGGTAATGACTGTGATCTCTCTTGGGTCTCATAAAGACTAGGAGAAAGATAACTTGTGGGCTTTTCTCTGCTCTTAGAATGTGGAGAATACCTTTTGTAGAATCTAGCAACCCCCAAACCTGAGCACGACCGTCATCTGTTGAACATTTCATTTTAGGTGTGTAACGTCCCTCCTGAGATTTTCTTCTCCACCCGGTGGGCATCCATGTGGCCTAGGTAGCTATCTATTAAGGCATGTAGTTTTTGTCCCCTAGAGCCTATGCATCCTGGGTCTTAGGCTCTTGGTCTGTCTTATTTCCTCAAACAGAATGTAGCTCACAGAATAGCCTAGAGCAGGGCTGGGCACATAGATTTCTATGAAGACTCCCAAGTTTCCTGCACTGAGTCTCATTGTGGCCACTGAGGAGGCAGAAGATGAAAGCTAAACCTCAGAAAAAAATTGATAAAATACTAGCAGATTGGGTTTAACCTCAGTAGGGAAGAAATTTTATTTTTCCTCTTGATTCTTAGCCCTTTTCTACATTGAGGGCTGCATAGACAGGGAGGATTTGCTTTTTTTTTCCTGTCTAATATTTTTATTACAATGATGATGATTGGGAAGGTTTTCATATTTTCAGTTTTGAGAAAAGTATAGAATTTTTTTTTAGTTCTTAGGCCTTCTTTATACTTCCTATGAGACTTTCAAAATTCAAATTTGATGTAACTTTGATATATTTAACTAGACACCCACACCTGGTATTTAACTCCTCTGTCTCTTCCAGCTCCACCCAGACCCCTGACCTTGAAAAGATATGTTCAGTCCAAAGTCATTGTTGTCTCCACAGAAAAGCTTCTAGGTATTTCCTTACCAGTGCTTTACTATTTTCAGTCTAATATATATTTGTTATTGTCTTTGTTTGAGAGACTTCTTTATTTATTTGAAAGGCAGAGTGACATAGAGAGAAGGAGAGAGAGAGAGAGAGAGAGAGGTCTTCTATCCGCTGGTTCACTCCTCAATTGGCTGCAATGGCCAAAGCTGCACCGATCTGAAACCAAGAGCCAGGAGCTTCTTCTCGGTCTCCCATGTGGGTCCAGGGGTCCAAGGACTTGGACCATCTTCTACTGCTTTCCCTGTGCATAGCAGAGAGCTAGATCAGAAGTGGAGCAGCCTGGACTTGAACCCATGTGGTATGTCGGCACTGCAGGCAGCAGCTTTACCCTCCATGCCACAGCGCCAGCCCATGTATTTGTCATTTTCATAAAAAACTGTATTTATATCTGTTAATTTGTCATTTGCAAGGAACTCCTTTGAGCAATAGATAATACTGCATATACTGCATAGGTGAACAGGGAAGACATAACTTTCTGTTAGTTTTAACAAGTAGAGAAACTGAGGATCACAGAGATAAGATATGCACTCAGAACAAGCAGCTAGTAAATTACTGGAGTAGATCTTTAGGCTCCTAAAATGACATACATTGCACTGAACTAATTTATGAAAGAATTTATAAAAGCTTTAAGGACAATTACATGGCAATGAAGGCTCAAAGTGACCAACACTTTGATTGTTCATATACAACTAGGCACCTCTTTTGTCTACAAAAAGGACATTGGCTTCTAAATCTCAACTCATGTTATCCATCCAGTGGAGAAGACCCTACTTGACCCACTATGCTCCCTCCAGCTGCCCAGCATGTCCTAAAGGGGAACCCAATTTGGCAATCTTGTTCTACTAGATGGAGCTTTGAGGGGGGAAACCATACAGGTATAGATCTGAACAAAGAGGAGGGTTGAGAAGACAAGAACTGTTATCCTGGGAATTTTGGCTGGAAATCATCATGTTATAGGCAAGATCCTGCAGAGATGGTCCATAGTGTCCTGACTTGGCCAGCCCTTGAGTGAAATGAACGTTGGATGTGAGTACTTGTGTGTGTACACCACGGGTGTGTGTGGTTCTCACTCATTCATTATTTCATCAATTCATCTGGAGAGTAGGCATTGCCAACTGACTATAGAGAGAAGGGAATTGAGACCCAGCTATCTTGCTGAAGGGCAGGCAACATTTAGATGACACCTTTGACATTAGGAAATATATCTGTTTAAACCTAAAACTCATATCCAGACCACTCCTTTGGGGCTGTATAGGAGGCAACTGAGAAGCATGGTTAGGACTATGGTGAGGGAGGACCTAGGCACCTTGCTATGGAGACCAGAATGACTTTAGGCTTAACATATTTTGTCAAGCTCAGGGGGTCTGAATGTAGCTGGAAGACACAGAAGATTTAAATATGAGGTATAGGTGTCCAGGGAAAATGGTGAAAATAGCTATTGTATAGCCATATCAAATATAATTGTGTGCTGGTATCTATTTCATTGTTCACAACATACTCTTAAATGATTGTTAAAAACATTATCCTAATTAAGCCAAATGGTCACTTTTTAGGAATGAGATTTCATACACTTTCTTGTTCCCATAAATTATAAGGAAGTTTTAAAAATACTCATTACTCATTATAAGTTTCTAAAGGAATTACACCTTTTGTTTAGAAATCAACTTGAATGAATAAATATCTAAATACGCTTACTTCAGATTAATTTTGAGTGTTAGAGCTAGAACCCAGGGGGACGTCACTGGGCCCACATTCTGCCTCTGAAAGGACCTCTGCTTAAACAGATCCAGACCTGCCTAATGGCAGCAGCTCTCAACGGGGGGTGATTTCGTGTCTATCCTCCAGCCTCCAGGAGTATTTGGCAACCTCCGGAGATGCTTTGGGTTGTCACAATTGAAGTGTGCTTGTGTCATCTAGTGGATAGGGCCAGGGGTGTTGACAGACTTCTGACAATGAAAAGACAGCCCTCCATAACAAAGAAAGGTCTCCTTCAAAATATCAATATGCCAATACCCTTCCTCACTGAAAGGACAAAACAGGAGGCCATTCTTAGAACAAATAAGTAGGATACAGGCACTCAGCACACCCCTAATTCTCATCTCTATTACTTTCCAGGTATAATACACCAAAGCTAGCAGAGAAGGTGACCAGGCTAATACCGGACCTAAAATGCAATATGCATTTTATTATGCTCACCTCAGCCTGACCCTTGACCAATTTCCATGTGTTTCTGCAACACGATAAAATCCAGCTCCGTCAAATCACTTCTCTTCAATATGCCTGTAGCTAAGCACTACCACTTATGGTGCATTCAGGTGTCTAGGCAATATGTTCATGCATAATGCACATCTTAAAAAATAATGACATTCTGGTCAGCAAGTTCCCTATCAGCCTACTGCAGGAAATGAATAACTGCTCTGAGCAGCTGTTCTAACCACTGACTCCAACAAACAATACTGAAATATTAAACTGCAGATTACTATCTTTGAGGAAAATAATCTCTTTAAAATTATCCATTCCCTGATTTCAATGAGAAAATTGATAGTGTGGAGGTTGATGGCCAAAGAACTAATCATGTCTTGTAGTTTCCATTTCTGGTTAGAAAGATGTTTCAGGATTTACAAATCTGTACTCCAATTCAGAGATTTGGAAAAACTGAGACAGCAGAACAAAAGGTTAATCTGAGGAATTGACGGACAGACCTGTGATCTTTTCCCAGCTATGCCCTCAGAGAGCCTCACTGCTGCCTTTGCTGCTTTAGGATGAGCACTATACAAGAGCCAGGAAAGCTGAGCTCAAGTAGGGACTACACCTCCCATCACCTCTACCCGGTGACTTACAAACCATTTAAAGCATTCTGTGTGCCATTCACCAGTAACCTCCGTTAACCTGGCCAAATGTTCTGCTTGTACCAGTGAGCAAGATCACTGACCAGCAAGAAAAATATTCTCATTCCCAGAGTTTACCACAGTCTGAGGGTACTTGGAGACGGTCAGAGGCAGCAAGGGAAGGGGTCAGATCCCAGCAATGCTCGAAGCCAGCACCTTTGCCCAATTTGCTGCTGACTTACTCATCGTGTCTGCTCCGGGACAGTTCCCTCATGATTCAACAAGTAGGCCTCTGTAGATGGCCCTGAGCTGCCCCAGCCTTCACATCCAGGCAGTCCATGGGGCAGCAAGGGCCTTGGGGTTACTGTCTTGAGCCCTTTTCTCCTGTCCATCTGACGAGGGCCTGGGGAGGGGGGTACTGCCTCCTGAGGCTCTCTTCAAGGTGGGGTTCACCAAACTATAATTGGTAAAACTTAAGCTGATCCCGAACAGGGCTTTACAAATCCAAACTCAAATCATGGGGAGTGGGAACAATGGGAGGAGACAATGATGTGAGAATAGACAATGTTTGCTTAGGGAACGGGAAGCAGTTCAGTCTTGTGCAGTATGTTGTGTGTGGAGGAAAGGAAAGAGGGAGGGGTTGAAGTCAGGTTGCAGAAACTGTTAGATGTTGAGCAAAGGAGTCTGGACTTCACATTGCCTTGTCCAGACTTAGAATTTATGGGTTCACACATCTGATTCCTCAGCTAGGTGGTAGGATCCTCAGCGTCAGAGACTCTTTCCTCTCATTCTGTCCTCAAGCTCAGAAGTGGCTGAGGTTGACACAGCGTAGAGGGCCTACCTGTTACTTTGAGCTATGGCTGCTGTAGCAGAGAATACCCTTTAGGCTTGCCACAGGTCATTGTGAACTGGGCTCCATGTAATGAACATGGAGCAAGAACTGGCATCAAACGAGATACTTGGCCAAGAAGCAGGTGAAATGCACATGTGATATATCCTGCCTTCATTTGCTTCTGAATCTTTGAATCTCTATTCTTCATATTCATCCAAAAGCAGCTCCATGTGTGAAGTCAGGGAAAGGTAGAGGCATTGGAGGACTGGTCCACAACCTGATTAGACAGAAGTCTGTTCTAGGGCAGAATCAGTGCCCAGCATTATCTGGAGCTGGTCAGCTTTGAGTACCCAGAGACCTTCCCAGGACAGAATCACTGGGAGTTTTGTTGGGTGACAGGGGGAGCGGGAATGGACAAGGGAAGGGGGTCTGAGGGTAGCAGGAGTGAGGAGATGTGAAGCTCCTTGGACATGTTTCCTTCTCTGTGTAAGCAAAAGCAGGTTCTTCTACTTGGAGTCTTCAGTTACATACCCTTAAATAGGGATTGTAAACCACTTGGTAAAAACATCGTAAGAATTAAATAAGACTGAATATGCAAATAATATAGCATGAGGCCTGCCACCCTGTACACTGCCTTGTATGAGGATGATATGCAGAGGGTACCTGAGGCCATTCACCCAATCCATTCAGTTCAGCACTTAACAACTAAGGAGAATATCCAGTCCAATCTGACTGGGTCCTCCGGATTCCCACAGGTTGACCTACTGGGTAGTTGACTGCATGGCAGTATCCTCCATTGGTGCAGCATGAGGATTCCCTGTGTGCCCTTGACTCCTGGGCTTCTATCATGGTGCCTACAGGCAGGAAATTACAAAATTATACTCCAAGTCAAGATTCTTTTTTATTAAATTCCTTCTATTTACAAGGTAAGACTTTTCTCAGGATTTGCTATTGACCACCACACCCTGATTTAAAAATCCAAGGCAGAAGTGGCCTATCACTGTGATGACCCATCCCCCAGGGCCTTGAAAGGCTTCCACATCCCTGTCAGCTCCCAACATCTGGCACCTGGCCTGGCCTTTCCAGGATTCAGTTTCCTCATCTGTGGTAGTCCTTTTCTGGTCTTGCAAAATGTGTTTCTGTGCCTTTTACAAGAACACGTTGGGCTAAAGGTCTCAGAGACACAAGCTGTCAGACCTAGGGAGGGAAAACAGGAAAGTAAGCCAGAGGAGCATTTGCCTTTAGTCCTTAACTTTCCCTTGGCTTCAGTGATTCTGACGAAAACTGTATTTGGCCTGGAAAAAAAAAAGTTGTACCTACAGGCACAACTTTGAACACTTTCAGGGGCTCTGTGGTGGCTGTTATGCAGCTCCTCTGGAAAACCCAGGCCAAGAATGTGGGGTCTAGGCTCAGAATCTAAGGCCTGGAGAGGGGAAGGCTTATTTAAGGTCGATCAGTAAGCCTTAGAATAAAAGTTCAGTTCTCATTGAATATGTTGTGGTGGCTGTCTCTCTCATGTATACACAGGAAAATACTACTGTCTCAAAGCACTTGATGTATCTACTCATTTTTAACAACATCATAATCTTGAGTTGGTGTATTTATGATTGTCTGAAAATATGGAGACTATTAGGATTATGCAACTGCCCTAAAATTCCACAGTTCTGCAGAAGCACTATTCAGACTTTAAATCCAGCAGTCCTGATTCAAGCTCATATACTCTATGCCACACTACAATTCTACAAGCAGCTTAGTACAACTTAGGTAGAATAAAATAAGTACAGTACTTGGCAAGGAACCTCAGGAAAAATGTAGAAGACTGATTATCCTAACAGGGAGAGCCTAGACATGCCTCATGAGCCATCCATGGAATGGTAGCAAAGTCAGGCAAGGATTTATTTTTTGCCTATGAGTTTACTATGGGTAATATTATTGCTGGGACAACAAGAGCATAAATAGACATGATTTAATCATGGACATGTGGAGGTTTTTGTAGATGAGCAACTTCCTCAGTGGTGAAGAGAACAGAATATACACATGGAGTCATTCCTTTTCTATCACCTTAGAGAGTGTTACCATAAACTACATAGTGGATGCTTTTCTACAGATATAGGGCACTTCACAAAGTTTGTAGAAAAATGGAATTAAAAATGTTTATTTTGGTGTCAAATATTTTGAAATCCATGCATTTTTTTGTAACATGAACTTTCCAGGAACTTAAAAAACCCTCATAGGCAAGGCACACTAGTTTCTGATAGCTATCCAAACATGCAGAAAATTCTCATTGACATAAGTGTGAAACCATTGGCCACTGATTTCTTTGGAGGAAGCAGGTTAGTATACTGGTTTAAAGGGTGACCTCTTGGGACTGACATTTAGCATAGCAGTTAAGATGCCTCTTGTAATGCCCACATTACAAATCAGAATGCTGGATTCTAGTATTGGTTCTTCTTCAGTTCCAGCTTCTAGCTAATGCACATAGTGGTAGGCAGCAGGTGACGGTTCAAGTAATTAGATTGAGTTCCCAGTGCCCAGTTTTGTCCTGGCCCAATATGTCTGTTGCAGGCATTAGGTATTGAACCAGCAGATGAGAGATCTTTGTCTGTCTGCCTTTCTGTATGTGTATGCATGTTTACATATATATATTTAAAACATGACCCCTTGAGACATACTGACTGTCTCACTTCAAATCCTGGCTCTGTTGTATACCAGCTATATGACTTTTTGTAAACTGCCCTACCTTTCTGCACCTTGATTTTCTCATCTTTAAAAGGGAAATAACAATAATTATTTCCTCCTTCTAATGTATTTGTTATAGTTAAATTATTTGATCCGTGGAACATAAATAGAACAGTGCCTGAAGTAGAGCATCAAAAAAAGTTGGTATTACTACTGACCCACATGTAAAGACACCTTGTAATAAGACACCATAGAATTCCAGAGGGATACAAATGAAAGGAAATTTGCAAGTAATTTGGTCCAATCTCCTACCCAATCTTTAGGCTTGACTGATAGAAGGATAAGGAAGTAACTCTAAGCTTTGAAAAATGACTTTAGGGTCCGGCCTCGTGGCATAGTAGGCTAAGTTTCCATAAAAGCACCAGTTTATATCCCAACTGCCCCTCTTCCAACCCAGCTTTCTGCTGATGGCCTGGGAAAGCAGTGGAAGATGGCCTGAGTGCTTGGGCCCCTGCACCCACCTTGGAGACCTGGAAGAAGCTCCTGGCTCTTGGCTTTGGATTGGCCAGCTCTGGTAGTTGTGGCCATTTGGGAAGTTTAGAAGAGGATAGAAGACCTTTCTCTCTATCTCTCTCCACATACACTCTCTCAAGTAAATAAATAAAATCTTTTAAAAAATGACTTTAAAGGAGAGAACTTCCACTTTGACTATGACCTTGTCTAAAGAAGATCAGAGTTGGTGAACTCAAAAGGCTTCCATAGCCTTGGCAACTCATGACAAGAGCCTAGGGTGATTACTGATGCCATAAACAAGAGTGTCAATTTATTAAGTCAACAACAGGAGTCACTGTGCACTTACTCCTTATGTAGGATCTCTGTCCTTAATGTGCTGTACATTGTGATTTAATGCTATAACTAGTACTGAAACAGTATTTTTCACTTTGTGTTTCTATGTGGGTGCAAACTGTTGAAATCTTTACTTAATAAATGCTAAACTGATCTTCTGTATATAAAGAGAATTGAAAATGAATCTTGATGTGAATGGAAGGGGAGAGGGAGCGGGAAAGGGGAGGGTTGCGGGTGGGAGGGAAGTTATGGGGGGGAGCCATTGTAATCCATAAGCTGTACTTTGGAAATTTATATTCATTAAATAAAAGTTAAAAAAAATAAAATAAAAGTTACTCCTTTATATGAAAAAAAAAAAAAAAGACTAAAGTTCATTGTGGATCTTTAAATACCAGTATATGTAAAAAGGCATGACAGTTGGTTCATTGAAATTTTCAGTCTTCAAGGTTGTGGTCACCTTCCAGAAACTTCCATGTTCTGAGAAAGTCCATATGAGCCTAGGGAGTGGGGGTGGGGAGACCACATGGAAAGGCCCTGGAAGCGGGCTCCGAGGCTCACTAGGCTAATCCTCCACCTTGCGGCGCCGGCACACTGGGTTCTAGTCCTGGTCGGGGCGCCGGATTCTGTCCTGGTTGCCCCTCTTCCAGGCCAGCTCTCTGCTGTGGCCAGGGAGTGCAGCGGAGGATGGCCCAAGTGCTTGGGTCCTGCACCCACATGAGAGACCAGGAGAAGCACCTGGCTTCTGGCTTCGGATTAGCGCGGTGCTCAGGCTGCAGCGTGCTGGCCGCAGGAGCCATTGGAGGGTGAACCAACGGAAAAGGAAGACCTTTCTCCCTGTCTCTCTCTCTCACTGTCCACTCTGCCTGTAAAAATAATAATAATAAAAAAATTTAAGAAAGAAAGGCCCTGGAGCTCTAGGAAGAGAAAAATGAAGAAACGGAGAGAGAGAGAGAGAGTAGGAGAGGGAGAGAGAGGGAGGGAGAGAGAGAGAGACAGATCCCAGCAAGCCCCAACTCTTTCAGGCCTGCTACTCCAATTTTTGAATACTCTATGTATAAGACCCTGATCTAAATCATCTAGTCCTTCTCTCACCAAATTCTGGCTCTCAGAAAAATGACTGTTGCTATTTCATGTCACTAGGCTTTGCGATGATTTGTCAAACATCAATAGCTAACCAGACATATTTCTCTTTCTCACTTGAAATCTCTGTATCTGTTTTTACATTCAGAAATGAGCTTAGGAGAAGGTTCAGAGTCTGGTTGAAATCACCACCTCTTTCTGGATACTTTGCAGACTAGAAAGACAAGAAAAGTTTGCTTTGTCTTATAAGAAAGCAGAGAAAAAGGAAGAACACAGACACAATCCTGCTTGCTTTAAAAGTAACACTGTGGACTCATGGTCTACCATTGGGGAAAACTTATGCCGAGTGACCTGTAAAACACAAAGCTTGTGTGCCACACCTGGGCAGCAGTGGGGCCTCCCATATCCAGCCGGGCAACGAATAGTCCTGGATCCTCCTGGTGCCCACGCCTTCATAGGCTTAGTCCGGGGGTCCCAGTGAAGTTCTGATGGTGACTGTGTGCTGCCTGCCTCCTCACACCCCTTCCTGATTTGATGAGCTCCGAGGAGGCAGCACATAAAGCAGCACAGGAAATGCAAGACATCTGTATGGAGCCTGGGAACACTTTCCCCAGTCCCCTTGCTGGTGTGGTCCTGGCATGGAGCTGGGCCTCTAGAGAGATGAATTAAAGAAACAAGTCCAGTGGAGAACATGGGATTCCACTTCCATTCATCTTCCTTATTTTGCAAACACCGCATTCTGCAAATCCCATGCCAGTAAAGCTCTTGGATCAGCCCTCAAATTCTTCTGGATCCTTAAGGGAGGAGATGTCAGGGCTGGCCAAGAATCTAAGTGGAAACTGATGACAGAAGCTGACATTAATCAGCTACACAGTATGTTCTTCCCAGCAGGTTTCTTCCAATAAATCAAAGGCCAGCAAATCTGAGGGGTGTTTAGCCATGAGAGAGCAACTGTTTGCTGTTCTCTTTCCTTGCTAAAGATGATGAATTCAATGTTTAATTGAATCCAACACTGGTGGCCGTGGGAGTGTTTGTTGTAGGTGTTGGGTGCACATACCACAGAGAGTCCCATTTCCTCATAGAACAGGGGCTCTACCCAGGGACACCACTGTTGCACATGGGTCACCATTTACATTGACATTTCCTGACCAAGGGGAGCCAATACCCTACACAGTGATCTGAAACAGACTCTCACTCAAAAGAGTAAGAATCTTCAGGCTGTTCTGGTGACCAAATAATCTTTTCTTTCCTGTAAGAACCAAGTAGGAAACCTAAAGATCTTAATGTAATAATGTCTGTTTAAAATCCAGCAGGAGGCCAAGCTCAATTTGTGTGGGGTAGGAGTGCTGGATTCAGAGAATAGGGTAGGTTTGAGTCTGAGGCCTTATTCCACCCATCCTGGCAGCACCCTCCCAAGCACCTCATCATTCCTCTCTGTGACTCTTTCCTGTAACCTCTAGAATGAGGATTGAAATCTACATCATTGGCTTATGCTGAAGATTAATGAAGAGAATGCAAGCGAAGGCAGTTCTTGTGTTGCACAAGCACTGTGAACATGAAGAGTGGGATTATTGAGATAGGCATCAATAATAATAAAATACTTACTAAGTAGCATGAGCAATACAAAGGGGCTTATTCTATAGGAAGTTCAGAGGGAGGGGCATGGGAAAAGCAAAGTCCAGGGACTCCACAATATCCAACACAAAATTCATTTAGGACAAATATCTTGTTGGGAATTAGGTAATTATCTCTAAGGCAAGACTTGCAATAGATCTACAGAGTGACCATAAATGGGAAAATTAAGGTGATAATTTGTCTGCTTGTAAGCAATAACTACTCTAAGGTGAATTATCTGGATAATTAAGGCATTAGCATTTCTGGGAATGATCATTTAACTATAAGGTTACTTTACATAGTTTGGGAAGGTAGATGTGGCTATTTTGATATCATTTCAACTTTTTCAGCTTCCACCCCATGAAGGTCTTAGCCTTGGTAACAAAAGAAATATGAAGTCAAATATTTTCTATTTCTTAGTCACTGCCTAAACATAATACAGTCAAAATAACTTATATGCCTACTTCCCTAAAAAAAGACTTATTTTGTGCCCGAGCTGTGGCATAGTAGGCTAAGCCTCCACCTGTGGTATCAGCATCTCATATGGGCGCCAGTTCCTGGCTGCTCCTCTCTAATTCAGCTCTCTGCTCAGTGCCTGAGAAAGCCATGGAAGATGGCCCAAGTGTTTGGGTCCCCACACCCAAGTTGGAGACCCGGAAGAAGCTCCTGGCTCCTGGCTTCAGACTGGCCCAGCTTCCGCCCTTGTGGCCATTTGGAGGGGTGAACCAGCAGATGGAAAACCTTTTTCTCTCTCTTCCTCTGTCTATAACTATGCCTTTCAAGTAAATAAATCCAATCTTTAAAAAATATTTATTTATTTATTTGAAAGGCAGAGATACAAAGAGAGAGGGAGAGATACACAAAGAAATCTTCCACCTGCTAGTTCACACCCCAAATGGCCACAATAGCTGAGGCTGGGCCAGAAGCCTGGAATTCCATCTCCCAGATGGCTGACAGGGGCCCAAACCCTCAGGCCATCCTCTGTTGCTTTCCCAGGCACCTTAAGAGAGAGCTAGATCAGAAGTGGAACAGCCAGGACTGGAAATTGTGCTCTTATGGGATGGAGGTGTTGCGACAGCCTAACCTGTTGTGCTAGAATGCCAGCACCTGTGTATGCTTTTAAAAACATTCTCATGTCTGTAGTGAGATTAGAGTCTTACATTGTCCTGAAGTACAGAGAGCAGTTATCAGGAACAGCTCCAGATACAGAAACTGAAGTTCAGAAGGAAAAGTTGCTTGCTGAAGTCCTGAAGTGGTGGCACAAAGATGCTGTGACCGGTCAAATCTGTTTGTGCCCTGTGATTTTAATGGTTACTTGTTTGGTGCTTACACTGAATAGAAAATTGTTTAAGACAATTCTGTGACTTTCACCAATATTATTAAGAATCTTAAGTATCTCATCCTAGAATTCTCAAAAATGTATCAAAGTACCCGGTATGTAGATCAGTACCACTTCACCTGGAAATGTAGTTATTAAAAAAAAAAAAGAAAGAAAAAAAAAACGACTAGATGCACAGATGTTTCTTCCATTCAAGTTTCCCCTCTACAAGCATCATTGTAATATAATGTTTGCACACAAAATTCTTGGAATTGAACAGAGTTGAGTCATTTACGAATTGTGTGACTTTAGAAAAAGTTCTCTCTGGGCATTGCTTGGTCTATTCCCATTTACAGGGAGGTAATAGTCACCTAACAGAGTTGTGAGAATGAAACAGGCCAGCGTATGCATGTCTCTGTCTACTCATTTGGGTCTCAGCAAAAAAAAAAAAAAAAAAAAAAAAAAAAAATTCACTATTCCAAGGCTTCATTAGCTAAATATATTTCTCCTTGCACCATCATCCTATTTTCATTTTTGGATTTTTCACTATCTGAATGTTCATTATGTGTTTGTTTGTAAATGAGTTTATTGTTGGATTTTCCTCTCAAAACTAAAGGCTCCAAGTGAATAGGGAATTATTGTTTTCTTCGCTGATTCCCCAGGGCACTACAATATGGTTGGACACCAATTCACGGGCAGAGCACACACTATATTAAATATTAGTAGGACCTATGATATAGAAATCTCATTTTTTCCAGCCGCAGGAGTGGTAACTCTTCTGCCTCACAATGAGTGTTTAGTAGGGCCTTTTTAAAAGAAAGTGCAGAACAACAAAAGTTAAGCATATACCACTTGCTATGCCCTGCGATAAGAGTAGGAAATAGAGAAATGAGTAAGATGCAGCCTTAACTCTCTACCGGCTCATAGTCTGACACTGAAATGTTTTATTATTCTATGGTTTTGAGATTCAAATACAGCAAGGAAGCTAGCTTCATATTACTTTCATTTGTAGAACTCATTGGCAAAAACTTTTAGTATTTTATTTCATTTATCTTCATCATGATCTTCACTATTATTATCATCATCAACTAATACATGAGTTCCTGATCAACTTCCCCATGCAACATTCAGTACCAGTCGCTACGGAGGCACAGAAATGACTAAAACATGGTCACAGTACATAGTTTTTTCACAATACACATTTTTAATGAACTTTAAATTTTCAATTGATTTCTATATTTAGTTGAAAGACAGAGACAGAGGTAGAGACAGACAGAGATATTTCATCTAAAGGTTTACTTTCATATGACTGCAATAGCAGGGCTCGGTCATGCCAAGGCCAGAAGCATGGAACTCAAGCCAGGTCACCCACTTGGGTGGCAGGGACCAAGTATTTGAATCATCACCTGCTACTTCCCAGAATGCACATTAGCGGGAAATTTGAACTGGGATTGGAGCCAGGATTTGGATTCAGGCATTCTGATATGGGATATGGACATCCCAAGCAGTATATTAACCACTGCACCAAACATCCACCTGCTATAAAATTTTGGAAGGTCCTGTGCATGCACGGATTTCAAAATTTTGTACCAAAATACACTTATTTTTTAATTCTGTTTTCCACAAGCTTTTTGAAATACATTTATATTTATTTGTACTGTTAATGGGTAAACATTTTAGATTTTAATATTCAGAAAGGATAAATTATGATAGGGAATAGGTGTCAGCTGATGCCTGGTTACAAATGTGCCTGATAATTCAAGCCATGGCATTGATCTTTAACTAATTACCTAGTACATGCATAGAAAGGCCAATGTTCACCTCTTCATGCAGTTCCAATACTAACATCAGGGAATTCCAGACCACCAGGTGAGGTTAAAGTCAAGATTAAGTATGCAGTCTTACTTTGGAGTTCTGCAACCCAGATCTTCCTCCCATGAGGGCTGGCTAATATTAGCAGAGGGGAATGCATGAAAGCATTCTCCCCCAAATTCATGTGGACTCTTGATCTCATTGTAAAATCAGCATCCTGCCATTTACCAATTAATTCTCCACATCCCTCAGAGAGGTCAGATCCTCAAAATCCACAAAAGTCCAGTTCCAGTGGAATTCTTGCTGTGATGAGGAACAAAGGCTGCTGTCAAGGTTTGTGATATCCCCTATGAGTGGTGCTACCATCATTAACATGGTGAAATTTACATTAAAAACTGGACAAAATCAAACTAGATTGCCTTTTTTTTTTTTTTTTTTTTTTTTTTTTTTTTACAGGCAGAGTGGATAGTGAGAGAGAGAGACAGAGAGAAAGGTCTTCCTTTTTGCCATTGGTTCACCCTTCAATGGCCGCCATGGCTGGCGCAATGCAGCCAGCGCACCGCGCTATCTGAAGCCATGAGCCAGGTGCTTCTCCTGGTCTTCCATGCGGGTGCAGGGCCCAAGCACTTGGGCCATCCTCCACTGCACTCCCAGGCCACAGCAGAGAGCTGGCCTGGAAGAGGGGCAACCGGGACAGAATCCGGCGCCCCGACCGGGACTAGAACCCGGTGTGCCAGTGCCGCTAGGTGGAGGATTAGCCTAGTGAGCCGCGGCGACAGCCTAGATTGCTCTTGTGATAAGTCTCAAGGACATATTCAAGGATAGTGAGCAGCAGAGTGACAGCAATGACTTTGGAAATATCCAATGCTTTGCCAACATCGTAGCTCTGTTTTCTGCTCTCTGCTGCTTCCTCCCCAAATGATCCACAGCCCTAAAACCAGTGCGTATTATGCTTCTCTTTAGTCTTCACATACATTAGCTTAGTAAATGCGCCACAATCTCAATCAATCTTCCACAGGTTTGTATAAGGACTTAAGAGACCATCACATCCAGCCTCTCAGCTTAGAGATGATGATCAGAGGAAGAGTTGTCTCCTACAAACGGCATTGCCCTCTAGAAGACAGTGCTGCTTCTACCAGGAATGTGAGAAACCTCTACTTTCTGAAAAGATAAATGGAGGCAGAGAAGGATGTTCTTGGAGAGGAATCTGGAGGCTGTGTAGATGCCCAAAAAATAGCAAGTCACATATTCACTTATGAGTCATGTAAATTTATGTTGTAGTCAATAAATATGCCAAGCGAATGAATAGGTTCACATGTACTCCTAGGGTAAAGGCAAAGTTTTAAAAAAATAAAAAAGCCCAGATCATTTTCTCTCTTTCTCTAGCATCATCTTCATCATCATTATTTACACAAACCATCAGAAGAGGAGATAAAAACATCTGTAGAGACAAATTGAAGATTGTCATGATTTAAGCAGTAAGGGCTAAGAGGGCTATTCAGAAATGATGTCAAGATTAGGGAAATGGGAAGATAGTAGAGTTGTCAAAGGGAATCAAAGATATTTCTAGAAACAAGCCCTGGTGAGCCAAAGGGAAATTAAATGAATATGCTGATGTTTACTTTCCCAGCTTTTCATGGGAAATTGAAGATGGTTTCGTGAAAGGCAAGTGGGGAAAAGGTGAGTCCATAAACTATTATCCACTCAAGCTTTGATTTAAAACATTTGCTTTCAAGCACACCAAGGATTCAATATCTAGCTGTTAAAATTTTCAGAGTGATTTTTTTCCCACAAATTATTTGATGAAAATACCTTGAGGACTTGGATATATGCCAAACAGAAAAAAAAAGTTGTCCGGCATAAAGGCATACTGTTGGAATTTTAGGGGCTAGAAGCCAGGAACTCCCCTACCAATGATCTCTTCTCCTCCCCCTACATCCAACTCTTTTTAGTCTGAGATGGCAGAGAACTTGGCTTCAGGGACTACAGAAAACAGATGCCCTAGGTTTGGCTTCGGCACATCTTGGATGTATTTCCAGTAATAGCTTACCCTTTTATTGGTAGAAAAGTGAGGGCAGGAAGGTTGCCGGCAGAGTTTCTCTCTGACTTGGAATGTCCTCACGATGTAATGCTGGATGATATTCCCAAGCACATGGGCTCTCTGGTTAACTGGGAAACATGTTCCTTCAGGAAATATTTGGGAATTCTGATGACCTAGATTTAGATAGGGAAAGGAAAAGGGCATAACAGAGGATAACTTTTGTTCATCGATTTGTTCCTTTCCCCCTCCCCACACACACCATTACCTGAACTCTCAAGATCCCTACTGGCAAGGGGTCCCAATGTTCAGCACTTAAAAAGGCTGGCATTTCCTCATTCCCTGTGGAGTATGTCACGAGGCTTCTCTGTGAGCTGCCTAAGGGAAGAAGGACTAATAAAGAGGGCAAAACCATCTGGGAAAACAGTAGATATCCGATTTCTGCAACTTGAAGATTTTGGAGGAGGAAAGCAGTTTGCTCTACTAACCCTGGTTAGCTTCGCATCCTAGAGTGACTTTGGCTCTCAGGGTCATGCATTGTGTGTGTAGTGAGAAGGGAGAGGAGCTGAGTGTCAGCACAGGTCTCTGGACCTGGCTTGGAGAAGAAAAGAGGAGAGGGCAGGGCACTTGCTGCAGAGCTGCAGTGGTAGACCCTTGAATAACATGTGGAGAAGCACCAAAATTGAAAAGGAGAGGACAGATAGCAAGGAGAACAGAAAGAAGAGATGGAAGTGCTATCCACGGTGGGGACTGACAGAAAATAGCTTCCAAGTGCCTCTTGCCCACCTGCCTTGCCTCTGCTATGCCTGTAAATGACCATGATACCTGCAGAACCTTCTTCTGGGGATAGAATGTTTTGAAGAACTTTTGATCTACTTCTTCAGTGTATTCCCCACAAGCAACAGACAATCGAGGCAACTTTTGCAATCCCATTTTATGAATTAGTACACTGAGGCTCAGCAGGGCTCAGGAGTCTCAGGGGTCATCTGACTAATGAGAGGAAAGAAGGGAATTACACTTCCTGCCGGCACTACCGCAGGAAGGGAGGCAACCGTCATTTGTCTAGAAATCCACTGAAGACGTCTCCCAGCTTGGGATTCCCAGGGAGCGGCCAGGGAATGAGACACATGGTGAGAGGTCTGTGGCAAGAAATGTGGAGGAAAGGGCCAAAGAGACAAGTGGTTAAGAGGAAAGAGGTGTGAAGGAAAGAAAACACTATGTCGGCAGCTGCAGCCTCTGCGCCATCATGTTTCACTTAACAGCCTGTATCCTGGACTGAGGGATCGAGGAGAAGATAAACAACACCCACGCTGGCTGACTAAAGCCCTTGGGATGCAGCAGTATGGGGGGGAGCCACACAGAGATGCTCACCCAGGCCCTGAAGAGGTAAGAGGAAGGAGGGTCCCTGTGAGACCACCAGCTGGAGCCAGGGAGAGCAGGATGCAGGTGGGGAAAGTGTGTATCAGGGCAGGATGGTAGGAGGAAGAGCAGCAGCTGGGACAGGTGTCTTTTCCTTGTCAATCCTTTATCCTGATGCCACGGATTGGCCTCCCTTATGCCTCACATTCCTGAATGAGTCAGCATCATCATTGATTCCTGCTGTATATTCACAGGGCTGGAGGGAAGGCAACCTAACTTCAACACAGTCCCCCCACTGAGAGCATGAATTTGGCCTAGTTAGCACCCCACATGCACTGCTCCTGCAGCTGCCTGCACTCACAGACTTCTGTTAGCAAGAATGCCACATGTGATGTGGCACACCTGGCGTTTTCAGAACCAAAACTTCATTAATTCATTCACTCATTGCTTCACATATTCTATAGACATTACTGGTTAGCAGGCACCTTGCTGAGCATGAGAGGTAAGTCAAGTTGGAAGTCCCAACCTTCTTGGAGATCCCAATAAGGTCAACAGACAGTTCCAATTCTGTGTGGCTGGTAAGATGTGATTGAGGAAAGTGCCTGGTGGAGTGCACTGAACCAAGGCAAAGGGGACTGATGGGAGCAAGGAGAGTCTGGGCCATCCAGAACTGGCCTAAAAGTGCCACAGTTCTGTAGGAACCTGACTCCTTCCCAGAGATCCCTCTCTATACCGGACCCAACAAGTAGCCTTTGTCCTTAAGGCCCAAGGTGGCTAATAGAGCCACAGCCATCACCTCTTCACACTATAACATAAGCACAGACAACAAATTCAGTGGGCCTTCAATGCCTTGACAGTCGTAGGAATCAAGACACATCTTCTCTCATGCCAGTCTTCAGTGTCATTCTCCCCTATTCAGTGTTCCCTCCATGTCCTATCCAGAATGTTGGGTTTTACATTGTATAAAAGAAATTTGTTACAACCTGTCAACTCTTCCCTGACCTATGAAACACACACACACCCACCCCAAACACACCCACATTGAACTATATAAAGTGATCAAGGAGACATGGACCATAGAGGGATCTGCCTTCAGCCACCCAATAAAGCCTTCATTCAACTGACAATCCAGCCATATCATGGGCTGACGAAAGGCTGTGATGACACTGAAGTTACTGCTGAGGTTGAGTGACAGTCCCCTGGAAGTTTCCCCATCTAGGAGTTGACACCAGAATCGATGATGGTCATTCGCTTTGGTGATCTGATCCAAGATCACGCTCTACCTACAGCTTTAAGTTCTTCCTCCTTTTCCTGCCATGATGTCTCTCTACTTGGAAAGAGCAAGCTCAGAGTCTGGAAGGTTAGGCTGCAGAAATGCTGAATGTGGATCCAGGCATGCAGTGGATTTGGAGCCAGGCCCTTACAACACCGTGTAATTTGAGATAAGCCACTTCAACGCTGAGTCTGTTTCCTGTAAAGACAGAGATGGTAATAATACCTGCCCTTGAGGTTGTCATGAACATGAAATGCAAATAGGCCTGGCAGAGTCATTCAATAAAAATGCTCAATTCCTTCCTTTTCATTTAAAGGGGTTTTGTCTTCCAACATATTTGCAATCCTCAACTATGGAGGATCTCTTAAAAAAAATAAAAATCAGGGGCAGGGTGGTGGGAAGGGCAGTAAGTCAACCACAAAAACCCCCGGATGCTGGCCTGGATTTGAGGAAGCCTCCCTAACAGCTCAAATTTCCTTCTCTCTTGGCTGACAGAATTGGAGGCTAGAGCCTGAGACTTATCTCCTTCCATCTGCTTCTCTGGGCAGGCTTGTTACAGCAGAGATTTCTATTCCAAAACAGTGGCCCCTTCTATACAAGTGTGCAAAACATTTCTCTAAATTTCCTAGTGTTTTGCTCTTAGGTTTCCAACTACAAAATCAAGAAGTGCTGAAATGACAGTTTCTTCCTCACTTCTTTGCTGTGAAGCAGCCCAGTGAAGAGCAGTGCCAAGGTAGAGGGGTGGGAGTTTGATCTCCAGAGACCTTTCTTACTCTCCCAGTCCTCCAAGATCCTCTTTCTCTTAACCCTCCCTTGAGCACATCCTTAGCTTGAGCCCCAAGAGTTTCTTCTGTGTTCCCCAAACATAGTCTATTGCTAACTTCGCACCGTTGGTCTATCCTCTTTCTCCCCATCTTTCTTTACTGAAAACAAATCAAATGCATTCTGAGTTTCTCCAATTAGTTGCATAATTACACTCCCACCTTTGCACCATCACAGCCCCTTCTTTGACCTGATTAGAGATATGGGTCACCAGCTTCCTCATATGCAGAGCTATTATGCTCAGTGCTTCTCACAGTGGGATTTAGGAGAAGTTGGAGAGAGAACCCAGGTGGGAGAGTAGGTTTAGGCTCATGGGTTATCCTATGCTTCTGCTTTTTTTTCTATTAAGGAGGAGGTTATAGTAATTTAGTTTGGGACCTTAGGACATGAAATTTTTTTTGAGCTACTCTACTCTTTGGCCAGTATTTCAATAATTTATGAATTTATTTTTTTCATGCAAGGGTGACTTCCCTCTATGTGTATGACAGGATCCCACATTCAACCACTTCCCAGAGTCCTGCATCCTATATGTAGCTTCTGCCCCTCACTCTTCACCTAAAGTTAAGCCTCAGCTGTTCTGTACTCTACTGGATGGAGACAGCAACACATTGAGTTACCTAGATAATTGGGATGGACCAAAGACCGCAGCATTGCTGTGTGTGTGTGTGTGTGCTGGGTGTACAGTCCCTTTCTGGTGGCACAGGCAAGGTTTGGGGGACAATTTGCTGACACTATGAAAGAAATTTAAGTCAAACCTCCTTGTGATCCCCTGGTTCTCAGGAACCTTCATTCCTGGGAAGTCTGAGCCCACCCTTTGAAACCAAATTCTAAATGACTGTGTTGTTTCTAAATTCGCAGGTAGAAGTTCTGACCTCAATGTAATGATGCATACAGGTGAGACATTCAGTTAGATGAGGTCTTGGAGGTAGACACCTCATGAAGAGATCATTACTCTTTTTTTTAAAAAAATATTTATTTATTTATTTTTATTTATTTGAAAGACAGAGTTACAGAGAGAGGTAGAGACAGAGAGAGAGAGAGGTCTTCCATTCGCTGGTTCACTCCACAGATGACCACAACGGCCAGAACTGCACCGATCCAAAGCCAGGAGCCAGGAGCTTCTTCTGGGTCTCCCATGTAGGTGCAGGGGCCTAAGGACTTGGGCCATCGTCCACTGATTTCCCAGGCCATAGCAGAGAGCTGGATCAGAAGAGGAGCAGCCGGGACTAGAACTGGCACCCATATGGGATGCCGGTGCTACAAGCCAGGGTTTTAACCCGCTGTGCCACAGCACCAGCCCCAGAAGTCATTACTCTTTTAAGAAGAGACCAGAACCCTCTTTCTCCTCTCTATGAGGACACAGCAAGTGAAAGTGATCTGCAAGCCAACAAGAGGGCTCCTACCAGACACTGAATCTGTAGCACCTTGATCAAGGAAATCCCAGAGTCTCGCAACAGTGAGAAATTAATTCTTATTGTTTAAGCCACCTGACCTATGCACTCTGTGATAGAACTCAGACTAAGACATTGAGGAAACTTGGAGACTGACAGATGCCTTTACAATTGCTGAAGTGAATGCATATTCTAGCCTGGAAACTCACTCACCCTGGTCAGTGTACCCTGACCTTCACGGCAGAGCCTGGAATTTGACATTTTGGGTCCCATGCCTCAAGCAGTAAGCTCATAGGAAGAGTTTCCATACTACATTGAGCTGACAATCTTGTTTTAAAACCATTTTATTTTTCATTTATTTTCTGCAATCACTCTGACTCCAAGAATAAATCAATATGATATGCCCTGAGTGTAGGTTTATAGATAAATCTACAATTTAAACTTCAAAACACCCAATGAAATAAATGCTATGATCCCCATTTTGTAGAAGCAGTGACTGAGGCTTAGAGGAGTGACTTTCTTAGCATCCTATAGCTGCTAAGTAGTGGGTAGAACTGGAATACAAGTGCCAGTTTCTCTATTGTTATTTCTAGTGTGATCTGTTTCAGTTCAGAGTGCTGAAACTTTGATTGATACCTGATCTACATAACAAATCAAACAAAAGAATTTCCCAAATCATTCTCTTTTTTTTCCTTTGTTTAAGACAGAAAAAGAGGCAGTCAGATAGAGAGACCCCGTGCTTTTGTTCACTCCCCAAATGCCTGCAATAGTGGAACAGTGGAGGCTAGGTTAAGCCAAAGTCAGAAACCCAGGATCTCAATCCATGCACTCCATATGGTATTTGAGATATTACCCATTGCCCCTCATGCTGTGCATTGTAATGCAGGAAGCTAGAATCAAGAGCAAAGCCAGGACTCAAACCCAGGCACTCTGACATGGGATGTGGAAATCCCTAGAGGCAACTTAACTGCTATGCCAAATGCTTGCCTCCAAAATCACTCTAAAATGACATCCCAGGACCATAAATACCCAACTTCACAATCATATAAATATATGAATAGTTATATTTCTCTTTAGATCTGATACTGACCACCTTTTCTTTGACTTTCTACTGCATCATATGTATGTCTTTATCATGGCACCTAAACATTTGAGTGTGTTATTACATGGCAAGCATAGTTTGAAGAACATTCCACAACATAGGCCATCTTGGGGGCTAGGATTGTTAATTTGGCATTGATATCCACACCACTCTCAGACCCAAGCAAGGAATGCCTCCTGCAAGTGAGGGGCATCCTCAGACTTGGGAGTCGATTCCTTGGGATTTTCTAGATTCCACTCTAGTGCTGAAAATCATTTGTGGCCAGTAGTCCCATGGGTGGGGCCTGACCCAGTCTCTCTGTCTCTGAGAGGGACGACTGGTAAGCGGATAACTTCTGAAGGCACCGCGCTGATCTGAAGCCAGGAGCCAGGTGCTTCTCCTGGTCTCCCATGTGGGTCCAGGGCCCAAGCACTTGGGCCATCCTCCACTGCACTCCCGGGCCACAGCAGAGAGCTGGCCTGGAAGAGGGGCAACCGGGACAGAATCTGGCGCCCTGACCAGGACGAGAACCTGGTGTGCCGGCGCCGCTAGGCGGAGGATTAGCCTAGTGAGCCGCGGCGCCGGCCAGATAGTTTTTCTTTTACGGGATGGCATGAGGTTAGGTTGCCAGATGGTTCTGACATACTCACTTTTGGTGATTCAAATAGTTTATGTGGAAAATTACTTGCTAAAGGCTTGAACACCTGATGGGACACCTAATCAATATACCTCCAGTTATCAGGCATAGGTATCTCTTCAATAATGATGTGTTAACCAAGTATTGCATGGAGAAATGATATGACATCTCAAATTAATTAAATTAGGAACACTCCAATTCTTTTCCTGGTTTTGGAGCTGGTATGACTAAATAGTCATTTTCCAAAGACAAACTATATAAAACCCAATCTAGTATTTAGGCACCACATGTGGTGAATTGCTCTCCAGTTAGTTAATGATGACAGTGACACCCATTGAACCATGTGGAAAGCCCACACAAGGTTAGTAAAATTCTCTAGGCTTTGGACATCCATATGTTTTGTTTTAGATGTATTAAATGTAGCTATATTCCTCAGTCATGGGAAAGTTGGCATTTTCGATAGCTGGCTAGCCACTGCCCTCATCACACTCACCATTGTACAGTCACCAGGGAAGGCCACAGAAATTCCAAGGAAGCTAAAAAGAAGCAAAAATAAAAATTAAAAAAATTAAATTAGAAAAAGAGGATGGAGAAGAAGGAGAAGAAGAAGCCTGATTTATCTCAATCTTGTTCAGGGATAAAAAATGACATTAAAAAATGATTCCTACACTGATGTTGAAAATGAAATCTTTAAGAAAAATGACTTCTGTGCAGTGGAAATTAGGTCCCCAAGAGAGGAAGAAAATGAAGTTTCTGTGCTGAGGGCTGAAGCCACCAAGATTCTGGTATCTGATTGGCCACTGTGTTGTGTTTTGAGTGAGGACTGACAAGAGCCTGATGTGAAACCATTAAGTGATCCCGGGGAAGATGCCTCCCTTATTTCTTACTACGTGATTTCCAAAGGAATTGGGCCTCTTCTCAAAAATAACATGGTTCATATGAAATACAGATTTATTGGGATGGAGGAAAGTTATTTATGGTCTTGGGTTTATGGCTTTAATAACCTATTCTTTAACAGAGTGTCTGAGGAAGGAAGACTCCATGGCGAAGAGCCAGTGAATTACACCATGAAGGAGGGGGAAACTGCCTGTTCCCCTCCCATAGACAGCTTGTCTGTAAAGATGTCCTGAGCAACTAGTATGTTTGTAGCACCACATTAAGCACCAAGTGTATACAGACAAGACATAGGTCCTAACCTCAAGGCCTTACAATCAGATTGCTGTAATATGAAAACATCATGAATCATTCATATGGGTATTTAATTCACACAATAAAAAGTCAGTTCCCAGTAGACTGAGCTCCTTTAAAAGTTCTGAGTGTAGGCAGGGTATTTGGGGCAGGGCCCTGAAGACTAGAGTTGTTTGTTACAAGTTTAGAATTGAGAAAGGCATCTGAATAAACAATAAATGAATGAATGACAGGAGTTGAAGTCACTTGTAAGGGGAAAAAAAGGAGATAAGATGACTTGGAAGGTAAAGATGCAGATTAGACTACAAAGAATTAAAATGGAAAGTATACATTTGCTTATTTTATTTTACTTCAATATGTCTTTTTAAATAACATTGATTACAGAAACTATACTTTTCTTGGTAATTATTGAGATTGTGTCTCAAAAATATTCATAAACTTATTCCTTTCCCAGTATGTATGCAGGTATAATATACCTTGTTTGTGAGTACTGTGTGCAGCGGGTAGTGTTTGGTGTGTGATGTGTTTACAAGGACATGTGAGTTGGTGGGATGCAATGATGTAGAATGTGGTATACCATGTGTTGTGTGGAGCTGTATACATATGTGTGTGTGTCTATATACATATACATATATATCTATATATACTACATATATATATATATATATATATATACAGAGAGAGAGAGAGAGAGAGAGAGAGAGAGAGAGAGAGACCCCTTAGATAACCTGAGTATAAATATGGCAAAATCTTCCATGTCTCCAAGGGATTCTTTGACTAGCATAATGTGTGGGAGGAGGCCCCAGAAGACTCATACAGTTTTCTTTATGGGAAGACTATTTGGTAAACAATCAACTTTGGAAAGGATACCATAGCTTCTCACCCCACTAAGGCATACATGATTTTCCATTTCTATTCCAGTCAGAGGTACAGAGGCAGGAACTATCCAGAGGCAGTTTGGCCCAGTTTCCTTATTTTAAAGATGTGGAAGAAGGCACTAAAGGCAACAATTCAGACACCAAAAATGAAAAGAATAATTTAAACCATGCTTTTTCACTCAAACATAATTGCACTTGGTCCCTGGACACAAAGAACTTACTGACCTGTAGAAAAGACAAAACAAGTCCCAGTGAAACACAGATGGTAAGTAAGGACCAGGGGATAGAAGTTGTCTCTTGGAAGCCTCTAGAGACAGATGCATGCTAGAGAATTAGGGGGAGTGTTGTAAAACTTTTAAGCTATGCTTGTAGGTTGAGAAGGATTTTAGAGTTGTGAAAGGGGAGAAGGGAAGGAACAGATTTCCAGATAAAATGCAACGTGACCTGGAGGAATATATATTCCTAGTCAAGGTAGAGACTTACAAGTGTGTCCAGGAGGGGGGTAGATCAGCACAGAAGATGAGGCAAGAAAGGGAGCTCAGCTTTGGCTCTAGGAGGCTTGTTGGAAGGGATGACTGCTGTCCTCGGAGCTGTGGATCCTGACCAAGGAGACACAGCTGACTGTGAGATAAATATGAGGAGTTTATGGCATATAAGCCAACCTATCTATTTATTTCTCTTTATTTTTCTACTGCTGTTCCTGAGTCTTTAGCAATGTGTTATTTAAATCATAAATATAAGCTATGATTTTGGAAGGTAAATGAGGGTATATTAGTCATGACCCTTCTGTTAGCAAGTGACAGAAATCTAATTCACCATGCAACTGAGAAATCCAGATGGGGCTAAAGGCATTGTTAGATCCAAAGTCCTTAATAGACTTACTGAAATCTGTTTCTATTCCCATAAATTGGGCTTTGATTTCTTATTTTTCAATTTTTATATTCATATACTTGTTTATCTAATTTGTTTTTACTTTCTCCAGCAATGTGTTTCTTTCATGTGGTTGAAGACAATGATCTTAGAAATTCCAAGCTTGCATAATCTTTACCACTCATGATCTCTGAATAAAAGAGTGAATTTCAATTCCAGATGCAATAAACCAACTCTAGGGCTGAAACTGATTTATCCATTTGAATGATGTTTTTCTTTGAACAATTCACCATTGCCAAAGGGGTGATGTACTATTACCACATGAGTCCCTGGAAGAAGTGAAGGGTGGGATAGAGCACCATGAATGTGCCACTGAATCATACCAAGGGGGCCAGGAATGGTTTCCAAAGGAAAACCAGTATGCAGTCCCAGACAAACGAGGGAATAATTCTGGATCAGTTTACATGTGATGTGTCTATTGCAATGTCTTTTCTTGTTTGAACAGTTGGGCCACAATATCAAGGGGGAAACTGCACCAGAGACCAGGAAGATCATTTCCGCATACCGGTGGAAGTTAGCAAAGGGAAAGTAGAAGTTGGGAAGTTAGCATAGGTAAGTGAGAGAAACAGGGTAATGTACTTTCAGGAACTAATCCAGACTCTCTCCCTAGACACTTATCAAATGCCCAAGAAAGAATAAAAACGGGGGAAATGAGACCAGCTATTGCACTAAAAAACAGTGAGCTTAGAAACATTAAACAAACATGAATACTATAACTGAAGGAAAGTAAAGGGGTCATATACAGCTATCACAGAAAACTTAAAACTGGAGGACAGAAGAGATTCATTCCAATCTAATATTATTTGTCAGAGTGGCAGTGAATTCATTTGAAATTGGGAGACTATTTTATGGAGTAAAAGGAACATCTTCCATAAATATTTCAGAAGTAGACCCATTTAATTCCATAGTCCGCTTGAGTAGAGACCAAGTTTAAAATAAATAATAAATTCTATGCAGAAAATTATTCATAGAGAAATTTTCTCTACTGGAACTATTCATGAAGTTGGCTCCCTTCTATTGCATGATGGTTACTGATTGAACTGATGAAATTGTACTACTAGATATTTCCTGGGTTCTCTATTTTTTGCTTCCTTATTTGGACACTTAACAATCTGCCCTTTACCAAGGTGTGACTAGATCATGTGGATTTTCGCTGTCAATCCCAGATATACATTATCAGTGGTACAATTTTCATATTGACAATTTAGGCCAGAACCCTCCACAATCAATATTGAATAAATAGGAAAAGGCCACAATGCATACATTGTAACTCACCAAGGACAGTATTGGATGAAAAATTTCTTCCATGATAGTGGATTTTATTGAATTAATGTTTCTAAGACTGTCCATTTTCCTACCTTCCTTCGGTGAAATTTTAAGAAATATATATATATATATATGAAGTTTGAAATTAACTTACAAAAAGTTATGTATATAATTTTAAGTTTGCATTATCTGCAATCAGGTGCAGGTATAGTTTCTTTTCAAGTTTTTTTTCTTTTCTTTTTTTTTTTTTTTTGACAGGCAGAGTTAGACAGAGAGAGAGAGAGAGAGAGAGAGAGAAAGATCTTCCTTCCATTGGTTCACCCCCCAAATGGCTGCTATGGCCGGTGTGCTGCGGCCGGCGTGCCACGCCAATCTGAAGCCAGGAGCCAGGCGCTTCCTCCTGGTCTCCCATGTGGGTGCAGGGGCCCAAGCACTTGGGCCATCCTCCACTGCCTTCCTGGGCCACAGCAGAGAGCTGGACTGGAAGAGGAACAACTGGAACAGAATCCAGCGCCCTAACCGGGACTAGAACCCAGGGTGCCGGCGCCGCAGGCGGAGGATTAGCCTAGTGAGCTGTGGTGCTGGCCTCTTTTCAAGTTCTTGACAATAGTTACTTGTGCTTCTTCTCTTCCTTGTCCCCCTGCTGTAGTAGCATAAGTAACATTTTTGATTATTTAAATAAGTAAGGAGATATCCATGTGTATGGATTACAAGTATTCTAATCTTATCAATTCTCTTCAAATAGACAGGTTTATTATAACTGCAATCATATTCTCAGCTATTTCATGGGGGCACATATAAAGCTAAATTCTAAAACTTAGTTGAAAAAATAGGCAAGAATAATTAAGAAATTCTCGAAGAAGAGCATTATGGGAGGATTTTCACCACTAAAGAGTATGATTTCTAAAGCATAGTAACTGAAAAGATTGTAAAACTGACACAAAGATAGAAAAATTGACAGACTGGAATTTAGAGCCCAAAAATAAACTGAGGTACAGGTACAAGTTAATTTATAATAAAGTTAGTACTGCAAAAATGAGAAAGTGACAGACTTCAATAAATTATGTTGCAACAATTAGACATCTAGCTGAAGAAAACATGAGACAGAAATTTATAGATATAAATGCTTACATTAAAAAAAGAAAAACAATCTCAATACAACAATCTAGCAATCTACTACAAGGAATTTTTTAAGCTCTTCTCCTCTCTTCTCCTCTCTTCTCCTCTCTTCTCCTCTCTTCTCCTCTCTTCTCCTCTCTTCTCCTCTCTTCTCCTCTCTTCTCCTCTCCTCTCCTCTCCTCTCCTCTCCTCTCCTCTCCTCTCCCCCTCTCCTCTCCTCTTTTCTCCTCAGAAACCTTTTATTTAAGGTATACAAGCTTCATGCATTATTTCATAAATAGAACTTTAGGAACACAGTGATGTTTCCTCCTGTACCCACCCTACCATGCTTCTTCCTCCTCCCGCTCCTATTACCATTCTTATTTTTTATTAAGATCTATTTTCAGTTAACTTTTTTTAAAAAAAAATATTTTATTTATTTGAAAGTCAGAGTTACACAGAGAGAGGAGAGGCAGAGAGAGAGAAGTCTTCCATCTGATGGTTCACTCCCCAATTGGCCGCAATGGCTGGAACTGTGCCGATCCAAAGCCAGGAGCCAGGTGCTTTTTCCAGGTCTCCCACGTGGGTGCAGGGGCCCAAGGACTTGGGCAGTCTTTTACTGCTTTCCCAGGCTATAGCAGAGAGCAGGATTGGAAGTGGAGCAGCTGAGACTAGAACTGGTGCCCATATGGGATGCCGGCGCTTCAGGCCAGGGCGTTAACCCGCTGCACCACAGTGCTGGCCCCTTCAATTAACTTTAGACACAGAAGTTTTACTCTATACTAAGTAAAGGGTTCAACAAATAGAATGAAAAAACAAACTTCCTCAACAGTTTTTTTTTATTTCTTTTTATTTCTTCTATGACCCACTGTTCATTCAGGAACATGCTGTTAAGTTTCCACGTGTTTTCATATGTTCTAGAGATTCTTGAGTTGTTGATTTCTAGCTTCATTCCATGGTGGTCAGAGAAGATGAGTGGTATGATTTCAATTTTTTTGAATTACAAAAGGAAATTACACCACAAGGAATTACAAAAGGAACAAACTAAAGCCAAAACTAGCAGAAAGGTGAAAATATTTAGTATAGATAAATAAAATAGAGAAAATCAATGCAAGAAGCTATTCCTTGGAAATATCAACAAAACTGACAATATGAAACAAATAACCCTTATGTAAATGTAAATTAAAACATAAATAAATTTAATAATATATTCTTAATATATTTAGGAATAAATATACAATAAGTGAGTTCTTGACTCCTCACATAGCAACCAGAAGTACTTCATTAACTTGCACTTAATTTTTGGAATAAACCATGCCACTATGTGAAGTGACTGATCCATTTATCTTTGGATATCAAGGATAAGAGAATGTGGTTAGGCTTTTTGAGAGATGTTGCAGCTCTTTTATGCTTAATCCCATGAACACTTTTCCTGGTAGATGAAAGAGTAACTCTTTAGCTTTGAACAGAGATTCAGTCACTCTTCAAACCTCTAGCAGCTCTTTTTCTATTTCCCATAGCATCATGGTATATTATTTCCTTTCCTGTGGTAGGGAAATTCTAGAGTATAGATCAATCCTGCAATGCATTGTTGTTATCTTTATGATTAGGGCACTTTATGAACCAAAATCTTGTCTTGTCACAGTACCTAGAATGCATCTGTGAATTTATCTTCTGTTGATTTTAAGATGCAACATTATGGGTTGAGTGTCACTAGACTAAAACTCTTCAATGGGAAGAAATGTGTTTTAGCCTTCCACTTATTTCAAGTAATAAATATGTATATTTTAACAAATAAATGAATGAGTTAATGAAATACAATGTCACATCTACAATACATAAAAATCCAGTTTCCATACATGATTGTGTAATTCCATATTAAAGAAATAGTAATATTAACAAACAAAATCCTAAAAAGACCTTTGATAAATTAAGTAGCTTGATTTGTTTCTTGTAAAACCATTCCTTCAAATATCTCAGTACGTATTTAATTAAATATAAACCATAAATGTGATTCAGCATGTTTTTATTATTTGTTAATCATTAAAGATGATAGAATGGTTTTGGGAAAAGATATTTTGAGCAAGAATGTGGAAGGCAGCTGATTTAACTGAGCCAAAATTAATGCCTATATTAGGATCTCAGACCTGTTAAGGAAACTAGCAAATGATGCATATCCTTAAGTCTTTCTTTGATTATCTAGGAGACATCCTGACTTCATTGTCATGAGATTAGAACAGAACTACTCAGCAGTGTTCTAAATTCACATGGATGGATTTGGAAGGACATGTTCTCTACAACAGACTTCTTAAAATTGAAATAGCTGCTTAAGTGTTATAGAGATCAAATGGATAGGATTAAGTGGTAAAGTGCCCATATAGATAGATAGGAACAAGTGTTAAAGTGATCACATAAATAGAAGTATCTGGAAGTCATAATAGAATTAAAAAGGAATGAAGACTCCAACATGGGAAGCAGTCCATACAACAGACTCATAGAATGACAATTGTTTTAAGTAGCATTCCGACCTCAGAATCAGCCCTTAAGGTATTTTGATCTGGCTGAACAGCCCAGGGGAGCATTTCAGGCATGGAAAGCCAAGACACACTTGCAAAAAATGTTCTATGTAAAGTACCTATTGGTCAGACCCCAGTGGAAAGAAGCAGCCACCAAAGAAGGAGGTACTTTTCTCTGGAGGGAGGAGAGAATTTCGACTTGGCCCAGTCAAGATAGTGTATTCAAAAGGTTTCCATAGCCAAGACAGCTCATGTCAAGAGCTTTGGGTGATCACTGACGTTATACATAAAAGTGTTAATTGTTACATAAACAAGATTCATTGTGCACTAACTTCCCATGCAGGACCTCTGTCCCCAAAGAGTTGTATCATGAGATTCGATAGTATAACTTGTTCTCAAGTATCACTTCCTTTCAGTGTATTAAGGGGAGATATTATGTCTTGTAAGTTATAGTTATGTTTAAGAGCTCACAAAAATGCATCATTCTTGGATTTGTCTTCAAAGATAACTAACTTCCTAACAGGAAAGAAGGGGAAGGAAGGAAGGGAAAGGAGGAAGGGGAAAAAAAGTGAAATCACCTTCAAGAAGCAATAACTTTGAACAGCCCTTGTCTGGACTGTTGAGGAACTGTTTTCTTAGTTTTTTCATTTTATTTTATTTTATTTTTTCTCTCTTTCTCTTTTTCTTTTCTGCACTAAACAGGAGAGGGAAGAGGAAGGGGGAGGGAGAGCGGGTGGGAGGGCAAGTATGGTGGGAAGAATTACTATGTTCCAAATGTTGTATTTACGAGACACATACAAATAAATTTTTAAAAAGTTAGATGATATCCTCCATGTATTCATCTATGTTCATGAAATCACTGCCTAAACTGCCTCTGTTAACTCAATGGCTCTTGAAGCTTTATGGAACAAATAGTTTCTAAATGCTGTTTATTAAAAATATATGAAAGGTAGAATTAAAAAGAGGGGAGAATAGATAGATAACTATGATAGAGACAGAGAGAGAGAGATCGTCCACCCATTTATTCATTCCCCGAATGGCCAAAATGGCCAGTGCTGGGCCAAGCCAAAGCCAAGAGCCAGGAGTTTCATTCAAGTATCCTATGTGGGTGCAGGGACCCAAGCACTTGTGCCATCTTTCACTGCTTTCCTGGGAGTGTTAGCAGAGAGCTGGATGGGAAGTGGAGCAGCTGGGACTCGAATCCACATCCATACGGGATGCAGGTGTTGCAGTTTGGGGCTTAACCTGCTACTACAGAGTGCCAGCCCCTCTATTTACTTCTGTTTCATGTCCTACTCACTGTTAAGGATGACATTTAAATGGAAGCTATTCTTTCATGTCACTATAATAGGACAGCAATTTTACTGGACAATCACACACCTGAAAATTCTGAAAGGATGGGTAATTGGAAAAGTTTCACCACTTTGCATCATAAGATAAAGTACTCTTTTCTTCTGCATTTGGATTTCATTCTTAGCCTTGACTCCATGAACGAACAGTCTGAGAAGAATGTTTTCAGTGAATGTATAGCTTTCTCATAATTCTTATTTTTAGATGGAACTAAAATGAAGAAATACTTGCAATTATACATGTTTTAGTCAAACTGACCATCAAAAGTTAAGCACATTTATTTCAAGAATCTTCTGTTTTCTGTACCTCATTTAAAATTCACATATCATCACCAAACAAATACTAAGAGAGGAGCTCATTAATATTCTTCAATATGCTTATTTTCATGTAAGGTGTCTACTTAGATTGAGATCCAATGTCCTACCAGTGGTCTTTGTGACTTATATGTTTTTAAATTATATCTTATTTAATGTGTGATTTAAAACAATTTCTTATGTGATCCAAAAAAAAAAAAAACCTGCTGCTTTGGACAACTTCAATTCTGTATAATTTTTAAAAAAGTTTTATTTATTGATTGATTTGAGAGGTAGAGTTACAGACAGAAAGAGAAGGAGACATAAAGAAAGGTCTTCTATTGACTGGTTCACTTCCCAAATAGCCACAACAGCAGGAGCTGGGCCAGTTGGAAGCCAGGAGCGAGGAGCTTCTTCTGGGTCTCCCATGTGGGTGCAGTGGCCCAAGCACTTAGGCCATCTTCTACTGCTTTCCCAGGCCATAGCAGAGAGCTGGATTGGGACAGGAGCACCTGGGGCACTAATTGGTGCCCATATGGGATGCTAGGATGCCAGCACCTCAGGTAGAGGCTTAATCTACTACGCCACAGCACCTGCCCCCATTTCAGTATAATTTTTTCACAAGATTGTCCTTGATTATTATAAAAATACACTATAAATTTACTATTCATATAATGACTCAAAGAGATGGTGGACACTGGTCTAGTGGCTAAAATGCCACTTGGGAGGGTTGGTGTTGTGGTGTAATGGGTTAAGCCACTGCTTGTGATGCCAGCATCCCATACGGCACATGTTTGAGTCTTGGATGCTCTGCTTCCAATCCAGCTCCTTGCTAATGTGCCTGGAAAACCAGCAAAAGATAGCCTGAGTCCTTAGGCTGCTGTAACCTGAAGATCCAGAAGGAGCTCCTGGCTCCTGGCTTGGCCTGGCTCAGCCCTACATTTTGTGGCTATTTGGGGAGTGAACCAGTGGATGAAAGATCTCTCTCTCTTTCATAAATAAAATAAATCTTTAAAAATAAAGATGTCACTTGGTATGCCCATATCCCCTACCAGAGTATCTAGCTCAAGTCCTAGCTATTTTGCTTCCAGCTCAGCTTCCTGCCAATGCACACTCTGGGAAGTAGCAGATGATGGCTTGAATACTTGGTCCCCTACCACCTACACTGGAAACCTAGGTTGAGTTCTGGGCTTCCGGCATTGGCTTCACTTAGCTCCAACTCTTGTGGACATTTGGGAAGTGAGCCAGCTGATGGGAGATCTGCTCTGTCTCTCTGCCTTTCAAATAACATTTTTTTAAAAAAATTAAAAATGAACTAAAGAGCAATAGTATCAGCATCAGCAATATGTTTTGTCTTGTATGAAATCCTGAAAGTCAATGCTAGCCCCCAAAATCAGAATCTGCATTTTAATAAGAACTCCACGTGATTTGTATGCACATGAAAATTCTAGAGACACTTTTTAAGACACCCTATTTCCTGTACAAAATATTAAAAAACAGCATTTGGTCTATAGCTACTGGGACTGCAGAGTTAATTCTTCATTGCAGCATGATATAATCTATTATTATTATTAATGTAAAATTGATACTGAAGGGAGAATCAGACAAAAAATTAAATTTGAGCATTAGCTCATATATCAGGTGGTGGGCAGAAGTTCCTGAGAATATTGATATCAGAGGTAAGGAAAAATGGTATTTCATGGCAGACAGTGAAAAAATGTTTGTCAAGTAATTGACAATATTGATGTGGGAGGAAAATCATGAGTTTAATAAAGTTATGATTGCAGATGACCTTTGAGAAATGAGAATGCTAATTGAGTGTTAACAGTGGCGACTTTTGACACAGTATTATAATAAAGAGTTCAGAAAAGAATCAACTGATTTAAAAGTAGGAATAATGGAAGGAGAAGTTTGAGAGCCACTCAACTTCTAAGGAGCATATGTCCTCCAGTGTTCACATCAGAAGTGGCCCAGAAGGATAAGAATGGAAAAGTTGTCCCCCCAAGGAAGATCCAGGGGCCAAAAAGGACAAAGAAATAGGGAACTTCCTCCAGAGAGCAGAATCAGGACCTCATAAAAGCATAGTCTCACTCTTCGGGTGAGCTTCTCCACAGCTGCATGCTGGATTTGGCAAATCAGTGACTGAGAGCTCTTGTTTTCCCTTGTTCCACACAGCAGCATTTATGATAGTGACCCAACTCCTATTCCATTATTACACATTGCCTTTTTTTTTGACAGGCAGAGTTAGAGAGTGAGAGAGTGAGACAGAGAGAAAGGTCTTCCTTTGCCGTTGGTTCACTCTCTAATGGCCACCGCAGCCGGCGCACTGTGCTGATCCGATGGCAGGAGCCAGGTGCTTCTCCTGGTCTCCCATGGGGTGCAGGGCCCAAGCACTTGGGCCATCCTCCACTGCCTTCCCGGGCCACAGCAGAGAGCTGGACTGGAAGAGGAGCAACCAGGACAGAACCGACGCCCCAACCGGGACTAGAACCCAGAGTGCGAGCATGGCAGGCGGAGGATTAGCCAAGTCAGCTGCGGGGCGGGCCTACACATTGCCTTTCAGTACTTGAGTCTTTGAATTGAGAGAAAAAGTGTCCCAATTCACCATGGAGATCACCATTCACTGCCTCCTCCCGGCCTGATATCCTGGATGCCAACCCCCTTATGAGGAAAGAATGAAACTACTGTGGAACAGAGGATAAGTATTTTCTATCCGGGAAGAAAAATGAAGCAATCATTCAATGACCAGAAAGGCAGATGTTATCGGCATTGCTAGTTTTCCAATATTTATTTTTTTCTCCTCCCAAGTGTACAGGGAATTGCATTCATCCTCTCACAATTTGGAAGGACCACGATTTGTTCTGACATCAGAAATATGAGCAGGAGAAACAAGTGTTGTTTTTTGGCTGAAACAGTGAAAGCTGATGCAAAATTATCTTGTTTCTCTTCTTTGCTGTCACCAAGACCAGAGAAATAAGTTTTAGTACACTTAGGTCCCTGGTCTGGGTACAGTCACCTTTGATTCATGTCATGCAGATTCTGTGATCAAAACAATATATCTTGCTGTATTCAGTACTGATATTTCTGGGATTAATTTGTAGTTTGATAAACACAACAGCCATTCCACAAAATTTTACAGTGTGTCATTATTCAACCAAATCAACCTAAACTGTCACAATTCTTAATGGATTACAAACTCTCTTCTGCTAGGTGCTTCTGCCTTTCCTTTGAGGTGTGCTCACAGCACCACAAACTCCAGAGTTGTCACTGACTCTGAGGGATTAACTTTACTCTCCAGGCTCACACGTTGACTTAAGAAGTCCAATTGCTGTACTAATTTTAAGGAAGGAGGTGCTGCACTATGAGTCATTAGTTTGTAATTGAGAAATATCAAACACGATTTGCCAAACCCAGGGAAACCGGGCTGGCTGAAACAAAACTCTTTGGCAGGGAGAAAACAAATATTGCTCCAGTTAGAGTGAATAACAAAGAACACGGTATCTCCACTCCCTAGCAAGAGTGGCGACATGGATGATGGCCTCTGAGACCTTGCAGTATGCTGAACGGTCCTGTTACTAGAGGGGGAATCTGGGGCACTTGGAACAAAGGCGTGATTTTCAAAATACGGGAAAACAAAGCCTGGGATAGCTTCATTGGTTCCTCAGTTAAGCAATCACTTAATCAACATAAATTTATTGCATATTATGTGTCAGAATTAACAATATCAACTGATGGGAAAACATGATGGAATGTTGTAAGGATTTTTTCTGACTGAACAGAGGCCAGTTCAACCAGATCACAGAACTGTCTACAAAGACCCCCTTGATTAGTCCAATAACTGCAAATCTCTCCAGAGAAAAGAGATGAGACCATTTCCTTCTGAGCTCAAAGTTAACACCACTTAGGAGTTCTGACAGTGACACCAGGAACCTGTTGGAGAAAAAATAAGAGCAAAGGAATCCAGCCCCACTCCCTGTGAATGCAAAGGTCTGGGCTTGCTTGAATCTGTAACAATTCTGCTGGCCAAAGTGCATGAAAATGCGGTGACTCTACCAACCAAGCTCTGGTCCCACATTCCCCAGCCACAAAGTAAACTGAAAAGTCGAAACTCACTCCATCAGTGTCAATGGGCTAGCAGACACAGTGCAGCTGTGAGTCTGTTCCCTGGGGATGCGTACCACATCATGGTCCGACCCTTCTGAGACGGGAACCTCATCCTAGAAAAACAGATTGCTTGGAGTAGTCACATGCTTCCTGGATGAAGTCATTCCTGCTTTTCCTTCTGCAGACTCTGCACAGTCACAGATCAGGTCTCCCTGAACACCTGCTAGAGGTCTGTCTCCGCTTCAGGTAGTGGAGAAGGGTACCAGCTTCCTACTGTACGGACAAAGTGGGAAGAAATACAAGCAGACATATAACCTCCCAGGGCTCTTGTAAAATAAGATAGTGCAAAATCAATGGTCTGCTCCTACAATTGATGTGTATCGCCACATCCTGTTGATTTCAGTTCTTTTGCTCCTATTTTATGCCTCCACAGTTTCTGCATATGCTGGGACCTCAGCATGGATTGTGTTCTCCACTCTCCTGTTTGTTGAATCCCCATCTGTAGTTCCTTGTTGACTCAACAGAAAGTCTTCCTTTGCCTTCATCTCCCTAGTCAGAACTATCTGAGCCTTTTCCTGAATTTTCTTTGCTTTTTATCTGTTTTGTGTACCTCTGTCTACTTCTACCAGAATGTGAGTTTCTTTGGAGAATGGGAGAATTGTTATTGGTCAGGGATCATTGAATAGCTATCAGCTTCATTTATTATGAAACAAAGAGGTAATCTTTTCTCTGGGGAGAGGCTTGTAGATAAAAGGTCTTGAGGTGAGTTAAAGCTCTTGGATGAGTTAGGTTTCCAGGTTATGAAAGGTTAGATGAAAGTGGTCACCAGGCCATGACAGTTTCAAAGCTGAAGTAGGCAATGCACTGACCAAGATGAAAATAGGAACCAAAACCCATGTTTTGGAAAAAGAAAGGATGGGTCTCTGGTCTGAGCCTGGGATCTACAGACAAGTCAAAAGCAATAGTGGAAAAATTACCACCAAGTGTCTGACCCTGGAATATGGTGGCAAAGTAGCAAGGGACTAAATGTTCTCAAAATGTCTCCTTCAATCTGACAGTCCCCTTCATGACTCTGACAAAATGGCACTTCCCCTAGCAAATTGCTATGTTTGTATCACTGACAGATGATGCAAAATCTGCTCTGGAGGAAGTGGCCCTGTGTCTCTGAGTCAAGCTCTTGGATTGCTCAGTGGGCTCCACTCAGGGCTGTCACCTGCCTGCTTGTTCTCCCCTCTGGGGAGCTGCTCCCAACCTGGCAGTGTGGGGTGTCTGTGAGTTTCCCCATTGTGTTCTTCTAGGTCATGAACACTCTGCTTCCTCACTGCACGTGCATGCCTCCCTTGCTGGGCCCTGTCCTCACTCTTATGTGATTACTAGAGCAAGTTGAGAGCCCAAGCATTTGATGGCATTCATTCATAAACTTGAACAAACTTGTGGACGGGCAGGTTCTTAGTGCAGCAGTTAGGATATCACTTGGGATGCACACCTCCCATTATCACAGTGCCTGGTTTCAAGGTCTTGCTCTACTGTCTATTCCAACTTCTTGCTAATATGCACCTTGGGAGGCACCAGGTGATGGCTCAGATACTTAGGTCCCTGCCACACATGTGGAAACCTGGATTGAGTTCCAGGCTTTGGGCTTTGACCTGGTACAGGCCTGGCTGTTGAAGGTATTTGCATGAATCAGCAGATGGGAAATCTCTGTGTCTCTCTGCCTTTAGAATAAATAAAACTTTAAAAAAATGTGCAGTATTTACGAGTTCAGGCTGAAGTTTCATTTGTTTATACTGAAATTAGAAATAAAGACAATTTACTATATAAAGTGGGTAAGCAACTACAGGGTATGTGAGAGATAAAAGTGGGAATACTGGACACTGTATTAGGTGCATAAATAAACCAGCCCTTCTTCCATGTCCTACCCACCAGATCTTCCCTTCTACTGTGCCAGACTGTCTTCCTGAAGCCAACATGGCTCCTCTCTAGTTGTTACTCTCTGGTATGAACACAACATGAGTAACTCACAGAGCACTATCTTGTTTCCCACCTGGAAGATATGCTGACACCAACAAGTCACAGATATGATGCTACTTACCCTGTGCTCCCCACGGAACCCCTGACAAACAGGCCAGGCCTAAATCAGTTCCATTTGTCAAGCCGGGCAAAGGCTGGCATGGATGTCACAGGTAGCAAAAATATTTCTTGCTGATCCCACCTAATGCAGGTAAATAACTGTTGAGAAAACATTTAAAGAATACCTATTTGATGGGGAGTCAAATTATTCATCTTCCTGGAGGGTCTATGCAACTTGGTCAGGCCCTAGGTTAAGGCTGCTTTCATCAAAACAACGAAAGAGCCTTTGTCCACTAACTGCTCCTAGATGTCTTGTTCTCTGCTTCTGCCCTGGGGACTCCTTTTTGCCTCTTCTCACTCCCTCTGAATCCCCCTAGTTCCTCTTCTCACCATCTTTCACTGCTCAGTTCCTCTTCCAGTAGGTGCCTTTTGACTTGGAAGCAGAACACAACCTGCAGTCTTAGGAGGGAATCCATTCTCCACTAAGAAGCATAACCTGGAAGATGACTCTCCTAAGATCCGTCACTTTCAGGGCTGGAGTGGTGGCTTAGCAGGTTAGGCTGTGGCCTGCATCCCATATGCGCACCAGTTGCTCCACTTCCTATCCACCTCCCTGCTAGTGCTCCTGGGAAAGCAGCAGAAAATTGCTGAAGTACTTGGGTCCCTGCCACCCACTTGGGAGAGCAGGATGGAGTTCTCGGCTCCTGGTTTGGCCCGGCCTAGCCTTGGACCTTGCAGCCATTTGGGAAGTGAACCTGCAGATGGAAGGTCTCTCTCTCTTTCTAACTCTTTCAAATAAAGACTAAACTAATCTTTAAAAAGAAAAAAATATCAATTACTTTAGGTTTATAAAGTGCCAGAAAATATTGTACCTTTTTGAAAACTGTTTCCTTATTCCTAGATCTGCCCTCTCTCACTTTCTTATGTGTTTATATTTCTTATGTGTCTATATCTCAAAAAAATATTGACTAAGTGCTGAATCTGTTACTGGCTCTGTGTTAATATTTCACATTATTCTACATTTCATTCTGTTTCTGGGGTTGAATCCACCTCAGTTTACAGAACTAGTTTGTAGAGTAAGTCTTTCAGAAGCTGATTCTATCATTAGACACTTCAGGCAGCTTAAGTTAAAAAATGAAAATTCAAGACGCATACTGAAAGATTTCAGAGGAGGTTGCAGACTCTAAAGAAAACTACAGGATGCAGGGAAGCTCTGTGTCCCCAGCCTCTTGGGTCAGGAAGTACCCTGGCTCTTCCCAGATGAGGTGCACAGTTACTGAGTTTATAGTACAAAAGTGCTGAGTTCATACTCTTAGTCCATTTTGTGTGTCTACAACAAAATGTCTGAGGCTTGGACTTTATAAAATGAGGACATTTCTTTGGCTCACAATTCTAGGGGCAGGAGGTTCCAAATAGCACTCAGTGAGGGCCTCTGCCTGTGTCACGCAATGGAAGAGAAATAGAAAGGCTTCACGCAGAAGGAGCCAGGTGATGGAATGGCCTCCCTTTGCAAGAATTTACTCTCACAAGAACTCACTCATTCCATGAGACCAGCATTAGTCCTTCCTGAAGTCTCCCAGGACCATATTAATTTCCATAGGTCCCGCCTCTCCAAGGTCCTACCACTTCAACACTGCCTGCCTGAGGACCAGTACATGAACTTTGGGAGGCATCCCAGGCCCTTCTCTTCACTATCTTTCTTATTCCCATGCTACTGCTATAGTTTGAATATTAGTTTGAGCTTCCATCAAAGGCCCATGTGTTAAAAATTTGGTCTCCAAAGTCTTATGTTAATGATACTAAGAGGATAGAACCTTAAATCAATTAAAGTGTTTAGAGCTGAGGCCTTGGGAAATTATTAGATTGGATTAATTTGTTAGGGTGGAGGCCCCGTGTGTGAACAAAGGTAGCTTTTAAGGAGAGACTGACACATCTTCTTGCCATGTGGTGCTCTGTGCAGCCTCAGCACTGTGTCAGCAGCAATGCCATTTCCACCTGCCAAAGCAAGAATGCTGCTTGCTCTTGGACTATCAGCTTCCAAAACGGTGAACTGAAATAAACTTCCTTCCTTAAATAACAGCTTGCATTAGGCATTTTGTTGTTGATATGAAAATAAGACTAATGCATTCATCTGCAAAGATTATAATTTCTAGCAGACACATAACCTCATCTCCAATGGTGCACAGGTCACCATTAGAGACGTTCTGGGTTGGGCAGAATTGCTCTGCCCTATACCCCTGCTGTACTCAGCCACTGTGGACATCCATGCAAGGGTGTGGCCTTAGCAAGGATGCAGTGGCAGATCCTGAGCATACAGCTGCAGGAGGTGTCAGCCACTCAGAATCCTCATAGGAAATTTCCTACTAAAAGGAGATCTGAGTGGCAAACGTCTATGGTTTCAATACTGACTCAGGATAGTCCAGGAATCCGCTCAAGGCAAATCACATTGGCTAGTTCAGTGATGGAGCTGAAACTTGAAGTAAACAGCTTTGGATCCTAGTCCCACATACTTTCCATTGTGCTATACCTCCCCAAAGCACATACTACTGTTTCCATGGGATCTGCTTCTTGTCTGGCCATGCTGTCAATGTGCACTGGAAAGGTCAAGTCTTATCCTAGGAAGCTTCACATTCTTAAGATGTGTCAGGGAGCCAGAAATGAAACTGGTCTGGCCAGAGCAGTAGGAACCATGAGGAATCTCTCTCAGCTGGAAGGTGACATGTAAGCATGTTAAAAAAAATCCACCACTCTGTAGCCTGATGTCACCATAAATCTTGAAATCTTCTCCAGCTAGAATGGACTACTCAGAACCATAAAACAGTGACACAAACAATTCAATACTAGTATGTTTAAAATTCCCATAGGCATATTATTCCTGAACACAAAATCTCCCATTTAATGTCTCCACCACAGTACAAAATTTATAAACTTTTTATTACAAACTGGTTAGAGAGCAGCAAATATATCAAGAATGACACAATCACCTTCAGAGCTCAGCATTTTGAGAATCATTCCTCTGATGCAACAGGCAAGACTCTAAGCTATGTTCTTATCTACCAATGTGGCTGACCCACAGCAGAGCCCTGCCTCTGCCCAACAGCAGGAGCCAGCCATCATAGTGGGCAAATCAATGTGTTGACAAGAAGAAATACCATCCTTTGTTTTATTAGTTGGAATCTGAAGTATGATAACAAAAGCCATTGTGGTGTTTGGCTAGTCTCATTCATCTCTAAATATACTGGAGGCCTGGAACTGTTCATGTACACAAATCATGGTCTATTGAAGTGTTCCCTGATCCTGAAATCAACCAGTTCATTGTTTTCCAACAATGACTTTGTGGTATCTTGATCAAGTTTGTTATCCCATGACCAGGGGTGAGGATGGGGAAGGTAATCATGATAAAGAGAGTAAGAGGAAGGTGATGTTGGTACACAGGAAAATATAAAGGGATATCTCCTACTTACTGGGGGAAGTCTTCCAGTTATTTTAGGGATGAATTAGAAAACACATCTTTCTAAATATCCAAATATGATTATCAAGAAAAGTTACTCACAGAATACATGCTAGCAATGCTATGTTATACACAATTCAAGTTGTCTTCCATTACCTTAACTCCATGATCAGGTAGACATTTCTATTTAAAGTGGATTCTTAGGGATGGGAAGATTTAAAGTAATTCAGGTGATAGCTAACTGGCTTGGAATTAACATAGAGGACAAAGTGAACTAAAATATAGATAAAAGGGCTCCATAATAGAATACGGTTACACAGAATAAAATAGAATTTATGTAGAACAAATAATCCTGAGCACCTTAGTACTCCTTGGCACTTTTTATAGTGATGAAATGAATACAAAGAAGTACATGCCATAAGTACTATTTGCTTTAGTGATAATTAAAATAGCTAAAGTTTATGGAGTGGCTACTACGTGACAAGTTTTGATCACAAAACACTTTTCCTGTACAACCTCATTGACAGTTCATAATTCTTTTCTAAGATGAAGAAGTTCTGAATTTTATTTATTTATCTGAGGGGCAGGGAAACAAAGACAGAGAAGACATATGTAAAGAGAGCATCCCCAACTACTGTTTCACTCTCCAAATTCCAGCAATGGCCAGATCTGGGCTAGGACAAGAGCCAGAATCCAGGAACGCAATCCAGGTCTTCCACACAGAGATGAGGTACCCAATTACTTGAACCCTAACCCTAAGTCTGTATTGGAGTTAGAACCTAAAACCTGGGAGGAATGCAGCTACTCTGGTCTCTGATGCTTGATGCAAATGTCTTAACCACTAGGCTAAATGCCTTCTCCTAGTCCTCTTAATTCTAAGGGGCAGATGTTTAGTCTCTATTTTATCAGTGTTGTAAGTGAGACACAGCTTGTTTAACTAATGTCCCCAAGTTTGTGGGATCACTGAAAGACTATATTCAACTAATACTAATTCAACTAAAAATAAATTGTGTCACATTATTTTTTTAAAGATTTTTTTTATTTATTTGAAAGTCAGCATTACAGAGAAGGAGAGATGCAGGGAGGAGACATACCCACATATACCAAAACACACACATATCCACTGGTTCACTCCCTAAATAGCCGCATCAGCTGGAGCATGGCTAGGCTGAAAGCCAGGAGTCTGGAACTCTGTCTCGGTCTCCTACATGGGTGGTAGTGTCCCAAGCATTTGGGCCACCTTCCACTGCCTTCCCAGGTACATTAGCAAGAAGTTTAATCAGAAGTGGAGCAGCTGGCATTTCAACTGGTGACCATATGGGATGATGGCATTGCAAGTGGCAGCTTAACCCACTGTACCACGACAATGGTCTTAGGCAGTTATTTAAGATATATACTCATCTAGGAATTTGAATCAGCATAAACTGATAGGACTTTTTTCATTTTAAATAAGCATTTACTGAAAACATATTCTGTGTGATTTCTGAGCCTAGCACAGAGTACCACAGATGTCTAAAAGTTCATTCCATTCCTCTTGAAGTTCATAAACTTGTGCATGTCTTATATAAGCAATATGATTTGCTAATAAGGCCAAATTACTATACTTACGTGTATACTAACCTAATGCTTAGATTAACTTTCCCAATTAAAGTATGTTACCTGTGGTAAATATGTGTTCTTATTTATATTTTTCGGTCTGTAGAGATTACTTCCACCTAATTGTATATAGTATCCTATATTTTATATGGTAATCAAATAACATTGTAAGAAGACAAGACTACTTTCATGAAGAAATGGAATAGAAAAATCCTTGAAGGGGTACCATTAATTTCACCACTGGACAGTCCAGGAAAGAAAGAAAGGCTAATACTCTTAAGTCTGGTAAAACCAGTGTAAATGTGGCCTGGCTGAGAGCCACAGTCTCAGCAGGTTGTCCTTATGGTGGGGGACTCTGCCACAGGCAAAGGTTGTGGAAAATGAAGTAGAATAAGCCATTTGATAGGAGGAAGGAAAGAGGGAATTATTTCCCTATTTCAAAACATAGGCTTGGCCACATAAAAACCACATGCACACGAATAGTCTGCACCATGGCAGGAAGAGTGCCTTCCGTCCCAGTGGAGTGGTATATAAATAGGCTGGAGTGGGCTTTCTATCTGGGATCCACACTTTTCCCCAGGGGATAGAGTTCAGTGAGATCTTGAACTTATAGAAAAAATATTCCACCTATATCTTCAACAGCTTTGACTAAAATTTAGCATTTCTTTTCATTATAAATGCAGGAAATAAATCATACATTCACAGTGTGACTCTTCATTGAAAGACATCAGATATCACTCTATTGCTTGATAAGTATAGGTCATTCAAAATTATTTTAAAATATTTTATTGAGATATAATTAATATACAAAATTTTAACTTTTTTGAGTCTAGATAATTCACAGATCTTTGCTGACATAACCACAATCAAGGTACTCAAAATATGCATCTTCTCTAAAAATTTCCTTGTGTTGTTTCAGTAAGAACAATTAATGTGAGATCCATTCTCCAATCACATTTTTTTTAGAATATAAAACCAAAAGAATTAGAATCAGGATCTCAAAGAGTAATCTGAGCTTCTATTTCAGTGAGCATTACTCACAATAGCCACGATAAGGAAACAACCAACATGTCCAGGACAAATAAACAGATAAAGAAAATGGTATGTAAGCATGCAATGCAATTTTATTCAGCTTTTAAAAAGTGGCAATGTAGATGAACCTAGAAGGCATTATACTAAGTCAAATAAGCCAGTTATAGAATGACGAATACTGCATAATTCCACTTATGTGAGTTACCTACAAGAGTTAAACTCATAGAAGCAGAGAGCAGAACTGCAATTACAAGGGACTAGGAGGAGGAAATTAAGAATTCCTGTTATATGGATATAAAGTTTCAGTTATGAAAAATGAATATTGTAGAGTTCTGATGTACAACATAGTGCATATAGTTCACAGTATTGTGCTCTTGAAAATATATTAAGTAGATATCAATATTCTCTGAAACAGTGGTAGTTATTAAATCTAAGAGAAGATCACACATAACCACATTTTCTTTGTGCAATGTTGACAGCCAACTTTCAGCCAGCCCAAGGCCAGGTACCATTCACTTGCCAACTACTGGCTGCCCAAACATCTGCAATACATTTTCTCCCTATAATTGTTTGTTGATCAATATATGGAAGGGGATGAGTCATTTTCATTATATGGTTTCTGATATAAACTATATCAAAGATGTTGATCTAGCCAAATATGAGCTCATTGATCTTAAAACTAAAATCTTATTACATTGCAGTCTAACTCAAAAATCCTTGGAGAATTCTAATATTCCTCGAGAGAAGTCAATCCTGGCCTTGTTAATACCTGTGGAAGCTTTGAGTCCAAGTGCCCCAATAAATCTTTATAAATAGGAGTTTCAGTACTTGCAGTCATCAAAAAGAAAAAAAAAAAAAAAACAATGACCAAATACACAAGATGATGTGTGTGTTGCCTTGACAACGACCACCCCATAGTTCAATATTCTTATTTGAGGCAAATAACACTGGCCAGCATTAATATTTATATGTCTGTAAAAAGTATAATCGCCTTTGTCTTAATCTATTTTATTTTATTATAGCAGAAAAATCTGAGGCCGGGTAATTTATAAAGAAGAGAGATTTGATCCTTATGGATCTGGAACCTGGGAAGTCAAGATCAAGGGGCCCACAATGGCAAAGGCCTTTGTACTACATCATACGAAGCAGAAAGGCAAAACAGCACAAGGGAGCGAGAGAAGGCCTGATTCACTTTAACAAAAAATCCAGGGTTATGATATTAATTCATCACCGAGGGCTCTGCCCAGTTACCTAATCACCTCTTGAAGATCCTCCTATGAACACTGTTGTACTGGGGATTAAGTTTCCAACACATGGACCTTGGGGCACAAGCTCAAGTCACAACACCTTCTAACTTTCTTACAGCCCAACCTGTTATTTTCCTAATGACAATAAAATATGTTTCATTTTTAACAATATGCTAGCTATTTCAATAAAATTATTTTATTGTGGAATCCTATGTGGTTCAAGTATTTAAAAATGCTTTCTTCTCTATGGTATCCATAGTGTCCACCAGGCTGCCAAAGGTATCCGAGCCCAAAAACACTTAAAATTCCCAGAATCAGCAATTTTACAGTGACTAAGAATTTAGAAGACATGGCAGATCAGCGAGCAGTTACATATCCTTAAGATCCTCCATGGGAATAGCATATTCCCTTTTACTTTTTATCTGAATGTGTGTATTAGTGAAAGGTCAGATGTTATAACAAATAGAAGTTTCAGAGATACGGAAGTCTGTGTTGCATTTCTTGGTCATACAAAAACAGTGCTGAAGGAGGGAACAGGTCATCAGGGAGATACTTCATGACATTTTCTAATGAACCAAGACAACAGAGCCTCTTCTATTTTCAACATATGACTTCCAACTTTTCCATGAGTCTTGACTCCATTTGAGCCAGCAGGGGAAGGAAAGTAACACAGTCATAACTGGAATGCCTCTGTGGGAATGGTTTTCATTCACAGGCTCAACCTCAGTCAAACAGGGAAGGTCATGGAAGAAAAGGACATAGATTTGAGGAACATCTTGCCAGTATCTGCAATTCAATTTTGCTAGGAGCACTATAGGTTATAGACAATTTCTTTTCTGAATACTGTTTGTAAAGACAGTGTCACCTTACAGTTGTTCATCTCACAGGGTGTTAACAAAGTGGTTTTACATTGAGAACTTGAATCAGTCTCATCAGGAGAACTTTTTAAAAGTAAAAATCCCACTTCACTGAATAAGAAGCTCCCAGGGTATTTCTTAGGCAAGAGTGAGTAAGGTAGAGTGACAAGGGAGATCAGATAATATCTTTATTAGAGAATAATATCTCTAGAGGGAATAGAGAGGAAAAGCCAAAACAAGAAAAATGAAAAGAGAATTAATAAAGTAATAGCTGGTTACAGGAATTAGGGAAGAAATCTCAAGAAGGAGGCAGTGGTCAAAGGCATTAAATGTCTCAGAGAGTCCAAATAAGATAATAAAGACAACCTGCATAGTTTTGTGACTTCAGTAAGATGAGTGTTCCAGGTGGAGATGCATATTTTATTCCATTTCAAAGAATCCCGTTATGATCAAGTCGTAGGACAGTAACTCCAAAGTGGTGTAAACGTTTCTTTGAGATTAAAAGACTGTGGTGTAAAGTCCATTGGCAATGATAATAAGGAGGAGGAGATACTAGCTTCCAGGGAACATAATGCGCTTGGCTTGGACCACATTTTGATCGAGCTAATGCCAAGACAATCAGGCACGGCTTTACAGAAATAATTAGAGCTCAAAAATTTTGGATTTAAGTTTACAAATTAAGTGTCATCATCCTACAAAAGGGTGTTGGGCTGTGCAAGTGAATGAGATTGTCCCAAGAGAATGTGTAGTTGGAGAATTATTTATGTGGTTTGAACAAGAAATGTTTTTCATATGATCTGAGTGAAGATCCAGGCCGGTGCCCAAATAATGTGAAACATAGTGGGAGAATTACTGAACTAGGTTAGGACTTCCAAAATCTCTGTTTTGGTGTCTGTAGGTGTTGTGCAATTCCTCCTTGCTTTTTCTGCCCCTAGTATTTCACAGAATACACGAGAGAATGTTGGGGGAAAGTTGGCTTGGGTGTGTTAATGCTCTCCCACTGATGGGTATCATTTTCCCTTGGACTTCATATATTTTGTCTTTTCTACAGTCTCCACCTGTCCAATTTAGTAATGTCACATTGAAGAATTAACACCATATACTGACTGCACATATTTCAGGTTTATGACCCCCTAATGTAGCTCAGAAGTTTATACACTTCTTCATTTTGGCCATCTGCATGGCATCTAACAAGCATTTCCGGTGCAATGGTTTGGTGATCTTTGCTTTCTAAATTTATTTATTTGGGAGAGACAGCGGGAGTTTTTTTTCTTTGATAAAAAGGCACTGGTTACATCACAGACAGTCCCTACAGTGTTGTTGCTTCTTTCCTTGGTTCTCTTATCTCCAAAGAAGACACAGTGTGTCCTACAGACAATGGTGCTGCCTTCAGTATCCCTGTGGACATCTTCCTTTCTACTAGGTCTGAGATGGAGATTTCTCGGAGAAGGAGAGTCTTGCACAATCAGGATCAAATGCATGATTTATTTTTAAACTAACAAACAATCTCTCTGACTCCCCCGGGAGACACATTCTAATATTTCCAAAGGAAAGTAGAGCCAACACAATGGGCTGGCTCCCTAGGATATACTGGAAATAGCCTCCAAATCAGGAGTAAAGAATGTAGCTCACTTGGAAGGAAAGAAGACAAGGCTCAGAGAAATGGCCACGTTGGCTTGTTATTTTTCTGAATATGTTCGTGTTGGCACTGCTCAGTGGATGCCGGCAGAACACATTTATCGCTTCACACAGCCAGCCTTTGTCATGTGGAATCAGTTGACATCTGGGGGCTGTTGCACATCTCTCTCCTTCATCTGCCCTCACTCAAGCATTTGGATACATCAGTTACTAAACCAAGCATGAAGGAAAAAAAACCAATAATAATTAGGTCATCTTGTATAGTACATTGCACATAGTTAAGCCTTACTGAAATAAAGAATGAAGTAATTCATTAACAAATTCATTTGCTATCTGGGTGATTTTCCTGTGGGTGCTGGGTCACAAGGATTGCTCCTAATTTCACAAAGTTTGAAAATGAAATATTCAGAATGTCAAGTGTTGGGAAAAGCACTCAGATTTTTTTAACCTTTCTCATGCCACATCAGAGATCAGGAGGTGTTATTATTAATCACTTCACAGTGTGAACATTTATTGGGTAGGAGTTGGTGAAGAGAGGGTTATGTCTTCTGGCTTCCAAGGAAGAGGGGTAAGGAGCACCCCAGAGTGCTCTCACCTGGGTCAAGAATATTGTTCTTAGCCCTTGTTTATACTCCTATGGAACTGTGCTCTTTCTATATTTTTCTTGTTAAATATTATGGCTCGTAGTGCATTAAGCCTGTGATTATAGAGTGTACTGAAATTACGTTTTTGCAAAAATTAAAAAAAATAATGGAAGGAGAGGGATGGAGGGAGATTGACAGAGGGAAGAAGGGAGGGAGGGTAATATGCTTTCTTCTTAGAATTGTGCCTGTGAAATACATGAAATCTATTCTCTTTATAGTAACATTTTTTTAAAAAAATGAGACAATCCTGATGACAGACAGCAGCCTACACCTGCTCTTGTACCATTGCCGTGATTCCCAGTACAGAAACTTGTTTGTTCAAAGGACTAGAAGTTTAAGAATAAGGCTGTAAAAGTCTAAGAGTCTATGTCCATTGTTAGTAAATATCCATGCTTAGCTCTCAAATTTATTCCTTTTTCTATGCTTGAATATAACCGCAGCTACTTCCCATTGGCTGTTCTTTTAGTCACACCCAGAAAATTACATGTTGAATTTTTTTCCAATAGCTGTTTAAAACTGCTACCATTACTTTTAAATCCTTTACCAAACTCTGTCCAGGTCATTTTCCAGGAATAATTTAGACTCCCTGGCTAAGATGAGCCCATGTGAGAGTGAAGTCCTTCTGCTCTCTCTGTAGAAGCTTTTCTACTTTCTCACACGTTCTTCTCTTCAGCCTTAGAGGAAGCATGCCCATCCTTCAGACTAAGGAAGGCCTCTCGCCTCCCCTCAGAATCCCATCATTTCACTTTCTCAGGGTCCTTATCCCCAAAATGTATTCCCTCCTTCCCTCTTCCCCCAACAACGGGAGACAGAAAGAGGAAAGGGGGGGGCATGGAGAGAGAGGGAGGGAGGAGAGGAGGGGGAAGGGATGGGAAAGGGAAGGGGGAAGAGAGAGAGTGAGCAAGAGCAACCACACCCCAATCACCTCCTTTATCTAACTTTCAACATCAAGCCAACATTCGCCCTGCCCTAAATCAAGCCAGAGCCATGTACCAGACAACTGGTATCCCCTGTATCCCAGAGCCTTAACATTATTCATATTAGGCAACCCTACACTATTCCCCTGTCTTGCTGTGTCTTTCCCACAAAACACAGTACAAGCTCTGGGCCATGTTTTTCCCTCCATCCTAACCAAACTTGGTGCCTTCCCACGTGGTCACCTGAGGCATGTGGCCTTCCTCTCTCTTGAAACCTGTTAGTAATCAACTTTTCTCTCAATGGCATTGACCTCTTGGTTTCACCACACAGTCAACTCCATAATTTCAGGTCCTTATGGGTATAGTTTAACATCTCTACCCCCCTTTCCTTCTCTCCTTCTCCTTCTTCTTCCTCTTCTTCCTTGTCTTCTTCTCTCTCTGGACACTTCTGTTAATTTATTGTATGTATTTCATCTTAATATGTGCTTTTCTTTTTGGCAAAAATGCTTTAAAAAGTGTAGGTCAAAATTGAAGCAATATGGACAAAATGTGCCAGAAATCTCTTGATACAGAGAAAAACCCTGGTAACATTTGGAGTGGGTCCCTCTGGACATCTCTTCTGTACAGAAATATGGATTTGTATTTAAATAAATGGAATAGTACATATCAATTCTCAACAGTATGCCATTAACAGCTTTACTAAGTGTATGTCACTAATTTCAGTAGCTAAAGAAAATCGTAGGTATTATACAAGTTATGGATATAATCTATTATATATTTGATCATTTCTAGATTCTTACCAATTTAACCCTATGCAGTGCACTTATTTGTTCATCTGTATTTTCATCTGTATATGTACTTTTTCAGGCAAGTTCCTGGAAGTGGATTTGGTAGATCAAAGAATGTATCCCTTTTTCATGCTAATATGTACCACTAAATTGAACACCAGAAAATATGTTATATTTTATTTTTCACTCCCACTGCACCAAGGTATTCCTCAATCCTTCATGAAAATAGTATTTTCAATCTTTGTAATTGAATTACTGTGTTATCTTACAAGCCATCTGTTCACATTCTTTATTTTTCTTTTGTTCTTTCTTAAGATTTATTTATTCAAAAGGCAGAGTTATAGAGAAGGAGAAGCAGAGACAGAGAGAGATATCTTTCTTTCTTTCTTTCATTCGTTTGTTCTTTCTTTTTTTACAGGCAGAGTTAGACAGTGAGAGAGAGACACACAGAGATAAAGGTCTTCCTTCTGTTGGTTCACCCACCAAATAGCCGCCATGTCCAGTGTGCCGATCTGAAGCCAGGAGCCAGGTGCTTCCTCCTGGTCTCCCATGCGGGTGCAGGGCCCAAGCACTGGGCCATCCTCCTTTGCCCTCCAGGGCCACAACAGAGAGCTGGACTGGAAGAGGAGCAACCGGGACAGAACCGGCACCCCAACCGGAACTAGAACCCAGAGTGCCAGCGCCGCAGGTGGAGGATTAGCCTAGTGAGCTGCTGCGCCGGCTGAGAGAGATCTTTCATCCACTGATTCACTCCCCAGATGGCCATGATGGCTGGCTGGAGCTGGGCAAATCCAAAGCCAGGAGCCAGGAGCTTCTTCCAGGTCTCCCATGTGGGTGCAGTGGCCCAAGGACTTGGACCATCTTCCACTGCTTTGCCAGGCACTTTAGGGAGCTGGATCAGAAATGGAGCAGCCAGTCTTGAACTGGCACCCACATAGGATGCTGGTGCTGTAGGTGGCAGCTTAATCTGCTATACCGCAGCACCATTCCCACTGACCTATTTTTTTATTTGATTATTCATTTGTTTCTTTCATTGTCCCATAAAACTCTTAATAGAATTGGAAATCAACTCTATGTCAGTCATATAATTGACTAACTTTTTCTTGTCATTTTCTCCCAGTCTTATTTTTTATAGAAGTTGTTACTTCTAATGCAGCCAAATTGATCAGAATTTCTTCTTGGTTTATAGCATTGCTGGAATTCTTAAACAGAATTTCTCAGTGGCTGCATATCAAAGTATCTTCAGTTCTTCCTCCTGTTCAAGTTTACAGTAAAGTCCTCATCTGGAGTTTATTTTGAGGTCTGGGTGAGTGGTGCCCTCTCCCCCCCCCACTCTTCCCTTTCATTTTCCAGCTCTGTAATCCTTATTCACCTTCACACTGATCCTGGTCCCCAAGTCTGAGTTCATCTGCAGCCCTTCCCTTCTGTGTATCACACAGCCAGATAGTGACTACACAACTCCTGTGACCTTTTCTGATTTCATGATGTGTTTCCACAGATATATTCTCAACTCACTCTCACGACACCCTCCCCTCCCACAAGACTCTCCATAACACAATCGTCTGTGGAAGGAAGAAAGGGAGGCTGGAGAAGTCCTGGCTATTCCAGGTAGTTCCGAGAAAGAGGAAAAGTTAAGTTTGTCCTAGAGTCTGTCTGATTCCAAGGCTCATGGCTCATACTCCTCTCAAAAAGACACATCACTTCTCAAATCCCACCAAGGCCTCTGTTGTAAACATCCATGTACCCTCCTCTCCATCACGACTTGCATCTCTAGCTCAGGTCTCTTCAGAGTCAATGCCCACAACTGATGATCTTAGATTAACCTCCCTAAATGACAGGTGTGTTTGCTTGCTCAGAACCCATCAACCAATCAAACATGCCTTTGCCTGGCATTTAAGGCCTTCAAGAAGTAGTCGCAATGTGGTGACCACCCTCATCTCACACTGTTGCTCTCCATTTGCTGTGGGCTTGGGGATACTGAAGACACAACAACAAGCATGCGGCCTGCTGCCATTTGGCCATGGCATTCTTTCCCTGCTACTTCCCTTCACGGCCACCTCATCATCCCCTTCCCATCTTCCAACAGGGGATTCTTCCTGAAGGTCAAGTTCTAGTCCTCTGTCCTTCCTTAAACTCTTCCTGGAAACTTCCAGTGGATATTTTATTCCATTCGCCACTTAATTTTCCTCAATGTTTATCTGTGACTCTCTCATGACTCACAGTTTTTTTCATAGTCTGTGCCAATGTCTTACTTTTCTTATCAGTCTGTCAACTTCTTGAGTTAATGGATGCTCTCTTTCTATTTTTATCACCACTTGCCAGTGCATAGCAGAGTGACTAGCACAGGTAACTATTTGAAGAAAAATTCATGAATAGATATAAATGAAAGAAGGATGGAAAAAAGGAGCAAAAAGCGAGTCACTTAATTATTTGGTGCAGTCTGAATTTTCCAAGAAGTCTTATCCATGCATCCCTTTTGCCTATCTCAGTGCTTACCAACACACACTTACCAGATAACTAAATCCCACCAGAAGTCCATGATTTCCATTCTTTGCTTTGAATTCTGCAAATTGTGGATATTCCAAGGGTCAGTGGCCCACATTTCTCAGAGAAATGCCCCATAGTCTGTGATGAGTGAAAGACTGGAGAGTTTTCAACAAAGTTGTATAAGTTAGAATAGTGTGCGGCACAAGGCTGCAGAATTTGTTAAAGGAAAGAATGGGACAATGTGGGGGAATTCGTCATCTCAAGGGCAAACCAGTTTTTTTAACCCTGTAGGCAATTTCCAAACCCTCAGATGTCAACGTATAAACCTTTCTCCCTTTCTGTCCTGCTTCCCAGTATCTGCCTTTCCAGAGGGACTTGCTTGGGTCAGCTGAACTGCTCCCAGCTGCAGCAGTGTCTGTGCCACATCTGAGCCAGTCCTCTGCCTGGAAAGTCCTCATCCCCAACAGGAGTGTCATCAACCGCAGAGTGGAGGAGCAGTCATGCGCCACGGGGGAAGGAGCGGGAAAGATGGTGTAGTCAGAAAGGAACCTGGCAAATAATACTGCCCTGCCCCAGAGGTGAGGCACTGCTGCAGGAAGGGCTGAGTGCCAGTTTGCTAGAATTGAATAAATCACATTTCTAACATTGAATAACAGATGTTCTGGCTACAATTCTTGAAATCATTTAATATTGCTTTATGCTGTGGTAATAAAAAAAAATCATCTGGCTCCACTAGGCCCAGGTTACACATCTTCCTTGAAGGTCAAGGTGGTTTGATGCAGTTCTGGATCAAAGGAGTTCACGCTCTCTGCATGTTACAGGCTATGGACAGGGGTGACTCTGAGATAGGACAGATGCTGCTGTAATGGATTCTTTGCATCCGATCATCTGCATGGTGCCTCTGACCCCTTAAACTTGCCTGAACCGTGCCCTAGAAGATAAATGCTCTCCAGGAGACCCCATTTATCCACTCTTTCCACTTCTCAAATGTGGCATGGGAAGATCTGAGCAAAGCTAAAATAGGATGACCCACTATGGTGGATCTGACTGGAATGGGACCAGATATTATCTCTATAGCCCTGCGCAGGAGAAAATAAGTGGGAATGATTTGACCTCTCAGAACAAGCCTTACAGATGAGTTTGGATTAAACTACTAATACTTGGAACAAAGAGAAATGTGCCTGATGAAGCATTGTAATAAATCAAAAGAACTTGCAACGTTGATAGACGGAGAAATTGCCAAGATGACTCAAATACTGAAGCAACCAAGATAATCAAGAAGGATCGATCTTCTAATGAAGATAATGGTGAATGAGTGATTCCTTACTCTCAGAGAAAATTCAGGGGAAAAACAAGGGCAATCTTAGAGATCCAAGAGGAGCACAGGGATAATTGAAACATCATCCCAGAAGGAAATTAGTGAGAAATAAAGGGGAATCCAAGGGACAAGAAAAAGGATCACTGCTTCAAGTTCTAAAAGGGTTGGTGACTCCTTCCTGGGGAGCATGATGTCAAAACTTAGTAAAATAAAAGGCAAATTATAAATAGCAACATAAACAATACAGAGCATAGTGAATTCTAGAGCAATTTACTCTGTAGGCTCATAGAATACTAGAGGCAAGGACGTAAGATAGTTCTCACAAATCACACACAAACACACACACACACATACATACCACAACCAGAACTCCATGGTAGGCAGGAGAAAGGGAGACGCTATGCTTGGAATTGCTACTGAGGTCCCCTTAGTTATAACCTAGCATTGGTCATAAACGAAATCTCATTTTCAGGCACTCACTACATTCCTGCATCACAACACCAGGTGCTGTGTCGGATTCTGTGCACAAAAGCACATTAGGTATATGCTGGAGATGTAAGCAGCTGACAGCCTACTAGGGAAAACCTAGTTGTAAATAAACAACCACACACAATGTGATAGAACAGTGTGCAATTTGCAGAGGGAGCCAAGAAGAGAGATGTATATTCAGCACAGGGTCCAGTTTTGCACGAAGCCACTGACGTGATGTCCTGCTGAACCCACACTCCAGCCAGATCAGGAGAGCTAAGGCAGAGCTCAGCTGTAGTTACTGTTCACAGTGGCTGGGCCAGGATGCTTGTCAAGGCTGGATAAGCCTAGACAGGAAATCAGTACTCCATTGTCATCTGGAGAAAACAGTCACCAGGTTTTGACACTGTTAGCAAAAAGACGTGGGACTATCTCAAGATTTCAGTGACATTATGAAAAGCAGGACAATGTTGACATTCTTAGAATCTTTGGGTTTAGAACACAGAGACAAAACACAATAAATAACTATATAAGATGCCCACAGCAGTAAGGGAAGCACTGGCCAAGAACAAGAATGTCAGACCTGAGAGAACTAGAAAGACCGTTCACTTCAAATCCTTTGATCATAGATGGGAACTTTAAGCCTTGGTGCAGAGAACCAACTTACCAAGGTCATACTGCTGGTTAGTGGTAGAATGGGAGATTATATTTAATTTAATTCTTCTGATATGCAGTATAATTTCTTATTCACTTTTCAATTTCAGGAAAATTTGTACCAGTTAGATGCAATGGAGATATACAATTTGTTCCATTTCAGGGAATGATGGAACTTTTTATTAATAAAGCTATTACTGTCTTTATCTTCAGATACTAGTTAGTTCTGCCACTAACTCTATGAGGTTGAGCAAATTTCTTAGTATACTTCATTGCTTTCAAAGACATATTTTATCCTATACAATCATTTCTTGGTATCTATAGGGGATTGATCTTAGGACTCTCCAAAGATGCCAAACTCTGCAGATGCAAAAGTCTTTTATATAAAATGGCATATTATTTGCATAGAGCTTGCACACCCTTCTGTATATTTTAAATTATCTCTAGATTATTTATAATACCTATACAATATAAATGCTATAAATAGCTGTTATACTGCATTGCTTAGTGAATCGTGTTAAAGAAATAGTCTTTATATATTTAGTACAGATGCAATTTTTTAAAAAAGAATACTTTTGATCCTGAGTTGGCTGTATCATGAATGTGGATTCCTCAGATCCAGAGAGCTGACTGGATTTTAAAATCTTGGAAATTTTGGAGCTGGCACTGTGGCATAGTGGCTAAAGTGACTTCCTGCAGTGCCAGCATCCCATATGGGCACCAGTTAGAGACCTGGCTGCTCTACTTCTGATCTAGTGCTCTGCTATGGCCTGGGAAAATAGTGGAATATGGCCCAAGTCCTTGTACCCTTGCATCCACATGGTAGACCCAGGAGAAGCTCTAGACTCCTGGCTTCAGATCAGTGTGGCTCCAGCCATTGTGACCATTTGAAGTGTGAACCAGTGCATTGAAGATCTTTCTCTGCCTCTGCGTCTTTGTAACTCTGCCTTTCAAATAAATAAACAAATCTTTGAAGAAAAAATCTTGAAAATTCTGAGGTGGCTTATAATAGCTGGCAAAGTCATAATTGACAGTTTATTATTTTCTTTCGTTGGGCCTCATTCAGCTCAAGCTGCTGTAATAATATATCAAAAACTCGATGAATTTTTAAACAACAGAACTTTATTCTTGTGGCAGGCGCTGTGGCACAGTTGGTTGATGCCCTGGCCTGAAGTACTGGCATCCCATATGGGCTCTGATGCGAGACCGGCTGCTCCACTTCCTGTCCAGCTCTCTGCTATGGCCTGGGAAAACAGTGGAGGATGGCCCAAGTCCTTGGGCCTCTGTACCCATGTGGGAGACCCGGAAGAAGCTCCTGGCTCCTGGCTTCAGATTGGCACAACTCCAGCCATTGCGGCCATCTAGGGAGTGAACCATCGAATGGAAGACCTCTCTCTCTCTCTCTCTCTCTCTCTCTCTCTGCCTCTCCTCTTTCTGTGTAACTCTGACTTTCAAATAAATAAATAAAAAATCTTTATTTCTCAAGGTTTTGGAGGAAGAAATTCACATCAGGGTGTCAGCATCAATGGGTTCTGGTCAGGGCTCTCTTCTAAGTTGCAGGCAAGGCGATTTCTCATTGTGTCCACCCATGGTGGAAAATACACAAGGTGACTCTCCAGCCTTTCCTTATAAGAGCATTAACACTCGGGCTGGTGCTGTCGCGTGGTGGGTAAAGCCCCTGCCTGCAGCGCCGGCATCTCATATGCTGCTTCACTTCTGATCCAGCTCTGCTACGGCCTGGGAAAGCAGCAGAAGATGGTTCAAGTCCTTGGACTCCTGCACCCGCATGGGGGACCTGGAGGAAGCTCCGGGCTCCTTGCTTTGGGTCAGCCTATCTCCAGCCATTGCAGCCATTTGGGGGAGTAAACCAGCAGATGGAAGCCCTCTCTCTCTCTGCCTCTGCCTTTCTGTAACTCTGCCTATCAAATAAATAAATGAATCTTTTAAAAAAAGAGAGAGAGAGCATTAACTCCACTAATGACAGCTCCATCCTCATGCCTCAAGCTCTTCCTAAAGGCCTCACCTTCAAATACAGCCACATTCACATTAAGGCTTCAACATACAAATTTGGGAGGAACTCAAGAATTGGGTCCTAGACATATCTTACGCTCAATGGCATTTAGGTGTGGTAACGTTTGGTAGTATTTCTGATCTTTTTATCTGTAAGATGGAAATATTAGCAGCTGCTTAGATGTTTACTGTAAAATTTAAATTCGCTGAGGTAAAATAATTTAGAAAGTAATATTTAATAATTTCTTCACGTAGAAAATGTTGCTACTTAATGATAACTTCCCTTCCTGGCCACCTGTGACAAGCAGGATCTGTCCTCAGTTACTGGCTCACAAAGATAACCTGGAAAGGTAGAAGAGTAAAAATATTTGCCACTACTGATTGCTCATTTGGCAGCAGGCACTGTGACAGTTTAGTTTATGAACTTTATTTCACTGCCGGCGCCACGGCTCACTAGGCTAATCCTCCGCCTGCGGCCCCAGTACTCTGGGTTCTAGTCCCGGTTGCTCCTCTTCCAGTCCCGCTCTCTGCTGTGGCCCAGGAAGGCAGTGGAGGATGTCCCAGATCCTTGAGCCCTGCACCCGCATGGGAGGCCAGGAGAAAGCACCTGGTTCCTGGCTTTGGATCGGCGCAGCACCAGCCGTGGTGGCCACTCGGGGGGTGAACCAACGGAAAGAAGACCTTTCTGTCTGTCTCTCTCTCTCACTTTATAACTGTGCCTGTCCAAAAAAAAAAAAAAAAAAAAAAAAAGAAATTTATTTCACTTTATCATACAGCTCTCTTAGAATATAAGGATATTCTTATCTGTCTGTGGCCCTATTAAGAACATCAGAGCTTGAGTAGTTTCTCTGGGGCACCAGCTTCATGCTTTTCTACCATAGCATACATGAGCACACAGTTGATTACAGTGAGCTCTGGAAATCTGGGCTCTGATATAGGTGGATACGGACTTTTCTATCCATTTTAGGAAACAGGGCTAATGTGTTGGAACAAAGCATCAGGAACTGGATGAAGACAACTAAGAAATTGTAGCAAAGAATGCTGTAATCATGGGCTTCAGCCCCAAGCTAGGACTGGAGTCAGACTCAACCTGTGGTCATTCCTGGGTCCTCCTGGTGCAAGGCTCCAATCAAGACAACCTCACATTAAGAGAAGGGGGTGAGGAAACACCAGCAGGCTCCTGTTACAACGGTTTGAACTCAGCAATCTGGTGATGGCCTCTCTGGGCCAAGGCCAACTGCAATGGTGTGTTCTTCACAAGTAGTCTTTCCCCATTCCTGAGACTCCCTGAGGTGTATTCAATAATGCTCTCCTCATTCTGGAGCAGATGGAAAAGTGTTTAAAAAGGTGCCAGGTTTATTTATGGAAGCATGAGATTGAATTTAAGAGATGAGCTTTGCCAATATGAAATGTGAACTCTCAAAACAGGAAGTGTGTTTTACTGCCTATTTATTTTATTGCCGTATCAGCTGCCCAGAGTCGAAGAATCCTTCCTCTCAGGAATTATTTATTTTCTAACTTCTGAACCAGAACATCTTGACCATCAGCACTCTAACTTCTTGCAGCCAGATTCCCAACTACAAACATGTGCCTCACTGTCTCTCAGAGCAGATCCATGGAGAGTTTCAGTGAAAAACATCGAAATGCATGTTTTGTCCTGAATCCTAACTTTTATGTAAATGGAGACATTTCAAATGAACTGAATCACATGATGAAAGACAATAATAAAATGTTTCAAATATCTCCTTAGAACAGTGGAGAAGTACTTGGATTTTCTCATATATCTTAGGATAATTAATAATTTGAATTCTGTCATTATAATCAAATTGGTATGAAGTGTTTTAACAGAAGAAAGTCACTATCTAATCATTTGGATTTATTACTATACAAATGGTTTTAATGCAAAAAAATCATCCTAATTATGTATGTATTTTGCTTCATTGCCTCTCCTCCTGCATTGATAGTTTGACTTTAGAAAGGTACTATGCTAGGGTTTGTTAAATAGGCAAATAATATCTGGTTAGAATTCACTTTTGATGTCAGAAGAAACTGCCTAATGTGCAAGGGTACTTCAAAAAGTTCATGGAAATATTATTACAAATAAGGTTATTTTAGTGCAAAAAATTGAAATTAATGCCTATATGGGGTCTTCAAAAAGTTCATAGAAAATGTGTTGTGTGGAATAAAACAACTATGGATGGATTTTTAAAAATTTTTTTCGCAAATAAACTTACCTTTTAATTCCATTTTTCATGAACTCTTTGAAGTACCCTTGCATTTGAAGATACTGACCTGGAACTCAGTAAACTTGTGTCTTACTCCAGGCTCTGTAGAGTCCAGAGCGGGGCTTGACCCTTGAGCAAACTTTCCATCCAAGTGTTTGGTCTCTGAGGAGGCACTAGAGATATCCAAGAATGAAAAATGGGCTCTGATGGGGAAATTAATAATATGAAAAAAGAGGAAAGACCTGCTGTGTGAGTTCTTTCAGCTTTGAAGAGGATCCACCTAGGCCTATTCACAGTGAATACTTGTGAATTAGCTATGTTCTCACACATGGACTTCACCTAGAATTGCCAGTCCCTGGGAGAAACTCAGGCAGAAGACACGTTACAATGGTGCCACCTTCTGGACACTCTCCTAAACACATCTTTATATATCCCACTCAAAACTCAATGGCTCCCTATTAGTGGTTGAAAAGCTATAACTAGTACTCAAATAGTATTTTACACTTTGTGTATCTGTGTGGGTGCAAACTGTTGAAAGCTTTACTTAATATATGTTAAATTGATCTTCTGTATATAAAGATAATTGAAAATGAATCTTGATGTGAATGGAAGGGGAGAGGGCGCGGGAGAGGGGAGGGTTGCGGGTAGGAGGGAAGTTATGGGGGGGAAAGCCACTGTAATCCATAAGCTGTACTTTGGAAATTTATATTCATTAAATAAAAGTTTAAAAAAAAAGTCTAAAATCCATTGCCTTAGAATCCATTCACGATTTAGCACAAGTTTGAGATTTAATCTCCTGATAATCTCTCCGTGACTACTCTGGGAATCAGAATAAATTCATAATGGCATATTTGTTGCCAGTGCCTGCGATAATTCAATGCAGTCAATGCAGTAAGCTGGAGGGAGAATCATAGAGATTTTTAAGACACCTAGTAGGAAAAGTGCCAGAGGTTTGAGATACCCCAATACTCAAAGACATCTCTTCTTTGTGGTTATTTAGATATTTAAGTAGAAGAAAAGTTGACAGTAGAAAACAGATAAAAGGGCATGGATGCACACAAAAATATACATAATAAAAATAAATGAGAAGGGGCCGGCTCTGTGGCACAACGACTAAGGCTGGCATCCCATATGGGCACCAGTTCAAGTCTCGGCTGCTCCTCTTCTTATCCAGTAGAAGAGGGCCCAAGTTCTTGGGCTCCTGAACCACATGGGAGAAGTTCCTGGCTCCTGGCTTCTGATTGGTGCAGCTCCCACCTTTGTGGTCAACTGGAGAATGAACCAGCGGATGGAAGACCTCCCTCTCTCTCTGCCTCTCCTTCTCTCTCTGTGTAACTCTGACTTTCAAGTAAATAAATAAATCTTTAAATAAATAAATAAATAAAATAAAAATCATAAAATGCAAATTAAAGGAAAGCATTATTGAGTTTCTCCATCAGATTAGAAAAATGATTGAACATTGGTGATGCAGCATTTTGTGAGGGCCCAGGAAATAAGCAACATCATACACTTTTACAAGGCAATGCTTCTGGAAGGCAATTTGAAAATATTCACTAGAAGCCTTTAGAGATGTGCTTAAACCTTAACCCAGAAATTTAAAAATATATCTTTGGGATACTATCACAGCTTTATTCTAGAAATAGAAACTACTAGAAACAGTAGAATGGCGATTTTCACTGCATCCAATAATTTTGATAAAAAATAGCCAAGATAGGTTACATGACTAAACATAGTTGATCTATTCACATGATAAACGTAGGCATTAAAATTGATGTTGTAGCAAGCACATCTTTATATGCATATTGTTTATTGCTTATATTCTTTAGCAGAAAATAGATTAAAATCAAGGATTTTCTATGTGACAATTTTTGGTTTTAAAATATGTACATAGGACAATTATCAGAATTACTCCAAAAGTTTTTTTAATAGAGATTTATGTATTCATTTGAAAGGCAGAGTTACAGATAGAGGTAGAGACAGCAAGAGTCTTCCATCTGCTAGTTCACTCCCCAAATGGCCTCAACGGCTGGAGCTATGCCGATCCAAAGCTGGGTACCTCTTCCAGGTCTCGTTTGTGAGTGCAGAGACCCAAGGGCTTGGGCCATTCTCTGTTGCTTTCTCTTTTTTTTCTTTTTTTTTTTTTTAACTTTTATTTAGTAGATGTAAATTTTCAAAGTACAGTTTATGGAATACAATGGCTTTTCCTTCCCCATAACTTCCTCCCACCTGCACCTCTCTCATTTTCTGCTCCCTCTCCCATTCCATTCACATCAAGATTCATTTTCAATTCTCTTTCTATACAGAAGATCAGTTTAGTATATATTAAGTAAAGATTTCATCAGTTTGCACCCACACAGCACACAAAGTGCCAAATACTCTTTGAGCACTAGTCATATCATTAATTCACATTGAACTACACATTAAGGACAGAGATCCTACATGGGGAGTAAGCGCACAGTGACTCCTGTTGTTGACTTAACAAATTGACACTCTTGTTTAAGGCGTCAGCAATCTTCCCAGGCTCTAGTCATGAGTTGTCTGCTGCTTTCTCAGGTGCATTGTCAGGGAGCTTATTTGGAAGTGGAGCAGCCAGGACTCACTGGAACCGGTGCTCATGTGGGATGCCAGTGCTACTGGCCGGGGCTTTAACCTGCTGTGCCACAGCACTGGCCCCATTACTCTAAAATATTAATACTATTGTATTCAGCTGGCCACAGCCTGATTTTTATTTTCTCTTTTCTCAACTTTTGAAATATTTTATGTCATTTATTTCCTTGGATACTCATAATACTTTGAGAAATAAAATTATAATAACCCATTAAAACCAAGATCCACATTAAATTCCAGATAACATTCTATTCTGCTGAATTCATTGTGATAACTTTTGATAAGTGCCCACTACAGCCAGATCTCTAGGATGCCTCACATTTCCTTCCTTGATTTAGAATTTTATGATTTATTTATTTGTAACACAGAATAACAAAGGGTGAGAGAAACATTTCCCATCTGTTGGTTTACTCCCCAGATCCTATAGCAGCCAGGGCTGGGCCAGGCTGAAGCCAAGAGCCAGAAACTCTATCTGGGTCTCCCATGTGGGTGGAAGGAACCCAAGTCCTTGGGCCATCATCTGCCGCTTCCCAGGCACTTTCGCAGGAAGTTGGAACAGAATGGAGGCAGGACTCCACTCAAGGCACTGTGATTCAGGCATCCCAAGTGGTATCTTAACCCAGTGCACTGCGACGTCTGGCTCACATATTTCCTTCCTGCCGAGGTGCTGGATCTGAGTGTGGAGAACTGATGCCTGAACACTGCCGAGTGAACACTGCAACTGAACAAAGGCTCAGGAAAGCACCGTAAACAGTACATTTGGATCAATAGCAATAAAATACTTACATGATTTGATAATCCCATTAGAAGGGTTCATTCTAATGAGATACTTACTTTGAAGGAAGAAAAGAATTGGTACACAAAAATGTTTACTGCTAAGTTTTCTTTAACAGTAAAACATAAATATTCAATGTGGATCAGTAAATTCTAGGATATGCATTCAATGGAGACTGAAATTGTCATTAAAATAACTTACAGAAAATACATAGCAAGATGATAAGTGTCTATGGTACAATGTCAAGTGAAGAATAAGTGGAATAAAACATAGTGGGCTTCTTGTGACTACGTGTACATGAAAATAAGTGTGCATGTAAAGAAGACAATACTTAAAGAGAAGATATGACAAAATAATCCTGAATTTCATTGTTTGTTATTCGAGTTAAAGCCACCTATGCTTATCTCAGGTTATAAATTCCTTCTCAGAACATGAGGCTAAAATGTGAAATCCCCAGTTGTCCAGTATGATGGGAATCTACAATAGGACGTGAGTAACAGTAGAGGCACTCCATGTTCTCAGATGGCTTGCTAGACAAGCCTGCAGCAGAAAACCCCATTCTCTGATGGTTTTCTCAAAGGTAAGATTGGTCTGCTCAAACAAAAGAAAAAATGCAGCTTTTTAGCTCTGATATCTCGAAGAATATATAGGGCTCTGACCTTTATCCCATACCCCATCTGACTGTATGACTAAAGATTTTATAATGGGAGTGTGGATCTTCAGTTTACTTAACTTAATCCGTTTGTAATTTTCTCTTATACAGAAACACCCTGTTTTGCAGAGCAATAGACTAACCCTCCCTCAGTGACCCAGAGCACCCAGATCCAAACAAGGAAAGAGATTTAAAGAAAGAGACAAATTGGCCTTTAATTGAAGGGGCAGCGTGCCGGCTCTGTGCCGCACGCTCTGGAACAGCGGATCCTCCAAGGACATGCCTCTGCTCTCACAGAGGTTGGCCTGGCAACTCGCTCACACACTCCACTCGGGGAAAATTCTTTTCAGCACTCGCCAAAATGCCGATCCAGGCTCCTTTGCCTAGCAGCCTTGAAAGCTTGCACACATTTAGAGAAAATACTTTCAAATGACTCCGGAGTTCTGCTTTATGTTTCATATTCCTTTGAACTTATTACCTCTTTACAATGTCTCGGACTATTAGTTTGGGAACATTTAAAGTTAATGACTATATGGAAAGTAAAACAACACTTTGATGTTACCCAAATCATTCATTTCTCTCTCTCGAATGCAGGAGGTTATAGAAAGCCGGGCCATGCCAGACCAAGTCATTTCAGGAATAAATAACTTATTTAGGGGTCTATATGGATTGTTCCTCAGGGGAAATGGTGGAATAGACCAGCTCAGAAATGTCTAAGGGAACTGAAGACATGATTAATGAGGGTCAACTTGAAAACTTGAGCCCTCACAGATAGGATTACTTCACCCAGAGAGCAGAGTCTATTTGACCCAGGCTACCCCAACACAATCTCCAGAGGCACATCGTTCACAAATTTTGCTAGTTCCAGGGATGCAGTGACAGCAAAAGAGATATGGAGAGGGCTTCCTCTGTCCATAAGTAGACAGAACTAAAAGCACTATAAATGCAAGGAGGATGGCCATTAGAAAAAGTTGGCAAGTGTTTTCAGAAGGTCAGAGTTGAAGCATTCTGGTAGGGCATGTTTAGCTAAAGCATGGGATGCTCTTCCAGATAATTGTCACTGCTGTGACATTTTGTATTTGTTTGCTTCTTATTTCTATAGATGAGAACTTGGAGGGGGCTGGGGGATAGAGGTCCCTATGGGATATAAGAGACTTAGAAGTAGAGGTGGAGCCCAGGAAACATGGGACCTGCTCATACTAGATTTCTGAGATTCCGCATCAGTCTCCTGAAAGAGGAGCGGAAGCTGTCCCCCAGATACTGCCTAATCTCATCGAACAAACAGCAAGGGGTATTCGACTGGGGTAAACAGTCTCTAAAGTATGAGCAGTCCAAAGGGTATTCAGCTGAAATATTAGAATATAATGCCTCGATCCCCTCTACAAAAATCTAAATATGCATTTGTTGAAGGCAAGAATGTGAAAATTGTGTTCCATTATTGTGGAGAATAATAAAGGCATTTTTCCTCCACAGAGCTTATGGTATTAAAAGATGTATCAATATACTCAAGCAATAGAGAATATCAATACCATATTCATCATTCAATCATTGTATAAATATTTGTTAAATCTATGCTGTGTGCTTTGGACTGGTCTGGACAATGGGATACAGTGGTGAAAACAGACAAAGTCCCAGTTCTTGGAAAATTTATATTCTAGTCAGGGGAGATAGATAATAAATAACAATAAATGAAGATTATTTCAGTTGTTGAAGGCAATAAAGAAAATAGACCACAGTAGGTACAATTGAGAGTGGATGACAGAGGGTGAGTGAGGTTGGAGACATTAAGATTGAGTGATCAGGACTATTCTCACTGTGAAAGAGACGAAACTGTAAAGATAAATTGGCACTCCGCCATGCAGGAAAACCACACGCAAAAACACAAGGCTAGAATGAGCTTTATTTGCTCAGGGAACCAAAAGCAAGCTGCTGTGGGTTGGGGTTTAGATTGTAAGGCATAGAGGGTCAGAAGTGATTTCAGAGAGCCATGTAGAAGAAAGATCATATCGAAACATGTTAAGGAATTATTTTATTTCATGCACAATGGGAACTATTGGAGCGCGTTACAATGAAAGAATTAACACAACTGATGCCTTAAGAAATCCTAACCACTGCTGTTGTTAAATAGTAATATTAAAAAAATAAAATATTATAGCAAACAATGTTAGACTGGAGCTCCTTCAACTCCAGATTGAGTTGCTTAAACTCAATCAATCACCTTTATTTTTTAAGATGTATTTATTTATTTGAAAGAACTATACAGAGAGAAGGAAAGACACAGAGAGAGCTTCCATATGCTGGTTTACTACCCAGATGGCCTCAGTGGGGGAGGGCTGAGCCAATTCAAAGCCAGGATCCAGGAGCTTCAACTGGGTCTCCCACTTAAGTGCACAGGCCCAAGCATTTGGGCCATTCTCCAATGTGCTTTCCCAGGCACATTAGCAGGGAGCTAGATCAAAAGTGCAGCACCTGGTTCACAAACTGATACCAACATGGGATTCCCAGCAACAAAAGTGGTGGCTTTGCCTGCTATGCAATATTGCCAGCCCCAATCACCTTATTCTTCAAACGAATGCTGTGCCTTCTTGTTAACACTCACTATTCTGACTCAAACATTCTGGTTAATTGTCTTGATCTCCCAACAAACCATGAGTTCCTTGGAAAAACTGGGCTGAAGCATTTTTTTTTTGGTTTGTTTTTGTTCAGCTTTGGGGAAGTGTGGGACACAACCATTTCCATTTTATCTTTTTTTAAAACTTTTATTTAATAAACATAAATTTCAAAAGTACAACTTTTGGATTATAGTGCTTTTCCCCCATAACCTCCCTCCCACCCACAACCATCCCATCTCCTACTCCCTTTCCCATCCCATTCTTCATTAAGATTCATTTTTAATTATCTTTATATACAGAAGATTAACTTAGTATATACTAAGTAAAGACTTCAACAATTTGCACCCACAGAGATTCATTGTGCATTTACTCCATTTTATCTTTACCATCTTCATCCTTGTCTAACTTGGAGCCAGTTGTATCAGAGATGGACTAAGTGCTGAGATTTGTTGAATGGATAACTATACAGCTCATCTTATGATCTACTTTCTGATTTTTAATTTCTTAATTCTAATCAGACTCCTAAAAAATATGTCCACAAGAAACTGGTAAGTGTGACCTTTTTGTCATAGGGGCCTTACAGATGTGATCAAGGATCTCAAGATGAGATCATGCTGAATCTCATTTCAAGATCTACCATTTGGTTGGGCACTAAATCCAATGACACATGTCCTTGTAAGAGAAGACACAGAGAAGGTCACATGAAAACTGAGGCATGTGTTGGACTTCTGTCACCACAAACCAAGAAACATATGAGGCTACCAGATGTTGGAAGAGGCAAAGAAGTGTTGTCTCCTAGAGTCTGGTGGAGGCATGGCTGTAACAATAACTCAGTTTTGGACTGCTGGCTTCCAGAACTGTGAGATAATATTTTTTTATTGTTGGAACCCTCATGTTTGTGATAATTTATTATGGCAGCCCTCAGATACACAATCTTGAAACACAGTTCAATTCTCAATAAGGAGCCTCCTGCTCTGTCTAGCAGGACAAGGAGTAGGGTTATGTGAGTGAGGCACTCAATAAAGTATGTGCATGTCTCCTCCATTTCCTTCCCCTGTGGCTTCCCTGATTATCCATACTGGTTCCCAGGTCGGGTATACTTTTAGAAGTCAAGACAAAGAAAATATACACATGGATATCTGTGTCTTGAATTGTAAATCAAAGTTTTATCTACAGGTATATTTTCAACCTACTAGACATACGGCATTCTGACTAGAGTCAGAAAGGACCCAGAAATATTTATAGGGGCCTCGTTAGGGACAATAAGCCCCCAGAGAGTCCATCTGAATTGCTGGCTAAATTTTCTAAACATTCAAACACCTCATTTAGATGAGGGAAAAACGAAAACAATCGCAGGCTGAATGATTCTGTTCCCATTCTCCTTGATTTTTCTGGAGGAGCCAGATACAGATGGCAAGAAGGAGAGTTGGGGGAAAAGCAGGAATTTCTGAGTATGAGAAAGACTGGCCCAGAAAAGAGTTGGACAGACAGAAAAACCATAGATCAGATCGCAGTAAATGCAGAGTATCCTATCCAGCATGGTTATCAGTCCAAGTGGTGACTTGATCCTGATTTATTTCCCCCTTATCTGCTCCCTCATGAAATATAGTAACTGATTTCCATTTAAACAAATTAACCAGAAAAGAAAGTTTCTGTTTCTAGATTGTAAAATGTTAGAAATTCCTTTCAAATTTGCAAGAGTTTAACTTGTTGCTGCCTAACTGAAATTTGTGTTTTCTTAACAGATACACAAAGATTTAACAAAAAAATTAAATTATCTCCCCGAAGATTCTAACTAGTTAGGAAGATAGTAATATATAACATGAGCCAGATGATCTAATTTTTGAATACCTAATACAAAATTTTAAATGGATAATCTTTTCATGTCCAAATTCCAAACTTCCAATCTCTAACTGGTTAACCAAAGAGAACTACGTTCTTTGTACTTTAGATTTATGATTAGGTGGTGAGGGAAGCTTCTTATCATTTTTTTTTCAAGTTCTTATTTTGATAAGGAGACCAGGTATACATTGATGTTTGGGTCAAGTTGTTGTCGTCTGAGTTCGCAACTTGGCAGTGACCACCAGCCTCAGAACCTCTTCTGGAGCAAGTTCACTCCTTCAGAGAGCAGGCAACTGAACCCCAGCATGAGGACATGTCCTGCCAAGGCCATCAGCAACTACAGAAAAGGAACTTGAATGCCTCCCTTTGCTGGCTTGTTATTGGATACTTTATCTACATTTTCCATTTTAAATCTCTTGATAGTCCTGTGAGGTGAGTATGTCATTCATGATAAGAATAAAATTTCAAGTTTGTAAAGTACAGTGTGTTGCTTTCCTGCCAGCCTCTCTTCTGTGACTCTTTCCTCCCCATCTATTTATCTATTCTTTGAATTGGAACTCAGCTCCTATGGAGGACTGCCCTTAAGGTGGTTCCCATGATTCATGCCTCCTGGTATTCACACTCTCACTTGAGAGTAGATGGGATTTGTGACTGCTTCTAACCAGCAAAATGTGGTAAAAATAATGGGATGTTGTTCACAGGATTATGCCACATTATGTGAGACAGTCTTGCTGGCTGACAAACACTAGAAATGGTCTCCCTTGCTGAATTTAGAGAAGTAAACTTAGTGGGTAAAGCCACTGCTGGCACTGCCAGAATCCCATATGGATACCAGTTTGAGTCCTGGCTGCCCCACTTCTATCTAGCTCCCTGCTAATGTGTCTGAGTAAGCAGCCAAAGATGGCCAAAATCCTTGGGCCCCTGCTCACACATGGGAGACCCAGAAGGAGCTCCTGGCTCCCATATTTGGACAGGCCCACCTCCAGCCATTTGGGGAGTAAACCAGCAAATGGAGGATCTCTCTCATTCTCTCTCTGTAACTCTGCCTTTCAAATACATGAATAAATCTTAAAAAAAAAAAAAAAGTAAACTGCCATGTTATGAGAGAGTCTCTGGAGAAGGCCAGAAGAAAAGAAACTACAGATGGTCTTGAGGCACTGAGAGTGGTCTCTGATAGCCAGTGGCAAGAGGCTAAGCCCAAAGTACTACAGCCATTAGAGGTGCACTCTGCTAACAATCTAAATGAGCTTGGAAGCTGATTTTTCTCCAGTTGAGCCTTTAGAGGAGACCTTAATTGAAGATTGCTAAGACCCTAAATCAGAGAGCTCTGGTAAGTAGTGTCTGGACTTGACCTACAGAACACTAAAATAATAAATGAGCACATTGTTTTATGATAAGTTTGTGGTAATTTGTTACTAGAAAATTAGTACCATGTCTATTCTAACTTAGGTCTTTTGTGTTATGTGCTAGGAATTCAAATAATCTCTACCCTCAAGTCAATGTGCACAGGGAGATGTACCGGAAAACCTTACATGATTACAATGCAAGGCAATATATTCTAGAACCTTCTGTGATGAAGTCTGTGACAGTGGAAGCAAAGATAACCTGATAAATTCTTTCAGTAGTACTTCCTTCTTCTCTCCCCAGTCTCCAATGGCTCCTTTCTTCCCACCTTAGCCTTCTTTCAGACATTTCATTCACACTGATTTATGAAGACAGGTGACAGCTCTCATAGGCACTCTCACTCTTGGTGTGTTAGAGCAGGAGAGGTGCTTGATCATCAACGTCTATGAGTTTCTTCCCACTCTTCAGAATTGAGACGTCCCTAAAGTCGATGAAGTCATGAGAATGAGTTCCAGTCAACGGTTTGAAGGCATAGTAAGGTGCACTACTATCATGCCTGGCTCCTAATGTCTCTTGCAGCATCCTTCAAACAGAATGAAGAGAATCTGGTGCAAGACTCTGAGGTCTTGCATATGCAAGGATTCTGGATCTAAATGGCTCTGTAGAAGCATTTCATTGCACGACTATCTCATTATGGTCTGAGCAAGAAATAAACATTTGTATCATTAATCTGCTGGGATTGGACTTTAGTACAGTAATCATTCTATATAGGAATTGAATTTTAACTGATGGAAAAGATAATTAAAGCTGTGGAATCAGTGGATGAAATGTTTTTAATGTTGTGCAGAAGCCTTCAAGACCTTCAGGATTCTAAAGTTAAGCATCAACCTCTGTGGGACTCAGTAGGGACAAAGGTGTGGGTGGACTTTGTAGGCATGAACATCTATTTGTAGCTTTAACATAGGCAAGAAACACAGGCCACGCTTCAACCCTCCCCTCAGCATGGGCTCTCCTCTCCTAGAAAATCGGTGTTCCAGACTTCCCAGTTCATTTCTAGCTGGTTTCTAGGACTATACTTTGGGGGGAAGGCTTTTCCAAGGGCTATTATAAGCTCTGGGAACAAGGCCAGAATGTTTCATATTGTAATGGAAAATAATCCTTCTACCCTCAATCTGCACATTTTCTTTAAGGTGTGAAAAATGCTTTCCCAGCTTCAGCCAGGAGCATTCAGGTCTCCATGGGGATCTGGGCTAAGGGAGTGGGGGGCACTGATTAGGTGAGGGAGAGAACACTCCCTGCAGCAGTTTCCAGGGGAGCAACAAGTATTTCATCGAAGGAAAACAAGACTTGACCTCCAGCTTGGCTCATATTACATGTTTTGGCCTCACCCTGGTGCCTAGGAGCCCCAGCTCACACTTGGCCTGGGACCAAGAGAATTGACTGAAGGAGGAGCCCTTCTGTGGACTTGGAGTTTAGAAACCTATGGTGCTGCCTCCAGAGGCTGATACTATCACCAGGCCAAGGGCAGGTGAGGCACTTGGGTGAGCATTTGAAGCCAGAGACTCAAACTCACAGGTCCCCACATTTGAGAGCTGTTGGAGAAGCTAGACTCAAACCATTCCAAAGGAACAAAGAGGGTGACTGGTTGATGTGTGCAGTAGGTAAAGTTTAAGTCTCTTGCAATTCTGGGTTCTCACTCAATTACTTCATTGTTATGTTTCCTTAGATATGTGTGATTGATATTATACTATTTTCAACAATAGTTTCCAGGCTAGACATTTTTACAACAGCTAATATTAGAGCCCATCAGACACAATGATGTGATCTTTGTTGGGCATTAACTTGATGATCTTCCTCTAGATCATGTTTAATATTCTTCAAAAATTAAAATGTGTCATTGGCAATTCTCTAAGAAATGAGTAATTTTTCTAAAGTATAATTCCCTCTAGAAACATTAATCCTCAAAAAAAAATCTTACTACGAACATTTCAAACTTTCTAGGTTTTTTTAAAAATAAAGATTCAAGTCCAAATTACAGACCAACTAATACAATCTCCATTTTACTTGCAAGACATTTGTAGATTGGAGAGGTATTTTCACAAGTCCAAGGTCTGCCAGCAGTAGTGGGTTGGGTTTTTTAATGTATGATAAACTGCTTCTTCCTGACTTTGAGTAAGCTTCAGAACTTTTTGTTCCCCTGTGAAGTGAAATCCTATTTATGTCTTTACACTTGTCCCAAAAATCACCCTACCAAGAAAGGTTTGCTCACTCTGGTCCATGCTGATTATTCTTATTGCGAACATGTGAATAGCACCTTCATCAGTTTCTCTCATTTAAACATTTAATCAGTACTGCTTAGCCACTTCATGAAGTTGTCTTCTTTGGATAACTCAGGCCCTGACTATGTCCACTGACAATGCACTATGTGTCAAATACTCTACAAGTCATTTTATGGGTATTATTTTATCTAATCCTTACAACTAATTTGTGAGGAAAGTATGGTTAGCTCTACCTAACACATAAGGAGACTCATAAGGTGGAATTATCTAATAGAAATCCCTAAGCTGGAAACAGTGCATGCTGGGATTCACTAACTACATTCAGTGATTCAGGACCTTTGTGTCCTGCTTGGTTCCTTTCTTCCTACAAATCTCTGTATCTACTCCATCAGCTAATTCTGCTAACTTGACGCCAGCTTAGATCCTGAATCTGAATGTCACTTGCCAACCTTCTGTTATCAGAGATTCAAGCCACTGATTCAAGCCACCTACATCTCTTAGTGTGTTCAGAGAATTCATTCTCTCTGCAACAGATGTCTTTGAAAAAGTCATAGCGTGAGAAACTCCCAATGTTTTCCCATTTATCTTAAATTCTATAATTTTCTAACAGTCTATTATGTCCTAACTGTAGCCTTTGTCAGATTTTTCATATGACAATGGAAAGTAGTCCTCCTATTCTTGATCACAATATTTTATTTAAGGTGTGTATTATGAGATGAATTGTGTCCCCTGAATTCATATGTTGGAGTCTTAACACCCACTACCTTGTTTTTTGATTCAAGATTGGGTTTTCAAAGTTCAGGTAAAATGGGGCCATTGTATGTCCTTGTCCAATGTAACTGGGTTCCTGTTAAGGAGAGACAATTGAGATACCAAGTACAAAGAGGTATGGTCATGTGGGGCACAGTGTGAAGGTAGTCATTTGTAAGTGAAAAAGAGAGGCCTCAGAAAAAATCCAGATCTACTGACAGCTTGATCTTGTACTTCTAGCTTCCAAAATTGTGAGAAATAAATGTTTGTTGTTTAGGTCATCCAGTCTGTTGTACTTTATTATGGCAGCCTAGGAAAGCAGTATACGAAAAAATACTTACCAATTTCAGCCAGGAACATTCAGGTCTCCATGGCAACCTGTTGCATGAAGTGAATTGGAGGGAGGAGAGAACTGTCCCTGAAGACTTTAAGGTGCAACCTCCTTGCCCCCTTTATTTTCCTGAACTTACCTAACTTATTACTATGTGTCATGGCATTAGATGACTCCTATGACTATAGAAATTAGCATGAGTGTCTTCCTCTTTTAATTCAAGTACCACTGAAAGTACGCATGAAACCTCAATCAATCGATCTTCCATCATTTTTTTCTTTTCCGTTATAGCACTTTTCTCTCTCTAATGTGACTAATGCATTTACCTGCATAGCTGTCTCTGCTGATCAATTTTATACATGATTCAGATGCAGAAGCTCATGGAATCTTTACAAAGTGAATGCATAGATAATGTGTCCTGGATTGGACTCTAATTCCTCAAAGGCATGTTTCCAACTTACGTTTCTTGTTTTCCTGTTTCCCAACACGGAGCCTGTCACAAAGTAGGTTCTAAATAAAAAGCACATAAATTAAACAGTCACTAAAAATACTTTATGAATGCAGAATGAACACACATGCACACCCCACATATGGCATGCTTATAAGCCTTGTCCTTTAAGGCTTTGAAGTTGGGAAGAAATATGTACAGAAAGGAAAAAAATCTGTTCTTGATAAAGCAGAATATTGAATTTTCGCCCAGGGTGTCAGAGGATGTGGAATGAGGAAGTGATATAGAAGGTCAGGGAGCCCAGCCGAGGTCCTGTCTCAGTCCTTTCCCAGTCACCAGTTTCATCCCAGAACATTCCTAGAACAATTTGTTGATCTCTCTTGAAAATTGAAAATTGATTAATTCCTCATTCCTAGTGATAAAAAAGAATCTGAACTCTACAGAAAGCTGTCAATATGTTCAGATGTCTTAAAGTACAGGTTGAAGACAAGAACATACAGCTGAGTTTGGCTATGCCCCTATCAGCGGGACGCTTTAACTTCTAGGAGAACCACTTCTCTGCTAGCAACTTAAATCCTTAATTATATTTTGACACACTCAGAATTGTAGTACAAAAAACCAGGTTTAATGGCTGCAGCAGAGACTGGACAGATGGTCACCAATCCTGTTTATCTTCCTGTGATCTAAATCTTATGATCCAGTTCTAGTCTAGAAAAGATTGGGCCATGCAAGTACTTTTTGAGCAAATAATGTGATTAAAGTTGCCATGGGTACATTTTCAACTGAGACAGTTAAACGTTCCTCAATATTTCTTTCTTCTTTTTTTTTTATTGGTAGTATTGAGGCCAAATGTGAATCATGGTAGTTCCATAAGATGCAACATGCCTGAGTCCAAAAATTATTTCATGGAACAAAACAACATGATCAATAGCAATGGGCTGTGACCCACCAGCATAGTTCAACATGGAAAACACTTAAACCACTGAGCTGATGGTATTTGTTATAGCAGCTTTGCCATACTTGTTCTTACTAATACATTGACATGAACAGAATTACTTAGGTTGATTATGTTGAGGAATATAAATGTTTTTATTTTAGTCTATATTAAAATCAAAGGGAAGTGCCAATGCAAGTGTCTTCCTATCATCAATAATAGCAATATTATAAATTATAGATATTTTGGAATACAATGAAACACGCAAGTTTCTCATTTAATACTTTTAAAATGCTTTTTACATTTCTAAGTGCACATGTAAGATTATATAAAGTATGAATGGTATCCCGATTAAATACCATATGTTCTCCCTGATCGGTGACGACTGACTGAACACCAAGAGGGAAACCTGTTGGAGTGAGGTGGACACTATGGGAAATGGTGGCTTGATCAGCATAGCCCTGACTGTTAATGAACAACTAAATACATTATCCCTCTTAGTAGTTTTTTTTATCTGTTCTACTTAATATGACTGGTTTAGATCTGTAATTGATGCACAGTTATTCTTAAGTGTTGAAAATTAACTGAAATGTGATCCCTGTTGAACATGGTGGTGGGAATGGGAGAGGGAAGAGATGTATAATTTGGGACATGCTCAGGCTGACTTGCCCCAAGTGGTGGAGTTGGAAGCATACCAGGGGATTCCAATTCAATCCCATCGAGGTGGCATGTACCAATGCCATCTCACTGTTCCAGGTGATCAGTTTCAGTTCACAGTTGGTCATGGTGAAGGGACTGGGAGTCAAAGGGAGCACATAGACAAGTCTAGTACCTGCTAACGCTAACTGATGGAGTAAATAAAGGGGAGAGTGATCCAACATGGGAAGTGAGAATCTCAGCAGACTCATAGAATGGGCAGATGTCCTAAATAGCACTCTGGCCTCAGAATCAGCCCTAAAGGCATTCGGAGCTGGCTGAAAAGCTCATGAGAGTATTTCAGGCATGGAAAGCCAAGACACTCTGGCAAAAGATCTCTGCGAGTGAGATCCCAGTGGAAAGAACAGGCCATCAAAGAAGGAGGTACCTTTCTCTGAAGGGAGGAGAGAACCTCCACTTTGACTATGACCTTGTCTAAACAAGATAAGAATCGGAGAACTCAGAGGGCTTCCATAGCCTTGGAAACTCATGACTGGAGCATAGGGAGATTACTGATGCCATAGACAGGAGTGTCAATTGGTAAAGTCAACAACAGGAGTCACTGTGCACTTACTCCTCATGTAGGATCTCTATCCTTAATGTGCTGTACATTGAGATTTAATGCTATAACGAGTACTCAAACAATATATTTCACTTTGTGTTTCTATGGGGGTGCAAACTGTTGAAATCCTTACTTAATGCATACTAAACTGATCCTCTGTAAAAAAAAAAAAAAAAAAAAAAAAAAAAAAGAAATTATCAATTCCCAACTTGACTCTCACTGGGATTAAACATGACAATAGGTCTGCTCTGATTTCATCATCATTTTAAAAAATCATCTATTATTTTTCACTTTATGTTTCTGTGTGGGAGCAAACTGTTGAAATCCATACTTAATGTATACTAAGCTGATCTTCTGTATATTAAGATAATCGAAAATGAATCTTGATGTGAATGGAAGGGGAGAGGGAGTGGGAAAGGGGAGGGTTGTGGGTGGGAGGGACGGTATGGGGGGAAAGCCATTGTAATCCATAAGTCGTACTTTGGAAATTTATATGCATTAAATAAAAGTTTAAAAAAAAAAGTTTTGAAGAAAACTCATTTCCCAGCTGCAAGCAGAAGACATAGTGATGTTAGGCAGCAAAGGATGACTCAAGTGGGTGGTCTCTGTCACTCACATTGGAGACTGGATGGAGGTCTAGGCTCCTGGCCTTGGCCTCAGCCAACACTGGCCATTGTGTTCATTTCTTTCTTTGTCTATCTCCTCCTTTCTCTGTGTCTTTGGCCCCCTGCCCTCATCATTCCACTTGTCAAATAAATAAATCAATCTTTTTTTTAAATAAAATATTGTGCTTTTGTGGAAAAGCATATTATTATTCTACTGTGTAACTTTTACAGTGTAACTAACCAACAAAAGTATGCATTGCTTAGAATTTAGTATATTATGCTGTAAGTCAATAATTTGGGAGGGGATAAGGAGAAGTTCTCTCTAGGTCAGTTTTGACTGGTCTACCATGCCCTGGTGCTTGGTTGAGGACAGTTAAGATAAGTAGGGCTGTTCTCCAAGTGATCTCTGAAGTTCAGGCTTCACAAGAGGTTGCAGAATTGTTAAGAGCAGTAAGGAAGCAAGCCCTAATGTACAACTGCCGTTCAAGTCCATCTACATAATGTTGACTCCTTATTGCACCATCAGCCAAGGAGAACCCCTAAACCACTCATTCTAGGCCTGGTGTCAGTATGGGCGAGCACTACCAAAATACATGAATATTGAGAAATAAGAACAAATTGGGGCTAAACTCTAATCAGTCCACCTGAATAGGGGCAATTAAATAGTTCTGCACTCAAGTCATGTAATAAATATCTTTCATTACTTGTTCCATTTTAGAGAAATCAAAAAACTGAACATATTAAATCATATTAATTTGTAAAAGTATATACAGAACACACTAGTGTTTATTGAGATTATTTACTCACTTTTATGAGTGTAATTATTAAAATTTAACTTACTATCATCTATCAAACTATCTTATATTCTATATCATCAAACAAGTAAAAGGCATAATTCAAATTTGGAAAATATGTTCACCAAATTTGAAAGACAATGGTTTACAGATATTACTATATAATGTGGCCTTAAAAAATGAGTGTTTACATTTTCTGTATTTAGTTCTTTAAATTATTATGGCAATTTGTTGAAAAAATCGATATCATATGTAAAAATTCAACATAAATTATATCTTATCATTTATAGATACAATAAATTACCCTGGGGTGTTTTTATTAAAAGATAGTTATACATTTAGGTCTATGAATTATTTTTTTTACTTGAAATATACCATCAATTGAAACTGCCAGTTTTTCTAAATTTTTATCTTTATATTTTATAAAGCTGTTCTTATATACATGCTGAATTTTTCTATACATTTATTTTTTTAAAATATGCATAACATTAAATGTACTGTTTAATCATTATTAAATGTGAAGGTCAGTGGTATTAAGTAGAAATTATTGGAAATTTCACCACCATCCATCTCCAGAATTTTCATTTTGTAAAATGGAAATTCTTATCAGATTAATCAAGAATTCCCCATTTCTGTCATCTTCCAGTACCTGAAAACCACCATTTTACCCTCTGTTGACATAATCTTGACTATTCTAAGAAACTCATATAAGTGGAATCATCCGGGGCCAGCGCTGTGGCTCACTTGGTTGATCTTCCACCTGCGTCGTTGGCATCCCATATGGGCACCAGTTCTAGTTCCGGCTGCTCCTCTTCCAGTCCAGCTCTCTGCTGTAGCCTGGGAGGGCAGTAGAGGATGGCCCTGTACCCACATGGGAGACCAGGAAGAAGCACCTGGCTCCTGGCTTTGGATTGGTGTAGCTCCAGCCGTGGCGTCATTTGGGGATTGAACCAACAGAAGGAAGACCTTTCTCCCTGTCTCTCTCTTTCACTGTCTATAACTCTACCTGTCAAATAAAAAATAATAATAATAAGTGGGTTCATCCAATGTCTGTCTTTTTATGACTGGCTTATTTCATTTAACATAATGTATTCAAAGATCATTCATGTTGTGGCATTTGTGAGAATTTAATTCCTTTTAAGATAGAATATATAGTGCATTTTTCTTACGCATTCATTTTTCAATGGAAAGTTGAGTTTCTTCCACATTTTAACTATTATGAATAATGCTGCTATAAAGTGGGCATGCACAGATCTCTTGAAGGCCTGCTTTCAGCTTTCTGAGTACAGATGCTCTTCAACTGATAGCCTGATAAATGCATCACAAATTGAAAATATTATGTCAAAATGTAATTAATTTACCTCATCTATCAAATATCAGGACTTAAAAACATGGTACACTGTAAAAGATCAACTGTTTACCATCATTACTGTGTGGCTCTGTGGGACCTCTATGTCACTGTCACTGCCTAGCATGCAAAGTATTGTACCACTTATTCATAGATGGTGGAAAGATTAAAATCCCAAATTTGAAATGCAGTTTCTACTGAACATATACTGCTTTTGCACCATTATAAGGCTGAAAAATTCTAAGTCAAACTTTTGTAAGTTAAGGGCCATTGATATATAGTCAGTAGTAGAATTGCTAGATCACATGGTAATTCAATTTTTTTATTTAAAAAGTTATTTATTTTTTTTAATTTTCATATTTTGTACTATATATTTTTTTTAAACTTTTATTTAATGCATATAATTTTCCAAAGTACGACTTATGGATTACAATGGCTTCCCCCCAATACCGTCCCTCCCACCCACAACCCTCCCCTTTCCCACTCCCTCTCACTTCCATTCACATCAAGATTCATTTTCGATTATCTTAATATACAGAAGATCAGCTTAGTATACATTAAGTATGGATTTCAACAGTTTGCTCCCACACAGAAACATAAAGTGAAAAATAATAGATGATTTTTTTAAAATGATGATGAAATCAGAGCAGACCTATTGTCATGTTTAATCCCAGTGAGAGTCAAGTTGGGAATTGATAATTTCTTTTTTTTTTTTTTTTTTTTTTACAGAGGATCAGTTTAGTATGCATTAAGTAAGGATTTCAACAGTTTGCACCCCCATAGAAACACAAAGTGAAATATATTGTTTGAGTACTCGTTATAGCATTAAATCTCAATGTACAGCACATTAAGGATAGAGATCCTACATGAGGAGTAAGTGCACAGTGACTCCTGTTGTTGACTTTACCAATTGACACTCCTGTCTATGGCATCAGTAATCTCCCTATGCTCCAGTCATGAGTTTCCAAGGCTATGGAAGCCCTCTGAGTTCTCCGACTCTTATCTTGTTTAGACAAGGTCATAGTCAAAGTGGAGGTTCTCTCCTCCCTTCAGAGAAAGGTACCTCCTTCTTTGATGACCTGTTCTTTCCACTGGGATCTCACTCGCAGAGATCTTTTGCCAGAGTGTCTTGGCTTTCCATGCCTGAAATACTCTCATGAGCTTTTCAGCCAGCTCCGAATGCCTTTAGGGCTGATTCTGAGGCCAGAGTGCTATTTAGGACATCTGCCATTCTATGAGTCTGCTGAGTATCTCACTTCCCATGTTGGATCACTCTCCCCTTTATTTACTCCATCAGTTAGCGTTAGCAGGTACTAGACTTGTCTATGTGCTCCCTTTGACTCCCAGTCCCTTCACCATGACCAACTGTGAGCTGAAACTGATCACCTGGAACAGTGAGATGGCATTGGTACATGCCACCTCGATGGGATTGAATTGGAATCCCCTGGTATGCTTCCAACTCCACCACTTGGGGCACGTCAGCCTGAGCATGTCCCAAATTATACATCTCTTCCCTCTCCCATTCCCACCACCATGTTCAACAGGGATCACATTTCAGTTAATTTTCAACACTTAAGAATAACTGTGCATCAATTACAGATCTAAACCAGTCATATTAAGTAGAACAGATAAAAAAACTACTAAGAGGGATAATGTATTAAGTTGTTCATTAACAGTCAGGGCTATGCTGATCAAGCCACCATTTCCCATAGTGTCCACCTCACTCCAACAGGTTTCCCTCTTGGTGTTCAGTCAGTCGTCACCGATCAGGGAGAACATATGGTATTTGTCCCTTTGGGACTGGCTTATTTCACTCAGCATAATGTGTTCCAGATTCCTCCATTTTGTTGCAAATGACTGGATTTCGTTGTTTCTTACTGCGGTATAGTATTCTAAAGAGTACATATCCCATAATTTCTTTATCCAGTCTACCGTAGATGGGCATTTAGGTCGGTTCCAGGTCTTAGCTATTGTGAATTGAGCTGCAATAAACATTAGGCTGCAGACCACTTTTTTGTTTGCCAATTTAAATTCCTTTGGGTACATTCCAAGGAGTGGGATGGCTGGGTCGAACGGTAGGGTTATCTTCAGGTTTCTGAGGAATCTCCAGACTGACTTCCATAGTGGCTTGACCAGTTTGCATTCCCACCAACAGTGGGTTAGTGTCCCTTTTTCCCCACATCCTTGCCAGCATCTGTTGTTGATAGATTTCTGCATGTGAGCCATTCTAACCGGGGTGAGGTGAAACCTCATCGTGGTTTTGATTTCCATTTCCCTGATTGCTAATGACCTTGAACATTTTTTCATGTGCCTGTTGGCCATTTGGATTTCCTCTTTTGAAAAGATATACCATGCCAACAGAAATGAAAAAAGAGCGGGCGTAGCCATCTTAATATCAGACAACATAAACTTTACCACAAAAACTGTTAAGAGAGACAAAGAGGGACACTATATCATGATTAAGGGATCAATTCAACAGGAAGATATAACAATTATCAATGTATATGCACCTAACTACAGGGCACCAGTTTATCTAAAAGATTTATTAACGGACTTAAAGGGAGACTTAGACACCAATACAGTAGTACTGGGGGACTTCAATACTCCACTCTCAGAAATAGACAGATCATCCGGTCAGAAGATCAACAAGGATACAGTAGATTTAAACGACACTATAGCCCAAATGGATCTAACAGATATATACAGAACTTTCAATCCTACAGCTAAAGATTTTACATTCTTCTCAGCAGTACATGGAAGCTTCTCTAGGATTGACCACATACTAGGCCATAAAGCAAGTCTCAGCAAATTCAAAAGAATTAGAATCATACCATGCAGCTTCTCAGACCATAAGGGAATGAAGTTGGAAATTAGCAACTCAGGAATCCCTAGAGCATACGCAAACACATGGAGATTGAACAACATGCTCCTGAATGAACAATGGGTCATAGAAGAAATCAAAAGAGAAATCAAAAACTTTCTGGAAGTAAATGAGGATAACAGCACAACATACCAAAACTTATGGGACGCAGCAAAAGCAGTGTTAAGAGGAAAGTTTATATCAATAGGTGCCTACATCAAGAAATTGGAAAGACACCAAATAGATGAGCTTTCAATTCACCTCAAGGATCTAGAAAACCTACAGCAAATCAGACCCAAATCTAGTAGGAGAAGAGAAATAATTAAAATCAGAGAAGAAATCAACAGGATTGAATCAAGAAAAACATTACAAAAAATCAGCCAAACGAAGAGCTGGTTTTTTGAAAAAATAAACAAAATTGACACCCCATTGGCCCAACTAACTAAAAAAAGAAGAGAAAAGACCCAAATCAATAAAATCAGAGATGAAAAAGGAAACGTAACAACAGACACCACAGAAATAAAAAGAATCATCAGAAATTACTACAAGGACTTGTATGCCAGCAAACAGGGAAACCTATCAGAAATGGATAGATTCCTGGACACATGCAACCTGCCTAAATTGAACCAGGAAGACATCGAAAACCTAAACAGACCCATAACTGAGACAGAAATTTAAAAAGTTATTTATTGATGGCCAGAGAAAGTGAAAGAGAGAGAGAGGAGAGAGAGAACGAGCGAGCATGTGCTACAACCCACTCCCCAGATTCCCACAATGGCCAGAACTGAACCAGGCTAAAGCCAGGACCTGGGAACTCAACCAGGTTTCCATATGGATGGCAGAAATCCAACTAGTTGAGCTATTACTGCTGCTTCCCAGGGTCTGCATTGGCAGGAAGATGGAATCAGGAGCCAGAACTGAGCTTTGAGCCATGGAACTATGACATAGGACACAGTCATCTCAAAAAGCATCCTAACAGTGAGGATAAATCCTTGCCCCTACTTTTAAGCTTTTGAGAAACAAGCATACTGTTTTCCACAATGGATGTACCATTTTACATTGCCACCAGCAGTGCACAGGTGTTTCAATTTCTGCACACCCTCACCAATACTTGTTACTTTTGTTTGTTTTTGAGAGAAGTCAACCTAATGGATCTGAGGAGACAGCTGACTTTGGTTTTAGTTTGCTTTTCTTTGACCATAAACAACACTATGCATCTTTTCAATGGGCTTGTTGGATATTTGTGCATTTCCATTTGAGAAGTGCCAATTTAGGTACTTTGTCATCTTTTAATTGGGTTGTTTTGTTGTTGTTGAATTTTAGTTCTTCTCTATTCTGGACATTAATCCCTCATAGTAAGATTTGCAGACATATTTCTCCCATTCTGTGTGCTACTTTTTACTTTGTTGGTGGTGTCTTTTGATGTATAACTTTGAAGAACTTTCATGATATCCAATTTGTCCACTTTTTTTTTCTTTTAAAAATATTTATTTATTTGAAAGTCAGAGTTACAGGGTGGGTTAAATAGGAGAAGAGAGAGATCTCCATCCACTAATTCATTCTCCCAGATAACTGCAACAGCCAGAGCTGGACCAGACTGAAGCCAAGAGCTTCCTCCAGGTCTGCCCTGTGGGTGGCAGAGGCCCAAGACACTTGAGCCATTTTCTTCTGCTTTTCCCAGGTCATTAGCAGGGAATTGGGTCAGATTGTGGCTTTACACACTATGCACAATCCTGGAGCCTATGTTTTTTGTTACCTGTACCTTTGGTTTTGTACCTAAAAAATTGTTGGAAACCCTAATATCTTGATATTCTGTACTATGTTTTTCTAAGAGTTTTACAACTTTAGGTCAGAAATCTGTATTGAGTTATGTTCTATATATTATTAGACACTTAATTGTTTTGCTTGTGGGTGTCTAGTGTTCTCAGCAACACTTGTTGAAAAAATTTTTGTCTTTAAAATGGTCTTGACAGCTATGTCAAAAATCATTTTACTATATACAAAGGACTTATTTCTGGACTATTTCATTGGTATCCCTCTCTCTGCCATTTTTTTATATTGTTTAAACAGCACAGTTTTGATTAATATGTTACTCAGTTTTGAAATTAGGAATTATATGTCTTCAGATTTGTCCTTCTATTTTAGGGTGAGTATTTTTACTATTTGGTGTGATTTGACATTTTATAAGGATTTTAGGTTCCTTTTTTCTATTTCTGAAAAATACCTGTCATTGAGATTTTGATATGGATTGCACTAAAAGTGTAGATCAGTATTTGCATCTTGCCAATAATATTCTAATAAATAAACAGGATATATTTCATATATATAACTATTTTAATTTCAGAAATATTTTATAGTTTTTAGCCTATCATATATTTAACACATTGGTTAAATTAATTGCTAAGTATTATTGTTTTTAAATGTATTGTAAATGGAATTGCTTTACTTTTAGAATATTCACTATGGAATTGTAGACATACAAGTAATTGTTGTGTATTGACTTTGGATTTGGCTACTTTGTTGAATTCATTCCTTAATTTTAACATGTTTTTACTTTTGTGTGTGGAACCCTTACAGTTTGTAATTACAAGAGCATATCATCTATGAACAGAGCCAATTTTACTTTCTTTCCAATCCACATGCCTTTTATTTCATTTTCTTGCCTAGCTGCTCTGGCTAGGATTTCTAGGGCCATATTGATTGAAGTGATGAAAGCAAGCAATTGGTGTGGTGGATAAGAAGCCATTTAGGAACCTGCATCCCATATTGGAGCACCTGGGTTCAAGCCCAAGCTCCACGCTTGATTGCAGCTTCCTGTTAATGCACATCCTTGGATGCAGCAAGGGATGGTTCAAGTGGCTGGGTTCCTGCACACCCATGGGAAACCTCTGACTGAGATCTGGGTTCCCAGCTTCAGTATGACCTACCTCTGACTGTTCACAGCATTTAGGGAGTAAATCAGCAGATGGGTGATCTCTCTCACTTTCTTCCTCTCAATACAATAAATAAAAGTTTAAAAAGAAAAAGAGAGAAAGAGGACATTCTTGCCCTGTGCCTGATCTTTCACCTTTGAGTATAATTCTCTGTTGCTGAGACGTGTTGATTTGTTTCATCCCTTTTAGTGGTTTTAAGGTCTTCTCCCCATTTTAAGTTGTGAAGTTTTACCAAAATGTGTTATATGTGAACATTTTATTTACATTGTTTGTCATGTATGTCTCCTTCATGTATGGATTCATGCATTGCAGCAGATCTGGATCATTTTAGCTATTAAATATTCAAACATTATCTTTTCTCCTATATCACTAATCTATCTTCTTGGTTTTTTTTTATATCTTATTCATATTTTCCAATGTCAAATTTCTCCATCCAGCTATATCAGTTTAATGTCATCAGATAGCCTTACTTTATAAGCATACTCATTGCATATGAATGGATTCAATGACATCTATTTGCATATAGTTATTACCATTATCTATCTATACATACTATAGCATACTTATTAGTATTACGTCTTCAAACTCATAACTTCATAAAATAGCTAATTTTTGTCTCCTGAGAGCTATCACTTTTTGATTCCATCATTTGTCAATATTTCATGCCTAGCTATTTTTATGTCTGAAAATTTTAATCCTTATAAACTTAAGTGATCCAAATCTATTGCATTTTTATTTGTATTTACTGCCACACAAGATAGTTTATTTTTATATGATTAGTAATTGTAGTTTATAATTATGTACTCATTTGATCTTGTTTTATGTAAATTCTGAGCTTCATAGGAGATCCTGTCTTCCTGAGAGACTTCAACTCTGGAAGGATCTAAAGCCTCTGATGTTTTAATTTGATTAGTCCATGAGATGTCCAGCTATCTGGTAACACATGAGTTCTGAGTGTCTGTGAAGGTGTTTCTGTGGGAGATTAGCATTTCAATTAGTAGACAGAATAAAGCAGGTGCCCTCACAAACACAAGTGGGCACCATCCAACCCACTGAGGGTTTGATTAGCATAAAAAGAGGAAAAAAGAATTCACCCTCTGCCTACTTGAGCTGGTTCATCAGCTTTCTCCTGCCCTTTAACTGACATTCATGCCATTGTCTCTTCTGTTTCTCAGGCCCTTGGACTTGAGGTAGAACTTAGGCCATCAGCTCTCCTGGTTCTTTACCTATGAACCTGCTGGAATTACACTATCAGCTTTCTTCTGGCTCTTCAGTTTGCAGAAGCAGATCATGGCAATTCTGTCTCCATAACAATATATGCTAAATCCACATAAGAAATTTCATCATCTACACAGAGACAAATATAGATAACCCCATTGTACTAGTTCCACAGCCACCCCCATTGAGCCACCACATTAACTCCCTCAAGGCTCTGCTCCTGAGAGGACTTAGATAAGCCCTTTCATGAGAATGGACTGACACTGATACCTGAATGTCCTCTATATTCATGTTTCACTTGTCTGTTTCTTACATAGAGATACCTCTTCAGGTTTTAAGTTATTTCTGTGGGGTTACTGGTGGAGGTGGGCTTCAGTAAACCCTCATAATTTCTTTGTCCTAGCAATGTCCTTAAAATATCTTTCCAAGATCTGATTGTTTTATAGTGAAAAATCAATTCAAACTACATTGTTTGCCATACTTTAGGAAGTCAAAGTCTACATTTTTCTCTTTATCTTGAATTTAGCAGTTTTACCAACATAAGCCTAGGTTTGTGTGTCTTTCCCTCAAATATTTTATTCCATAGCTGAGGCTTTTAACTTTAAACATTTTTCCTGTTTTTTAATTATTTTCCTTTGTTTTTTTTTTATCACCTTCTAGGATTCCTAGTACTCATACACTAGTTCTCCTGCATCCAGTTTTCAAACCTCTTACCTTCCAGGAGTTTTGGTATGTTTTTATTGTCAGTCTTTGAGATCTCTCTCCATGTATGAAATCAAGCTTCAGCAATCACTATGCTTTCTTTTAAAACACTCTACACCAGATTTGCAATTCAATCACTTTACTTTCCTTGACTTTTTTCAAACTATTATTTATTTTATCCAACAATTTTGTTTTTCTGAGCCTGTTCGAACTCTTTATGATTGCTAAGGCTCCTTCTGCCTTTTCATTAGGGTGTCTTATTTACTATCAGATGAGTCTAAGTTCTGTTACGGTAAAAATGACAGGGTCTTCTCTTTCATATCATATATCTAGGATGATTTCATGGAAGACTCTGTTTATCAGAGTGATTGAGAAACAAGAACAAAATGGCCTCCACCATCCTCAGGTATCTTCTTGCCGACAAGACTGCAATATTTTCCATAGCAGGGCAAAAGAGAAATAGAAAATTATGCAAAAGTAATTCATATCATAAGAATACATTAATTGCTTTTAATTGGCTGGATGCAGTCATAAGTCTCTATGCAGCTCCAAGTGGGAAGAGAAGCCCAGGTCTCATGTCCATGTGAGAAAGAGAAGACAAACTGTTCTCTATAAATACTAGTCGAAGTCTGCCTCTGAAACTTTGGGCTAGTGATGAAAAATCAGCATACTTCCTTGAAAACTACATTGAGTAAGGTGGTTTTGTTTTGTTGTACCTTGATGTCTTCAGTATCTTCTTGACTTGGAAGTAGAGAAGACCTGGTGCAATTGTTCAGAATTTCCTTTGTCTCCTGGGAGTCATGGAAATATTGAATATATGCATTTCCAAAAACTATATTGTCTCCAGGAACTTCCACTCCCAATGCCATGGCCAGGCTTTGTCCATGCTCAACTTCAGGCCCAGAGAGAAGAGAGAAACACTGACTCACAATAGTCAGGCTCTGCCTTGAAACCTCTTTAGGAGATGTTTAGTGCTGAACAAGAAGTTGGACAGGAGCTGGGATAAGATAAGAGGTAATGTATCCTTCTTGAATCTCTATGAGACATAATTTGCCTAAAATGACTTTTTTTTTAAGATTCATTTATTTTACTTGCAAGTCAGAGTTACAGAGAGAGAAGAGAGGAGGAGAGACAGAGAGGCAGAGAGAGAGAGAGAGAGAGAGAGAGAGAGAGAGAGAAGGAGATATTCCATCCATTTGTTCACTCCCCAATTGGCCGCAACAGCCAGAGCTGTGCTGATCCAAAGCCAGGAGCCAGGATCTTCTTTTGGGTCTCCCACACAGATGCAAGGGCCCAAGAATCTGGGCCATTTTCTACTGTTTTCCTAGGCCATACCAAAGAGCTAGATCGGAAGTAGAGCAGCCGGGTCTTGAACCGGCGCCCATGTGGGATGCTGGCACTGCAGGCGATGGCTTTACCTGCTATGCCACAGCGCCAGTCCCCTAAAATGACTTTTAGTCACTTACATCAGACATATGATGGTTACATATTGTAAAGCTATCAAAGACAAATAAGAAATAAATATCATTTAAAATACAGTATCTGAAGTGGTTGTTTTGCCTGGCCATTAGGATTCCCTCCTTCCATATCAGAGTGCTCTAGTTCAGTTCCTGCTCTGGCTCCTGATTGTAGCTTTCCACTGGTGCAGACCCTGGCAGACAGTGGTGATGGATTAAGTGACTGGGCTCCTGCCACTCATGTGGGAGACCTGGATGAAGTCCAGGCTCCCTGAGGTTCGGTCCTAGCCCTTCTGGATGGGATAGCCCCCTCTCCCTCTGTCTTTCTGCTTCCTTCCTTCTTTTTTCTTCCCTTTCCCTCCCTCCTTAAATTATTATAAATAAAAGTTTAAAAACAAGTGTCTAATTGCATTAAAATTTAAAGTAATATAAATTTTAAAACAATGGGATATCACTACCTATTAAGCTAATACATTTTTAAAAGTTATGACATTCCTGGCAGTTATTAAAAACTGTGGAGATTTATATGTCTGATGACATGAAAAGATGTTCTAGATATTACATTAACCAAGAAAAGTTCAGAGCAATTTGTATCATGAGAAAATGTTTGTGTAAGTTTTAAAATGGAATCTTTTTTTTTTTTTTTTGACAGGCAGAGTGGACAGTGAGAGAGAGACAGAGAGAAAGGTCTTCCTTTGCCATTGGTTCACCCTCCAATGGCCGCCGCGGCCAGCGTGCTGCGGCCGGCGCACCGCGCTGATCTGATGGCAGGAGCCAGGTGCTTATCCGGGTCTCCCATGGGGTGCAGGGCCTAAGGACTTGTGCCATCCTTCACTGCACTCCCTGGCCACAGCAGAGAGCTGGCCTGGAAGAGGGGCAACCGGGACAGAATCCGGCGCCCTGACCGGGACTAGAACCCGGTGTGCTGGCACCGCTAGGCGGAGGATTAGCCTAGTGAGCCACGGCGCCGGCGGTATCTTTATTTATTTATAGGTCTATTCTCTTTTGTGAAAAGATATATAAGAAAGAAATCAACAGATTATTTTTGGGAAAAAGAAATGGTGCGGAAATGAAAAGGAGATGTTTTATTACATATACATTTTCTAGTGTGCATAAATTTTGTTTTATGTTATTAATTTTTGAGTATACTGATATCTAGGAAAAATAGAAAAGATACAAATGAACACCATGGAAATCACAAGTCTATTTGTAACCATCATTATAAAAGTATTTTTCTAATTACAAGAAAATATTATATATTTTATACCTGTTACCAAAAAAAAAGACTATGCATTGTAATATTTAAGTTGGTAAATGTACAAGAAAACTAAGTGCTCTCTTTGATGGCAGGGAAGATTTTCTACATTTCCTGAAATTCCATTTGGTGATATGTCTTAAGAATATTAAAAATGTTCTTCCATATATATTAGTGGAAATTGTCATAAAACCAAAGATTTATATCCAATAAGGTACATATTACAAAACTAATTATATATAATAAATATAAGATGTGACCAAAAATTCTAAACTAGGAAGCTGGTTAAACCATTAATAATATCTCTAAGCAATGAAACAATATGAAACATAAAGTTTTCTAAGGTTCTTTAATGACACTATATCAAGCTCAGTATTGTTAATTGACCCCAAAATCCCCCAAAACAATGCAGGATGGAGATTTACATACAGGGAAATGTTAACATTTCTTTAAGAATATGTGGAAGAAAATATGTCTAGTGTCAATAATAATAATCTGTCTATACTTTTATTCATTTCTATGAGGACTTTTTGTTTCTTTTATACTGGTCTTTACATATTTTACATTTCAGTGACATATTTCTCTCTTACAATGAAGAAAATATAACACTTTAAAAAGTCTAAGAAGTTCCAAATACAAGTGATGCTTATCAATTACACACATTCCATTGAAGGACCATATTTCACTAATATGTCCCATTTGGGAAAGTGTGTGTGTTTTTTTTTAATATTGTCATTTTCTGCATGCTATTTTTCTTACCATAATTCCATTATTGTTTGTATCTACAGCAATTCAACAGAAATATCCTTATAATAAAATGACAGAATGCAGTGTATAGGGATGTTGGTGGAAATTCTGCTAGGATGTATTTTTTTTCCTCTATTTAAGAAACCTTATATTTTTCCAAAGCGTTAATAATGAACCATATTTTAAAAGAATAAAAAATGATAATGTCTGAAAAAGTAAATAGCATTTAACCTGAAGCTAATCTTTGCTAGAAATATTATACACTAAAAACATCCAGAATTTTAAATCCTACAAGTTCAAAATCAAACAAGTATGCTAATTATCCTATCTTTACTAGTAAATGCATAATTAGTTAACTAAGTAAGCTCTCAATATTTCACCAATATTAAATATCATCTCCATTGCAATGCCAACACTAGGGATGGATTAGATATTTAAGCATGTAGAAGACATAGTCTGTGTCTTTTGGTGTCTTCACTACCCAGTGTGTGGGGGGGAGGTGAGGGATGGACAAATTGAAAACTAATTATAATCTAGGATAATCAAGTGCCAATTAATCCTAAGTAGAGAGGGAACAAAGAAGAGGGTGGGAGAAAGTTGATGGGAGGAAAGGATCTTTCAAGAACTCCTTCTAGGGGCCAGAAGTTAGGGTGGGACAAATGGTTACTTTTGTTGAAGCCGCAAATGGCATCAGTTGGGGTGGTATTTGTTGGACAGTCATTAGTTCCAGAAATGGGCCATACAATAAAGAGGTTGATGAGGCCGGTGCCATGGCTCAATAGGCTAATCCTCTGCCTTTCGGCGCCGGCACACCGGGGTCTAGTCCCGGTCGGGGTGCCAGATTCTGTCCCAGTTGCCCCTCTTCCAGGCCAGCTCTCTGCTGTGGTCAGGGAGTGCAGTGGAGGATGGCACAAGTCCTTGGGCCCTGAACCCACATGGGAGACCAGGATAAGCACCTGGCTCCTGGCTTCAGATCAGCACGATATGCCGGCCGCAGCACGCCGGCCGCGGCGGCCATTTGAGGGTGAACAACGGCAAAAGAAAGACCTTTCTCTCTGTCTCTCTCTCTCACTATCCACTCTGCCTGTCCAAAAAAAAAAAAAAAAAAAAAGAGGTTGATGAACAGGATTTTCCCATCATGCTTAATTCCAGCACTACTTACAGCTAAGTGTTTTTTAGCAAGACATAAACATGAGTCACCTGGATTAAGACTCACAGAATGAGCATACCCCAAATGCTGGCCACTTCACAGTTCATTATCTATTCTGATTTACGAAAAACAATCTCCAAATCCTAAGATAAAATAGATTTAAACAGTGCCAACCTCAGAAAACATAGCAGGGAGCTGTGCCTTTCTGTTCCTGAACTGAAGGAAACTCACAAGACCCATGACTCATCTTAGACAGTGAAAGCTCCTGGCAAATGTGTTCGTGTTAGGACTTGGGAGCCAGAGATGTTGGGACCACTTGGCTCCCTTCCCCTCAGTGACAAGTTATCCTCTTGAACTTACTGCATTTAAAGATGTTCTTTCTTATCATTTGTAGAAAATTTTACAACAGCCAAAGAGAAAATGTCTTAGACTCCACATTCATCAATAGCTTGCTTACATGGAAAATTATATTTTATACAAGGTGACTCATGTGTTTATGTAAGCATATCTAAGTTTTCGTACTGTCCGATGTGTCAGCTAATGATAAGTGCTTTGAACAAATGTGTTTTTGCATTGCTACACATGTAACACATAGAGTTGCAACTGAACTAATAATTTACATTTTCAGATGTTCAATCTTTCCAAACTAATTGACTTCCTGGGCTGGGACATTGCTGACATCTACAGAGCCAAATTCTCCCTGTGCCAAAGCTACTCCCTAGAAGGGTTAGGCCCATTTGGAAATTGCATTAAAATTTCTTCAGGCTTCCAAGCAATGACTGTTTCAAGACATTCGAAAGTCAATATATCTTGAAGTAAGAATATTTTTTGACTTGAAATGAAAATGTGTCTTAAATTTTTTAAATGATGAACTGGGAAGAGAAGAAGCTAAAAAAGGGAGGTGTTTAAAAGATTTTTATTCTATTTTCATTGCTTGAAAATTTAAATACTTGGTTTTCAAAAATAAGCAAGTTTTCTCATAGTACCAAATTACTTAGTCAACTCCAAAAAACCCATATTAGCCATGGAATCAAGAACAAGCAATATGATAGAGGAAATGTGCCTATTTTCAAATATTTCTGCATCACATTCCATTTTTACCACATATCAACTGTATGTTTGGCAGAGAAATTTTACATCTCTGGGTCTTAATTTCCAAGCCAGGAAAACAGAAATTACATTTAGTGAGACAATAGGTGTAGAGGACTTATTGGATGGAAAATATTCAGGAAGTATTGGGGACTTTGACTTATATTGACATTGACAAATGGAGCAGAGTATTATGTTTTAAACTAATTGTAAAAATCTCAAGTATCAGGCATTAGGGCATGACTTGAGGTATGGTTTATCCTTTTAAGAACACAGAATTATATAAAAACCAACATTTCAAATATAAATATTTTGAAAGATATTTTACACATATTTGTTCCTTTATAAGTAGAAGACACTCCATATAACATCACCTTTTTGTAAAAATTTACTCTTGTGTAGGTACTTTTGCGGTTTTAAGGTCATGTCCTTGAACTAAGTAACCTTACAATGAAATTCAGAGCTTCATTTGCTTATATTATTTTAAAATTTTCTATGAATGATAATGAGGTCTGAGGTAGTCTTGTTTTTATTTTCAAAGCAGACAATCTTGCACTGAGAGACTGGTGTGACCACAGGGAAGAAAAAATATCATTGTGTGAGGAAATTTGCAAATTTTCTAACTGAAAATATTTTAGGAGGAAGTAATTCATATAATGACAGAAGAGCTATAATTTAAACTTTCCAGTTCAAATAACTCCAATATTTCAATTTAAAGGGAAAGATCACAAGCAAATAGCAATTGCCCTAAATCAGTTGCCATGCACATTCCTCTACTAGTGACTCGATACTTTACACTGATGTGCATCTTTAGAAGTGGCAGGCTAAGTTCTTGTCCCTTCTAATCCTATCAACTTTTTACCTGAATAATCATATTTTCAAAGTTATCTATGTAATGATTCTTTAAGATTTTACAGGACGATGGTTTTAAAAGACAGGAAAACATTTGTTCATTTTTTTTTTTTTGCTTTGCTAAATATAAAATCCCTGTAGATTCCATATGATGAGAATCCAACCCAATAAAGTTATTTCCAAAAGGAGGAATTTTCCTACCCTTTCCAATTATTTAATTACATTGCATTGGCATATCCACTCCTGCAGAAGCCAAGAAAGCCTGGATGTATTATTTCAGTGGCACAGAAATGAAAACCAGGAGGCATTTAGAGCACTTTACAGTGATTTACCCAAATGAAAAAAATCTCCAACTTCAAGTTTAGCTAAAAGTAATTTAATTTCAACATTTTACTGAAATGCAAAGTCAGACTTTCTCAGTGGCCAAAAACAAGGAGAGCTGGAATTGTAGAGCCTACCTTAATACCCTTAGACCATACATCTTCGTTTAGGTTTCCTCATCTATTAAAAGAGCTTCCTTAGGACCTTCCTTCTAACAAGAAATCAAGTCAAAGTAAGTCGGTGTTGAAACACAAATTGGGCTACAAACCCTTCAATCACCCTGCGAAATAGCTATGAATTCATCTCCTCTCCTTTAGAAGATGGAACATGAGTGCTTGGACCAAGAAAATCATTTAATGAGCTCTTAGATTAACTTGGTTTGTGACTTTTGAATCAAAAGTATTTTCTATTGGCCCAAGCTTTGGTCCTGAGTCCTCTTTAGGAACAGATCTGTTGGACCCTGCTATTTTATTACAGTATGTGCAATATACAGTGTCAGTGCTATATAGTGAGTAACAGACTGTATTAGTCAGGGTCTGAAATAATAAGACAGGAACAGCATGTTCATTTGAACAAGGAACATTCCATGTAAAGAATTATTAGCTATGACAGGACATAGAAGCAATAAGGAATTTTTTTTTTTTTTTTTTTTTTTTTTTTTTGACAGGCAGAGTGGACAGTGAGAGAGAGAGACAGAGAGAGAAAGGTCTTCCTTTGCCGTTGGTTCACCCTCCAATGGCCGCCGCTGCAGCCGGCGCACCGCGCTGATCCTGGCAGGAGCCAGGAGCCAGGTGCTTTTCCTGGTCTCCCATGGGGTGCAGGGCCCAAGCACCTGGGCCATCCTCCACTGCACTCCCTGGCCATAGCAGAGAGCTGGCCTGGAAGAGGGGCAACCGGGACAGAATCCGGCGCCCCGACCGGGACTAGAACCCGGTGTGCCGGCGCCGCAAGGTGGAGGATTAGCCTATTGAGCCGCGGCGCCGGCTAGGAATTGTTTTATAAGAAGTAAAGTGAGCTCTACAGAATACAGGAATATCAGATACACGAAGAAGCAACCATTATCCTCAGGTCTCAAATAGTGGAGCGCAGAAAGAGCACTAGAGTTGAGATTCATTCCTCCTCATTGGAGGCCCTGGCCATGGCTCACAGCATGGCGGGGAAGGTTCTGCAGTGCAGATAAGTCCACTCTAGGGTGTCAAGGGAAGGTGGTTTGCCTGGCATACTGTGCTTGAGGGGGTTTCTTGAGAAAGTTGTTAGCTGCTGAGTTCTGCAAGCTGACAGGAACCAGATGCTAGTGAAGCTGTGCATGCTATGGAAACCTGGTGCTGAGGAAGCTCTCCATGTGCAGGAGCCTGGGGCTGGGGAAGCTGCACCTGATGGAGGAGCCTACGGCTGGGAAAGCTATACTCTTAAGAAGAAACCAGGCAGTGGAGAAACCGTGTGGGTTGCAGGAACTAAGCATGCTGCAGACATCTGTTGAGAAAGCCCTTTAAAACCAGAAAGCAATTCTGATCCCTCCAGAAATGTCACTTGAGTGTCCTCTTTTGACAAATCTTTAACATCATGCCAGCTGGCAAAAGAAAAAATATTCAAAGGACCTACTCATATTTCAAAAATCAGACAATGAAGGGTAAATTTGGAGTTGACAGGCAATAAATTAGTAACTGGCAAAGAACCTCAGTGAGGAAATTTCCTCTGAAATTTTGTGGAGAGCCAGGTCACTTTCACCATGGACAGGGGAGACTCTGTTATATAGCTTGGATGAAGTCTCCATTGTTGGTGCTCTGTGGCTGTCTTCTCCCTGTTCCACTGAGATATTATTTTATGTCCTTTGGATTATTCTCTTCTCGTTTTCCATAAATGTCAGGATCTCTATCAGGAATAACATGTTCCCGGTAGAAGGACTGCCACTGTAAAAATATCATTCTGTTTGGATTTATTACAATCAAGGAAGAAGACAGTGATCTGCACGCATCATGCTCATATGTGCATCCAGCCCTGTTTTGTGTACAATTCATGTCCTATTTCATTCAATCCTTAAAGAATGTATATATTTCACCAGATTTTATAAAAGTTACTAAGCATGGCTAAGGTTAATCTAATATTAACTGCATGTTTAATAGTTTATGTGAATTTAATCTTCCATTTATAAACTGCATAACTTTGGAAAGTTATTCAATATTTTAATGCCTCATTTTCTTCTTTTGTATAGTAAGAATAAGAGTAGTATTGCACTCATTCAATTGTTGTAATGATTCAATTAGATAATACAAGATGCAGAATCCTTAGAACCATTATTTAGGCATTGCATGAGCTCAAAAAGCATGAACAAGTAGTAGTATTAATTTGTGGTGTTGGCGCAGGTAGAAAGATATGAAGACCTGTATCTGCAGACCTCTGAAGATCATGACTGCTTCTCTATGCATCACTACTAACCTTTTCCCATCTTCCAAGAATCAGTTTACATAGTGTGTAGCTCTACACTGAAAGGTATTAAACACAAGGAGGACTCAGTTGACAGATGTTAATGTTTCCTTCATTCTGCTAGAATAAGCTTTTCAGAAACAGGCATTATAAGAGATTTTTGTGTAAACAAAGTTCGTCTTCTAATCTATCCCTATCCTCTTTTCTCTCCTCTACCATATGCTCTCCATGTCTAAGATGGTTCTCAGGCACTCACGTCACATTTTTGGATATGGTAACTGGTAATAACCAAGATTATAATCTTGACTTGATTATAATCTTGACAGGTACTGTGGGACCAGAAGCAATACTGAAAAAGAGATGTTCTGAGAAACTCAGTGCTTTCCCAGTGTGACAGTTACGGCCTTTGACCATTTTTCCCATTTCATTTAACCTTCCTTTCATTCTCTACAATTAATGAGGTTGAATTTTCACATTCTAAAGTCTATTATTAGCAGAGGGGCTAAGTATATACCTTGGATCTATCTTCAGGAAGAATTATTTTATGTCAAGATGACCATTTCCCAGAATGGTTGGTCCAAGACTGTCTTTTTATCAGTGGAACACTAGGTCCAATAGATGACATACGAATGATACCTGTCTCTGCCACCAAATAGGTCTCTAGTCGTGTAAGTGACCTAATCCCTCTGACTTGGTCAGATATTCATTACTATAAAAAGTAGCTGAGAAAAACTAATTAGGAAAGAAGAAAGTTGATTTCTCTCACAGTTTTGAAAGTTCCTGGTGCAAGATCAAGTGGACTCCTCAGGAGGAATGCTTGTGACAGGAGGATTGCATGATGACACAGGAAGCAGAGAAGGAGCACACTTGATTTCACCTTGTAAGTCAATCTTGATTTCATCATAGGGGCCCCACCCTAACAGCCTCATCCAATCTAATCACTTTCCAAGGACTTGCCTTCAGCATCATCATTGGATGAAGTTCCATCCTTACCACATTGACATAAAACTCTGGGGATCAAGTCTTTAACACATAGACCTTTGTGAGACACCCAAACTATCACACAAACCATCACATCCTGCCTCTGGCATCTAAAGGTTCATTTCTATTTCAGGGCAACATGTATCTATCCAATTTCCAAAAGTCTGAAAGACTTAACTCAGTTCAACATTAATTCAAAAATCCAAAATCCTACATAAAATTTGAGAGGCTGGGCAACTTATAGCTGTGAAACCTTGAATAATTAAAACAAGTTTCATACTTCCAAGAGACAATTGCAGGATAGACACAGGGTGTACATTTCCATTCCCAAGGGGAAGGCAAGGAAACAGAAAGGATTAATTGGACAAAAGCAAGACTAAAAGCAGCAAACACTAAATCCTAAATCTCAGTATCTGGCATCCTGGGCACATTGTGGTGAGGGAGAGGTTCTCAATGACTTGGCCAGCTCCAAATATACAGCTTTATTGGTCATAGACCATGCTTCAGTGCCATAAGCTGGAGTCTCATCTCTGTAGCTTCACTAGGTTTTGCCCTTGTAGGAACTCTCTGCCATAATTCCAACTCCACATTTTCACTTCGCATTTCCCTATTGGAAGTGCTTTGCAATGGTTTTACCCCTGTGACAGATGTCTGTGGTCCCCAAATTTGACCAAAGCATCCTTTGAAACCTCAATGGAGGCCTTTATACCTCTGTAGCTCTGATTGTCGTTGTTCATATGGATACTCTCAGAGATTGTGCGTTGGAGTGTGGAGCTTTCCAAGGCTTCTGTTGCACACTGCTTGTAGCTTTCTCCAATAGGAATTTCATCTTACTGATTCCTCAACATTTCTGGGTTTTTCACTGTGGCTTTACTTTCACAGATCCACTAGGCATCATCCTTTTGGGCCTCCATGTAGGGGCTCCAAACCCTTCAGCACAGCTTTGCCTGTCCACACTGGCTTTCTTTGAAATCTTGGTGGTGGAAGCCACAGCAACTGCATAACCATTGCATTCTGTATGCCTGAAAATAGTATCATGTAGACGCATACACCAAGAATTCATGTCTGGACCTACTTGAATCAGGGCTTATATGACTTCCAAGTATTTTCCTGGTGATCCAGAATTTAGCACTGTCTCTGGGTGAAGAGGATACCCCTGGGATCTTTCATAAAAGCATTCTGTCTTGGAAGAATTTTGAAACAAATTTTCACTTCTAGATCACTGATGGGACTCTGATGGGAGGTTCTGTCTCCAAGATCTCTGACAGGACTTTCAAGTCTTTCTTCCTTTGCTTGGCCCATTAACACATGGCTTCCTCTTACTTGCACTGATCTGTTCAGCAAACTTTCCATTATTCTTTCTCTGGCCAGGCTGTTCATTTTCCAAATATTTGTGTCCTGCCCCTTTTTGCTCTTGATTCTCACTCTAAAACTTTCTACCAGGTTCCAATAACACCCATTCTATGTTCTGAACATTTTCCTGCCTTGAAATCTCAACAAACTAATTCACCATGTTCGTGTTAAGACTCAAACAAAGGTTCAGGATGCAAACCCAGCAAAGCCAGCTTCTTTGCCATGGGCATAACAAGAGTGGACTATAGCCTAATTCCTAATAGAATCCTTGGTTCTATTTTAAACCTCTTCAGGGTGGCCATTACTGTCGCTCCCCCTCTTCACGGAGGAACGACAAAGGACCCTGCGCTGTTCTTTTGTCTGCTCGGCCCTCCCCAGGTTTGCTGCTGGTTCTTCCCGGGTTGGCTACCGACCCTTCCACCTCCGTGGAAGGGCGGTTCCCCCTGCCACTTTCCCCACTTCCATGGGGGAGCGGCACACCGCCAGCCGGCTCTCTCGGGGGCTGCTCAGATGTTCCTCAGGTGTTCCTCTTAGATGTTCCTGGTGCATGTTGTCTCTCTCCTCCTTTATAGTCCTCTTCCACCAATCCCAACTCTGCTACCCACACGCCGAGTACGCTGCTCTCCTCCAATCAGGAGCAGGTCCTGCAGCTTGTCAAGTTGGTGAGAGGCAGCTGTGCAGAAGCTGTTTACTCCTCTCCCAGCGCCATACTGTGGGAGAGCAGATGCATAGAATAAGTCTTAATTCCAGTAACTTAGTCTAGTCCGAGTTGCTCCCCACACATTACTATCCACATTTCTATCTGTGTTCTGATGTTCTGATCCCTCACCAGAATTGTCCATAATTGTCTTCTTATAGCATTTCAGGCCTTTATCCTGCTTCTCCAAACCCTTCAAATCTTTTCTAGCAAACAAATTCCAAAGGCTCACCCATACTTTAAAATATGTTAATATTAATGGCCCCACTCTTAGTACAAATTTTCTGTATTAGTCAGTTTTCATCACTATAAAATATGTAAGAGAAAGTACTTAAGGCAGGAAGTTATTTCACCTCATTTTAGTGGTTCACAGTTCAAGACTGAGAGGTCCCATTAGGCAGAATGCATGTGGAGGAGGAATCACATAGCAAGCAGAAAGCAGAGGAAGTGCAATTATCATCTATCCTCTATGTAGTCTCTTCATATACAGCAGCAGTCATAATTTGATCATAGAAGAGCCACTCTAACCCCCTCTCCAATCTAATCATTTCCAAGGCCCCACCTTCAGATGTCATAATTGGATGAAGTTCCACCCTTAATTCATTAATGTAAGATTCTGGGGCTCAAGCCCTTAAAGCTTGGGCCTTCTGGGGATACCCAAACTATTTTATATACCATGACACCCTCAAAATTTCATCTGCTCATTTGTAAAATATCAATAGTAACTAAAGTAAAAGGTTATTACATGACAAAGACTGATCAGCTGTTTAAGCTTTTAAACATTTGCATCTATTCTTTGACCACAGTGAGGAATCAAGGCAAAATCCAGGTAGCTTTCTACAAACAAATTATTTTTCCTCCAGGATATAAATTTAAACTGCTATTCCCAGTCTTCGTTCAGTTAAGTGTGGCCAAGGACAGAAAAGCAAAATGGACAGAAGTATGCTATGTCCAGGGCTGGCCTGTGGAACAATGTTTGCATAATTTTCCATTCCCCCTTTCCATCTGTAGTCTAGATATAGACACTCAAGCAGAGGATTCCAAGGCCTTAAGATTGGTAGATCTACAAATGGAAAGAACCTGGGTCCTGAGTCACTGAGTGAAAGGCTTTCTGCCAAACTCCTACATTGAGAAACAATTTGAGAGCATAAATAAAACTGTGCTTATTAAGGAACTGAGGTTTTTTTTTCTTAGAGCAGTAATCAATGACATATTGGAAAATATTTAACAATCAACACTTGAAAAGCAAGCCCTGATTTGTAGTGTTTACCAATTTCCATGGTGTAAATACTCCCACCATGGCCAATTTCAGGTTACCAATGTGACAGTAATGAATGTAGAGTTGCAAAAAAATGTGCACAATCAGTTCTCATTAGCCAGTGACAGCCAACTCTAGGACAATGTACTTGGGGTGATCATTCCATGGCAAATATCCTATTCAATAAAAATGTGCAATTAATGTTACAAGAGGAATTAAATATTAAAACTTAAGCCAATAATAACTGATGGAACATGGATTTTTTCTGTACTTATTGACCAAAGAAAGAAAGAATTTATCTTATCAGAACCTGAATTCTGATTCTGGTTTGTTTCTGTTGTTTTATTTCTATTTGTTTAGTTATTTGTTTTTTTCACATAATCACTAATATTGTAAAGAAAACAGTGAAATAAAGAATTCAATTTTTGTCTGATGTATTCTAATTCCTCAGAACACAATGGATATATGATAAATTTGGATAAAAAGGCAAATGCAAATAAATATAGACTCTGAAGTCTCAAGATATCAAAGAAACAATCAACTTATACTTTGTTGTCCTGGGTTAGCCTTAGGATTTCTTCTTTTGTTTAGCCTTCCTTCTGAAATTAAAAATTTACTGAAAATAAGCACACATAAGCTTCATGCATGAGGCCATTATATCTTTCTCAGTAGTGCACAGAGAACCTAGTCAGATAGATCTGCCTTCAAATTTATCTTTTCATGGGTTTAACATAAAAAATTGTTTGATTCAATTCATTATTTACTTTATTAAATATGTTTTTCATAATATTCAAAAACTGATATGGTCAAGTTTAATAGAACACTTTCATCTGTTTGTACTTTTATACTGGAAATCATATGCATTGTGGAAATTTGTCATTCCAAGAGAACCCTAGAGAGAAAGCCGTTTAATCTTTGTTGTATAACTATTCAATGAAAATCACTTGGCATCTACAAGTTTTGTGATCTCCCTAATACATAAGAAAAACAAAATTTCAAATGTAGCATATTAGAGGGACCAGCTCTCTTTTCTATCAGTATCACATCATATATATGGGTTGAGAGTTCTCCAGACAGAGTGTGTTAATGTTAACTGACAACTCAGTCTGCCTTAAAAGTGAGACAGAGACCTTCCTCGAGTCTGGGTTTGGGCAAGGACCAGATGTACTGAGGAGACAACCAACAGTGAACACTGAACACTTGGGCAGTGCTTACTGAATACCAGGCACTGTGACGGATGCTGTCACTTGTGTTGCATCATTTATTACTTATACTTGCTTTATGGGAATGACAATTTTAGTTCTTTATTGTAAATGAAGAAACATAATACTGAGTCACAAACCTTAAAAATATTGTGTATGAATTTTAACTCAATTTTGTTAGACTCACAGTCCATTTTCTTTACAACATACCATAACTCTCTAAGTCTAAAGCATCTCAGTTTTTACAAATTCAATCCCAATAAAAGGAAACTTTCCTCTTGACCAAGTAATTGTAAGAAAAATTAGTTATATATTACCATGTAGATAGAAGTATACTCTAATATGTAAGGATTTTAATCCCAATAACTAGTTTAGAGAAGCAAAATAAAACCTAACACTTAAAACAAAAAATCTGATCATTTAATTCAATACAGAATATTCTCTATAGGTTTTTTTTTAAATGATCAAATCTTTGAGGGCATTGAAAATACTATTGTTGGCACATTGATTAGTTGATAGATTTCATGAACTATTTAATCTGATAAGAACAACATACTTGTTACCAAGAGCATGGAATCATCTCATTAATTCAAAGAGTACAAGCTAATAGGTAACTTTTTTTGTTTTTAAGATTTATTTATTTATTTAAAATTCAGAGTCACACACAGAGAGTAGAGGGAGAGGGAGAGAGAGAAAGAGAGAGAGAGAGAGCGTGAGTTCTTCCATCCGCTGGTTCACTCCCAAATTGGCTGCAATGGCCAGAGCTGCAGCGATCCAAAGCCAGGAGCCAGGAGCCTCTTCTGGGTCTCCCTTGCGGGTGCTTGGGCCCAAGGGCTTGAGCCATCTTTCACTGCTTTCCCAGGCCATAACAGAGAGCTGGATTGGAAGTGGAGCAGCCGAGACTCAAACTGGTGCCTACATGGGATGCCAGCACTGCAGGCGGCAGCCTTACTCACTATGCTACAGCACCAGCCCCAATAGGAAACTTATAAATGCTATTTATAATCAATTATAAAAGTAGATCATAAAAGTGAAAGCTCAGAGAATTTAGGGAGACTTTTTTCCATAATATAGTTAATAAGTAATGGGCTTAGATTTGAAGCCAAATCTTTCCCTTTCAGTGTGCCATACTGCATTTTTCAAATATATCGACACTGTTACTATTTTTATAATCTTGTTAACATATGTGCTGCTACTGTCTATTTTCCTAATGATGTAAGCAATAAATACTCCTTGTCTTCATGTTTCACGCTCATGCTAATCTCCTGCAAAGCATTCTCTCTTCCTTGCCTACATAACATCTTTCCTTTAAGATCTACCTTCTCCCCTGCACCCATATGGGAGACCGGGAGGAGGCACCTGGCTTCTGGCTTCAGATCAGCGCAACTCTGGCCATTACAGCCATTTGGAGAATGAATAAATGGACAGAAGACCTTTCTCTCTGTCTCTCCCTCTCACTGTCTGTAACTCTACCTCTCAAATAAATCAAATCTTTTTTAAAAAAAATAATCTACCTCCTGGGCCAGCGCTATGGCATGGTAGGCTAAGCCTAAGCCTGCAGCACCTTCATCTCATATGGGTGCTGGTTCATGTCCCAGCTCTCTACTATGGCCTGGGAAAGCAGTGGAGGATGGTCCTAGTGCTTGGGCCCCTGCACCCATTTGGGAGACTTGGAAGAAGCTTCTGGCTCTAGCTTCAGATCAGCTGGAGCTATTGCAGCCCTTTGAGGAGTGAGCTGGCCAATGGAACATCTCTCTCCCTCCCTCCCTGTTTCCCTCTCTCTGTAACTCCAACTTTCAAATAAGTAAACAAATCTTAAGAAAAAGTCCTACCTCCTCAGTAGAACCTGCTTTGAATACGTTAAATCTCAAGAATGCCTTCTCTCTGCTTTTGTCTTATTACACCAAAACCTTAGTTTTGGACTCAAATTATTGCTTAAGCGTTATTCTAATTTTTCCATTTCTATAAACAAAAGTCATACATTTAATACTAAATATATTTTACTTATTTCAATATTTAATATCCTCTACATTCTCTACAGTGAAGTATGTACCACACAGGGGACCCAGAGGGAGTATGTTTAGTTATGTGCTCAATATCTAAGTGTTGAACAAATATGATCTTATTATCACTAAATATTCTTGGCATGGAATCATCAAAAGTCCAGCACTCATGCCAATAATTATTTTAGTTTGATTCAATCAACAATGATTAAGCCCCAGTTACACACCAACCATTAAGCATAGAAGTTTCTATGCACAAGTGACACGTGTGTTGGAGAGCTCAAGGCAGTCATAGCAGATGAGACAAAACATAATGCAGGCCTGAAAAAAGGTTGTGCCAGGAAGATGAAGGCTTGCACATGAAGAATTCCCTAGGCCTAATGATAATGATCAGATATTCTGTGTACAAGGCAGAAAACATCTTAGTCTAATACAGAAGTTTTTAGTTTAGGGCTTTGGACTAAACTAAACTGATGAGAGGGTAGTTTGTTGGGAAGTGCAGATGAAACGCAAAATTGAGGTGATTGATCATGAGTTTGATTTAGGAAGTACTGAAGATAGGAGTCAGTGGCCATCAGGGTCGACAGAGATACCAACTGCACACACGGTAAATACCCAGATCTGAAGCTCTTTGGAGAGGTAGACCTGGAGATAAATAGTTGGAGTTACCAACATATAGTTAGTCCCTACAACTGTGCATGTGGGTGACATTGTGCAGAAAAAGAATGCAGGACCCAAGAGAACACCAATATTTAAGGGGCAAGAGGAATATCAGGAACATGGACTAAGAGGGCATTTTAAAATACATAGTAGCAGAAGAGGAGAAAGTGTTCCCAATGATGTATCTTTCTCATTTCACTTAACAGATGTTAAAATTCATGGGCTGTTTTCTCAACAGGGACTCTACATTTGTAGAGGAGGTGTCACTTACGTAGCATGCAGTATGAATGGCCCCTGCAGGAGCTGCCCAGCTTTGTGATGGTATTTCTCCAAGGGCCTGTCCACTCCATCTCATGCTTGACACGTAAATATTTGTCTTAACTCAGACAAAAAGGGGCTCTTCAAAGAGCTCATGGAAAATATGTATTATGAAAAAATTATGCACTGATTTTACCTATATTTTACCTCCAAATAATATTTTTAGCTTTTTATAAGCTTTCTGAATTACTCTGAGACTAAAAACAAGATTTCCACTGCTATTGTCCCTTCACCTCAAGATCTTCATCCACCTTAACAACCTGGGCTTCATTTGGGTCCTGTGCCCATCATGGAAGCCAACTCCTCGGTTGATGTTACCCAGTCCAGCCCCACATGCAATTTGCAGGGAAATTTTATATTTACAGAAATCAATAAGCAATAAACTATCAATATTTTCCCAGCAGTCATTTTCACAAAGGTGTTCTTCCAATTCAATTGGGATTTATCACGACTGTGGAGTATTTCATCTACTGTACTGATAAAATGTTCAAAGGTCTCATCAGATAGAGAACTCTGTACGTGCTCTATAAGAAAAGATGTTCCTTTAAAGATGCAGCCCCTAATGCGCAGTGTAAAATGCTTGTAGCTTTTATTATGTCTTAGATGGAAAACATGTTTTACTGCATACCAGAGTAACAGACGTCAACTCACTCTTCAAATTGGGAACAGCTTTTCATTTTGTTTTGTTCAACAATTTCTGGGTCCTAATTCAACCCTTCCCTCCCTCTATCCTACCTCCCAGTACCATGAATTTGCCTTTGCTCTAGCAAAACAATGTCACAAACTGCTTCATCAAATGGCAAGGCATTGTGCACAAGGTGACAGGGGGAAGATTTTGGAGACAGGAATCTGCTGTGCCTTTTAGACTTAAGAATAGAAGAGAGGAACTGGGGTGAAATATTTACTACCTCAGCATTGCTGATGGAACACAAGCAGCAGGAAGACCAGATGTCCAGAGCAGTAGATCAGAGAGGGAAAACCATGTGCTTATAGATTCAGAGTTTGATTTCTAGACTCCTGTGTCAGTAAGAAAAAAAAAAAAAAAAACCAATGACTATGCACAAAGCTATTAAGCCCAGTATGGAGGCATCTATCACAGTCTCTTCCAAGTGCTACTTCATTTTCTGATGACTGGTAAAGCAAGTTAACTCCTGAGAAAGTTTAAATATAATTGAAGTTTTAAATATGATTTTAGGTGGTAATTAGTACAAAAGCTTTCTTAAATATTAAATAAAGTGTTGAGTTTGACTTCTTGGAGAAAACAATTAGATTGCATTTCATTTTTATAACTAGATATGAACTTTGAGCCAAACACTATTAACCTATGTTAGATATGAAATTGATGGAGTCTAAAGGAGGTGTATCACAGATATTCTCATTGTAACTGTTTTCTGCTTGTGAGAAGGATCTTTTTGACTGATAAAGTGGCCCATATTCTGAATGTAATCCTAAAAATCAGGAGATCTGAGTTCTAATCCTAATCCCCAACATGAATGTGTCTGTAATTTTCTGTCTGCCATGTGAATTTCCCCAATGCAAAGCAGGGAAGATATATAACTTGCTTCCTTTTGCCACAAAGAGCTATTACAAGCAGCAGTGAGGTAATCGGTGTGAACGTACATTAACCTCTTCAAACAAAGAATGGTGAAGAAACGCAAGACAACACAATTTTTTTGGAACAATGTATGATATTTTTTTCCCTTCAGCTTTTTTAGAATAGCCAAGTTTAAATTCAGTGGTGCCCATTTAAAAAGCAAAATCACAGAAACATGCAGGAAAATTTGGAATCAATTTATTTAAAGACATGTTCTTTGCAGCTGTTGTTCATTAAGATACTTTTATTGACGTGTCCAGAAATCTTTCCTAGTAGTTTAGGCACGCGGGGGCTTTGAACCCTATGAAGTATAGCAAATTGCAGATGAATTGGTCCAGAAGTGTAGGGTTTTTTTTTTTAAAGCTTTGTAAAATGGAATATTCTCAAGGGAGTGATTGGTGGGGGAAGGGAAGTCTGTACTGACATTTAAAGACCCTTGACCTTCTGGAACACACATCTAAGCTTCTGCAACAGTAGCCCGGAAGACCTGACACTCCGTGTTCAAAGACCACTTTTAATAAGTCTGCTTTCTCCAAGGAACCCAAGTCAAATGAGCCAGAGATAATTAGTTTATAATAAGGCAATATTTGCTTTAAGATAATTTTTAAAAATTATTCGCAATTTTCTGGGTCTTAGAAGAGGAGTTTGACAGGTGGACTTGGAGAACAAGAGAACGAGTGATTCAATAGATGGAACAGCATATTCAAAGATATGGAGGCTAAGGATATGACACAAGTTTGGAAGAACCATAAACTTTAACTTGTTCATTTACTTATTTGTTCATTTCCTTCTTATTCTTCTAACATATATTGAGTTCCCACTGTACGCTGTGCAGTGTGTAGGTGATTATTTTAAGACCCATGCACAACATCAAGCAATTGTCAGTACAGTGGGAAGGGGGGCATGAATATAATTTGAATATAGTATATTAATGTTCAGAAAGAGGTAGGAATGGGTCCTGTCAGTTCAGCAGTGGAGAGGAGGAGACAGGATATAGGGGTACTGGTGGGAGGAGTGATTTTAGCAGAGAAAAACTTTCCAGGAAGTTGTGACACCTGAGCTGAGTCCTGAACAAAGACAATGCAGCTATGCAAAAGCTAGGATGAAAAGGATTTCCAAGCAGAGGAACAACATGAGGAAATGGTCCAAAGCTAGAGAGACTTTGGTGGGATGCAGAAATTCAAGTCATCCTCACTGGAACATGGATTGTGACGGGCCATTGATTGGGGGAGAGGGCATAAGATGAAGGACATGAAAGAAAAAGGTGGGAAAGCATGAAATCACAGAGGGCCCAGGGAAGGAATTGGGGTTCAGAGTTCCACAGGAAGGTCTATGGCAGGGGAATATGGTGACTGAAATGGCTTTTCAGGGAGGCAACTCCTGGTAGAGTGGGGTAGAAATACCAGTGGAGAAGACCAACAAAGGTTGGTTCTCAGCCTCCATACATGTAGAGTCAAGGAGGCAAAAACAACCCCATGGCACAGAGCTTCTAGCTGTGTTTCTTCAAGCTCTGCTCCGTGACTTTCAGGACGCTATGTCCACCGCTTTCTGGGCTCACTATGATAACAGCACACATGTCCGCCTTTTTACTTTAGCTTTCTGAAAAGAGGAAATGTGCTTAGATATTTAGAGGAGAGTTGTGAACAGTCAGAGAAGTAATATCCCAGGAGCTATAAAGGTAGACTATGTGGTGGGAGTCAGGAAGTAAACACATAGGAGGTGGCTGGAAACATCTCGGGTGAATTAGTAAATGAACTGATGATACTCATTATAATTATATAACAGGCATTATAATGTAGAAGTGAAGATTCAACAATGAAAGGACTTTGAAGAGAAACATGATCTTCCTATTATTTCTCCCCTTGCAGAGGGGGCGCCACCTGCCTTTTTAGATTATGATGAGATAATTAGATAGAACATCTGAAAAGGACATGGCAGGGTTTTAGATCCTGAATATATTGTTGACTTTATTTGCAAGTAGACTAATAAGAGAAGACAAATTTCTTTAAAATTGCTTTCTCAGATGCGTTCTCTTCAACTCTCAATCTCTAGTATCCTTGCTTGTACATGCCTACTCCTTTATAACTGATGGCTAGCTCTCTGATATAAGGAAAATCACTAGAGATTAATTCACTTACCTTTTCATAAGCCAAACCACACAGCCTCCTCTACCAGTGCCCATGCACTGTACTCCCCTCCACCACCAACCACCAACACCTTGAAAGAAGTTTGTATGTTTCCATCCAAGGACAACACCCAGACTTTTGTGCTGGACCTCATTCCATTTGCCTACTTGACTTTTCTCTTCTGTCATATCCCCTTTCTTCTGCACCATCAATTTCTCTTTCACTACAGCATCACTCCCCTAGTCATACAATGCTACTATCATACCTCTACCTTGAAAGAAACAAAACCCGCACATTTCAAATCTGCCCCAGTTCATGAAAGAGTCTCTTCACTGCTTTTCCCATGTTCTTTTTTACCTTCAGTCCCTTATAATGTGGAGCCTGTTTCATGACACCACTGAAGCAGCCTTTTGTCAAAGTCACCAATGCCTGCTGGGTTTTCAGATCTGCTCTTTCCCTCAGTTTTTTCTTACATGGCCTCTTAGAAGCTTCTGGACTAAATAAACTCTTTCTTGAAACACTTTCATCTCTTCCTTCAGTAAACCTACTCTTTTCTGATTTTTCTGCTGATCTCTGCTGATTATTCTCCTCTACTAAACCCTTAAATGAGAAAGTGCTAGAATATCTGTTCCATTCTCCATTCTGGTTATCTTAAGCAATCTATAGTTGGATCCGAATTCTAGGTACTCTCACTATGTCTGCAGTTTGTAAAACACTTAAAATATCCAGAAAAGTTGCTCAATAATCTAGTTGACATCCATGATTATAGGTGCAATATGTATTTCAAAATTTTCAGGTCTATTAGAAATAGTGTTGAGCACAATTTAAGATTCTGCTTGAGATGCCCACATCCCAAATCAGAGTCCCAAAGTTTCAGTCCTGGCTCCACTGCAGATTCCAGCTTCCTTATAATGTGTAACCTGAAAGCAGATCTCATGATGGCTCAAATAGCTGTGTCCCTATCACCTCCATGGAAGATTTAGGTTGAGTTTCTGCTTCCTGGCTTCTGCCTGGCCCAGACCCAGATGCTGTAGACATTTGGAGAGTAAATCAGCAAGTAGAAATCCTGTCTGTTTTCCCCACCCATCTTTCTTTTAAATAAACAGAATATATCATTAAAAATTAGGGGCCAGTGTTACAGCATAATGGGTTAAGCTGCTTCCTACAGCACCGGAATCCCACATGGGCACTAATTCGAGTCCTGACTGCTCTACTTCTAATCCAACTTCCTGCTAATGTGCCTGGGAAAGCAGAGGAAGATGGCCCAAGTTCTTGTGTCCCTATACCTACATGGGAGTTCTGGATGGAGTTCCAGCTCCTGGCTTCACCCTGGCCTACCTCTGGCTATTGTGGCCATTTGGGGAGTGAACCAGTGGATGGAAGACCTCTGTCTGTCTCTCTCTTTTCTCTGTCACTCAGCCTTTCAAATAAATATAATAAATCTTTTAAGAAATGAAATAAAAAGAAAATTTTTTATTGTATTTCCTTAAACCCAGTTCTTAATCATCTCAGAAAATGACTCTTCCATATCTAGCTGATATCCCTGACCTTTATTTTTTTATTTATATTTTATTTTATTTAATCCTGACCTTTCTTTTACTCATCTCTTCAACCATCCCAAGAGCATATTCCATATCTGTACACTTTTTCTCCACCCACAAGTTCTATTCTAGTCCATACTCTTCTACTTACTCCCTGGTCTACAGTATCAAACTCCTAAACAGCCTCTCTTTCTACTCCTGCTTCTTCAAAATTGATATTCCATGCGAATATACTGAGTGACATTTTCAAAACTCAAACAGGATCTGTGTACCCCAAGCTGAAACACTTCCAGTGACTTTCCTTAGTACTGAGGATGAATCTCTTACCTGTCATTAATATATCACACAATCCGGCTCTGGATCAACTTCTTCCCCTTCTGGATACCCACTTTCAAACCTCACTTTACTCCCCAAGTCTCTTTCATTTCATGAAATACATGCTCTGTGCTCTTGCTGATTTCTCTACATGGAATATTTTTCTGCTTGACCATGGCATGGTTGCCTCTGAGGTTACTTGGCACTTAGGAACAGCTTTTCATATTTATGACAAGTTCTCTATACTGCAGCCATCATTGCCTGATTGATTCTATATTACTTTTCTGTATGTATGTTTATTTGACACACAACTCCAAACTAGAATACAATCTTCAGTAGAGCAGGGTGTTCTTCATCTTTTTTAGTACACTATGCTCTTCACATGGGATCATTCTGAGCACGTGACTGGGTCAGTTGATCTCCTTATATCTGAAGTGTGTCTTTGAGATCATTCTATTCTAACACCTTTATTTTACAGATAGAGAAACTGAGGCCTGAAGAGAAGTGTTTGTCCAGAAGAAAATCCCATTTCCTTCTCATCAATTCGTCAGAATTCTCTTTGTTTGCAATAACAGAGCTATACATATAAAAATTCAATATACATATATAAAGCCCCTATTTCATTTTCTGTGTACATCATGATACCAGGCAGCTCTGTTTTCCAGTCTCAGGAATGAATTCTGATGGGACATTTCTCTCCCAATAATCTCTTAAACTCCCCAAAGTCTTCTAGAATAAAAAAGTTGGGTTTCTAGAAACCCTGCAAAACCATAGACCTCAAATAGGTCGTTTCCATATTTGTTTGAAGAGAGAACAAATGCTGAATTTCATTAGAGTGATAGAAAACACATGTGTTTTCTTGCTTCACATCCCAGGGAAGTTAGCTGTCAAACTCTTAGCTTTTAGCTCCCATTTCTTCCACCTTAAAAGGCCAAACATGTGCCAATATGGCTGTATCCCAAAAATTTGAGGAATATGAGGCTGAAGAATTAGAAAGTCAAAATGAAAGGCCTTGAATGTCACTAGAAGGTGTTTGACTTTATCAATTTCTTTTCTCTGAAGTCAATGGTGCACCACTGGACATATTTTAAGCAAAGTAAATGTGATCAGATTTATGTTTCCAAAGGATTATTCATATATCTATGTCTATATGCATGCACAGGATGAGTTAGAAAATGACAAGACTGACAAGGAGATCAATTAGAAGATAGTTATATTAAAAGGGGCAGGAGAGAATTAAGGACTGAAAGGAGTCATCAGTAGTAGGGACAGAGATAAATGGACAGATTGGGGATGTAACCAACAGGTTTGAGCATATTAAGGGCATTTCTCTCTTTGCTGCCAGGTGTTGCTATGGAATGACTCCAGGCCAGTGAAAAGAAAGCAAAAGTGATTGAGAGCAATATTCAGACCATCCCAGGAGTGCTTACTCTGGGTTTGTAGCCCTTTCTACTGCCTACAGTCTGGAACTGCTTAGGGCAACCTTGGAAGCCACATTTACAGGAACACACTGCCCCCTCTTATTTTCAGATTTTTCACATGAGAAAGAAGCAGGCTGTTAACTTACTGAAGTCCCTGTAGTTTCAGATGTCCTGTGGCAGCAAAGTCTGTACCCTAATTTATTTCCTCGTTAATTTAACAAAGGATGGGAGAAAGACTAGTCTGTGCTAATCCTGAAGGGACAGTGGTGAAAAGGGTTCCTGTAATAGTTGTGAAGGGCCATGGCATACAGAAGCCAGCAACCCAGGATCCTCCATCACAAACCCAATTGAAAGCCCTGTCAAAGGAGGTTGGAGAGGCTGTTATCAAAACTATGTTCTTTTGTCTTTTATTTTAAAAGTTCTTTGTTTATATTATTGTGGTAATGTTCTGTAATGATTATAGTTAAATTTCATTTATTGTGAAATGTTTAAAATAAAATTGAAAAATTTAAAAAAAAAAAAAAAAAAAAAAAAAAAAAAAAAAAACTATGTTCCTGGAGATTTGAGGGCTTAATAAAATTCATATCCTGTGCTCAAATTATTTTAGCCCACATGAAGAACCAGAGGTGTACACAAAGATCTATATTTTAAAAAAATTAGTGAAATTCTTGTTTGTATTAGCAAAAGACCTGAAAGCAACACATGCATGTAACAATACACAATGGAGCAATTAAGTATGGGGTGGTATATTTAAAAATGCAATAGTCACACTCATGAGAATCATAAGCCAAAATACAAGATCATGGGAAATACCTCACTGTGTAATATTAAACTATATAAAAATCACCTTGATTCATGCATATGGATTATATCAAAAAAATACCAAGTATATCAACACTTCCCACTTTTTAGACCAAATATCTATTCCAACAATTCTCCCTGTTGACTAATTTTCATGTCTTTCACTTGGTTAGTCCCAGTTACCGAGATCTGTGACCTTTTAGTAATGGACTTCTTCAGTTAAATCGATTGTGATTATTCCTTCAGGAAATATGCTGAAAATCTAGAGTTGTTTTATTCAATACAGTAGCCACACATGGCTATTCACACATTAATTTAAAATTAATTACACTGTAACATTCCATCCGTGATTGCACTAGCCCCATTTCAAATGCTTAATAGAACTATGTGATCACTGGGCTCCCATTGCAGCACCAGTACCAAGCATTGCCATCACTGCAGAAGGTTCCACTAGAATTTAAACTAGAATTTAGCAAACCCTGTGCTATGTGCTAATTCTACTCTCAAGGTTCTCTCAACCAAGTGAGAAACACAGAAACAAAATTAGAGTGCTGGGTCACACTTGTGCTTATTTTGCTCTGTTGTGATGAGCCTGGCTGTTCACAGAGCCCAGTATTTTCCTGATGGCTATTGTTGCAGGATATCTGGTCAGAGCCTCCTGTCTCTGAGAATCAATATCCTGGTTTAATCAGTCTATTGACTGCATAATTAAATTGTACCTCACCAAGATTCTCAGGGAATGGCTCACATTCTTGAAAATCATTTTTTCCATTAACTCAGCAAACATATGAATGCCTGTTATATACCAGCCTGTTATAGGTGAGCAAACAGTGACTGGAATGATCAATACCTGTGCTCTCATGGTAATCACATGAAATATAAACAAATAAGTATCTGGTACAGTAGATAGGGGCAAGTGCTATGGAAAAAATGGAGCAGGTGAGTCAGGGAAGGGAGGTAAGAAATATTGGGCTGCGAGGTGAGTTTGGGAGCTAACAGTGGGATTGGGGGCTGTTACTTAGGAGGACCACAGAAGGCCTCACTGACAAGTGATAATTGTACAGAGATCTGAAAGAGGCAACTCTTACTGGACCCTGGATCCTCAGTTTGGAAAAGGCATTCAGAAGTTGTGTGTTACAGGAGACATGATATTGCTCATATGATACCAACATGATATCTATCAATTTCCTGGAAACTTTTTACAGGTATCTGTTTCTCTTCGGTCCCCAGTTTCCACATCTTCTCATGGAGTGTTTGGACTAGATGGTGTCTCATGACTCTATTAGCCTTCTATTCATGAAAATTTCCATAGTTTAATGTCAAGATCATATGTACTAAAAAATTTGAGACTCAATTGATAAAATGTTATAACCAATGCAAGAGTTCAGCAGGGTGCTTGAATTCAAGATAAGCACAAAACTCAACAATTATTTTATTAATGAGGAATTGATAATTATAAAAATAATTTTATAATTCATCATGGCAAAAATATAAAAATAGTAAGCATTGTGCAAGCCTTGGTGAAATATATAAAACTTGACAAGGAATATAAAGAAAAAAATTTTTGTACTCTATATTAGCTACGAAAAATAAGATATTCATCTTTTGGGGTTGGGCTTATTTCACTAAGCATAATGGTCTCCAATTGGATCCATTTCACCATTGGTTCTTAAAGCTTCCATTTTAAGCACAATGGTGGTGGCAGCATTCTGTGTGCCAAATATTAGACTCATAAACTCATTCAACAAACATTAACTGAGAGCCCATATATGCTGAGCTTGATTTAGACACTAAAGCTAATGAGGTTATGTAGTTGATTCTGTCCTCAAGGAACTCACAGTGGAATGAGGCCAAAAAAAAAAATGCTGGAGGTTTTTCCTGCACTTCCCTGATGCTGGCTGAGTGGTGAAGGCGCTTTGCCCTTCAGGCCTCCCAACCACACTGCATAGTCAGGCTGGAAAGGCACAGGGCCCAAAGGCCATCAATCACCCAGGGGCTGGGGGCTGGGCATCACAACCTCCCCCTGGGTCCAGCTTCTCCCTTCAAGAGAAATGTGTCCTAGATGGGGAAACTGTCTCCGTGGATGATGATGATGACGGATGGCCCAAGGAAAGCATTTTTCATCCCGAGGCCTGTGCACGTGTGCATTCTCACTCCAGGGCCAGGTTCTGGCTGTGTTGCCTGCTGTTCTTCGTTTTCTTTGCTGTTGTCACCTTTCCCTTTTACTGACAAATGGACCCATTTCACAGCCTCAGTGACTCATGACTGCTTTAGGAAATCTAGATTAACCCAATGTGGCATGGGAGGAAAATAAAGACAATTATTTTTAACTTGACATCTTAAACTTCCATCTCCTTCTTAGCACACCCCTAGTGAAAAAAAACCTACAACAGTTCTTTCTCATCCTTGGGATATTGTCAAAGCTCCCTTTCCATCTGGCTTAAACATTTCAAACCTCTCTCCCTCTGCTAAACTGTACAGGCAGAACTCTCTCCACATACCAGGATTTTCCTATCTTCACATCACATTCAAGTGGCTTATTTCCTATCAATCCCTTGCTCAATTGTGTTGGCTTTTCTAGGCAGTTCTCCCCGATCTCCGCTGGCCTCTAGTCCTCTGCTTGGTCATTCACCACCAGTTTAGCAAAGCCTGGGGCAGTGAGTGCTTTTGTTCTGAAAGTCTGAAATTGGCTGTGACTCGGGTTTAGAGGAGCCATATCCTACTCATCCCTCCTTTCTAACAGCAGCAGGGTGAGTATCCTACACGTAGACGTCATTGTATAAGATCCCATTGGCTGAATAATTGTTCCAGGGACCCTTTCTGATGTGCTCTAACTCCATCAGCAAGTGGGTAGGAGACTAGGTTTACAGTTGAAGTCTTGACCAACCTAAGGCAAGAGTAGGTTTTATAGTCTCAGGCACATGGCACATGAATGGCTTTGTTTACACTGCTAGGTCATTGTTGACCAATGACTCCATGGATTGGGCATTTCTGACTCAGAAAGAGCAACTTTCTGAATCATTCATATTAGTGGCTTACCAAAGAAATCTATCTTGCTTGAAGCTCTGCCTTAAATAATACAGGGGTCTCTTTGACATCCATAACCATGCATGCTTTGCCGAATCATTGTTCTGGTAACTGAACAGTTAAAAGATTTTTGAGTAAAAGAATCATCAGTGTTTCTCCACACCAGTGGTTCTCAATCTCTAGCAGCATGTCAAGCTGTACCTGCTGAGTTCCCTCTCCAATTCTCAATACAGCAGTATTGAGGTAGGACCTGCTCAGTTCCATTTCTAATGAGTCTCTAGGTAGGGACACCGTAGGTCACAGTGTTGAAAGCCTCTGCCCTATCTCACCACTTAGCTTTTTTATTGTTGTTTCTTCCTTAACCTTTGCCCATATTATGACATTGTTTTACATAACCAATCAAGCATAAATTAAAAACATGCATTTTAGTTCTTTTTTTGGATTTTAAAGAGTCTATCCCCTGTTCATTATGTGTCTTGATAGGTCGGAATAGCTCTAAGATAAAATTTCACCGAGTAAAAGACAACCCACTGGAAATTGAGGATGAAAAGTTTTCCCGAGATGCTGGCATGAATGATTCAGTTCTTGTGAAAGAAGGGAGGGTTACTAAGGAGACATTCAGTCCAAAGGGGTTCAAAATCCAGAAAGTCACTTGATTTGGTGTGAAATTGTTCTCTGCTTTGTTCATTGGTATATCTCCACTTCCTGGAACAGTGGCTGGTACAAGAAAACATTAATTAAATATTTGTTGGATGAGTGAATTAAATATTCCCCTCATGTACTCTAAGCAACATAGAGGGCTCTAGGATGAGTGTACCTGTAAGGACTGAGGAGGGTTTTTGCAGTACTTGTTTAATACTTTGTCTCACCATGAGCCACTTATCCAAAATCATTAACAAACTGATATTGGATTTTAAGCCCTGCAAGAGAATTTTATCTGTATGTGAACACATATAACTATACTAGAGGTATCCATTCAGTTATCTCCTTTGCACAACTACACAAACAACCCTGAGTTCTCTGATATGCTCTGTGAGGTACATGAATCCATTCATATATTACTATAAAAGTTTTTTTCTTTAAATTAGAAACACATCTGTGTACAGATCAGTTCAAAATCAGAAGTTAAATGCAACATGTGAAGCACTAACAGGGACCCTGCTTCCTACTGTGCATTACATGAAAATACCAAAGCCTTTCCTTTAAGGCCAGTCCAATTAAAGCAAATAAGCTAAGCAATATTCTTGGCTTATGCCAACTGGTACCCTTTTATCAAAACAGAGCAGAGTTCTCCAGGCACGTGGTATTTAGCATTTAATCAATAAAGTAGAATGATTTGAGCGTCTGGCTGTCTTAATAAGGGGATTGTGAAAACATTGGGCAGTAAATTATATTTAAGAAATTTTCTAAAATGAGGAAAAATTATGTTATAAAGCTGACATTAACATTCCAAAGCACTAAAACTTCCTTAGCACTAAGAAGTTCTGGATGTAAGGAGAGCGCAGCAAACGCCTGGAGCCCTCTTGGGCTGTGGATGGGCAAATCTGTCAGAAATAGCAGCTTCATGCCAAGCCTGCGGGAGACCTTCCCTTCTCAATCGCTGGCCAACTGCTTGGACGACCACCATTTATGGATTCTGAGAGCATTTCACCCCCTGCCATCCCTTGGCAAAGAGCCACTGAATGCTAAAGGCAAAGTTTCTCCAACTCTCTGGTTAATGATCCCACCGTGTAACTACTTGCTGAGCTCCTTCTCTGGAGTGGTCATTACAATATTTCATTCTCTTGCTTAATTTCAGGCTGTGCTTCCTCCATACATAAATACATCAAGCCACATAAAACCAGAACTTTTATCTGCATGGAGGGGTTTAGAGAGTTTGTTTCTCTTGCTCTGTAGGACAAGAAAAATCATTGTTTCCCTCCTTTGATTTAGAGATTTGATTTACACAGGTTTGCCTTTTGAGCTTCTGTTTCAGATATGTTAACTCTTGGATTTGTGTGCATTTGCTTGGATTTATTGACACCAGTTTAATTCTGGATTTACAATCTTCAGGCTTTGAATAAAGAATGAATTTTGATTTAGAGAACACATCTTACACAGCTTCTATTTTCCACTCAATAATTGGTTTTAGAAATAAAAAGGACATAGTCTTCTCCTACATGGCCCATTTTTTATGAAATTATGATGGATTGAAAATTGAATCTCTCCCATATACCTGGATGGCACGAGGGTCCACCTCTACAAATGTGATACCATGGTGTGAGTACTCCACAGAAAAGCTCCCAGTTCTGCTATCAGTCGTTGGGGAAGAGATCCTCTCTGGTCCTTTCCTTGGGACTTGTTTACTTGTTCATTCATTTAGCAAAATCTCTGCCAAAATGATTCACAGTGTTTTGGGTTACAAGATAAGCATATTCCTAAAGTCTGTGTACATTTTCCTGTACTTTTTCTAAAAGATTTATTCAAAAGTCAGAGTTACAGAGAGAGATAGGGAGACAAGGTGTGGGGAAGAGAGGGAGAGGGGCAGGGAGAGGGAGAAAGATAAATATGAATTTTCCATTGCTTGTTTACTCCCTGAATGGCCGGAATGGCAGGCTGAAGTCAGGAACCTGGAACTCCGTATGGGTATCCTAGGTGGGCGGCATGGACCCAGCATAGACCCAAGCACTTGGGCCATCATCTGCTTCCTTTCCAGACACATTAGCATGGAAGTGGATCTGAAGTAGAGCAGCTTGGACTTAAATTGGTGGTCATATGAGATGCCAGTGTTGTAGGAGCCAGCATTGCATGTGGCTGCACCAAAATGCTGAACCCTTGATTCATCTTTACATCTCTACTGTTACCTGCTCAAGGAATATTTCACACTCTTGTGTGTGAAGTACACAAGACTCCTCTGGATTATTTCTTGCAACTACTTGTGAATCAATAGTCATCTCAAAATAAGATTTTAAACAGTGCACATCTTCTTTTCTATTAAACTGTCCATGGAGTAAAAATGAACATGAAATCAGGCTGGTGTCCTGGTGGCAGGTGGCTTACTATTTTTCAGTAATGGGATCATTCTAGGCCATTATGCATTTTGTAAATATAATGGTAGAACCTCAGAATGACATCATCTACTTCCACGGTTCTGCAGGTCTACTACAAATTTTTGAAAGTGTAATGTTTGGGAAAGCATAAAAGACATAGTATAAAGTGTTTCACTCACATAAAAGCCACAAGAAAATATAGATCTTGCCCAAATGTGTCAAGAATTTCAACATCCCTTAGGGATTGTATCTGTGGGGGAAAGGGAAGCAAAGGCTTTTAGCCTGGAGTTAGGATACAAGTTAAGGTGTCTCTGTCTCCTATACAGGTACCTGGGCTGAATACCTGGCTCTGGGTCCTGACTCCCGCTAATGCAGACGGTGGAAGGCAACGTGATGGAGCAAAGAGCCGAGTCCTTACCACCTATGGAGGAAACTTGGACTGAGTTCCCAGCACAGCTAGGCCCAGTGACAGTGAACGGGAGTCGTCTCTTTCTCTCTACTTCTTCTCTTTCTTTCTAACATTTTAAAATAAAATAAATTGTTACTTCTAATCAGATTTTCCTCACTTTTCTCCCTGACTCTCACTCTGGGTCTTGCCTAGTCCTCTACAATTTCTTCCCCTTGCCAATGGTCCTCAGGTAAGAACAGTTCAAAGGGAATACTACCTTTGCCTATTAGGACTTGCTCATGCTCTCAATGAGTCATGCACTGACATTCTTCTCCCACAGGGGCACCTATTTGAAATAAGATCTTTACATACAAGCCTCTGAGAGACACCACAGATAGAGAATCAAACATTGAAAGCAACAAGAACGATTCAGCCTTTTAATGCCTGGAACATCTCTTCATAATACTTCCTTGCACTCTGGTAGAGCAATTTCTCAATCTTGGCAACACCAACATATTAATCTTTGTTGTAGGCTGTCCTGCGCATTGTAGGAGTTTAGCAGCATCCTCGGCCTCTACCTCTTAGATGAATAGCACAGTCCCAGTCATGATAATCAAGTTGTCTCCAGACATTGCCAAAAAGTCCCCTGGTGGACAAAACCATGCGCAGATGATAACTGTTATGACACAAGGGTACCATGTAACTCTAGTCCTCTGCCATTTTGACTTCCATCACAGTTGCATGGTGAATTTTGCTAAATGCACTCTAGGTCAGGAGAGAGGAGCATTGTGTTAGAGCAAGGGTGGTAGAGTGCAGGAACATCAAGTCATTGCTAAGCAAGGAGACTCCCTTTCCTGGGTTCCAAGAAATATAGTACTCTGAAAACATGGTTGAATATTATATTCAAAAAAAATCTTGCCTGAAAATATTATCTTTTCACTGCTAAATTTTGCTTTATAGATATATCCATGTAGTCATATTCTTCATGGTTTTCATGCAGTTAGCATAATTATAGTGATATTAATGACAGCCATGCAAGCTAATTATTATTTTTGATTTTTCCCGAAAAAGCATTTACCTCAGTATTCTCTAAAATTAACTTTACTGCTATCACATACACATAGTCCATTTAAACTATTAAAAAACAAGAAGTATGTAATAGGTATTTTAATGTCTATTAATTTGCTAGGTTTTTTTGTTTGATTTTCTTTGACTGATATTCTACTACTCTGCCAAGGGTGTACATTTGCCTCTGAGACATTTATAATAATAACAGCAAAAATGTGAAGTAGAAGGAAGTGCCACCTTCTGATTCTACATCAGAACAAGAATGTAGAAGCAAAGCTCCATCTTCAACTGATTAAGAGCTAAACCTGGGTGAATTCAAAATACAGTTTATATAAGGAAACCTGACCAGTTTGGAAGGAGGAAGGTGTAAGGACCTGCCATTGTCCAGTCCTTAGTGGGCAACAGCGAGAAGGAAGGAGAACCCACCACAGGGGATCCTAAGGAGGGAAGGCAGACATATGCAGAGGGCCAGTGCACCAGCAAGGGCTTGGGTCAAAGCTAAAGCCAACATCAGGCCTAGAGACTTGAGGCCAATATTCTGGACCTGGATCTTGGAAGAGAATAACTTTGCATCAGGAAGAACAGATTCAATATCACACATCATGGCCTTTGCCTCCCATAAAGTCCAAATAAACAAATCACAAAAGCACAACCCTCTGCCATCAACTCAGCTGCCAGGCAGGGGAAGACAGGGGAAATCGAAAGGTCTGAGTTCATTAGGATCACTGAACAGAGACAGTTATTTGAAGAGACAGTTTAAACTATGGGAACAGACTGAAGAGATAGATAGGGTATGGAAGAGAGATTGAATCAGTTTTCAAGGAACAATGAAGACGTCCTTCTTTTGTATATGTAATTGCATCTTTATGCATGTTTGTGGCTTGTTATGATTGTTGAAATCACTCATCTCCTTGTATCCATTTATTAAAATGATTTGTCAAAGTTCCCTGGGACTGGTAAGGTTTACTTCAGATCTTCAGGAGTATTTTTAATATACTGATCTATTTATATATTACATTGATTAATGACTTGGCGTAATTCAATATTTAATTTTCTGCTGACCTTATACTTATTGCAAGGAAGCTGACTGTCCATTTACATATGTAATATAAAATTACCCTTTAAAATTTATATATTTGGTTATTTGAAAGGCAAAGAGAGAGAAAGAGAGAAACAGAGACAGATTCCACCTGCTGCTTCAATCTCACAACAGCTGTGACTGTGCCAGGCTGAAGAAGTCAATCCGGGTGCCCCATGTGGTGGCAGGACCCAATTACTGGAGCCATCAGCTCTGCCTCTCAGGGTCCACATCAGAAGGAAGCTGGAGTCAGGTACTAGAGCAGGGAGTCAAACCATAGTGCTCCAAAATAGAATGCTGGCATCTTAATTGGCATCCTAACTGCTCACCTAAACACCTGCCTCGGAATGCCCACAGAGTGAGAGGTGAAGCTCTAATGCAAATTGTAGGGTCATCATCTACCTGAGAACTCGAGGGAAGGACAACACCTGACACTTTGTTATCCCTGGAAATACTAACACCATACTGGGCACATTAACGGAAAGCTAACTGGTTAAGAAAGTGGCTAAATGAAGGGAACTCACTCCTGAGCTTTTATTATTGTCTGGTGTTTTACATATGCTGTTCTGAGTCCATCTTCATAGCATTTCCATGTTTTAAAGGAGTAGACCAAAGATCTGAGGGACAAGAGACTGATACAAATTCATGCAATGAGTAAATAGCAAAACTGCAACTCAAGCCCTGCTTGCTGAGAGCAGACAGAACTAAATCAGGGTCTGTAGGTCTAACATAGAGATTCATTTACAAACTGCAAAAAAGCCCAGCTACTATTGGATCCTTCATTTGTCGCCATTGAGATTTCTCAAAGAATAGCTGAATGTGCTGCCCATGGGATGGGAAGGAAGAAAACAACTTCTCAATCAGTAAGTGCAGGAGACAACCCAGACACCTTGGCCTCAGCTCTCTTCCAGGAACCGGCTATTGAGTCACCAGCAACTGTCACAGCACAGGAGGCTTTACTGTTGTGGCCCTCCTGCGGCTGAGCTGGAATCCTGGCACGGAGAGATTCAGCAACAGCGTCTCTCAGCTTATATTTCACGAGAAATTTCAGTCTCTGCTTCTCAGGATAGTCAGAACAGCAACGGGCCCGGAGTCCAAGGATTGGCCAGGTTGTTGTTTTCATAAGCACATACTTCCCCCTGGTGGCCATTGTGTGTATCTGCTCTCAACTCAAACCTGCAAAGACTGAGATTTGGGATGCGAGCAGTTCTCCCCTCACCCTCTTATCTTCAAGAACCTGCACACTCAGCCAAGTTATTCCCCAACACTTCCAATGTGCTTTCTGAGATGCTTGCATGCCCTGTCCAGCTCCTTCTGAGACATACTGCCTGCCCTCCAAACCTCCCGTTACTTGGGTTCAGTTTTAGGGGTCCAGCTCACCCAAGAGACCAATGCCTCCTAGCCAAGCCTGGAACAGGCTGAGGCTTCTTTCTGCACATCTGCAGGCACGAAAGCACAGTGCAGCACCCACACATTCCCTGCAGTCTCATCCATGCTTCTCAGATCGCCCAATTTTCCCTGGGCTTGCTACGCCTGCACGGCACTGCACAGGTTGAGCTCATTTAGGATGATGCTTAGGGGAAATTAACTTGTTTTCAGGAAGTTGCCCTCTAAGACTTCTTATGGTACCCTGCCTCCCTCCCCCACCCCCTTTACCACCTAAGGAATCCACTGGCAGAGGGAGGGCAGATTCATCTTTGCCTGAAACTCAAGGCCCTCAACAGTATAGTCCTGGCTACACTCCAGCCAGATGCGTCTAGCTTGATATTTAGCAAGAAATTCAGGGAACCCCTTGGCATATTTTGGCTCTTTTTCTCTGTATGCCTTCCTCTCATCAACCCAGTACTCTTCCCACTAGCTAGGCTTCCCAGGTTTTAAATAGCAGTTTCTTCATCTGTGCAAGTCAGCTCTGTGCTTGCATGTGGTACGGCAGAGCCACTGGGGTCTACTTGGTTTCCACAGTCTTGGTGATGCCTGCCCTGTTCTGCAGTTGTCAAGTGTGTGAGAAGAGTGACTTCCTACATTCAGTTCAGATCTGTGTCTATTTGCATTATGAGGGTGAGTCTGGAACTATGTACCTCATCAAAGCACAGAGCTGAAGTCCATTACTGCCTGAAACATGGTCCGAGGAGTTCCATCTACTTTACTGTGTAGTGGTACATCTTGATAACTTTCTAATCTAAATCTTTGACTTATTTATATTAAGCATCAGGTAGTGGAAAAGCATAAGGTGAATTAACTTTCTTTGAACTAAAGTAAGATCCTTTCATATTTGTGGTAATTAATATTGCTACTTGAATTTTTCAGTTTTGTTGGGAAGGATGTTTTTCTCCCTGTTTTTGCCTACTTTTGCATTATTTCCCCCCTTTTCCCATTTCATCCTCCACTCCCCTCCACTAATTTGGCAGTTATGCTTTTGTAGCTATTTTTAGATAGTTTCATATACATAAAGTCTTAATTAATGCCCTTACCCTCATCCTGAGCAAAACCAGTTTACCAGTTCTTTCTTTAGCTGTCTAACATTGTTTTAATGCAGTCATTTTTTTTAAAAAATATATTTATTTTATTTATTTGAAAGACGAGTTACAGAGAGAGGTGAGACAGAGAGAGAGGTCTTCCATCCGCTGGTTCACTCCCCAGATGGCCACAATGGCTGGACCTGAGCTGATCCGAAGCCAGGAGCTTCTTCCAGGTCTCCAAGGTGGTTGCAGGGGCCCATGGATTTGGGTTGCCTTCTACTGCTTTCCCGGACCATAGCAGAGAGCTGGATTGGAAGAGGAGCAGCCAGGACTAGAACCAGCGCCCATAAGGGATGCTGGCACTTCAGGCCAGGGCTTTATCCCGCTGTGCCACAGCGCCAGCCCCATGTAGTCATTGTATTTTAAATTTCATTTTTTTATATCTAGAAGTTCTAATTGATTACTTGTCAAATTTGCCTTAATATTCTTTTGTTTCTGGTTCATATTTCGAATCCTCTTATTAAAACATATTAACCACATTCATTTTACACTGCATTCAATGTTCCAGCAGAGTTTCACAATTCCTTCTCTGAGATTGTGACTTCCAAACAGTTCCCTGAAGTGCGCATTGGCCTAGCTGTTAAGATGCCAGTTCAGATGCCTATGATAGAATCCCTGCTCCAGCTTCCAGTCAATGCAGACCCTGGGAGGCAGCAGGTGATGACTCAAGTGGTTGGGTCCCTGCTACCCACAGGGGAGACCAGGGCTGCGTTTCTGGCTCCTGGCTCTGGCCTCTGTCCAGCCCCAGCTGTTGTAGGCACTTGAAGAATGAGGATGGATTGAAATCTATCTCTTTCTCTTTCTGCCTTCCTCTATCTCTTATTTCTTCCTTCTTAATTTTTTAAATTTCCAAAAATACAACTTTCTTTTCAAAAAGAGAATGTACAAGTCATCCAGAAGCAAAATCTTAACTACAATGAGGCTGCTTGGAGTTTCTCCTTTTAACCACTTCGTGTATTTTGCTTTGATATTTTTGATTGTGTAATATTCTAGAGAACCCATTCAGGTTGCTATTAAATCTATAATAATGAATTCTATCATATTTTAAAAATTCAAAAAGTTTCTGAATTCTAAATCATATTGAGTTCCAAAGCTTTTTGGTAAACACTTGCAGACTGGCTTCTGGGATTTTTGTAGATCTAATTTTCTATCTGTTTTGCTGATGTCCTTATTCATGGCATGTTATTTTCTCCTCTTTTCAACATGAATTCACATTCTTTTTCATGTCTTTAACTTTGGGAATACTTCAAGGCTTGTGCTGAGAGTTGCCTTTTGCCAGACAAGACTGTGTCTATTTCTTGATCCTTTCCCTTCAATGCTAACACTGAAATCGGTGTGTTTTCTTTCATTCTCCTGCTGTGCTGTAGATTTATTTTTGTTTGAAGTCTCAGCTTGGTGTGTCTGCTTCCTGGTTAACTCACTACTGTGAATTTACTTTGGATTTATCTTCTATCTCTGGAATCAGACACAGCTCTAAATGTGATGTTTATGAGCACCTGGGTTTGATCAATTCCTCTGAAATAAAAGCTATGATCAGCATACTTACATAAGTAAGTGGATACTTATCTTACTTAACAGCATTTCTAAGAAACTCTTTTTTGTAAAATTAGCAATGGGTTTAAAGGAAGAAATTATTTTGATATGTGTAATGGAATTTTAATGTTACTTTTTCTTGGTATCTGGTACATAATATTATAGGAAACAGAGCTTCTCTCCCCAACCATGGCTCCTTTTCCCTCCTCTGCTCCACCAGGACTATTTATATGGCCTTTACCTGCTTGATTTTAAGGCAGCTTCCATGCCTATAATGACCATACCTGCACTGTAGCTAGGAAGACATTGGAAAGACAGTGGGAAGCAAAAGCAGATATTATTTTAACATATTAGTCTTTATCAGGAAATAGTAGCTTTGTTGGAAGACTTCTACTGAGAGCTATTAACCAGAATCATGCAATGTGACCACTGTGGTGGCAAAAAAACCTATGAACTGGTCTGAATGCACTATATTGGAAACAATGAGCTTGCTTCTGTATATAAGGATGAATGGGGGGAATGGATATTGGAGCAGGAACCTGGAAATGTTGTCCACACCCTGAATCATCAGAATAACAATAATTATTATGGATACATGTTTTACTTACTCTGGCCCATAACAGTGACACATAGGTTAAATGCTGATGGAGGATATATAGTTTTAGACAGAACTGCAGCCATAGCTATATTATGCAGAAGGCTCATTGTTTCTCAGCGTTAGCACTATTAATCTTGGATTGAGAATGCCTTCCTTGGAGGGGCCGTCCTGTGCACAGCAGGGTGTTTAGCAGTGGCCCTGGTCTCTACCCATTGGATGGCAGCAGCACCCCACCCCCAGTCTGCAGCAACCAAATATATCTCAAGATATTGCCAAGCATCTCCTTGGGAGAAAGACCATCCCCGATTGAAAACCAGCAAAATGGACATAGATGTCAATGGACATAGACATAGATAAGCATATGTGCAAGTATGTTTGTACACACACACATACAGTAAGATGTATTTATTGTTTATTCTTAACACTGACAATGTAGCTTTTGTGAGCTGTAGATTGATGTGGGTCTCCAGTTTTCAGTGACACAGTAAGATTCTATCATTATTCCTGATTTATACTGACAAGTAAAGGATGCTCTCAGAGATTAAGTAATAGCCTCGTGCCACATGGAGAGTAAATCAGAGAACTGGGTCATGAACACTGTCCAAACTTACTTCAAATCTCTTACTTGACTTACAGTAAGTCAGACTCTCACAAACCTTGCACCCACTGTGCGTCCTCATGAGCGTTGCCCAGTTCATCAGAATCCTGCTGGTCCAGAGACTTCTTTTTTTTTTTTTTTTTTTTATTTTATTTTTTATTTTTTTGACAGGCAGAGTGGACAGTGAGAGAGAGAGACAGAGAGAAAGGTCTTCCTTTTGCCGTTGGTTCACCCTCCAATGGCCGCCGCGGCCGGCGCGCTGCGGCCGGCGCACCGTGCTGATCCGATGGCAGGAGCCAGGAGCCAGGTGCTTTTCCTGGTCTCCCATGGGGTGCAGGGCCCAAGCACCTGGGCCATCCTCCACTGCACTCCCTGGCCACAGCAGAGGGCTGGCCTGGAAGAGGGGCAACCGGGACAGAATCCGGCGCCCCGACCGGGACTAGAACCCGGTGTGCCGGCGCCGCTAGGCGGAGGATTAGCCTAGTGAGCCGCGGCGCCGGCCAGGTCCAGAGACTTCTGCAACACTTCTCTTCCTCTCCTGTCTGTTGCTACACCATCTGCTTCTTGTCTCTTGCCTTCTATTATGCCCTTAGGCAAAGATGACCATTTCTTCAAGCTTAGCTCAAATAACACCAAATCTATGTACAGAATATTTAAACCTCACATTGAAAGATAGACCCTTTACACTGGAGCTCATTAATTTCTAAATTCCATAATTCCCTAGTCAGAATTGCTGAGTAGATACTGTATTATACCACCTGACTCCCTCTTCGGGGCCGAGGTATCATAGTCTCAGTGTCTAGAAGTATCAGTTGCTGAGAATTTATGGTCTGACTCTGACAGGAAATGGCTCTTGACCTTAAGAAACTTCCCAGTCCAAGTTTTCGCCCCTCCTAGGGGGTGGCCCATGGCAGTGATTGTCCAATACAGAGCTACAGAGGCCACAGTTCCCCTGCTCTTAATTTGTGACAATGCTAAAAGATCATCCCAGTTCCAGTACTTCCTGGAATTAGGAATAGCTGAGTCCTCAGCTATAACTGATTTGCTGGCCAGGTTTTCTCTTGGCCTGGTTCTGCTCATGTCATATCTTTGTAAGTGAATCTCCTGATATTAGTCCCCATAAAGTTTTGCGTGCAACTGTTTCAGAATGATCTCCAGATAATCCAATCAACATAGTGGGCATCAAAGTAGGTCTAAAAGTGGGCCAAAAAGACATGGATGGGGCACTGACACCTCTGGCTTCAGAAACTTAAAATGGACACTGTTAATGAGCATATTGATATAATATTTTTAAAAATTATGTTGTACTTCTAGTTGGAATCCACTTTTCTATTAAGTAATTTCTTATCAAACATCCGTGAAGTCCCTGGGGTTTTCAGGAATTCCTCCCCGTGCCATGGCAGCCCGGGCTGGGTCACTCAGGCCAGTGGGCAGAACCAGAGCCATTGTCCAGCTGACCCCATTCCTATCCTTGGCCTCCACTGACCTGGCCTGACTTCTCTGTCATGTTCCTCAGTAATGTGCTGTCCCCATCCGACAGCAGAGGGCAGCAAAGCCTATGTTCTCATGACAGACACATTTGTCAGGAATTTCCAGAGAACTGTGTTGTTGAAGATTAAAGTCAATTAATTTATCACTCTAGAGTGAAGATGATAAATAATTAGTAAGAACCAAACCCATGGGTATTGAGGATGACTCCAGGAATGAACCAGTGAGTATAGGGGACATCAAATCCAAGGTGTATTTGAGCCCCTCCAGGCTCAGTATCTCACTCTCTGAAATCCCTAAGCACACAAGTTCAACAATTGTTATTAAGGTGAGACTTTCATCTCTGTGAGCTTCTCCAACCAATCTCCCATCCAGATCAGTCTTGCTCCTCTCCTCCCACCCCTGCTTTGTCTAAAGGTACCCCATTCCCTAAAAACAAATGTAATAAACCTGTCATGGCCCCATATGGCCTCAGGGACATGTTTCTATTTATGAACATGATATATCTCTCAATCTATTTAGGATTTGAAAATCTGTGTTTGAAAAATGTTTTACCATTTTTAAGAATTATTTATTTGAAAGACAGAGTTACAGAGAGAAGAGAGAGAGAGAGAGATATCTTCCATTCCGCTGGTTCACTCCCCAAATGACTGCAACGGCCAGAGCTGAGCTGATCCAAAACCAAGAGCCAGGAGCTTCTTCCAGGTCTTCCACGTGGGTGCAGGGTCCCAAGGACTTGGGCCATCTTCTACTGCTTTCCCAGGCCATAACGAAGAGCTGGATCAGAAGTGGAGCAGCTGGGACTAGAATCAGCACCCATATGGGATGCTGGTGTTGCAGGCTGGGGATTTAACCCGCTGCACACCAGTGCTGGCCTCACCATTTTTCCATACTATGCTTTACACATGTTTGATTTGGTCTTTCTACCTTACATTTCCTTACTTCTTTACAAATATTGTACTTCAGTGAAATCACATTTTTAAGCTATGGCTGGTATATAAATTATAATAAAATTAGCACTATATTAGACAATATTATTAATTCCCTTCATTAATTGAAATAATTTTGTTATGGTTGTTTTTGGCTTCTCTGTGGAAAAATTGTATTGCCTGAAATTAATGATAGTTTTGTTTCTCCATTCCAAACTTCATACACTGCCTTGTTTTTCATATTTTCTTATTACTTTCTTGGCTAGGAAAGCAAGGAAATGGTTAATAGTAGTTGTAATCCTTGACTTTCCTCATATCTTTGGTGGAAACCCTTTTACAGTTTATGGTTTTTCTGGAACAATTCCATTCATCCAAAGAGATATTGAGTAAGTAGAATAAGGTCATCAGATACTGTTGTAACATTTACTGAGATGATTCCATTGTTTCTCTCCTTCAGTCTTTTAGGATGAAGATGCAGGCACAAATCTATCCAAGTCCTAAACTCTGACACCTACAGCACTGCTGGTAAACACAGCCCAAGGAACTCTGCAAAAGTGATCAATTGGATTTGCCCCAAATGGTGGAGTTAGAAACGTGCCAGGGAATTCCAATACAATCCCATCGAGGTTGCATGTACCAATGCCATCTCACTAGTCCAAGTGATCAATTTCAGTTCACAATTTATCACACTGATAGGTCTAAGAGTCAAAGGGATCACATAAACAAGACTAGTGTCTGCTAATACTAACTGATAGAATAAAAAAGAGAGAGAACAATCCAACATGGGAAGCGGGATACACAGCAGATTCATAGAATGGCAGATGTCCTAAATAGCACTCTGGCCTCAGAATCAGCCCTTAAGGCATTTGGATATGGTTGAAGAGCCCATGAGAGTATTTTAGGCATGGAAAGCCAACACACTCTGGGGGGGGGGGGGGAAGAAGACCTAAATGAAAGATCTCTGTGAGTGAGATCCCAGTGGAAAGAACGGGGCCATCAAAGAAGGAGGTAGCTTTCTCTGAAGGGAGGAAGGACAGAACTTCCACTTTGACTATGACCCTGTCAGAATAAGATCAAAGTCGGCGAACCCAAAAGGCTTCCATAGCCTTGGCAACTCATGACTAAATCCTAGGGAGATTATTGACGCCATAAACAAGAGTGTCAAATTATTAAGTCAACAACAGGAGTCACTGTGTACTTACTTCTCATGTGGGATCTGTCCTTAATGTCTTGTCCAATGTGAATTAATGCTATAACTAGTACTGAAACAGTATTTTACAGTTTGTGTTTCTTTGTGAGTGCAAACTGATGAAATCTTTACTTAATATATACTGAATCGATCTTCTGTATATAAAGATAATTGAAAATGAATCTTGATGTGAATGGAATGGGAGAGCGAGCAAGAGATGGGAGGGGTGCGAGTAGGAGGGAAATTATGGGGTGGAAGCCAATGTAATCCATAAACTGTACTTTGGAAATTTATATTTACTAAATAAAAAAAAAGAAAAAGAAAATAGAAAAAGAAAAAAAAATAAAAGTGACCAAGCTTAAAGATCCTGAGATGGGAATGTCATCGTATTATGCAGGCAGGCCCAGTCAAATCACATGCTTGTTACATATGGAAGAGGAAGGCAAATGAGCAGGTCAAAGAGATACAGAATTAGAAGGACCTGACCCACCGTTATCAATCACAAAGACAGACAGACAAATAGGAGTCAAGGATTGCAATGGTCTCCAATAGCTGGGCATGGCACTCAGTTAATAACTAGCAAGAAAGTGGATCCCTGAGGATTATAACCACAGGAACTGGATTCTGCCAACAACCAAATGAGCAAGTAAAAAAGATTGTTTCCAGAAGCCCCCAGAAAGGAACTCCAACTGCTGGACCCTTCATTTTGGCCCAGTGAGACTTGCATTAGACTTCTTATCTGCAAAGGAATAAAATGAGGAACTTGCTTTAATATACTAATAAATTTTATTACAACAGCAAAGGAAAACTAATTCATACAAGTCACTAATTGAACCAACATGCATTCTTAGACTCAAGGCAGTATTCACAATGTATTAATTGTTTATATATTGGTCAACTCAGCTTGCTAAGAATTGGTTTTGGATTTTCCCCATCAATAGAAATGGCCTGCCACTTCCCTTCCTTATAACTGCCATTCTTATATAGGTGGCTGTCAAGGCTATCTGAACCTCATAGGAAGAGTTAGGGAACATTTTGTCTTCTTGTACTTCCTAAAATGACTGGTGTGGAATTGGAATTATCCCTTCTAACAAAGTTATGTAAAATTCACCTGTTTGTTAAATTGGACCTTGTTTGATTTTGTGGAAAGGCCATTTGGCACTGATGTAATCGTTTAGTGTCTATAAAACCATCCAGGTTTTCTATTTATTCATGAATCAATTTTAATCACTTGTTTTGGTATTAGTTTCATTCAGTTGTGATAGAGAACAACACAAAACTTAAAAAAAAATGAATCAGTGCTGTTACATGGGTACTGCATTGCACCTACAATTAGCAATACTGAACTGAGCACTTAAAATCATGGTATCAAGGTAGGCCTCATGTTGTATTCTTATCAAGATAAAAAAACAGGCTTACACTAAAAAGAAATTAATTTATTTTTGAGGCAACCATAGACTCTCCAGGACGGGTAGGGCATTCTCTGATGATCAGAAGAAGCCTAACCTCCTTCACTTGTTCTGCCATCTTTAACATGCAGCTTCTACTTTATGGTCACCAATAGCTGTTCCCGCTTGGAAATCTGATCCGTGTTGCAGTTAGCAGGAAAAAAGAAAAGCAGAGAATGTATGTGTTCTTTCCTTTCCAGGGCACTACTTGAAAGCTGTACAAATCATTTCCACTGATACTCTGATGGAAAGACCTAACCATACAAGCATACCTAGATGTGAAGAATGCTATCATGCATAGTCTTTACGATGTATGGCACATGTCCAGCTGAAATTGAGAGATGCTGTTATTTAGGAAAAAAGGGGAAATGTATACATTGGGTAAGAAAGTTCCTTCTATGAAAGAATACTAGGAGCTCTTAAGTGGGCAAAGCAAGGATGATTCAGGAACAGGAGCCAATGCTCATCCCACCCAGTAGGAATGAAGGGGCAGGACTTATCAATAAAGTGGACAGTCATGGATGAACAGAGACCTACCATAATGTTGGCATCCAGGCATACAACCTTCAAGGGGAAGAACGTATCCCAGGAAAAGAGAAAAAAGAGTTCCAGCAACTTCAGCTATGGTCTTGCATTTGGTGGACTTAAGGAGAGGTAAGGAACCAATGTTCAAAGCAAAAAGTGAGCTAAGAAATTAATGAGATGAGGCCGGCGCCGCGGCTCACTGGGCTAATCCTCCGCCTTGCGGCGCCGGCACACTGGGTTCTAGTCCCGGTCGGGGTACCAGATTCTGTCCCAGTTGCCCCTCTTCCAGGCCAGCTCTCTGCTGTGGCCAGGGAGTGCAGTGGAGGATGGCCCAAGTTCTTGAGCCCTGCACCCCATGGGAGACCAGGATAAGTACCTGGCTCCTGCCATCGGATCGGCGCTGGTTGCAGTGTGCTGGCCGCGGCGGCCATTGGAGGGTGAACCAATGGCAAAGGAAGACCTTTCTCTCTGTCTCTCTCTCTCACTGTCCACTCCTGCCTGTCAAAAAAAAAAATTTCTGTCTCTCTCTCTCACTGTCCACTCTGCCTGTCAAAAAAAAAAAAAAAAGAAATTAATGAGATGAAATGAAACCAAGCCAACTGCATAATGTTTAGGAATCATGTAAGATTTTTTATAATTTTTTTCTAATAAATATAGGAAGTCATTGGAAGATTGTGGAGAGAATAATACAGACGACTAAGGATAGGGTAATAAAACCATAGTAACAAGAAGTAAGATTCTGGGGCTGACGCTGTGGCATAGCGGGTAAAGCTGCTGCCTGCAGAGCTGGCATCCTGTATGGGCACTGGTTCGAGTGCTTGCTGCCCCACTTCTGATCCAGCTCTCTGCTGTGGCCTGGGGTGGCAGCAGAAAATGGCCCTAGTGCTTGGGCCCCTGCACCCATGTGGAAGACTGGGAGGAAGCTTGTGGCTTCTGGCTTTGGATCAGCTCAGCTCCTGCTGTTGCAGCCATTTGGGGAATGAACCATTGGATAGAAGACCTCTCTCTCTCTCTCTCTCTCTCTTCCTCTCTCTCTCTTCCTCTGTAACTCTGCCTTCCAAATGAACAAATAAATCTTTAAAAAAAAAAGATGATTCTGGATATACCATGAAAGTTGACCAGAAAGGATTTATTAAAAATTTAAATATGAGAGTAAATGAAATTAAATAAGATTACTCGACTTAGTACCTGTAAGAATATCATTATTTTTTCTCAATTTTATTTACATAGCTTCTTTCACCTCAATTAAGTGCACTCCTCTATTTTCGACTATGTGTTCTCCTAAGCTTAAATATTTTGCACATTCTTCTATTTGCTAGTTTTTTTTCATTTTTAATCCTTACTCTATGTCATGATTTCTTGCTGCGTTGACTCTGATTTTTATGTTTTCTTATTAGGTTTCAAGTTCCATAATGACATTACTTCTTTACTTATTTCATTAGTTTGTTTTTTTGATTCTGCTATAATAATATAATATACAAACACAACATTTGTGCATATATAGACGTATGTTTTTTGAAAATATAAAACAGCCGTAAAATATCTTTTGGTTTAGTGGAGTATATGGTCTCCCAAAGTAATCTATTAATGTAATTTCAAAATATTCATTATTTCTATATCATATTTGCTTTATTGAGATCTAACTTACATTAAATGATTCCATTTAAAATTTGCATTTCAATGAATTTTGTCAGCTTCTAAGTGCAAGTAACCACCTACATAATCAACAAAGTACATTTTTGTAATTCCCCAAAGTTTCCCTGTTCTACTCTGCAAATGCTCCAGTTTTTTTAATAAAAATATTTTTTATGGTTGATTGGACTCTGCAGCATGAACTTACAAGCAAATTTAATCCATTTTAAATAACACTACATCACTTCCTGTAATAATATTCTCATTTCTTCACTCCCACCCCTTATAATATTACTACCATTTTTCATTTATCCATATGCTGCAAGCACATAGTATGTAGCTGCTATTATTTCTCTATTCAAAGTTCACTGTAGGGGCCGGCACTGTTGTATAGTGGGTAAAGCCACCACCACAGAGCCAACATCCCATATGGGTGCTGGTTTGAGTCCCGGCTGCTCCACTTCTGATCCAGCTCTCTGCTATGGTCTGGGAAAACAGTAGAAGATGGCCCAAGTCCTTGGGCCCCTGCACCCATGTGGGAGACCCAGAAGAAGCTCCTGGCTCCTGTATTGGGATCGGCGCAGCTTTGGCAGTTGCAGCCAATTTGGGAGTGAACCAGTGGATGGAAGACATTGTCTGTCTCTCTCTCCCTTTCTCTCTCTGCCTCTCCTTCTCTCTCTGTATAACTCTGACTTTCAATTAAATAAATAAATCTTAAAAAATTTCACTGTAAGAACAATGAAGCATTTTTAAACTTCATTTATTCTTTAATGATCTCTCTTCTTTATGTAGACTCAAATGTCTAACTTCTAATTTTTCTTGTATTTGAAGGACTGTTTAAAAATTACTTGAGAGTCAGCATTATGGGGGTGCGGGAAGGGAGAGATATATTCCATCTGCTATTGTTCACTCCCTAGATGTCCACAATGGCCAGGGCTGAGCCAGATTGAAGCCAGAAGCAAGGAGCTTCATCCAGGTCTCTCACATTGGTGCATGGGCCCAAGTACTTGGACCATCGTCCATTGCTTTTCCCAGGCCATCAGCAGGGAGTTGGATCAGAAGTGGAGCAGCCAGGAAATGAACTGGTGCCCATATGGGATGCCAGCATCTCGGGTGGCAGCTTTACCCACTACACCACAATGCCAGTCCCAGGACTTCGTTTGAGATCTCTGTCAAGGCATGTCTATTGAGAACAAATTCTCTAGTTGTTGGTCTTTTTTTTTTTTAAGATTTATTTATTTGAAAGAGTTACAGAGAGAGAAAAAGGAAGGGAAGAGAGAGAGAGAGAGAGAGAGAGAGAGGGAGGGAGGGAGGGAGAGGGAAGGAGAGGGAGATAGGGGGAGAGAGAGGAAAGAGAAGAAGAGAGAATATCTTCCATCTGCTATTTCACTCCCCAAATGACCATAATAACTTGGGGTGGGCCAGACAGAAGCCAGGAGCTTCTTCTGGGTCTTCCATATGGGTACAGGGACCCTTTGGCCGTCTTCAGCGGCTTTCCCAGGCACATTAACAGTGAGCTGGATTGGAAATGGAGTTGCCAGGATACCAGCACTGCAGCCAGCAGCTTAACCCACTGCGCCACAGTGCTGGTCCCCGTTGTTTGTCTGAGTCTTTATTTCTCTTTATTTCTCAGTCTTTATTTCTTTATTTATTTTGAAGAAACTTTTCTTTGTATATAGGATTATAGGTTGGTGAGATTTTTTCATGCTCTATTTCACTCCATTCTTCCTGGTTGCATGGTTTTTGATAAGAAATTGCATGTAATTTTTATTCTTGTTCCTCTGTAAGAAAGGTGTTTCTATTCTGTGGCTGATTTCAAGATTCTCTGTTTCTGTAGAACTTTGTTATTTCCCCTGCTTCATGGTCTGTGAGCTGCTTAGTTCCTTGATCTGTTGTTTGTCATTAATTTTTAGAATCTTCTGATCTTTTTTTCTTTCTAGCATTCCGATTACATGCATGCCTTTTGAGAAATTTCTCATAGTTCTTGCATATTTGGTTCCATTTTTAGTGTTTTTTTCTCTTTGCATTTCAGTTTGACAAGTCTTCAAGCTCGCTGAGTCTTTTCTCTGCCATGCCCAATCTACTGATGAACTATCAAAGATAATTTCACCCTTTATAGTGGTTTTTATCTCAAGCATTTCTTTCTGATTTGGAGATCTTCCATGTCTCTTCTTATATCAACTTATTTATATCCTTGCATATTGTCTACTTCCTCATTAATCATAATTATCATTACTTAAATGTTTATTTTTATTTTAAAGATAGAGACAGATTCATGCGTGCGCACACACACACATACACACACACACAGTCACAGCATCTAGGGTGGGCCAGGATGAAGCCAGAAGTCAGGAACTCCATCTTTGTCTCCAGTGTTGTTGGCAGGGACTTGAGTACTTGGGCAATCATCAGCTAAGTTCCAGGCACTTTACATGAAGCTGGATTGGGAGCTGGGGTAAGGCTCAATCCTAGGTACTCTGATATAGTCTTATTTTCCTAAAAGGTGGCTTAACATGCATGTATAATGCCCCTCTCTATCAGTGATAATTACCTTAAATTTCCTACGTTATAATTCCAAAATCTGGATTAGGTCGTTTGCTTTACCTCCCATGGTTGTGGTTCCCCTTAGTTTTTAGCATGCCTTGTGATTTTGTGTTCAGTTTGGGCATTAGGTATTAAGGAATAGGAAATTTGGTAAATTAGAGTTTCAGTTTAGTATTTTATGTTCTTTTGGCAGGAAGCTGCAATGTGTGTATTGTTTGCTATACCTCCAGACTCTGAAGATTTCGGGTTCCCTAGTTTTCTGTTTATTTTTTTTCTCCCCTGTGTTTTTGGATCTCCTTTAGAACTTCATCGGTTATGTCTTGTTACTCCCACTTCTAATCCTCTGTTACTATGGTGGAGATCAGTGCATATGGTGGGAAGTGGAAGAGAAAGCAAAGTATTTTATATTCTTATGATTAAATCCAAGTTTCTTATTGGACCCAAGTTCTCAGTTCAGATATATCTCTTAGTTTTTTTTCTCCCCTTATACGAGACACAAATGCTAGCTGGAGCTCAGGTTATGTAAATGTCTCTTCCTCAAGTTTGATAAAGTAGTTTGCCTTGCAGAGAAGGCTACATTAAAAAGAATTCTCTGAGAATATTTCAGAATCGTTACTTTTCCCCTGGGTGTATTTCAAAATATTTTCTACCATTCTCTTGCCTGCAAGATAAGAATGTTCTATGATCCACACCATGAGTGCCTCAAGGCAGTATTGGAGGTAAATCTACAGACATAGAAGGGAAGCCTAGACTGGGTCCCCAGGACAGTTTGCCAGTAGTACATCTCATCACACTCTGCCTATGGCACTTTACCCAAACCACCACTCAACTGTTGCTATCAGTTACCGAGCATGACTGATTTCCTGCGTTGGCTGTCCCTGCAGATTTCAGAGTAGTGGTTTTCCTGTGATCCCCAGGAAAAGTCATTGATCTTCAGTTTGTTCAGTCCTTTCTTGTCATGGGGACTTCCAAGCTCTTTACATTCTTGAGGTAAAAAAAAAATTTTGTTTTTAAATATTTTTATATACTTATTTATTTGACAGATAGAGTTAGACAGTGAGAGAGACAGAAAGGTCTCCCTTCCATTGGTTTGCCCCCCAAATGGCTGCTATGGCTGGTGCTGTGCTGATCCGAAGCCAGGAGCTAGGAGCTTCCTCCTGATCTCCCATGCAGATGCAGGGCCCAAGTACTTGGGCCATCCTCTACTGCCCTCCAGTGCCACAGCAGAGAGCTGGACTGGAAGAGGAGCAACCGGGATAGAATCCAGCGCCCCAACCAGGACTAGAACCCGGGGTGCCGGTGCAGCAGGCGGAAGATTAGCCTAGTGAGCCACGGTGTCCAAAAACATTTCTTTTTTAACTTTTATTTAATAAATATAAATTTCCAAAGAACAGCTTTTGGATTACAGTGGCTTTTTCACCCCATAACTTCCCTCCCATCTCCCGCTCCCTCTCCCATTCCATTCACATCAAGATTCATTTTCCATTAGCTTTACATACAGAAGATCAATTTAGTATATATTAAGTAAAGATTTCAACAGTTTGCACCCACATAGAAACACAAAGTGTAAAGTACTGTTTCCGTACTAGTTATAGCATTAATTCTCATTGGACAACACATTAAGGACAGAGATCCTACACGGGGAGTAAGTGCACAGTGACTCCTGTTGTTGACTTAACAATTGACACCCTTGTTTATGGTGTCAGTAATCACCCGAGGCTCTTGTCATGAGTTGCCAAGGCTATGGAAGCCTTTAGATTTCACCAACTACAATCTTATTTAGACAAGGTCATAGTCAAATTGGAAGTTCTCTCCTCCCTTCAGAGAAAGCTACCTCCTTATTTGACGGCCCCTTCTTTCCACTGGGATCTCACTCAGAGATATCTTTCATTTATTTATTTTTTTTTTTTGCCAGAGTGTCTTGGCTTTCCGTGCCTAAAATACTCTCATGGGCTTTTCAGCCGGATCCGCATGCCTTAAGGGCTGATTCTGAGGCCAGAGTGCTGTTTAGGACATCTGTCATTCTATGAGTCTGCTGTGTATCCTGCTTCCCATGTTGGATTGTTGTCTCCTTTTTAATTCTATCAGTTAGTATTAGAAGACACTAGTCTTGTTTGTGTGATCCCTTTGACTCTTAATTGTTTCATTATGATCAGTTGTGAACTGAAACTGATCACTTTGGCTAGTGAGATGGCATTGGTACATGCCACCTTGATGGGATTGAATTGGAATCCCCTGGCACATTTCTAACTCTGCCATTTGGGGCAAGTCCAGTTGAGCATGTGCTAAAATGTACATCTCCTCCCTCTCTTATTCCCACTCTTATATTTAACAGGGATCACTTTTCAGTTAAATTTAAACGCCTAAGAATAATTACAAACATCTTTATTGTTATTATTTCTACTGAACATCTTTTAATGGATGTATTTAGGACATTCAATATATAAAAGTACTTATCAAAGTGGTTGGCTTTAAATCTACTCTATTCCTTTTTTTTTTTTTTTGACAGACATTGAGAGAGAGAGACAAAGAGAAAGGTCTTCCTTCTGTTGGTTCACCCTCCAAATGGCCGCTATGGCCGGAGCTATGCCGATCCGAAGCCAGGAGCCAGGTGCTTCCTCCTGGTCTTCCATGTGGGTGCAGGGGCCCAAGAACTTGGGCCATCCTCCACTGCCTTCCCAGGCCATAGCAGAGAGCTGGACTGGAAGAAGAGCAACTGGGACTAGAACCCGGACCCCATATGGGATGCCAGCACTGCAGGCGGAGGAGTAACCAAGTGAGCCACAGCAACAGCCCTGAAATCTACTCTATTTTTTATATTTAAGTTGTATGTTCTTTGTTATTTCTTATCCCACCTTCTTTTGAATTAATTATGTTTGTGAATTGTTTTGGCAATATCTTGCTGTTTTACATTGTAGTGATTTCTATAGGGATTCTAATATTGATATAACATTTATTACAACAGTATTTTCACACCTCACTCACCAGTGTAAGGCCATTGCTAAAATTTAGTTCCATTTCGCTATACCCCATTGTCATTCATTTTTTGTATATATATTTAAGCCCTATAATACATTGTTAGTATGATTAAACAATTATTTTTAAGCAAATATTTCAAAATGATAAAAATATATTTATCAATACTTTCACTAACTCTATCTTATTCTCTTTATTCTTTATATAAATTTGAGTTCTATCCTGATACCATTTTTTCTCTTCCTGAAAACTTTACTGTTTCTCTACTGCATAATCTGCTGAAAGTGATTTTACTCAGCTTTTCCTTTTCTGAAAATATTTTTCAGCAATATTTTTGAAGGCTCTTTTTCACTAGATATTGAATATTAACAATACTTTCATCAGTAGATAAGTTGTTCCATTGTCTTCTAGGTTGAATGGACTGTGATAATTCTCAATATTGTTCCTCTTACATGTATGTTTCCGGAAAACTTTAAAAGCTTTTCTCTTCATTGCCATTTGTTTTTAGCAATTTGAATGTAATGTGTGTTGATGTTCTCCTTGTATTTATTTTTGTTACATTATATTGAACTTTTGGATTTTCCTCTAATTTTGTTTCCATCAAATTCAAAATGTTGGAAACCGTACTTTTAAATGTTTGACTCATTTCCCCCCACTAACCTCTTTCTGGGATTTCAAATACACTACACATATCTTAAATGTTCCATTTATGCTACTGGTCATTAGAATCTTGTTTTCTGAATTTTGTATTCCTTTTTATCGTCATTCTCTATAGCTATATCCACAGATTCTTTTGACAGTGTATACTCAGTGTCAATCACACCTTGTGAATTATTCCTTTCAGACATTACATGTTTTCATCTCTAGAAGTTCCACTATTTTTTATATCAGTGAAATTCCAATATTTCCTTACTATGTTTTTTAAAACATGAATGTATTTATAAGGTTTATCATATCTACTTCAAGATCTTTTCTATTAATTACATCATTCTGTCAATTTTGTGTCTGTTTTCCTCCTGATTATCAGCCAAAAATCGGTTCTTCTTTACTTGACTAATATTTTTTAATTGAATGACAGATTGTTGCATCCTCTGTTTAGATTTTTAGGTTCTTCTTTAAAGAATGTGGAAGTTTCTTTAGTCAGTAATTACGTAACTTATGGTTCAAAGTGACCTTTTCAAGATTTTATTTATTGTTGTGAGGGTGTGTTTATGGTAGCCCTTATTCTAGAGTTGTTATAATCCTGTTTCTCTTCTGGCTTCTTACTGACTTCCCTGTAGCTTTAACAAGATCTCTCCATGCTGGTGGGAGGATCTAAAACATCCTGAGTTACGTTAATTGCTTCTGTGACATGATTCTCACACTTCACCTGCCTGCTTGGAGTTGCACCTTCTACAAGCGCTGGTCACTGTTAGCTGGAGACTCCAGAGGTTCTTTGTGCATTTCTGGAATTCTTCATCTACATACCTTCTTCTTCCCTTTTTCCTCCAGACTCCCTCCTTTTGTCACCTCCACTCACTGGGAACACATGTCCTGCTGTGGCCTGCCCCCTACACTGATGTACAGAAAGCATAAGCCCTTAAGGGTTAGACTCATTCACTGCTGTTTCCCCGTACCTAAAATGAACTATTTTCAAAGTTCTTACTGGAAGGTAACTCTGGCTTCATCTATTGCATTACTGCATTACATTAAGGTCTCTTTCTTAATATATACATGCATATTTAGAGATAGGCTTAAAGCATAGGCCAATATATTCCCACTTAATCATCTTTGAATGGAGCACTACCATGCAGCCTGTTATTTTCTCTAGAACAGTAGGATAAATATAAATATTTCTATTCCCTATTTATTTATTTTCCTTTTTTTTTTTTTTTTTTTTTTTGACAGGCAGAGTGGACAGTGAGAGAGAGACAGAGAGAAAGGTCTTCCTTTGCCGTTGGTTCACCCTCCAATGGCCGCCGCGGCCGGCGCGCTGTGGCCGGCGCACCGCGCTAATCTGATGGCAGGAGCCAGGAGCCAGGAGCTTTTCCTGGTCTCCCATGGGGTGCAGGGCCCAAGCACCTGGGCCATCCTCCACTGCACTCCCTGGCCACAGCAGAGAGCTGGCCTGGAAGAGGGGCAACTGGGACAGAATCTGGCGCCCCAACCGGGACTAGAACCTGGTGTGCTGGCGCTGCTAGGTGGAGGATTAGCCTAGTGAGCCGCGGCGCCGGCCCTCTATTCCCTATTTATTTAAGAAGTCGTTACAATCTCCTCTTCAAGACACTGGTAAAAAGCTAGATGTTGACTATTTTTGTATTTCTTCAGAGACTTTCATTTATCTGAGATGAGATTATTGGTGCTTGGGGGGATGTTCAGATAGGGAATGTGGTTTCTCAGTTTCTCTAAGTGCAAGAATGTTTTCACTGCTTAAAAATTAATTTTTAAGGATGTGGGGAACCCTTAGTTTTTGTGTTTCTTCCCACAGTCATGATTCAGGTGCCCACTTTTGTGAGGGCTTCAGTAACGAGTCATCCCCAGCTTCTGTTTGCTGGCCAGATGAGTCATTGATGCTGAACTGGACCCACTGCTGAAGAGCTGGCTCAGGTTTACGTATCATACCTACTGTTTGGAAATGGAACCAGAGAAGAAAATGGTAAAGAATGGTTATGCAGGTTCTCTTCCTGCCCTACCATCTCTGATCTCCAGAAAGGAATAAACTCCAAGTTTTTCTCCCACCCTTTATGTGGCCTGCCTAGCCTCTAGTCTTACCACTTCCAAGCATGGACCTCTCACTGGGACCTTTAGAAAACCTTGCCTCTGGGTTGCATGATGTGGCACAGCAGGTTAAGCCTCCCACCTGTGATGCTGGCATGCAGTATTGGCACCAGCTCCTGTCTAAGCTGCTCTGTTTCCTATCCAGCTTGCTAATGTGCCTGGGAAAGCAGTGGTGGATGGGCCAAGTAATTAGGCCTCTGCCACCCATGAGGGAGACATGGGAAAAGCTCCTGGCTCCTGGCTTTGGCTTAGCCCAGCTTCAGCCCTTGCAGCCATTTGGGGTGTGACTCAGTGGATGGAAGACTTCACTGTCTGCCTCCCTCATTCTGTAACGCTGTCTTTCAGATAAATAAATACATCCTAAAAAAAAAGAGAAAACTTTATATTTTCTTTTTACACTTACTTCAACAATCTTAAGAGGGTTGCTTTTGTTAACTTCAGATCAATCTAACTTTGTTAAAAATAAAATTGCATGATAGATACTCTTCAGAGATTGCAGTATGAAATTAGAAGCTTTCTAATTTTAGCATAGTTGATGTTTTTATTTCATGTCAGTGTAATGGACAGTAGAAATATTTGTACACCACAAAAAAGTAAAATCTTCCAAAATTCTTAAAAAAAAAATTCTTCTATTTTTCCCTTCCCATTATTATGCAGCAAATTGGGACAGGGGACACTACTTGTTCCTGTCAAGTCTGGGTTTTTGGGTTCCTCTGGGGTAACTTGCCTTTTTCTGTAATCAAGCCCACTTGATTATCCAGCAGCAGTCCTTTCAAGGTCATTGGGACTGTAACATTGGTATTTCCAAAGAGTGTAACATGTATGTGTGTGTGTGGGGGGGGGGGATAGTGTTTAAGCAGACTCAAGAGAGATTTAATTGAAATTCATCGTGCACATTAAAATGCAAATGTTTGTGATGCTCATTGTAAAGAGTTCTTCTATGTAATGCAATATTTAGCAGGGCCAAGCCCATAGCAAGGCCCTCAGCACAGTATAATTAAGAGCACATTCCAGAGGAATATATTTGTCCTTTCCAGCAGCATAGAAAGTATCTCTGATTCGATATGGTGAGTGCAAAAACCAGAACACCCTGGTGTAATGTGGTCAATTACAAATATATTCTTAAAAATATCCACTTCAGGGGGCCAGTGCCATGGCTCACTTGGTTAACCCTCCTCTTGCAGTGCCGGCATCCCATATGGGCACCAGGTTCTAGTCCCAGTTGCTCCTCTTCCAGTCCAGCTCTCTGCTGTGGCCCGGGAGGGCAGTGGAAGATGGCCCAGGTACTTGGGCCCCTGCACCCACATGGGAGACCAGGAGAAGCACCTGGCTCCTGGCTTCGGATCGGCATAGCTCTGGCTGTAGCGGCCATTTGGGGGGTGAAACAATGGAAGGAAGACCTTTTTATCTGTCTCTCTCTCTCACTGTCTAACTATATCTGTCAAATAAAAAAAATCCATTTCAGATATCATTGACATACAAAAAAAAAGTATATATTTAAACTGATGAGATTGGAGAGAAGTATATACTTGTGAAACCTTGATCACAATCTATCCCATGTTCATATCCATCACCTCCAAAAGGTTCTTCCTGTCTCTTAAAAAATAAAAATAAAAGTCCTTTCAATTTATTCACTATGGGAAGTTCAAATTAAAAGAATTTCCCTGAGTGACCTGAACGTGCATTCCCTTCCTGTTGGATATGAATAGGATGGTAAAATACTATCTTTTTCATATTTTCAAAATGTTTTCAATGTAATTTTATAAATTCTCTTTCATTTTGTCTTTAGTAATAAGGGGCTCAGTTTGGAAATAGGGAATCCCACATACTCTGATGTCTTAAGTGAAATGATGACCAAACTGAAAGAAGGAAAATATTAATACATAAAGCTTTGTTATATTTTGGTCAGTTTGGGGAAGATAGGACAAAGAAAATAACCATAAAGATGAGAAATCTGTAACTGTTACACATTTGCACATATTCACAAACTAGGAAGCTATTTGATTTTCATCTCAGCTTGTCATGTGATGAAGCAAATTTAAAATCTAAAGTAAAAGTGTTTTGGAAAGTTGATATTTTACTTTGACAGTTTGTGAACTACTTTCCTTAGTATTTAAGGATTTCACCACTGATCCAAATAGATAAGAGAAATGTGAATTTGGACTTCTATCACAAAACACACAAAAATGAAGTGAGGTGGAAGGGTCGGTAGCCAACCCGGGAAGAACCAGCAGCAAACCCGGGGAGGGCCGAGCAGACAAAAGAACAGCACGGGGTCCTGTGTCATTCCTCCACAAAGACGGGGAGCGACATAATGGTGCCGTGACTCGGATGTGAAGCCTAGGCAGGGTTTAGTGTCGTTCCTCCACGAAGAGGGGGAGCGACACCTTTCTCTGAAGGGAGGAGAGAACCTCCACTTTGACTATGACCTTGTCTAAACAAGATAAGAGTCGGAGAACTCAAGGGGCTTCCATAGCCTTGGAAACTCATGACTGGAGCATAGGGAGATTACTGATGCCATAGACAGGAGTGTCAATTGGTAAAGTCAACAACAGAAGTCACTGTGCACTTACTCCTCATGTAGGATCTCTGTCCTTAATGTGCTGTGCATTGAGATTTAATGCTATAACAAGTACTCAAACAATATATTTCACTTTGTGTTTCTATGGGGGTGCAAACTGTTGAAATCTTTACTTAATGCATACTAAACTGATCCTCTGTAAAAAAAAAAAAAAAAAAAAAAAGAAATTATCAACTCCCAACTTGACTCTCACTGGGATTAAACATGACAATAGGTCTGATCTGATTTCATCATCATTTAAAAAAATCATCTATTATTTTTCACTTTATGTTTCTGTGTGGGAGCAAACTGTTGAAATCCTTACTTAATGTATACTAAGCTGATCTTCTGTATATTAAGATAATCGAAAATGAATCTTGATGTGAATGGAAGGGGAGAGGGAGTGGGAAAGGGGAGGGCTGTGGGTGGGAGGGACGGTATGGGGGGGAAGCCATTGTAATCCATAAATCGTACTTTGGAAATTTATATTCATTAAATAAAAGTTAAAAAAAAAAAGAAATGAGCAAATAATGGGCCTGCAGAGCCAGCATCCCTGTGGGCACCAGTTTTTGTCCTGGCTGCTCCTCTTTCAGTCCAGCTCTCTGCTTATGGCCCGAGGAAGCAGTGGAACATGACCCAAGTGCTTGGACCCCTGCACCTGGGTGGGAGACCTGGAAGAAGTTCCGGGCTTCAGATTGGCCCAGCTCCAGCCATGGCAACCATTAGGGGAATGAACCTGCAGATGGAAGACCTTTCTCTCTCTCTCTGCTTCTCTGAAACTCTGCCTTTCAAATAAAATAAATAAATTTAACAAAATTTTTTCTACCTTCAATGAGCAAGGCAAGTGTTATGAAAGTAGTTAATTTATGACAGTACTTCAAAAAGTTCATGGAAAAAATATTAGTTTATTTTGGTGCAATATTTTTGAAAAATATTCATAGTTTTCTCATGATATATATTTTCCGTGACTTTTTTGAAAATTCCTTATGTCTAATGGTGCACACTGATAACTAATGATGTGGTCCAAGAATCTGGTCCAAATTTCATCAACTAGCTATGAATCCTTGAAATTATCTCATGAATCCCTTTAAACAATCTTTAACAATATAAATGAAGAGGAATAAAAAGATATCTGGAACTTAAAGTGAAAGACCAAGCATATGGCATTTCCTTCTTTTTCCTGAGATCCCACTGAAATAAAACAAATGCAAGAACAAAAAGTAATAAACCAATAATGATAAAGAGAAGAACATAGAGATATAAATGCCATGTAGTTGTAAAGATTCTAAAAGAAAATAGCATGTTGAAGTGGATTGACTTACACAATGGGTAGAGAATGCAATAGTGGCAGAGTTTCCCATTACAGGGCTGCTGAGAAAGCAGCAACCGGTCTACCCAAAGGACCTCAGAAAGACCTCTGAGTCACCACATGCATTGGCTTTGAGGTATGGGGGTTAGGGTTATAAAGTTGAGAATACAAAAGGGCCAAATGAAAGTCAGAATATGGAACAAGTGCACAAAATATTCATGTCATCATCCACCCAACTCCAGCATATAAAAAACAAGCATTCAATATCTACCATAATGGAAAATATCAAATAAAATTCTTTGAATAATTTAATTCTACCAACTATGAGGTCCCTAGACTACAAGTTTCTTGTTTGCAGCATTAGAGTAGAATGGATTCTCATGACTGGATTTCAGCTCTCTCATCCTACAGTTAACTGTGATTATAAGTTCCACTTAGAATTCCTATTCATCACTCAACTTAGGGGAGAGCTCTAGCTAAGAAACAGACTACCTTAAATGATGTCTGAAATACCATCTCAGAGAAATAAAATATCAGGAAATACCCAGTTGGAAGTAGTACAAGTTGAAGACAGTTGAGGAATATCATTAAATTCTGAAAAGAAAGACCTAGAATTCTTTACTCAATGAAAATACTTTCTAAAAAAAATGGACATACAAGGTAGTTGCTTGGCCAGCAGTAGACACTGGTTAACATGCCTCCATTCCATTTTTGAGTGCCTGGTTTTGACACCTGCCTGGCTCTGCTCCTGACTCCAATATCCTACTCCTGCAGAACCTGGAAGGAAGCAGTGATAGCTCTCCAGTGACTGTGTTGCTTCAACCCACCTGGGAGACCTCAGCCCAATTCCTGACTTCTGGCTTTGGCATTTGGAGTATGAACCATTGATGGGAGCCCCACCCTAACTGCCTCTTCAATAAATAAATAATAAATAAAGAAGGCAAAATGAATATAGAAAAAAGCTGGAAGAATAAATCAAGGGCATCTATAAGCCAAATTAAAGAAAATCTTCCAAGTAGAAGGAAAATATCAAATGAAAATTGGTTCTGCACAGAAAGAAGTGAAAAATATGAAAACTATGTGACTAAATATATTATTTTGTAATAACAGTATATTTTTGAATTTATAATCTGTAAGTGAAATGTATGGCAACAAAAGCACACATGTCAGGAGAGAACTGCAAGTATATACCTTCTGAAGGCTCCCATACTTTAAGTTTAGTGTATAATACCCCTATATAAGGGGCCAACATAGTGGATAAAACCACTTACAACACCAGCATCCCAAATGAGCCCTGGTTCAAGTCCCAGCGGCTCCACTTCTGCTCCCTGAAAATGTGCCTAGGAAAGCAGCAAAAGATGGCTCAAGTCCCTGGGCCCTAGCGCCCACACAGGAGACCCAGAAGAAGCTCCTGGCTCCTGGCTTTGGCCTGCCCCAGTCTCAGCCATTGCAGCCATTTGGGGAGTGAACCAGTGGATAGAAGATCTCTCTGTGTCTCTAACTCTGCCTTTCAAATAAGTAAAGATAAATCTTAAAAAAAAAAAAAACAAAACTTCAAGTTAGCTGTAAGTTAAAGATGTACGTAAGTCCATTTAAGCTGCTATAGTAAAAATAAATATAGTAAAAAATAAATATAATAAAAATACCATAGACAGAATGGCCTCTAAACAATAGAAATTTCTCAGGGTCCTAGAGTCTAGGAAGTCCTAAATCAAAGAGCCAGCAGATTCTGTGTATGGTAAGGACACAGGTTCCAGCGGATTCTGTGTGCGGCAAGAACCCTCCTCTTGGTTCATGACCAGCCATCATCTCGTTGCATCCTCACACAACAGAAGGGTTATTGGCGTTATCTAGGGTCTCCTTCATAATACAAAGGCACTCATACCATTCCAGAGGGTTTCATCTTATGATTTATTCATCTCCTAAAGGCCACATCTTCAAATGCAATCACATTAGAGGCAGAGGATTTCAATGTATGAATCTGGGTGGTTGCAGGGACCCAAACATTCAATCCATAAGACACGTCTGCAAGAACTGATCACAGATGCTGCGCACGTCCTTCTCATGTGCTGGCCTTCACTGTGGGAGCAGGAGCTATTGACTCCTTTCAGAACCATGGACAGGAGAGCTGCAATCCATCTGCCTATGCTGGCAGCTTGCTCTGATGGCAACGGCTTTCTGCACACTCTGGGTGACAGACTGTCACTCAGCTGTTGCTTGATCGATCTGCTGCAGCACTTTGGCTGTGGAGACAGTCTTTCATCTATATGTCTTAGTGCATAGCATTGTGTATGATGGGATAAACTCTCACAGAGCTTGCAGATAAATCATATCCTGATATTACCTTAAACCTGTATTCTCAACTTCTCCTCATTACCCACAAGGAGGTCTGAAACTCCTGTGACCATAGAGGGCTCCTTTCTTTCTTTTTTCTTTTTTAATAATTGCTGTAGGCTCTATGAAATCAAAGTGGGAATCAGACCTGAAAAGAACTCTCAAAATCCAGTGACTCCCTCATTTTATAAATGGAGTTGAGGCACACAGGAGCTAGGATCCTGCTGACCAGACAGAGACATAAAGGTGAGCATCAGACTCAAACCAACAATCCCTGCTTTCTTGGCTGATACTAGGTCTACTCTACCTGACATTTAAAAAAACACATGGCCATGAACTTTAGATAATGAACCTCCACAAGGGAGCTTCCAAAGACTCTGCACATATAAATGACCTCCTTTCATCCCGTTTCTTCTAGCTTGAAGTGTTTCTTGAGGTGACCTAGGATGCCTGCAGAGTTGGACTATGGCACCTCCTCAAGTTGTAACTGCACAAGACACAGTTCTCATTAGAGCTAAAGCAAGCAGACACTTCCTGTTATTGGTCTCTGTAACCTTTCAGGAACCCAAGCTCATAAATGGCCCTGGCTGTGGGAGGTGATTGATAGGCAGGAGCCTGGCAGAGCATTGTCACAGAATGAATGACAGCTAAGGGCCTGTAACCTTTTCCCATAAAAATAGGAAGGTAGAAAAAAAGAAGCTGCACAGAGCATATCATATTTCAGTGACTCGGCAAATCACATCTAGGAGCCTGTGAACTGGGACGGGGAGATGAGTCAGCTAAAGTGGATTCACAGGGCACAGACTGTCGGCCTACCCCAAGCTGGGCATCATTGTGTCAAAGGGCTCCAGTAAAGTGTCACCAGTGTCACCATAAGCCTTAGTCATGGCACTTGTTCTTCATGTCTTTATCATGTGATTTCTCTTAGGGGAATAAGTATCTTTCACTAAGAAAATGACATACAATCCTATAAGGACTGCAGATGATAGAATCTGTCATATTATCATTAGTTTCAAAATATTAGTGTTGGGCTTTGTGTTAAGTGTTAGGACATAACAGTGAATGAGAAAGATTCAATATAGTTTCAATTCCCATAGAGTTTACTTTAGGTAAGCATGTATGTGTGCCTGTGCGCATGTGTGTATACTATGTACATGATGAATGCATACATGTGGTCATAAATGTATGCATGCATATACAAGAACATGGAAGCTGGATTCTACCAAATTTCCTGATAATGCAAGTTTCTTAAGTTTTGAGTTCACTGATCTGACCTATCAACTCCACCATGCAAACTCCCAGTTGTGCCCTCCTGCATCCCTTGGCTACCACACAGTTCAAGTCCCCAGCATTTCTCACTGAAGCACGTCCTCACTCCTGTTCCTGCTTCACAGCCCACTCAGCCACAACTCCCTTCCAGCTGTCCTATGTACTACAGCCAGAAAGATCTTTACAAATCATAAATTTCATGTTATTTTCCTGTTTAAATCCCTTCAACGGCTTCCTATTCTGTTCAGCTTAGAATCCAAATGCTTCAACATGGTTCGAAAGGTTTTATGAACTAACTCCCACCAAGCTCTGCAGTACCCGTTCAGACCCACCTTCTCTTCCCTAGATAATCTCATGTCATCCTGCACATGTGTGCCTTGCTCCAGGTGCTCCCTCTGCCTTCTTTTCCCTGGCAAATTCTTGCATTTCCTTCAATTCTCTGTGTCAACAACCTAAGCCTGGACTGAGGCACCCTTCTGTATGCTCCTAGAGCTCTAGCACCTGCTCTGGCCTTGTTCCTTTATGACACAAGATAAGGCTGTGTGGTCACTTACTTTATTTTTTTTATTTTTATTTTTTTGACAGGCAGAGTGGACAGTGAGAGAGAGAGAGACAGAGAGAAAGGTCTTCCTTTTGCCGTTGGTTCACCCTCCAATGGCCGCTGCGGCCGGCGCGCTGCAGCCGGCACACCACGCTGATCCGATGGCAGGAGCCAGGTACTTATCCTGGTCTCCCATGGGGTGCAGGGCCCAAGCACTTGGGCCATCCTCCACTGCACTCCCTGGCCACAGCAGAGAGCTGGCCTGGAAGAGGGGCAACAGGGACAGAATCCGGCGCCCTGACTGGGACTAGAACCCGGTGTGCCAGCGCCGCAAGGTGGAGGATTAGCCGGCTTCACTTACTTTACCTATGGCAAACAGACTGTACCCCTTTCCATGAAAACATGATGGTTTTAATCCCAAAAGCTCTAATTCTTCATCTGAAAACTTAGCATGATTAAGGCAATGAATTAACAAGGCTATTATTATAAATCACAAGAGCCAATACATCAGAATTCAAAAGGTTCATGGAAAATGGAATTAGATTTTATTTTAATACAAAACAAAGTTTAAATCCATTGTTTTCTTTCCATTAACTTTTCAATGTACTTATATGTACGAAGCATTTTTAGCAGTTTGTGACTCGGGCTGAGTACAGTAAGAGTGCTTACTTATACATGATGTATAAGTAATCATATACCTGGTATATACAATAAGATTATAATTGCTATTCTTACTATTATACCTATTCCTATATACTATTATATCTATCTTTCTTCTGTAACTATGGAATATAATATAATACATGGCAAATGTGAATCTCTTAATAAATATTTGCTGAATGAGAGAGCTAATTTTACACATTCCAAGCAAGCATCAATTTTTAGTTGACTTCTTATGCTGCCCGATTACTTGAGAATTTTAATCTACCCAGGAAAAAAATTGAAAAAAAAACACATTTAAAAATATTATATAAATGACAACCATGATTTTCAATTTGCTACAAAAGTCATTTTTAGTTTAATATGACAGTCTCTTAATAAGCTTTGTTTGGGTTGATTCAGTCTCCCAAGCCAGATCAAGTCTGGGATACTGAATTTGAAGGGCTAGGGATCCAACATGTATGCAAGTAAAATCAGTGAAGATAACATCACATTTTTTAAGGCTTCTACCTGATTCATTGCATAGGCACCTTCATGGCCTTTCTGATTCCTTATAAAGAAGGATGTTGGAGAATAGAGAAAAACACCAAATAGTTCAGAGTTTTCCTTTTTATTTTTTAATATTTATTTATTTATTTGAAAGTCAGAGTTATGGGGTGGGGGGACATACACCCACCTACCCACCCATGCAGAGAAAGAGAAAGAGAAAGAGAGAGAGAAAGAGAGAGAGAGAGAGAGAGAGATTCCATCTACTGGTTCACTCCCCAGAGGGCTGCAATGGCCAGAGCTGGGCTGGTCTGAAGCCAGGAATTTCTTCTTGGTCTCCCACTTTGGTGTCATGGCCCAGGCACTTGGGCCATTTTCCACTGCTTTCCCAGGTGCATTAACAGGGAGCTGGATTGGAAGTAGAATAGCTGGGACTCAAACCAGCCCCCATAGGGGATTCTAACATTGCAGGCCAGTGGCTTTACCTGCTACACCTGGCTCCAAGAGTCTTTCTTTCTAATTCACTCATTCTCTGGAATGGTTGGGGGATGTGAGAGTCCTATTTGGGCAGATCACGTGTTGGGGATGGAGGCTGTGTGGCATCAAGGTAAGGGCCCAGCCATGGGCCAGCTTGGCCATGAGCACTGGATAATGATAATGGCCAACCTTTACTGACCATTTTTCATCATCTTGTGGAGTATTAAGAACAGGAACAGGGGTGAGTTCTGTTATTAAACATAAGAAACTGAGATTCTAGGAGCTTAACAGTCCAGAAATCAAATAGCCAGTAAGATGTAGATCTGGGATTCAAGCCCAGACTGTTCGACTCTAGGGGTTGCATCCTTTACCCACAATTTCTCTCAATCCTTCTCTATAAAATGGGCCCAGTAGTGAGTGAGAATATGGCCTATTGTCTAAGAAAGTGCTTGGAATGCTTGCATCTCACATTAGAGTATGTGTTTCAGTCCCTGCTCTACTTCCAGTTCCAGCATCCTGCTAATGTACATTGTAGAAGGCAGCAGGTAATAACTCAAACTGCTAGCCCCTGCACCTCCTTGGGAGACCTGAATTAAGTTTTCTGGGGTGAGGGGGTATGCTAAGATGGCGAGGTAGGGAAGGAGTTTACCACTCTTGTCTAGGAGAAGAGAGCTTTAAAAAAGTGGAGATAGTGCTGTCTCAGGGAAGAGTTAGGCAGAAAACAGCAGAGGAAAATCTATGCAAATGAGAGAGATACAGTGGACCTTTGTGGAGAGCGTGGACACCTACAACCCAGGACTACAAAAGCCAAGAACTTCCACACTAGTGTGGAAGAGTGAAGTGAGACCAGGCTGCAGCAGCCCAAGCCACTGGCAATAAAGCTGCAGGAAGAGGAACTTGGCTTGGAATCCCGTGGGGGGATAGTGTACTTGCCAAACTAGAGGGGAAAAAAAGGAGAGACACGTTTCTCTCTCCCCACTTTACACTTGTGTTCTGTAACAAGTCAATAGAGCAGGCACCATTTTGGACATACATAACAGGTATGCTAGCTTGTATCCACACCCTGCAAACAGACAAGTGGAAACTCCTGACTCTGATTTCAGTTAGACTCACAGTGGACTTCTCATTGGAAACCCTGCAGGCAAGGAGAGAATGGTGATAAATAGTCCAAGACTTAAGAGAGAACTGCCAACCCAGAATACTATAACCTGCAAAGCTCTCATTTGTGAATGAAGGTGAAATAAAGACTTTCCATAACAAATAGAAATTGAAAGATTTTGTCACCACCTGTCCAGCCCTACAGAAGATACTTAAAGATGTGCTCCACACAGAGACACAGAAACAGAGTTATCTCCACAAAAGGAAAAGCAAGTAAATCTCTCAGTAAAAGCTCAAAAGAAATTCAAAGTAATAAATAGGAATGTCTTTGGAAAAATGGCAGGACAACATCATTACTAATCAATAGTCACCTTGAATGTAAATGGCTTCAACTCTCCAGTTAAAAGATGCAGATTGGCTGACTTGATTTAAAAACAAAGCCCATCTATTTGCTGCCTACAAGAAATACATCTCACAAACAAAGATGCACACAGATTGAAAGTGAAAGGATGGAAAAAGATATTCCATGCCAACAGAAGCCAAAAGAGAGCTGGTGTACCCATCCTAATATCAGATAAAATAGACTTTAACACAAAAACTGTTAAAAGAGACAAAGAAGGAGAAGAGTACTATGTAATGATTAAAGGATCAATTCAACAGGAAGATGTAACTATTATAAACATATATGCACCCACTTACAGGGCAGCTGGCTATTTAAAGGAAATGTTGAGTGATCTAGCAGGAGATATAGACTCCAATACGATACTAATGGGGGACTTCAATATCTCATTTCAAAAAATGGACAAATCAACCAGACAGAAAATCAGCAAGGAATCAGCAGATTTAATTGACACTATAGACCAAATGGAACTAACAGATATCTACAGAACTTTTCATCCTAGAGTTGCAAAATACATATTCTTTTCAGCAGTGCATGGGACCTTTTCTAGGATTGACCACATATTAGGCCATAAAGAAGTCTCATCAAATTAAAAAAAATTGAAATCATACCAAGCATCTTCTCAGTTCATGTAGAATGAAGCTGGAAATCCACAACTCAGCAATCTCTAGAACATATGGAAACACATGGAGACTCCTGAATGAAAGTGGGTCATAGAAGAAATAAAAAAATTTCTGGAAATGAATGAAGATGACAATACAACATATCAAAACCTATGGGATATCGAAAAAGCAGTGTTAAGAGGAAAGTTTATAGCAATTAGTGCCTACATCAAGGAATTGGAAATGCACCAAATAAATAAGTTATCATTTCATCTCAAAGATCTAGAAAACCAACATCAAACCAAACTCAAAACTAGTAGGAGAAAGGAAATAATTAAAATCAGTGAAGAAATCAACATGATTGAATAAAAAACTAAAATAAATTGACACACTATTGGCCTGACTAACCAAAAAAAGGAAAGAGAAGACAGAAATAAATTAAAGGGATACAAACTGGGAAGGAAGAACTCAAATTATCCCTCTTTGCAGATGATAGCATTCTTTATTTAGGGGATCCAACGAACTCTACTAAGAAACTATTGGAACTCATGGAAGAGTTTAGCAAAGTAGCAGGGTATAAAATCAATGCACAAAAATCAACAGCCTTTGTATACACAGGCAATGCCATGGCTGAGAAAGAACTGCTAAGATCAATCCCATTCACAATAGCAACAAAAACAATCAAATACCTTGGAATAAACTTAACCAAGAACATTAAAGATCTCTAAGATGAGAATTACAAAATCTTAAAGAAATAGAAGACAATACCAAAAAATGGAAAAATCTTCCATGCTCATGGATTGGAAGAATCAACATCATCAAAATGTCCATTCTCCCAAAAGCAATTTATAGATTCAATGCGATACCAATCAAAATACCAAAAACATTCTTCTCAGATCTGGAAAAAATGATGCTAAGATTCATATGGAGACACAGGAGACCTCGAACAGCTAAAGCAATCTTGTACAGCAAAAAGTCAGAGGCATCACAATACCAGGTTTTAGGACATACTACAGGGCAGTTGTAATCAAAACAGCATGGTCCTGGTACAGAAACAGATGGATAGACCAATGGAACAGAATTGAAACACCAGAAATCAACCCAAACATCTACAGCCAACTTATATTTGATCAAGGATCCAAAACCAATCCCTGGAGTAAGGACAGTCTATTCAATAAATGGTGCTGGGAAAATTGGATTTCCACGTGCAGAATCATGAAGCAAGACCCCTACCTTTCACCTTACACAAAAATCCACTCAACATGGCTTAAAGACTTAAATCTATGGCCCAACACCATCAAATCATCTTAAGTGTTAAAGTGATCATATTAAATGTTAAAGTGAATTTTTTTAAACTTTTATTTAATGAATATAAATTTCCAAAGTACAGCTTATGGATTACAATGGATTCTCCCCCATAACTTCCCCCCCACCCGCAACGCTCCCCTTATCCACTCCCTCTCCCCTTCCATTCACATCAAGATTCATTTCCGATTCTCTTTATATACAGATGATCAGTTTAGCATACATTAAGTAAAGATTTGAACAGCTTGCTCCCACACAGAAACATAAAGTGAAAAATACTGTTTGAGTACTCGTTATAGCATTAAATCTCAATGTACAGCACACTAAGGACAAAGATCCTACATGAGGAGTAAGTGCACAGTGACTCCTGTTGTTGACTTAACAAATTGACACTCTTGTTTATGGCATCAGTAATCACCCTAGGCTCTTGTCATGAGCTGTCAAGGCTATGGAAGCCCCTTGAGTTCACTGACTCTGATAATATTTAGACAAGGCCATGGTCAAAGTGGAAGTTTCCTCCTCCCTTCAGAGAAAGGTACCTCCTTCTTTGATGACCCGTTCTTTCCACTGGGATCTCACTCACGGAGATCTTTCATTTAGTTTTTTTTTTCCCCAGAGTGTCTTGGCTTTCCATGCCTAAAATACTATCATGGGCTCTTCAACCATATCCAAATGCCTTAAGGGCTGATTCTGAGGCCAGAGTGCTGTTTAGGACATCTGCCATTCTATGGGTCTGCTGTGTATCTCACTTCCCATGTTGGATCGTTCTCTCCCTTTTTTATTCTATCAGCTAGTATTTGCAGACACCATTCTATTACAGATAGAATTAAGTGTTAAAGAGACCATCTAAATAAGATCAAGTGTCGGGTAATTATAATAGATCTAAACATGAGGGAATGCTCCAACATGGGAAGAAGTCCACACAGCAGACTCATAGAATGACAATCACAGTAATTAACACTCAGACCTCAGAATCAGCCCTTAAGGCTTCCTGGTCTGGATAAAAAGCCTGTGGGAACATTTCAGGCATGGAAAGCCAAGACACTGTGGCAAAATTGTTCTACATGAAGGATCTATTGGGGGGTGAACCAACGGAAAAAGGAAGACCTTTCTCTCTATCTCTCTCTCTCACTGTCCACTCTGCCTGTCAAAAAAAAATTTAAAAAAAAGTTATGGATGACAGTCTCCATCTGTGCATTGATTGGTGTTTCTCACCACAAACCTGGAATTAGGCAGCTCAATGTATAGGTAAGACACTTCACTTGTGATGCATTCTCCAGCAAATCTGCCTAATTAAGGAACCTGGCATCTAGCTAAAATTACAGAGACTTCTCCTGGCCCTGACCCATTATGAGGACTTCCAAAATATCCTACCACCACAGATGAAACATAATAGTCATTCTTATACAGATTCCTTTGCAGACAATTTTGAATCTGGAAAAATAAACAGTCCAGAGTGGAAAATTGTACAATGACATGGTAACTGAGGTTGGTGCCTAAGAGAAGAGGCAGGTGGAGTTTGGGCAAAATGCCAACCACCTGCTGTGTTCTCACCTTCATCTTTCATACACTCACCCCGGATTGCTTTGGATGTTTTCAACACTGGAATGGCTGAGTCAACCCCTTGCAACAGCAAGGAGAGCTGTACTGACCAGAGCAGCTTATTCTCATTTTGTAGGCTCACATTCCTTTACATAAAGGGTTCCTTTAATTTTTTTGATATCTTTATTTTTTTTTACATTTTAGAATTAAGGTTTGTTTCATTGTCACCTTTAGGAATATAATTTCATGAGTTGGAAAATGACTGGAGTTAATAGCAAATAATTTAAGCCCTTTGTGCCTTATTGATGAAGATATTTTCTTCCCTTTTGATAATTTGGATAACATTGAGAAGCCAAGTTGAGAGAAGTCATTCCTCAGGTTTGCAAAGAACTTCATCATATTCTTTCATATGATTTTCCTCACTAAAACAACCCTGAATCAGGATGTATTAGATGAATGCAGCACACATGCATGTTACAAAGTGATGAAGATGATTAATATTTATTGTATATCTACCATGTGCTGTTACATAAATAGGAGTCCTCATCTGGTCTTCTTAATAATCCTTCTATGGGATGGGAAAAAAGACTGCTACCCTCCCTTTGAGGATGGGAAAATTGAGGGTCAGAGAAGAAAGCTGATTTGAACAAGGTCACAGAGTTGGTGTGGACAAATTCAGGCATGGGACTTGGGTCTCTTTGTCCCCACAAACCATATGTTTTTCCTTACCCTAATGAATGAATGGAAAGCTTAGTAGTGTATCACCAAGTGCACTCAAGTCTTCCTTGGAGGCAAGAGGGAAGATATAATTTCCCTCCCAAGGTTTATAGAAATACATGAAAGCATGTCTCAGTGGGTGGTGGGTTGTCTTTGTGTAAGGGAAATGGAAGTAAATGGGCCACTAAGATGAGAGATACAGGGAGAGTTGTCACAAATTACTAGATTGTATGTAATTAGGGGACACATCCCCAAAGCTTTCACAATTGTGAACCTAGAGGGAAGCCAAGCGACTGAAGTCAGATTTCTTCAGTGTTATTCTCTGTAAAAGCAGTAGGAAAAAAGTAGCTTTGCTTTCTTTCCTACATTTGCTTGTATTGAAGATCTTTAATTCAGGCTTGGTTTAGTGGTCCCTGGAAGGAAAGCTCTTAAGGGCATTGGGAGGGGCAGTAAAGGCTGGAATTTAATGGGTGAATTTACTCTATTATGATTCTCAGGATTCCCTTGTTTTCTAGACTTGCTAAGCTGACAAAAAAGAGACTTTTCCTGCTTTCTAGAGGCAGAAATAATTTATGGCATCCATTTTACTATTTGGAAAGAACCATGTAGCTTTATATAATAGCTCATGTTGTCTTTATAGATTTTTTTCCTGGGGAACATTTTAATCTAGCTAGAGTAAATAATATCAATCACATTGCTCATATAATCATTATTAGTCTATGTCTTTGATTGATTTTTATTGTTTTCTATACTGGAGAGAGCATAGGGAAGGAGAAACAACACTGGCCTTGGGAAAAAAAAGGCATGTGGAGCTCAGGGTTTGATTTTTTCCATGGTGACTCACTGTCCACCCAACGTTGCCATTCAATACATTTTGTCCACTGCTCCACATAGAAGGCTGAAGACAGAGCAGACACAGGAATAAAGCATTTCCCTGGGATAACCACTAGGATGAGATGTCTCCTTCCATGAGTTTTTTCCAGCTGTGTGGCCTTGGGAGTACTTCTCCTTGCCTCTGTTCTCTAATCTGTAAAATTGTGATCATAATTAAGTATATCTCCCTATCTTGGTGTAAGGAGAATGAATAAATTCAGTTAAGGTTATTTGCAAAGTACCTGCATGAGGATGGTGCTAAAAATTGTTAGCATTTATTATAATTACATTCTCATTCCCATCCCAAAATGTCACTCACGCATACTTGGTAAACTCCAATAAATCCTTGAATTCAGCCTCAGCTAAAAGGCCTTTCCTCCAAGAAGCCTTCCACAACCATCCCCTACCTCTCCACAAATGCATTTATGCTTTCTTCTTCCTGGTCTTTTCAATTGCGCTTTAGCCAGTTAGGCAAAAAATATTAACTAAGCTGAACGTGTGTCCAGCACTACTGATACATAGCTATCTACACCAACACCACTGTCTCCAAAGAGCTTATAGTCTAGGAAAGCACAAGTGTAATAATAGGGAAGAGATCAATCATTTCACAAAGTGTATAAAAATCTGTGGGCAGGGGTGGGCATTGCAGTGCAGTGGTTTAAACTGACACTTGAGATACTAGCATCCCATATCAGAGTGTCTAAGATCAAGTCCACCTCTGCCACTCTGATCCAGCTTCATGCTAATGTGCACCCTGGGAGGCAGCAGGTGATGGCTCAAGTGACTGGCACACTGCTACCTACCTGTGAGACTCAGATGGAATGACAGGCCCTTGGCTTCAGCCTGGCCCAGTACCGGCTATTGTAGGCATGAAGGGAGTGAACCAGCAGATAGAAGATTGATTGATCTCTGTCTCTTTCTTTTCTCTCCACCCTTCTCTCTCCTCATCCCTCCCTCACTCCCTCCCTCTCTCCCCATTCCTCTACCATTGAAATGAACAAAAATTTAAAATAAAAAAGAAATCCTGAGCAGTCCATTTTTTAATATCATATTCTTATATATGGATTATCTTTTATCTCCAATGTGTTTCTTCCTCAACTTTTCATTTTGCTCTCCAATCTTCCTTCCTTTCTCCTTTTACCTTTACTGTCTCATAGTTTATGGGGTCTCTCTGCCACCCACCCCACCCCACAAACACATACACTTTTCCTTCTCTCTCTCCATTTCACATCTTTTTATGTAAACTCTATGTGGGAGTAGGAGAACATTCAGGAAAGACCTCTAAAAGAGACAGTACCAAGCTGAGCCTTCAAGGCAGTGTGGGATTTAGACAATGCATGGAGGAGTGTGTGGGATACAGGTAGAACAGAAAATAGAAAGGACATCACATGTGAGATACCTGAGAAGAGTGAGAGGAAAAGCCTATGCTTGGGAGGTATATGCTGATGTTATGTTCATGTGCATTGGTAAATTTGGAGATGATCCAAAGGAATAGTGAGCCTGATGGGAGAGCAGGAAATTGTAACCCAGGTCACTGGGAGGCAGGCATTCTACTTATGGTTGCATTGAATTCTCTGTTTGACAGGCTTTCAGGATTCAAGGATTGAGATTTTATGGAAGAAGGTGACATGGCTAGATTTGCATGTTAAAAAGATATCTGCATTTGAATATAGGGTGGGTTTCAGAGGCTAGCTGGATATAGAGTATTACATTATGTTACTCAAATAGTCCAGAAAAGCTATGATGATGCTCCAGGGATACAGGCAAGAAGGCACAAGGACTGAGCATGCAAACTCCGCCTATTCCTGGTTCTGCCACTCCCAGATGCCAAGAGAAAAAGGGAGTGCCAATGCCCTACACTCTCTACCAAATATCTGAGCATTAGAAAGAGGCTTAATTTTGCCAGGCAGTGACTCTTTCACATAAAGAAGCAAAGAATCAGAGATCATTACAACAGCTTTTCATAAGACTTCATAGTTAGAAACAGGGGGCCTCCATATTTATTTATCCACTTATTGTTGATTATTGCACTGAAAACCTACTATGTGTGAGCTACTAGAGTCAGGGATAGACCAGACAGTAGGTCAGGCCGTGTTTCTAATGTCTCATAGTCCACATTTTAGTGAAGCTAAAGCAAATGTGAAAGATATAACTGCAAGTTATTTTAAGTAATGATTTATGCTATGAAAAAAAAAAACTAGTCAGAAGGATATAGAGTCTGACTAGGGTGGCCAATTATATAGGACAGACAGACAAAGTCCTGCTATGATGGAAACACTTGATCCTGATGGAAGTCAGGGTGACATTCAGAGAAATATTTGGGAAAGTGATGTCCCAAAGCAAAGGAAATGACAAGTGTGAAACATAACATGAAAGAGCAATATGAGGTTCTTTGAATAACAGCAAGAAGGCCAGTATGAAACCTACAGGATAACAGGAGATAAGACAATGAAAGATATCAGGTCATGTCAGACCTATGGATAAGTGTCTTGTTTATTTAATTAGTGTGATGGGGAACCACTGAATCAAAAATGTCATATAATCATTTGACGCATTTTAATGGATTACTTTGGTGGACCACGGACTGTGGCAGAGCAGAGGAACCCTACCTATGAGGTTATTTTAGTAGATAAGGAAGAGAGTGTGGTGGCCTGGACTAGGGTCATGTGTAGAAATACTGAAAAATTCTAGGATTCCTAATCTATGTTGAACATAGAATTGAAGAATACCACTGATGTGGAGTGGGAAAAAAATGGAGAAATCAAGGGTCATTCTGGCGTTGACCTGAGGGACTCAGGGAATACACGGCAGTTCTATAAGCCTGGGGATAGAAGCCTGAGAAGTTTTACACTTGATACACTGGAGATGCCAAGTAGATGCCCGAGTGACAAAATACATGACTATGTGGATTGGAGCTCAATATAGAGGTTTGGAAGGCAGGTGCAAATTTGGAAGTCTTCAACTGATATCAAACCCTGGGCCTTAGTGGAAGTGCAGACAGGGAACAGTTCTGGAGACTGAATCCCAGTCTTCCAGCTGTTAGGAAAGCACAGCCAGTAACAGAGGGGGCCATGAAGCAGAACAGAGAAAGCATGTTATAAAGGTGGTGGGTTTGGAAAATGTTAGTGTGAAATCAGCCTGTTCCCTCACCTCTCATAAATCATGTAAAACTGACACAGAGAACGGAAAGAAAACTGTGAACCACATATTTAATGGAACTAGCAGACAGCTATAACCACAAATAGGCAGTAGTGTGCCAAAACCAGTGGAATATTGAACAGGGCTGTGAAGAAAGCAGAAAGGTGAAACCCACGATTGTGTACCTTGGAAAGAGTGTCCAAATGCAATTTTTGGGGAGGGAGAGACTCAGGCATACAGCCAGATCCCTGGGTGCACATCTGATGTTCCCTTGGATTCTGTTGGATCAAGAAACACTAGAAGTGGGAGTGAAGGAGAAATATCACAAGGGACAAAGGAAACAGAAGAGATTTACATTTTGAATAGTACTACACATATCTGTTTGTAATTAGTAGAAAGGAGTAAAAGCTAAGTGAACTCATGCACAACCCTGGACCATGAGAGAATCCCACTAACACGTGGTACTTCTCTGTTCCTACAGCACAAGCATGGTCTTCCAAAGAGGTGGTCCAGGATGGACTCAACTGCCTAGGATAGGAAATGAAATAAGAATAATACAGAATAAATGCTGTACAGATACTAGAATAAATAAAACAACAATAATAGAAGGAAAGAAATCCTCCATCAGAAACATTTAGTCACAGAAAAAATGAAAGTTGTGATCAAATATTTCATTGTAATGTGACTAATACTATAGATTGGACATCTTGTTGAAGATTTACTTATATGAAAGGCAGAGTTACAGAAAGAGGGATGGAGATTAATTTATCTTTCACCTGCTGATTCACTCCGTAAATGGTGGCAAAAGCTGGGGCTGGGCGAGGCCAAAGCCAAGAGCTTCATCTGGTTCTCTCACGTGGGTGAAGGAGCTCAGACTTCTGGCCATATTTTGCTGCTTTCCCAGGCACATTAGCAGGGAATGGGATCAGAAGTACAGCAACCAGGACTTGAACCAGTGCCCACATGGGATGCTGGCATTGCAGGTGGCAGCTCAATCCATATGTCACAATGCTGGCCCCTAGATTGGCAATCTGATGTCCATTCCAACTCCCTTCTAGCTTTTATAACTGGCTGGGAAATACAAAGTCTCAGTTCTCAGAGTTCTGCTTATAGCCAAGAGTCTAAGCGAGATTACCACCTAGGATTTCAACAGATCTAGAAAACGATAAACCAATCTTCTGTCAAATATGACATACAGAGCACTGGTTCTGGAGCACCAGAGTGGTGTTTCCAGCAAATGTGTCCCAGTATTTTACGTTGAGTGTTTTAGGTAAGAGTGACAGTAGGCATTTCTTCGTGCTACAATACCCCAAACATTTGTTTCTGGCTGCACGGCATTCAATCCTATTCCATATTCCCCAAGGAGAGTTGGTGAGCTAAGAAATACCCTTCACTAAGTTGCTCTTGTTTTTCATCTAGTATAAATTCTGTTTCTTGCAACTAAAGAGGCTGATCAATATTCATAGATTTAGAATATTTAACGAAGCAATCATTGCTATTTAACAAATTCATAGAACAAAATGTATCATTATATATTCTCCACTTTATGCAACAAGAAGAAATAGGATATGAGTTGCATATTTCAAAGATAGGAAAAATATATAGAAAGGTAAAATGTAATAAATAGAAGTAATAGTCCTAGCAAAAATGGAGTCCAAATAGTCAGTGCTAAGTAGTCTTTAGGTTTAGCGTCTTGAGTCTGTTTTTCTACACACTGGTGCATCTTTTTTTAGACCTCTAGATAAGAACTTTTTTAAAACTATAGTTCAAAATACCTTTTTTCATTTAAGGATTTTGTCTTAAGATCCCCCAATTATATGCTGTGCAGTCACAGCCTTCACAATCATGCGTAAAATGTCATTTATTGAATTGGACCTACATCGGGTCCCTTTTACCCGTTTTATAGCTCTTTTTTTGTTTCCCTCTCTCTCTCAAATGTGTATATATACATACACACACACACACACACACACACACATATATATATATATATTGATCACACTCATTTACTCCATTTTTTTATTTGAGCCACAAAAACAGGCAAGTAGGATAGAACATAGATCTAGTAATTGCTGTGTCAGGTTCATTCATTAGAATGCAGGTTATGATTCCATAGTACATTACTGAAGTGTTTTTTTTAAACTCAAATGAAGAAACAGGGCAGGTATTTTTAAATTAAAATTCAGAAGGGGGGTCGGTGCCATGGCTCACTTGATTAATCCTCTGCCTGTCGCATCGGCATCCCATATGGGCACTGGGTTCTAGTTCCGGTTGCTCCTCTCCTAGTCCAGCTCTCTGCTATGGCCCTGGAAGGCAGTGGAGGATGGCCCAGGTGCTTGGGCCTCTGCACCTGCATGGGAGACCAGGAAGAGGCACCTGGCTCCTGGCTTTGGATCAGCGTAGTTCCGGCTGTAGTGGTCATTTGGGGGGTGAACCAACAGAAGGAAGACCTTTCTCTCTATCTCTCTCACTGTCTAACTCTATCTGTCGAATAATAATAAAAAAATTCAGAAAGGAAGTTTGACATTGTAAAATGATATATCATAAAAAAACTGATCAAAAATAGTCAAGACCAAGAAATAACCTAAGAGGTGCAGGCACCGTGGTGCAACAGGTTAAGCTGCAGCCTATGACTCCAGCATCCCACATCTGAGCCCCAACTCAAGTTCAGCTTCTCTCTCTGATACATCTCCCTGCTAACGTGCCTGGGAAAGAAATGGAAGATGCCCAAGTTCTTGGGCTTCTGAGCCCTATATGGGAGACCCAAGTGGAGTTCTCAGACTCTTGGCTTTGGCCAGGATTTGGGAGTAAATCAGCAGATAGAATATCTCTCTCTCTACCTCCTTCTGTCTCTGTGTCACTCTGCCTTTCAAATAAAAAAATCTTGAAAGAAAGAGAGAGAGAAAATGAACAACCCTAGGAAACTAGCTGAACAAAAAAAATGAAGGAAAGGAATCACTTGAGCCATCAGGATAAAGGACCAAGTCAATTCAAAGGGTAAGATCAGTTTTGCTTCAAAGTACTATTGGGCATTAGAAGAAAAATGAACAACGCATCTAAAATATTAAAGAAAAAAGATATATGACATATTTTATAACAAGTCAAATTGTTCTTTAAACATAAAAGCAACAAATATTTGTAAACATGAAAGAGATAAAGGAATTATTTGTATGAGTCCTTAAAGAACACCAGCTCTATTTAGCAAAGGAATGAATACACACACACACACACACACACACGTAGAGGGAAGAGAGGGAGAGAGGGATGAGAGGGACGGAGGGACGGAGGGATGATTGGTAGAGAAGAGTGAATACACTGGACCATTAGGGATAAGATTGTGCTTATAAAACAGAATTACATTTGGAGCCTCTAACACTGCTGAGATAATATAAATAACACAGCTGGTAGGCAAAACAAGTGCAGTGCATAAATAAATATAGAAAAGTATAATTATTCCAGATTTCTAATATATTAAAGATGTAAATTTAAAAACTAACATAAAACGATTCTTAGTATATCTGATAGAACAAAAACAAGCACTCAGATAATACTTAACACAGGTCAGGGGTTGTCAGAAAGTCTTTAGTCAAGATGAATTAAAAATTAATATCCGAGTTCTATCCTATCTACATATATGTGGTATATAATTATCTCTGTGAACTGTAGTTTGTTTTTTAAGGCAGAACTTAAAGCAATCTTTGTTGTAATCAAGCTTCTCCTGATAAATAACTTATTCAAATAACCTAGTGGAATCTACTTGCCTATGAATGAGCCCCTCTGATTTCTCCACTCTGATATCCAGAGGGGCAGAACAGCGAGCAGTCCTGTCCTCTTACAACATCATGACCTGCGTGGATTTCCTGACTGTATGTACTCTGTGAGGAGAGGAAGTTGCACTGTTCGCATTCAGCAGCGTATCCCCATCAGGAAGCGTCGCTGGCATGCAGCACACTTCTGACGGGATGCATCACTGAGAGGATGAGTGAGCACGTGAATGAATGCTTCTGTATCACCTGCACGATCATTGTCACACACTTTGTCTCTGCCTCAATGAATCTGATACTTTACCCAGTGTTGCACGGCATTCTGTGATCATTTCTACAATGTACACACATGAATCTGAAAGCCTTATTAAGCCTCAGATGCCTTAAAGAATTTTTAATCATTTTAATTCTGAGTTCTTCAAATGCTTTCAGAGGTAGGACAGTGATCTGTATTTCAATAACTTAACTTGCTAATGTTCTAATCGTTTCTCCCTCTATAATTTTTTTTTTTTGACAGGCAGAGTGGACAGTGAGAGAGAGACAGAGAGAAAGGTCTTCCTTTGCCATTGGTTCACCCTCCAATGGCCGCCGTGGCCGGTGCACCACGCTGATCCGAAGCCAGGAGCCAGGTGCTCATCCTGGTCTCCCATGGGGTGCAGGGCCCAAGCACTTGGGCCATCCTCCACTGCACTCCTGGGCCACAGCAGAGAGCTGGCCTGGAAGAGGGGCAACCGGGACAGAATCCGGCACCACGACCAGGACTAGAACCCGGTGTGCCGGCGCCGCTAGGCGGAGGATTAGCCTACTGAGCTGCGGTGCCAGCCTCCCTCTATAATTTTTGTAGATGGAGAAAGATGTACCATGAAAACAGCACTAAAAAGAAAGTTAGTGTCATCTTAGTGATCATAGACAGTGTACAAATCAAAATAAGAAATAATGGAGGCAAACAAAGAAGGCTATTATATAACCATAAACAAGCCAATTCTCCAGGAAGAGAATCCCAAATATCTATGTACCGAACAGCAGAGCTTCAAACTAAAGCAAAATTGGATAGATTTTCTTAAAAAGAAATAGGCAAATCCAAAATTAAAATTCTTAATTGGTCTCCCTATAATTTTTAGAATAAGTGGGAATAAAGTCAGTTAAGCTCTGGACAATCTATCAGCCAATTTGACCTGATATTTACTAAATCCTCTAACTCAACACAGCAGAATACACAATGATGCCAAGTGCAAGTGGTACATTCTCCAAAAAATCCTTATTCTGCATCATAAAATAATTTCAATGTAAAAGAATAAAGACCATATGAAACATTTTTCAGTCATAATAGAATTAAAGTAAAACTCAATAATAGATATGTATTTTTAAAATCTCAATGTTCTTGAAAAGTATATAATGCAATCCTAAAAAGTTCACAGGTCCAAAAGAAGGTTAAAAGTGATATTTTAAAATATTTTCAATTTTTAAAATTATTTTAAAATGTTTTCAATTTCAAAGGAAAATATAATATATCTAAAGTTTTGGCACTGCAGCTAAAATACTTCTTAGAGGTATAATTATAATAATTACATCCTTAAAGGCTACAATAAAGCATCAACATGGCTCAAAAGTAAAAATTATACAAAAATATATTCAGAAAATTATTTCTTACACATCTACCTCCTGCTTCCAATTTTTCTCCAACATCACCACTACTATCACCACTTTGCTTATAAAAGCAATGATGTTATTAGTTTCTGGTTTATTTTCCAGTGTTTCTTGTGGAAAATATCAAATACATATAAATTATAGTTATCTTCTCTCATATATAAAATATAGCATCCTATACAGCATTTTCAATATGAAAAAATATTTTAGTTCAGTCTTTCCAAGGGCAACGTTTATAAAAATGAAACAAAACCTCTTAAGAAATCTCTCGGAAACTTTGTGTTGCCTTGAAATTAAGCACTTTTAATATAAGAAATGTAAGTCTATAGGAATCTTATTTTAGGACATTGAACATAGATGCAATAACCCTCAACAAAATACTAGCAAATAAAATCCAACAACACAGCTAAAAGATCATCCACCCTGACTAAAGAGTGCAAGGATGGTTCAACACTTGGAAATCAACAAACATGATAAGCACATCAATAGATTGAGGACAAATTTAATTATTACTTCAACAGATTCCAAAAAAGTATTTGATAATATACAAAATATTTTCATAATAAAAACTATAAACAAGTTAATTCTAGAAACACAGAAAAGCTACATATGACAGGCAGAAGCAATTATCATATTAAAAGGGGAAAAGCTAGAAGCATTCACACTAAGATCAAGAACCACACAAGAATGTACACTGTTGCCAATGTTATTAAATATAGTTTCAGAATTTTTAGCCAGAGCAATTAACCAAGAGAAAGAAATGAATGCTTTACAATTCAGAAAGGAGGAGGTCAAATTATCTCCATTTGCAGGTAATATGATTCTATATAGATGACAATCAAAATATTCCACCAAGAGATTATCAGAACTGATAAGAGAATTCAACAAACTTGCAGGATACAAAAGAATACAGAAAAATAGGTAGAATTTTTTATATACCAACAATGGTCTTGCTGAGAGAGAACAATAGGGCCAGCCATGTAGCACAATGGGTAAAGCCACTACCGGCAATGCCAGCATCCCATTTAGGCATAAGTTCCTGTTCTAGTTGCTCCACATCCTATCCAGCTCCCTGCTAATGCCCTGGGAAAAGCAGCAGAAGATGACCTAGGTGCTTGAGCCCCTGCCACCCACAGGGGAGACCTGGAAGCTCTTGGCTATTGGCTTTGTCCTGGCCCAGTCCAAGCCATCGTGTTCATCTGGGGAGTGAACCAGTGGACCAAAGATCTAACTCTTTCAAATAAATAAATCCTTTCTAACAAAAAGAACAATTTCATTTACAATAGTTATAAAAACTTAAATAACTTGGGGTACATTTAATCAATGATGTGAAAGACCTCTGCAATGAAGATTCCAAACACTAATGAAAGAAATATAAGTAAGTTCACAAAAAATAGAAAAATTTATTTTTATGGACTGGAAGAAATAATACTATCAAAAGATCCATACTACCAAAAGCAATTTAAATATTCCACTCAATGCTCATCAGAATACCAATGATATTCATTACAGAACTAGAAAAAAAAACTCCTTAAATTCATATTGAGCGGCTGGCGCTATGGTGTAGCAGGTAAAGCTGCCGCCCAAGACTTTGAGATAAGCAGGCTCATTTTGGTTAAGCACAGGTAATAGGAGCAAAAATAGACAATTTGGATTATATGAAACTAAGAAGCTTAGGCAAAGCACAATAATTAGAAGAAAATATTTGCAGGCTATGCATCTGATAAAGGGTTAGTATCCAGGATATGTCAAAAGCCCAAGAAATTCAACAACAAAACAAACAAGTCAGTTACGAAATGGGAAAATGCTATGAACAATTTTTTTTTCAGAAGGAGAAATACAAATGGGCAACAAACACATGAAAAAATGCTCAGGCTCCCTAGCTATCAGGAAATACAAAGAATAACCACAGTAAAGTATCATCTCACTCCAGTTAGAATGGCTGCCATCAAAAGTCAAAGCATTAAAAATGCTGGAGAGGTTGTAGAGAAACTCTAATACACTATATTAGAAAAATGGAAATGCAAATTAGTCTAACCATTATGAAAAACATTATGGAGATTCCTCAAAAAACTAAAAATGGATTTGCCATATGATCCAGCCATTCCACTTCTGGGAATATATCCAAAGGAAATGAAGTCAGCATATGAAAGAGATACCTGCAATCCTATTGTTTATTGCAAACCAATTCACAACATCAAAGTTATGGAGTCAACCTAAACATCCATCAACTGATGATTGAATAAAGAAAATGTATTTATACATGATGGAGTATTACTTAGTTATAAAAAGATGAAATTCTTTCATTTGCAAGAAAATGGAGGGAACTAGAGATCATTATGCTAAGTGAAATAAGCCAGACACAGAAATACAAAATTCGCAGGTTTTCTCTTCTATGTGAAAGTTAATATAGAGAGAGTAAAAGTATAGATGTCATATTTTTCTTATATAAACGCCGATATGTACTGTCTTCATTTAATTATACCCTCCACATAATGACTTTCTTCACTTTATGATCTTTGTCATGAATCACACATTATGTAATATTAATATCTGTTTCAAGAAAAAAATATAAAACATTTACCTCTCCGAAAAATAAGTATCCAAAAAAGTAATATATGTTTATTATAAAAAAATCATTTAAACAGAGAAAAATTAAAGAAACAAACAAAATTACTTGAGAACCTTTAAAAAAACAGAAAAAGAGGGGCTAGTGTTGTGGTATACTAGGTTAAACTGCTGCCTACAACATTGGCATCCCATCAGGGTACAGTTCAAGTCACAGCTGCTCCACCTCTAATCCATCATCCTGTTAACTGCCTGGGAAAGCAGTAGAGAACATAGCAGGTCCTTGGTCCCTCACCCACGTGGGAGACCCAGATGAAGCTCCAGGCTTCGGCCTGGTCCATCCCCTGCTGATGGAGCCATTTGGGGAGTGAACCAGCAGTTTGAAGATATTGTCATCTACCTCTCTAATTCTGCTTTCAAATAAATAAATAAATCTTAAGAAAAATTAAAGGCAAGACTGATGGCCAAAATCATTGTAAATATTACAAAAAGTACTGCAGCCCACCGGCTGCTCTGAAAAGCCATTTTTGTTCCCAGTCATCTCCCCACAGGCCCAGCTACCTCCATCATGTTTATCACCAGAGTCCCCAAACTCTTCTTAATCCAGATATGGGATCAATGAGTGCCCTACCAGATGGGATGCAATATGGATGCTAGCACCAGATCACCACCAAGGGCTTCAATTAGAATGAAGTTGTGGAGGAGGCAGCAAACGGAAGCCACCCCTGCTAATGGGAAGGCTAACAAGGAATATGTGGAACAGGAGGTGGACACTGAGGTAAAGAAAGAAAAGGAAAAAGGTGGAGAGGAAGAGAAGAGAGGGTGATGGTGATGAGGAAGGGGACAGTGATGAAGATGAGGGAAGCAGGCAGCTGATGATGATGTTGATACCAAGCAGAGGACTGATAAGGCTAACTACACAGCCAAAAAGGAAACATTAAACTTAAAAAAAAAAAAAAAAAAAAAAAAAAGGATGCTGAGACCTATTCACTCTCCATTTCCAGTTTCCAAATCTAACAATGGTCACCTTGGAGTAGAGCCTGCCTGCCCCCCATGTGCAGCGCCACCTTCAGGCAACATGCATTCTCTCTACTGCCCAACCAAAATCAATATGAGTTGCCAACAGTGGAGGAAAAACTTTGAGGCCCTGCTTTTATTCTTAAAAGTACCTTAAAAAGGAAAATTTATATTTTTAATCTACTTTATGTTTTTGTATGTATTGTTAAGGGTCAGTCATTTTTAAGGAACTCAGGATGAACAAATCAGCCATCTGAGCATTCTCTGTCCTATTTCTGATTTTTTCTTGTGGTATGATCATGTTCAATATAATCTCAAAGGGAAAAAAAACTTGTAAAACAAAACACAACAAAAGAATCTTATTATAAGCATTCCAGTAACATTTTTGTTACTGTACTATAAGGAATTGGTTGGTATGAGATGGCTAAAAGGGCCACATATAAAAAGTTTTTTTTCCTTTCTGATATTGCCATTCATTTTGTTTAGCCCGTTTGATGTATGTGTGAAAAAATGTTGCCCAACAATAAACCAGAATTTTGTTTTGCCGAGTTGTTCTACCCCCACAGAAAAGAGGAATATAATTCCAAACTATGGAATACTATTGAATAGATAACACAGTTAGGTCAGTGTCATAAGAATAATTGATTCTAAAAAGGAATGTATATTTAAATGCAAAAACTAATTATCTTTAATTAGCTTAAGTAATTAAAGTCTATTTGTGTAATCAGTTATCAGACCAATCCAGGGTAACAGGATCTGGATACTTAAATACTCTCCCCATACATAATAAATTTAGGACTTATCTCTAGAGTTGATAATATATTGGGGAAGAAAGTTAAGGTCCTGTGTCCATGGAAAATTTGGCAACAATGAGAATTCACCACTTTTTAAAGTGCAGTTGTTCTGATTTCTAACTTGGTATATGAGTAATTTAAAATCCAACTTTTGATTTACAGACCAACAACACATTCTTGAGTTGAGGACAAGAATCACTACAGTGAAAATAAATACCGCTATTTAAACCGCCTGGCAGTGTTCACATTGTAACTGAGACCCAGTTTGCTTTCTATTAAATTCAAACTGCTGGAGAATGTGACATTCCTCTCTCAGGGGTCATTCCAGGACAAGCCCATAACATCCCCCCCCTCCCCCCCCCAAAAAAAAAAAAAAAAAACCTCTGCAATTATCTGGTACAAGACAATATTTAGGAGTTGGATACCAGAGGGTAAAGGGTACCTTAAATAGAACCTTAAGATTCTGCAGTCACAACATAGGGACACAGGCTATGAGATGATTGGATATGTATAGAATTTAATTTGTCCACTATGCAAACTTGTATAAATGGCTTACCAAATCTGAATCCCAATTTCCTCAATTGTAAAACTAGTTTAGGGGCCAGCGCTGTGAGGTAGCAGGTAAAACTACCACCTGCAATGCTGGCATCCCATATGGGTGCTGGTTCTTGTCCCTGATACTCCACTTCTGATCCAGCTCTCTGCTATGGCCTGGGGAAGCAGAAGACGGCCCAAGTCCTTGGGCCACTGCACATACACCACATGGGAGACCCAGAAAAAGCTCCTGGCTTTGGATCAGCATGGCTCCTGCCATGTGACCATCTAGGGAGTGAACCAACAGATGAAAGACCTCTCTCTCTCTCTGCCTCTGCTTCTCTGTAACTGCCTTTCAAATACATAAATAATTCTTTTAAAAAAACTAATTTAATAATATAACTTTAAATAAGGTCATATATAAAGAGATTAACACACAGAGGAGGCCAGGTGATAGGTATTTTTGAGACTAATCATCCAACATTTGCATAGTGTTAGTCTATTGTTATTACATTGTGCGCATATCTACTTGGCCAGTGACTGACAAGTGATAGTCTTTCTGATGACTCTGAGACTAGCCTATTATGATCCAAAAGAAATTCTTAATTCACAAGCAATAAATAGTGGTCAAAATGGTTTAGTACTAATGTAGTTAATTTATTTTTATTTGTATCATATTGATAAATTCAGTAGAAATGATTTCAAGAATCTTCTCTGTAAGTCTCAAAACTCATTGACTGTTTTGCAAACATTGAACCATCCCTACATACCAGGGATAAATCCCACTTGGTCTGGGTGGATGATCTTTCTGATGTGTTGTTGCATTCTAGTGGCATGAATTTTATTGAGGATTTTTGCATCTATGTTCATCAGGGATATTGTCTGTAATTTTCGTTCAATGCTGCATCTTTTTCTGGCTTAGGATATGGGTGGTGCTGGCTTCATAGAAAGAATTTGGGAGGATTCCCTCTTTTTCGATTGTTCTGAATAGTTTGAGGAGAATTGAGTTAGTTCTTCTTTAAATGTTTGGTAGAATTCAGCAGTGAATCCATCTGGTCCTGGGCTTTTCTTTGTTGGGAGGGCCTTTATTACTGTTTCAATTTCTGTCTCAGTTATGGGTCTGTTTAGGTTTTCTGTGTCTTCCTGGTTCAATTTAGGTAGGTTGCATGTTTCCAGAAATCTATCCATTGCTGATAGATTTCCCTGTTTGCTGGCATACAAGTCCTTGTAGTAATTTCTGATGATTCTTTTTATTTTATTTCTGTGGTGTCTTTTGTTACGTTTTCTTTTTCATCTCTGATTTTATTGATTTGGGTCTTTTTTTTTTTTTAGTTAGTTCGGCCAACAGGGTGTCAATTTTGTTTTTGTTTTTGTTTTTGTTTTTTGTTTTTTTTTTTTGTTTTTTTTTTTTTGTTTTTTTTTTTTGACAGGCAGAGTGGACAGTGAGAGAGAGAGACAGAGAGAAAGGTCTTCCTTTTGCCGTTGGTTCACCCTCCAATGGCCGCCGCGGCTGGCGCGCTGCGGCCGGCGCACTGCGCTGATCCGATGGCAGGAGCCAGGAGCCAGGTGCTTTTCCTGGTCTCCCATGGGGTGCAGGGCCCAAGCACCTGGGCCATCCTCCACTGCACTCCCTGGCCACAGCAGAGGGCTGGCCTGGAAGAGGGGCAACCGGGACAGAATCCAGCGCCCCGACCGGGACTAGAACCCGGTGTGCCGGCGCCGCTAGGCGGAGGATTAGCCTAGTGAGCCGTGGCGCCGGCCTGTTTTTTGTTTTTTGTTTTTGTTTTTGTTTTTTGTTTTTTGTTTTTTGTTTTTTCAAAAACTCAGCTCCTTGTTTGGCTAATTTTTTGTAATTTTTTTTTTTTTGGATTCAATGCTATTGATTTCTTCTCTGATTTTAATTATTTCTCTTTTCCTATGAGATTTGGGTCTGGTTTGCCGCAGTTTTTCTAGATCCTTGAGATGAATTGAAAGCTCATTTATTTGGTGCCTTTCCAATTTCTTGATGTAGGCACCTATTGATATAAACTTTCCTTTTAACACTGCTTTTGCTGTATCCCATAAGTTTTGGTATGTTGTGCTGTTATCCTCATTTACTTCCAGAAAATTTTTGATTTCTCTTTTGATTTCTTCTGTGATCCAGTGTTCATTCAGGAGCATGTTGTTCAATCTCCATGTGTTTGCATATGCTCTAGGGATTCCTGAGTTGCTAATTTCCAACTTCATTCCTTTATGGTCTGAGAAGCTGCATCGTATGATTCTAATTCTTTTGAATTTGCTGAGATTTGCTTTATGGCCTAGTATGTGGTCAATCCTAGAGAAGGTTCCATGTACTGCTGAGAAGAATGTAAATGCTGTATATTAACCATATAAAAATATAAACAATTTGGAGTGATCTAGTATCTAATTTCATAATTTATTTAAAATTTTCCACAATGCAATTCCTGAGTCATTTAATACTAATACTTCTTTAAATCTCTATGATTTAAATTGAAACATACCCACTTCTAAAACATTATATGTGAAAATATCACACAAAAATAAACCCCTAACATGTAATACTAAATTCTGACATAAAAAATATGAAAAAGATTGGGCATTTAAGTCTATTATAATGGGATTATGACACAGTATGGTATCTGGCATTTCCAAAAAATATTGATTAAATCAGATTTATTGCTATATCAATCCTATCAAGAGTCAACAATCAAAGTACAAAATATACCACAACCATGCTAAATGTAATGCATTACAGAGATCATTAACATAACATAGGAAGTCATTTATTTTGTAATATAGTCACTGATATAGTAAGACCTTGTTAATTCAAGATAGTTTGAACTGGTGAGTCTAAACATTTGAATATTTTATAAAGATATGCAGTTTTAGCACTCACAAGCATTCATTTTTTATCTTTCAAGCATGTAATTTCAAATATATAAATTTGCATTGGTCAAGTACTATTATAATTATTTTAGGTACTTGTTTCAATGGCAATATAAGACTGCTCAACTGATACTGTTAATAAACGCCTCCAAGACAAAAAGCTTAAAATTTTATCTTTAAGATCAAACATTTAAAAAATCTTGATTATTACTTTTATTTTAAAATTCTTTCATCAGAGTACAAAGTCAACAACTTTTAAGTCATTGTATCAACTTACAAATTCCAAATAAAATACAGGAGCTTTATGGCATCTTAATAAATGAAGACCATTATTAATATTTATTTTGGTGATAGTGGAGTGAATATTTTTGGCAGGGAACTATGAACTAAGTTCAAAGTCTATTATATAACTGTAGTAGAATGGGCCAAAAAAACCAAAAGTCCTAAAATGAACTAGATACTAGATACTAGATCACTCCAAATTGTTTATATTTTTATATGGTTAATATACAGTTTACAGAAACATAAAATTGGCTTGATGACTAATTGAATATGGTAAATAATGGATAGTTTGCTTAAAGCCTTCCAAATATTACACCAATTATATCCTCAATTCTGAATTACCTTGTAACAGTTAGTATATATAATGGTAAGCCAATTTTTTGAGGTATTTAACTCTTTAAATCTTCCCTCTCTGATCCCATTCCCTTCTTCCCTAAACACCATGCTAGAATTTAAAATTAGAGTTTAATTTGTCTTCCACATTTTAGTTTTTTATTATGTAAATAAGTAATAAAGACAGGTAGTGGTTCTGCTGTCAAGACAGTCCATGTTGTTGGCCATTCTTTTCAGGGATAATGTTAATGTCATTTGTGCATCATACAAGGAGTGTCACTCTATAGACCTATACTGTTAGTAGAAATACTGTGTTGCAGGCTTTCTTGAATAATATGTATTGTAAGTTTGTTTCCTATAGTGTTATTATGCTTCAGATTCTTTTAAATAAAGCTAGTTTTTAAAGAGAAAAAAAAAAGAATGTAAATGCTATATGTGTAGGATGAAAAGTTCTATAGGTACCTGTTAGATCCATTTGGGCTATAGTGTCATTTAAATCTACTGTATCCTTGTTGATCTTCTGTCCTATTGATCTGTCTATTTCTGAGAGTGGAGTATTGAAGTCCCCCAGTATTATTGTATTGGAGTCTAAGTCTCCTTTTAAGTCCCTTAACAAATCTTTTAAATAAACTGGTGCCCTGTAATTAGGTGCAAATACATTGATAATTGTTATATCTTCCTTTTGAATTGATCCCTTAATCATTATATGGTGCCCCTCTTTGTCTCTTAACAGTTTTTGTGGTAAAGTTTATGTTGTCCGATATTAAGATGGCTACGCCCGCTCTTTTTTCATTTCTGTTGGCATGGTATATCTTTTTCCAGCCTTTCACTTTCAGTCTGTATGCATCTTTGTTGGAAAGATGTGTTTCTTGTAAGCAGCAAATAGATCCACGATTACATAAGAGAGAAGCATTGCCTCTACCCTATTCTCTGTAATAATTGTATAAAACAAGCTAAGTATATTGTGTTCCTTGAATATATAGTATAATTCTCTTATCTGGAGTCTTTTCATGTGTATTATTTTTAATAATGAATTCAGTTTACTCGAATGTACACAATATACACAGGTTCATTCAAGTTTTCTGTTTTCTTGGGCTGAGTTTTAAATTTATGATTTTTCTAGAATGTTTCTGCTTTACCTACAATTTTAAATTTAAAGACAATAAGTTATTTATAGTGTAGAAGTTTAAAAAAATATTGCTACATTACAAAAAGCAAAACTCAGAAAGCAGCAATCTAATCTCTAGTTGTAACCCATTTTATGGGATAGTTCTCTGGGAAGGTGGTTTAACTTTTGCATAGTTAGGATTCTTTCATTTTTCCCAAAAGCCTATTAGAAAATTCAGTACTCAATTTATACATTCAATAATTCAGGAAATTTTCTTTAAGTTCCAGTTGTGGGGCAAACTTGGGAAAAGGAAATATATTCTAAAACACCAGAGACTAAGAATAAGAACATCCAATAAGTTCATTACATGATTTAATGAGAAAAACAAAAATCAGCTAGTATGGGTCTCATCATTAAATATTCACTGTTACATTGTTCTCTGTGTTTCCAGAAATTCTTGCCATCTGGCAGTAGTCGATGAGGGGGAAATTATAGAATTAGTTTAGGTTTCCACCATATATGAAAGCTAGATGAATCTCAAGAAAGAAGTTAAACAATTGTGTCCAATAAAATTCATTTCTTTCATATTATTAAAATAAACTAATGAGTTATTTACAAATAAAACTCATCATATTTTTCTGGGGTCATCATTGATCATGATTTTTTCATTTTGATTTTTAATTGACATACATTACTTGTACTTATAATATACCTTATAATTTGATACATGTTTATATTGCATAATTATCAAATCAGGGTAATTAACATTTCGATCTTCTCAAATGTTATGAAGGTTCTTGAAGACAGAGAGAAAGAAAAAGGCATTGGAAATCTGTTCAATGAAGTAATAGCTGAAAAGTTCCTGAATCTTGGGAGATATGAACATCTAGGTCCAGAAGCCCCAAAGGACCCCAAAGAAATATGACCATGAATTTTTTTATTTATTTGAAAGTCAGAGTTACACAGAGAGAGGAGAGGCAGAGAGAAAGAGAGAGAGGTCTTCCATCTGATGTTTCACTCCTCAATTGGCCACAATGGCCAGAGCTGCACCAATCCAAAGCCAGGAGCCAGGAGGTTCTTCCAGGTCTCCCATGCAGGAGCAGGGGCCCAAGGACTTGAGCCATCTTCTACTGCTTTCCCAGGCCATAGCAGAGAGCTGGATAGGAAGTGAAGCAGCCAGGTCTCGAACCAGTGCCCATATGGGATGTCGGTGCTTCAGGCCATGGTGTTAACCCTCTGTGCCACAGCGCCAGCCCCAACAATGAAATTTTTATTTGATATTTTAGGAACCCTGTTTTATCTGAAAACTGAGAAAATTGAATCTCTTCACCATTGTTATTAACCAGGAATCAGGAAATGCTGCTGTACATGGAAAGGATTGAGTCAAATTTTCTCTCCAAAGAACTTCTAGAGTTCTAGTTAATTAGCCAAATTCAAATTTAGGATAATCCCCTGTAATTGAAGAGCGTGGGTATGCACAAACTCTCCTTCTGTAATTTCAAGCAGAAAAATTACCATAAAACATCAGAAGAGCTTTCTTCTCATTTTGAATGGATCTTATGTCTAATCAATATGTCAGTAAATTCTAAATGAGGCTTAAACTTCAAAGCATCTACCAAGTTTTTCAGAGAACTTTATCACTAAAGAAACTAAATTAAACTGTGGCTATAAAATATCCTCTGATTTCCCACAATGATAACACTTTTTCAAAATCACAATACATGTACATTTCCATGGCTTATTAATTTCTTTATATAGGTTATAGAGAAGACCTGCAATTTTAGTTTATGCTTTAGATAATTCAAAATGAATCCTACCAAAATTGTTTTTCTTCAGAATATACTATAAGAATTTTGCTTTAAATATTTATAAAACTTCTTTCTCTAATAAAATCTAGAAACATTTGGACAAGTGCTAGAGATTTCTTAGTCTCTTTGTATACTTTGTCTTAGAAAGCAGAAAATTTGAAAGCAGCATGCTATCTTTTCCCTTAGAGGAAAATTCAATTATTACAAAAATACATACTTATTACTTTAAAATCAAATAGTACAGTATGGCATAAAGTGAAGAGTGGTTCTCTTTGCCTCTAACTCCAATTCCAGCTCAGTCACTACTTATACATTCTATTTTGAATGCCAATAAATAACATGTTTGCATATATTATATAATTTGGTTTTTTTTCACTTAATATTTAACTAGATTAAATCAATATTTAGGTAGTTTTAAGATGGCAGAGTAGGGAGGGAGCTTACTGCTCTAGTCCAAGAGAAGATAGTTTAAAAAAAGGAGAGAGAGTATAGTCCCAGGGAAGAATTAGGGATAAAGCAGCAGAGGAAACTCTACTGAAATTAGAGGGACATGGTAGACCTATGTGGAGGGCGTGGGCAACCACAGCTTGGAACCCCAGCAGCCAAGAGCCTTCACACCAGCATTGGAAACTGGGGTGAGACCAGACTCCAGCAGCCCAAGCCACAGGCAGAAAAGCTTCAGGGAGAGCCTACAGAGAACCTGGCTGGAGCCCCATGGGGGAAAGTTACCAGCCAAACTAGAGGAGAAAAAAAAAAAAAGGATGGGATGGATATATTTCTCTCTCCCTCATCGCTTCACAATGGCATCCTCTAACAAGCCAACAGAGCAAGTGCCATTTTGGTCATACATAACAGTTGCACCAACTCATGTCTGTGTCAGGCAACCAGCCAAATGGAGACTCCCAACTCTGGCAGGGAGAACTAACAGACAGCTAAGAACTTGTGACTGTGTGAGGCTTCTGTATTGGGACCTTGAAAAAAACCGAGGATGTGTGCGAGGACTCACAGTGTGTCTGGGACTGTGAGCAGTCTCAGTGGGAGACTCCACAGGCTCGAGGGTTCCTGGTTACCTGGTGAGAGACATTGCTGGGGAATCTGAACTCACACTGAGGACTGCACAGATCCCTTGTGAGGTCCTTGGGACAGAGCAGACAAATATTATGTCCACTGGTGCTAGTGCTCAGGCACTGGTCTCAATTGCAGAGAGGAGCTCAGCTGAGCAGAATAAATTTCAGTTCCGATTAAAAAAGAGAGAAAAGATTTACCACGCCAAACATGGTTGTGTCACCTTAGGCACACCCTTAACTCTGAAGAACTGAACAGAGCTCTCTGGCCACACCCACTATGAGCCTCTAGAGAGTCACTGAAAGCAGACATTACACTTATCTATGGAGTCATAGTACAAAAACAAAAGCCACCACATCAAAAAAACAAAAAACAAAAACAATGAGTATCTCCATAAATGCTGAACAACAAATGCACCAATTCAAGAAACAATAATAAAGAAGTCAACATGATGCCCCCAAAAGAACATGACACTTCAATACTAGATTGTGAAGATGATGAGATAGAAGAAACCAAGAAATAGAATTCAAAAAATTGATCATAAGATTACATAGAAGTAATCAGAAGCAAATGCAAGAACTACTGAAATATGTATAGTACATGAAGGAAAATTTCTCTCATGGAATTGAGATCTTAAAGAGAAATCAAAATGAAATGAAGAATACAATCGAACAAATAAAAAATACAGTGGAGAGCCTGAACAACAGCATCAGTGAAACAGAAGAAAGAATATTGGACTTAGAAGAGAAAGCACAGGAAAGTATGCAGTCAAACCAAAGACAAGAAGAGGAAATTATAAAACTAAAAAACACTGTTGGGAATCTACAGGATACTATGAAAAAAACCAACATATGGGTTCTAGGATTTCCTGAAGGCATGGAGAGAAAGGATTAGAAGGCCTGAAATAATAGCAGAAAACTTCCTGGATTTGGAGAAAGACAGACATCTAAGTACAGGAAGCACACAGAACTCCTAATAGACATGACTTGAAAAGATCCTTGCCACAACACATTGTAATCAAATTCACCACAGTAAAACATAAAGAGACGATTCTAAAATATGGATGAGAGAAATCCAGATTACTTTCAGAGTATCTGAAATTAGACTCACAGCTGGCTTCTCATCAGAAACCCTACAGGCTAGGAGAGAATGGTGAGATATAGTCCTAGTCTAAAGAGAAAAAAAATTGTCACCCCAGAATATTATACCCTACAAAGCCCTCATTTGTGAATGAAGGTGAAATAAAGACCTTCCATATCAAACAGAAATTGAAAGAATTTGTCCCCACCTGTCCAGCCCTACAAAAGATGCTTAAGGATGTGTTGCACACAGAAACACAGAAACATGGTCATCACTAGGAAAGAAAAGTAAAGGAAGAAAATCTCTCAGTAATACTTCAAAGGAAATTCAAAGTGAAAAACAGAAATACCTTTGGAAAAATGGCAAGGCAAAGTTGTTCCTTATCAATAGTCACCTTGAATGTAAATGGCCTCAACTCCCCAGTTAAAAGACACAGACTGGCTAAATGGATTCAAAAACCAAACCCTTCTGTTTGCTGCCTACAAGAAACACACCAAAAAGATGCACACAGACTAAAAGTGAGAGGATAGGAAAATATATTCCTTGCCAACAGAAGCCAAAAAAGGTGTAGCCATCTTAATATCAGACAAAATGGACTTTAACACAAAAACTTTAAGAGACACAGAAGACACTATATAATGATAAAGGGATAAATTTAACAGGAAGATGTAACTATTATAAATTCACAATAGCTAAGACATGGAATATACCTAAATGCCCATCAACTGTAGACTGGATAAATTATGGGATATGTACTCTATGGAATACTACACAGCAGTAAGAAAAAAAAATCTGGTCATTTGCAAAAAATGGAAGAATCTGGAAGACATCATACTTAGTGAAATAAGCTAGTCGCCAAAGGACAAATATCATATGTTCTCCCTGATCTTTGAAAACTATCTGAGCACCCAAAAGGAAACCTGTAGAAGTAAAATTAGCACCATGAGAAGCAATGACTTGAGCAGCCCTTGTCTTGACTGTTGAGGAACAGATTAATACCACTGAATGAACTCTTAACACAGAATTATTCATAGGTGTTTAAATCCAATGAAAATAGATCCTAGTTAAAAATAAGAGTGGGAATAAGAGAGGGAGAAGATGAAGAGTTTGACACATGTTCCCATGAACTTACCCCTGAGGGTAAAGCTAAAAACTTGCCAAATCCCATTAAGTTGGCAGGTACTAATGCCAACTAGTACTAAAGTGATCAGTTTAAGTTCATAACTGATCATAAAGATAGGATTAAGTCCCAAAGGGATAACATAAATAAGATCAAGTATCTGCTGATAATAATAGATGGAATTAAAAAGGAGAGAATGATGCAACATTGGAAGCAGGTCACACAGCAGATTCATAGAATGACAAATGCCCTAAATAGCACTTTGGCTGCAGATTCAGCCCTTAACGCAATCATATCTGGCTAACAAGCTCATGAGAGCATTTCAGGTATGGAAAGCCAAGACACTGTGGCAAAAAATGATCTACATGAAGGATCTCTGTGAGTGAGATCCCAGTGGAAAGAAGGGGCCATCAGAGAAGGAGGTACTTTTCTCTGGAGGGAGGAGAGGACTTCCAATTTGCTTATGGCCCTATCTAAACACTGACAGAGTTTGTGGACTCCAAAGGCTTCCATAGCCTTGGAAGCTCATGACAAGAGCCTCAGGTCATCACTGGATTCATAAATAAGATTGCAATTGTTAAATTAACAACAGGAGACCCTGTGCACTTACTCCTCATGTAGGACCTCTGTCCTTAATGAGTTGTACTATGAGAATTAATGGTAAAACTTGTCTTCAAACAGTACTTTATACTTTGTGTGTCTGTGTGGGTGCAAACTGTTGAAATATTTACTTAGTATAGAGTTGATCTTCTTTATATAAAGACAATTAAAATGTATCTTAATATAGAATGGGATGGGAGAGGGAGTTGCAGGTGGGATAGGAGTTGGGGTGGGAGGGTGAGTAGGAGGGGAAGAACTGCTATATTCTAAAAGCTGTACCTATGAAACTTGTATTTATTAACTAAAAGCTTTATAAAAATAGAAATAAAAATAAAATCAATCAGTATTTAAAGATCTATGATAGTCTTAGTGGTTATAGATTACTCCATTGAACATCAATTACATAACATTTAATCAATTTTTCCTGATGAACATGGATATTTTAGTTTTATTTTTAAAATCACTATAAGCAATATTGACTTCACCTTTCAATTTTCACAGATAATGGCTAATTTTTTCTAAAAAGTTAGAACATAAAATTTCATTCTACTATTATTTGCTCATAGCCATTTTTGACATCCCAAGCAATTGCCAAAATAATCAAAAACTTTTTAAATTTTTAAATTTTTTTTAAGTTATACAAGTATCATGTATTTCACATACACAGATTTGGGAACATAGTGATACTTCTACCCTACCCTCCTGCCTGCCCATTCTCCAACCCTTCTTCATCCTCCCTCTCACATGCCTACTCTTACTTTTTACAAAGATCTATTTTCAGTTAACTTAACAATCATACTGTTAAACCTACACTAAATGAAAGAGTTCAACACATAGTATGAAGGGAAAAAAAAAACAGTTCCTGAACAGAAGAGCCAAGGGCTGTAAACAATCATCAAATTTCAAAATGTCCATTTCACTCCAATACATTGCATTTTAGGCATTCTGTTAGTTACTTCAGATCATGGAAAACACGATATCTATCTTCTTGGGACTGGCTTATTTCACTAAACATAATGGTTTCCAGTTGCATACATCCTGTTGCAAAAGACAGGATTTCATTTCTTTTTTTTTCTTTTTTTTTTTTTTTTATAGCTGAGTAGTACTCCATACTGTATATATACCCTAATTCCTTTTTCTGATCAACAGTTGATGGACATCTGGTTTGACTCCATATTTTAGCTATTGTGAATTTGAGTTGCAATGAACATGGGGGTACAGATAACTCTTTCAGATGCTGATTTCTTTTGGTTTGGGTAAATTCCCAGGAGTGGGTTGGCTGGATCATATGGTAGGTCTATATTCAGATTTCTGAGGTATCTCCATATTGTCTTCCACAGTGGCTACACCAGGTTACATTCCCACCACCAGCAGATTAGGGCACCTTTTTGCCCAGATCCTCACCAGTATTTGTTGTTTGTTAACCTTGTGTGACTACTTTTTGCATAATTGTCTCAATCAACACCCTTAGAACATTATCACTTGTATCATGTAAGTTTCTATCTACACTGTCTTACAAAAATGAAAAATAAAATCATGATAGGTAAGGTAAATAGCTATCCTGGAAGGTCTATACTATTGAGATTATCAGAAAATTAGAGCAATGGATACCCTATCTTTTCATCACATTGCTTAAATGTGGTGGTGAAACATTTAAATTTTGAAGTATGAAACACTAGATTCAAGTGTGGCTCTGCTGTTAATTGGCTATGTGACTTAAGAAAATTATTTAGTACTTTGAAACTTCAGTTTTTTCATGTGTAAACTATGAATACACAATTAAATTATAAAAACTAGATTTTAGAGATACACAGATGGTGATGCTTTATAGATTCTATGCAAGTAAATCTTGTAACAGAGAGCTTAGGACATCGTAAGTGCTTAATACATCTCAGCCATTGTCTTCATCATCATCATCATCATTTTTATTGTTTTTGTTTTTGACAGGCAGAATGGACAGTGAGTGAGAGAGAGAGAGAGAGAGAGAAAGGTCTTCCTTTTGTCATTGGTTCACCCTCCAATGGCCGCTGCAGCCAGCGCACTGTGGCCAGTGCACCATACTGATCCGAAGCCAGGAGCCAGGTGCTTCTCCTGGTCTCCTATGCGAGTGCAGGGCCCAAGCACTTGGGCCATCCTCCACTGCACTCACGGGCCACAGCAGAGAGCTGGCCTGGAAGAGGGGCAACCAGGAAAGAATCCGGCGCCCTGACCGGGACTAGAACCCGGTGTGCCGGCGCCACAGGCGGAGGATTAGCCTATTGAGCCACGGCGCCGGCCCATCATCATCATTTTTAAAGTAAATACCATTTTCTGATCACTCCACAATTGAATCTTCACCAGCTGTATGATAAAATTGACTGAACACCTTGTAGATGACCCATTTTCTGTTTAAGGAATACAACTTCATGTATTTAATGTACACAGATTAGGGAACAAGAGGATTCTTCTGCCCCACCTCACTCCACTCATATTCCCATCTTTTTCCTCCTCCCTCTTCCTTTCCCACTCTTATTTTTTTACAAAGAGAGATCAATTTTTTCAGTTAATTTTTATACTCATAAAGTTAACCCTACACTAAGTAGAGAGTTCACTAATTATTATTAAGAAAAAAAACAAAACCAAATGAATTGAAAGAAAAAAATTATTGTTCTACAACAATCAATGCAAAGGCTGTTCAAAATCAATGCTTCTCAAAGTGTCAGCTTCACTCTTATAGACTACATTTTAAGTACTCTATTAGTTACCACAGTTCAGAAAGACCATATTTCTCTTTCTGTGAATGGCTTATTTGACTAGGTATAATGGTTTCCAGTGGCATTCATTTTCTTGCAAATGAAAGGATATCATTTTTTACTGCTGTGTAGTATTCCATTGTGTATATACACTATAATTTCTTTATCCAGGCCTCATTTGATGGATAACTGGGTTGATTCCATAACTTAGCTATTGTAAATTGAGCTGAGATGAACATGGGGGTACAGATAACTATTTCATATGCTGATTTCATTTCCTTTGGATAAATTGCCAAGAAAGGGATGGCTGGATCATATGGTAGGTCTATATTCAGCCTTCTGAGATATCTTCAATATTGTCTCCCACAGTGGATGTACCAGTTTTCATTCTCAACAGCAGTGGATTAAGGTACCCTTCTCCCCAGATCCTTGCCAGCACTTATTGTTTGATTTCTGTATGAAAGTCATTCTAACTGGGGTGAGATGAAACCTCATTGTGGTGTTGGTTTGCATTTCCCTGAAGGTTAGCAATCCTGAGCATTTTTTCATGTGTCTATCGGCCATTTGAATTTCTACTCTTGAAAAATGTCTGTTCAGGTCCTTTGTCCATTTCTTGACTAGATTGTTTGTTTTGTGGTTAATTTCTTGAGCTCTTTATAGTTTCTGGAAGTTAATCCTTTCTCAGCTTCATAGTTTACACGGCTTCATAGTTTGAAAATATTTTCTCCCATTCTGTTGGTTGCCTCCTAACTTTGTTGAGTGTTTCTTTTTTCAGTGCAGAAGCTTCTCAATTTGATGTAATTTTAATTGTTAATTATAGCTTTGATTGCCTGTGCTTCTGGGGTCTTTTCCAAGATGTTTTTCCCTACTCCAATGTCTTTTAGGCATTCCCCAGTGTTTTCTAGTAATTTCATGGTGTCACATCATAGATTTAGGTCTCTGATCCATTTTGAATGGATTTTTGTGTAAGGTAGGTGTCTTGTTTCATGCGTCTGCATGTAGAAATCCAGTTTTCCCATCACCATTTGTTGAAGAGATTGTCTTGGCTCCAGGGATTGATTTTTGCTCCTTTGTCAAAGCTAAGTTGACTGTAGATGTGTGGATTAATTTTTGGGTTTCTATTCTGTTCCATTGCTCTACACATCTGTTTTTGTTCCAGAACCAGTATGCCTTGAGGTATGGTATTATGATGCCTCCAGCTTTGTTTTTCTTGTTTAAGATTGCTTTAGCTATTCAGGGTCTCTTGTGTTTCCATCTGAATTTTATAATTTTTTTTTTTTTTACATCTGAGAAGAATGTTCATGGTGTTTTGATTGATATTACATTTAATCTGTAAATTCCTTTTGGTAGTATGGACATTTTGAAAATGTTCATCCTTCCAACACATGAACATGGAAGATTTTCCCACTTTATGTCTTCTTCTATTTCTTTCTTTAATGTTCTGTAATTTTCATCTTACGGAACTTTGACATCCTTGGTTAAGTTTATTCCAAGGTATTTAATTTTTTGTAGCTATTGTGAATGGAATAGATCTTAGAAGTTCTTTCTCAGCTATGACATTGTCTGTGTATACAAAGGCGATTGATTTTTGTGTGTTGATTTTATATACTGCTACTTTACCAAACTCTTTTATGAGTTCCAATAGTCGCTTTGTGGAATCTTCTGTATTTCCTAAATATAGAATCATGTCATCAGAAAATAGGGATAGTTCGACTTCTTCTTTCCCTATTTATATCCCTTTGTTTTCTTTGTCTAATGGCTCTGGCTAAAACCTCCAGGATTACATTGCCCCAAATTATACATCTCTTCCCTCTCTTATTCCCACTCTTATGTTTAACAGGGATCACATTTCAGTTAATTTTCAACACTTAAGAATAACTGTGTGATAATTACAGAATTAAACCAGTCATATTAAGTAGAACAGACAAAAAAAAATACTATGAGGGATAATGTATTAAGTTGTCCATTAGCAGTCAGGGCTATGCTGATCAAGTCACCATTTCTCATAGTGTCCATTTCACTTCAGGAGGTTTCCTTTTTGGTGTTGAATCAGTTGTCACCGATCAGGGAGAACATATGGTATTTGTCCCTTTGGGACTGGCTTACTTCACTCAGCATGATGTGTTCCAGATTCCTCCATTTTGTTGCAAATGACTGGATTTCGTTGTTTCTTACTGCGGTATAGTACTCTAAAGAATACATATCCCATAATTTCTTTATCCAGTCTACCGTTGATGGGCATTTAGGTTGGTTCCAGGTCTTGGCTATTGTGAATTGTGCTGCAATAAACATTAGGGTGCAGACCGCTTTTTTGTTTATCAATTTAAACTCCTTTGGGTAAATTCCAAGGAGTGGGATGGCTGGGTCGAATGGTAGGGTTATATTCAGGTTTCTGAGGAATCTCCAGACTGATTTCCATAGTGGCTTGACCAGTTTGCATTCCCACCAACAGTGGGTTAGTGTCCCTTTTTCACCTCCAGGATTACATTGAATAACAATGGTGAGAGTGGCCATCTTTGCCTGGTTCCAGGTCTTAATGGGAATGTCTCCAATTTTTCCCCATTCAGTAGCATGCTGCGTGTTTGCTATAAATTGTTTTGATTATATTGAGGAATGTTCCTTCTATACCAAGAATTTTAAAGTTTTCATCATGAAAGGGTATTGAATTTTGTCAAAAGCTTTCATTGCATCTATTGAGATAATCATGTGGTTTTTTTTGGTCTTGAGTTTTTTAATGTGGTTTATCACATTTATTGATTTTCAGATGTTGAACCATCCCCCTACATATCAGGGATAAATCCCACATGGTCCGTGTGAATAATCTTTCGGATGTGTTGTTGGATTTGTTTGGCTAGTATTTTATTCAGGATTTCTACATCTATGTTCATCAAGGATATTGGTCTACAGTTCTCTTTCTCTGCTGTGTCCTTTTCTGGCTTAGATATTAAGGTGATGCAGGCTTAATATATAGAGTTTGGGAGGATTCCCTCCTTTTTTATTATTTTGAGACTTGAAATTAATTCATCTTTAAATGTCTGGTACAATTCAATAGTGAAGCTGCCGAGACCTGCGCTTTTCTTTGTCTTTTTTTTTTTTTTCTGTACAATAAAGCTGATTCAATTTCTGTCTTGGTTATTGGTTTGTTTAGTTGTTCTATGTCTTCATGATTCAATTTAGTTAGGCTGTATGTGTTCAAGAATCTATCCATTTCTTCTAGGGTTCCCAATTTGTTTGCATACAGTTCTGTGTAGTAATTCCTGATGACTCTTTTTTATTTCTGTGCTGTCTGTTGTTAAATTTCCTTTCTCATCACTGATTTTTGTTGCTTTGGGTCTTCTTTTTCGCTCATTTGGTCCAACGGTGTGTCTATTTTGTTTATTTCTTCAAAAAAAAAAAAAACTCTTCATTGATCTTTGTATTTTTTGTATTGATTTATTTCTTCCTTAATTATTTCTTTCCTCCTACTAATTTGGGGTTTGGTTTGTTGTCCTTGAAATACATTGAGAGCTTATTTATTTGGTGACTTTCCAATTCTTTGATATAGGCACTAATTGCTATAAACTTCCCTCTTAACATTGCCTTTGCTGTATCCCATTAGTTTTGATATGAAGTGCTGTCATCTTCATTTGTTTCCTGAATTTTTTTATCTCTTTTAGGAGCATATAGTTCAGTCTCCATGTATTTGCATATGGTCTTGATGTTCTTGAATTGTTGGTTTCAAGCTTCAATCCACTGTAATCAGTGAGGCTGCATGGTATGATTTTGATTATTTGAATTTGCTGCCCCCTCCCCATATGGGGAATCTGGGTAGGACTCTAAAATGTGCTATTCACTAAACTCTCCCTCCCACCATATCAGCAGTGCCATGGGTCCAGGAAGTCTGCTCTCACCTAGTTTGCTGGGGTAGGCACCTTCCTCCCAGGATCTAAGCTGACCTCTCTGGTTTTTAAATGATGTGGGTCTACTATCTAACTCTCCAGCCTCATTTTCTACCAGAATTGTCTGTCATTCCAAAACGAAAAGTGCTTTTTCTCATATACCTGGTCCCCATTATGTACTTGGTCCCCATTCTATCCAGACTTCCCTTTTCTTCTTAACCATGAGGCAGATTCATCATCAGCCTTCCAATTTCCTCTCAATAATTTATTCATTCTATTATGATGTTGTACAATAGGGATATAACAGGTATAAGGAGTCAGAGTGTAATCTGGTGAGTGGAGATAATTGTGTAAGCATTGATTTGAAAATCTGCTCTTGAACAATGGGATCACCAAACTTGGAATTGTTATAATGTTGGGTGAGAAGGAAGAGAGAAGGGGGAAGGAGAAATGCAGAAATATCTTTATGGTACAGATTCTTCTTATTTTCATATACATATTATTTATTAAAAGACTTCCACAAAGACAGACAATAGAAAGGATGTTGAAGGGCAAGGGTAGGGTATGGAAAATACATTAGACTTATGTCAGCAAAACAATAAAGGCACAAACATCAGGTGAACGAGAGAATTTGAATTAATGGAGGGTGTGAGCAATGACTGAGGAGGTAACTAGGAGAAAAATCTGAAAGAACAGTAAATACTATGCTTAACTCTTGAGTTTGTACTATGGAAAATGACAAATAATTGTGAAGTGTTAAATAAAAAGTGATTATTAGAGCTAAAATCAATCCCTAGAGAAAGGACAATCTCTTCAACAAATGACATTGGGAAACTTGCATCTCTGCATGCAGATTTATGAAACAAGATCCTACCTTACACCTTAGACAAAAAATCAACTCACATTGGATCAAGGGTACAAATCTAAGATCTAATAACATCAAATTACTAGAGGAAAACATTGGGGAAACTCTTCAATACATTGACATAAGTAAAGGCTTCTTAGAAAAGACCTGAGAAGTACAAGCAATAAAAACAAAAATTGACAAATGGAATTACCTCAAGCTAAGATGCTTCTGCACAGCAAAGGAAACACAACAAATTGTAGAAGCAACCTACTGAATGGGAGAACTTATTAATAACATGTACAACTGAAAAATGATTAATATCCAGGATCTATAAAGAGGTCAGGAAACTCAACAATAAAACAAACCAGTTAATAAATGGGCAAAGGAACTGAAGTTTCTTAGAACTCTAATCACTCATCCCTCCCTACCTCTGTCCCATCTGGGTGATAATCAACTGAACTTATTCAACCAAATGAGGGACAAATTGTCGGGTTTACTCAGAAAAGTATGGCAATGGATAAATTAAGAAAATCTTTGGGACATCTACCTCTAACTACACATGTGGTATGTTTATTGGGTCTGCCAGAGAAGTGTACTGGTAGGTACTCCATTCTTGGGGACTCCTACCTATCATTCTTCCTGAAACAGAAGAAGCTTGTCTCTGCCTCTGTTTCCAACAGAACAAAAGCTACAAAAGAACAGCAGGATCTATTCTGCTTCTTCACCTCGTGCCCTGAGCTCTGGCTCAGCAATACTCAGTGTCTGGAGGGAGGGAGCAGAAAGGAGCCAATTATCCCAGGTAATCAACCACAAATCAGCAAGAGATAAGGGCCCACCTGTTCACACTGCATTTTAAGCAAAGCAGTTCCACCTTACAAGTAAGTCTGATCCAAAGAATGTCAGGCATTCACCATATCACTCTTAAGTGAATAAGTGATGTCTACCATGGGAAAGTGCCAGGAGTGGTGGAAGGAGTGGGATACATCCACATAACTTCTTTGATGACGCCATCTCTGCAGAAGCTCTGTTCTCCATGGACTAAAGGAAGGATAGGAATAGAAGAGGCAACTGTTCCTTGAATAGGAAAAGCAGACATATTTATTTCCCTTGGTCTATGACTTTCCTGACTTATCAAGAAATATTCAAGATCTCCTTTCTCTGTGTGCAAAAGATGTCCTGTACATACCCCCTTTGAAGAACCATGTTTATGTTACCTTAATTCTTTATTTACATTTATTATTCTAGACCTACAATTCTTAATCCTTATGGAAGGCAGGAGGAAGTTTGTGATTTCTTTCCATGTAATAAGAGAAGTCAATAACTTTCTCTCGCTCTCTCCTTGCCCCACAAAACCTCTCCCCTAAAAAGCATACAAAACTATACAGGCATATATGTACATAATATTATGTATTAAGCCCTGAAGTTTAGGAAGTTCATAATTTTTGAAAATTATGAAACATGTTCTTGCAATCAAGTTAACCAAGTTAAGCTTGAAAAGAAAAAAGTAGTTTTTTTTCACCTCATTAACTCTAAATATCTAGCATCATGCTTGACCCAGAGTAAGAGTTAAAGTATTATTCTTCAAATGAATATTAATATCAAGCAAAACACAGTGAAATGTAATTAACCATTTCTATTACCCAATACATTTAATTTCATGAATAATTTTAAACTCTTATAAAATTATTTAAGTCCTACTCCATGTTCCACTGTATTTCCTCCAAAATTAATCATAAAAAATAAAATTTAATCAGAGTTAAGATCTTCTACCCTAACTCACTTCTTAAAAAATGGAATTAGGTCTAGATCGTGTTCTCCAATATCTTCAACATGAGCCGCATGACAAACAAATAGAAGATATATAGGTCTGAAAAGGGACTTGGGCAAGTATTTCCAAATATTTGATATTGTACCAAAATATTACCATCATGACAACCTTATGGAATTGAAACAGTTTCTTAAATACAGGTTCTTTGCTGATGTACAAGATTATTTTTAAAATTATGAGGTACTTTTAAAAGTTCATATAAAATGAAAAGATAAACAATATAAGCTATTTCTCAAAAGAAGCTCTATCACATTCAATGCACTTTTACAGTCAATGGTTTGTATCTATTCCTAAGGAGCTTAGGGTCTCAGAAACTTAACCACATCAATGTAATCCTTTGTAAATAATTTACTAAAAAAAGTTTGTGTCCTTCAAAGATTTTTTTCAAGATCAGGGAACAAAAAGAGTTCATCAACAGCCATGTCAGGACTGTGAGGTAGTTACCTAATAATTTCCCATTGAAACTCTCAAAATTTTATATTATTTACTGAGTAAAATGAACAGGAACATTGTGCTGGAGAAGGACTATCTGGAGAAGCTTTTCTGATTGTTTTTCTGTTGAAGCTTCAGCTAACTCTCAAAACATTTTCTGATAGGCACATGTTATCATTCTTTGGAATTCTATGAATTCAACAAGCCAAATGTGTTCAGCATCCACAAAAATAGTCTGCTGCCATTGTGTTTAGTCTTGATTGATTTTCTTTTGTTCTGACTGCACCTCTTCCATTTCTTGGTAGCCACTGATTTGTTTATGTTTTGTCTTCAGGATTATCCTGATTTGCTTCATTCATTTCCCAGTTCTTCCAAGAAATCCTGGATCTTGATTCTGCTTGTTTCAGTTTTCCACTGAAAGCTCCATTCTTGTCTCCAGCTGACCTGGACACAATGATTTTGACACACATTAAATAGAAATTTTGCTCCACTTCATTTTTTCAGTCACAATTGTGTAAGATTAGCCAATGACGAAGTCAATGATGTTGGCTCTTGATTCTGTTAGTCATAGATCTGCTTTCATTAGAACATGAACAGGATTACTTTTTTCCTCACAAATTGATGTGGATTGCTACTGTAAGCTTCATTTTCAACATTTTCTCATTTCTTCTTATAATGAGTCATGCATTTATAAATCACTGATTGTTTTGGGGTGTTTTCCCATATTTTTTATAAAGTATCAATTATTTCACCATTCTTCCACTCAAGCTTCACCATAAATTTTATATTTGTTCTTGCTTCAATTTTAGCAGAATTCATATTGCTCTCAGAGGGGCTCTTTACAGCTCTTTCTGCTTTTCAGTGCCTCCAACTAGATCCTACCTAGACTTTTATAACCAGTTAATACAAGCTGATCTTTGTGCCAAATAGTTTTGAAATCCAAGCGTAGTTTGTTCATAATACATATTTTCATAAACTTTTTTAGGATTACCCATATTTGTCTATGCTATAAAACTAAAATAATGGTGCATGCAAGGGATTTCAGCTACAAAGACAATGCCTTCAATTTAAAAAGTTTGAAAAACAAGGAAGCCTGGGATCTAGTTTCAGTGCACAGCTTGGTGCCAGGAAGAGACAATGAGCAAGCAAAGCTGGGATACAGTCAACAACCTGAGTGTGTTCCAAGTGCAAAAAATGAGTTTTGCTCAAAATCCAGCAACCCACTGATCCAAACAAATGCCAAGCCCAGAAAGCAGCAGAGAGAAAAGAGATAATGGCCATGAAGGGATAATATACCAAACAAAATACATCAAAGCACCTCGTCAGGAGAACTTGCAAAGGAGCCCAGATATAAGTGAAAATGCACATGAACCCTATGGTCAGCTTCAAGGCTGGACTGGAAAACAGTCTTTGTTACTCCTGCTACAGATGCTGCAGAAAACCACAGAAACATATGAGCTTCCTCATGCATGAGCTGCTTTGGGAAGGTATAGAGTTTCATGATAAACCTCTGTATCTTTATCTTGTCTTATTTCTTGTCAATAAATATTTAGAGATGACTATATGTTAACAGATGTTCTGCGTGACATTGTACAAAAATTCCCAGACTTACAGTTTCATGAGCTTATGATTTGGTAGACAAGACAGCTATTAATCAGCTGTGTGAGGGCCCTGTGCTGAGTGAAGATGAATAGTTCCAAGACTTGAAGCAATGGTAGCTGGCCCCATAAGAGCATAAACTGAATGCAAATATGTTCACTGAATATTAAATAGACTACTAAAACTCAAGTTACTATAACCAAAAACAGTAATGATGATAATAACAGATATCACTGTCATTTCCACATAAATACAATATGCTAGTGCAGTATTAACATATATGCATGTTAGGTACAGAGGAACTGGAAATGTATGCCACATATTGAATGCTATCACCTGAAAATCAATGTGTAAATACAACCCCATATTTTGTCCCATAACTTCCAAAAATTTTATAGAAAGAAAAATTAGAGTTAATGCTTCTTCCCTTAATCCCAATTATATTTAAAAAACATGGTTTAGAGAATGGTCTTCAGTATCTTTTTTTTTTAACTTTTATTTAATGAATATAAATTTCCAAAGTACAGCTTATGGATTACAATGGCTCCCCCCCCATAACTTCCCTCCCACCCGCAACCCTCCCCTTTCCCTCTCCCTCCCCCCTTCCATTCACGTCAAGATTCATTTTCAATTCTCTTTATATACGAATATCAGTTTAGCATATATTAAGTAAAGATTTCAACAGTTTGCACCCACATAGAAACACAAAGTGAAAAATACTGTTTGAGTACTAGTTATAGCATTAAATCACAATGTACAGCACATTAAGGACAGAGATCCTACATGAGGAGTAAGTGCACAGTGACTCCTGTTGTTGACTTAACAAATTGACACTCTTGTTTATGGCATCAGTGATCACCCTAGGCTTTAGGCATGAGTTGCCAAGGCTATGGAAGCCTTTTGAGTTCACCGACTCTGATCATATTTGGACATGGTTGTAGTCAGAGTGGAAGTTCTCTCCTCCCTTCAGAGAGAGGTACCTCCTTCTTTGATGACCTGTTCTTTCCACTGGGATCTCACTCGTGGAGATCTTTCATTTAGGTTTGGTTTTTGTTTTTTTTTTTTTTTTTTTTTTTTTTGTTTTTTTTTTTTTTTTTTTTTTTTGCCAGAGTGTCTTGGCTTTCCATGCCTGAAATACTCTCATGGGATTTTCAGACAGATCTGCGTGCCTTAAGGGCTGATTCTGAGGCCAGAGTGCTGTTTAGGACATCTGCCATTCTATGGGTCTGCTGTGTATCTCGCTTCCCATGTTAGATCATTCTCTCCCTTTTTTATTCTATCAGCTAGTATTTGCAGACACTAGTCTTGTTTATGTGCTCCCTTTGGCTCTTAGTCCTCTCATTATGATCAATTGTGAACAGAAATTGATCACTGGGACTAGTGAGATGGCATTGGTACATGCCACCTTGATGGGATTGAATTGGAATCCCCTGGTATGTTTCTAACTCTACTGTTTGAAGTAAGTCAGCTTGAGCATGACCCGAATTGCACATCTCTTCCCTCTCTTATTCCCACTCTTATATGTAACAGCAATCACTTTTCAGTTAAGTTTCAGCACTTAAGAAGAATTGTGTATTGATTACAGTATTCAACCAAAAGTATTAAGTAGAACAAACAAAAAAATACTAAGAGGGATAACATATTAAGTTGTTCATCAACAGTCAGGGCAAGGGCTGATCAAGTCATCGTTTCTCATAGTGTTTATTTCACTTTAACAGGTTTCCTTTTTGGTGCTTGGTTAGTTGTCACTGATCAGGGAGAATATATGGTATTTGTCCCTTTGCAGCTCAATTCACAATAGCTAAGACCTGGAACCAACCCAAATGGCCATCAACAGTAGACTGATAAAGAAATTATGGGACATGTACTCTATAGAATACTATACAGCAGTCAAAAACAACGAAACCCGTTCATTTGCAACAAGATGGAGGAATTTGGAAAACATCATGCTGAGTGAATTAAGCCAGTCCCAAAGGGACAAATACCATATGTTCTCCCTGATCGGCGACAACTAACTGAGCACCAAAGGGGAAACTTGTTGAAGTGAAATGGACACTATGAGAAACAGTGACTTGATCAGCTCTTGTCCTGACTGTTGATGTACAATGTAATACTTTATCCATTTTAGTATTTTTTTTTGTTCTAGTACTATTGGTTGAACTCTGTAATTAACACACAATTATTCTTAGGTGTTTAAATTTTAACTGAAAAGTGATCCCTGTTAGGAATTTGGAAGGCATTATGCTGAGTGAAATAAGGTCTTCAGTATCTTAAACATGTTTTATATAATAAAACAATTTAGTAAAATAGTTCTGTATGTTTGAATAGATATGAATTTTAAAAAGTAAAGAACACCTTAATTTTTAAATTTCTTATAGAGAAGTCAACAAATTAGGAAAACTATAAGAAAATTTAAGAGAATATCCAAACTTATTTAAGAAATTATTTACTTATCACCATTTAGACAACCTTGCATGAGGGTTAAGTTACTGATTTTAGTAAATAACAATCATTTATTAATTACAAACCAAGAAAAATGCTCTGTAGTGATTAAATCCTGCCTTGAAGGTGAATCACCAATACCCTAGCTAACAAAATGTCAAGTAGTCTGGATTTTAACAAGACAGAATTTCTACTCCATTGCACACGAATTTTAAGAGAAAGATGCCATAGATATAAAATCAAGCTGAAACAAATTTACATTAGTTTTCTTTAAGTACATTTCAAGTATCTTAAAAGCATTTACTTTGAACATTTACCATGTACCAGATATTTTATTGCATATGGTGGAAAACATAGATACTATCTTTCTCATATTTTATGGAAGAAAATCACAGAATCTCACAGCATCAAGGAGAGGAGATGATGGATAGACATGAATCCCCTTGGGGATCACTGGGGTCACCTTAGCATCTGTCTGTTCCTATCCTGGTTATAAGAATTTAATGCTGTAGGAGCTTGGACAAATTCTTAATTATACTGTAATTCCAGTTTCCTCATTTATGGAAGAAAAAATACTATCTCAAATATTTTGGGGGATTAAATGACATCATTCACATGAAGGGAATGGAAAAAATGTCCTGGGAAAATCTGGAATTTAATATATCATAGCTATAATTATTGTAACTGACAAATATTTCCTAGAACATCACCAAAGGATTTTTGAGTAGGGGATGATAGTACAAAGGATGAACTTTAGGATTGTAGACAGACAGCAGGAACAGCATGCATTTAGGATACGGTATGCCAAAGCTTTAGTTGGGGCAGGGTCCTTGTATTTTATTACTCCAGGGGGCACTATTGACACATCTGACAGTGAAGGTTGCTCCTTACAGTTGAACAATACAAAAGTCCTTGTAGGAGGCATCAGCTGTAGCCAAGTTAAGGGTAAAGGAAATGAGAGCCCTCCAAATGTCCATCAGTTGATAAATAAAATTATTATAGCCACCCAATTCAATCAAAAAAGAGGAATAAAGTAATGGTGCTTGCTGCAACATGGATAAACTTTAAAATGCCAGAATAAGTGGAAGAATTCAAACACAAAAAGACACATGTTGTACAAGTTCATGTTTATGAAGCATGTGGAAGAGGGAAAACTGTGGAGAAAGAAGGCAGAAGAGTGGCTCCCTGGAGATGAGGAAAGTTTAAAATGGGGAGTGATCACCTAAGGGTATAGAGTTTCATTATGGGGTGATGAAAATAGTTGTCAGTAGCTATAGAGATGATGACTGCAAAAACACTATAAATGTATTGAATCACACACTTTAAAATGGTTAAATTTAAGTTATAACCATTTTAACCTCAACTTTATAAAAAGAAGTGAAGGTTAGGACTTGGATACTAACTAGGATAATAGGAGGAGGACATGATTAAAAGGCAAAAGGCAGAAATAGAAATAAGAAAATGCAAGACGTCATTGGATTGAAGGGGCAGATTGAAAGGGAAGGTAGAGGTGACTTTCAGATTTAGTGCTATGTTATTTGGAAGATGCATCTCTGTGTCAGCTACTAACAACAAAGCCTCAGGTCATGAATTCTCAGAATGGAAAGTAACACTTCAAAGCCCCAACCCCATTACATGATATTTGAAATCAATGGCAAATAGTCATCTAATGTTTTGCTAGGGAAGACAGTTTTTTAAAAGGTAAAGTAAGGGCCAAATGTCACATGAGAAAGGAGGTGGTGGGTAGCTGTCAATCCATAGCTACTTATGAACCTGCTACTTTACTACGAAGCTGCCCGTGTCATCTCAGCTAAGACTGAGAGCAACTTTGAAGGCAAGTGAGGTGGACATTTCATCCTGTTGGACACTTGCTATTGAAGATGGAAGATCTAATTCACTTCCATTTAACTTCACATGATTGGGGTGGGACTAACTCTTCTGATGATCCACTTTCATTCATTTAATAGACCCATGTCAGATAAGTACTCAGTCACCCACCATTCCTGGCCACATATAATAGGTTCACAGGTGTCTATAGCACTCAGCCAAACAAGATCTTCACTAGGATTTTGTTGCCCTTCTGGGAAGAAGTGTGTACTATTCCTCTAGCAAAAAGGATAAAACAAAGGAGGATATGCCACAAAGTTACCTTTCCCACAACGACTATAAAGTCTACTTGAGAATAAAATTAACCCACATTGAATTTCAGCCAAAAGATGATTTTCTCCACAGAATTTCATGACATTATTTCATCCTACACATCCAACCAGCCTACAGTCATCTCATGCACTGAATCTTCAGTTACAAAAACAATTACATCAATTCTCTCCCCTCTTAACTTCACTTGCTTCATTTTTGTGTCTTGCAACCTACTCTCAAAAACTAAAAGTCTGCCCACATCTTTAAAACAGAGCTCAGTCAGGGCTAAAGATGACAGTTTCTTCTGGCCTGAACTTTTCCACTAAATAAATATCTATAGTGATTTACACTAATCCTATTACTTCTTATTACAAATACTATAACTACTTATTATTACTAAAATACTAGCGTTTGCACTTCAATTACTAGTAAAGTTATATAATGCTAATTTACTACCACCACTACTACCATAACCAATCTTAGTGTCCTTGATTAAAAACTGAAAATACTTTGCTACTCATTTGTATCAGTAATCCTTCTAAGAACTCTGCAATATTGTAATTGGCTTTCCTACAGAGGAGAAAGATAATACTCAAGAGGCCACAGTCATAATAATCAGTGTTTTAAGCACATATTTAATGGCTTTGTACATTTTCACTATTTTTGTACTTTTTTATTATTTTTTGCAGTGTACTTTCTATTGCTGACAACATATCAGTTCATCCAAGGAAACTGGCCACTGACATCCATGACAGGGAATAACTGAATCACCATGGCTAGTACCATAAGATTTTTGTTTCATCATCTTAACCACAATTGATTAAATCAATACCAAGCACCTAAATTGGATGGAAACTCATGAAATAACTACAAAACTGTGGCCTGGCACTAACAGTTTAATTACACAAGGTGAGAATGAGAAAATATTCAGCTAGTGGTAGATTTGGAAGCAGAACGGATGCCTAGAGATGAAGTTAAGAAGAAGGTAACCCAACTGTAGGGAGAAATTATAAGCAGATAAAAGTATGAATAAGTATAACATATTCAGTAGAGAAGAGAGTACTAAATAGGTTTAATAGTGCTAAATAGAGAGAAGCAGAGATGTCATTAGAGAGAAAGTAGATAGCCTCAGACAGAAGGGACCTCTGAAGTTGCTGTTAATTTCTAACGACTGCTGCTTCTGAATGATCCACTCTCATTTTCACTATTTGAGGTGTTTGAAGATCATTGTTCCCTACAACCAGACACAATTTTTTAGAAGCTTTAAAAGCACTGTGGCGTAGCAGGTATAGCTGCCACCTGCAGTGCCTGCACTTCATTTGGGTACTGGTTGAAGTCTTGGCTGCTCTACTTCCTATCCAGTTCCCTGCTGATGTGCCTGGGAAAGCAGCAGAAGATGGCTCAAGAACATGGACCCCTGCACCCATGTGGAAGACCCAGAAGAAGCTCCTGGTTTTGGGTTAAGTACAGCTCTGGCTGTTACAGCCATTTGGGGAGTGAACCAGGAAATGGAAGCCCTCTCTGTCTCACCCTAACTCTTTCAAATAAATATTTTTTTTAAAAAAAAGAAGCTATAAAATGGGATGTTGGACACAAATAAAAACAAATTATAGGCCGGCGCCGTGGCTCAATAGGCTAATCCTCCACCTTGCGGCGCCGGCACACCGGGTTCTAGTCCCGGTCGGGGCGCCGGATTCTGTCCCGGTTGCCCCTCTTCCAGGCCAGCTCTCTGCTATGGCCAGGGAGTGCAGTGGAGGATGGCCCAGGTGCTTGGGCCCTGCACCCGCATGGGAGACCAGGAAAAGCACCTGGATCCTGGCTCCTGCCATCGGATCAGCGCGGTGCGCCAGCTGCAGCGGCGGCCATTGGAGGGTGAACCAACGGCAAAAAGGAAGACCTTTCTCTCTGTCTCTCTCTCACTGTCCACTCTGCCTGTCAAAAGTAAAAAAAAAAAAAAAAAAAAAAAAAAATTATAGTGACATAAAGATTTTTGTTTTAGTGCTATGTGGAAGCCCCACACTCCCATAGCAATCACAAGGAATATTGCACCCAAGAAAGAGCCAAGCAAGAAATTGGTGTTGCCAGAACCTTACAAATATTACCTTCTATTGTCATATGGGACAAGAATTAATATTTGGGACAAACTTCTAGCAGATCTCAATCTAAGAAATGTACACCAAATTCTCTATAAAGCAGAAAATGAGCATGAACAAGATTTTAATAAGTAAGGCTTAGGGGGTATTATCCCATCAATTCAGAAACACAGAATATCAAGAATGTCTATATAATCCCAACTTCTGCTTCCAAAGTGTTTTTTTTATTACCTAATCATATTGGGCAAAAAGAACAAACCTAAGCCACTCAGAGGATGCCATTGTGGAAGGACAGGAACAGACTTCCTCCAAAGGGACTCAGTCCTGAAGGCATTGATGCGTCACGTCATTAACCTCAGGTAAATCATTTATAGGCTTCAGTCCCTATTCTAGGTTTTGTAAGGGGATCCCTTTCCATTAGTGCTCAGTGTGTCTTTTTGCCTCCTCCTCTTTTCCATTAACAGATACTCACCCCAGGCAAGGGTGAAACAGGCCTGACTCTTCTGACAGAGAAAGCAGATGAGAGGCTATTGCACATTTGAGAGTTCTGGAAACACAAACACTGTCTGGGTGAAACAGGTTGGTTTCCCATAGACTAGACCAGCCCCTACACAGAATTTCACTCTATTAAAAGAGCAATATGTTCTCCATGAAAGACTAGACTCAGCTAAAAATACTGTGTCGTCATGAAATAAAAGTATTAGGGAAAGAAAGGAATAAATGCTTTCAGATGGATACAACACCTGCAGGTCACAAAATTCTTTGCGTAACTTGAGCATCACTTATAACAAAATGAATAATAATGGAAGAAAAGTCATCTTCTCACAACAAAATGTTTTTGCATTGTCTGCTTACATACATCTCTTTTATGTTCATATCCCGTTAATTTTATTTCTTTTAAAAATGTATTAGGAAGAGACAGAGAGAAAATTCCCATTTTCTGGTCATTTGTCAAATGAGGGGAGCAGGGAATTCAATCTCTGATGTGGGTGGACACCAGGGACCCAACTACTTAAACCAACATCCACTGCCTCTGAGTCTGCATTGGAGGGGTGCTATGTTGTGAGCCAGAGCTGAGTATCAAACCCAGGTAGCCTGATATGGGATGTGGACATCTTAATGGGCATCTTAACCACTGGTCCAACCACCTCAAAAAAGTTAAGCACTTAAATATGTATATTCTCAATATAACAAAATCCACAAAATTACATCACCATTCTCCAAAAGAGTTGAATTAAAACAGAATTGAGTTATAAGCCCATCAGTACTAAATATGCTGCTTTTCATAGCAAAGTTGTTTTGGTATGGACCTAAGTCTCAAATATACAACCCACTGTAATACTACAAGGGATATCTCTTGGTCAGAAAGATTTCTGCATGGACTTATTTCCTGGAAGGACTGAAGAAAAGATGGGGAGTAGTAGTTAAATTTCTGCTCTCAGGAAAACTTAATCTACTAGGAAGCATTGTCCTTGTCAGTAAAAAAAGGTTGGGATGCCAAATATGTCAGTGACTGAAATCAGGATTGGAAGATATGCTTTAAGAGGAGGCAAACCAAGTTCTTTTGATTGTAAAATTTACTTGAAGTTGAAATAATAGGGTTTAAAGTACCAGGGAGTAAGGAAAATGTGAGTTCATTATCAATGGAAACACTTATCCCACTATTCCCCTCAATTTGTATCTCCCTAGATCCTGCTATTCTTATAATCTCTTTAAGATGGATGACTAAGTGGAGGAAACAAGCCCTCAGTATCGAGTTAACATACTAATAATCATAGCAACAATAATGATGGTAAGTTCAATCACTGAATTTCCAAGTACTGGCTCTTTGACATTTAAGGGTCATTCAAACCCATTCTACAAGTATTAAGAGCATACTCAAATAAGGTTTTCAGTCTCATTATACTTTACTAAAACTCTGAAGGATATACAGAACAGCCAATATTCTTCTGATCTCAAAAAACATATACAATAATAATGAAAAGACAGCATGCACATCTAGAACAATTAAAATTACAATAAAGAATAAAGTTCTGGCACATCAAACCTAGCTGGAGGACAGTAAATGTGAATGTTCTTTGGATCTTCATTTGTTCCCTACTCAGCAAACTCCAGCTCAGACCTGTCAGGCAAACATGTGTCTGTACTCTGTTCAGTAGTGCTGACCAATGGATTTGTGTTCTTCACATCTCATTAGACATGGTTAATGACTCAGAATATCCTGCTCAGAATCTTGCACCATTTCTTTCAGAAGCACACATTATCTGTACTACATTTATCAGACAGTCAGACTTTTTTTCCATTAATATAGATCTTGACTATATTCACTCTTGGAAAGTCATCATGTTTTCCCTCGCTATTAAAATAATAATTGGGGTCAGCGCTGTGGCACAGCGGGTTAACGCCCTGGCCTGTAGCACCTGCATCCCATATGGGTGCCGGTTCTAGTCCCGGCTGCTCCACTTCCGATCCAGCTCTCTGCTATGGCCTGGGAAAGCAGTAAAAGATGGGCCAAGTGCTTGGGCCCCTGCACCCGCGTGAGAGACCCTGAGGAAACTCCTGGCTTCAGACAGGCACAGTTCTGGCTGTTGTGGCCAACTGGGGAGTGAACCATCAGATGGAAGACCTCTCTCTCTCTGCCTATCTTCTGTGTAACTCAATTTCAAATACATAAATAAATCTTTAAAAAAATAATCAAAGTAAAGAGAATTGGTTTTACCTAATGCTTTAAATGTCTTTTGCTTGGCTTTAATACCACATAGTTGATGCTTTCAAATATGCTAATCTTTAAAAATGCTAAGACATTATGGATTGTATAGCATCCAATTTTTATTTTATGTAATTTAAAATCGATGGCTGTCTAATAAAATCGTAGGTCATGCACCTAGACCTCAAATTATTGTTATATCCTTAGTGCACTATTACCAACATTTACTCACTGTACCAATTATATGATGGATACTGCTCTAAGGGCTAGGAACACAGTGGTGACCAACAGAGTCTTTGCTCCATGTTGAGGTGCCTATAGTCCAGTGGAAAACAGGAAAACTTTGTACAGCACTGGAACACACATTGCACATTTCAGCTGTTACATTTTTAAGATGGTAGTAACCCTCATAAGATGATTATCTTGTGAGACTTGCCACAATGTGTCAGATTCTGTTTTTAATTCTTAAAATATCTGTAAATTACATTTACTGTTGTTCTTATTTTTACATATGAAAACGAGACTTACATGAATTAAGCAACTTGTTCATGGTCAAACACATAATGATTGGAATGGATGTATATCTAGTTCAAAAGTCTGAATCTTTCTACTAAACTATGGTTCAGAGATCTTTTTCTTAAAGGTTATATTTTCAAAGTTTGCATGGATACTTATAAATGAAAAATATATGGACAAAATACATGATCAAAAACTGACTCTAATGCTTCAGCCACGTTAAACCATACTAATAGAGATTATAAGATTTGAAAATTTTCAAAGTGAGAGAAAAAAGTACAAGTCATTATAGAGTTGGGGTGGAGTAGGAAACATTGCAGAGAGCCTCATTTTCCCTGAAAGTTAATTTCATCATGCATAGAATGAACATGGACTTTGGAGTTATATAGATGTGGTCTTAAAACTTGTTTGTCTTTCTCTCAATTATGTAGTCCTGGCTGTATTTCTCAAAACTTATATTCTGTTTTTTTTTCTCATATAAAATTCAGTTTATGACATTTATTTGAGATTTTGATAGGAATCAAATGAGATCAGGAATGTACAAAGCCTAATGCAATGCCAGGCATGGTGGCCATATGATAAATGTTCATTCCCCGAATGGGTCAATTCACAAAATAAAGAGACTGTTGGGGGTGATTTGGAACCTAAGGAAAGGTGTCAGATGTGAAGATATGTTTTTTGAGCAATGGTTTCTACTCCTTAAATAACAAGGGACACAACAAGAACAAGTTGGGGTAGGGTCTAGATTCCTCATTGGATAGAACTATTTATAACCTTCTCTCCAGGAAAGAAAAGCCCTGTTCTCCTCTTTAAAAATAATGATGTAATTGTATGTCCCAAATAAGAACCAAAAATTTTGAAAATTGGAAAGTTATTACAAATGACTGCAGTGAATTAGACTGTTCATTCATTGGTTTTGTTACTTTAAAAAATGAACAAAGGTTGGAAAAAGAGTTGATTAAAATAAATAAAAGCAGCAGTGTAGTATAAAAGGTAATAGACAGAGGAGGTATGGTAGAATTTAAGTAACACAGGGCCTTTCCCAGTACCCTTGACATCCCTGTCTATGCATTTCTCCTTGACCTCATCCCAAACATAAGGCTGGCCATTTTTAGTCAGAGTGCAGAAACAGCATACGCTGGGTCTGGTCTAGCTGGTGCTAGAAAGAGGCCTCAGATGTATCCATGGCCCTGGATGTCTCTTTGCACAGGATCATTTCTTGGATGCAAAGTGATCCCACTTCAGTAGAACAGAGCACAACTGACTCACTGTTCACAGGCAAACAGTATCTTCTATTTTTGGAATGCCATTGTATCTGCACATCAAGAATGCAGTGGCTTCAGTTATTTCTTTAGGTATGAAATTGACATTTAGATATTAAAACAAGGAAAGGGGGGCTGGTGCCGTGGCTCACTAGGCTAATCTTCCACCTGCGACGCCAGCATGCCATGTGGGTGCTGGGTTCTAGTCCTGGTTGCTTCTCTTCCAGTCCAGCTCTCTGCTGTGGCCCAGAAGGGCAGTGGAGGATGGCCCAAGTCCTTGGACCTCTGCACCTGCATGGGAGACCAGGAAGAAGCACCTGGCTCCTGACTTCGGATTGGCGCAGCACCAGCCATAGCGGCCATTTGGGGAGTGAACCAACAGAAAGAAGGCTTTTATCTCTGTCTCTCTCTCTCTCTCTCTCTCTCTCTCTCTCTCTCTCTCACTTTCTATAGCTCTGTCAAATTAAAAAAAGAAAAAAACAAGGAAAGGAAATATGGTGCAAGGTAAACCGAGGTTCCCTTTGGTGTCTATAGAATATCTTTCTTCAGGGCTTTCACTCTCCTGGGAAATTAGCAGCATTTTCAAGAGTAACAAAGTATCAAGTAATTTCTATGAGCTGGGCAGGAAATATAGATGACCTACACATCAATTCTGTAGGGAAGACGATTAAGGTGAGGAAATTTAATCTCAAAAAGGTAAATAAATTACTGATGAATTGAATTTGAAACCCAAGCCTTTTTTTTTAAAAAAAAATTTATTTGCAAGTCAGAGTCAGAGAGAGGAGAGACAGAGAGAGAGGCAGAGAGAGAGAGAAAGAGAGAGCGAGCGAGAGAGAGAGAGAGAGAGAGACGTCTTCCATCTGATGGTTCACTTCCCAATTGGCTGCAATGGCCGGAGCTGCGCCGATCTGAAGCCAGGAGCCAGGAGCCTCTTCTAGGTCTCCCACACAGGTTCAGGGGCCCAAGGACTTGGGCCAACTTGCACTGCTTTCCCATGCCACAGCAGAGAGCTAGATTGGAAGTGGAGCAGCCGGGTCTCAAACCAGCTCCCATATGGGATGCTGGCACTTCAGGTGAGGGTGTTAACCTGCTGCAAGCCTGTTTCAAACCATGCCAAGTCAACCTGGACCTCTCACCAGGATATAAGCAAAGTCATTTGAGAGATTTCATCTATTGAGAGATCCCCCAGTGTCCAATATATTCCAAAGTGAATTTTTTAAAAGATGTTATTTATTTGAAAGGAAGAGTGGCAGGAAAAAAGAGGGAGAGAAAACAAGACAGACAGTGAGTGAGAAAGGGAGAGGGGTCAGGAACACAGAGTGGGAGAAAGAAAGAGAAATATCTTTGATGTACTGGTCAACTCCTCAAATGCCTATAAGAGCCAGATCTGGGCCAGGCTGAAGCCAGGAACTTCATCCCAGTCTTCCACATGGGTGGTGCAGTCCCAAGCACTTAGGTCTTCTTCCACTGCCTTCCATGACTCAGCATCAGGAAACAGAGCAGATGGTCCTCCAACTGGTACTCTGATATGGAGTGACAGTGTTACAACAGCTTAGCTAACTGAACCACAACTCTGGCCCTGACTCCAAGATAATTTTTGCTAATTAATTTTATTTGTGAGAGTGGCATATGCCACACATCAGGGAGGATTGAACAGAAGCAATAAAATGAAGCATGAACTCCACCCAAGATATTACTGAATGTTAATTATCAAGGCATTTGGTTCTTCTCTATCTATCCTAGTAGTAACAGGGACTCCTCACAAGTATATCAACACTTAACTTATTTATACCTTTAATGGAATTAAAAAGCAAAACTGAAGGTTGTAAATTGTATTACTCCAGGTCAAAAATGCATTTGTTTTACAACATCCTGTTAGCAAAAATGCCACTTGTCTCAAAAGTTCCTATGTAGACATACCCAATATGATTAAAAGAAGTTGAGAAAAAAGGCAACATCTTTAAATATTTAAATGATTAAAATGAAAATTAAAAATAGATTTCCTTTCAATGAAAGGTTTTAAATTGAATCCATAAACCATGCTTGATTTCCATAGCTAGCAGAAATGCATGTTAAGTATTAAAGATGTTTAATGTGAAAATGTGTTTTCAATAAAAAATAGATGATTCATTTTTATATGTGGTTTCCAATTTGTTTTGTTGGATCCAACATCCTATTGGAAAGGCAAGCAAAATTCTTTAAGCTTGAAAGATCAATGACAGAGTAAGTTCTATCAATTTTAAAGGAGAAAGGAACCTATTTCAATATATTTTCTGCCTGGGCACAATAAGTTTTAAGAATTGGCCAATAAATTACTTTTAGCAGTTAGTCTGTGTTTGGTTCCATGCCAGACATTGTTAGTACCACAGAAGAAAATGCACGAAATGGGCCCTGCCCTTCAGGATTCTAACATTTGGATGAATAGAGAGGCACAGATTATGGTCTGAACCTTGAGCTTTAATCAACACAACTTCAGGAGCCTAGAAAAGAACTTCAGTGTGAGATTATTTTGTTAAAGGTGCTGTCCTGTGAAAAGATCTGGGTTAGCAAAGCCAGATGAAGAGAGATGAGGACTTCAGAAGAGGCATTTGATTCACCCAGGCTTCCTTAGAAGGGCAATTTCCACAGAGGAGAACAGCAGCATCCCAAGACACATGTAGACAGTACTGCCCCAAAGAGTTCACCTTACCCCACTCCCCAGTAGCCCTTAGCAATCTGAGGATCGCTTCTGTGTCATGAGAATATGCGGCTTCTAACTCTGAAACAATTATCTACTATGTGAGAATACAAAAGAAACATAGTTTAAATCTTAGATGCATATATTGTTTTCCTTTAAAAGGGTTAGAAGAAATTTTAGAATTGTTTATTTAATGACTCACATGTATGCATACACACACACAATCAATTCACAAGTACACACACAAAATGTAGGGCTTGCTTTCTAAATAGTGAATTCCAACACTGTTCCATGTATTTGTGTCAATTTGACATTATATCACCTGGACACCAAACACATACAATGAGATTCCTGTCCCAATTGCTGTAGAGTGGTACTTTGGAGTTTGTCCTTTTTATTAAAAAACTCTAAGTGATGCAGCAAAGTATGGGACTCATTTCTCTATCTCTTCCTTAGTAGACATCTATCTTTGTGTGTGCAATCTTCTTAATGGAGAGTTTACTACTTTCAGGTAGCCTGTTGGGCAACTCTGAATATACCAAATAATGTTTCTACATTAGAAGTCTACAAAAAACCTCATGAAAATGTATATTAAGAAAAAAAAAAAACTTCCGATACTATATTGAATAGCAATGGTGAGAGTGGGCATTCCTGTCTGGTAATCATGATGAAGAATGGGATGGGAGAGGGAGAGGGAAAAGGGATGGTTGCTGGTGGGAGGGAAGTTATGGGGGGAAGAGCTGCTATAATTCAAAAGTTATACTTTGGAAATTTATACTTATTAAAGTTGAAAAAAAAGAAAAACTGGGGCCAGCACCATGGCACAGTAGGTTAATTCTCCTCCTGTGGCACTGGCATCCCATATGGGCTCTGATTCTAGTCCTGGCTGTTCCTCTTCCAATCCAGCTCTCTGCTATGGCCTGGGAAAGCAGTAGAAGATAGCCCAAGTCCTTGGGCCCCTGCACCCATGTGGGACACTGGGAGGAAACGCCTGGCTCCTGCCTTCAGATTGGCACAGCTCCGACCATTGCAGCCATTTGGGGAACAAACCAACAGAGGGAAGAACTTTCTGTCTCTCCCTTTCACTGTCTGTAACTCTACCTCTCAAATAAAATAAAATTTTTATAAAAAAAGCTATGCACAAATTTTTTAAATTGCACAGAAATATTTTAATTCCAATTTTTATAAAATTTTAAAATCATCCCTACCTACCAACATATTTTGCAACTTTCACAAAGTGAACTAAGTGTAGGCCTATGAAATAAGGCTCTTAATTTATTCTGCAAAAAGAATTCATGTATTTTTATAACCCTTCAGATCTTTGTATAAGCACCCAACTTTTCTCTTCTCAAGCTAATCAGCCACAATTATTTCCAAATGTGTTTGAATGAAATAGTTTTCTGAGAATTCATCATCCTAGATAACTGACTCTGGGTAGCTGTGGCCTATTGTCATCTTTGTTCTCCTTCACTCTAACCGCTTTCCTAGTGATTTCATACACTCACATGGCTTACTTGTCCCTTCTACATGAGTGATATACAATGTTTATCTCATATCCCTAAGACTCAACTCAGATGTATCAAATTCATCAAGCCAAAGCTGGACTCAATTTTGCAAAGTCTACCCCCTTCTCTCTTCCTCTCCTGCTGCTTTTCTATGCCTCATATGAATAAATTAGAGCTATCATCTACCTTGTGTATAGATTATCCTTTGCCTGGTAGCTCTCTTTGTTTTTTTCCTCTCGTTCACCCTTTTGATGCAATAAGTATCCAAATTCCATTGATTCTATCAACTATATATTCTTGTCATATATACACACTTTCATCACTACTGTTCATACCAAATTCAAGCCTCAAAGATTATATCCAAAATCCTCTTTCTACTTCTGAGATTGTCAGTCTATAATCAATTGCTCACAGTGAACTGCTTTTCCAATTTTACTTCTACTTTCTCTTGCTATTTTATCTCTGTTACCTCTATACACTCTCTATCTCGGCTTTGATCAGGAAACTTACAAACTCCCTTAAGGACCCAGTGTGGTCATTACTTCCATAGAATACTCTCTCTCTTTGCCTAACTCTACACTGAGTAGGAGGGTCCTCCCTAGGTGCCCAGGAGACTCCAGAGTATATCATCACTTTTATCTTTAGGATTGTTTATATATCTGTTTCTCCCACTAACTTACTAACAGCCAGATATTTAGGACCATTGGGTACTCATATGTGGATCCCCATTACCAGAGATAAATAAGTTGCTCATCAGACAGTAAGGGTTGAACGGATATTTACTGAATTGTTTCATTAATCAGAAATGAAAAATAAAGGAGGTATCTTGAATCCCAGGCCAGTGCTCCTTGCCCTACACTTCATTATGCCTAGTTTTTTCCTACTATCACCAAAATTAAGTAGGACGACTTCAAGCTACACTTGAAACATTGATAGCTGACAGTTAAAAGGTTGAACCCAAAGGACTTACCAAAAGCCTAAAAAACGTCTACTCTAGGGAATTTGTATATAGGGAAAAATATATTAAGTAAATAGCAATCCTCTTTTTTGACTTTTATTTGAGGAAGTGGGGATTGAGAGACATGGAGAGATAGAGATTCCATCAGCTGCTTTATGTTCCCAATCCTTCAACAGCCAGGAACAAGAAACTCAATCCACATCTCCACATAGGTGGAAGAAATCCATCTACTTGAGGCATCAGTTACTGCCTCCCAAGGTCTGCATTAGCAGGAAGGAGCAATCAGGAGCCAGAGCTGGGATTCAAATCCAGATACTACAACGTTGTAAGCAGGCTTCCTAACCACTATGTAAAATGCTTGTCCCAAATAGTAATTCTTAAAAGCCCAAATATGCTGACCCCAAGCCAGAGTTGCTATATGCTAAGTTCTGATTGATGAGGAGGCTGGTCCATAATGTCAGTACTTGTTAAGCCCAAAATAGTGTGCAAGCTGTCATCAATGATATATTGCTGATAAAATAACTGTGAATTGAAGTGCATGACCATTCATCAATGCTGCCCAAGGGCCTAGTATGGTACAGGTTGCATTTCATGCCACAGAGGAGTTTCTACACACAAGATCACAAGTACTTGTGCAGAACAGGCTCATTTTTCAAATTAGCAGATAATAGTTTAGGAGAAGCACTACAAAAGCTTTCTCTAGGGCCTTATATACAGCAACATTAATTAAAACACTTTTAATGAGTTCCAAAACAGTAAGTTTAAGAAGACTCATCTAATTCTTTGAACTCACCTATTTAGAGTAACATATGGTAAATATAAAAAGCAATTAAATTCATTTTAGAAAGATTTTCAATATATTTAAAAACCACAGACACTTTTATTAACTTGTTTTTTTCTTCATTCTCTATCCTTATTACTAATAAATGGCAGGAAAGTATTGTAAGGAATAGCTGGTTCAACATCGGCAGATTGCTCAGTCAACATTAATTTATCATGGTACTTTAATCAAGTTTCTTCCCTCTCCTCTGCTTCAGCTTCCTCATTCATGAACTGGGAGGTCTAAGCTAAACAATCACACACACAAAGTGAAGAGTGTGTTTGCATATTTAAAGTGAACTTGATTAAGTGCACTATATTTAAAGTGCCCTTTCAGCAAGAAACTTTTTAATTGTTTTAATATATTATCTCAATAAATCCCTACAATAGCTGCCATCATCATCATCATCATCTCATATATGAATAAACTGAGGCAGGGAGAAAAGATATTACTTAACATTTTCTCAGCTATTAAACTAGTTGAGCTGAGCTCTGACCAGAGGCCTTATAACTGGAGAGCTGAACTCTAAGACAATACCCTCCTCACAATTACACCTGATAACTAAAAACCAAAGCTGACTTGGTTCACATTGGAAACAGTTCTGCCCAACGGTGAATTAGTCTTTGTGTAAAGAGTCATGTAATACTAAACACAATAGTGTGCACCATCAGGCATGATTTTCATCTTCTTCCCACAATTTATATTCATCTTGTGAAATTGACATGTTGGATAGTTCACCTACTCACTTACTGTCTAGGTGTTTATGGGAAACTGTGTGTGTTTGTTCTTTTAAATGATATATTTTAAAGCTTGCTTTATTATTTTCTTTGGTAGGCTATTGGTTTCATAGGATCATTCCTACTTAACAAATCCTAACCAGACTAGCCAGGAATTAGAAAACACTAAATTGGTTGAACATTCCTGGGAGAATCCATGAAAGTGTTCAAGATGTCGGAATGCAAATTCAAATTTAATTACTTTACCCCTGAGTAGTTCATACCTTTAAGGGAAATATTATAAATGCAAGGAAATTAACATTTCCTGATGAGTCAAAACAAATGTTTTCTTTGTCTTCATTGCCAAAAGGCAGTTTGCATGTTTTAAATAAATTAACCAAAGAAGTTTTGAATATAAACTGTGCCTGATAAGAGGAGAGAAACAAAAATGTCACATCCACCCACCAGGGGCTTGAGTGCACATGGCGTCCTGGGATACTCAGTACATAAAGGCAGCAGCAGTATGTTACGGTGGCTGGGATACAGATCAAGAGTCCTAAGCCTCAGAATATAGTCTGTGTCTGCACAGGGCTTCATAAACACAGACTGGACATATTTGACTGGCATTACCCTTCAACCTCTAGGGCATGTTTACACGACCTGCTTGGCCTTTACTGAATACATGTCATGTCATTCTCAGGCCCCACCCAATAACCAACACCTTGATATTAAAAATACCCCTATGGACAGGGAAGCAGTAAACATCTTGGCTAACAAGAAGAGAAATATTCAAAGACATAAGTAAGAACTCTATATTTAAAATTCCACAGAGTCTTTTGGGTACCAATGGATGTTATTCTTCTTTGGGCTGTGAGTTGGGAGCCCTGCAAAATTTTGGAACTTGTACATATAGCATGTATGTTTGTCTGAGATGATCTGTGAAAAGTAAACCATGAGCACATACGTGTTGCAGGTAGAAGAAAGTTGTTCAGGCAGCAGAACCCTTCTATGCATGGTCATTAATGCTCTCATGGTTGTGTAAATCTGTGTGATTCCATATCAAGAGATGCAGGGATGAAATCTCTTCAGGGGATCTGAGAATGAGCGGAGAGTAAAGAGGAGAGGTAAAGCCCAACTTGGGCTCAGTTCAGTCCATGGCAAGAAGGCACTGGAGTTCTTCCCTTTCATTTATATAGAGGGCATAACAATCCTAGCTGGCCAACTACAAGAATTATAGGCAAATCCCCGTGGAGATTTTAAGGTCCTCTCTGACGGTGGACTAATCCCACCCCTTCTATCTGCCTTCCACATTATCAGGAGAAACATTCCCAAAAAGGAAATCTTATCATGACTTATCCTGGATTTTTAGCTGCTTTTGTATGGGTAATACATATTCAGCTCTTGGGTTCAATATGAGGTAATTCTTGTTTCCATAAGCTTTGTTGGCTTCCAAGTCTAAGCTGTGTGCTTCCACAGCACCCCAGCCATGGAGCACATTCCATGTGGCTCTGTCCATTATCACGGCAGCATTTCTGACTCTCATGGATCCCATGCTTGCAGGGGCAGGGACAGTGCCTGTCTCTGTCCTTGTTGCCAGACCCTGTCAGATACATGAGTGCAACGAACAGGTAGTGCATGTTTACCCAATACTTCACATTTAACAGGGAACTCCAAAGCATTGGAAAAATGGAATAAAAGATAAATAAATCTTGATTTAAAACTCTTAAGTTTATGAATAGCTTTTACATTATATACATGATAAACTTCTGAACACCCCTGTGAATGGATTCCCCCTAACTTTGCACCAAAATAAACTTATCTTTTTTATTTCAACAAACATTTCAAGTATACTTGTATGATATCATATTAACTTTTAAAATAATTTTGCAAAATGAAACCTATTCATTGCCACAGAACTTGCAAGTAACAGAAAGGATTTGAACCAAAGCAGTTTGGAATTGCAGTTCTTCTTTGTAACCTCTACTGTATGTCAAATTGACTTAATTGTGTCCGACATTCAAAAAATTGAAATCATACCATGTATCTTTAGTGACCACAATGGAGTGTAGCTGGAAATTAACTTAAGAAAATCTAGAAAATATGCAAACACATAGAGACTGAACAACACATTCCTGATTGACCAGTGGGTCATAGAGAAAATTAAAAAGGCAATAAAACATTCCTAGAAACAAATGAAGATAATACAATATACCTAAACTTATTGGATATACCAAAAGCAGCATTAAGAAGGAAGTTTATAGCAATTAGTGCCTACATCAAGAAATTGAAAAGGCATCAAATAAGTAATCCAACAGCATAGCTGGAGGACGTAGGAAAACAAGAACAAAACAAGCTGAAAATTAGGAGGAAGAAATAAAAATTACAGAACAAAACTGAAACCAAAAAATGATATAAAAGATCAGTAAATTGAAGAGCAGTTTTCTGAAAAAATAAATTTGATATACCATTGGACAACTAACCATAAACAAAAAGGGAGAAGACCCATATCAATAAAATGAGAAATGATAAAGCAGATATTATCATGGATACCATAGAAATAAAGAGAATAATTAGGAACTACTACAAACAGCTATATGCCAACACGTTGGAAAATCTAGGAAAAAAAATGGATAGATTTCTAGACAGATACATTCTCCCAAAATTTAGTTAGGAAGGCATAGAAAACCTAAATAGACCAATAACCAAGATGGAGATTGGATCAGTAATAAAGACTCTCCCAACAAAGAAAAGCATAGGTGCTCACTTTGGCAGCACATATACTAAGAAAATCTTACAACCAGACTGCTTTACTGCTGAGTTCTACCAGACTTTTAAAGAGTAACTAGTTCCAGGTCTTCAAAGAGGGAGGTGCTTTTCTCTGAAGGGAGGAGAGAACCTCTACTTTGACTATGACCTTGTCTAAACAAGATAAGAGTCGGAGAACTCAAGGGGCTTCCATAGCCTTGGAAACTCATGACTGGTGCATAGGGAGATTACTGATGCCATAAACAGGAGTGTCAATTTGTAAAGTCAACAACAGGAGTCACTGTGCACTTACTCCTCATGTAGGATCTCTGTCCTTAATGTGCTGTACACTGAGGCTTAATGCTATAACGATTACTCAAACAGTATATTTCACTTTGTGTTTCTATGGGGGTGCAAACTGTTGAAATCTTTACTTAATGTACACTAAACTGATCTTCTGTTAAAAAAAAAAAAAAAAGAAAAGAAACTATCAATTCCCAACTTGACTCTCACTGGGATTAAACATGACAATAGGTCTGATCTGATTTCATCATCATTTAAAAAAAAAATCATCTATTATTTTTCACTTTATGTTTCTGTGTGGGAACAAACTGTTGAAATCCTTACTTAAGGTATACTAAGCTGATCTTCTGTATACTAAGATAATCGAAAATGAATCTTGATGTGAATGGAAGGGGAGAGGGAGTGGGAAAGGGGAGGGTGGTGGGTGGGAGGGACGGTATGGGGGGGAAAGCCATTGTAACCCATGAGACGTACATTGGAAATTTATATTCATTAAATAAAAGATAAAAAAAAAAAGAGTAACTAGTTCCAATTGTTCTCAAACTATTCAAACAATTGAAAGGGATGAAATCCTCACAAACTTCTCTATGAGGCCAGTATCACACTAACACCAAAACCAGAAAAAGATACAACAAAGAAAGAGAACTGATGAACATAGATGCAAAAATCCTCAACAAAATATTAGCTAATCAAATCCAACACATCAGAAAGATCATCCACCCAGATCAAGCAGGACTTATCCCTGGTATGCAGGGATGTTTCAACACACACAAATCAATTATGATACATCATGTTAACAAGTTGAAGAATAAAAACCATATGGCTATCTCCATAAATGCAGAGAAAGGGTCTGATAAAATACAACATGATTATATCATGATTAAAAAAAAAGCTTAAGTAAATTGGGTATAGAAGGAACATTCCTCAACACAATAAAGGCAATATACAACAAACCCATAGCCAGAGTCATATTGAATGAAGAAAAGTTGGAAGCATTTACATTAAGATCCAGAACCACAGAAGGATGCCAACTTTCACCACTGCTATTCAATATAGTTCTGGAAGATTTAGACAGCACCATTAGGCAAGAAAACAGAAATAATAGGGATACAAATTGGAAAGGAGGAAGTCAAATTATCTCTGCAGAAGACATGATCTTATATATGGGGAAACCAAAAGACTCCACTGAGAGACTATTGAAAATTATAAGAGACTTTGGTAAAGTTGCAGGATATAAAATCAAAACAAAAAAATCAATACCTTTGTATACACAGATAATGACATGGCTGAGAAAAACTTGTAAGATTCACAATAGCTACAAAAATTTAAATACCTTGAAATAAATTTAGCCAAGAAGGGGAAAGTTATCTACAATGAAAATTACAAAACATTAAAGAACTAAATAGAAGACACAAAAATGGAAAAAATTCCCATGTTTGTAGACTGGAAGAATGAAAGAATTAATATTACCAAAATGTCCATAATGCTAAAAGTAATTAACAGATTCAATATAATCCCCATCGAAATACCAACATTCTTCTCAGAACTAGAAAAAATGATGTGAAAATTCATACAGAAAAACAAGAGACTTGGAATAGGAAAATCAATTTTAAGAAACAAAGCTGGAGGTATCACAATGCAGATTTCAAGACATACTACAGGGCAGTAATAATTAAACCAGCCTGGTAGTGGCACAAAAATAGACAATGTTAACCAATGGAATAGAATAGAAACCCCAGAAATCAACCTATGCATCTACAAACAACTAATCTTTGACAAAGGAGTTAAAATCACTCCTTGGCTAAAGGAGAGTTTCTTCAGCAAATGGTGCTGGGAAAATTGGATCGCCACATGTAGAAACATAAAACAAACCCCTACCTTACACCTTTTACAAAAGTCCACTCAAAATGGATCAAACATCTAAGCATCTAAATCTATGATCTGATAACATCAAAATACTAGAGAAAAACATCAAGTAAATTCTGTATGATATTGTGATATGCAAAGACTTCTTGGCAAAGATCCCAGAAGCACAGGCAATCAAAGCAAAAATTGACAGGATTACATCAGTCTAAGAAGTTTCTGCACTGCAAAGGAAGCACTTGATAAAGTGAAGAAGAAATTGAGAGAGTGGGAGAAAATATTTGCAAACTATGCAACTGATAAATGATTCACATCCAAAATCTATATAGAGCTCTAGAAACTCAACAGCAACAAAACAAAAAATCCAGTTAAGAAATGGCAAAGGACATGAACAGGAATTTTTCAAAGGATGATATTCACACGACCAACAGACACAGGGAAAGATGTTCAGAATCACTAGCCATCAGAGAAATGCAAATTAAAACCACAATGAGGTTTCACCTCACCCCTGTTAGAATGGCTATCATAAAAAAAAAAATAAAAAAAAAAATAAAAAAAAAAACACAGGGGCTGGACCCATGGTCTAGTAGGCTAAAGCCTTCACCTGCCTTGCCGGTATCCTATATGGACATTTGCTCATGTCCTGGCTGCTCTTCTTCAAATCTAGGCTCTCTGGGTATGGCCTGCAAAAGCAGTATAAGATGTCCCAAGTGCTTGGGTCCCTGCACCCATGTGGAAGGCTCAGAAGATGCTCCTGGCTTTGCCTCAGCTCAGCTCTGGCCATTGTGGCCATTTGGGTAGTGGAGTGAACCAGTGGATGGAAGACCTTTCTCTGTTTCTCTCCCTCTGTCTGCAATTCTACCACTCAAATACATACATAAAATCTTAAAAATAAAAACAATAAATGCTGGAAAATATATGGATAAAAAGTACCCTAATTCACCACTGGTAGGAACATGAACTAGTATAACATTATGGAAGACAGTATGAAGATTCTTCAGAAATCTGAAAATAGATTTAGCATATGACCCAGCTATTCCACTCTTGGGAATTCACTCAGTGGAAGTTAAATCAGCATATGAAAGACTTGTCTGTACCCCATGTTTACTGCAGCTCAATTCACAATAGCTAAAGTATGGAATCAACCCAGATGTCCATCAACTGATCACAGAATAAAGAAATGTGGCATATACATCCTATAGAATAATATTCAGCCCTATAAAAGAATGAAATCCTGTATTTTGTAACAAAATTGATGCAACTGGAAGCCTTTATTTTTAGTGAAATAAGCCATTCCCCAAAGACAAATATTATGTGTTTTCTACGATTTATGGTAAATAATACTCAGAATATAAAAAAGCAATGTATATGGACAAAATTGACATTTTACAATTTGATTATTGTTTACAGCCCTTTTCTATACTCTGATCAACAGTTGTTTTTCTACTTACTACTGGTTAAATTATTTACTAGAAGGTTAAGCTTATGATTTTAAAATAAATTGAAAGTATGTCATACAAAAGACATATAAAGTATGTCATACAAAAGAAAACATAAGATAGGAAAGAGGAGGCTGGTGCCATGGCTCACTAGGCTAATCCTCCGCCTGTGGCGCCAGCACCCCAGGTTCTATCTAGTCCCAGTCGGGGTGCTGGATTCTGTCCCGGTTGCCCCTCTTCCAGTCCAGCTCTCTGCTGTGGCCCAGGAGTGCAGTGGAGGATGGCCCAAGTGCTTGGGCCCTGCACCTGCATGGGAGACCAGGAAATGCACCTGGCTCCTGGTTTCAGATCAGCGTGGTATGCCAGCCGCAGCGGCCATTGAGGGGTGACCCAACAGAAAAGGAAGACCTTTTTCTCTGTCTCTCTCTCTCACTGTCCACTCTGTCAAAAAAAAAAAAAAAAATAGGAAAGAGGAAGGAGGGTGGGAATATGGGTGGGAAGAGCAAAGGGTATGAAGTATCACTATGTTCTTAAATCTGTATATATGAAAAACATGAAACTACTTCACTTTATATAAATAAAAATTTTAAATAGTTCAACATATTGGCAAATGAAGCAATATGGAATCAATTGAAATGCTTCAATAGCTCCTTATCATATTCAGAATAAATGAATCACCATCATGATGAACATGATTCTGTGATATCTAGCCTTGCTCACTCTAACCTCAGTTTGTCACTCATCTGCACTGATCTTGAACCCGAGACAATTACAAACCTCTTTCCTCTATGAATTTTTCATAGCTATCCATCTCATTGAAATGGTCTCACAAAAGCCTGCCCAGATCCCACTAGAGTTCCATATGTCTCACCTCTTTGGGGGAAGTCTGGGTTGGAATGTCATCTCCTGCACATTCATTCACAAGCTGTGCATAACTCTACTCTCACAGTTTCCACAGTATTTCATCAATGTATTTTTACTTATCTAACCTCTTAAAAAGTATTGTGGGCAGTGACTATATCTGAATGGTTTCTCTACCCAGTCTCTAGCTCATTATGTGATGCTAAAAGTCTTCCCAGAAATGCTCATTTTGTTAATGAGACGAATGTCTCTTTTCTACTTACCTTCAAATCACTCAATACTCCAGTACCCAGACTCTCTTTAACAATCACATGGCTGTGACAAAGTCCTGAAAATATGCATTTTCTAGTCTTCCCACTCTTTGTCTTGTGCCTATAAGGGGAGAATCAGGCAGCAAGAAATTACTTGCTCCTAATGAGAGACACAAGAATAGAAGAGCTAGAAGCCAGCACTGTTCCGAGCCTCCAAGCCTATTTAGGACATGAGTTCTAAGTATTTCATGGGATGGGCAGTGGGTGTAGCAACAAGCAGACACTTGCTTCCTGGGGTCTTTCCACTATGATGAAAATGGTACTGAGAGGAAGAAATTCCTTAAAAAAGGAAAGCAAAACTGAATCTACAATGTGAGTGGTGCATCAATAGCTTACTAATTCATGGTGAATAGCAAGGCCTCCTGGAAAAATAATTGTCATTATAGACCAATTATAGTATCACAGGAATATACCAGGCAATTCACCAGTATATTTTTCCTAAATTATACCATAGTCCCCAAGGTAAAGGTCTGGGTCCCCTTTTATAGGTGAGGAAATGAGGCTCAGAAAGATTTATTTCCTTGCCTAAGTCCCTCTTCACATCCAGGCCTGTCTACTCCAATGTCTATGCCCTTTTCACAGCATCATGTTGCAAAATGTTCTCTGAAGATTTTGATGAGCCCTGAGAACAGTGGTAAGCAGTGGAGAATAAGGAGGAATACTACAGAGGTAGAAGACTCAGAAGCAGTGATTGGAATTTGAAACCAAACAATACAGAGTCCACAGTTTTACTATGTACTTATTTACTTATTTATTCAAGAGGTAGTTAGAGACAGAGACAGAGACAGAGACAGAGACAGAGACAGAAAGGTCTTTCATCCACTGGTTCACTCCCCAAATGGTTGCAGTGGCTGGAGCTGAGCCTATCCAAAGCCAGGAGCTTCTTCAAGGTCTCACATGTGGGTGCACGAGCCCAAGTACTTGGGCCATCTTCCACTGTCATAAGCAGAAAGCTGGATCAGAAGAGGAGGAGCTGGGACACAACCTGGTGCCCATATGGGATGTTGGTGCTGCAGGTGGAGGCTTAGCCTAATACACGCCTACTGTGAACCCCTGTTCTTTCAGTTTCCTGTGGTTAATGTGTGAGCCCAATCAACGGAGCATCTCAAGCCAGGGCAGAAGGAAAGACATCCTGCTCCACCAGAAGGTGCCCAGTGTCACAGGAATGATCAGAAAAAGCAGGGAGGCTGTTGCTGAGCCTTTCCCTTGCCTGATGACTTACTTCTCAAGGTCAATTCACTTGGGCACCCAGGGCACCTGGTGCAGCAGTCCTGACAAGAGACAGGGGCACACTTCTCAGTTAGGAACATGTCACAAGGAATGGCACTTTTCTATCCCAGGATCACTGTGGTTTACCAGTGTGGATGTGAAAGGATACTGGAGACAGCAAAGTACTAACAGAAGATGTCTGAATGGATTGGAGTAGACTCAGACACTGAGTCTACAACTGTTATATGGACTAGGAATAGCAGAGCTCTCAGACCACATTTATAAGCTGTGCAATAAAGAAGAAAAATATCTGAGTTTTGGAGCCAGATACACAGTTTGTTTACTATTGTGATCAGAGGAATATCAACTAACTTCTTAGCCATTCGATTGCAAAAGGATTATTTTAATTATTTTGCAAGGAAAAACACATTGTGGGTGCTCAAAATGCTTCAGGTATTTTATATTGCTTTCCAGCCCAGGAAACCCTCATGGCATACAAGTGTTCAGTACTGTTGTATGATAATGCCCATTAGATAAGAATTGAAGAACAAAGGACATACATGTGTCTCTAATCTCTGGTCTATAAAATTATGTGATTAACTGCTTTTGAGCCTTTCAAACTGGAATTCCAAACTGTGAATTCTCTAAAGTTATAAGCCATATATATTTTTTCCATGGCCCAGCAATAAGGTTGGCGTATTGTTGACATTCAGTAAATGTTTGCTGTGTCAAAGAACAAATGGATGAAAGAACTTATGGGTCAGTTTGGGCCAGAGCACATTTGGGTCAGATTTGGGTCCCATTTGAAGGATGTCCATCTTTGTCCTTCTCAAAGGCCAACGGGCTAGTACCAATTGGATCACTTAATGCTTCTCCAGTGAAGCACATGTTCACTTTCTTCACTCTGTGTTTACTTATTCATAGCCCATAAGAGCTATTAGCTGGATACATCCAAGGTTCCACATCACCTGCCCCAAGGTGAGAGGCTGTTTTCCTCTAATAATTTTCAAATGCATTTAAACTCCTGGCCTTAAGCATCACTAGTGGGAACTTACAGAATCTGAATTCCTTGCACAGCTACAAAAAGTTCTTGCAGCCCCCAGTAAGACTCAGAACAGTGAAGTCACAGAACCTTGCTGGAAAACAAGTGTCTGAATGCTACAATCAGAAAATGCTCAGAGACCACCTTGTAGGCCTCTTTCTCCAACAGATGGGGAATGAAGAAAAAGGAAGTACATCTCCCATCCCTCTTACAAATAGTAAGAATTCAAACACTTCTATAGCTGATTTTTATTTTCTTCCTCCCCAAATGCATGGCTTCTCCTATTGTATAACAATTTACATTCACATTCTGATTGCTTCAATCAGAGACTAGGAAGTTTTCTTGTAACCTACCCTCTTCCTTCCCTTTCCCTGTCTCTTGGGCCTTTCACAGCCTTGTAACCATCTGTTCTTCTACCACTTCCAGGAAGTGATGAGAAGCTCCCATGAACTGACCTCACAAACATCCCATCCATTTGTCCTTTGCATTCTCTTTGCATCCTTACTATGGAACATGCAAACAGCCTTCAAACAGGCCTCTCTCAACACTCTTGCCTTGTCCGACCTACCCTCATCTTACCTCCTGGATAATCCTTCTAAAACTACTCAAAAGGGTGGGCATTTGGTACAGCAATTAAGACACTCCTGTGGATGCCCATATCCCATTTTGGAGTGCCTGGCTTCTAGCCTTGGCTTTACTTTTGCTATCAGCTTCTTGCTAATGTATACCCTACATCAAGCATTTAGGTCCCTGTCACCCATGGAGGAGACCTGAATTGATATTCCAACTCCTGCTTTCATCGTGACCCAACCCCAGTTGTCATTGCCATTTGGGGGAATCAGACAGTGGATATAAGATCGCTTTTGTGGACCAGCGCCATGGTGCAGTAGGTTAATCCTCTGCCTGTGGCGCAGGCATCCCATACAGGCGCTGGTTCTAATCCCGGCTGCTCCTCTTCCAGTCCAGCTCTTTGCTATGGCCTGGGAAAGCAGAAGACGGCCCAAGTCCTTGCGCCCCTGTGCCCACTTGGGAGACCAGGAAGAAGTGCCTGGCTCCTGGCTTCAGATCGGTGCAGCTCTAGCCATTGTGGTCATTTGGGGAGTGAATCAATGGATGGAAGACCTTTCTCTCTGTCTCTCCCTCTCACTGTCTGTAACTCTAACTCTCAAATAAAATCAATAAAATCTTTTTAAAAAAGATAGCTTTGTGTCTCTCAAATATTAATAAAAAAGCTTCTCAGAAACTATCAATGCCTTCCCACATACTATAGCTAAATGCTAAGCTTCTTAACATGGCATGTAGCACTCTTTGAAAGCCAGTCCTAACTGAGTTTGTAGTGGCCTCCTACACTTTCCTAAGCAGTCACACAACAGCATCTTCAGGCTTTGCATCTTTGTACACTCTACCCCCACCCAGCTTTTCCTTGTGGACCCAGGGCATATACCATCTCCTGTTTTGTTTAGTTTATATTCTCCACTAAGGATGTGAATTGAGAGGGCTGATATCAAAATCAAATTCTTTAATTTCAAACTCAGTATTCATTGTACTATTCCACAAAGCAAAAGGTAGATCTCAGTAAGGGATTTTTTTACTAAAGATATATTTATCCAAAAAAAAATGTGTTGATTGGATTAGCAGATTATGTTTATGTTTGGAGCAAATCATTTATTACCACTTATCTTAAGTGCTTCTTCAGGTGGAAAGCAAGCTAAGGTGGATTTGCCTGCAGATTGTGACTTTTCAACTCAGATTATTCACTTTTTTTTCTTTTAACTTTTATTTAGTAAATATAAATTTCCAAAGTACAGCTTATGGATTACAATGTCTTTTTCTCCCCCATAACTTCCCTCCCACCCGCACCTCTCCCAGCTCCCACTTCCTCTCCCATTCCATTCACATTAAGATTCATTTTCAATTATCTTTATATACAGAAGATCCATTTAGTATATATTAAGTAAAGATTTCATCAGTTTGCACCCACACAGAACATAAAGTGTAAAATACTATTTAAGTACTAGTTATAGCATTAATTCACATTGGACAACACATTAAGGACAGAGATCCTACATGAGGAGTAAGTACACAGTAACTCCTGTTGTTGACTTAACAATTTGACACTCTTGTTTATGGCGTCAGTAATCTCCCTAGGCTCTAGTCTTGAGTTGCCAAGGCTATGGAAACTTTTTGAGTTCGCCGACTTCAATCTTATTTAGACAGGTAAGTCAAAGTGGAAGTTCTCTCCTCCCTTCAGAGAAAGGTACCTCCTTCTTTGATGGCCCCATTCTTTCCACTGGGATCTCACTCGCAGAGATTTTTCATTTAGGTTTTGGGTTTTGTTGTTTTTTTGTTGTTGTTGTTGTTGTTTTTTGCCAGGGTGTCTTGGCTTTCCATGCCTGAAATACTCTCATGGGCATTTCAGCCATATCCAAATGCCTTAAGGGCTGATTCTGAGGCCACAGTGCTGTTTAGGACATCTGCCATTCTATGAGTCTACTGTGTATCACGTTTCCCATGTTGGATCGTTCTCTCCCTTTTTTATTCTATCAGTTAGTATTTGCAGACACTAGTCTTGTTTATGTGATCCCTTTGACTCTTAGACCTATCAGTGTGATCAATTGTGAACTGAAATTGATCACTTGGACTAGTGAGATGGCATTGGTACATGCAACCTCGATGGGATTGTATTGGAATTCCCTGACACATTTCTAACTCCACCATTTGGGGCAAGTCCGATTGAGCATGTCCCAAATTCACTTTCATATGAGAAGCTGCCAGCCATGGATACACTCAGAAGGAAAGAATTGATGACTCATGCAGATTCACTACTGGGTATGGCATTCTCGGACAAGATCACACCTTATTCTTGTCCACAAAGAAGCATGAGCCCAGCAAGAAATACAAAGTATAGCCTAGGGCTATCTTCACTTTGTAAGCCCTGTTCCTGCTCTTTTTCATATTGACTCTATAAGTAGTGGAGTCATGTGTAAAATTTGTCTCATACCATTGAACACAGCAAGCCAGTTTATTCTTTAAAAAACTTAATTATTTAAAAGGCAAAGTGACAGAAAAAAAGAGAGAGAGAAAGAGATCTTCCATCTTCTAGTTCACTTATGGCTGAAATGGCCAAAAGGGAGTGGAGGGGCAGATCTAAGCCAGGAGCCTAGAACTCCATTTGGGTCTCTCACTTAGGTTGCTGGAGCCCAAGTATTTGAGCCATCGTATAGGGAGCTGGACTGAAAGCAGAGCAGCCAGGACTCCAACTAGCATTCCCATATAGGATGCCAGGATTGCAAGCAGCAGCTTAAACTGCTTTACCAAACCATCAGCCCCCGTGGCTAGGTTTGTTTTGAAGATTTGGCTCTCCTTTCAGTGGAAGTCCAGCATATCACAGTATGTCAAATATTATTGTGAAAAAATAAAAAAGATGACGACTAGGAGGAAAAAGCTCAACAGTTATAAACAGAGGGCATTTCAGGTGCTTAAACAATATAAACCGTATAGGGTGCCTAAAAGCCATATGGATGTTTATTATTCTTTTTAGAAACTTGTGCATAGTTGTATTTACATCCAGCTTGAAATTTGGTTTTTATTACTCTAATTCTCTGTCTGAACATATGCCATGGTTCATAAAATATTCATTCTATAAACACATAGTACTCTTGTGAAAATGAATAAACATCAGACTAGAATCTAGTTCATCTAAGTAGTCCTCACCAGAGGGTTGGTTTCATTAATTTCTTTCTTTTTGCCTTTTGTTTACCGTGGGTTTTATCATTTCCCAATTAAGGTGCTGTTCCAGCTACAAAATTCAGAGTAATCCTTCAGCAAACATTTTGACCTCTGGCAATACTGAAACGAAGTTGTCATGGCCAAATGGTTAGATTTCAACTGTGGCCACATTGCTGAGTATAGATTCATGGTTTTGTTGAATATTCCCTAGTTGATGGACATCTATTAATTATAAAATGACCAAGGAAATAGTTTTCCAAGGGAGATTCAAGCAATTGACAGAAAAATAAGTCCTGGGCTAACTTCATGAATTTCTCAGCACATTCTTTCCTTTTGTTCCTCATGGTGCCTTCTTTATGACTAAAATTTTTGTTGGATCCTCATGGAAAAATGTAGACTGATATTAAGGAAGTATGCTGATCCTAACTCTTTTGAGAATGAAAAAAATCATAATGAGTGTTGCTTAATTTCTCCCCCTCCCTGGTGGTAGGACTTGATCACTTACACCTAATGAACAGAAGAGGAAATATTAATTTCACAGTTACTGTAGTTATAGTGAATGAGAAACCCAATAGATTCCACCTTTGCTAAGTAATAAGTTATCTTCCCAGTAATAAGCAATTGCTATAATGTTCTTCTTGATATGAACATGAGATGATATGAGATGATGAGGAGGACTCCTTGCCACTGTACTATTCCTTCCCTGAAATTAGAACCCCAGGAAATACATGAGTGAACATCAGACAGACCCAATTGACAGAAACCCTACAAAAACTAGTACTCTTCAAAAGCACTAAGATCATGAAAAACAAGTCTAGGAAACTTTCAAGTTGGAGGAAACTGTGGAGAAATGACTATTAATGTAATCTCTCCAAATGGATTCCAAAGGAGAAAAATCATATTCATGAAAATACTAATTATATATGGTAATATTTACCTAGTTTATTCTCGTACAAGTGTTAATTTTTTTAATATTTACAAATGCATCTTGATTTTGTTACATTAAGTAGGGTAAAAAGCATTCAAAGACTCTGTGCTACCTTACAACCTTTGGTATATCTAAAATTATTACAAAATTAAACACTGGTTGGGCAAGCATTGTGATGCAGAAGGTTAAGCTATACAGCCTGTAATACTGCACCTCATATTGCAGAACTGACCTGAGTTGTGGCTGCTTCTCTTCAGATTCAACTCTCTGCTAATGCACCTGGGAAAGCAATAGAAAATGGCCTGAGTACTTGAGCCACTGCACTCATGTGGGAGACCCGGAAGAAGCTCCTAGCTTCAGCCTGTCCCTGTTCCAGCTGTGCAGCCATGTGGGGAGTGAACTAGCAGATGGAAGATCTCTCTCCTCCCCCTTGCCTCCCTCTCTCTTTCTCTGTGTGTGTGTGTGTGTGTGTGGTGTCTTCCTCTCTTTCTGTAACTCTTATTTTCAAGTAAATAAATCTTTTTAAAAAGTGGATGGTCAAGAAAATGGAAAAATAAACCACAAATTTGGAGAAATGATTTGTAAAAAGACATACCCAATAAAAGATATCCAAAATACCTTGAAACTCTTAAAACACAAACATTAACAGTTCAATTTACAAATGGTAAAATATATGAAATTTCATCAATGAAGCTATATAAATGATAAAAATAAGTATAGTAAAAGATGTTCAACATTATATATCATTAGGGAATTGCAACTACACACTTGATTACAACCGTCAAAATCCAGAACACTAACACTAAATGTGGAGCTACAGAAACTCTCATCCATCACTGGTAGGAAAGAACAACGATACAGTTACTTTGGAAAAGGGTTTTGCAGCTTTTTATAATACTAAACATGATTTGCCAATCATGTTTCTTGGTATTTAATCAAATGAGTAGAAAACTGATGGTAACACAGAAGCCTTAAAACGAGTATATCTAGCAGTTTTATTCATAGTTGCCAACATTTGTAAGGAAATAAGATGTCCTTCAGTATTATAATCAGACAATAGAATATTATGCAACAGCAAGAGAAATGAGCTATGAAACCAAGAGACGACATTGAAGAACCTGAAATTTATACAACTAAGGGGAAAAAGTCAATCTGATAAGACTACATGCTGCGTGATTTACATTCGGAAAAAGGCTGAACTGTGGTGACACAAGATAAGTGGTAGCCAGAGTTTTAGGGGCAGTGACTGATAAATAGGAATAGAACAGAAGATTGTTAGGGCTGTGACACTCTTCTGTAAGACACTATGATTGTGGGTCTATGTCATGATACACTTGTCCAGACCCATAGAATGTACATCAGCAACAGTGAACCCAAATGTAAACTACTGACTGTGGGTGATGATGATGTGTCAGTGTAGGTTCATCAACTAAAAAAATGATCCACTGTTGTGTGGAGTATTAATAATGTGAGAGGATTCATTAGGGTGTAAGGGGTATAGGTAATATATAGGAAATCCCTGTAAACCTTTTGTAATAAACCTAAAACTGCTGTAAAAATAAATTAGAATTAAAAAAGCAAAAACACTCCTTCTTAGATATCTCAATATTTTGCCTATGCATGAATTCCATAAGCAATTGAACTGAAACATGCCCCAAACTGAACTTATCACCTGTCATGCTTCTACCACTCTCCAATTTCTGATTTCCACTGGTGACCTAGTAATCTGCCCAAGTCCAATAATAATTCTCTACTCTTCCCTTTGTGCCTCCAATCTATTGATCATTATATCCTATTGAATCCAAAGTTGTGTATTTCTTTCAAATAAACCTTTGTGTTTCTATTCCCTGGCCCTATACTCAAAGAATCCTTTATTCTAGTCCTGTTACCTTCCAAGTTGCCCCATAGTGCCCCTCCAGAAAGTAGGCTAAAGATGTTCCTCCCCACCTCATAACTTCCAAACTCCACTACCCACGGAATAGGGACCAGGGAAAACCTCTACCATTCACTCACTATTGTTTTCCAGTGCAATGGAGCTTACCTGGGAATACTGCCCATACCAGGCCCATCCCAAATGCACGTCTCTGTGTATGCTGGCCTCCCAATCCTGATCACCTTTCCCGCCTGACAGAAAGTCTTCTCTGTCTTTCAAGCCACAGCCCAGATCTCTATTTTTCTGGGAAGTTTCTCTATTAAGTTCTCACCCTTGGGAGGATGAGGTTTCTTCTTTGAGTTAATATATAATTTTTCTGGTTCTTCTAAGAATATTATGTTCAAATAATATATTCAATTATGTGTCCTTAACAGCAAAGCCCTCTCTTATTCAACTTTGCATTGTCCAGTCCCTGGCACTTATTCAGGTTTAATGCTTCAAGCTTTCCTCAAAACTTTTTTTAAAGTCTTATTTATTTTTAATTGGCTATTAGTTTGTATCATTTTCTTTCAATTTTTATTTAATAAATATAAATTTCCAACATACAACTTTTGAATTATAGTGGCTTTCTCTCCCCATAACCTCCCTCCCACCTGCAATCACCATCTCCCACTCCCTCTCCCATCCCATTCTTCATCAAGATTCATTTTCAATTATCTTTATAAAACAGATCAACTTAGTATATACTAAGTAAAGATTTCAACTGACTGCACCCACACAGACACATAAAGTATAGAGTACTGTTTGGGTAGTAGTTTTACCGTTCATTCGCATAGCACAACACATTAAGGACAGATTCAATAATGTTCACAGGGCAACATCCTATGTAGACCAAAGACCATTGTCCATGTGGTTGTGAGTACGTCTGCAGCACAAGATAAACTTGTTAATGCATATATTTTTATTGCAGTGTTTCCATGTTGTGTTGGTAGAGATCATTCATCTCTTACATACTCTGTAACAGTGCAGTCATTTTCTTATATTTGTGCTAGGCATGGGGTGGTTGTCCTTAAATGTCATTTTTCCCAGAAATTGTCAGTAAAATATATTTTACTCTATGTTTAATTCTCTCCTTGGATGCAGTTCCTAGATGAAATATCCAAATGCTTTCTGTGTGAATGTTATGAGAATATCAGACTGGTTCTTCATCAATTTTGACAACGGTTTCTCAAAATTCTCTTCTATAAAGAATTAATTTGTGTTTATTGCAGATAACCACCCTAGCTGAGAGGACTTTGAATAATACAAATATTGCATAATCATGTTATTTGTATCCTTTGACAGCAGAATCTACATTGCTTCGTTTAATGAGAAATTGAATGGAAGATGTGTTTGAAAAATTAATCTATTTTAATAATATATGGCACTGATATCAGCCATCTCTGACAGGATTTAAACCTATAAACTAAGAGACCATGAATACCAATTACAGTTAAAAGTAATGAGATATGTATTATTTCCCTAAGAAAATTACTTTTAAAAATATGCATTCTGACATCTTCAAGATTAATTACACAATTATGCAGTCCCAAACTGTAATCAGTAAAATTCTAAGCAGCAGTGAGAAAAAGAGAATTCATATTTGCTAAAAATGTGAAAGCCTCACTTTTTTTTTGCTTTGCAAAGTCATTGAAGTTGAGAGACTATATTGTTCCAATAAAAATATTTACCAATTGCATATCTAGCAAAGTCTAGAGATTGGCGGAATTTCACAGTATACAAAAAATAATGAATAAACATTGCAAAATGCACCCAGTCAAAACAAAGACTGAATATTGGAAAGTCAAAAAAAAAAATAGGTTCTGTACTTAAGGGAGGTTAATCAAATAGATTAGAGATAAAAATCCATGTATTACAAAGATTTTACACCACTTTGTTAAGCACTGCTTTCTAAAGGCACACATTAAAGTACTAAGGTGAATAAACCAAGATAGAAACCACAGGTGGCAAACTAGCTTTGACGTTCAATAGTTTCTCAGGCCAAAGCTTGGAACACACAGCCCGAGTAGACTAACACATCAGAGGGCTCCACTGACATCTGCCTGGTCCCTGGATTGCGAGAGTGAATGTCCATCCCTTCTCCAGAGAAGCAGCCCACTGCATCACACTGGCGCCAATTTCAAAGTCAGGCAGCTGTGAGTATTAGCAAAGTCTTCATTATATGGGGCGGAATGAAAATCAATTTGGTCTTTTTAATCATGGGTCCTTGTTCTAGTCTTTGGTACCAAAAAGTCCCTTTAGTCTGACTCCTCTGCCATTGTTTGAAGACAGTCACCTGCCTCTGCTTTCAGACTTATACTCTCCAGGCCAAATAACTCCAGTTTCTTATTTCAATGCACAGCTTTTAATTTATTCCAAATAAACTTTAAAGTCTAAGAGAACAAAGGCCTTATGCTAGTCATGCAGTTACTACTAAACCTGATTTGGACACACTGTAGACTTTTAGTAAATGTTGTTCAGGTAAATAGCTCTGTATCTCTCAGTAACGCATTCTTCTTTGATTTCTCACTTTATAAAATAAGTTTCCTAGGCATTGTTCTGCCTTCACTTCAATGCAGGATTAGATAAATGGTCTATGTCAAATGGGTACATATAATCTCAAAAAGTAGGGTGGAAGAGGCTCAAGGTTCTTGGGAAGGAAGTGGTGACTCTCACCCTTAAGAGAATCAACTAAACATTACCATCTCAGAAAAGGTAGGGCAGAGAAAGAGATCAATAGATCTTAGTAAGCCAGGAACCTGCCTTATGGCTCAGTGGGTTAAGCCACTATGCATGAAAAGAGTATGCCATATTGCATCCCAGATGATTCATTTCCAATCTAGGTTCCTGCTAGCTCAGCTGGGAAAGCAGTGGATGATGGCTCAAGTGCTTGGGCTCCTGCCACCAACCAGGGAGTCTGAGTGGAGCTCTGAGCTTCTAGCCTTGCCCTGGTCCACCCCTGACAATGGTGGCCACCTTGGGACTGAACTAGTAGATAGAAGATCTCTGTTTCCATCATTCTTTCAAATAAGGAAATATTTTTATAGTGTTCCAAACAAGATGGGACTTTAATTTTTTTTTTCCATGAAACAATTCAGATAGATATACACAGCTATTCCACAAGACCAGTTAGGAGTCAGATTGTTTCTACCTTTTTACACTGCATCCCGTAAAAAATGTTCTGACCACACAAAGTTTAGTCCACAACATACACCTGTGCCCCATACAGAAAGAAAAGGGAAAGGTAGAAAGTAGAGAGCAAGTAGTTTCCTTTCAAAGAAGTAACACAAAAGTCACCCACAGCACTTCTGTGCATATTCTATTGGCCAGAAGTTATTCATGTAGCAACATCAGTTTAAAAGAAGCTGTAAAAAGTAGTCTGTAGCTGGAGAGCTATGTGCCTCGCCAAAACCCAGACGCTCTCTTAATAAGCAGAAAAGGAGAATGAATACTGAGGGACAAGTGCAATCTGCCACCAACACTATACCCTGAAGTGCACTAAAGGAACACCAGTTCCATGAGACATGCAGAGACTTAACAAAAACAAGTTCTTGTCCAAGTAAGCTTGGGGATCACAGAGTTAAATACAATTTAACTGAATTCTTTGGAGCTGACTTAATACATTTTAATACACTAATGTTTAAACTCTATGTGGGAGGAACAGTAGCGTCCTACTTCCTAAATTTCACCATGGAACCCATTTTTAAAAGGTGAAATCTTCGAGCTAATATATTGTGGAATTCTTTTACCTAGAAACTTTTTATTTAAGAAATGCATCAGTTTATACAAATAAAGTATTTTGTTTATTTCAAGAAAGGTAGTAATTTTAAAGATTTGTTTAATTAATTCCATGGTCATTTTCAAGAATTTTGGTAGTTAGAAAACAGGATTAGTGAATTTTATACCCATTTCAGATCAAAGTCATAAATATCTGGATAAAGCTATCCTTGGCCTGAAAATAAATCAGAGAATGTAAAAACATCAAGCGTATTTGCTTGTTCACATCTGCTATTTTATAGGTATCAACAAGGAAGAAGTTTTATTGCTGAGAGTTGTACAATAATTTTAAGACTTACATGAAGATGAAAAGATGAGCTGTTAATATAGAGATTACAATGGCTGGAACCTTCCTACAATTTTGTATGCTACATTTCTAGACAATACAAATTTTGCATGCTACATTTCTAGATGATCCAGAATGCTCTACATTCCAAGTTAAGGATGAATCTGAGAAAAATGATCCCCCGAGGTGCAAACTGTTGAAATCTTTACTTAGTATATACTAAATTGATCTTCTGTATATTTAGATAATTAAAAATTAATCTTAATGAAGAATGGGATGGGAGAGGGAGTAGGAGATGGGGTGGTTTGTGGGTGGGAGGATGGTTATAGGAAGAAAAACCACTATAATCCTGAACATTTTTTCATGTGTCTGTTGACCATTTGGATTTCCTCTTTTGAAAAATGTCTATTGAGGTCCTTGGCCCATCTCTTAAGTGGGATGTTTGTTTTGATCTTGTGGAGTTTCTTGATCAGGGAAATGCAAATGAAAACCACAATGAGGTTCCACCTCACCCCAGTTAGAATGGCTCACATTCAGAAATCTACCAACAATAGATGCTGCAGAGGATGTGGGGAAAAGGGACACTAATCCACTGTTGGTGGGAATGCAAACTGGTTAAGCCACTATGGAAGTCAGTCTGGAGATTCCTCAGAAACCTGAATATAACCCTACTATTCAACCCAGCCATCCCACTCCTTGGAATTTACCCAAAGGAAATGAAATTGGCAAACAAACAAGCAGTCTGCACATTAATGTTTATTGCAGCTCAATTCACAATAGCTAAGATCTGGAACCAACCCAAATGCCCATCAACAGTAGACTGGATAAAGAAATTATGGGACATGTACTCTATAGAATACTATACAGCAGTCAAAAACAACGAAACCCGGTCATTTGCAACAAGATGGAGGAATTTGGAAAACATCCTGCTGAGTGAATTAAGCCAGTCCCAAAGGGACAAATATCATATGTTCTCCCCGATTGGCGACAACTAACTGAGCACCAAAGGGGAAACTTGTTGAAGTGAAATAGACACTATGAGAAACAGTGACTTGATCAGCTCTTGTCCTGACGGTTGATGTACAATGTAATACTTTATCCATTTTAGTATTTTTTTTCTTCTACTTAATACCACTGGTTGAACTCTGTAATTAACACACAATTATTCTTAGGTGTTTAAATTTTAACTGAAAAGTGATCCCTGTTAGGAATTTGGAAAACATTATGTTGAGTGAAATAAGCCAATCGCAAAGGGACAAATACCACTTGTTCTCCTTGATAGGTGACAACTAACTGAGCACCAAAAGGAAAACCTGTTAAATTGAAATGAACACTATGAGAAACGGTGACTTAATCATCCCTTGCCCTGACTGTTGATAAACAGCTTAATATGTTATCCCTCTTAGTATTTTTGTTTGTTGTTCTACTTAATACTTTTGGTTGAATACTGTAATCAATACACAGTTATTCTTCTTAAGTGCTGAAACTTAACTGAAAAGTGATTGCTGTTAAATATAAGAGTGGGAATAAGAGAGGGAAGAGATGTGCAATTCGGGACATGCTCAAGCTGACTTACCTCAAACGGTAGAGTTAGAAACATACCAGGGGATTCCAATTCAATCCCATCAAGGTGGCATGTACCAATGCCATCTCACTAGTCCCAGTGATCAATTTCTGTTCACAATTGATCGTAATGATAGGACTAAGAACCAAAAGGATCACATAAACAAGACTAGTGTCTGCAAATACTAACTGATAGAATCAGAAAGGGAGAGAATGATCCAACATGGGAAGTGAGATACACAGCAGACCCATAGAATGGCAGATGTCCTAACTGCACTCTGGCCTCAGAATCAGCCCTTAAGGCATGCGGATCCGGCTGAAATGCCCATGAGTGTATTTCAGGCATGGAAAGCCAAGACACTCTGGGGGAAAAAAAAAAACCTAAATGAAAGATCTCCGCGAGTGAGATCCCAGTGGAAAGAATGGGTCATCAAAGAAGGAGGTACCTTTCTCTGAAGGGAGGAGAGAACTTCCACTTTGACCATGGCCTTGTCTAAAAATGATCAGAGTCAGTGAACTCAGGGGGCTTCCATAGCCTTGGCAGCTCATGACAAGAGCCTAGGGTGATTACTGATGCCATAAACAAGAGTGTCAATTTGTTAAGTCAACAACAGGAGTCACTGTGCACTTACTCCTCATGTAGGATCTCTGTCCTTAATGTGCTGTACATTGTGATTTAATGCTATAACTAGTACTCAAACAGTATTTTTCACTTTATGTTTCTGTGTGGGAGCAAACTGTTGAAATCTTTACTTAATGTATGCTAAACTGATCTTCTGTATATAAAGAGAATCGAAAGTTAATCTTGATGTGAATGGAAGGGGAGAGGGAGTGGATAAGGAGGGGTTGCGGGTTGGAGGGACGTTATGGGGGGGAAGCCATTGTAATCAATATTCTGTATTTTGGAAATTTATATTCATTAAATAAAAGTTAAAAAATGATAATATTATCTGTTAGGTTACATTGGAATAAAGAATAGAAATATTTTGCTATACACCCCCCTAAAAAAAAGAAAAGAAAAACCACTATAATCCACAAGTCATACTTTCAAAATTTATATTAAATAAAATTTTTCAAAAATAGAAAAATGGTCCCGAGAAATCTCTGGACTGGCAGTCATATGCCAACAACCCTAATGAGAAATGGTGCAACTGCGTGTTGAAGAGCTGCCCTTACAGTTGTAACAGCTTATTCCCTTAATGACTTATCTTCTGTATCTTGAACTTCTCTGGAATTTAAGCAAGCTATCACACAGATACTCAGGAGACTGGAACTGTGATTAAATAGATTTAACCATCGGTCTTCTTGTAGAATCAAACATTGACTCAGAGAGAGAATCAGATTGACCTCGATGATATATGTTACATGAGCTAGAGTGACATTCTTTCAAGACCAAGGCAGGGTCTGGTAATTGAGCCATGTGAATTTTTCTCTTAGCTCTGATTCTATAGTGTCCTTTGATATTGAAAAATCAGTTCATTTTACTGAGTATATTTTCCAAAGAGGAGGATAGTGTTCTTGATTGAATCATTAAGTTTTTGTGAAGCTCAATCAACCATATGGATTGTTGATTGTGAGATATCATTGTACAGAGAAAGGTGACGTGGCCCTGATTCTATATAAAGGCATCAGCTTTCCATATTTATGAAATAACAAAAGGCACCTATAGATGAAGGCAAAGAAATAGATGAGAACCTCAGTCTCAAAATTGCTTCGGTGAAACTGTTGCATCAATATTCAGATTGCAAAACTGGCATTCTGGTGGCTGTTATTCAGCAGACAGAGATTCATTTTCCTTAAGTTTCATGGAAGTGCATTTAGGCCATTGGAGTCAGATGTACTTTGTTAAGATGCTTGACACTGTTGTAAATCTCGATTTGCATAATGCTTTAAAGGATGTGTTCCTTCACATGCAATGGTTCACTGCAGAGCCAGGTGTGCAGCAAACAGAGAAGGGATTATTCCTACTCCACAGATGAGAAACAATGGAATTCAACTCATTTAAATTAAATTAAATATCTTTTTACCTTTGGGTTCCTAGTACAACTGGGTGTTATTGGACATAAAGGAAGCATGATAATGCCTATTGACCATATTATAGCTGGGAAGACAAACAAAATGTGAAGTAAATGGCTATGTTTGTATTTTAATATTCATAAGGGTCCATGCCTAACTGAACAGAGACAGAGGAGTTTGGACCAGGATCCATGTCACTTAACTACCAGGCTAGTGCTTGTTTCACTACTCCACATAGCATCAATGTTCAGAACCTCAATAATAGGTACCTCTGGTACTATTTTTTTTTGCATACATAATAGATGTTCTTCAACAACAGAAAACATATATTGTAGTTCATATCATTTCTTAACCCCAAATTTAAGCTTTTATCAATTTTGTGAAAGGAATGTACAAAGTTAATATATTTCTATTTAAATCAGCAATTACTGACCACAGACATGGCTATGCCTTAGGCCTTAAGCAGCCAAAGAAAATTTAGGAAAGCATATGTTGAGGGAAGGAAAGGTGGGGTGCATTTAGGAATAATATTTGCATTACTAATAAATGCAAAAGTGAGTACTTGGCTGCTGGTCAATCCTAAATTATGTGCGCAACCTAGATATGAAATATGCATAAGCCATCATCAAATTTCATAATAGCTATTACACAATTTTTTCAAAGATTCTGATTGGATATTCTAATGACATTTATTCTATAAAACCTACACTTATTTCATGAACTTTTATGTGTAATTATTTTGATAGATGAGTTGGCCCCTTTATATTATACTGTATTGGACTCATTTCTCACGTATCCCAAAACACTACTGTCCTTATTCACTGTGTGTGAATTCAGAATATCTATTTTCATCATTTTTCTTTTCCATTAAGAAACTGTTATGGTCTAGAGGAAAAGAAAATGCTGGAGTACTCCAAAGCACAATGCTACCAACCTTTCCAAAACTATTTTACCAGTTGACCACTAGTTGACAGAAACAGACTTCCCCTGGCCCTGGCCTATTATGTCCTGGCCTCAGAAAACCACCTAAACTGAACCAGCCTCACTTTGAGAAAATAAAACTTCAATTGTATGTAAAAACACACACAGTATAAAGCAAAGTAAACAACTAAAAATAGCTAACAACTAAACTGCTTTTCACTTGGTCAAATTACATGATTATTTTTGTCTCTGAAGATGCAACGTTTTTTGTTTTTCCTTTTTTACGTATTTTCTGTCCTGTGGGTAGAAAGGTCATAAAATTTGAAATCACAGCTGGAGCTTAATACCTTTTTAATAATGTGGCCTTGAGAAAATGACTTTAAGCCTTCACTTTCTCATTCAAGAATATATGCTTGAACGATTATGTAAGTGCCGTGTACTGCTGACTTACACACACACATTTGTTAGGAAGATTAAATGAGATAGCATCGTGGGTTGGGCAATCAGTTCGTGCTTCATCTGAAATTTATACTGACTGACCAATTGGACATATTATATAGTAAATCTTTAAAATTGATGTTGCTATTTAGTATCAAATTGAAATCCCCATCATCTTTGTTGGGAATTGCTGTCCGTGGTCCTGAATGTTCAATATCATCATCAATGACAGGACTTGTAGATACATCCAAGAAAGGATAAAAGATTAAGATAATTTCTTCCTACCCTGTGGTATAATCGTGGCTCACATCTGGCAGCTGGCTACACTGCACGGTTGGCTACTTCAGTGTCCCTCTCCTCTCCAGTCCTGTACTTTGGAGTCTCTTCTATTTCAGTTCTGTGTTGAAAATTTCCATCAGTCAAGTCCCTGGAAATGTGATCCTCCCTTTGTTCTTTTTCACAACTCAGAGCAGTTGTAGTTAATGTGGCAACACTTGCCTGCCACCTCTCACAGTTTTAGCAGACAGGGAATTCCATAGTCACTCATAGACTTTTACTTTAGCCTGGAAGCTGACTGGGGTCTAAGGTACTACCAAGCTTGGAGAAGGAAGCCAACCTGCTTCTTTACCTGCCCCACTCCTGCAGAGTGCCATACTCTGGAGCAAAAAGGCAGTGTGCCTCTGGTCCACTCCTACCAGTATCAGAATTTGCATCAGGAGGAGATATCATCTTCTTAAAAAGAACTGAAAGGAGACCAAAGCAGCCAATGTCACTAGTGATATTTCTTAAGAGAGAACCTTACAGACCATGGGGACTATTGAGTGTGGCCTGGCACACTAATGAGGGGCAGGGTGCCACTTTAACCCATGAAGTGAGAGCACATTGCCTGCTTCCTATCCCCTCCACAAGGGCTCCCAGAGCATAGTAGGCAAGAAGCACCATCTAAAATGTGTGTATAAGCTGCCATAGTTCACACATCTGTGACTAGGGGATTTTATGTGAAGAATAAATCCACAGTGCCCCCTGATTTGAGCCTAGCCCAGAGGGTTGGCAGAGGGTGGGGTGCCCACTTAAGCCTTTGAGGTGCTCCTCTCCCCTCTTTATCAGTGGCACCTCTAATCAAACTGCCAAGGCAGAACACCAAGAGGCAGCTGGCCTTGGGAATGCCTCATGTTTCTCAGTTAATGGAGCAACCTTAGAGTGGATCTCCTGCTGCCTGTGACTATGGGAGCCCTCTGTGCTATGGCTGGGGGAATTGTGTGACTGCACAATAGGGTGTACCGTGTAGCTAAGTATGTGCAATCACTATGTCTGACTACAGAGGCTCAGAATTCCCTGAGTGCCTGGGATGGGTCATTGCAAAGGTTCTGTGCTCACACCGAGAACTGTACAGATCCTTTACATTGTTCTTGTGAATGTGTGGGTGGGGAGTGCAGCCACTGTGGTTTTGCCCTTGGAATTGATCACCTTGGCAGAGAGGAGGTGAGGCAATCATCACACCACCTGATGCAATCACACTTGCTCCCTGCTAACAATAGAGGGGATCTAACATGATCATAGTAGGTATCATCCTGGACCCTTGTACTATACCCAAGTCTTGACCAGAGATCCCTAGAACCACTCAGCATACACTTCTGAATATCCACTGAAGGAGCTGACACTCCAGTAAGCTACAAAGGCAAGGTTCAAAGATAAAAGACTTCAGAAGAGAAAGCCAACAAATGGGTCCACAAATATCTAAAAATAAATGTAAAAACATGAGAAACATGAACAAAGAAGACAACATGACTCTCCCAAAGGAACACAACAACATTTCAATATTAGAATGTGAAGATGAAGATACTGATAAAATGCCTGGAAGGGAATTCAAAAAAATAATCATAGGATTATTCAGAAGCAATGAGAAGCAAATTCATGAGTTAAAGAAAACAATACATGACATGGAGGAAAAATTCTCCCACAAGATAGAGATTTTGAAGAGAAATCAAAGTGAAATATGATAAATGAAGAATTCAATGTCAAAAAAATACAGTAGAAAACCTTAACAACAGACTTAGTGAGGCAGAAGAAAGAATATTGACCTACAAAATAAATTTTTGGAAATATCTCAGTGAGGCCGAAAATAAAGAAATTAGAAAAATTAAAAACAGTGTTCTAGGCCGGCACCGTGGCTCAATAGGCTAATCCTCCACCTTGCGGCGCCAGCACACCGGGTTCTAGTCCCAGTCGGGGCACCGGATTCTGTCCCGGTTGCCCCTCTTCCAGGCCAGCTCTCTGCTATGGCCTGGGAGTGCAATGGAGGATGGCCCAAGTGCTTGGGCCCTGCACCCGCATGGGAGACCAGGAGAAACACATGGCTCCTGCCTTCGGATCAGCGCGATGCGCTGGCCACAGCACACCGGCCGCGGCGGCCACTGGAGGGTGAACCAATGGCAAAAGGAAGACCTTTCTCTCTGTCTCTCACTGTCCACTCTGCCTATCAAATAAGAAAAAAAAAAAGTGTTCTAGATTTAGAGGATACCCAGCATATGGGTCTTAGGCGTCCCTGAAGGTATGGAAAGAGAATGTACTAGAAGATCTATTCAGTGAAATAACAAAACTTCCCTAATTTGGAGAAAAAAAAGACATCCAAGTATGGAATGTACATAGAAAACCAAAAGATATGACCAGAAGAGATATTCACTATAGCACAGTGTAGTCAATCTTTCATCTGTAAAACATAAAAGTGATTCTAAACTGTGCATGATAGAAACATCAGATTACTTCCAGAGTATTTTCAATTATACTCACATCTGATTTCTTATCAGAAAACCTACAGGCTAGGAGAGAATGGAGAGGCATTGTCCAAGTCTTAAAAGGAAAAAAAAAATCCCTATCAATCCAGAATACTACACCCTGCAAGCTCTCATTTATGAATGAAGGTGAAATAAAGACATTCTATAGCAAGCAGAAATTGAAAGAATTTGTCACTACTTGTCCAGTCTTACAAATGATGCTTAAGGATGTGCTACACACAGAAACACAAAGTCATAATTATTAAAGAATGTGAAGGCAGAAAATCTCCCAGTAAAAATACCAAAGAAATCCAAAAAGAGGAATATTTATGGAAAATGGCAGGACTAAGTTGTTACTTATCAATGATAACTTTGAATGTAAATGGCCTATTCTCTAACTAAAAGATACACACTGGATGAATGGAATAAAAAAAATCTATTTGTTGCCTGCAAGGAACATATGTCACCAACAAAGATACACACAGACTGAAAGTGAAAGGATGGAAAAAGTATTCCATGCTAATAGAAAGCAAAAAAAGCGGGAGTAGCCATCCTGATATCAGACAAAAAAGAATTTAACACACACAAAAATGGTTAAAAGAGACAAAGAAGGGCATTACATAAGGATTAAGCGATCAATTCAATAGGAAAATATGATTATAATAAATGTATATACACCCAACACCAAGGCACCTGGCCATTTAAAAGATCTAACGTTGATGGATCTAAAAGGAGACATAGACTCCTATAGTACAATATTGGGGGATTTCAATACCCTACTTCCATCAATGGACAGATCAACTAGACAAAAAAAAAAAAAAACAATAGTGCTAATCTATACTCTGAATGAAATAGACCTGTTATTTACAGAAAAATTCATCCCAAGGCTTAAGAATACATAGTCTTCTATTCATGCATGGGACTTTCTCTAGGATAGGCCATATACTATGCCATAAAGCAAGTCTCAGCAAATTCAAAAAAATTGAAATAATACTAAGTATTTTTTTCTGATCACAAAAGAATGAAGCTGAAAATTAACAACATAAACTCCAGGGCCGGCACCATGGCTCAATAGGCTAATCCTCTGCCTGCAGCACCAGCACACTGGGTTCTAGTCCCAGTCGGGGCTCCGGATTCTATCTTGGTCACTCCTCTTCCTGTCCAGCTCTCTGCTCTGGCCCGGGAGTGCAGTGGAGGATGGCCCAAGTCCTCGGGCCCTGCACCCGCATGGGAGACCAGGAGAAGCACCTGGCTCCTGGCTTCGGATCAGTGCAGTGCGCTGGCTGCAGTGTGCTGGCCACAGCGGCCATTGTGGGGTGAACCAAAGGAAAAGGAAGACCTTTCTCTCTCTCTCTCACTGTCTACTCTGTCTGTCAAAACAACAACAGAAAACTCCAGAACACAAGCAAATATGTGATTACTTAATAACACACTCCTGAATGAACAGTGAGTCACATGATGAATCAAAGTGGAAATCAAAGAAATTCCTATAAATGAATAAAAATGACAACAAAACATACCTAAACTTATGGTATATAGTAAAAGCCATGTTAGGAGGGAAATTTATAGCAAATAGTGCCTGCATCACGAAACTGGAAAGGCATCTAAAGGACCTATAAAAACTAGAACAAACCAAATCCAGGACTAGTAGGAAGAAATAAATAATTAAAGTTAGGCAAAAATGATACCAAAAAAATCAGTGAAATGAAGAGCTTTTTTTTTTAAAATAAAATTGATATACCATTGACCCATTTAGCAAAAATGGGAGAAGATTCACATTAATAAAATCAGAGATGCAAAGGAGATGCTAGGACAGATATAGCAGAAATAAAAACAATAATCAAGAATTACAACAAATAGCCATATGCCAACAAATTGTGAAAATTAGAAAAAATGATAAATGTCTGGATACATACAATCTACCAACATTGAGTCATGAAGAAATAAAAAAAAAACCCTGAATAGGCAAATAATAAATAAGGAGATGAATCAGTAATGAAGACCCTACCATCAAAGAAAAGCCCAGGACTAAATGCCTTCTGTGCTGAAATCTACTAAACTTTCAAGGATCAATTCTTCTCAAACTATTCAAAACAGTTGAAAGAGAGGGAATATTCCTAAATTTATTCTATGAGGTCAACATTGCCTTAATTACATATCAGAGAGAACTATATACCAATATCTATCATGAACTTAGATTTAAAAAATCCTCAACAAAATACTAGCTAATCAAATCCAACAACACATCAGAAAGATCATTCACCTGGACCAAGAGAGATTTATCCCTGCTAGACAGGGATGGTTCAATATATGTGAATCAATAAATGAAATATATCACATTAACAAATTGAAGAATAAAAACCATAGGACTACCTCAAAAGATGCAGAGAAAGCATTTGATAAAATACAGCATACTTTCATGATAAAAATGTAACAAATTGGTTCTAGAAGGAAAATTCTTAACACAAAGCAAAATATGACAAACCCACAGTTAGTATTATATTGAATGCAGAAAAGCTGGAAGCATTTCCACTAAGATCTAGAAACAGACAAGATGTCCACTTTCACCATTGCTATTCAATATAGTTCTGGAAGTTTTAGCAAGACAGATTAACCAAGAAAAAGAAATAAAATGGATACAAATTTGAAAGGAGGAAGCCAAATTATCTCTGTTTGCAGATGACATAATCCCATATATAGGGAATTCAAGATTCCACTAAGAGATTATTGAAACTCATAAGAGAATTTGGTAAACAAAAAATGCTGGCAAGGATATGGAGGGGAAAATACACTAAAAGTAAACTAGTATAGTCATTGTGGAAGATGGTATGGAGATTCCTCAGAAATCTGAAAATACATCTCTATCTTTTGACCTAGCCAGCCCAGTAGTAGGAATTTTCCCAAACAAAATGAAATCAGCATATGAAAAAGTTGTCTGTACCCCATGTTTATTGCATGTTTATTAAATTCACGGTAAAGATATAGAATCAACCCAGATGTCTGTCAACTGATGACTGGATAAAGAAATGTGATATATACATACACTATGGAATAATACTCAGCTGTAAAAATGCATGACAACCTGTTTTTTGCAACAAAATTGATACAACTAGAAATCACCACACTTGGTGAAATAAGCCAGTTCCAAAATGATAGATATGTTTTCTCTGATCTGTGATAACTAATATAGCACAAAAATGTAATGTTATATGAGGGAAACTGACATTTTGAGATTTGCTTATTGTTTACAGCCCTGGTCTCTACTGCTGAGGAACAAGTTTTTTTATTTGTTGTTCTTACTATTTGTTGAATTCTTTACTTAATGGAGAGTTAAACTTTTAATTATAAGCCAAATTGAAAATATGTCATTGTAAAAATTAAGAGAGCAAGAAAAGGAGGAGGAGAGAGGATGACAGCATGAACAGCAGGGAGGGTAAGATGGGAAATACCACTATATGCCTAAATCTGTATATATGAAATACATGAAATTTGTTAATCTATATAATTAAAATTATTTTTAAAAAGATTAAGATCATGAAGTACAAATAAAGGCTTTCCTATAAATTTAATCCATGACTAGGTGACTATATCAAATAAAATATAACATGAATACATATTAATAAAGTATCAATTTTTTTTTTTGACAGGCAGAGTGGACAGTGAGAGAGAGAGACAGAGAGAAAGAGAGAAAGGTCTTCCTTTTGCCGTTGGTTCACCCTCCAATGGCCGCCGCGGCCGGCGCGCCGCGGCCGGCGCACTGCGGCCGGCGCACCACGCTGATCCGATGGCAGGAGCCAGGAGCCAGGTGCTTTTCCTGGTCTCCCATGGGGTGCAGGGCCCAAGCACCTGGGCCATCCTCCACTGCACTCCCTGGCCACAGCAGAGAGCTGGCCTGGAAGAGGGGCAACTGGGACAGAATCTGGCGCCCCGACCGGGACTAGAACCCGGTGTGCCGGCGCTGCTAGGCGGAGGATTAGCCTAGTGAGCCACGGCGCCGGCAATAAAGTATCAATTCTAAGGTTAGACAACTTGCTGCTCTCCACAGCAGTCCAGCAGGTTACTCACTATCTCCAATAGAAAATATATACTTTCACCCAGCCCTATAGCCTTACCGAAAGTATTTGTATGTCCTTTGGAGTTATATAACTCAATTCATGCTTCATGAAAACATATCATGTTTTTGGTACTTTTTTCGGGATTACTGCTTAAAAAATGGTCACAAATTATAAATATGAAGCATTTAAAATTTTATCTTGAGTATGACAAAAAGAGATAAAGACACAGAAAGAAAGTAGAACTTAATACTTACAATGACTAAAAACTAGTATCAAATGTAAATTATTTAGTCTAGTATTCTCACGTATTTCTGTGGCCATCAGTTTCTCCCTGATTTCACATAGAATTTGGTGAGTGCTCCTGCCATGTGCTTATTACCTAGTATATTTATAAGCTGCTTGTGTTTTTCTCCTCTCACTAGACTGTGGTAGTTTCCATGAAACAGCTGAGGTCTTTTTGCTTTGTAGATGTTCCAAAGTATAAACATACCTGACATGAGTAGGCACCCAGTGTTGGTTGAATGAGAGAACTGGACATCTTTTGATGTTTCTCTCTCATCATATATATTCCTATGCTTCATGGGTCAAAGCAGCATTCACATGTAAACAGAGTTTGGATGTACACCCTTCTGGCCCTTTTGAGTCTGATATGCTCAGGACTCGGGTTGTAACAAAATTATCAACTCTTTATGTCCAAGTTCTTCAATAAGTTTTATAATAATTCTATTTAAGAAACAGGAAAAATGTACTTAAAGCAAATGTTCTTTAAGGATAATGACCAGATCTAGTAACACACATTTCCTTTGGATTGTGTGGATTAGCTACAAGCTACATTTGCCTGTTCAAAATCACTGCTACTTTGAGATATTCCATAGTATTCTTCAGTTTTTCCATGCATGTCTCCCATTACTTTCTGGATTATTGAGAAGTATTGAATGAATTTCTGTTTAACTGGTAGCTGGGCTAAATATGTTTTTTTCTTCATTAGACATTTGCCTCAAAATTTCTGTGTAAGAAATCTCTGCTTGATTTTTCACTTTTGGAAAACTGAAGTTAATATTTATTGTATATTTTATAGATATGTAGAGAATTTATATGAGGATACAGGTATAGATGGATGTATAATTATATAACATATTATGGATATATAATTTATATGAGGATACAGGTATAGATGAGTGGATACATCTACACATACCTATCTACACCTCAACCACCAAGTAGAATGAAAGTGCAAATGTCTTAATATATTTCAGATTTTACTATTTTATGAAATGATAAACAGAGCTGATAAACATTTATAATGACTCACTCAGGGAAAGAGTAGCTATATAGCAGAAACAAAAGCCAAGCTATGATAATTCTACTTCTTAAATGGAAAAAAGTATATTTGAGCAATAAAGTCTATTGTAAAAAGATACAGGACCCTAATGTTAAAATTGCTTTCTTTCTCTTCTCAGATGACACTCTGCCTGTGTTTATGAGTTAATTATTGCTAACTGCAAAATTTCCATGCTGTTTAGCACAGACACCTGTCCTTATAATCCCGCCATAGAAGGAAATGTGCAACATGATATTTTGTGAAAATACAGTATATACATCAGAGGATAGCAATTCTGAATAGTCAAATAAGGCAAAATTGCCTGCATTCTTCATTTTTGTTTCACCTATGTTGGTTGATATTTTAAATAACATACAGAAATTTTGTTCCTATTTATAGTACAAATACTTTGTATAAAGTAGAAAGGTTGAGGAAGACAAATGTTATGGAGCAAGTATCATGTGCTCAATACATATGAAGTTTCTAACATGGTTTACACTAATGAAATTTTGTTTTTCTGTAGACTTGCATTGTCACCTAAAGGCTTTGTATTATAGAAACCTACTCTTCAGGGATAGAACCAATTAGTCTTAATTTACAGTATGTGGGTGTGAGGTTGTAGGAAACTTGAAACTGGTCTGTGAAACCATGATCATCTGCACAAGAAGCTCATAAAGGAGCCCGTTGTAGCCCAGTAGGTCCTAGCAGTGCTTGTACATGGGAGGGAACACAGTGTAGGGATACAGTCAATAACATGTGGAAGCTGAGGATTGAAGCCTATTTGTCAGTCTCTTTACTAAATGGAGCAGTAGCAGCTAATGCCGAATGATTCAGTTAAAGTAAAGCAAAAAATAAAAAAGCCTCAGAAAGTAAAAAATACAGTATATAGTTTTTAAAAATTTTGGTACAACCAAAAGCAGTAAGTCGCTTCCTCTTTCTGGGCTTTTTTCTCCTGCTTGTGATTTTAAACAACTCGATGGCACCTCGATGGTGCCCTAGCTGACTTCTAATGATAACAGTACGTGAGTATGAAATCATTCTCAGCATGCATTATGGATAACAAGTTTGTTCCTATGTGTAGTCCTCTTCTATCTTTGCTGGTGCTGGTGAGTTGCTAATAACAGAGTCTAAATGGACACTTTCATCCATAATAATTAGTTATCACAGAAACAGGCTCATCTCTGAAAATGAAATAGAATCAATTTCATTAAAGCTAAGATTAGAGGCAGCACCAACACAGAGAAGTGTCTGGATGGGACTGATGCTTGGAAAATAAAGCTCAAATAAAGGGTAAAAAAATGGAGGAAAAAAATCCCACAATTTTCCACACCTGGAAGCAGCCATTTTCATAGCCATTTAAGAAAAGGACATCTTTTGGGGTGGAGCTGTGGTGTAGTGGGTGGGACAGCCGCCCACAGTGCCAGCATCCCATGTGGGCGCTGGTTGTTCCACATCCGATCCAGCTCTTTGCTGTGGCCAAGAAAAGCAGTGGAGGATGGCCCAGGTCCTTGGGCCCCTGCACCTGTGTGAAGCCCCATAGGAAGCTCCAGGCTCCTGGCTTCGGATCAGCACAGCTCCAGCCGCTGCAGCCAACTGAGGAGTGACCCAGCTATTGCCTCTCCTCTCTCTGTGTAACTCTGACTTTCAAATAAATAAATCAATCTTTTTAAAAAAATGAAATGAAAAGGACATCTTTTTTTTAACTTTTATTTAATGAATATAAATTTCCAAAGTACGACTTATGGATTACAATGGCTTCCCCCCAATACCGTCCCTCCCACCCACAACCCTCCCCTTTCCCAATCTATGAAAAACCCACAGCCAACATCCTATTGAATGGGGAAAAGTTGGAAGCATTTCCACTGAGATCTGGTACCAGACAGGGATGTCCACTCTCACCACTGCTATTCAATATAGTTCTGGAGGTTCTCTTTCATCATGAACGGGTGTTGTATTTTATCAAATGCTTTCTCGGCATCTATTGAGATAATCATATGGTTTTTCCTCTGCAGTCTGTTAATGTGGTGTATCACATTGATTGTCTTGCACACATTAAACCATCCCTGCATACCAGGGATAAATCCCACTTGGTCTGGGTGGATGATCTTTCTGATGTGTTGTTGCATTCTATTGGTGAGAATTTTATTGAGGATTTTTGCATCTATGTTCATCAGGGAGATTGGTCTGTAATTCTCTTTCAGTGCTGCATCTTTTTCCGGCTTAGAAATTAAGGTGATGCTGGCTTCATAGAAAGAATTTGGGAGGATTCCCTCTTCTTCGATTGTTCTGAATAGTTTGAGAAGAATTGGAGTTAGTTCTTCTTTCAAAGTCTGGTAGAATTCAGCAGTGAATCCATCTGGTCCTGGGCTTTTCTTTGTTGGGAGGGCCTTTATTACTGTTTCAATTTCTGTCTCAGTTATGGGTCTGTTTAGGGTTTCTATGTCTTCCTGGTTCAATTTTGGTAGATTGCATGTGTCCAGGAATCTATCCATTTCTGATAGGTTTCCCTGTTTGCTGGCATACAAGTCCTTGTAGTAATTTCTGATGATTCTTTTTATTTCTGTGGTGTCTGTTGTTACATTTCCTTTTTCATCTCTGATTTTATTGATTTGGGTCTTTTCTCTTCTTTTTTTAGTTAGTTGGGCCAATGGGGTGTCAATTTTGTTTATTTTTTCAAAAAACCAGCTCCTCGTTTGGCTGATTTTTTGGAATGTTTTTCTTGATTCAATCCTGTTGATTTCTTCTCTGATTTTAATTTTTTCTCTTCTCCTACTAGATTTGGGTCTGGTTTGCTGTAGGTTTTCTAGATCCTTGAGGTGAATTGAAAGCTCATCTATTTGGTGCCTTTCCAATTTCTTGATGTAGGCACCTATTGATATAAACTTTCCTCTTAACACTGCTTTTGCTGCGTCCCATAAGTTTTGGTATGTTGTGCTGTTATCCTCATTTACTTCCAGAAAATTTTTGATTTCTCTTTTGATTTCTTCTATGACCCATTGTTCATTCAGGAGCATGTTGTTCAATCTCCATGTGTTTGCATATGCCCTAGGGATTCCTGAGTTGCTAATTTCCAACTTCATTCCTTTATGGTCTGAGAAGCTGCATCGTATGATTCTAGTTCTTTTGAATTTGCTGAGACTTGCTTTATGGCCTAGTATGTGGTCAATCCTAGAGAAGGTTCCATGTACTGCTGAGAAGAATGTAAATGCTTTCTGTGTAGGATGAAAAGTTCTGTAGATATCTGTTAGATCCATTTGGGCAATAGTGTCGTTTAAATCTACTGTATTCTTGTTGATCTTCTGTCCTATTGATCTGTCTATTTCTGAGAGTGGAGTATTGAAGTCCCCCAGTACTATTGTATTGGGGTCTAAGTCTCCCTTTAAGTCCGTTAATAAATCTTTTAGATAAACTGGTGCCCTGTAGTTAGGTGCATAAACATTGATAATTGTTATATCTTCTTGTTGTATTGATCCCTTAATCATTATATAGTGCCCCTCTTTGTCTCTCTTAACAGTTTTTGTGGTAAAGTTTATGTTGTCCGATATTAAGATGGCTACGCCCGCTCTTTTTTCATTTCTGTTGGCATGGTATATCTTTTTCCAGCCTTTCACTTTCAGTCTGTATGGATCTTTGTTGGAAAGATGTGTTTCTTGTAAGCAGCAAATAGATGGGTTTTGTTCCTTAACCCAATCAGCCAATCAGTGTCTTTTAACTGGACAGTTCAGGCCATTCACGTTCAATGTGACTAATGATAAGTGGTAACTTTGCCCTGTCATTTGCCAAAGATAAGTTCTAATATATGCTCTGAATTCCCTGTGAGCAAGTCATTGCCTGTGTGCTTCCTCTGACTCATTTGTTAATGCTTAGTGCCAGGTGCTCTGAGAGATTCAGTGAGAAACTGAGCCCCTGGCACAGTGCTTGGTACTTAAGAGACAGTAAGTGAGTGCTTTTATTATTATTTATCACCATGTCAGCAAGGTATCATGCATGTCTGCAAAATATGTGTCTGAAATAATTCCTATATATTGCTGCTATTCTTTAAGTGCCACAATGGATAAAAACCCACATATGATAGATACCATTGAGAAAGGGGTATTTTGACATAAATAGTAATTAAATTGTTGACTTAACTGCTTGGTAAACATAATTTGGCTCAGTTTAAAAACAATTTCAAATTATTATTGTGCAGTACTTCATAGATTCCAAGAATATTATCTCACAGGGCAACCTAATAAAATATAGCCATCATTGCTATCTCTTGCTTATAGAAGTAAATAATGGCACAGAAAGGGTGATTTTTTTTCTCAAGGTGGAACTGGCTAGCAAAAGCAAGGTTAGGGTTAAAACCTAGCTCTCTGGAATCTAACTAGACAAGCAAGACGACATCTAGTTTTTTGGTCTAATACCTACCTTTGGTGTTTTGCTGGTATGTCAAAAAATAAAAATTAAGTGTAATAACCACCTTTCCCAATCTGAAAATAAAACCATTCTGCGTTTAATTCCAACAATAAATCACCACTTAGGCATGCACATTCTATTCTAGTAGCAGAAGATAAAATTATTTTATCTAGGTTTTCATTTGATGATTTTTGTTGCAACATAAAGATGAGTTTTATGTGACATCTTACTTCAATGCCAAATGACAGGGAGTTTATTAGTGACATTTTATAAGATATGTTCTCATTTGCATTAGAAGCTGCTTCAGCCCAAGCAAAACTGGAAATAGAATACATCCTCCATAAAAAGAAAGGTCATCATTGGATATTCTGCAGAGGGATTTAAATTTTTTAATACTATAGCACAGCTAAGGTGACAGCAGAATGCTGCAAGTTGAGAAAAAATAATTCCTTTACCATTCAGAATACGGAAGGAGAGAGAAAACGCCTCTGTGGAAAACTGAAGCTGAGCACCGCTCCCCACCAAGTAAAGTTGTTATTCATGCTGAATTATACAGTTCTCACAATCTAACACACAGTGCTTTTGCTAATAGCCAAAGTAGAAAGACCAAAGGTAGTTGGAGCTATGCTATAAATCATTTAGAGCACAGATGAATTATCTATGTTGTTTTGGTTTTCAAGTTATTGGTTAGAGTTTAGGGTATTATGATAAATTTACAGAGTTTATTCCTTTGATGTTTCTTCTGTACTTTAGTCATAGAATAAAACCTAGTTATTTTCCATAACAAAATGATCCTGGATCATTGTTCCCATTGTTGTTCATTTGTTTTTGTTTCTGCATTGCACCACATATTGCAATCTGTGATATTGTGATTTATAACAAGACACATATTTCTCCTTCTTCTACCCATTTCCAAGCACAGGCTCCTTATCTGGAGTGATGGCAGTGCTCTTGCACATTGCATGAGATGACTGGTGACCTCTAGATGGCTTCAGCATGGTGCCTCCTTGCAAGGAAGAGCAACAAATGAGATTGGAAATTCCAGCCCCATCATGTAGCCTCTGGGAAAGGGAGAAGGACTGGCCACTCTCAGCCAATGTTTTGGTCATGATGAAGTATGAACTCTCCATAAAAATAGGACTGGGCTTGAGAGTTTCCACATAGCTGAATCTGTGAAAATTCCTATACAATGATGCTCCCAAAAAGAGCACGGAGGCTCCTTTTGCACCACTCACCCCGTCCACATATAACTGCTCTATCCATCTCTTGATTTGGCTGTGGTATGTATGCTTTGTAATATCTGTTGAAATGAACTGCAAAATTGGTGACATAAGTAAATGTTTCCCCTGAGTTCTGTTAGCTGTCCCAGCAAATTAATCAAACTCAGGGAGGAGCCCAGACTGATAGCCTGCCAGCTAGATGTAGAGGTGAAAACCTACTACTTGCATTTAGCATCTGATATAGGCACTGATCCTTTAACTTGTGGGATCTGACCTATCTCTAGGTATTTAGTGTAAGAACTGAACTTAATGACAGGTTACTCCATTGGAGGATTGGTTCTTCCTTTGCACAGATCTGGATGACCAGAGTTGTATTGAGTATTCTGTTAACTGTGTGTGAGGGTAGAAAAAACGTTCTGCTTTTTCCTTTTTGCTTTTTATATTTTTAGTTCTTTGAAAGGAGGAGGGGTAACAAGGAGAGAAAGAAAGCGCTCTCATCTGCTGCCTCACTCCACAAATTCCCATAAAAGCCAGGGCTAGACTGCAACTGAAGCCAGGAGCTAGGACTGTAATCCAAGTCTCCCACATGGGTGGCAGGAACCCAATTTAGCCATCACCACTTTCTCCAAGTATTTGTGTTAGTGAGAAGCTGGAGATTAGGGCCAGAGCTAGGAACTGAACCCAGGCTTTCTGATATGGCATACCATCCTCTCAACTGCCAGACCAAATGCGTGCTCCCATCTTATACCTCTTTTACAAAAGTGTCCAAAGCATAAAGCAGAGATTGACAGAAATATTATGAGCTAACAAGCCAAATCAGCTGGTTCATATGATCCTCAGCTACACCATAGACTCTGAATTACAGAATCAGGCCTTATTCAAAGTCCATTCAATGATGAGCAGTCAGTCTCTGCTACTAAAAAAGAGGAAATCAAAGCCTCATAAATGAACTTATTTTTAGGTAACTCATAATGAAATTGCTCAAAAAATTAGTGATGATGGTTAAAAACTGTTGGCTATCTTTGTATTTTCAGTTTACTGTTCTCTATGTTCTAGGCTTACAATGTTTGCAAAGAAGGTTACAATCTCCCTAATCTAGAAAAAACTGAAAATACACAGAACATAAAGATAATGTGCATTTATAAAAACACATCCTCATAAATAGATTATGGGAGATAAGAAGACTCATTTTCAGTGACTATGATTTATAGCTATATTTTATCTATGAGCATATGGTAACAGTTGGTAAGAGGAAACATAAAATTAGTGTGCACATTCATTTTTTAAAAAGGAGCATTAACATTAAATACAGAAAATCAGAATGAGTGACCAATTTTACATGCACTCATCAGGATTTCTATGGGGATATGTTCATTATGGTTACATATATTTCCAAAGAGTAGAATAAATGTGTATGAGTTAAATAACATCTCCAGCTATGTGGTTATTTACGTTTAACTGGGGAAACTAGGAACTCTATGGGGCAAACTGGTTTCCTTCCTGAATCTCCAAATCCGATTCCTGCCTGACTCTACTCATATGACCACGGACTCGGGTATTTGTGTTTACGCCACAGAGGCTTGTTCATTAACCTGGGCTTTACTTGTGTCTTACTATTACCATGCCTGGACAGCTCCTACTTAGAATGATGGGCTATCTCATAGAGGTCAGACCCCAACTCCTTGATAAGAATTCGACTTTATGGGAATAACATCTTCTTTAGAATTTCTCAGTAAATTGTATCCATTTAAATCCTATGAACAGTCTCTGTTTCACAAAAAACTTAACACATCTTTGTATTTATTTGTGAATAAAATGGCATTTGTTCTTACACATATTTCAGTTTCAAGGGGGGCAGTGATCCAAAAGACATACAGTGTGAGCTATTTCTTCTTCTGCACTATACTTGTGATTTCTCAAAGCCATACAAATTGGAAAATCCAAATATGTAATGTATAAAAGGGATAAAAATGTTGAATACACATTAAGCAACAATTACAAGAATTATTTGTGTCTACCTCCAAAATTAAAACAATAAGTCAGTTGAAAGAAAAAAAATCAAGTTGAACAAGGAGTACCTACTCCAAAGAAAAAGTCCCATCGTGGAATGGTCACAATAAGGATACAATCCCTAGATCACACCTTTTTTTTTCAAATTACTGACTTCAACACCTAGTTATGGGGCACCATCTGATGCCCCATATGTGTATACATTGCGTAATGTCTAAACAGGGTAAATATTTCCATATTCTTACACATTTAATATTTCTTTATAGTGAAAACATCAAGAATTCTATCTTATCCTTTTTTTTCTTTTCTACAGAAATATACAGTATATTGCCACTATGTTCACCCTACTGTTCAATAGAACTGAAGAACTTCGTATTCTTACCTAACTGTGACTTAGTACTTATAACTTAACACTTCCCCATTCTTCCCTCCCCTCTTTTGTCCCCAGCCTCTGTTAAACACCATTATATTTTAACTTCTATGAAATCACCATTATTTTGGACCTCACATAGTTACATTGTATAATATTTTTCTATCTGTGCTTATTTAACATAATGACCTCTAATTCCATCCATAATGTTTCAAATGATAAGGTATACTCATTTTTAATATTCGGCAGTACAATGTTGTGTATATGTTCCAAATTTTCTTTATCCATTCATCAGTGGACAGACATGTAGGTTCACATTCTAACAAGACATTGGGTCAGGACAGAAAAGTCCAGATGATTTTCTCTCGATCTCTAATATTTCCCTCCCTAAAATTCAGAGAAAATTCAGATGATGTAGAAATAAGATACAAGGCCAAAAAATATATATGTTGCAAGAAATGAGAAATAGTATGGAATAAAATCATCTTCCTGCACAAGGAAATCGAAATGTCTATACATGAATTGCACAAAGGGTCCCTGGATATCATCAACACCTCATGGCTATGTTTCAAAGCAGAATTCAAACTGCTACAGAGATCAGAATTTCATTTTGGGGAGACAACAAAAAGGAGATACATGGAACCCAATATGTTTAACTTTATAAAATATGAGAATATTAAAATCACAACCACTCTTGTCTGCCTTCTCCCTGTCCTCAAAGCATCCCTTTCTTCACTGACGCAGGAGAAAGGACTAAAGGACTTCCTTTGACAGACACCTTCAACTGCAACCTGCTATTCTCAGGTGAGGCCAACCCACAGACAGGCCCTATCCCAACTTTCAGTACCACTGCAGGATAATCTGAAACATCTTTTTTTTTTTTTTTTAGACAGAGACAGAGACAGAGACAAAGGTATTCCTTCCATTGGTTCACTCCCTAAATGGCCGCTATGGCTGGCACGCTGCACCGATCCAAAGCCAGGAGCCAGGTGCTTCTCCTGGTCTCCCACGCAGGTGCAGGGCCCAAGCACTTGGGCCATCCTCCACTGCACTCCTGGGCCACAGCAGAGAGCTGGACTGGAAGAGGGGCAACCAGGACAGAATCCAGTGCCCCAACCGGGACTAGAACCCGGTGTGCCGGGGCTGCAGGCAGAGGATCAGCCAAGTGAGCAGTGGCGCCAGCCTAAAACATCTTTTTCTACCTTAACTCTCAGAATTGCTAATTGCAATATTTTTAGGTACATGGATAGAGTCTCTCATTCACCAAACTTTCATCAGGCTCCTCTCAATCCTTTTCCCAACTTGCCTTGAATTTCAGACTTCTGTGGATTCCTTTACATGCGTGCAGTTCTAAGAATACTGCTGGTCAGGGTTAACTGGAATCTCCACTCATCCCTGATACTTCCTGTTAGTAACTTCCCATCCAAAGGCCCCAAACCATTCCTTTGTTATAAATTCCAATTTACCCTTGTTGAATTCAGAGTTGGTCCCAATCTCTCTCCCTACATGCAAAGAATCATTGCCGTAGTCCCTATGACTATGGTGATAATCCTGAGTAAAGTCTGTTTATTGTTTTACCCGGTGTCAGGAATAATTTTTGCCCTTAACATCTCCTTTACATTACAGTTCTGACCTCTTCCATCCTCCATGGGGGGAAGTCGGAAGGAGTTTGGCTGCCCACTAGTGTCCTTCTCTAGAACTATATGTCAGGTGCTTATCAATGAAGCCCTGTTCTAGAGCACAGGAACCCAAGGATCAAGACTTTGCAAGACGAGGCATTTGGATCTCCCGGAATGCAACTAGTATATCTGGCATTGTTTGCATGTTGCACTGGAAAAACCTCAAATACATCACCTGTACCAAACAGAATAATTCAAAAGACCCAAAAGGAAAGTCAGAATATTGAAATAGGACATGCAACACAACTGTATGTAAATCCCCAAGTTCAATAGAATGCAGTAGAAATTAAAGCCACTATACTAATTCTTGAGCATCTATCCTTTGCCAACAATGTGTTTTCAGCAGTCGTTAACTTAATCCAGAGATTATCATATCCCAAATGGTATATTAAATAAACTATTTTTTCTAGGCATATCTCTTATATTCTCCCAAGGAAACCTCTTGATCAACAGAAATGTTTATCAATGTAATATATCCTACTCTAAGCAAAGGTACCTCAAAGGCTATAACCTTGCTAATTTTTGTGAGTCCATGTAGAAAGATATAGAGTATAGGATTCACAGAGCTAGGAAGTTAGTACAAGTATTCTTTCAAAACAAATTTATATTTTCCAAGTGATCTAATATATTGAATACATATACTTCCTCAGTTAACAACAAGGATATTGGGAAAGTACTTATCTATGGATCTCTAACATTCATTTAGGGATACACTTGTATGTAGATACATCCAGAATTGGAACATCTTTAAAAATTACTTAGCAAACTGTCCCATATTGACATAATCATATAAAAAAATTAGCAGGGATTTTGTAAAATAAAAAGGTAAAAATTATGGAAAACAGAGAAACCTTCCAGATTCATTCTAATCAACTCAGGGAGCAGCAGCAAATACTGCACAAGATGAGGAGAGTCCCTTGTGCATTGTCATCAAGTGCTGGTGAAATGCCCAAGCTACTAAGTGGAGTAATAGATTCCCATCAGCCCAAAGCATCACCTCCATTTCTCACAGGAGCTCAGCATTTCACAGGGGAACTGTAACAGACAGGCAGAGTACAACCCAGGAGTTATGGGACTGTGGCATGCTCTATTTTAAGGATCCTTTTCAAAAATAAGAGTATGTGGGGCCAGCATTGTGGTGGAGCAGCTTAAGTGCCACTTGCAATGCAGCATCCCATAAGAGCAGCGGTTCAAGTCCTGGCTGCTCCGTTTCCCTTCCAGCTCCCCACTGACACTCCTGGGAAAACAACGGATGATAGTCCAGGTGTCTGGGCCCATGCCACTTATGTGGGAGACCTGGACAGAGTTCCTGGATCCTGGCTCCAGCTAGGTCCAGCCTCCAACACTGGAGCCATTTGGGGAGTGAACTCAAAAAAGGAAGACGTCTGTCTCTCCCATTCTGTCATTCTGCCTATCGAATAAATAAAATAAATCTTTTAAAAAATAAGAGTGCAAAATTATAAAGGAAAATATTTTAGTATAACAAATTATAAATTTTAAAAGAATACTGTAAATATTGCAAAAATCATAAATATTACAAGCAAGTTTTATTAAATAACTGTCCATGTCCCTATTTTTCCCTTATATTTTATGACTGTATATCTTTGGTAATTTATTGGTGTGATGGTTTGGTAGAATAATGTTTTGGTAAGAAAAATTTCAGTCTTCTGTGCAGTTAAACAAAAATTATATTCTTGGTTAATAGAGGCAGTGCATAAACTTTAATTCATATATAGATTTTTTATGTTTGTAGTACTGCAATAAGTTTGTGCCCTACATAGAAATTATAATACATTCCAATGAAATTATATAACTCTCATCAAAATTAAAGAACATTTTTCATATATAACCACATTGCTGCATTATCAAATATATTTCTAATAGAAGAAAATTTTCATTTGACTAGGCACCTTTCTTTACTTCAAATTTTACACACATAGTGATAGGAAGCACTTTCCAGACTAGCCTCTGGAGCCATCATTTGTGATTTTCTTGATTCTCTAACATTGCTGGGCACCTCAGGTGATGTTCACATCACAGTAAAACATCTGACCCTGCATCTGCGACACTAAGCAAGTCAACATAGTAGTTAACAGGAGTGCTGCCAAAAGCCACTTATACACTGGGAAGATTAACGATATACTGTAGATCACATAAACGTGTCCTACTAAACATATCCCCAACTTCTCAGTCAAAACCCTAAGATGTCCACCACTCATCCAAGGCGACCCAAGACAGAGGGGATGTTAGAGTGGAAAAGGTTGATGGTCTTTTCTGTGTGTAGGTAAAATGTCTCATAACTGGGTGTTCTACAAAAGTATGACCATGTGAATAATAGCTAGGATCTTACCTATGCCTGGAGAGGGACCACTGCAGGTGAGGACCTTGAAGTTTGAATTTTATTAACATCAAGATTTGTAGCCACTACCAGCTGGAGAATACTGACACAGATGTCTGGCACTCATGAGCTCAGAGGAAGACAGACCTCATGGATGGTGGCAACAAGAAAATGTGCCCAAGAAAAATGACCCTGAGTAGGTTTTTAAGGATGGAAACATCTTAATAGGACCATAGCAAACGTTTGATGTTAGAACTGAAGAGATGGGACCAGCACTGTGGCGTAGCGGGTAAAGCTGCTGCCTACAGTACCAGCATTCCATATGGATGCTGGTTTGAGTCCCAGCTGCTCCACTTCTGATTCAGCTCTCTGCTATGGCCTGAGAAAGGAGTAGAAAACTACCCAAGTCCTTGGGCCCCTGCCCCTACATGGGAGACCCAAAAGAAGTTCCTGGCTTTGGATCGGCACAGCTCTGGCCATTGCAGCCATCTGGGGACTGAACTGGCAGATGGAAGACCTCTCTGCCTCTCCTTCTCTCTCTGTGTAACTCTGACTTTCCAATAAATAAGTAAATCTTAAAAAAAAAAGAACTGAAGAGAATTTGAAGTATAAGAAAGACAGGGATTCCAAAATTTGCAGGGCTGATGTTATGGCACAGTAAGCCAAATGCTGCCTGCAATGCCACCATCCTATATCAGAATGCTGGTTCAAATCCAGGCTGCATCATTTACAATACAGCTCCCTATTAACAAGCAGAAGATGGCCCAAGTACCTAGGCTCCTGTCATCCATGTGGGAGACCTGGATGAAGCTCCAGGCACCTGGCTTCAGCCTGGACCAATACCAGCCATTGCAGCCATTTAGGAAATGAATTAGCAGATGGAAGACATCTCCCTTTGTTGCTTTGTCTCTCCCTGTCTCTCTCCCTCGCTCTGCCTTTCAAATAAATAAATATTTAAAAAATAAAAGTTCACAAAAATCAATAATTAGCAATTTCATAAAGTCTTATACTTTCAGTGGACTAGTCCTACTAAAATTAGCTCATAAATAAAAATTCTAAAACAATAAGAAATTTCAATATTATAGCCAAACATAACAATCAAATTTTACTCCAGAACTAGTAAATTAGTTTACTCCAGAACTAGTAAATTTTATGAAATAATTTAAATAAAACTATGAAATATATTTTGAATATTCATTTAAATATAACAAAAACTATATAATCAAACTGGGCAGAATAAAACAAGGGAAGGTGGATAATAATCAGAGAAATGAAGGGATGTGAAGAAAAGTCTATGGGATGAACGAAAGACTAAACACAGTGGGGGTGGCAGTGAATTGCAGATGTGTGAAGGAATCCAGCTTCAGTCATGGGGACACAGAGGAAATGATGTTGAAGTTTTGCTTTCCTTTCCTAGTGTAACAACTCTCACTTCGCTTCTCTACCTCACTACCTCCACAGCTCTCACCTGAACCCTGCTGATCTCTAACCTTTGAAGTCCAAATAGCCAAAAAAAAACTACTTTATGGATGGTCCATCAATGAGAAGGTGGTAGAATGGAATGTGGGTTAGTGTAGACATCTAGACCCAAGAAGTGGACAGGGATCACACACGGTCTTCCTGTCACAGACGCCAGTCCCAAGTTCCTCCAGAGTGGATGGTGGTGAGAGTGTTTGGGACATTTTGTCCAGCATCTAGCATTTGCATCATTTAATCTGGAGGCTGAGACATTAACATGGGAGATAAGAGGTCAGATAAGTGGAGAAGCAAAGTGCTCACTTACTTTCCTAACATGCTCCTGCATTGTATATCTTTTCTTTAATGTGCTTTACCAGACATTCTATTTATTAGCCTATAGCTATTCTGAACAATTCTTCCTGTGGGGATATCAGCCAGCCTCTGTCTGACAGAGAGGCCTGGGTGCAGAGGCACAGGTCGGCTCTAATCCAGAAAGGATAACCCCATATCCTCAAATCCTTTCTCCTCTTCTTGGGCCAGGTTACAGGGAGCCACAGTAATACCGGCAAAATATCAGCAGCTCAGGGACCTAAAGGTGATCATATTGCGGTAGGCATGTTGTCATTTTATTTCATGAGGTAGCCTAGCTTCACAGAAGGACTGTGGGTCAGCAGTTAGAGTCCTGAATTTTGTTCCTGGCCCCAGCACATACTCCACCTAGCTCTTTGTCAAATCACTTTCTAACTCTGAAACATTGTTCTGCTCTAGTAAACTAAATCATTCCAAGTCTCCCCGACCAGCTCCTTCCAGACTCAAAAAATAATGACCACGTCACAACACTACAGCTATAACATTATTCAATAATCTCAGTATGCTCAATTGAAACAGCCATATAATATCTTTGTTAAAATTGGGATGAAAACCCAATGAGGTAATTAACTAAAGTACCTGCCCAAAACACAGGAAGTGTGCGATACAATGGTGGGTTTTGCTACTTACATTTATTTGTTAATGAGAAAAACAATTAGCATTGTTTTAAACAGTTGTGACAAAGAATGTTCCAATAATTTTGAAAGAAAAACTCTTTTTGACTGCCCAGGAATTCTGAAATGGAAGAGCTAAGAGACCTATTACAAAAGAAGCACACAAAAGTAGGGCCATAGATAGGGAAAGACACTCAACATGGTTCAGATTTAAGAAGCAAGTCTCAGTATCCATACCAAGAATCCCTGAATGAAGATTCTTAGAGATAAGCATATGGAGGGCTGAAAAGTCATTCCCATCTGGGTCAAAATTTTACATCTCCTACAGAGAATGTTTTTGTATCATTTACCTGGCTATCTATGCATTATACCCATGCATCACCCAATCTGGGGTATATGTAATTTATAAATAAAGATATTAATAGCTATCATATATTGTATAAAATATTTGTTAATCTAAATAGATAATTTTCTCATGTCACTATCTTCAGAAACCCTAAATTTCTACTAATTTCCATATTTCTAAGTCTAATCTCTACCAGCTTTCATTTGACTGATTTCTTTGGCTATAACCAATGGGTATGAATGAAGCAAACTAGCACAGCTATGTTAGGAAGAAAATAATTTTTGCATCTGTAGAGCACATTATTACTGCAAAAACTCTCTCTGCATCTCCATTTCCTGTTAAAAACAAACAGCACAAGTTTCTACAAAACCTTATGCCTCGTGTGGTAAAAATTGAAATAGGCTTCATAGTGATAATATGGAATCAGTTTTCTTGGGTGTTTAACTCTTTATTGTGCTAGAAATATTCTTTTAATATCAAATAGACATAATTTTTTCAATATGCTCTTTATTGATGTCATCAAACAAGACTGGTTGTATCTGGATTACAGAACAGAAACCATGACCCATCTCATTTTATTTGTAAAGCTAACATAAGAAATAAAGGCCACAGGACATATACACATATCTCTGACCAGGATGTTTTGATCTTTGTACATTGGATTTTACATGCTCACACTAGAAAGGAAGTGTCTTATAAATAAATATGAAGAATCTACAATCTGCTTGAATGTTTGCTGAGTTGCTCTCTGCTGCCTGATTTCTTAATGTGCAAGGAGGAAAGTTAGTATTTATTTAATATTCTCTATGGTGTTTTCTTAAAGTAAGGCCCAGATTCTCCTTTTCACATTATCATGTTCAGAAAATCAAAAGCAGTCTTGCAGCCAATCTATATATTTTCTGCCTCTTTAAACTCCTTGCAAATTAGTAAATTTATGGACTCTAATATATTATATGGTACTTTAACTTTTGCATTACAACAAATTTATCACATGTGATATTGATTTACTCTTCATCAACTCACCCAAGATAAGTTCCCTAAAGTCACACAACCCATGTGAGGACATCCTAATTGGAAGCCATTCTGTGTCATTTCTGCTATAGTTTTGCCACACAAAAACATGGAGAGAGGAAGAAAATACTCAGAGATGTCCTCTAGATAGACTGCAGCTAAAAATTCTGTCATCTAAAATAGGAGATCCTATATTTCCCTTCTGTTTTTTGCTTTCCCCAATATCAAACAAAAATAATAACTGGAATAATTATAAGATGCTTTATAGTGATTTTGATGTATTCTCTAAGTTGATTAAATTTTATCTATTGGCCATTTATTGTTTTTTAAATTAATTACTAAGACATATGAGATGCCAATGACTGAAAAAAACATGTGCCCTGCAGCCATGGAATGCCACTGCAGGCTTGTGACAGCTTCTTGTGACTATACTTCAGACTTCACTAGTATGAACGCAAGTGATTAGCACCACTCCATATTCTAGGCAATAAGAAGATGGAGAAACATCTGTTCAATCTTATGCCTCATTGCTATTTGGATGCAAACCATTTCCCACAAGCAGTTGCCCTTATCAGTAGGCTCTTTTTCCTAAAATCAGCAAAGCCTATAAACATCTTTCCAAAAGGCTAATTTAGTTCCTATTGATGGCACTGCAAAGCACAGACTGCATTAATTGACTTCATTAATTAAATCATGGCAGTGAAGTGTCAGTAACTCACACGCAGGTTCTGTGAAATGAAATTATTGTTTACTGGTATAGATTTGTTTTCCTTCCTCATTGCAGAGGGATGTGAGTGAGTTTGCCTTCTGTGACTACAGCTGTATAAGTTGTCTCTGGCAAACACATTTCAAGTTTGGGAAGGGTGTCTATTCTTCTTTAGGCATTGGGATGTATCTGGAAACAAAATTAAAAAATAAGTATTTGAAGTATTTAATGCCACATAACCTAATTATCTGATGTAAATATATCCACCCTATGTGTTCACCAGAATGTCACTTAAATGTTTTGAAAGACCTTGTCCAATTTCAATATTTACAGAGTAATCTAAGGAGGAGAAAAATATTCAAGGGTGTTTTACAATTTAAGGTTTGTAATGTTTGGGTGCATATCGTCAAGGGAATGGGGATGAGGGTAAGGCAGAAATTGAGAGGATCAAGTATTCAAGTATTTCAGGGCACCAGGAAACAAGTCTGTTTATTCCCAAGAATAGTTAATGTCTAAAGTTGAAAATGTTATTGGAAAAGAGATTATCACATTGATTCACAATAAGAGAAAAATGTCCTGGAATAGTGATGTAGAAAGTACTAGGCACTTGGGATAGGTTAGCACAGAGGAGAGGCACACAGAGGAGAAATGGTCCAGGGACATCTCGGAGCCTCAGAGACAGCACCCGGGAATATGAGTGAGCACAGCCATTTCACCTGCCATCCTTCCCACAAGGACAAGGAGACCATCATTCCCTCTTTCTTCTCCACCGGGGGCCAGGCTCTGTGGCAGCTCATTGATGCAGGAAGAATTAAAGTCCAGGAGATAGACTGAATGAAGGGTCAGAGAAAAAGGTCTGTTAGCACAGCCAGATGACTGGTCACAAATGCTCTGATGACAGTAACTTTCATTAATCTCCATGTGCCTGAGCAGCTGGCTTTTGGGAAACCAAAAGGAAACACTCAGTACCAGCTCAGCGTCTTTGGTGCTTAGTGATGGATGAACGTTGAACAAGCACATTAGTCAGAACTGTACAAATGGCCTTAGATCAATAAAAGCCACAATCAACTCATGTTTACCTAGGGATCAGGAGTTCTTTTCTATTAAAGTCCTTACTCCACAAAAATTAAATTAATCAAGAGTCAGAAATTGCTTTATATAAATAAGCTTAACTTTAATATTTAGCTTAAATATATTTAATAGGCTACATTTTAAATTATCTATATACATATTAATATGTTAAATTACTCTTCTTCCAGTTATAAAAGGGAACACTAATCTTTATTCCATGATAGCAAATAGATATTGAAAAATATCAATAAACATTAATTAGAATATATGTAAATTATAGCACCATTTTGATGTGGTGCAGAATATAGTGAACTAGAAAAATAGACATGAAACAAAAATGAAGATTATAATGAAAGGGTTATGAAGCATATAACCAGGAATCAAAACAGATACAAACAAAGTAAGTAAGGAAAAAAGAGACCAGGAGGGAGAGAGGGAGTGAGAGAGCAAGAATGTGAGAGGATAAATAAGGAAGTTTGAAGATTTAGGAAGGAAAATACCAAGATAGTCTATATAAGACAGATGTGCCCAAAAGAAGAGGGAGAAATGTAGAGAGCAATAAAAGCCAGAAAAATTAGATTGTAAATGCAATCAATTCCTGCTTTACATCACAGAGCCAGCTGCTTACTTTCACTACAGATCTTTAAGTACACTTTACTACACCAGGAAAAATCATAAATAATTTAGTCATTATTTATTTAAACATGCAACAATATTTAAACTCTAATGCATGAGGCATTTGCCCACACTGAGGTGAACAAGGCAATGCTAATGTTCCATGCAGTTTATTTTCTAGGGTAGGCAAAGTTTAATCCTTGTGTGGTACAGGTAACAATGGTTATTATTGGCAGCATCACAAAACGCAGTGGGGAAAGGGAAGTTTTTCCTGTAAATGGTATGTGCCTATGAATATAAGATCAAGGACAGGAGAGTTATTGATTAAAACAATAGAAGTCTAATATTTGTTTGTTTTTTATTTATTTATTTATTTGACATAGAAATAGAGAGAAAGGCCTTCCTTCCGTTGGTTCACCCTCCAAATGGCCGCTATGGCCAGAGCTACGCTGATCCAAGGCCAGGAGCCAGGTGCCTCCTCTTGGTCTCCCATCCAGGTGTAGGGGCCCATGCACTTGGGCCATCCTCCACTTCCCTCTCGGGCCACAGCAGAGAGCTGGACTGGAAGAGGAGCAACAGGGACTAGAACCCAGCGCCCATATGGGATGCTGGTGCCACAAGCAGAGGATTAACCTATTGAGCCACAGCGCTGGCCAAACAATAGAAGTCTAACATTTGTTTTTTACCCCATTTTATAGAAAAAAGTAAATAAATGAAGCTAAAGGAGATTGATTTCACTACTAAGTACTTAAATAAAATTTTAATACAAATATTTATAATCCAGGCAATAACTAAGGATCCAATATATCAGAGTTCTGTATTTGAAGAAATAGTGGCCAGACATTTCCAAACTTTGGAGTAAGACATAAATCTAAAAATTTAAAAAGCTGAAATAATCTAAGTAGGGTAAGCCCAAAGAAATCTATGGCCAAGACACACCATAATTATATTTCTAAACAATATGAAGTAAGACAATATTTTGAAAGCATCCAGAGAGGAACGGCCTTATCTAGAGAGAAATGCCAATGTGAATGACAGCAGATTTCTCACCTGAGACAATGAAAGCCAGTGACTAGGGAGTAGTGTCACATTTTTCAAGAACTGCTGTCAACTATGAGTTCTGTATCTGGCAAAACCGAATTTCAGTAATAAAAAGGGGAAAAAAGACATTCACAAATGATTGAAAGGTATGAGAAGGTATCCCTTAACAATGTACCCTTAAAGGATGGCTAAAGACAATTCATCAAAGCAAAAAGAAATTATGAAAGGAAAGAACCAACATATAGCTAAGAATGATCAACTATTCTTCTCTTGATAAGTTTTCTGAACCTTAGGGAAGGAAACAAAAGTGATAACACTATTTATATTAGTCATAGCTCAGGCTGCCATAAAAAATGCCATATACAGGTGGCTAACACAACTGAACTGTACTTTCCCACAGTTCTGTTAGTTGGGAAGGCCAAGATTCAGGCGCTGGCAGGGTTCAGTCTCTGTTGAGGGATCTCTCCCTAGGTTGTAGATGTCCAGCTCCTCACAAAGCTTTTCCTTTATGTGAGCACACAAGGGGCTAGCGGGAGAGAAAGAAAAAGCAGAGGCTCTCTAGTGTCTTCTTGAGAGCTCTAGTCCTGTTCAGCCATGGCCATAGCCCATGACTTCATTTAGACCCTAATTACCTGTTTATAGGCTTTCTCTCCAAAAAGCATGCTGGGTGTCATGGTCTTAATATGTTTAGAGACAGAAAAAAAACATCTAGTCCCTAACACCAGAAGCTCAAGACAATGATATTTCAATAATGAGGATATTAAAGGAATCTAAGTGGAAGTGAGGTTTCCATACTACTCTCAAAGTGGTAAAATGTTGATATCAAAATATTGTAATAAATCATAGGTACACGTTCTTAAGTATACACATACACACACAACATTCCACAGGAAATCACTAAGAAAACTACACAAAGTAACACACTCAGAACGCTATAAACAAACAAAATGGAATATTTAAATAACTCACAGGAAGATAAGGAAAACAAAAAACAAACAAAAAAAAACAAATCAAATAAAAATCAAAGACAAACTGTGATGAATTTGTGTTAAGTACACCACTTAAAAGACAGAAATGGAGAGAGTAGATAAAAGTGAACATGAAGTTGTCCTTTAAAAAATATAAAGGAGTCTTTAGTGAGATTTCTAACCTCTACCCTGTATTACCTTTCTAAAACCAAGCTGCTTGTGCATTTTGGAAGTTATGATAGGTATAATAAGGACTCAGACTACAATCTGGATAACATGCACTTTGCTACATTGGTTGGTAGAGATACTCTAATGAATTAAGATTGAATACCCATGCAGTTCATATAAAACATTAAAGCATACCACTGAAAAGCATAAATTTAGGCAATTGCTAAGTTGACCTGATGTTTGTCATGGTTAAGGGTATATGTCAACTTGATTGGGTTAAGAAACAACCAAGTAGCTGGCTGCTGAGAGGTTGTTTCTGGAAGTGATTAGCATTTCAATCAGTAGCATTTGAAATTGTAGACCTCCAATACTTTCGGGGACAGTATAGAGCAAAAAGGCAGAAAAAGTGCAAGGTGCACCCTCTTCTGTAGTGGGAAATCATCTTCTACTATCCTAAGATGTCAGAATTCTAGGTTCCCTGGCCTTTGATGCCTCTGGGACTGACACCACTACCTTTTTCTCACCTCCCAGCCTATTAACAGGATTGGTTTTCCTAGACTTGCAGCCTGCAGATGGCACATTGTGTGAAATCTATGCCTTAAAAGCCACCTGAGCAGGTTCTCCCAATACATCTGCTCCCATCTGTCTGTCTCCAGTTGGTTCTATTTCCCTGGAGAATTATATCTAAACACAACTGATCTAAGAGTATTTCTCTGTTGTCCCAAAGTTATGATTATTTCAGAGTCTGATGACGTAATTTGCAATATTTCATCTTTCTCTTACATCAGATAAGGTGGTTCGTAGCTAGGAAAAATGATCAGTACAGTAAGGCCAGTCAACATCAGCCTTTGAGACCCCTCAAAGAATCAGCATGGTCACAAGAGGCAAGTATGAAAAAGTCTCAATGGAGTGGAGGTGTGTGCAAACCTAACAGTGTATGAGGGAATTTTCATGTTTTGAAAATAAGATTGTTGTTACTATCCATGCAGGCTACAGAAGGAGGGAGGAAGTCAATCACTATTGTCATTACTTTGTATCTTCAGAACATTTGGCAGTTTTCCAAATACACAAATGAGGGGAATTCCAAAAGAAAGATGAGAATAATTCGTGTCATTTGTATACACTTTTCCAGAATAAAAGTGTAACATCTCACTTAAGAAATGAAGCAGTGGGGCTAGTGTTGTGGCATGAAAAGTTAAACTATCAATTGCAGTATCTGAATGAAAGCTCCAGGCTCAGATTCTTTGCTTTCAATCCAACCCCCTGCTAATGCACCTGGGAAGCAGAAAATGGCCCTTGTCCCCAAAACGGGGGTCCCAGATGGAGTTCTAGGCTCCTGGTTCAGCCCAGACAAACCCAGTCATTTGCAGCCATTTAGGTAGAAACAAGCAGATGAAAGCTCTGTGTACCTGTGTGTGGTGTGTGTGTATCACTGCCTTTCAAGCAGATAAATCTTTTTAAAAAGAAAATAAATGAGATGGTGACCTAGAATCTGAACGGGAACTTCTGAACTGGCAGATTGCATAAAGCAGCAATTTAGTGTACTGGAGAAAAAAATTAAAATACGAGTAATGTCAATGAGTCTCAGGATTCAATCCTTACTCTGCTTCCAATTCACTGTGAAACACTGGACAATTCACTTGCTATGAAGAAATAACAGTGCGGACAGCCTGGGAAATCAATGGATTAACGACTTTTGATATATCAGGAAAAAAATGCATGGCAGAGCATTTGTACTTTTACAGGAAAAACAAAAAATAAGTGCCTTTTCTCTGCACATCCCCCAGAGCCAACAAAGCCCTTATTTGCTGCAGATGAGGCTGGTTGGAATGTGAACTAACAGGTTTCCAGACTCCTTGGCAGTGAACTGGGTAGTAGGGCTCCACACAGGAGGAAGCCAGTGGCTGTGTTTGTCACAGCATGTGCATTTCTGGCAGGCTTGTGCTCCCACAAGTCAAAAGGTGCTTCTCTCCAGGAAAAAAAAAAAAAAAATGAGTTAATGTAACATCCTTAAGATATAGAGAGCACTGACTTCATTTCCTTTATTAGCTACTCCAGGTTTCCCCTCTGTGAGACTGTCAGTGGCTTTCTGTATACTAAAAAGAAAAATCAGTGTCCAAAGTCAGATTGAAAAGAGCTTGTTTTTGACTTCATGCTTTTATTCTAGTTGAACCAATTATATCCTGTTCAGAAGTGGAAATTAAAAGGTCAATTTCCTTTTAGTTAGACAACCTTAAGTCAAGGTTGTCCTTCCTTCAAAATAAATAAGATATTTTTGGCACTGACCAAATATTGTAAAGCAAATATTAGTTACATGATAATTTAATCACTTCTCAGAGGCCGTTTTTGGACTTGATCTTAAGCTACAAGATAAGTACTCCATGTAATAAAGAAAAGGTGATTCCAGACATACCTCTACTGTCCACAAGCTGAAGCACTCTATCTAATCTCTCAACTTCTCAGACTAATACATGCTGTAGTTTTGGTTAAATATGAGCTCATGTGAAGTAGGCAGGCATACAGGTTAAAATCAATTGGGTTTGTGAGCTGGAAGACCACGCCTTTGCCACGCCCCTGTGTGACCTCATGCTTCTCCCTGGCCACATCTGGGTGACTACCAATCAGGTTAATTAACCACTCCCCTTTGGAAGTGGGCTAAAAGCCTGGGACACAGTATGTCTCCTTCTCTTCTCTTTTCCCTGGCCTCTTGCCAGGAGGCATCTGGCTGTAGCACTGCACCTGCAGGGCACATGGCCTTCAGGCCACCCGCCCTAGGCTTCCTGGCCTAGATGCTCCTGCACGTGGCTGGTTCCTGGTGCTTGGTATGAACCCAGATTTACCCCTCTCTCTCTTAGATAAAGCTCTCAATCTCCTATGCATCTTTCTCACTAAATAAAGGCTTAAAATGTACCATGCTGCCTTGCTCATTTACGCTGGTATTTAGAATTCTTCTCTAAATATTAGGCAAGAACCCTCTTGGGATTGTTAATATTGGGGACTTATTAATAAGCATATGGTGATATCATATAACACCCCAAATTCCGCTAACATATGTGGCATCCCAGATGGTGTTTCTGGGGAACTCTAAGCGGCCACATTTTGATATCACATGGAGAAACTCACTTGGGAAGCTCAGACTCAAGTTAAACTGAAACATGAGGAATAAAGACAGTCACCAATTTTGAAGTTTCCTCAACATCCCGTTGATGTCAGATCACTAGGATCTTTATCTGTTGTGCCACTTTGTCCTCCAAAAGGTAAACTTATTATCTAATGAAAATATTAACTTTGTGTTGGCAGAAATTTCTTAGTATGGATTGGGAGAGAATTAACACTTACTGATCAATATGTTTAGACAATAGTTATTACCCCCAGTTTTCAGATGAGGCAAATTGATCTCAAAGAACTTAAATGACTTTCAAAAGACCATTTTGCTGGTAAGTGGCAGAATCAGCAGTCCCAAAGGGCTCACAATGACCACATTGTTTTATGAGCATCAGACTGCTCTTTCCATTTAGGTCTAATCCATGCCACAAAAATCACTGTTTGTCCATTTTTAAAATGATGAAAATCCAGTATCTCACCAAAAAAAAAAAATGGAGTTGAGCAGCTTAAGTGGGAAAAATATTTAAATAGGAAATAATTATTGAATTAGTAATAATTAGTTGATTTCTATAAATGTTCGAAAGTAACCATAATATTTAAAACACCAAAATAAAGAAAAATTACTAGACACCAGACCTCTACATTCTGAAAAAAAAAATCTGGAGAATTGACTTTTTTAATAAATGAACTTTAAAAAATTGATGAAAGCAATTATCTAGATTTTGAGTCAACTGGACTCAAGTCTCTATTCATATGTTATCTCTTCAGAGGGCAATAGCAGCTCCTTGTGCTCCATATTACCTGCTCTCTCCAGAGTGTGCCTTGCTACAGACATGTATTTGTTCATATGTCTGGCCTCTTCCCCCTTAAATAGAAGCCCCATGAGGACAGAGACTTGGTTTTATCTTGTTCTCTGCTGTAGTCTGAGCACTAGAAAAGTACCTGGCACTATGGTTAGCACTCAATGAATACGTCTGGACTGAAAACTAGAATGAATAAAGGACACTCATTCTCTCTCTGGGGGTTCTCAGATTACAACTGCAACTCCCATGTCAGCATAAGATGGTGATGTCACCCTTTAAACTCCTACCCAGAAGAACTCTGGGTTTAGTTCTCTGCAGCAAAACTGAGATCATCCAGGAATAATTAAATCAAGCTATACCATATGCTTCAGATGCTTGGGAATAAGAGACAGAAATTAAGCACTCTGGATTGTGAGTAGATAACAAATGCATCTGCCTCTCCAAAATCCGCAGCCCTAGCTTCATCTTGTCAGGGCCCAGAGGATGAGAGAGAACCCAGCTTCTGTTTTGTCATATTTCTGTTTCTTCTCTTGCTTCTCTGAACCTTGGAAGCGGCTTATATTGCAGAGGTTAAGTGCCTGGCGAGGAAAGGACAGAATGAGCGCATCCTAAAAGAAGCATAGGTCCCTGGTAGTAAAAGCCTTCCACAAGTGCTAATGTCTCTGGCGGACTGCATTTTCCAAAAGTAGCTTCCATGGTGTCCACATATTTTTCTAGAATATTTCTATTTCCTTTATTACAGGGTGGAGTTTAGCTCTCCCCTTTCCATCGAAGTGCTTATGACTTGCTTATAACTAATTGAATGCACCTGAAATGATGCTGATTGACTTGTGAAGCTGAGTCAGGAAAGGCCATGCAGGTGTACCTTGCTGGACTTCAGCCTCCAAGTAAGAAGTTGCATTCACCCGAGCCCACCAAGTCAAGTAGGCCTGGTCAAGTACACTGCTGTACAAAGACCTAAGTCAACCTGAACAAAGACAGGTGCTTGTCCAGCACCAGGCAGCTTCAGCCTCCCATTGTACTGCCTGTGGTCACTAATAAACTGAAAGTTAAGGTGTCAGAATCACCCAGTTAAGGTCTTCCAGAATTCCTAGTCCATAGAAACCAGGAGACAGCAAAACAATGGTTGCCATTGCTCCAGACTCTATATTTATGATTTATCAATTGCACAGCAACAGCTAACAAGAATTATAACCCAAAGCCCTGGGCACCAGAAGACAGTGTGAGTAGAAGTGAAGTGATATTAGCACCTATGCCATTCATTATATTTCTGGGTATGTAAGTTTCCAGTCAATTCTCCCCCTCTACCTCCCTTAGGTCCTAGGAATGCTCCAAGTCCACTGTTGGGCCTAGGAGAAAGCTTTGAGCTTGCCCCATGCATATACATAGAACAGAATAAATGTGCAGGGAAAATATTTGACCATCTTTGTTCAACTATGATCCAAATTGTGATGTATACTTTTCCTGCATGGCAAACCTGTGAAGCACTTGAAACAGTTTTAGTGCTTGATTTAACATACAGCTGAGAAAACTACAATGCAAAGAAATGACTCTCCATAATCAGTCCCGAGACAGAGTCGGAAAGCACAGCATACCAAGTATTCTAAATTGGGTGCATCTCTGTGCTCCAATCAAATCACCTAGAACTTAGAAACAGAATTTGCAGATAATATTTCTGATGCCTCAATTCCTCATGGATTGCATTTCTTTTCCTTGGCATGGGAAGGAAAACTTTATGAGAAAAGTGATTTATTGAATTAGTCTAAAAGCAATTTGAAAATTCAGCACAGCAATCCTGCATTGAGTCTATAAAAGTCATGCTCTTACTGATTTCTTTGATTGGCTTCTATTCTTGGCATTCCTGGGAGTTGGAGATGACATAAGCATCATCATCTTTTTAAATAATAAGATTTGAGATGGAGAACTCTGCCCAGAAAGAGCTGGGTAACCTGGAGTCTAGGATAGAGCCCACTGACTGCCTGCTTGGCTATCAGCCTTTTGCTAGAAGCCAGATCAACAGCAACAATCCTGCCCGACATGGTGATAAGACACGCGTTGTACCATTTCCTTAACTGAGAACCCAAGTCATCCTCCTGCTCCTGAAATCTCATGCAATGCCTTTTCTTTGACCTCTGAGAAGACACTTGTGCATCCTCACCTGGTGGTACACTGACAGTTCATATTCCACAGGCTGGATTTTTAATTTCCTGATTGTCTGCATTTGGGAGTTGCCTTGGAATAGGCAAGTTGTCTACTTGGAAAAAAATGTAACCACTCAGTGAAAATATATTTTTAAATAAGCATAGGAGATATAATTGGAATTGAATGTCAAGATAATCTAGTTCAATTCCAGTTAGAAATTGAAATGCACATAAAATATTTCCTTTAATTCACATGTAGTTTTCAAAATAAAGTAGGGCATTTTTTGACTTCCCCAGAGCCACCAGGTCCTTTTTCTTAGTTCCTCACAAAATCTTCCATCTTAAAGGCCAACTTTACCATGCATAGTACAGTTAATGCATGAATATATGAATATATAAATATCTCATAACCACAAATGAATGACAGTGATGACTTTTTGCTTTTGCTGTTCTTAAACACAAATATAAATGCAGCTAATGCTTGCAGACCTCCCTGCCAAATATAATTTGCTTGAATAGTGCTTACTTCAATGTGCAACCCTGGGCCACCCCTGTTCACACATATTTCAATCCTTCTCAAGGCCTATGTTGTTGTTGGTTTTTTTTTTTTTTTTTTTTTTTTTTTGGACAGGCAGAGTTAGACAATGAGAGAGATAGACAGAAAGCTCTTCCTTCCTTCCATTGGTTCACCCCCCAAATGGCTGCTATGGCCGGTGCACTGCGCCGATCCAAAGCCAGGAGCCAGGTACTTCCTCCTGGTCTCCCATGCGGGTGCAGGGCCAAATCTTGGGACATCCTCCACTGCCTTTCCGGGCCACAGCAGAGAGCTAGACTGGAAGAGGAAAGACCGGGACAGAATCCAGCGCCCCAACCGGGACTCGAACCCAGGGTGCCGGCGCCGCAGATGGAGGATTAGCCTAGTGAGCCGTGGAGCCGGCCAGCCTGTGTGGTTTTAACTACCTTTACATCCTCTCCTGTTCTACAAAACAAAACAAAACAAAACAAAGCAAACAAACAAAAGATATGACAATAAGCCTTCTAAGAATAAAAAAGTGCTCTGAAATTGAATTCAGTTTTGATATATAAAAATAAAACAGGGGCTGGCGCCTCAGCTCATTTGATTAATTATCTTCCTTGAGGCGCCAGCATCCCATATGGGTGCCGGGTTCTAGTCCCTGTTGCTCTTCTTCCAGTCCAGCTCTCTGCTGTGGCCGGGGATGGCAGTGGAGAATGGCCCAAGTGCTTAGGCCCCTGCACCTACATGGGAGACCAGGAGGAAGCACCTGGCTCCTGGCTTCAAATCGGCACAGAACCGATTGCAGCCATTTGGGGAGTGAACCAATGGAAGGAAGACCTTTCTCTCTGTTTCTCTCTCTCACTAACTCTGTCAAATAAAAAAAAAAATCAATAGCTTTTGCATACACAAACAATTCTATGACTGAGAAATAACCACTAAGATCAATCCTAATTCCCATTAGCTACTAAGCAAATAAAATATCTTGGAATAAATTTAACCAAGAATTCAAAGATCCCTATGATGAAAATTACAAAATATTAAAGAAAGAAAAAGACACAAAAAATGAAAAAATCTTCCATTTTCATGGATTGGAAGAATATCAAAATGTCTATATAACCAAAAGCAATTTACAGATTCAATTCATTTCCCATCAAAATATCAATGACATTCTTCTCTGAGAAAAAAGTTTTAAAATTTATATGGAATCACAAGGCACTAAAAAATAGCTAAAAACAAAGCTAGAAAATCACATTTACAGATTTCAAAACATACTACAAAGCACTTATAATCAAAACAGGCTGGTAGTGGCACAAAAAAGACATGTAGACCAATGGAACAGAATAAAAAGTCCAGAAATCAATCCATGCATCTATAAGCAACTAATCTTTGACAAAGGAGCTAAATCAATTATTGGAGAAAGGACAGTCTGCTCAATAAATGCTGATGGGAAAATTGGATCTCCATGTGCAGAAATATGAAGCAAGACCCCTACCTTACACTTTTCACAAAAATCCACTCAAAATTGATCAAGGATCTAAATCTACAACATGACACCATCAAATTGCTAGAGGAAAACATCAGGTAAACACCACAAGACATTGGCATAGGCAGACTTCTTAGAAAAGATCCCAGAAGCACAGGCAATCAAAGCCAAAATAGACAAATGGGATAACATCAAGCTGAGCAGCTCTGCACTGCAAGAGAGACACTCATCAAAGTGAAGAAACAACTGACAGAATGGGAGAAAATATTTGTAAAATTTGTAACTGATAAAGGATTAATATCCAGAATTTAATAAAAAGCTCAAGAAATTCCACAACAACAAAACAAGCAATCCAGTTAAGAAATGGGCACAGGACTTGAACAGGCATTTTTCAAAAGAAGAAATTCAAATGGTCAACAGACACATGAACAAATGCTCAGGATCACTAGCCATCAGGGAAGTATAAATCAAAACCGCAATGAGGTTTCACCTCACCCCAGAATCAGTCTCACACAGAAATCAACAAACAATAAGTGCTGGTAAGTAGATGGGAAAGAAGTACTCTAATCTGCTGATGGGAGTGTAAAATAGTACAGACACTCTGGAAGACAGTATGGAGATACCTCAGAAATCTGAATACAGACCTACCATATGATCCAGTCATCTCACTCCTGGGGATTTACCCAAACAAAATAAAATCAGTATATGAAAGAGTTATCTGTACCCCATGTTTATTGCAGCTCAGTTCCCAATAGCCAAGATATGGAGTCAACCCAGATGTCCATCAACTGATGACTGCATAAATTGTGATATATATATATAGATATAGATATAGATATAGATATAGATACAGATAGATAGATAGATATACAATAGAATACCACTCACCCATGAAAGACAAATGAAATCCTGCTTTTGAAATAACATTGATGCAACTGGAAACTATTATACTTAGTGAAAAGAGCCTGTCCCAAAAACACAAATATTATATGCTTTCCCTGATTTGTGGTAATAGAGTACCAAATGTAACGATGTGATTATTGTTTACAGCCCTGCCTCTACTGTTGAACACTGTTTTCGTCTATTTGTTGAACACTTTACATCGTGTGGGGTTAATCTTATGGGTATAAAGTAAACTGAAAGTAGATCATTATAAAAAATTAAGAGGGCATAAGAGAGGAAGGAGGAGGAAGGGTAAGAATGTGAGTGGGAGGAAGAGTAGGTTGGAAATATTACTATGTTCCTACATCTGTACTTACGAATAACATGAAATGTGTTTGCCTTAAATAAAACATTTTCTCTTTAAGAAGTTAGCTTCTTTTAGGCATTTCATCTTACTAACGAAAAGCTGACATTACAATAAACTTTTATCCAAACAAAACTAACCAGAACTTACATAGGGAAGAATGAGCTTCACTTTATATTTGATATTCTACTTGTAGTACTTTCATGTATTACACTTTTAAGAAACACAAAGTATATATAATAAACAAAATTATAAAATGAAATAAAAATCTGTTTTCAAATACTCTCCCAGAAACCCAAAAAATAATTCAGTTGTAAAAGACTCTTTGATTTTTCCCCCTGAATTTAATCTCTGCTCTTGGAAGTGTAATGTCAAAATTGTTGTAAGAGATTTGATTATATCCTTACTAGGTAACTTAAATTTTGCCCATCAATTTACAAACAGAGAAAAGATAGTGTATCTATGCAATGAAATACCAGTATTATTTGGCCATAAAGGAGAAATACTGATGCATGCTACAACATGAATGAAACTTGAAAACGTATGCTAAGTAAAAAGATCCAATTAAAATAAATTACATTGTGTGATTCTATAAAATGTACAAATAAGCAAATCCAGAGACACAAAGATTAGTGGTTACTGGGGCTTGGGATTATAGAGAAATAGAAATGACTGCTGGTGGAAGTGGGGTTTCTTTTTACAGTAATGAGCTATTCTGAAATTTAACAATGGTAATGGTTATACATTTCTCTGAATATGCTAAAAACTACTCAACTACATACTTTAAAAAGATTAATTTTGGGAAAAGCATTTGCTAGAGTGGCTAGGACATTGTTTGGGAGACCTGCACCTGGACTAGAATATTTAGTTTGAGTCCTGGCTCCACTCCAATTCCAGCTTCCTGCTAATGTACCTGGGAGAAGCAAATGATGTCCCGGCCGGCGCCGTGGCTCACTAGGCTAATCCTCCGCCTGCGGTGCCAGCACTCCGAGTTCTAGTCCCATTTGGGGAGCTGGATTCTGTCCCGGTTGCTCCTCTTCCAGTCCAGCTCTCTCCTGTGGCCTGGGAAGGCAGTGGAGAATGTCCCAAGTGCTTGGGCCCCACACTAGCATGGGAGACCAGGAGGAAGCATCTGGCTCCTGGCTTTGTATCGGCGCAGAGTACCGGCCATAGCAGCCATTTGGGAGGTGAACCAACAGAAGGAAGACCTTTCTCTCTAACTCTGCCTGTCAAAAATAAATAAATAAATAAATAAAATAATGATGATGATGATGATGATGCCCCGAGTAGTCAGATTCTTGCCATCCACCTGGGAGATTTGGATGGATTTCCTAACTCTTGGCTTTAGCCTGGCCCAGTTCCAGTCAGGAAATGGAAGACCTGTCTCCATATGTCTGTCTGTCTCTGCTTCTCAAAATTTTAAAGAGAAAACTTATGATATATAAATTATCAAAAAAGCTATTTTAATTACAATATAATATTAGTTTTGCTATTTTTTCATTTCTCTATACATTCATAAAGAACACCACAAGGCTAATGTTTTTATCAAAAATGTTGAAAGACCATTGTCCTATTAAGATATTTTGGAAGAGTTTCAGCTCGTATATTCATTTTTATAGTTTCACACTACTACTAGTCAAGGACGGTCTACATATATGCATTTGGCTTTTGTGATGTATGGTATGTATGGTGTATTTGTGTGTATTTACCAGATAGTCCTGTATTTTGTTTTTCATGTTATAAGAATAATCTGGATCCAAAAATTTTAAAAATTCTAGAATCAAAGGAAAAGGAACCCATGTAGAAAATAAAAGTAGCATTGATCTCCTTGGTTACAAAACTACTTATTTTCTTGGTTTATTTATAATCCTCTTATTTCCAAGTGATTTATCCAATTATTCTATAAAAACTTAAAAATAACTAGAGTTTGAAATATTATCCTGCCATTCAAATAATTAAAACTTTAAGAAAGAAAATAATAAAATTATCAGGAAAAACAAGAACTAGAAATTAAGCCTAAAAATCAGAGTACAAAGGTAAGATGATTGAAACAAACCAAACCTGTCTGAAATCATAATAATTTAAGTAGCTTACACTCTACTTTAAACATCAAACAGCTTATTAAAATATATGTTGCTTACAAGTTATTACTATGAGAAAAATTTTAAATGCAAGTATAAATGTGCAAAAGCAGATGTAAAGTAACAGTCACAGAAATAGTAATCTAGATCAAATAGAACATAAAATGATAAACAAGTAACAGTAATTAATAGTTCCTATTCATAACAATAATATGAGACATGAACTTTTATGTGAGAAAGGGCATAATTTTGAAATATATAAAGTAGCTTTCTAAAGCATTAAGAAAAAAATGTAACCCAAACACACATTATAGGAGAATTTATAAGATATTCATGGTTCATGACATGGTCATTTATAATTTGAAGTACATGATAAGATACAATGAATCAACATTTCCTGAACACTGTTCTTTAAAAAAAAGTATCCCTTTCAAGTGTCCATGGAACATTTATAAAAATCGATTAATACTATCGGACAAAAATATCTCAAAATACATTGAAAGGCAGATACCATACAGATCATTTTTTAGCAATGACAAATTTTTTAATAAAAAGTCCAAGTGTCGAGGAATATTAAAATATTCTTATAAATTGTGTGAAATACTCATGAGGAACAGTGTTTTTCTACTTATCGCTTGTTGAATTCTTTATTTTATGGAGGATTAACTTTGTGATTATAATGAAAAATCAAAGTATGTCATTATAAAAATCAAAGAAAAATTGAAAAGGAGGAAGAGTGAGTGACAAAGTAGGACAACAAAGTAGGAATTATCATTATGTTCTTAAAACTGTAGTTATGAAATTATCATTATGTTCTTAAAACTGTAGTTATGAAATTTGTCCCTTTTATAAATCAAAAATTCTTTATGTCAAAGAGAAAAATCAATATACAACAATAATTCAGGGAAATAAGATGAATTTTCTAAGTTTATTGGTTAGAATTTGTCTATTTTTGAGACCCAAAGCTTATTCTTTAAATAAAAATGGAACTAAGGCTCAGGCACTTCTAACTAAAGGAAGAACACACTCATTAAAATAACATTTGATACAAGTCACAGAGCACAGTACTGAATCTGAACCAGGAGCCCTGATATAACCTGCCTGCCTCAGTAGAGTACAGGTTTATTGAGGGGTAGCTATTCTAATATATATCTTTGCTCTTCACATAATACTGAGCAGCTTTACAAATAAAACGAAATCTGTTTTTTTCAACCACAATGATAATTCCTGGATCTTAAGATCCTGAGCAATTGTTTTAATTTGCTATAGTTATCAGTACTATATCATCCTTACAGGTATATTCTGCTAAGTGCTTTATTTGGCCAGCTAAGATTCTGCCTTGTTATTCTCAAGAAAGTATGATGAATAATGGATCAGGTTTCCATGCATAATACACCTTTGATATTTACTAGAGAACTTTTCCAGAAAAAGCTATGATCAGAAGCAGCAAGCTATTCACAAGGTATGGAAAGGAATTATTTTCAGTCCCAGTGATATACTGTATATTGCAATCTGGTTTGAAAAACTAGACATGGTAGTAAGTCAAAAGCTGGATTCTATTGCTGTTAAAATTTTTATTCAGGTCTACTTGGTTAAAATTAAAATTCAGTCTGGCATTTATGGAGAAAAGAGCAAGATTGCAAAATATCACACTACACCCTGAGAGGGAAGTCAGCAGAGAAGAGCAAGGGTTTCCAAACCTGGCCATGCTGGATTGTATGCATAACAAGCTATAAAGCCTCTTGTAACACCCATGGCAGACTGGAGCCTTGACTGATCCTGCAAACAAATGTCCTGATTTAATTCAGACTCCCAAACCTAGGATGTCCTGTACTGTGTTTTGTGTTGCACCTTAAACAAAATATCAGAACTCAATCAAATTTGTGTGGGAATTAAGATTTCTTGAGTACTTCATTTGATGAACAAACAAGATTTCAATGACTAAACTAATGAATAGTATGAAATCTAATATGTAACCAATTATTCCACTGTAGGATGGATTTAAAACTTGACACTTGGATATAAATGCCCAAATAATCAGCTGGATCACCTGGTAACGTCTTAGTAGCTCAGTTACTGCTCTAAAGTGTGCTTTAGTTGTTTGGATTTGGTTCTTTACTTGTTTCACCCAAGAATTTCAATCAGAGGTAACCATAGCCCAGAAATTGGCAACAGTCCAAAATAACTCCAAATTTGGTATCAATGTCATCTGTAATTCTAAATGTAAAGGGTGTGATTCATAAAGATGACCTATTCCTAGACACTGATTTAAGTAAAAGGAAGACTATTCATACAACAAACCAGCTTTCTGTCATGGACTTCAGAAGTGCATCAACACTTTCTGTGTTGTTCAATATGGCAATCATGCAGCTATGCAAATTTAATTTAGAATCAAAATTAAGCCAAAATTAACTTCTTTAGGTACATTAGTCACATGGCAAGATTTCAAAAGTCCCAAAGCTATCATGTTGAATAGCATAAACCTAAAATCTTCCCATTATCATGGAACAGCCCATTGGAACTGTGAATTAGCTGCAGAAACGAAGGAAAATGTGGACTTGCCTGGATCCCTACGTCCCATTAGTGTCCCAGAAACTTGCTTTTTCATCCAACATATTTTTTCCCTGAACAACTAAAAGCTGATGGTACAATGAACACACAAAAATCCTGGCAAGTATTAGCAGTTTCTAATCTCTTTACCACTATTGAGCTTTTTTCCTTGCATAGGCAACATAATTTATAAAAATTGGTCCAAAGTTAAAATACTGCTTTCCCTTTTTTCCAAAGACAATTACCGTCCAGATAGAAGTCACTACTCCAAGCATAGCTTCCTACTGCTCTTCTTTTATATTCCCAATTTAGCATGCCCACTGCAATCTGCCTATCTTTAAAGACCATTTGAGGATCTGCCTCTCCCCAAAGCCTTTCCCAATATCTTACCTTATTGCTTTCTTTCCCTAACACATTATGGCACAGCACATCTTTGAAATCTGTGTTCCTTATTCAAAAGGTGACAGGAGTCACAAGCAATGGATTGTGTACTGCTTCCTCATTTCTACTCTTCTTTAGTCTCTCTTTAGATTGATGTGTGAATTTGTTCTTCCATCAATATGGGACCATTGATTTTTCTGGGCAGACTGTCAATATTACTTTTGGGAAATTGGTTCTAATAGTTTCCATACAAAGGTCACTTTGATCTTTTATTCTGTTAGTTTTTCCTTAGTCAACGAGATTTTATGTGCCATGGGTTCTTGTCCCCAATCATCCCATGGCAGAGGCCAGTGCTCCCATTTCCACTGTTCAACACTGGGCCCAGGGAAGATGCTATACAAATAAACTCTGCTTAACGTAAAGACATTTTTCGCTGGCGCTGTGGCTCAATAGGCTAATCCTCTGCCAGCGGCGCCGGCACACCGGGTTCTAGTCCCGATCGGGGCGCCGGATTCTGTCCCGGTTGCCCCTCTTCCAGGCCAGCTCTCTGCTGTGGCCAGGGAGTGCAGTGGAGGATGGCCCAAGTCCTTGGGCCCTGCACCCCATGGGAGACCAGGAGAAGCGCCTGGCTCCTGCCTTCAGATCAGCGTAGTGCGCCAGCTGCAGTGTGCTGGCCGTGGCGGCCATTGGAGAGTGAACCAACGGTAAAAGGAAGACCTTTCTCTCTCTCTCTCTCACTGTCCACTCTGCCTGTCAAAAATAATAAGAAAGACATTTTTCATCTCTGTTCCCCTGAACTTATCTTCCATTTAAAAAGTATGTGCCTGTTCAACAGTTCCTTTTCTCCCTCAAGGTTTGCTTTCTCCATTGCACATCCTCACTTATCTAACAACAACTGCTGTGAAACCATGTATTTTTCAATATAATAGGAAAGCTAAATCTGTGAACAAAAATCCATGACCCCAGCACACCAAAACACAAATCTTATACCTAAATGAATGGTGTCTGTAAAATATGCAATATGCTTCTACATTCCTGATCACTTTGATCTACTGTTGCTATTACTATCATCACTACAAGAACAGGAAAACAATCCAGTTCCAAAAGCATATCAAAGACCACAAGGCAACATCTGCTCTTTAGATCAGATTTATTTTACTGAATAAAGGGAGAGCAGGCTATCCAGGACACATGCACATCACTGTCAGGAGGAAGAGGGAAGTGTCTTTTGAAAGATTGGAGAGCCTATTGAAAGACTTTGAAGAAGATCCAAGGGATGCAATCATAAGTTCTGGTTTGGTTGCCTTTTCCGAGGCTGGATTAGGAAAAGCAGAGGTTGACTAGGAATCAGATCATGAGACAAAGTTGATTTAGCAACTGACTATCCTCAGGAATATTTCAAAATAGCCAAGTAGGTAAATGGGTCTCAGGGAGTCATAGATGAGAAAGTTGTAATCATTCAAAGATAAGGACATTATCAGATTTTATAGCTTATCTGTAACCTGGGGAGAAACTATTTCCTATTAATTTTGCAATGGTTTTTTCTATGTCTATTCTCCTAGAACCATTACCGCCCAGAGTCCAACATTGCATTTGCATCTTGGATAACTTTCACTTTTTCAAAAGTTGACTTTTATTTAGTGTTAACCACTTGTCAGGCACAATTTAAAGGGTCTTTTTTATCAAAATCATCACATTCTACAGATAATATTACTACTCAAGCAATTTATACAAGGGAAAACAGAACGGTTGAGTAACTAGCCCATGGTTACACAAGAAAGTGGCAGACTGTAATACAAATAGTCTGTTCTCAGAGTCTGTGTTATCGCCTGTGATAATATACTGATATTAACTGATAAAAATTGCAACACTGGGGCCAGCACTGTGGAGTGGCAGGCTAAGCCTCTGCCTGGGTGCTGGCATCCTATATGGGTACCAGTTCATATCCCAGCTGCTCCTCTTCCAATTCTGCTCTCTGCTTATGGCCTGGGAAAGCAGTGGAAGATGGTCCAAGTCCTGGAGCCCCTGCATCCATGTGGCAAACATAGAAGAAGCTCCTGGCTTTGGATCGGCCCAGCTACAGCCATAGTAGCCATTGCAGCCATCTGGGGAGTGAAACAGCAGAAGCAAGATCGGTCTCTCCCTCTCTGTCTATAACTCTGCCTCTCAAAAATTTAAACATTTGCAACAAAGAAGCAAGGGTGACAATTTAGAAACTAGGAAAAAAGAAACTTAGAGCCATTAACATTTTTCCCATACTAAAATAGTCAACCAGGCTATCTTTTATTTGAAAGAATTATAAAGAAAGACCTTCCATCTGCTGATTCACTCCCCAAATGCTTACTAAAGCCAGACTCGGCCAGGCCAAACCCAGGAGCCAGAATCTATCTAGATCTTTACTTTATCAAGAACCCAAGTACTTAGAGCAGCATCTGCTGCTTCCCAGGCACATTAGCAGGAAGCTGGCTCAGAAGAGGAGGTGAGACTTGATTCCAGGCACCCCAATATGGCACAGACTTAATCCACGGTGCAACAAAGCCTACTACAGATAATTCAAAATTATTAACTTTTACACATTTTTAGAAATTATTTTAAGACCTTCTAGACGAATCCATAGATTCAGTGAAATTTCTGTCTTAATGTTTCTAGTTTCTGATGCTAAAATCAGAAGTCAGGAAGTGTCAGGTTACCTAAGAGATTTATGGAAAACAAAACATGTGTTCTATAATATGTGGTCCTCACAATTCCAGAGTAAAGCTATTTTATTATTTCTACTTTTCTGGCCAGGAGATCAAATTAATTTTTATATAGAGGTTTAATATCTGATAATAGATACAGAATGTAGGTAACAGTATACAGCAATGCTTTAGACCCTAAATTGACATGCAAATCATGTTCATTTTTGCAGGGATTAATAGTAGGCCACAAGATACTGTGGTTTTTAATAGGAATGGATTTTGGATAATACCTAGTTCACTTTATCTCTAACATGTGAGGAGGGGAAAAGGTTCAAATAAAACCTCTTGGTTAAGACCAGAATTCTGCATGTTAGTAGCTAAGAGAGTAGTTCTATCCTCTTAGAAATAGTTAGCAAATGTAGTGTTTTCACTTTCTCCCTAGAGAACAGGCTACTTGATATTCTTTATTTTTGTTTTTTCCCAACAACTAAAGCCTTACAGTATTTCTCTTCTGGTTTTCTGCATGATTTGCATCTGCCAAATCAATTTGTGAATTTGATCTAACAGCTTTTTATGTTAATAATAAAGCTGACACAGCAACTTCACAAAAGTGCTTTCTTTCCTTTGCAACGTTGTTGCCCCTCTGGAAAACTCCTAATTAAAGATCTTAGTTCCTTCAGAAATGTTGTACCTTTGTCCAGTTTACATGTAGCTGTTCACACATCATGTTCTCATTCGTGGATCAGTCTTGTGACTTTGCCCTGAATGAGGTGGGTAGTGTGTTACTCCTTTTAGGAGAGAAAAAAGATTTGGAAACTGTTCTGATGTTCTCACTTCTGAACCAGTTCTGCAGCAGACATGTACGTTATACTCCTCAGTCTTTTAGAGGTGAGTGTGGTGCCAACATGAAAAATCTCCCTCAGTCTTGGGATGAACTGAAGAAGCGGTGCCTGTGGTGTTGTGACCCAGCCTCCCAGGGGAATTGACAAAGCTGCCTCTGCTTTCTCCCAGCCTTAGTTCTGGAAGCATTTTCCTTAATTATTTATTGCTTCAGTTTTCCTTTTTGAAAAGAAACATGCTCCCTATAAAAATGTGAAAGAAATACTAAGTTCAGAATACTAAAAAAGAGTCACATCATGAACTCAAATGAATAAAATAACTGAAAACCCTAAAATGTTGATTTTTAAATAATGGCAAATGCAAAGACGTCTCATCTTTTGCTGATGGTGAACAAGCATGTGCTGCTATTCTGTCCCCAGTAGCCACTTTAGAGAAGCAATGAATGTGCGATTGTTATCTGAGAAACTGATATGAAAACCATAAGAAGCCAAAGTCTTCTATGAACGGGCATGTGTGGAGGTAGAGACTGGGCTTGGCAGGGACCCAAGTGAGGGGAAAGGCTATCGCCTTATCTATTATATAGTTTTTTTTTGTTTGTTTGTTTGTTTTTTTTGGGGCAGGCAGAGTGGACAGTGAGAGAGACAGAGAGAAAGGTTTTCCTTTGCCGTTGGTTCACCCTCCAATGGCCACCACGGCCAGCGAGCTGCAGCCAGCGCACCATGCTGATCCGAAGGCAGGAGCCAGGTGCTTCTCCTGGTCTCCCATGGGGTGCAGGGCCCAAGCACCGGGGCCATCCTCCACTGCACTCCCTGGCCACAGCAGAGAGCTGGCCTGGAAGAGGGGCAACCGGGACAGAATCCGGCACCCCAACCAGGACTAGAACCCGGTGTGCCGGCGCCGCATGGCGGAGGATTAGCCTAGTGAGCCACGGCGCCGGCCTTATTCTATAGTTTTAAAATACTCTTTTTTGTTTGAAATTAGTCTTTCATTTTATTAAAGTGTCTTCTATCATTTACAGGAGCTTTCATCTTTAATATCATATAAGACTATTGGATAGGCTTTTCCTTTTTATTTGAGCCTTGTTATGTTCGTTACTGTGGTCTCATTCTCCAATATTAATACATAGTCACTGGAATTCATTGTAATTCTTTCAGTTTTTACATTTTAATACTTGACTTTTTTTTTGTTTCTTTCGAGTGGGGATAAAACTTTTCCCTCAAATAGTTGATTTAGGGGCCAGCACTGTGGCATAGTAGGTTAAACCTCCACTTGTGACGCCAGCATCCTATATGGGTGCCAGTTCAAGTCCTGGCTGCTCCACTTCTAATCTAGCTCCCTGCTGGTGTGCCCGGGAAAACAGTAGAAGATGGCCCAAGTGCTTAGGCTCCTGCACCCATGTGGGAGACCTGGAAGAAGCTCTGGGCTTCAAATCAGTCCAGCTCTGGCCAGTGTGGCTATTTGGGGAGTGAACCAGCAGATGGAAGACCTCTCCCTCTGTCTCTCCCTCTCCGTAACTCTGCCTCTCAAATATGTGAAATTTTTTGAAAAATAGCTGATTTAGAGGACATTAAATTCATTAACATCTGAGTGGGTGTTTAGCCTGGCAGTTGACTTTGTGTCCCACACTGGAGTGCCTGGGCTGAAGGCTGCCTCCGGACTCCAGCTTCCTGCTAAGGCAGACCCAGAAGGCAGTAGTGATAATTCAAGTAATTGTGTTGCTGCCAGTCATATGGGTGCCCTTCTGCAGGTCCATTCTAGCCCCAGGCTCCCAGCTTTTGTGTGCATTTGGGAATTGAATCAGTGAATGAGAGTATTCTCATTCATATTTCCTCTAAAAAATTTTAAAATGTTTAAATTGTTTTATTTCAAAAACAACTATGCAAATCTCTGCCATCATAATACCATCACCATGCTTATATCACGTGACCACCTACAGCCTAGGAGTCACTGGAGCCATCTTCAAGACTCACAACTCTCTAAGGTCACAGTATTAGGTAATCATCTCTATTAGTTCTTACGATATTCCTTTGAGGAAGACACTATTATTCTCATTTTACAAATTTAAAAAAAAATGAGAAAAATCTGCCCAATGTCACAGAACTAACAAAGATCAGCATTAAGGATTCTTGTTGTTAAAACCATTTATTTTTTGACAGAGTGGACAGTGAGAGAGAGAGACAGAGAAAGGTCTTCCTTTTCCATTGGTTCACCCCCAATGGTGAACCAATGGCCGCTGCTGTGGCGGGCGCACCGCACTGCGCTGATCCGAAGCCAGGAGTCAGGTGCTTCTCCTGGTCTCCCATGCGGGTGCAGGGCCCAAGCACTTGGCATCCTCCACTGCACTCCCTGGCCACAGCAGAGAGCTGAACAGGAAGAGGAGCAACCAGGACAGAATCCAGTGCCCCGACCGGGACTAGAACCTGGTGTGCCGGCACCGCAGATGGAGGGTCAGCCCAGTGAGCCGCAACGCTGGCCTATTTGACAGACTTTTGAAAAATTAAATTTGCAGTAATTGTGATGAGATTTAGAGCAGCACCCTGGCTAGAGATGAGTCAGGAATCAGTACCCCACCTACTTCCAAGTATGTTAATTTCTAAATCATCATGATTTTGACTCATTTGATACCTACAACCTTTTTTTTTAAATAAATAATTCTATGATATTTGGGAAAAGCATATATTTACAGAGTGTGCAGAAGTGGACACACTGTTGCTGAAATATTGTGATTAGTCTGTATCGTATCATATAATGAGAATCTAAGGGAAGAGAAGCAATTTCCTTCTGAAGCAGTGTCCACTTAAAATTAAATCTAAGAATGTTGAAAATTGTCAGAAGTGGTCTTTTAATACTTTCAGAATGGCAGTCTACAAATTATTATATAGCCTTATTGCAAACGTGTATACATACTCGAAACTCAGATTATTAGATACTACATGCTATTTCCACATCTGAGTATCTTTCCAGTTCCATACTGTCTGTAATACCAAGCAGGGCCCCCAAAACAGCCGTCAAACCTAGAATCTTCTGTTTTTGACAGGCAAAGTTAGACAGTGAGAGAGATAGAGACAGAAAGAAAGGTCTTCCTTCCATTGGTTCACCCCCCAAATGGCCTCCACTGCCGGCACACTGCGCCAATCCAAAGCCAGGAGCTTCCTTCTAGTCTCCCATGAGGGTACAGGGCCCAAGCACTTGGGCCATCCTCCACTGCCTTCCCAGGCCACAGCAGAAAACTGGACTGGAAGAGGAGCAACCGGGACAGAATCCAGCACCCCAACCGGAACTAGAACCTGGGGTACCAGAGCCGCAGGCAGAGGATTAGCCAAGTGAGCCGTGGTGCCGGCCATCAACTTGCTTTCAATATTTTTTTTCCTGTGACTGGAGAAGCACTAATAATGCATACTATATTTTAATCAACAGACGTTCACACTATAGAAAAGAGATCTCTGGTTGGAGATCTGGGGATGAGAACAACTGGGCCATGTATCCTATTAAGGAAGTGCCAGCCTTTTATTATTTTATTTCCTTCCTACATGTTGACTGGGCATACAATGACCAGCCCAAATTGGTAATAAAGCTTTGATGGAAGGCTGAGGCATTGGTACAAAGAATGTCAGGAGACAACAGCCGAGACTCTGCTTTAGGGTGACATATACCCAATAATGCTATTTTAAAAGTATATTTTAATTAAAATTATTAAATCTTTTCTTATTCAAAAATAAATGGCTGACTTGTTACTTGGACTCCAGGAAATCCACAAGGGGGCAAAATGCAGCACTATTGGGAAAAGGCATACATGGTTTTTGACAGAGAATCCTAACCAACATGAGGAGTACGGGAAGAGAAAACACACACTATAGAGTCTGTTTTCCTGATATCCAGAGAGAGAAAAAATTCAACTGGCAGTGAAATCAAGAGCTTTTGATGGAGCCAACATTTTGGGGGTCTCTCTCCCTTTCTCCTTTCCCCTAGGGTGTGTATGGCTTGTTTCTCATTTACTGCCTTTCCCATCATCTTGTCTGCTTGCAGAGGATCTGTTCTTAAGTCATGAGCAGATGTAAACCCAGCTATTTCCACTAAAGATTTTCTACTAGGAGCTGATCCTTGAAGCCACCAAGCAATGAATTACGTTGAACTTATTCTAGCAAATGGCACCAAAGTTGTTTAGATGGTCATAGCCTACAAACACAGCTCCTCATACAGGTTCCCTTGGGACCCTAACAGACTAGATCCTGTATGATTTTTGATACAAAATCAATGCCACTATTTCTGTAAGTATGGAGTTTTCTCTAGAATAAAATCCTAAGTTTAAAATGCCTTGAAGGAAAATAGTATGTGACAGAGCACCATCTTGGCTCATATAAACATTATTAATGGTAACAGACCATGGATAAGCTTGTAACTCTGAAAGATAAGCTAATAAATGTGGAAACTACAAAGGGGCCTCACTAAAGCTGGTTCTTGTAGCAAGTGACATATTAGGCACAAATGACTTAGATCACTGATTTTGAAACAAAGGATCCAAGGCCAGCTTGGAAAGATGAATGATTATCATAAAGAGGCTGAAATTTCAATTTTATGACAGTACAATATGAGTGGCAAGTAAGAATTTTTGTTATAATAAGCTTTAAAGAGATTCTTATAAGTTTTAAGCATACAAACTATATAATACAATAACATCACCTTTCATGACAATATTACCATAGACTTAACAGCTTAAAACAATACATACTTATCATCTCACAGTTATTGTGGGTCAAGAATCCAGATACACTTAGCTGGGACTCCTTCAGGTTTCTCTAAATAAACATGTTGGTCAGGGCTAGGGTCTCACCTGAAAGTTCAGCTTGGAAAGGATCTATTTCCAACACCATTCAATTGTTGGAAGAATTTGTTCCTTGAAGGTCATTGTACTGTGGGCCTCAACTCCTTGCTGGCAACAGGCAAAGGTCACCCACAATTGTTTGCCATGTCGGTTTCATCAACATGGCAGCTTATTTCATCAAAGCAATAGAGACGACTAGCACAACAGAGGCTATACTTTTTAAAACCTAATCATGAAAGTGAAATCATTTCTACTGATGGAGAGCAAGTTGTTAGTATAGCTCATAAGGTCCCAGATGCCTGGCATACAAAGTCTTAGGGTAGAACATTAGGGACCATGATAGAGGTTGCCTGCCACCACTACCCCTCCAATAATCCTAGTCCTCATCAATGCATTTTATTTTCTTCATTGCTTTAATCACTACCAATAATTACATTATTTTCCTTTATCTCTTTATGTATCTAATTACTATCTAGCTTCAACTATCACTAGCTTTACCTTAAAAATAAGAATCGGATCCATACTCTTGTGCCTAGAATTATATTTAATACTTGGTTGGCACTCAACAAATATCTGTAGAATACAGGGCAGAAGGAAGGCATGAATACCAATAATGAATGTGTGATTTCTTTCATAAATTGTTTATTATGATACTGAAATGAATTCCTGTGATATGTTGATGTCACAGGACTCACCTTGACAAAGTGCCAAGCTTCCTTACATGATGCCACTCCTTTCATTTAGGTTAGTATGACACACTAAAAAATGTTGATACTCTCATGACTGCATGCATTTATATGTTTGGAATTTTATAAAGTGAAAACAGAGTTTGGCTCTTTTAACTGGCTTATAAGGATTTTACAAATTGAGAATAAAGTAAACCTTCCATTGCTAAATATCAAAGCATTAGATTCATATGAAGTTTAGAAAGTAGAAAGGAAATTGGACCGAACCCTGGAGTCCTACCTTACCACTGATGACCAGGCAACTTTGGATGGCAATAATGGAGAGTCAGAAATCAGAAGAGTGGAGAGCAGTAGCACCAAGGAGAAACAGGCATTCATCTTGATCCTTGAGGCAAAACCAAAGAATGAATGAATTTTTGTAACAGAGTAAGTTTAACCTCTTGGAAAAAGTAGAGGTTTGGGGTCAAGTTTTTCTAACACTTTGGTCTGATGAAACAAGTGGCAAGACTGGTCAACCTCTAGCTTCCTTTTCCTCATCTGTAACACATGGATGGTCAAATCTAACACTTGTGAGAATTAAAGGTATGAAATCAAGACACAGGCCTCCATTTATGATGTGTGTTCCATCCTTTCAGGAAACACTGGTCAGTGCAGAGAAGAGAGTGCACATCACTGCACACTGAGTTGGAAACAGTTTCTTCATAGTAAACATGAAAGAGCAGAGTACCAGAGGGAGGACTTGCTTCCTCTGAGAACGGGGGTCAAAGCTGAGCTTCACAAGCAGAAGTCAATGAACTTTAACCAGGAGAATCTGGGGGAAAGATATGATGGGGCAGAGGGGCAGAATTTGACAACTGATCTGAGAGTCTCTGCCTGATAGCTTTCCTATTCTTCCCAGTGACTCACCCATAAAAGACCCTGATAAATGTTATAATTGTTAAATAAATTCATCTACCTAGAACATTTTTTAGACCAACAACCTTCCATACACCACACCCTATTCCCATAATACTGATCTATTTATGAAAATTCTGAGTTAGTATCTCTGAAGCGAGCTTTAAGTGCTGGATACATAGTTGATAGGAAGTGCCTCTCAGCACAAAGTCCCCAATTCAAGGCATCAGGCCTGATGTGCAGGTGCTCTGGCTGGTTTCTCACCTGTGCTTTTCTGGTAGTGAGTTCCACACACAGCAGACTGCATCTATCATCTTCACTAGCAGCTCCCCAGCACAAGACCTAGCAGAGTAAGTTCTCCGTACGTATTTGCTGAATTAATGAGTGACCTCACAAATGGATGAACAGTCTGTGTCACACGTATTATTTAAAACACCCAGGGATCTAGCAAGCTAACTTTATAGCTGGGCCACCTTGGGCAAAGAACCCAGAAGGTGTGCTCAGTGAAGAAGACAGTGATTCCTACCCAATTCCCTCTTCCAGATTTCTTCTCTGAAGTGGACATTTTATTTGCTTAAATACCTCCTATCTGTGTTTTATGCATCTATTATGAAGAACAAAACAGAGAAAGATGAGGATTTTTATCTGATACATTTGATGGCTTCATTGATTGTGTACATTTTAGAAAAGAGAAAATTTAACCAGCTTTGCAGTTTCATTCCTAAGTCTTTAGTGCAAAGCTTCTTTTGCTTATGTCTGAAGTGATTTAGGAATTCTGGTATTCTTCCCTTAAGCATTATTATGTTAATCAAGAATAATTTCTTATGTAAATATTAGACATTAAAGCCAACTAAAAAGTTTAAAAAATGTTGTGAAATAGATCACACACAAAAAGATTATACAGAATATATTTGAATATTTTTATGCTTGTCTCTTATCCCATTTTATGAATGTATCATGATAGATATGCATCCAATTCTATATCTAAGGGACATTTGCATTGCTTATAGAGCTTTAAAAAGATTTATTTATTTGAAAGACAGAAGGACTGAAAGAGATGGAGTGGGGTGGGTAGAGAGAGGGGAATCTACCATCCTCTGGTTCACTTCCCAAATGTCTTCAACAGCCAGGACTGAGCCAGGCCAAAGCCAGTATCCAGGATCTCCATCTTGATCTCTTGGGTGGCAGGGGCCATATTCCCTTGCTTATTAGGCACATTAGCAGGAAGCTGAATCAGAAGCAGAGAAGCTGGGACTCAAAGTGGCACTCTGACATGAGTTACCAGCATCACAAGCAGTGGCTTAACACGTTGCACCTCAAAGCTAACTCCACATTTCTAGGGTTTTTAACAATGTCCTTATGCGTGTTTTCTGGAGTTGTAGGCAAGAGTTTCCTCAAAGTGTATGTCTGGCTGTAGGTTGTAGGAAGTAGACATACTAATGAACATACTAACGTCAAATGATTTCCCAAAGGCATTTCAATTTACACTCCCATCAATAATATATGTGAATTCCCGCATTTCACACTTTTATGAAGACTTGGAATTTTTTGCAAGAGTATATAATTCTTGACAAACTCAAATATTTCTTTACAATTCGGTTTTAAAAAGGCATAGTGTGAAGGAAAAGTGCTAAAAAAAACTTGAATGTAGTTATGATATCATTTGATTGTAGCTATCAAAAGTATTTAGAAAATTTTGAATAGATGTTTTGACTTTTTTCAAGCATACTCACATCAGCTAGAGTTGATGGGATCATCAAGGTCTATTTCAAGGCCTTTGGCTAACCATGGGAATGGTTTACCAAAAGTATATCAATAAAGGACTAAAAATCCAGCAAACTCCCTATTTATCCACAGAAGCAAAGCAAAAAAAAAATAAATAAATAACTTCAGGTGTCACTGCCAACCCCAACCCCATTAAGGATCTGACTTCTCTGCTCTACTTATTCCACCCTCCTCTCTCATGGGAAACAGTGCAGCCAAAATGTTACAAGCTCAGCATCTGGGCCAGACTCCCTGGACTCGAATTCTGGCTTTCTCTCTTACCAGCTGTCAACTCTTGTTCATGCCTTGATGCCTGCATTGGCAAACTGGAGGAGAAGAAAGTCTGCATAAGCAATTTGTTGTGGATATTAATTAGTTTAAAAATGTAAGGCATTTGTACAAGAACCAGGAAATACTAAAAACTCAATAAATTGTAGTTCTATTCAAGCTTGTTAGTATATTAGGGAATATTTTCCATTTTATGGCAAAATTATCTTTATTAATTTTCTACATCCACCAAACAATGAGTCTAGACATTGTTTTTTCCACCTGGCCATAGACTCTTATTCAGGGTCTGACACAGAACAGATATTGAAATGAACTGCATGATTGTAAGTTAAGTGACCAGAATTGTACCTCATCCTAAATCCTCATATAAATTGCATCAGATACATTTGTTTGCATGTGGTAGCTCTTCCAAATAACCCATCATGAAATTTAGGAAATTTTTCATCATTTTCTCTTAACAAATTAGTAGTAGACACTAGAGTACTAAAGTAAGACTTGGAGATTTTGAATGATTTGTCCAAGTCAAACAGGTACTGAAGAATAAAGCAAGGCCAAGAAGCAAATTTTTCCCTTTTCAATATTTTTATTTGAAAGAAAAATGAGAAAGAGGGGCCAAAAAAATAAAAATAAAAAGATAAACAGGAAAGGAGGAGGATGGAGGGGAAAGAAAAAGAAGAGGAGAAAGAGAGAGAGGTGAGAGAGAGAGAGAATGAATCTTCTATATGCTGGTTCAGAGATGGGCCACTCCAAAGCTAGCAGTCCAGAGCTCAGTCTGGGTCTCCCATGTGGGTGGCAGAGACTCAAGTACTTGAGTCATCACCTGCTGTCTCCCAGGCTGTGGATTATTGGGAAGCTGGAAGCAGGACATGAACCTAGGTTCTCTGATATGGGATGCAGGCATTCCAAGTGAACTTTCCAGCACTGTGCAGAATGCCCACTCCTTTCTAGAATCTTTAAATTATCTCAGAAAATTGAAATCTGGCTCACTGACTATCAACCAGTAACTGAATATTTTCCTAAAGGGAAAAGACCTCTCGTTTCAGTTAGTATGGACTCACTGTTCCTTCTGTGTTGATACCAACATGATATGAAGGAATAAAAAGAGACAAGTCAACATTGCAACTGAAAGAATGGAAGGTAGGCACATCTATAAAGGAGATGTGCCAACTATCTCCAGAATGCAGAAAGCAGGGTCAACCTCGTGAGGGACAATAGAGTAGCACAAGCCATGGCACAGAGGCACAGAGCCCTTGCAGAGATGTCAGTGAAGTATAGCATACTCTGTGGACAGAACTCTGCAAGACATGTGGACAGGAGAACAGAGCAGAGGAGGAACAAGTGGCCGCAAAGAATGACACTGTGGTTCTAAGGAGTTGTCTCCTGCACACACCTTCCATGTCCCAAAACATAGGATGAAAAACTGACAGATGTGTACCTCGAGACAACAGATTTTAAAAATCTTTAAAAAGGCCAGCACCGTGGCTCACTTGGTTAATCCTCTGCCTGAGGCACCAGCATCCCATATGGGTGCCAGGTTGTAGTCCCAGTTGCTCCTGTTCCAGTCCAGCTCTCTGCTGCGGCCTGGGAAGGCAGTGGAGGATGGCCCAAGTGCTTGGGCCCTGCACCCGTGTGGGAGACCAGGAGGAAGCACCTGGCTCCTGGCTTCTGATCTGCATAGTTCCGGCTGTAGCAGCCATTTGGGGGGTGAACCAAAGGAAGGAAGACCTTTAAAAAAATATTTAAAAATAAAAAAATCACGTTAACTGAATATCTTCACATTGTATTTTAAGTGGGGTAGTGAAACAGATTCTGAGAGTGAGAGAGACAGAGACAGAGATGTCCATTTTTCTAAATGAATTGAGGAAAGGAATGTGAAAATATAATCAGAGAAGCTTACAAGTGACTATTGCCAAAGACACCTCAGGAACTCCCATGGGGTGCCAGGGGCTGGGATGAACCTTCATAAATTTCTAGAGTTGAAACAACAGGCGAGCTCCTAATACATCCCCACCCCAACCCCAACTCAACCATGTTGGTCAGTTATTGGCTCCAGGCCACCCATGGAGGGAACCTGCAAGCCACACTCCTGAGCAGGGGGAGGGAGCAGTGAGTGCCTCCCTCTTGGAGGGAATCTGACGGGCACAACAAAGCACCCTGCATCCACTAACTTAATAAGCCACCACATCCTTGAAGTAAACTGAAGAAAAATCTCTGTAATCAAAAAGCAATTCAAAAATGGAAAAAATTCATTTAAAAAATAACCTGTTTTCCAGGTAACATTTTTCCACAGAAGCTTGTATATATAAAGAAGTTCCAAATGAAGAACAAAGAGACTGATGCAAGTAAAAACTTCAACAAAAAAATTTAAATCAAGAACGCTGATGTTTAAGAACAGAGAAAAAGAATCAAAAGAAATTAATGTTAATATAATTTACAGAAATAAACAAAAGGACTTACCACTTTCTACACAAGATTTTTAAAATAAAATGCATACTTGGACAAACTTCTAAAGTTTCACAAGAATTAAGAAATTATACTAAACCTCTGAGTACTGGGATAGGGGGTGGCACCCAGAGAGAGGACATGAAAAGAAAATCAAAAAAGGAGACATACATCCCAATTTATCACAAGCAACACCTCCTCATCCTCTGAGGAAAATGGCTTTCAACCCAGAAGTTCAACCCTGATAACAAATAACTTAGTGAGCTCAGAATAAAAATCTGCTCTGGCATAGAGTCTGGGACAGTTTCCTCTCACAAGTTCTTTGGTAGGGAATGAGTTAAGTATATGCTCCTGGAGAACGAGGGAATGAGCCAAGAAAGAAAGAAAAAGTCAGGATCTGATCCAGGAGAGCAATAACTAGCAGGCAGTCCTGAAAGGAAGGTAGTAGATCCTGGAGGGAGAAAGTTCCAGAAGCAAGACATCTTCGCAAGGGGAGTCCTGGATGAGAGAGTTTTACAGCATGGGTAAATCTCACAGGACCCAAAAGATGACAATTCAGGACCTTTTTAAACAAGAAAAAAAAAAAAGTAGCGTTAACCAGGAGACTAACCGAACTGCTATACAGGAAGCAAACTGAGTCAAGGTGTTCACACTCTGCTGTGAATGATTTCACCTACTGATTGTAAGCTTTTGGAATAATCATCTAGATAAGGCACAAAATAGTTAAGGTTACAATGAATGTAAAATTTGAAAATTTAAAAGTAACAGTGAATACCAATCAAGATACCGAAGACCTTCTTCTCAGATCTGGAAAAAATGGTGCTGAAATTTATATGGAGGCACAAGAGACCTTGAATAGCTAAAGCAATCTTGTACAACAAAAACAAAGCTGGAGGCATCACAATACCAGATTTCAGGACATACTACAGGGCAGTTGTAATCAAAACAGCATGGTACTGGTACAGAAACAGATGGATAGACCAATGGAACACAATAGAAACACCAGAAATCAACCCAAACATCTAAAGCCAACTTATATTTGATCAAGGATCTAAAACTAATTCCTGGAGCAAGGACAGTCTATTCAATAAATGGAGGGGGAAAATTGGATTTCCACGTGCAGAATCATGAAGCAAGACCCCTACCTTACACCTTACACAAAAATCCACTCAACATGGATTAAAGACCTAAATCTACGACCTGACACCATCAAGTTACTAGAGAACATTGGAGATACCCTTCAAGATATTGGCACAGGCAAAGAATTTCTGGAAAAGACCCGGGAGGCACAGGCAGTCAAAGCCAAAATCAACTATTGGGATTGCATCAAATTGAGAAGTTTCTGTACTGCAAAAGAAACAGTCAGGAGAGTGAAGAGACAACTGACAGAATGGGAAAAAATATTTGCAAACTATGCAACAGATAAAGGCTTAATAACCAGAATCTACAAAGAGATCAAGAAACTCCACAAAAACAAAACAAACAACCCACTTAAGAGATGGGCCAAGGACCTCAATAGACATTTTTCAAAAGAGGAAATCCAAATGGCCAACAGACACATGAAAAAATGTTCAAGGTCATTAGCAATCAGGGAAATGCAAATCAAAATCACAATGAGGTTTCACCTCACCCCAGTTAGAGTGGCTCACATGCAGAAATCTACCAACAACAGATGCTGGCGAGGATGTGGGGAAAAAGGGACACTAACCCACTGTTGGTGGGAATGCAAACTGGTCAAGCCACTATGGAAGTCAGTCTGGAGATTCCTCAGAAACCTGAAGATAACCCTACCATTCGACCCAGCCATCAAATTCCTTGGAATTTACCCAAAGGAATTTAAATTGGCAAACAAAAAAGCGGTCTGCACCCTAATGTTTATTGCAGCTCAATTCACAATAGCTAAGACCTGGAACCAACCTAAATGCCCATCAACGGTACACTGGATAAAGAAATTATGGGATATGTACTCTTTAGAATACTATACCACAGTAAGAAACAACGAAATCCAGTCATTTGCAACAAAATGGAGGAATCTGGAACACATCATGCTGAGTGAAATAAGCCAGACCCAAAGGGACAAATACCATATGTTCTCCCTGATTGGTGACAACTGACTGAACACCAAAAAGGAAACCTGTTGAAGTGAAATGGACACTATGGGAAACGGTGACTTGATCAGCATAGCCCTGACTGTTAATGAACAACTTAATACATTATCCCTCTTAGTAGATTTTTTGTCTGTTCTACTTAATATGACTGGTTTAATTCTGTAATTAATACACAGTTATTCTTAAGTGTTGAAATTTAACTGAAATGTGATCCCTGTTGAACATAAGAGTGGGAATAAGAGAGGGAAGAGATGTACAATTTGGGACATGCTCAAGCTGACTTGCCCCAAATGGTAGAGTTAGAAACATACCAGGGGACTCCAATTTAATCCCATCAAGGTGGCATGTACCAATGCCATCTCACCAGTCCAAGTGATCAATTTCAGTTCACAATTGATCATAATGAAAGGACTAAGAGTCAAAGGAAGCACATAAACAAGTCTAGTACCTGCTAATACTAACTGATAGAATAAATAAAGGGGAGAGTGATCCAACATGGGAAGCAAGATACTCAGCAGACTCATAGAATGGTGGGTGTCCTAAACATCACTCTGGCCTCAGAATCAGCCCTAAAGGCATTCCGATCTGGATGAAAATCCCATGAGAGTATTTCAGGCATGGAAAGCCAAGACACTCTGGCAAAAAAAAAAAAAAGAAAAAAAAAAAACCTAAATGAAAGATCTCTGTGAGTGAGATCCCAGTGGAAAGAACAGGTCTTCAAAGAAGGAGGTGCCTTTCTCTGAAGGGAGGAGAGAACCTCCACTTTGACTATGACCTTGTCTAAACAAGATAAGAGTCGGAGAACTCAGAGGGCTTCCATAGCCTTGGAAACTCATGACTGGAGCATAGGGAGATTACTGATGCCATGGACAGGAGTGTCAATTGGTAAAGTCAACAACAGGAGTCACTGTGCACTTACTCCTCATGTAGGATCTCTGTCCTTAATGTGCTGTGCATTGAGATTTAATGCTATAACGAGTACTCAAACAATATATTTCACTTTGTGTTTCTATGGGGGTGCAAACTGTTGAAATCTTTACTTAATGCATACTAAACTGATCTTCTGTTAAAAAAAAAAAAAGAAATTATCAATTCCCAACTTGACTCTCACTGGGATTAAACATGACAATAGGTCTGATCTGATTTCATCATCATTAAAAAAAAATCATCTATTATTTTTCACTTTATGTTTGTGTGGGAGCAAACTGTTGAAATCTTTACTTAATGTATGCTAAACTGATCTTCTGTATATAAAGAGAATGGAAAATGAATCCTCATGTGAATGGAAGGGGAGAGGGAGTGGGAAAGGGGAGGGATTCGGGTGGGAGAGACGATATGGGGGGGAAGCCATTGTAATCCATAAGCCGTACTTTGGAAATTTATATTCATTAAATAAAAGTTAAAAAAAAAAGAAAAAAAAAGTAACAGTGAAGATAAGAAAAGCGGGTTGGTGTGTAAGGGGAGGAGATGAAGGACTGGCTGCACATAACCTCGTTTCACCAGATAGGTTCTCAAGAGATATCATCAAGTGACTACACAACAGAATTTAAAGACACAGAATACAAAGGTGGGGCTGCCACTGTTGTGTTAGCAGGTAAAACCTCTTTGAGTCTAGGCTGCTGTAGTTGCAATCAAGCTCCCTGTTAATGGCCTGGGAAAACAAGCAAAAGATGGCCCAAATATCTGGGCCTCTGTCATCCACGTGGGAGACCTGGATGAAGCTCCTGGCTTCAGCCTAGCCCAGCACTGGCCACATCACATCTGATGAGTGAGTCAGCAGATGGAGGATCTGTCTTTCCCTCTCTCCCTGTAACTGACTTTCAAATAAAAGTCTTTTTAAAAAATACAAAGTTAGGCCGGTGCTGCGGCTCACTAGGCTAATCCTCCGCCTTGCGGCGCCAGCACACCGGGTTCTAGTCCCGGTCGGGGCACCGGATTCTGTCCCGGTTGCCCCTCTTCCAGTCCAGCTCTCTGCTGTGGCCCAGGAGTGCAGTGGAGGATGGCCCAAGTGTTTCGGCCCTGCACCCCATGGGAGACCAGAAGTACCTGGCTCCTGCCATCGGATCTGCGCGGTGCGCCGCCAGCCGTGGCGGTCATTCGAGGGTGAACCAATGACAAAGGAAGACCTTTCTCTCTGTCTCTCTCTCTCTCTCACTGTCCACTCTGTCTGTCAAAAAAAAAAAAAATACCAAGTTAACTAATAGAAAAACTAAAAATACTGCTCTAAGTATACTGAAATAGGGAGGGGAAGTCACTGAATATAATAAGTTCTTCATCAAGAAACCGACAGATGCTAATGTCTAGAGTTAATATATTAATGACTACATATTTATATATTATTTTAAAATAATGATAACTCCAGAAAAACTCAAAACAGAAATGCTCTAAGGTATTTATTTACTTTTATTTATTTGAAAGGCAGAGACACAGGGAGATACAGAGCTCTCATCTGCTGGTTCTCTCCTCAAGTGCTTGCAATGGCCAAAAAAAGGACAGACTGAAGTCCTGAACCAGGAACTCCATTCAGGTCTCCCATGTGGATGGCAGGGACCCAATTTTTCAGCCATCACCTAATGTCTCCTGCAGTGTATATTAACAGAGAACTGGAATCAGGAGCAAAGCTGGGACTCAAATCCAGGTACACTGCTATAGGATGTAGGTGTACCTTAATCACTAGGCCAAACACTCACACCTAAAATACTTATTTCTTGAGGGTACAATTGGGAATGAGTCAAAAGGGAACATTTGTAAGTCCTAGTGTACCTATTTGATTACAGAAATATATTTCTCTCATAAAGATTCAGATATTTAAGAATCAGAAAAAAAGTAGAAGAATCCACAGGTATCCCCTACTTCTATCAGTTTATAATTATTATGAATCACTTTTGATTGAGGAAAGATAGAATTCAGAAAATGAAAGCCTATTGATTTGCTAAGTTACATGTACAATCAGACAACAATACAAATATGCACTGAACACTTTATGAACTAGAAACAGTTAATCTTCACAAAAATATGGATATGAATCAGTCATAGGGACTGCCCTCAAACTCATCTGAGTTACTTGTAAAGAGAACAATAACTTCGTAGACGAATAAGAAGTGCCACGAACAGTGAGAATTCAAAATGGAACACGTGCAGATGAAAATCAGTGAGCTTCCTCAAGGAAGATTTGGTCTTGAAGACTGAAAGGCAGGACACACAGTCCAATTCTATTGGACAGCAAGGGGGCATGAGTTAGCCTAAGACAGGAAAAGTAGAACAAACCTGTATGTTTGTCTTTAATGTCGGAGCATGCACACTTCACCCTGCATCCACTGGCTGCTTTTCAGAAGTAATTGTCAGTGAAAAAATATGGCAGTGTACCCATCAGGAGGGGCTTTGGGTTATGTAAGCAGCAGCAATGAGCCCAAAATTTCAGTGGCTTATAAGAACAAAGGCACATCTCAGGCTCATTCTAAGTGTCCTTCATGTTTTGACCGAGAAGCTTTTGCCCATTGTAGGCACCCAGGATCACAGTGAAGGAAATGGCCACTTCTCAAACATTGCTGCTAGCATCAAGTTGGGGGAAAGCAGAGTTTTTCCAAGTCTTGCATTGGCATGTAAAATTTCAGCCCAGACAGGACACGTTACTCCTAAATACATCTCATTACCCAGAAATAATAATAATGAGGCTCCATCCTACAAGAGGCTAAGAAAGCTAACCCTACCTTGAAGAGAAGAGAGATGGAAATTTTGTGAGACTACCACAGTGGGTCTGGAATTGAAGAGAATTCTAATCACTTATGATTAAAGCTGGAAAGGCAATTATTTATCAACAAATATTCTACATGTATAAAAACATACTTTTATTTTCATTAGGTCAAAAAATCATATCCCATTAAACTAGGTGGTTATTCATGCTAGCTAGCTACCCTCTATAAGCCAAAGAGTGTAATCAGCATAAGGATTTAGAGTAAATCAGAGAATTTGCTTGAATTTGAAGTCTACTTTTAAAACATGTTATTTCTTTATTTTATTCTTGGTCTTTTTCAACATTTGATGGTCAGCCCTATGGAGGAGATAGGTGAATGTGTGTGTGTGTATGCATTTGGCCAGAAGTGATTAAAGTGATTTAAAAAGAGCTTGCGCTAAGGAACATGCATTTAGAGTCAGCCTACTAAGGACAAAAAACATTGAAAAGGAGCTATGACTGTCATGACAGCACTGATTTGTCTATTTCAGGGTCACAAGTAGTTGGGCTTAGCTTGGAAACGGTTCATATCATTTCTCCCACTTTGCTTTCTGTTCCTGAGGCAAAGTTTATAGATCACTGTAGAAATTTTAAACCATTATTTGAATTGAGACATAGACTCCCACAAAGTACTTATCAACAACTCACTAGTGCTTATAGCTACAGGAAGATATAGCAAAGGAAGACACAATGAGCCTTTATATTCAGAAAAAAAAATTTAAAGAGTCTACTGTGAGGAAAAGTCTTGGATGAAAAAGATAAATCCTAGCTTCCTCTTATAACTGATCTTTTAATAGCAGGTATGTCTTAATTATATTCCAATATCTGTATCACAGCTGTTTTATTTCATATTAGAAAGAAAATTATAAGCTATGTATTAAAAAGAAATTTTAATTTATATACTTGAAATTATGCTTCTCTCTTACCTCATTTTCTACCTGAATAATTCCTTGTACTTGTGACGTGAAAGTAGGTCTGGCTGGAATTGCTTGTTCAGACAGTTATAAATATCACCCATCAGTGAAAAGCATAAATGCCAAGGACACTCAAACAGATTGATAGGGCTATCAGTGTTAATCTATGAGGGATTCTAAAAATAAGTCTATTAATGCTGTCAGCATCTATTTTTCCACTCCCATTGCAACAAATTCACAAAATGTTAAAAGAATTCTAACAATGAGACTAGCATTTTACGGTTACACCATTAAATTACCTTATAATATCATGCAATTACTTTATAATGGCAATTACAAAGCACCTTAGTAATATTTTTTAATTCTATAGAAAATGTTTTCCATATCTTTTGGGTAAAATCACCCTATTCTTGGAATAATGATCTGAATTCCTTCATTCAAAAGAAAAACTTATACATTGGCTAAGCAGTATATTCAAATAAATCTATTATGAGAAGAGTATTTTTTTTTCTTCAAAGGCTCTAACAGGTTAAAGCATGAAATATGCAAATCTGTAGTTATCTAGTAGCTTTCAAGAACAAATGGCATTGAAGTCTATAAGTTATAGAATCAGAAGAATCTTTCTTGTGGTTTAAGAGCTATTAAATTACTTAACATTCTCAAGATTCAGGCTCTTTATCTGTGAAATAGGGGTGATGGTAATAGCTACTTAATAATTAACTGACTTGAATGAAAAGATCAATATAAAATATACATTACAGTGCCTAGACATGGCTGGTAGACAATTATATGTTAAAAACTTCTTAACTAAAGTAGTCTAAGGCAAAACTACATTGCCTTGTGTAAAGTATGAGAAAATATTGGTACAATGTAGTCCCAGGTCATATAATCCCCAGAGAAGCTGAGCCACTTGGTAATTAATCCAAAATATCTGAGGTGTTTTAATTAGAAACACAAAACAGAAGATACTGTTCCTTCTTGCAGAGAAGACAGACAGAAATGATGCATAGGAAAAGAAAATCCTTACTCAAAAGATATGCTATATTCCAAATGTTTTAACAAACAATAATATTTTTAGCAAGACCACTAATTTTCATTTGTAGTAGATGATTTCATTTGAATAGGTAAAATGCATTTAAAGTAGGGGTACTTGTCAACTTTTATATTTTGCTATTTTCCCCTAAAGTCATGTATTTTTCCATTCGCAGAGCAAAAATAAATGTGACATAAATTGGACTTCATCCAAATTAAATGCTTTTGAAATATACCATAACAGGTGAAAATACAAACCAAAGACTGGAAGAAAATATATACAAATAAAATATCTGATAAAGGACTCATATTCAGAATATGAAAGAACTCTCCCAATTCAATATCAAGAAGACAAATAGACAAAATTTTATACTGGAAAATTATTTGAATACATATTTCCAGAGAAGATATACAAATGGTCAATAAGCACATAAAAGGTGCTGGACTTCATTATCAGAAATTCAAATTAAGAAGAGGAGAGATCATTTTATTGGATGAGTACAATAATTTAAAAGACAGACACTAACAAGTGTTGGGAAAGTGTGGGGAAAAGTGGAGAAACGAGAACATCACATATTGCCAGTGGAAATGTAAAATGGTACAGCCAATTTGGAAAATAGTTTGTCAGCTTCTTCAAATGCTAAGCATAGATATATCATTTGACCCAGCAGTTCCACTCTTAGGAATATATCCGAGAGAATTTAAAATGTCCAAAGATATGTTATTTGCATATTCACTGTAGCATTATGCATCAGTAAAAAAGTAGAAACAATTCAAATGTCTAACAATAGGTCAGTAGATAAAATGTGACACATCCACTCAAAGTACTAAAAGGAAATAAAAAGGAAAGAAATATTGATCCATAGTACAATACAGATGAACCTAAAAAACTATTATGGTAATTTAGAGAACCTATGCACAAATGACAATATATCATACAATTTCATTTATTTGAAATGTGCATAAAAGCAATCTATAGGACAATCTATAGTTGTTGACTGGGAATGGAGCAACTAACAGGACATATCTTTCTGGGGTGATGAAAATGTTCTAAAATTAGATTATGGTAGAAGCTGCCCAACTCTGTAAATTTACTAAAAATCTTTGAATTATATTTTCAAACCAAATTAGCCTTATGGAATGTAAATAATTCAATAGAGTTATTGGTAAAATTTAAATTAATTCTGAAAATGAATCTTGATGTGAATGGGATGGGAGAGGGAGCAGGAGATGGGATGGTTGCAGGTGGGAGGGAGGTTATGGGGGGAAAAAGCCACTGTAATCCAAAAGTTGTACTTTGGAAATTTATATTAAATAAAATTTTAAAAAATTAAATTAATTCATATGATAGAAATCAGTGATCCACACAACCAATGAGAGACTTTTCTTATGCAGGAATGCCAGCCAAGATAGTTGAAAAGCATCACAGATAAGGCTAAGTAGGAGAAGCAAATGCAAGGATTCCTGCAGATGAAAGTAAATATTGTGAACTCAGGAGCTAAGGTTTGGAAACTTGGAATTGCCATGCGCTAGACCAGCACTGTCCAAAATGTCTCTCTGATGATGAAATAGTCTCAATCTTGCTTTCTAGTAGGGTAACAATTAGCACGTAGCTACCATGCAATTTACTAGGCAATTTAGTAACTTAAAAAAAAAAAAAACTATTTTATCTTAACTTAAAATTAAAGAACGATATATGGTTGGTGGATACCATATTTGATATTACAACTGTAGACTAATCTAAAAGAGAAATGGTCCTATCACACATTTACTCAGTCTCTAACCTCAAAACTATTCATGGCTGGATAGGCATTTGTCCTGATGGTTAAAATGTCACTTGGGACTCCCACACCCCAAGTCAGGGTAGCTGGGTTTGAGTCTGAGCTCCATTCCCATTTCAGCTTCCTGCTAATGTGTCCTCTAGAGGCATGAGGTGATGCTAAAGTATTTGAGTCTCTGACACCCATTCAAGATATCGCACCTGAGTTCCTCACTCCAAGCCTTTTCCTGGCCAAACCCCGATTGTTGTGGTTATTTGGAGAATCAATCCTTCTCATTCTCAAATAGAAACTATTTTTATAAAGTTATCCATGATTATAAATTTAACCAAAATAGTCCTTCCTCTTTTAAAAAATATTTTAAAATTTAATTGACACAAAATAATTTTATCTATTTATGGAGGTACATTATGCCATTTTGATACTTGGATCAAATCATGTAATGATCCAATTAGGATAATTCACACATCCGCTACTTCAATCATGTATTATTGCTTTGTAATAATAATGTTTAAAATCTGGTCTAAGTGTGGTCTTGATGAGAAAAGAAAGACATTTGTGGTAGAAGAACTTCTGAAAAAGAAAAGGGCACAGATTAGGACTGGTTAAAGGTCAGGTACTTAAGGTTGTTGAAAAGAGTTGTCACATAAGGACTTGCTCATTCTTCAAGCTCTTCAAGCCCTGGAATTGTAAAGTCACCTCTCAATTACCTGAATTGGCAAACACCTCGATAGATCATAGTTCCATTCATTGGAACTAACTAGAGAAAGTTTGGAATTGAGTAGTGGGACTAGAATATGATGAACTGAAGCATGACATGAATTTTAACATTAGCTAACAGTTGCTCAAGCATATATCTCTTAGCTGATGGCACAATTGTCTTGATCCAACATAATCTCATAAATTATTCTTGACAAAAGGGTATAAGCACGTATTTTCTTTTCACTTGTATCATTTGACAGGCAGACAAATTTCCCATCTGCTGATTCACTACCCGAATTCCCACAACAGCTGGGGGTAGAATGGGTTAAAGAAAGTGGTCCAGAACTCAATCCAGGTCTTCCATGTGGATGCCATAAAAACAATTACTTGAGCTGTCACCTGCCACCTCCCAAGATGTATATTAGCAGAAAGATGGAATCAGGCGGGAAGCTGGGACCGGAAGCCAGGAACTCTAATACAAGATGTGGGCATATTCAGCAGCATCCTAACCACCTGGCCAAATGTCATCGCTGACTTATTTTAAACCGGCACCGTGGCTCAATAGACTAATCCTCCAACTTGTGGCGCCGGCACACCAGGTTCTAGTCCCGGTTGGGGCGCCGGATTCTGTCCCGGTTGCCCCTCTTCCAGGCCAGCTCTCTGCTATGGCCAGGGAGTGCAGTGGAGGATGGCCCAGGTGATTGGGCCCTGCACCCCATGGGAGACCAGGAAAAGCACCTGGATCCTGGCTCCTGCCATCGGATCAGCGCGGTGTGCCGGCTGCAGCGGCGGCCATTGGAGGGTGATCCAACGGCAAAGGAAGACCTTTCTCTCTGTGTCTCTCTCTCTCACTGTCCACTCTGCCTGTCAAAAAAAATAATAAAAAAAAATAAATTTCTTTTACTATTTTTTCATTATATTGTTTCTTTAAATATATGTACACAACTATAGGAAGTAAGAAATACTGGTACAAGCAAATAAGTTGTTGCTAGGTTTTTTTTCTATGCCATCACAATAAATCAAAGAAGTATATACTTGTAGATTGTTGCCATGTCCAAGAACTTTTCACAACAATACTGTTATTTCTTGCACTAATCTCTTTGATACACGCAAGGACTTATGCTGGTTCATCTCATCTCCTGGTTTACTACTATGGTGCCTATGGTTTGGACCATCAATCTGTAAAATGTTATACTAGTCAACTCAGGAATCACCCCTGGACATTACCTAATAGACTTCCTTTAGCAACAAGAGTTGCACTGTGCACAGCAAGTCTTGTGTCATCTCCATTCCTACTCCATGGGACCTACCAGAACTATAATCCTGGACAGGAAGAGAAATCAGAGAAGTCCCACGTTTCTAATCTCTCTTATCCCCAAAATAGTACTAATAATACTCAAAGAGTATCTGTACAGTGCTTTGTAGCATTTAAATCTTAAATCTCTTTAAAAAACATTACTTATTTGAGAGAGGGAGAGAGAGAGAAAGGTCTTCTATCTGCTGGTTCACTCTTCAAATGGCTACAATGACTTGAGCTGCATTGATCCAAAGCCAGGAGCCAGCAGCCTCCTCCAGGTCTCTCACATGGATGCAGGGTCTCCACATGGGTGCAGGGTCCCAAGGACTTGGGCCATCTTCTGCTTTCCCAGGCCAGAGCAGAGAGCTGGATTGGAAGTAGGGTAGTCGGGACTCGAACCAGTGCCCATATGTGTTCCTGGCACTGCAGGCTGGGGCTTTACCCACTACACCACAGTACCAGCCCCTTAAATTTCTTTACTGCTGTCTTTTTTTAAAGACTTTTCATTTATTTGAAAGCCAGAGTTGCACAGAGAGAGAAGGACAGGCAGAGAAAGAGGTTTTCCGTCGTCCGCTGGTTCACTCCCCCAATTGGCCACAATGGCTGGAGCTGTGCCAATCCAAAACCAGGAGCCAGGAGCCTCCTCCAGGTCTCCCATGCAGGTGCAGGAGCCAAGGACTTGGGCCATCCTCTACTGCTTTCCAAGGCCATAGCAGAGAGCTGGATCCGAAGTGGAGCAGCCAGGACAGGAACTGGTGCCCTTATGGGATGCCAGCCCCACTGGTGTCTTCCTAAAACATCTCATTATATCATTCTACTGCTAGCTCCTAGTTGCTTGGGAGATAAAAGGCAAATGATAACCTTGTCATTCAGGGTTGTCTATTATCAGATTGCCTTTGAGCTGTATCTACCCTAGAGTTTTAATCAAGCTGAAGCATTGCATTTTATTCTCTAAACTCACTAAGCTTTCTTGACCTTCTTTACTTTTGCAGGTCTTTCTTTAAATAACATTCCTTTTGTCTTTATTTTAATAATTCCTTAAGATGACCACCAAACACTACTACCTTGTGAAGCCCTCATTGTCCTTCCTTTTCTGCAATTTCTCTCTTCCCGCTGGGAGCTGTTCACTGGGCTCCTTGCCCTTCTTGGCAAACTCCTTCAGACAAGTGACAAGATCTCACTCATTCCTCTCTCCAGCATTTGGCATATACTAGGAACATAGAATTATCTTTTTATATTATATACATATAAATTACATTATATATATAAGTATATATATAAATATGGGTTGGTGGGAAGCTGAAGAGAAACTTTACTAACCCAATAAAATGACAAAGAAAAAGAAATTGCTCACAGATCAGCACACGCATACCAATTCAACTTCCAAGACCAAAATATAATTGTATTATACATGTCTTCAAAATGCCCTTTTAGCAGCATAGGAATGGATGTCTTACCCTGTATTTCATAATCTTTCTACTTGAACAATTCCTTTGATTTGTTACAAATTAGTTTTATTTAAAATGAGATGAAAAATTTCCTAAAGAAAGCATTTGCCAATTAACTCTTTATGCTTAATTCAGAATTCTATTTTTGTAGTCAGCATTGTGTTGCAGCAGGTTAATCCACTGCCTGCAATGCCAGCATCCCATATGAGCTCTGGTTCTAGTCCTAAATGCTCCTCTTCCGATCCAGCTCCCTGCTAATGCACCTGGGAAAGCAGTGGAAGATGGCCCAAGTCCGTGGGTCCTGCCACTCATGTGGAAGACCTGGATGGAGTCCCAGGCCCCTGAATTCAGCCTGGCACATCCCTGGCCATTGTAGACATTTAGGGAGTGAACCAGCATGTAGAAGATCTCTCCATCTCCCTCCTTCTCTCCCTAATAAATGTTTTGAAAATAAAAAAATGCATTTTTCTTCTGAAAAGTATGGCAACAAAACCAGAGATTTGCTGCATCGACATACTTGTGCAATCCTTTACTTTCTCAGTCACAATGATGTATACTGACACATGGCTATATCCTTGGGAGACCATTTCAGATCCCTTGACATGAAAGAAGTTCTTGCACATTAAATCATTTATTCACATCCCTGCATTTCAGATTATAAGGAAGATGATTATGCCAGAATATAACAAGGATACCCACTTCCAAAGCTGTTTTTCACAAGAGGAAAGGAACCACTCTTTCAAGTGAAGCCACATAGAAAATCTATTGCCAGTTGTCACATCTGCTCAAGGCATCATAATTCCATGATGAGGCCATCACATACACATATGTCCATCAACCCAGGTGCCATTTAAGTTCATAAGACCTAAAGATCAATCATAATAAATAATTCATCAAGTCCCTCTGAGATTTCATGAGAAACTAAGGATGGATGACTCCTTAGCTCTTTGACCTAAGGCCACATATAATCAAAATATAACTACTTAAAGACAAACCAAACGACCAACTGACATTATGAAGACTCATGCCACTTGTAGTTACTGGTTGACCAATTGCTTTGTTCTAGACCCACTGAACAATACTGTTTTCAGTTGTGAGTATTCATCTCAGAAACAATGAGGCAAGGAATGATTACACCCATTTTACAGATAAAGCTACTATTTCCCGGAGGTAAAACAACCTTAGATGATTCAAACTGTTAAAAAGAAAAGGGCATCAGAAATCTTAATATTTGTCTGATGCCAAAGCCTTGATTGTAACATTAGCTGCATTTTAAATACCCTTCATCTGATTCCTATGGGAGAAATACACACTGTTGTCAACATGAAGTATCAGGTCTTGGTTTCTACATCTTTCAGTGACAGGTGTTCAGAGAAATTTAGGCCTACCTACGTTGAACTGCTGAACCTAATCATGAACCCAGATATCGGGTGGTCATGTTGTCAAACTGAATTAGTAAAAAAGAACCCAATGCTGGCTAGAGTCTGGGCTGCTCTACTTCTGATCTAGCTCTCTGCTGTGGCATGGGAAGGCAGTGGAGGATGGCCCAGGTCCTTGGGCCCCTGCACCCACGTGGGAGAGCTGGAGGAGACTCCTGGCTTCAGATCAGCACAGCTTTCCAGGTGTTGTGGCCAGCTGGGGAGTGAACCAGCAGCTGGAAGAGCTTTCTCTCTGCCTCTCCTTATCTCTTTGTATAACTCTTTCAAACAAATAAATCAATCATCTTTTTTAAAGAGCCTAAAACTACTATTTCTGGAAGAGTGGCAGGTTAGAGACCCAGAGACACACTCCCATTGAAAATACCTATTAATGGTGTGGAAGAGAGGAAATCAAGAATGAGGATTCCCTACGCCCTAATCTATCATCAAAACATTCACCTTGGTGAAACCCTGAGAACCAATCCACCAAGAGTCATGCAGAAAGACATTGATTGTCATAGTTCAGAATGTGACAAAATTCATAAAAAGGATAATCCCAGAGTTCACTGGCAGCCTACTTCTTACCATGAAAATCGCAGTTTGGGGTTAAACACAGCAGAGTACACACATGTGTCTGCTTCTCCCTGCAGCAGCTAGAAAATGACATTAAAAGAAAAAAAAGTTGAAACAGAGATAATGTTAAGTGAAGGATACTCTTTCAAATTAGAAGGAAGTATGTGAGTGCTAAATAACAGAACCATGAGGAGAAAGGAGGAACACCCTTGCTTTTAGGGAGTGTGGGACGAGAACAGATGAATTATTCCTTCAAGCTCTGGAAACACTTGGCAACTAGAGGCACAGTGATCTTGAAGGGCTACCTGTGGGGCTAAAGCTGTTCTGAATTTTCCTAGTGTGGGTCCCTTTTCCTTTTTTTCATGAATCTCATAACATTTAAAAAAATTATTTGAAAAGTAGAGTTACAGAAAGGCAGAGGCAGAGAGAGATCTTGCATCCACTGGTTCACTCCCCAAATGTCCACAACTGCAGGCACTGGGCCAATCTGAAGCCAGGAGCCAGGTGCTTTTCCAGGTCTCTCATGTGGGTGCAGGGGCACAAGCACTTGGGCCATCATCTGCTGCTTTTCCCTGGCCATAGCAGAGAGCAAACAGGTCTTGAACTGGCACTCATGTGGGATGCCAACACCACGGGCAGTGGTTTTACCCACTGTGCCACAGCACTGGCCCCTCTCATAACTTTTCATTAAATAGCATACACTGTGTTTTCTTGTATCTCATAACATTTTTATTTAATAACATACACTGTGCTTTGAAAACAGTAGAGATTGAAGAATACTACTTTTTCAGTGATCTTTATTGTTTTCTTTTTGTCTTTTATCAGGCGATACAAACTCTCTCCTATTTAGGCAGCAGAGGTAATGAGGTGGTCACTCAGATTTCACCAACAGTAAGTTTGGTCTGGAACTGGATTTCAGCTTTAATATGATCAATCTCATGGCTTGTCAGCCCTACCCCCACTTCCAGTGCACAGCTGCATGGCAGGGGGTCTGATGTGTGACCATCACCTGGTTTGAGTCAGGAGAAAGTAGGCTGAGGTCCCCAGCTCCAGATTCCATGAGAATATGGGAGACTGCACACATTGTTCCTGCTGCTCAGCCTTACCTTCACTGCCCTGCTAAAGCAACACTTGGAGGAGACCAGAAGAATTTTCAGGTCACACAAAATATTGTTGTGTTCAAGGTCCTCCAGGCCTCAATCATCACTTGCAGTCCACCTGACTCTTTCAACCAGGCCAAGAGCTTATCAGCCTGTTTCCCCGGCATCTGGAACCAGCCTTCCCCTTGTCTTCCAGGGAGCTACCACAGCTCTCCACTCACTTCTCACTGGCTTCTCTTTGAAATTTAATTCATTGAGACTTCGTTTTGTCTACCACTCCTCAGTAGTCTCATAGATAAGCAAAATTATTTTGCCTAGATGTTCCTTAGTATTGCTATAAGAGTGAAGGTCTTTCATATTTTTCTCATCCTAACTGAAATTAAAACCTACCGCCTTTTAGTTTGCATTTTAATTAAACTTGAAAATACTTGAGAGACTACTTCTAGGTCACACGAAAATGAATATATAGCCACGATTTTGCTCTTAATAACAAGAAAACATGTATTTGGGTTAGTATGTTGTTTGATATTTCTTTTAAAAATGATAGCTCCTTTTTCCCCACAATTATTAATGTCTGAAAGAAATTTCATTTAGTGGTTTTCCTAATCAAGATATAAATACTTGGAGACAAACCAAATACAAAGAACCGAATTATATAATGAGTCATTGTCTTTCCTGCAAATAGATGTTTTCTGTCAGTCTTCCAGAACTGAGGATTTATACATGTCAACTTCTTAATCCATGTAAACAAAGAAGCAGTTATTTACTCATTTATTTGAGAGGCAAAGAGAGAGAGAGCTCCCATCTACCAGCTTACCTCTGCCCACCCCAGCCCCAAATGCTGACAACAGAGCCAGGAACGCAATGTGGGTCTCCATTGTGGGTATAAGGAAACCAATTACTTGAGACATCACTGCTGTCACCCAGGGTCCACATTAGCAGGAATCTTGAGTCAGGAGCCAGAGCCAGGTATCAAACTCAGATGCTATAACATTGGAATGCGGACATCCTAACCAGAAAGCCAAAGAGCTGTCCCTGAAATTGATTTGTGAGTTTGATTTCCTTCATTCAATAATTTCTGGCATGGTAGAAATCACTGTTTAATAATACTAGAAAATAATATCAGTCTAAACTTTTTAAAATTATACTCAGTTTCTTAAATAAAGATCTGTCTTAGATTACCGAGGGGTCTACTCATACACGGAATCAGGATGACTATTGTATTGACAAATGGAAATCTTGCTGTGCTTGCATCTTAATGAATGTAAAAAATGATTTGTAGCATTCAGTTGACACAACTTGTTCTCTTTTGTACATTTGTTTCCTGTTAATCTGTTTTTCAAATCTTTGTTTGTGTTGATGGTGCTAAGTAACTCAAATCCAGTTTATTGGGCTGGTTGTATTTCCTACACCAATGTGACCATATCATATTACCCTTTAAAAGAAACAACCAGTACATCTGTTTATGAAGATGGGTGGTTTTGTTAGAATACATTGTTTTATCCATAAATTTTAGCTCCCCCATAAACATGTACAGTCTATCAACAAAAAGCATACTTTAAAAAGGCTTATTTATTTGAGAGGCAGAAATAGAGAGGACAGAGATCTTTCATCTGCTGTTTCATTCTGCAAATGGCTGCAACAGCTGGAGTTGGGCCCAGCCAAAGCCAGGAGCTTTTTCCAGGTCTCTGACATGGATGGCAGGGGCCCAAACACTTTGGCCATCATCTGCTGTATTTTCAGGCATGTTAGCAGGAAGCTGGATCAGAAGTAGAAAAGGGGCCAGGGCTGTGGCCTAGCAGGTGAAGTCGCCACCTGCCATGCCGGCATCCCATACGATGTCAGTTCAAGTCCTGGCTGCTCCACTTCCAATCCAGCTCTCTGCTATGGCCTGGGAAAGCAGTAGAAAATGGCCCAAGTCCTGGGGCCCCTACACCCACGTGGGAGACCCAGAGGAAGCTCCTGGCTTCGGATGTGTGCAGCTCAGGCTGTTGCGGCCAACTGGGGAGTGAACCAGCAGATGGAAGACCTCTCTGCCTCTCCTTCTGTGTAACTCTGCCTTTCAAATAAAGAAATAAGTAGAACAGAACAGGAACTGGCACCCACATGGTATTTTGGTGTCACAGGGGGTGGTTTAACTCACTACATCACAATGTCAGCCCCAACAAAATGCACTTTAACTGAGAGATGGGTCGCTGTGCCATGAACATGAACACAGAACACCATCAGAAGATATAAAATGTTTTCATTTTATCTTTAACTTCAAATTGGAAAGTTGTGTTCTGACAAAAATCAAATTGGCCTTTGTCCTTGTTTACAAGAAAAGTTTTAAGATCACTACAGTCCCCTCTTCATAATCACAGTTTTTTCTGTCATAAGATAGGCTCCTCCTTAGCAGCTTAAATAAAAATTGAAACAGGGTGTGCCCAGTGAGAACACTGTACAGGAGTAGAAGGGCAAGATAGGAACCCTCCTTGCTTTCACTCAGTCCTGCCTTCACCATTCTTCTGCTATTAGCTCCAGGATCCTTTCACACTGAATAATGCAACAGACAACAATGAAGGGGGCACCCAAGAGAGTTCATTGTGAAGAACAAACTCCTCGGTGAGGGTCCTGGGAGTAGAGAGTTCATTCCTCCTTCCATTGCCCCAGTACTTTGGATCTATCATCACAAATCTTCCTTTTCTTATTTCTCATTTCCCTTTATGTATCTCAAACTCCAGAGAGGCTGGAGGGCTTCATTTAGGAATGTTGTTTTAGTCATCTCTCTGGTGTATTTTTACCACAAAGTTTTGGTTTCACTACTTTCAGTAAATATTCAAGATACAAATAGTTCTTATCCAGCAAAACCTCATTTCCTTTTTTACCTTCCTGCATCACTTTTCTTTCTGTTCTATTAATCATTTTATTCATATATTTTACTTACTACACAGCTGCAAGCTCTTTCAAAGAGGAAACAATGTGAGAGATACATTTTTACCCCTGGAAGGCACCCATAAGGTACTCAATGAACATCCATAAGATGTAAAGATCAAAGGAACAAAGTACTTTTAGGAATATTATTTGCGGTACCCATTGTGACATTACACATAAATCCACCACCTGCAGTGCCAGAATGCCATATGAGTGCCAGTTCAAGTCCCTGCTGCTCCACTTCTGATCCAGCACCCTGCTAATATCCTGGGAAAAGCAGAGGATGACTTGAATGTTTGGGCCTCTGCCACCTATGCGGGAGACCCGGATGAAGCTGTGAACCAGTGGATAGAACTTTCTCTCTGTATCTCTTCTTCTCTGTAACTCTTTCAAAATAAATAATTAAATATTATTGAGTAAAGAACACTACTAACTTAGCACCTTATAAAACTATGACAGCTTGAAATGCCATTACTTAAGTAGAGTTTAATATCAAATATCTGAGGTTTGAATAGAAAGAAAAATGACTTTAAATCACATCAATCATTTCTGAAGGAGGAGGAGAGAGAAGAGAAGGACAAAGAGGAGCAGGTGGAATAGAGAGGATGGGTTATGAGTAAGAGGCAGAGGAGAAGACAGTAAAGAAAAATAATGAAAGTAAATATCTGAGTTGTATGAAGTGACATCTGATGCACTTCTTTAGGATGTTGAGGTTGTGTTTTTTGGCTAAGTAGAAGAATGAAACGTTAAACAAATGAGCCAAGTAACTGGGATGATGATGAAAATGTTCTCCCCATGCCTGACAATGATCTGAGAGCAGCACTTCGGCAAGTACCCTAAGGAATGGGGTCCCAGGCACTGCTCTTCTAATTGCACTCATTGATTACAATCAAGACCGCTGCTTGCTGATGGGAAGGAGGCCTCTGGGGAAATGCCATTAACTGCAGGGCCCTTGTCACAGAGTGGTGCTATGCTAAGCAACACTGCCATCCAAGGGAACAGAAATCTCGCACACAACCTCAGATAACCCACGGAGCCTCACATCTCCACCACCCTCACAGGTTACAGCACAGCTGCTGGGTTTTGCTTTCTTCACAACACCTCTCGGGATGCAACTGCCTCCACTCTTTCTTCCTCAATGCTTAAGACAATCTCACCACTCAGAAGTACCAAGCCTCAAACACAGATGGAAAATCATGGCTCTGCAGTTAAATTGAACTGAAGTGAATCAGTGCTCTGCAGCACTGAGTTTACATCCTGGGTAAAATCTCTGACATTTGAAATACCTTGAAGAGAAGAAGGCAGTAAAAGGTCAGGCTTAGTGTGGAAGAAAAAAGAAAACTAATTTACAGTGTGATTGTACCACAGTACAAAGAGTGATGTCAAATCCTTCCCCAAGAACCTAATTGAAAAGAAATACCCTGACACTGAGTGTACACACTGTACTGAGGTGCTGAGCTAGGTGGGTCATATCCCACTTATGTTTTTCTTAGTCTTTTAATCTCATAAAATGCTCAGCAGGTAAGTATTAATATACCCATTCTACAGGCAATAAAATTAAAATTCAGAAGTGTGGAGCTGCATGCCCAAAACATTAAAACTAGCAAATTATAGAGCACAATTTTTAACAAATTCCATTTCTTTTGAATCATGCTCTTACGACAAGAACACAGAAGGACACATGGAAGAATGCCCCAGGTAATGGAGGAACTCTTTTAGGATATGGGAGTTAGAGGTCTGAACATCCCCAAGGCCACCCAAGGAGGCTCTGTGCTGGGACATTCCTCCTTGCCTCTTCTTCATGACTAGCACTCATGGAACAGTGCTGACATATAAATGGTATTCAAGTGAACACTTGCTCACAAGCCTCCCTAGCTTGTGGGTCAAAAGTGGGCAATGAGGGCAGTCATTTGGGGAATCAGTTAAGATACCACTTGAGATACATGAATCCCCTACCTGTGTGTCATGTTTGAGGCCTTGCTCCATTCCCAATTCCAGCTTTCAGCCAACGCATACCCTGGGAGGCAGCTGGTGATAGCTCAAATAGGTGCACCCCTGCCATTATAATGCCCAGAATTAAATGAAATGCACATGTGTGGCAACAGTGAAATGTCTAGAGTGCGGTACATACTTAAGAAGTTGGTTGTTCTTATTGTGTATCTCACAGAAGACTGGAAGCACACTGGAAATAATAAAATTGATCCCATCTCCTTTTCATAGGCTGGTTACATAAAGAATGCCTAACGGTGATGTGTAAAAAAAGTGCCAGTATATGTCTTTCTGGATGTAACAGTAGTTTATATAAAAGATTTTAAAATATTTTTTGAGGTTCTCCACATTACCTCTCACGTGAGACTGACTGTAAATTAACCCTGTATATTGCTAGATAATTCTTGAAATTTAGAAACTAAAAACAAAATGGAGATAAAAAGAAGCTCAGAAATAAGCTATTTCCAAGCCAGGAGCAAATTTTTAAATAGATCTTTGATGGCTAGGAATCAATCTCAGAGGCGTCTAGAGACGGCTCTGGACTTTTCCTTTATGACTAAGGAATTAGGAAAGCTTTCAAGGAATTTTTCACTGAGTTATCAAAAATTTTAAATAGACACCAGCTCCAATTGCTGGCTCATAGGGCATGGTACTTGATGTACTTTTGACTTTCACAATGTTTCCAAGCATAAAATGTGGTGCATTGTATCTGAGTATCTAAATCAGCTGAAATGAAATTACTTAAAATTCCCAAAGGATCTTATTTCCTAATGGCTTTGCAACTAAAATTAGCTTTAATTCAATAGTCTATGTGTTCATCAATTTGCCAAAGAGAATGTGGAGGGAGGTGGAGGGAGGGAGGAAGAACAGATCCACTTTATGATTCACTGCCACATGACTTTAATATAGAGTTTCTGATGCTAAGACCAGCTGTGTTTCCACTAAACCTGATGATTTCCTCAGGCCAGAGAAGCCTTTTAAGCTTTAGGATTACAGAAGGTTTATCATGATGACTATAAATCATAGAGCAAAAAATGGAAGCATGTCCCAGCAGAATCCAATTGGATTAAAGAAACAAATAGAGCTGAGGTATGTTTGTATAGCTGTATGATTTACTCATTGCAGTAGATTGTCTAGCCTTAAGATCATCCTGGATAATTTAACAGTGTCTTTGTGTACTTTTGAGGTTACACTGGTCTAGACGCTCAGTGAGATTAATAGTGGTCATCATCCATCAAATTATCAAATTTGTTTATGCAATCATTTATAGTATGTCTAAGTTTATCAGAATTATCAGCTTTCACAAGCCTGAAACAACCATATTGGAAAGCATTAATATGGACCTGTTCACAGCACTGACTGTCCTTACCAACAGAACAGCTCAGCTAAGGCTGGTTCTTTGCAGTTCTGAACAGAAGAGGTTGTATCAAAGAACTAGGCTTCACAGGAAGGCAGCTTTTTAGACATCCTTAATCTCTTTCCATATGTTTCATGCAAAATGTGACTACAAAGTTTCTAGGGGTATCAGAATTAAGGAGAAACGTATTAACAGATACAAGTCCTGCAAAGTAAGGTGGGAATACATGTGTAGTAAGAGGGGCAGTCACACTCTCTATTCTGCCCTAGCTCATGTAAGCCAAACACAGGAGAAAGAAATCTAGACTTTAAGAAAATGCTGCAGAGTTGAATAGTTGTTGCCCACTGTTCTGGGAAGTCTATACATAACAAGGCTCTGAATATGGCCAAGAGGAATGAAATGGGAACCAAGCCTGGAAAATGGAACTGACAAGAACTTGGCTAGAAATATGGCTCAACTGTGGGCTGATATCTGTTTACTAGTAGAAAATGAACCCAAGGCAGACAAACTGCCTCATGTGCAGAGACCGACTGCCTACATGCTAGAGAATAGTTGGCTTCCATAGTTAATCTTTTAAAGAATAAGACACTCCCCAGAGTTAAGTTGTAAAAAATGAGGCATCAGCCGGCGCCGTGGCTCAATAGGCTAATCCTCCACCTTGCGGCGCCGGCACACCGGGTTCGAGTCCCGGTTGGGGCGCCGGATTCTGTCCCGGTTGCCCCTCTTCCAGGCCAGCTCTCTGCTATGGCCAGGGAGTGCAGTGGAGGATGGCCCAGGTGCTTGGGCCCTGCACCCCATGGGAGACCAGGAAAAGCACCTGGCTCCTGGCTCCTGCCAGGATCAGCGCGGTGCGCCGGCTGCAGCGGCGGCCATTGGAGGGTGAACCAACGGCAAAAAGGAAGACCCTTCTCTCTCTTTGTCTCTCTCTCTCACTGTCCACTCTGCCTGTCAAAAAAAAAAAAAAAAATGAGGCATCACTGGTGTCACATAAGTAGCTTTTGTGACTACACCACTGGACTGGTGACCATGAGATAATAAGTCCTTGCCTCTAGATGGCAAAGTCAGCTGGGATGGTAAGACAATGTTCTTGTACATCCTTCTTTCAAGAATTCAGAAGCCCCAAGAACAAGTAAGGACACTCAGAAACTTCCATCCATTCTTTGAAAAATCATAATTTCTGATGACTATCCCGATTTTAACATAACTCCCAAGGGTGATGGGACTCAAACACCTACAATAAACTATTTTCCATGTATCATATTAGCAAGAACACAGGCTTTGTAATCAGGTAGATCTGGGTGCAAGTCTTGGCTCTGCTACTTCCTAGAAGGGTATTAAAGTAGAGTTTAAGTACTTTTCACAGTATTACTGCATACCAGTAAAATATATTCAGGATTAAATGAAGGGAAAACCATTTTCTAACCTGAGTAATGGAAATAGTAACACTTCCACTTTACTTATGAGAATGAATTACAGTTAGTATGGATAATCATTAAACATTAATTCTCTTTTCTACCATCCTATAGTCTCTATGGAATATTGTATTTGTGATATTTTCATTGAATTGAACAATAGAATGTTTTTACTTGATCTGATTTCATGAATAATTGATGCAATCAGTTTTGAGGTGTAAAAAACCCCCCAAAACATTAGCAAACTAAACTGGAAAATTCTAGTTAAAAGAAGTACACACCATGACCAAGAAATATTTATTAGAAACTCAATAAATATAACTCATCAAATCACACATAACCAAAGTTATATAGAAAAAACTGAAAATCCAATGTTCATTCACAATTTTTTTAAAAAACTTGATAAATTAGAGATAGCAGGAAACTTGTTCAACTTGATTTGAAAGAAATCTATAAAAGCCCTTCAGTTAACATCATACTTAATGGTGAGAAACTAGAAACTTTCCCAGTCAGATGAGAAATAAGGCCAAGTATGTCCTATCTCAGTTCTTTTTTAACATTATTCTGTTAAGTCTTAACTGATAAAATAAGAAATAAAACTAAAGGTATATAGATTTGGAAGGAAGAAATATCTATTTGTTCACAGATTATATAATACTTTATGTAGAAGTCAAAAAGAATCAACAAAAATAATTCCTGGAGATGATAAACAATTGTAACAAGGTTTCAGGATGCAAGGTTAACATGCAAAAATCACTTTCCTATATACCAGCAATGATAAAGTAGGATTTGAAATTAGAAACACAAAACCATTTTCTTTGGCATCCAAAAAAAAATTAAATGCTTAGGTACAAACTCAGTACAACTTTTGTAAAATCTATAATGATACTTCAAAAAGTTCATGGAAAATATAATTCAAAGATAAGTTTATTTCAGTACCATAGACTGTAATATCCATGCATCTGAGGGTCTTCAAAATGTTCATAGAAATGCATATTAAAGGAACTGTGGTTATCGTCTTAGAATTGTAGCTATAAAAAAACATAAAATCTGTTCTCTTTATAGTAATATCTTTTTACGAAAAATGCATAAATTTCAAAAAATGTGTCAAAGAAGCTTATCTTTCAATTCTAATCTTATATGGACTTTTGAAGTCCCTTTGTATATGAGGAAAATTCCAAAACTCTGATGAGAGATTTTTAAAAAGAGCTAGATAAATGGAATAATATTCCATGCACATAGATAAGAAAGTTTGATATCATCAAAATATCAACTCTCCCCAATTTCATCTATAGTTTCCATTCAGTCTAAATCAGCATTCCAGCAAGTGTTTTCAGATATGAATCAACTAATTCTGAAGTTTATATGAAGAACAAGAGGCCCAGAATAGCTAACAAAATATTGAAAAACAAAATCAGAGAATTGACCCTACTTGACATTAAGACTTATGCTATAGCTCCAATAATCAAAATAGAACAGTACTTGTGAAAGAATAGAAAAATAGATAGATGAAACTGAATAGTGGGCCCAGAAATAAACCCAAGTGAGTACAATCAACCAGTCTTTGACAAAGGAGAAAAGGCAGTACAATGGGAAGAAAAAGTCTGACAAGTGGTGTTAGAAAAACCAGACATGCAAATGCAAGCCAAACTGGAGACAGACCTTACACCTTTGTGTGAAAATTACTCAAAAATCAATCTTGGACCTAAACACAAAATGTGAAATGAGAAAATATAACAAAAAATCTAGATGACCTGAAGTTTGGAAATACTGATACCAAATACATTGTATTAGCTATTATAAGTAATATAGGGATGATTTAAACTATACAGTGGATGGGCATTGTGAGTAAACCTCCGCTTGGGATGCCCAATCCCATACTAGAGTGCTAGGTTTCCAATCCTACTTCCTGTGAGGCAGCACATGATGGCTTGAGTACTTGGGTACCTGCCACCACATGGGCAATCTCTCTCCTTCCATTCCTTGCTCCCTCCTTCTCTTTCCCTTTCAAATAAATTTTTAAAAATTTAAATAAAAATATTCATAGGTATATGCATAGACTACACATACATAATACACCATTTTATGGAAGGGATTTGAGCATCTGTGCATTTTGGCATCTGAAGGGGATCCTAAAATCAAACATTCAGGGATGCCAAGGATAAACTATATGGACTTTGAGTGATAATGATGCATCATTGTATGTTCATCAGTTGCAATACACGTACCACTCTGGTGTGGGATGCTGATAGCGGGGGAAGCCTGTGCATATGCTGGAGCAGGAGGTACATGCGAACTTACTGTTCTGATAAATTTTTCCAAGAAATTAAATATTCCTCAAAAATTGAAGTCTAAAAACTTAATTTAATAAATGTTATATACTATTATTTCTCCTGAATGTTTGTCATAAATTAGAAGCATGAATGAGGCCTATATTCAGTCTTAAATTTTCTTAGCTAATTATTAAGCGTCAAAAACCAATCTTCACCATCAAGACCATTGCATGCTCCACTATCCAGAACTATGAGGAAAAGATCCTCAATCTGAGTGAATATCATCCTTGCTACAGTGAATTTCTTAGGTCAACATCTCACTAAAATAGAATTTAAGAAAACCCCAAATAGAATAATGATGAGATTGCATATAATTTCACAGAATGTTCAAACTAAAATGCAGTCAAAGATCACCAAAATTGACACTAGGCCAATAGAAGGAATTGTTGGTCAATAAGCTTTAATTTCTTTTGTGGGGGTCAGCTCTGTGGCATAGTAGGGAAAGCTGCCACCTATGGAGCTGGCATCCCACTGGACACTGGTTCAAGTCCCAGCTGCACCACTTTCAATCCAACTCCCTGAAAATACACCTGGGAAAACAGTGGAAAATGGACCGAGTGCTTGGGCCCCTGCCACCCACATGGGCAGTCCCAGACATCACCATCATTTGGGGAGTGAACCAGCAGATGGAAGAGATATTCTCATATTCATTCATTCATTCATTCACTCTCTCCCTTTCCCTTTCCCTCCCCCTCTCTCCATAAATCTGCTTTTCAAATAAATTAAAGAAAGTTATTTTAAGGCATTAATCAATCCACTCCTGTCTCTATCACATATTCATTGATGTATACATCCCCTCATTTACTCAGTCAACCAGACCAACACTGATTAATTATACTGAGCACTTCATGAGTATCCACTGGATACAAGCCACTGTGCTGGGGACGAGAGACTTAGAAATAAATTAATACCTACTTTTATGTTAAATGCTTCTACAAGCTGAACAGATGCCCAGGGTAGGCACAAATAACACCACAAAGCATGAAGCTTTGGCACATCCAGCACTCACTGAAGTGTTTTAAGGATGAAAGATGGGAGGAGTCACTTAGGCAGGTGATTCAGAACAGGTTTCATGGAGGAGGTGATTAAGCTAAATCCTGGAGAAGGAACAAGAATTGGACTTTCAGAAATGCTAAGAACTTTTTGGATAATCTGTAGCCCCTTTATTTCAGAGAACCCCATTCCATGAAACTCTGTATCTACTGTAGTTAAGAGCTGATCTCCTTTCATTTTACTATGGGAAAACAGACTCAGAAAAGGAATAGATGCCAAATCATAACTTTAGCTAGTAGTAAGTCCAAACTGAAAATTCAGAGAGCCTGATTCCCATTCCACAATTCATATGCTTCCTCATTAATACTCACAGAACAAATGTTTGTAGAATGTCATGTTAGATATTAATTTTCTACATGTGTAGCTTAGCAGAGCTGAATTACAACAGAACCTAACCACCAATAACTTTGTTTGTATTTGGCATCAACATTGATACAAGGCTGATGCTAGAGTCTGGTCTCAGCTGACGAACACAGCTCACTCACACTAATTATGTAATTACTCCTTATCACTGCTCCAATATTAATCCTTTTATTGAGAATAATTCCACACACAGGTATTTTCCCTGTAAATGATCTTATTTGATTCCACCCATACCTACAGTAATGCTATAACACTAGCAAATTCAGGCACATAGAAAGTACTCAATTTTACTCTTTTACTTTAGTTCTAAATGATCAGACAAATCTTTTATTTTAATATAAATTAAAATCATGTCCCTCAAAGAAACAAGAGAATTAACAGCCAAGCCTTTGCAAGGGAGGGGTGGAAGATGGGGAGAGAATTTAGATTTTTGCATTCTGAAAGGCTTGACAAAAACCCAATATGTGAGCAGGCAACCTATGAGGAGCCCCATCATTCTGACCAATGTGGAATAGGGATAATTTGGGAGGAAGGCAAGCAAAGATCCAGGCTCACCAATTCTAAAATCTCAAGTGGAAGTGTACAACATGGAAGTTTGCCCTTCAAAGCCAAACATGAATAAAGGGGAAGATATTTCTTGTCTCCTTTCTTTCTTCTGCTGCTCCCTTTCATACCCTGGAAAAGCCACACTAAAAATTGCAGGTTAATGTGCAATTAATGTTACAGCCCTGTTGCAGCCCTTTGATCCCATTTTTCAACTTTTCCATTAAAAGGTAAAATCCGATTCTTGGGGTAAAATCCATGGTGAGCTAGTAATGAAACAGAATAGCTGACCTTGTGAGCTGCTTTGGACTGAGGCCTGACTACTTAACACAAAGTGTTTCACATGGTTCAGATGAGCGTGTCAAAATTCTCCACATTGGCTTTTGATGCCAAATCTCATATAATGTGATCTTCACTCTTTTGTTTTCCCTAACTCTGGTGAGTCTGTCTCAGAGATTTTGTGAAGGGAGATGGTTATGATGCAGGCATGATACAGCAATTCCTGGAACCATAGGTCAGTATAACTGTGTCATCCTCCCAAACTTCATCCAATTTTTTCAAATGCCAGAGATTCCTAGATACAATTCTTAGCTCTTACGAGTAGGCAATGTGGAACAGCAGGCTAAGCTTCCATTTGCGATGCCCACATCCCAGGTTAGAGTCCCACCTCTACTTCCAAGCCATCTTGCAGCTAACGTGCAATCTAGGAAGGCTGCAGAATATGGCCCAAGTACTTGGTACTTGGGTCACTGCTACCCACATAGGAAACCTACATAGTTATTAATTCTTGCTTGGCCCAACTCTGGATAGATGTTGTGAGCAACTGGGGAATGAACCCAGTAGCTGAAGATGGAGTTGGTTACTGATCCCCAAACCCATGAATAGAACACTGATACAAATAAGCAGTCAGGCGAGTGCCCCTCTCCCCTCTCTCTATCCCTCTCTGGCTTAAGAGGCCACTCATTACCCAAGCAATGGAATTACTTGACAGATCTCAAAACCTTTATTTTCTTATTAATTTTCATTTATTTGAAAGGAGAAAGAGAGAGAGAGAGAGAGAGCGCTATCTCGTTTGCTATTTTACTTCCCAAATGCATATGCAGTAGCCAGGGCTGGGACCTAGCCTGAAGCCAGAAATTCCATCTGGATCTCTCACTTGGGTGTCAGGGCTCAAACACTCAAGCAGTCACCTATTGCACATCAGCAGGAAGCTGGAATTAGATGAAGAGCCAAGGTTCAAACCAGAAATCAGGCCCCAGTATGGGATGCAGGGAATTCAAGTACATCCTAACCACCACACCAAACTCCCAGCTCAGACCTTGTAAACTGACCAGTTCATCACCCACATACACACCAAGTACGCAGCTCTGTGTTATAATGTCTGCTCTCAAGGAGCTGGCCATATATTTCTCTGGCCATCTAGCACATATTTTGCCAGAAACATTCACAAGACAACATTTCCTTTGTGTGCTTTTGTTTCCTTGCTCATGAACTCATTCATCTGAATTTAAATTATTAGGCAATATTTTCCCTTAAGTCTCTTTGTCCCATATCTTCTAAGTAAAAAATAAACTATACAAATAAACTACTCCTAAGTTCTGTAAATGGTCTTACTCATCAGACAGCATGGTGGTCCCTGTTCTATTATCATCTGGTTATGTAACCTAAAGCAAGTTTCTGCTTTTCTCTTAGCCTTACTTTCCTTATCTGAAAATTCAGAGAAATATATTTGATATCCTTAAGATCTCATCAGGATTACAACACTAGAATTCTTCCAACAGAATCTCTGCTGTACACTTATACCTCCTCACTCCCTGATCCACCAAAATCTAGTTGTCTGACTGGAAGGCTAAAATGATATTTCAAATACTCCTAGTTATAAGCTGCTAAGAATTAAAAGAATCAAGACAGAAATCAAGGTATAAACACTAACAATCAAGATATAAACACTAATAAGATCTCTGACATTTCATACAAACTGTTCAAACAATGCTTTATCTCCTTCAAAATACTACTATATTCATTGACTTATTCAATCCATGATGAACTAGAGTAATACATTTAATCAGTGATGTTCAGGAAAATCCAGCCTGCTGCAAACTGAGAGGTATAAAGCTCCTATTAAGTGTGTATTAAAATCCTAACTGTGCCAGCTGCTGCAGCCATAATTTGGTTTTACTGTCCTTCCATGCATTTGGCACAGTAATTCAAGACAATTTTTGGAGCACTCACATCTCTTATCAGAGTGCCTAGGTTTGAATTCCAACTGCAGTTCAGATTCCAGAATCCAGCTAATGCTCACCATGGGAGGTAGCAAGCTCAAGTGCTCAAGTCCCTACCACTCACGTGGGAGACCTGTTTGAAATCCCAGTTCCCAACCTTAGCCTGGCCCAATCCCAGCTGCTATAGGTTTTTAGGAGTAAAGAGACAAGGGAATAATATGTCTTTTCTCTTTGTCTCTGACTTCAAATTAATAAAAATTGTAAAAGATAAAAAAGCTGTTGATTTCTACTAAGCAATCCTTCTGAGCCTCAGCTTCTCCATATATAACAGGAGTGGGATGTATTCTCCATTTACTACCCTAAGAATTCTCACCATACCACACCAGCCATGACCATGGCAAACTTCTATTTCCCTCTCTCCATCTCTCTCCCAAATAGAGAAAATAATAGATGGCAAACTCAATGTTGATGAGATCAATGAGGGGTCTGGTATGGCACTGTCATGCATTCAAAAATCATTAGACTTCAATCAGGGGTGCTCAGTGTGGGGAGCAACCCAGACTGGACTGAGTTACTGGAATTAAGACTTATTCTATGCATCTGCTCTCCCACAATATGGCGCTGGGAGAGGAGAAAACAGCTTCTACGCAGCTGCCTCTTGCCAACTTGAGTGATGACCTCCAGGAGCTGATCCTGCTCCTGATTGGAGGAGAGCAGCGTACTCGGCGTGTGGGCAGCCGAGTTAGGATTGGTGGAGGAGGACTATAAAGGAGGAGAGAGAGAACATGCACCAGGAACGTCTAAGGGGAACATCTGAGGGAACACCTGTGCAGCCCCCGAGAGAGCCGGCCGGTGGTGTGCCGCTCCCCTGCGGAAGTGGGGAAAGTGGCCAGGGGGAACCACCCTTCCACGGAGGTGGAAGGGACGGTAGCCAACCCGGGAAGAACCAGCAGCAAACCCGGGGAGGGCCGAGCAGACAAAAGAACAGTGCAGGGTCCTGTGTCATTCCTCCACGAAGAGGGGGAGCGACATAATGGTGCCGTGACTCGGATAGGAAGCTTAGGAGGGAAGAAACGGGAAGAAATGGGAAAATACCGGAGAGAGAGACTATCAAAGAGCCTAGGGAAAAGCCGGACAGAAAAGGTGCCGGAAGAAGCTATCGAAAGCCTAGGCATAGACTCGGATACGGACTGTGGGAAAGAAGTTAGGATTTAAAGTGAAAGCAAGAAGAAACTTAGACTCAGATACGGACTGCAGGTTGAAAGTGAAAGTGAAACCTATAAGAAACTTAGACTTGGATACGGACTGTGGGGAGAGGCCAGGAGAAATGAGGGAGGAATATTGTTGGAAGAAAACTTAGGGAAACATACCGGGTAGAGAAAAATGTTAGGGAGGATGAAGCCGCGAGTGGAGGCTGAGGCGGAGACGGAAGCCATCTTGGAATTCTTCAAGTCAGCCCGGGGAGCAAAAGGCGAAAATCTGGAACCAGAGGCAGAGACGTGGGCCGCCATGTTGGAATTTGCCAGGTTAGTCCAGGGAACTTGGACTGAATACCGGTGGTGGCGGAAACGTGAGCTGTGCTGTGTGACTCGCGGAAGCCGCCGCGTGCAGAGAGAGCACGGGGCGTGAATAGATAGGGAACGCAGGGGCGGCGCGAGGCCGTGGTGCGGACACAAAGGGCGCAGAGACCGCGGAGCGCGCGAAGCTGAGCCGCGCAGATAAGAGAGGCGCGGGCTGAAGCAGCGCAAAGCCCAGAAGCCGCCGCGGGGCGGCGAGGCGCTGAGAAGCAGCCTCAGGGCAGGCGCCGGCAGGGCAAGGTGATGGGAAGCAGCCTCGGGGCGGGCGCCGGGAAGCCGCAGGGATAAGAGAAACAGAAGTTTAGAAGTAAATGAGAGAAATAGGAATGCTGGTAGATAGAAGTAAAATAGGATAGATAGGAATGCCCGGAGATAGAGAAATGGAGAAAAATAAGGCCTCCCTCAACATGGCAATGAGAGAGCTTGGATTCGGTCTGCCTGATTAGGGAGGTGGTGAGCACCTGAGGGCGGCTAGCAGCTTATGCGCCGCAGGTCACTGAAGACAGGCATGGATTAACATCAATAAGTCTCCCCACAATACCGCAATGAGAAGGCTTGGATTCGGTCTGCCTTATTAGTAAGACGATAAGCACCTGTAGGCGGCTGCAGGTCACCGAAGACAGGCATGTTATCAACACCAATATGTCTCCCCACAATATGGCAATGAGAAGGCTTAGATTCGGTTTGCCTGATAGGGCTTGTAAGCACCTGCAGGCAGTTCGAGCAGAGCATGCGCTGCAGGGCACCGAACACAGGCACGCATCAGCGCCTAAAAACCTCCTCACAACATGGCGAAGAGAGGACCCGGATTCGGTTTGCCTGATTGATAGGACTTGTAAGCACCTGTGGGCAACTCTAGCAAGCAGAGCAGAGTGTGTGCCGTGGGACACCGAAGCAGGCGCGTATCAACGCCAAAAAAATAAAAAGAAAGGGGGATCTGTGGGGAGCAACCCAGACTGGACTGAGTTACTGGAATTAAGACTTATTCTATGCATCTGCTCTCCCACAATATGGCGCTGGGAGAGGAGAAAACAGCTTCTACGCAGCTGCCTCTTGCCAACTTGAGTGATGACCTCCAGGAGCTGATCCTGCTCCTGATTGGAGGAGAGCAGCGTACTCGGCGTGTGGGCAGCCGAGTTAGGATTGGTGGAGGAGGACTATAAAGGAGGAGAGAGAGAACATGCACCAGGAACGTCTAAGGGGAACATCTGAGGGAACACCTGTGCAGCCCCCGAGAGAGCCGGCCGGTGGTGTGCCGCTCCCCTGCGGAAGTGGGGAAAGTGGCCAGGGGGAACCGCCCTTCCACGGAGGTGGAAGGGACGGTAGCCAACCCGGGAAGAACCAGCAGCAAAGCCGGGGAGGGCCGAGCAGACGAAAGAACAGCGCAGGGTCCTGTGTCATTCCTCCACGAAGAGGGGGAGCGACATAATGGGGCCGTGACTCGGATATGAAGCCTAGGCAGGGTTTAGTGTCGTTCCTCCATGAAGAGGGGGAGTGACACTCAGTGTCTCGATACAGCCCTGGCCTACAATGAATAACAGCAAGCATCAGTTATTGACTGCTGAATGATTTCTGTGAAGTTGCCACTGCACTGCATGCTTTTCTTTAACCTTCACAATAGCTTTGAGAGGTGGATCTTATAAGCCCTATTTTGTAAGGGAGAAAATCAAAGATCACAAATGCTAAATAACTTGTTTAAGAACCAGAATCAGTAAGCAGCAGAACCAGAACTGTAAACACCCCATCCTCGCAGGAATCACTTGTTCTTTGTGTACTTCCATTTCTCTCTTAGTTCATCTTGTATTGCTATAACAGAGCATCTGACCCTGCACAATGTATAAAGAAAAAGTGTTGAATAGACTTGTGTTCCTGGTGGCTATGAAGTCCAAACAGCAGAGCATCAGTGTCTGGCAAGGGCACTAGCTGCATCTCTACAAGGCAGAGTAGCAGAAGAGAAGAGGACACTTTCAGAAAGCAGGAGAGAGAATGAGCTGAGAAAGCCAAGTTCACTTTCTAACAACTCATTCTCTTGAGAAGGAATCCAGTACCGTGGGGCCTGACTCTCTCCTGCAAGCAAGTATTAATTCCTACCCAAGGTGGTGTTCCCATGGCCTAATCCACCTTCTTCTATGTCCCACTTCTTAAACACTCTTACCCTGAGGACCAGCTTGTGGCAAACCATATCCAAACCACAACATTTCCATCTAGAATAGATTGATATGAACTCACTTTATCAGAAAAGTTAATAATTAAAGCAACAAAAATAGGAAATGCTTTTGAAGAAACATCTTATGAATCTAAGGAGAAATTGTCTTTATCTTTTTAAAGGAAACTTACCCCCCCCCAAATTAGGTAAATATCCTAAAGTCTTCACTGTCTTCACCCTGTGCTCTAATAAAGATCGCCTCTCAGGTGCAGGTGCAGTGCAGGACCAGAGTTGCTGGGGAATTCTCTGTATTTACCCCAATTGCCCTGGCTCTGCTTTTCCTTCTCCCACCAAGCAGCCAGGGTGACAAGATGGAGTGATCCTCTTGAGCTGTCTGGTCTCAGCATCCACACTTTGTCCAAGCCTTGGGCATTCTGAACACGAGCTAGAAGGAAGCTGTATTCATCTTCAGTCTAACCAGCATGTCCAGAAAGATGCACTCTTCAGACTGTCCTGGGAAACCATCTACACAGAAGAGCTTTAAGGTGAGGAGTAGAAACACCCCCACACCTCTGTTAAAGGAAGTCCTGTGCAGTTGTAAATTCTTGAGATTTCTCCTACTTCCTTGATTTAATTGTATTTCTATTATTTCTACTAAAATTCTATTTTGTTATGTGATTCTGATGGTGAAGATATAACCATCATGGAACCAAAATTCCAACTCTCTCCATAATAGTATAGGATTTTATGGTTTGTGATTTTTTTCACATATGCTACTATTTAATCACTACAAAGTATCTCTCAAATAGGAGATAACAACATTGGTTGTTTTGTTGTTTTGTTTTCTCAATGAATCAGCAAGCATGCATAGAAGTGCTTTGTTCCACATCTCATCTTTAGACTAATGATTGAACTGACCAAAGATCCAAGTCTTCTACTCCATGTGTCACCACATTACGCCCAAAGGCTGCAGTTTCCCCAAGTGTAGATCTCCACCTGTTGGGTGCCATGAGAATACTCACCTGGTACAGACTGCTCATTTCCAACCAGAGAGGAAGTATTGCATGAGACATCCAAAAGTCTCCTTAAAAGAATGGGTATCACCCTTTCTCTTGCAAACTCAAACATTTTATAAACCTTGCAGATGTGATGGCCATCATCTAGAAATTCCATGGATGAAAGCTCAAAGGACTCTGTCACTTCTGTGACTATGAAAGCACTATACTAGCCTCAGGTGTCTACTCCCTAGATGTTTTACTTTGGGAAGAAATAAATATGTATCTTGTGCAAGTCCAATTTGCAAGTATCTATCATGCACTACTTAATACGAATCTAATTTCTATATCCACCTTACAGGTTCTTATTGGGAGATGACAATCAGTGTGAATAAATGTCAAATGTCAGCAGAACAACTTCCCTTGGAGTCCTACTGTGTTTCTTTGTGAATGAGTATGTGTGCTTGTGTGTATGTGTTTATAAGCTATTGTATGGTATTTTATACAAATTCACAATGATTTATAATGAGAAGGGATCTTGTATTATAATTTTTGTGCCACAGGTGCCAAGCACACCGCCTGCAATGAAGCATCTTCATGTCCTGAAAAATAAGCCCTGAAGGAGCCGTATAAAGCAATTAGCGCAAATTCAAGCACTTAAAAACATCATTACTATTTTAGGGCATGGAAAGGTAAAACAAGAATCTAAAAGCATGACATTCTCTGTGACTTCAGTAACACATGAACAGTTACTGTGACTGCATGGACAATTGCTATGTATTTAGTCTCAATAATTTTAATGATTGTATTTCAAATGTAAATGGGTAATCTAGTGCAAACAGAAAGTAATTTGAGACTAATTACTCTTTCTTCTTAATGCAGAACAGAGTAGCAGCTCTATGATCCAAAATATCATAAGTTGAGATAACAGCCTGGTAACTATTTAAGGGCCCCAGGTGGAAAGGAGGAGGAGGATATAACAGATGCTTTTGAATGCACTATCTACCTGGAAAGCATCTATGGATACCTAAGCAGTATGATCTGAATTATGCAGGCCTTCTGGATGAAAAAAAATGGCCCTGTAATCAGACATTTTTCAAAAGAGGAAATCCAAATGGCCAACAGACACATGAAAAAATGTTCAAGATCACTAGCAATCAGGGAAATGCACATCAAAACCACAATGAGGTTTCACCTCACCCCAGTTAGAATGGCTCACATTCAGAAATCTACCAACAATAGATGCTGGAGAGGATGTGGGGAAAAAGGGACACTAACCCATGGTTGGTGGGAATGCAAACTGGTAAAGCCACTATGGAAGTCAGGCCTCAAGAACTTAGATTTTAGCCAGAGGTCTACTAAATATGTCCAATGTAAAATGCTGACCTAAATAAAAATAAGCACACGACACTTGTAAAGGATAGGTATAGACAGAAAATAAGCAGGAGTTCACAGAAAAAAAAATTAAGGCATAGAACTAAGAAAATTATTTCTTTTCTACCATCAAAGTGTTCTATTTATTTTCCAACATTTGTAATAAATATATATAATACACAGATACACACACACACATACATACACATGCCAGTCCTCTATTTGTACAAACCAGAAATGTAAGACCTTAACAGAGCAAGAATGTGTTTTTTGATTAGACACACTATTGTGAGGCAAACACACAAAATAACAAATGATCTTACAATCAGCCCACCTTTCTGCCCAGAAGCACATTCTGGACTGTGGTGCATAACAGGGAACTCCAAGTAGAGCAAGCTGAGGAGACAGAGATCCAAGTCCAGAGCAGATGAAGCAGTGGCAGGGTACAAGGAAGATTTCCAGAAAGGACTGAATTCTGCAGAAGGGCTCCAGAAATCTAACTGGAATCCCCGTGGGTCTTTGCACACTATTTGGCTATGCTTGCACAGGACTGGACTTTACAAAGTCATAGATGCCTTTAAAATGAGCAATTTTCTGTTAGGCACAAGGTGAGAGGACAATCTGAGATCATGCAGGAAAAAATATTCACTAATCACCTGGGATATTGTGAGCTGATTCACCATGGCCATACCTTGGTAGAAGAGCTTTATTTTTCCATAGAATATCTAGGCTTATCCTGACAAGGCTTTAAAATAAGCCTTAGCAAGCAAATTATTTTCTGATTAGATCAAAGTTCAACATTAATTCTGGGAGACAACAAAATCCAGCCACTCAATAATGTAGCATTTGCCTTGTTCCACATCCATTTACAGAACATGCCTAGAAATAAAAAGAGGAAAGGAGGGAAGGAGATCAAGCTTAAAACCAGGAGAAAATCAGTCCCTAAAAACAGACCTCAGGATGATAGACTTAGCAGAAAACGACTCCATTGTACTGAGACATGCGGGTGGAGGAAAACTGAAAAGATATTTTTAAGAAGTTGAAATTGGGGAGGGAAGGCAAAAACAGTGGATTAGGGAGCAGCATGCTATGCAGGGCTAGGAAGAGAAAGTGTGATACATAGGTACATACTCCAGGAGAAGAGAAGAGAAAACTTCCTGGGAAGCCTCATGGGAGGAGGAATAATGGCTTGAAACTCTGTGGTGAGCGCTCACACACATGCAGAGAACCCCAGCCGCAGACTGGTGGCATGAACAGGGGTGGGGGTGGGGGTGGGGGTGGGGGTGTGGGGGGGGGGGTATGCACCAATCTGTGGGGATAGAGCAGAGAGAGAATGGCCCGCAGGTCTGCGCTGGAGCCCGGGAAGCTGGCGGTCGCTTGCGGTTGCCTTCAGTCTTAGTGGAAGTGGAGGGGGATGGCTGATTCAAACCAGTCTCTCCAAAACCAACCCTGCAACCCAGCCAAGAGAGGGGCAGGTACTATTTTAAATCAGTTGCTACAACTCAGAAGCCTGCAGGCATGTCCATAACAGCTCACTGGGACGGAACACCTGAACGCAGCGCTGGCAGCAGCGGCAGGCACGTGTTAGACCAGGGACTCTAGCACGTGTTCCTTATCCACAAATACCAGCAGAGGGAACACTCCACACCCCACCCCACCCCCAACCCCGCCTCAGAGCTTGGCAGGAAGGTAGCCAGGCAACTACGAAAGACAGAAGAGTACGCACACCAACAATGTGTTCTGGTCTTGGTGTCTGTGAGAGCTCTATCAGCTAAGAGCTTGGGGCCTCTGTAGCTACAGGAAAAGGTATAGCATATGGCTGGCTTTGGAATTCTACAACACCCAAGGTGGGTGTTACCTGGAAACTAGCCTCGCCATAAGCATTAACCAGAGCCTCCTAGGCACACCCACCACACCACAAGCCTCCTAATATTAACTGAAATGGCAGACACTCCAAAAAGCCACAGAAACATAACCACAAAGATAACCAACAGAAGAAAAAATTAAAAAATCAACCCCATAAATGCCAAAAACAAGAGTCAAAATTCAAGAAACAAGAATAAGGAAGTCACCATAACACCCTCAGAGGACACAACAACAACAACTCAATATTAGAATGCAAGGATGCTGAGAAAATGCCAGAAATGGAATTTGGAAAATTAATCATAGGATTACTCAAAAAAATCAAAAGCAAATCCATAATCTAAAGAAAACCATACATGATATGAATAAGAAAATTTCCTGGGAAATTGAGAATATAAAGAGAAATCAAACAAATTTTAGAAATTAAGGATTCAATGGATTAGATAAAAAATGTAGTGGAAAGTCTTAACAGCAGACTTGATGAGGCAGAAGAAAGAATATCCAAATGAGAACACAATTCTTTGGAAGTCTTACAGTCAGACAAAAAACCAAGAAAATAGAAAACTTAAGAACAGTGTTGCAGACCTATGGGATGCTATCAATGACCCAACATACAGGTCTTAGGAGTTTCTGAAGGAGTAAATAGAGAGAAGGGAATAGAAAGCAAGAAATAATTACAGAAAATTGTCCCAATTTGGAGAAAGGATGGAATTTTCAAGTAGAGGAAGCACACAGAATTTCTAACAGACATAACCAGAAAAGACTCTCACTATGACACATTGTAGTCAAACTTTCCATAGCAGAACATAAAGAAAAGATTCTAAAATGGGCATAAGAGAAACGCCAGATCACTTGCAGAAGATTGCCAATTAGACTCCCAGCTGACTCCTACCAGAATCCTTTAGGACATAAGGGAATGATGATATAATCCAAATATTAAAAGAAAAAACCTGTTAACCCAGAATACTGTATCCCACAAAGCTTGCATTTATGAATGAAGGCAAAATAAAGACCTTCCATAACAAACAGAAATTGAAGGAATTTGTTGACACTCATCTAGCCTTACAGAAGCTGCTTACAGATTTGCTACATACACAAACATAGAAAGATTCATTATGAAAGAATGAGAAGGCATAAAAACCACAATAGAAATAGAAAAGAAATCCAAAGTAAACAATAGGAATATTTATGGAAAAATGGCAGGTTCAGGTCATTACTCAACAATAATCTCCTTCAATATAAATGACCTCAATTCTCCAGTTAAAAAATGCAGACTGGTTGAATGGATTGAAAAATAAGACCCATCTACTTGCTGCTTACAAGAAACACATCTTACCACCCAAGATACATGCAGACTGAAAGTGAAAGGATAGAAAAAAATAGTCCAAGCTAACAGAAACAAACAAAAAGCTGGTGTTGCCGTCCTAATATCAGACAAAATATACTTTAACATAATAACTGTTGAAAAACAAGGGTACTATGTAATGATTAAAGGATCAATCCAACAGAAGATGTGACTATAATAAATGTATATGAACCTAATTACAGGGCACCCAGCTACTTAAAAATGTTAAGACCTAAAGGGAGACACAGACTCCAATACAATAATAATGGGGGACCTCAATGCCCCACTTTCATCAATGGACAGAACAACTAGATAGAAAATCAACAAGGAAACAACAGTTACTAAATACTATAGACCAAATGGAGCTAATGGATATCTATACAGAGCCTTTCACTCCACAGTGGCAGAATACACATTCTTCTCATCAGTACATGGAACATTCTCTAGGAGAAACCATTTGCTGGGCCATAAAATTCAAATCTCATAAAATTAAAAGAATCAAAAGCATTCCACACATCTTCTCAGACCACAATGGAATGAAGCTAAAATCAACTCAAGAACCTCTAGGACATACATAAACACATGGAGACTGAACAACATGCTCTTGAATACTGGGTCATAGAAGAAATCACAAGAGAAATAAAAAAAAATTCTGGAAACAAATAAAGATGACAATACGTCATACCAAAACCTATGGGATCTAGCAAAAGTAGTGTTGAGTGAAATTCGTAGCAATCAGTGCCTACATGAAGAAACTGTAAAGGTACAAAATAAATGAGCCATCAATATATCACATGGGACTAGAACACCACCAAAAAACCAAACCCAAAACAAGTAGGAATAAATTAGAGAACAAAATAGAAATAAAAGATCATTACAGAAAATCAATGAAAGGAAAAGTTGATTTTTTGAAAAAATTAACAAAATTGATAAATCATGGTACACCTAACCAAAAAAATAAGGAAAAGACCCAAATCAGTAAAATCAGAGATGAAAAAGGAAATGTAACAACAGATACCACAGAAATAAAAAGATTCATCAGAAATTATTACAAAGAGCTGTATGCCAACAAACTAGGAAACAGAAGAAATGGATAAACTCCTAGAAAGATACAGTCTACCAAAATTAAGTCACGACAATACAGAAAACCTAAACCGACCGATAACCAAGATGGAGAAGGAATCAGTAATAAACACCCTCCGAACAAATAAAATCGCAAGACCAGATGGCTTAGCTGAATTCTATCCTATCAGACATTTAAACAAGAATAAATTCCAATTCTTTTTGATCTATTCAAAACACTTGAAAAGAATAGAATCCTCCCAAACTCTGTCTATGAAGCCTGCATCACCTTAATATGCAAACCTGGGAAAGACGCAACAGAGAAAGAGAACTTTAGACCAATAACTCTGAAACACAGACTAAAAAATCTGCAAGAAAATATTAGCCAATCGAATCCAACAACACATCAGAAAGATCATCCATCCAGACCAAGTGGGATTTATCCCTGGTATGCAGGAATTGTTCAACATTTGCAAAATCAATGTGATACACCACATTAACAAACTGCAGAAGAAAAACCATATGATTATCTCAATAGATGCAGAGAAATCATTTGATAAAATACAACACCCTTTCATGATAAAAATTCTAAGCAAAATTGTGTATAGAAGGAACATTCCTCAACACAGTCAAGGCAATTTATGACAAACCCATGGCAAGCACCCTACTGAATGGGGAAAAGATGGAAGTATTCCCATTGAGATCCAGAACCAGACAAGGATGCCCATTTTCATCATTACTATTCAATATAGTCCTGGAAGTTTTGGCCAGAGCCATTAGGCAAGAAAAATAAATCAAAGGGATACAAATTGGGAAGGAAGAAGTCAAACTGTCCTTATTTGCAGATGACATGAACACAAAAGGCTTCACCAAGAGGCTATCGGAACTCATAGAAGAGTTTGGAAAAGTAGCAGGATATAAAATCAACATATAAAAATCAACAGCCTTTGTACACACAAACAATGCCATAGCTGAGAAAGAACTTCTAAGATCAGTAATAATTTAGAAATTTAGAAAGAACTTCTATAATCAATTCATAATAACTACAAAAAATACAAATATCTTGGAATAAATTTATGCTAAGGAGGTCAAGGATCTCTATGATGAGAATGACAAAACATTAAAGAAAGAAAAAGAAGAAGATACAAAAAAATGGAAAAATCTTCCATGTTCATGGATTGGAAGAATCAAGATCAAATGTTCACTACCATTGGCAATTTACAGATTCAATGCAATACCAATCAAAATACCATGAACATTCTCTCAGATGTAGAAAAAAATGATGCTGAAAGTCATATGGAAACACAGGAGACCAAGAATAACTAAAGAAACCTTATACAACAGATACAAAGACAGAGGCATCACAATGCCAGACTACAGGGCAGTTATAATCAAAATAGCCTGGTGCTGGTACAAAAACAGATGGATAGACCAATGGACCAGATAGAAATGCCACAAATAAAAACAAGCATCTACAAGCAACTTATCTTTGACAAAGGAGCTAAAATCAATCCCTGAAGCAAGGACAATCTCTTCAACAAATGGTGCTGGGAAAACTGGATTGCTACACGCAGAAATATGATGCAAGACCCCTACCTTACACCTTACACACACAAAAAAAACTCAAAATGGATGAAAGACTTAAATCTATGACCTGATACCATCAAATTATTAGATAATAGTGGGGAAACCCTACAAGACATTGATGTAGGCAAAGAGTTTTTAGAAAGGACCCCAGAGACACAGATAATCAAAGCTAAAATTGACAAATGGGATTACATCAAATTGAAAAGCTTCTATACTGCAAAAGAAACAATCAGCAAAGTGAAGAGGCAAACAACAGAATAGAAGAAATTATTTTCAAACTGACCAAGTGATAAAGGATTAAAAACCAGAATATATAAAGAGATCAAGAAACACAACAACAGTAGAACAAATAATCCAGTTAAGAAATAGGCAAATGACTTAGAAATTCTTCGAAAGAGGAAATCCAAATGGCCATCAGACACATGAGAAAAATGCTTAGGATCACTAGAAGTCAGTGAAATGCAAATCAAAACCACAAAGAGGTTTCCCCTCACCCTCCTTAGAATGGCCTTCATCGAGAAATCAACAACAAATGCTGGTGAGAATATGGGGGGAAAGGTTCCCTAAACCTCTCTTGGTGGGACTGTAAACTGGTAAAGCCACTATAGTGAGAATCTAGTTTGTAGAATGTTGTCTGTAAGCCCCTGAAAAAAAGCCCTCAGTGGAGCCCTATCCTGCTGACACACTGATCTTGGAGTTCCAGCCTCCAAAACTATGAGAAAATAAACTTCTATTTAAAAAAAGAAATGAATTTTAACATAGAGGTGAATAAAATATTGAAAATTAAAAATGCATTAAATGAGATTAATGGAAGTTTGGATACTACAGGAGAAAATGTCAATGAACTTGAAGACTACAGAAACTATCTGAAAATAACACACAAATAAAAATACTGAAAAATATATTTGTGATAAGTACCAAATGAGCTATATTATATGTAATTGGAATACCAGAAAAGACAGAAAAAAGTGCTTAAATCATGACTATTTTCCAACTTTGATGAGAGTTTCAAATACACAAACCAAAACAGGATATGTACAAATATAAATCACACAAGATATCATCAAGATCAAATTGCTGAAATCCAGAGGTACAAAGAAAATATATACAAGACGTTCAGTTTTAAAGACGCATTACATTCACATAAAGGAACTACAAGTTTCTCATCAAAAACTATGCAAGCCAGGAAGCAATGAATTATCTTTAAAATACTTAAAGAAATCAAAACTCTCAACCAAAGTTCTATTCACAGTAAAATTACTATTCAAAAACTACCAGAAAAGTAAAGACTTCTTCCAGAAAAAAGATCTGATACATTTGCCTCCAGAACACTTGTACTCCAAGGAAGTATTAAAATAAAAATTCCAGTTAGAGAAAAAATTATCCCATTTGAAAATTAGCATATTAAAAGTAATGAAAGTGCCAGAAATGCTAAATATGTATGAAAATATAAGATTATAAGAGATTAGATTTCAACAAAAAATCATAACATATATATAATGAGATTTATAACATATAAGTATAAGGTATAAAAGCAAAAGCCTCAAGGATGGGAGGGGAAAAATAAAAATATTACCATTTAAAGTTCTTACATTTTAGGTTCAGTGACATAATATTCCTTAAAAGTAGACTGCTTTAAGTAGAACATTCTTATTTTAAATATTGAAACCATTAGAAGAATAAAACAAAGAGGTTTAACTAATGCACCAACTGTGTGCATATAAGTACAAATGTATATTTAAAAACTTTGAGGCCCTAATAACAAAATTTGGCTTAAAATATAAGAAAACTGCAAACCAATATCTTTCACATACACTAGTTACCAAGCACTTTTAAAAATGAGCAAATAATGACCAAAAGGAGTTTATCCCATGAATGCATAGTTGGATAAACATCTAAAATGCCATCAATGTAATTTATAATACTAACAAAATACAAGAGAAAAAGCCTAGTGTCATCTATAAACATGCATGAAATACACTTTACATAACTCACAGTCAAATTGTGATTACATAAAATCTTTTCACATTAAACTAAAATTCAAGATTTCCACAACTGGATAAGGGATATCTACAAAAACCAAAGGTTAACATCTTACTTAATGGTGAAAGACTGAATGCCTTTCCCATAAGATTGAAAAAAAAATAGCAATGATATCTAATCTTTAGTTTGGATTTGAAAACTAGAGTTTTAACTGGAACATGAGTAGAAAAATAAAAGGCATAGATGAAAAAGAAGCAAAACAGCATTAATATATGAATACAAACAAAATTATTATATACCTAGAAATTCCTAAGGAATCTAAGTAAAATGCTACTGGAACTTCTACATGTGTTTAGGTAAGGAAAAAATACTAAGTTTTTAAAAAATGCAGTATTTCCATGTGCAAGTAATGAGTACATTTTAAATGAATTTTAAAAAATTTTGTTATACAAGTTTCATGTATTTCATATGTGCAGATTTAAAAACATAGTGACACTTCCAACCCTACCCTTCCTCCCTCCCATGCTCCAACCTTTCTTCTTCCTCCCTCTCCTGTTCCCACTCTTAATTTTTTGAGATCTATTTTTGGTTTACTTAATGACTGGAAAGTTAACCATACACTAAATATAAGATTTCAACAAATATTATGAAGAAAAAAAAACTACTGTTCCTTAAAAGACAATGGCTGTCAACAATCATCAAATCTCAAAATGTCCATTTCACTCCAATACATTACATTTTAAGAACTCTATTAGTTACCTTGGCACAGGGTAAATATATGGTATCTGTATTTGGGGGATTGGCTTCCAGTTGTGTGTATTTGCTGCAAAATACAGGATTTCATTTTTTTCTTACAACTGAGTAGTACTCCATATTGCACAGTACTCCATACTGTACAAATACCATAATGTCTTTAACCAGTCATCTTTACTTCATATCTTAGCTATTATGAACTGAGCTGCAATGAACATAAGGGTACAGATAACTCCTTCATATGTTGATTTATTTTTGTTTGGGTAAATTCCCAGGAGTGGGATGGCTAGATCATATGGTAGGTCTATATTCAGATTTCTGAGGTATCTCCATAATGTCTTCCACAGTGGCTGTACCAGTGGGTACTTTTTCCCCCACATCCTTACCAGCATTTGTTATTTGTTTATTTATTATGAAAGCCATTCTAACTGAGGTGAGATGAAACCTCATTGTGGTTTTGATTTGCATTTCCCTGATGGCTAGGGATCCTGAGCATTTTTCTAATTGTTGTCCATTTGAATTTTCTCTCCTGAAAAATGCCTGCTCAAGTCCTTTGCCCATTTCTTAACTGGATTGTTTATTTTGTTGTTGTTGGATTTCTTAAGCTCTTTATAGAATCTGGATATTAACCCTTTATCAGCTGTGTAGTTTGCAAATATTTTCTCTCATTCTGTCAGCTGTCTGTTCACTTAAGTGTTTCCTTTGCAGTGCAGATGCTTCTTATTTTGATGTAATCTCATTTGTCAATTTTGACTTTGATTGCCTGTGCTTCTGGGGCATTTTCAAAGAAGTCTTTGCCTATGCCAACATCTTACAGAATTGCCCCCAATGTTATCTAATAATGTGTTGATGTCAGATTGTATATTTAGGTCTTTGCTTCATTTTGAGTGGATATTTGTGTAAGGTGTAAGGTAGAAGTCTAATTTCACACTTCTGCACATGGAAATCCAGTTTTTTCAGCTCCATTTGTTGAAGAAACTGTATTTGCTCCAGGGATTGATTTTAGTTCCTTTTTAACCTTAAGCAAATTGGGTATAGAAGGAATATTCCTCAACACAAAGCAGTTTATGACAAACCCATGGCCAGCATCCTATTGAATGGAGAAAAAATGGAAGCATTTCCTCTAAGATCCAGAACCATACAAGAATGCTCATTCTCACCATTGCATTTAACATAGTCCATTGCTATTTAATATAGACAAAGCCATTAGATAAGAAAAAGGAATCAAAGGGATACAAATTGGGAAGGAGGAAATCAAACTATCCCTGTTTTAGAGATGACATGATTCTACATATAGGTGATCCAAAAGACTCCACTGAGAGAATATTGGAACTCATAAAAGAGTTTGATAAAATAGCAGGATATAAAATCAACACACAAAAATCAATAGCCTTTATATACACAGACAATGCCATGGCTGAGAAACAACTTTTAAGATCAACCACAGTCACAATTGCTACTAAAATAATTAAATACCTTGGGATAAATTTAACCAAGGATGTCACAGATCTCAGTGATGAAAACTACAAAACATTAAAGAAAGAAACAGAATACATTTTAAAAATGGAAAAATCTTTCATGTTCGATTGGAATGATATTCATCCAGTTGATATTCATGATGATGATATTCATCCAGTCCAGTTTACAGGTTCAATGCAATCTCAATCAAAATATCAACATTCTTCATAGACCTAGAAAAAAGTGATGCTAAAATTCATATGGGAACACAAGAGACAATAACTAATGCAATCTTATACAACAAAAACAAAGCTGGAGACATCACAATACCAAATTTTAAGACATACTACAGGGCAGTTATAATTAAAACAGCCTGGTATTGGCACAAAAACAGATAGAAACTCCATAAATAAACCCACACATCTACAACCAATAAAATGTTTTTAAAACCCCAATTAAGGGGGCAATGATGTGGCATACCAAGTTAGACCACCATCTGCAGTGCCAGCATCCCATACAGGCACCAGTTAAAGACCCAGGTGCTCCATTTCCAATCCAGTTCCTTGTTGATGCTCTCAGGAACACAACCAAAGATGTCCCAAGTGCTTGGACCCCGCACCCATGTTAGAGACCTGGAAGAGGCTCCTGGCTCAGCCCTGACAATTGTGACCATTTGGCCAGTAAATCAGAGGATGGAAGATCTCTCTGTGTGTGTCTCTCTTTCTGTCTCTGTAACTCTGCATGTCAATAAATATTTTTTAAAGATTTAGATAGGATGAGAAAACAAAGGACTTTAGAGATAATTTTAACCCAAAAATTATAAACACTTAAAAACTATAAAACACTGCTGATTCACATTCATGGATCAGAATTGAATATTAAGAGATTGATTCTACTGACATTAATCTAGAACATCCTAATTAAAATTCCAATAGGAATTTTTAAAGGATTGGAAAGTTGGCTTGAAATCCAAAAATAACCATTTCCTGATTTTAAAACTTAAAGCTACAGCAATAACACTATTTATAAAGGATGAAACAGAACAAAGTCTAGATAAAAACACATATGAATTAACAATTATGCCAAGTTAATTCAATGAAGAAAGGATTGTCTTAACATGGTTCTGAAACAATGGAATATCCAACTGTTAAAAAAATGAACCTCAATTCTTATATCACACCATACATAACATTATCTCAAAATGAATCATAGGTCTACAAAGTATAAGACTATTGGGGGAAAAAAAAAAAGGGCCGGTGCCGCGGCTCACTAGGCTAATCCTCCGCCTAGCGGCGCCAGTACACCGGGTTCTAGTCCCGGTCGGGGCACCGGATTCTGTCCTGGCTGCCCCTCTTCCAGCGCAGCTCTCTGCTGTGGCCCGGGAGTGCAGTGGAGGATGGCCACCCCATGGGAGACCAGGATAAGTACCTGGCTCCTGCCATCGGATCAGCGTGGTGCGCTGGCCGCAGCGTGCTGGCCGCAGCAGCCATTGGCTATTGGAGGGTGAAGCAACAGCAAAGGAAGACCTTTTCTGTCTCTCTCTCTCACTGTCCACTCTGCCTGTCAAAAAAAAAAAAAAAAAAGGGCTATTGGGGGAAAACACAAGAAAAAATATATGTGACTTTGGTATACACGAAGATATCTCAGATCAAACAGCAAATTTAAAATTTCTCTTCTTTAAAATAGAAATGGAAAATAGGCCATATAATTTTTGAAAATGGCACATATATATCTGTATATATATATATTCCATATATATATTCTCAATATATATCTGAATATATCTGAATAGGAAATACAATTTTTATTTCAATCATTATATATCATAGATATGACAAAAAATCATGTCCATATCAATGAGTTAATAAGACATTCATGCAAAAATGAGCAAAATATTCACATTGATGCTTCTCACAAAATGAAAATGACGAATGTATATAGAAAATGACTAACACCATGAATAATCAAAGGCATGTAAACTATAATAAAATGACTCTACACTTCATTTGAAAGCTAAAAATAAAGTGATTGTACCAGTTTTGGCAAAGATATGGAAAAATTGGAACTTTCATGCATTGCAGATGGCAAAGTAGAATACTACAATTGCATTGGAAAAGTTTAATGGTTTCTTATGACCTTAAGCATAATATTTACCATAACATTAAATTCCATTCCCAGGTATTTACCCAAGCAAAATGAAAGCATGTATACACACACACACACACACACACACACTCACACAAATTTGTTTATAAACATTTGCGGGACCTGTAGCAAAAACCTGAAAAGCCCAAAGGCCCTTCAAAAGATGCTGGCTAGAGAAATCATCATATATCCAACACTAGACTACCACTAGGCAAAAAAAAAGAATGACCTACTTCTACATGTAACAACATGGATGACTCCAGCAACACCATGCAGAGAAAAAGAAGTCAGAGCATATACAAGAGAATGCACACTTTGTGATTCTTATGTAATTTCTTATGAGTGTGGCTGTGATTACATGACTGCATACATTTTTTTAAAAAAAAAACTCACATAAAGTAGCTGAATTGTGTATATTGATTAGTGATATATAATTCAATAACAATGATTATTTTTAAAAGGCACTAGATTCTTTTCCTCACTTCTACTTCAACTTTATGCGATTAAACTCTGTATTTAGAATTTGAGTGCCTTGTCCCTTCTAGAAAATAGATTAATATTTTTAAAATAAAATGTAGGGGTGGTGCTATGGTGTAGCGGGTAAAACCACCGCCTGCAGTGCTGGCATCCCATACAGGTGCCAGTTCGAGACCTGGCTGTTCCACTTCTGATTCAGATCTCTGTTATGGCCTGGGAAAGCAGTAGAAGATGGCCCAAGTCCTTGGGCCCCTGCCTCCACATGGGAAGACCTAGAGGACACTTCTGGCTCCTGGCTTCAGATTGGCGCAGCTCTGGCTCTTGTGGCTAACTGGAGACTGAAACAGCAGATGGAATCCTCTCTCTGCCTCTCCCTCTCTGTGTAACGCTTTCAAATAAATAACTCTTTTAAAAAATAAAATAAATAAAATGTCAGAATAAAAACAATCCTAACCAATCATCATTTAAACAGGAAGATATTTATCCAATATTCAATAGGAATACTCTGCACAAAGCAGTGTGATAAGTGAACCGCTCAGCTCTCTGCACAGTTCTCACAGGGAGACAGGACAGAAAGACTCTGTACCTGGTGCTCTGCTAATCTGATGCACTGACCTCAGTTGTCTGACTCTAGCTACCCAGTCAGTGTGTCTATTAACGGAAGTTTCTCTTAGAAACTCGAAGACTAATTGACTACTCAGGCCCTGGCTACTTACATATTGATCAGCCCAAATTGTACTGACACTTTCAATTGCCATCAATTAAGGTAAAATCATTTTCAATATCAACAATATTGGGTAGACTTCAGAGATCAGAGAAAAACTGGAGTTGGCTTCTGAGGAGGTAACTTTATGGGCAGTCTACTAATAGGCACTAGTGAGATACCAGAGAGCTGAGATTATGCACATTGACCTTGGAAAACAAAAATCCAAGAGAAGAGCACACTCTGTATCAATGGCTTCTGACAGCTCAATATCTGTTTAATGGGAATGCACCATTTGTCCAGTTCTAATGGCCCACTCTCATCAGAAGAAAGATGGACAGACATCTATAGAATGAAACAGATTTTCACACTTTACAAGCATATATCAAACATAACCAACGCATTAAAGAAAGCAACATGTAATTTCCTTTCAGAATCCTCCAAAAACAACTTTCAAATCTTTCTTCAACTTCTTGAAAGGCTATAATTTGCAAGAAAAAAATTGTATATCAGTGAGATGGAATTTAGGACAACTGAATTGAAGTTGTAGTGTGAAAAATTGGTCAATATAACAAGTTTCTAACCTGGAAGATGCCTGCCATTGGGATGGAGATGCAGCTATTGTATATTCTCACTAAAGAGCAATGACCTCCTTTCAGGGATGACCACAGGTTATTCCAAAGTGGTTCTATAGCTCTTCCCCTCAATCTTGAAGATTATATATTTTTTTAATTCCCTTCTGAAAGATGAAGACAATAAACACAAAAATTACTTATGCCTAAATGATTGCAATTCCCATTTTTACTATCTCCACTATAAATTTGACAACTTTTACTAGCTGGTTTTAACATTTCATTTAGCAAATAAGAATCCTGCCTCACCATAATTCTCTGACTCTAAGGACATGTAAAAGACAGAAATCAGTAGGATTAATTTACTTTTAAAATGACCTTGGCCTCAGTTTTCAGAGTCCTGGAAGTGTACTTTTGGTGGATTTTAGTTCTGCAAACACAAATCTCTCAAAGGAAGGCAAACCATAGATTCTCTTTATCAAGGGATTGGGGCAATTTTTTAGCCAACTGAAAGATCAATTCTTTGCATAGCTTGTAATCAAGTTTAATTTTTTGAATGATACTCAGATTTGCAAATGTGAAGACACTCTAGTTTATGAAGCTGAGTTTATGGCTAGAAGTGAAGTATGAATTCCGCCAATATCAGATTTTTCTTTGCAGGTTCATTATATGCTCCCCAAATTCTAATAATCACAAAGACCTGACCCAAGAGGAATTTTATGGAAAAGACTTGTCAGATGATGTTTGAGGAATGAGGCCCTGGCCAGAGATCTTTCCGTTTGTAGCATATACTATCATACTCTCCCTCAAATTTAAGGCAAAAAAACAAAAGTGGGTGATTGTTCCTGTTTTACTCATTTAGTGCAATTCTCCTATAAAATGCATTCTCAATACAGAAAGCCTTTTCATCAAAGCAATGTTCTGATAGACTCAATCTCTCCTTATGACTTGGTTCAGGCTGCTATAACAAAGCACCACAGAATGGCAATGGCTGGCTTACAGAGATAGACATTTGTTTATCACAGTTCTGGAGGCTGGAGCTCAGACATGAGGTTGTCAGCTTAGTAGGCTTCTTATGAGGGCCCTCTCTCAGGCTGCAGACTGTATGCTTCCCATTGTATCTTCACATGGCAAGAAGAAAATCTAGAGAGCCTTCTGGTCCCTGTTTTATAAAATATCAATCCCCTTCATAAAGGATCTGCCCTACTAATGCCGATTACATCCCAAAAGACTCACCTTCTAATTGTGGCTTAGAATATCAGCATGGCAGTGTTGGAAGGGCAAAACATTCAGTCCATAACACCTTATTCTAGAAAACAAGTTTAAAATTTTATATAGGCAATCTAGATGTGTAAATAAGTTGGGCTTAAAGCTAATAATCCTCTTATATTTTATATCTTTTTGAACAATTTTTAAAACAATTTTCAAAGTAGATTTTATTCCAGTACAATCCCAACAAGATTGCATGTACCAATGCCATCTCACTAGTCCAAGTGAATGATTTCAGTTCATAACTGAACTATCACACTGATAGGTCTAAGAGTCAAAGGGACCACACAAACAAGACTAGTGTCTGCTGATACTAACTGATAGAATCAAAAAGGGAGAGAACGATCCAACATGGGAAGCAGGATACACAGCAGACTCATAGAATGGCAGATGTCCTAAACAGCACTCTGGCCTCAGAATCAGCCCTTAAGACATTCAGATCTGGCTGAAGAGCCCATGAGAGTATTTTAGGCATGGAAAGCCAAGACACTCTGGCAAAAAAACAAACAAAAAAACCTAAATGAAAGATCTCTGCAAGTGAGATCCCAGTAGAAAGAACGGGCTATCAAAGAAGGAGGTACCTTTCTCTGAAGGGAGGAGAGAACTTCCACTTTGACTATGACCCTGTCTAAATAAGATCAAAGTTGATAAGCTCAAAAGGCTTCCATAGCCTTGGCAACTCATGACAAGAGCCTAGGGAGATTACTGACGCCATAAACAAGAGTGTCAATTTGTTAAGTCAACAACAGGAGTCACTGTACACTTACTCCTCATGTGGGATCTATGTCCTTAATGTGTTGTCCAATGTGAAGTAATGCTATAACTAGTACTGAAACAGTATTTTACACTTTGTGTTTCTGTGTGGGTGCAAACTGATGAAATCTTTACTTAATATATACTAAATGGATCTTCTGTATATAAAGAGAATTGAAAATGAATTTTGATGTGAATGGAATGGGAGAGGGAGCGGGAGATGGGAGGGGTGCGAGTGGGAGGGAAGTTATGGGGGTGGGGGAAGCCATTGTAATCCACAAACTGTACTTTGGAAATTTATATTTACTAAGTTTAAAAATAGGTAGATTTTATTTTTAATTTGTATTTGTTTACTTAGAGAGACATAGAGGATAAGGAGCTCCCATCTATTGGTTCACTCTCCAAATGCCCACAGTGGCCAAGGGGGCAGAAGTAGGATCATGGACCTCATGAGTGGAAGGTACCAAATCACTTGAATCATCATCCCTACCTTGCAGGGTCCACATTAGCAAGGAACTGGAGGTAAGAGCTAGAAACAAGTATCAAATACAGGCACCCCAATATGGAAAGCAGGCCAAATATCCACACTATGCAAGTAGGTTTTATAATATTGTTGATGAGTAAGGAAAACTTGAAGCTTCACCTAAGGCTCAGAAGACTTTCCTAAGATCTAAAAACTGCTGACTGACATCAGCAGAGCTGGTCTCATGCTCTATAACTTTGAATCTATCCTATCTCCCTTCTCATCCACAGGGAAATTGCAGTGTGCAAAATTAGGTACAAGTGACTTTATTGCCCATGTGTTAATTTAGATTATCTGAGTAAGCATATGCTCTCCCATGGGAAGATTTTCAGCATTTCTCCAGACTTGGAGACATTAAGGTTTTTTGTTGGTGGTGGGTTTTTGTTTTTTTTGAAAATCAGAGAGCGAGAAACAGGGAGAGACAGAGAGAGACGTCTTCCATCTGGTGGCTCACTCCCCAAATGGCTGTAATGGCCAGGCTGGGCCAAGCCAAAGCCAGAGCTTCTGGGTCTTCCATGGGGGTGGTCGGATCCCAAATTTTTGGGCCATCTTCTGTTCTTTTCTCAGACCATTAGCAGGGAGCTGGCTCAGAAGTGGAACGGATGGGACACAAACCAGCACCCATTTACAGCCAGTGTCACAGGCAGCTGTTTTACCTGTTATACCACACACAACACCAGCCCCTAGACTTGGAGACTTTTATAAGTGTAAGAAACTGAAAATGTAATAAAGAATAACACTCCTTTCACACCAAAAGTGATTTCTGACACCATCATATTTCTCAATGTATCCTGAGAGGTGACCAGCATGCAAGTTAATGGTTATTTGTTTCACGGAGACATTGGTAACAGCCAAGAAAATTGAGTCCAAGCAAAAGTCCTTGTATTCATTATTCATAAATTCAAATGTTCTCTTTTATGGTTGGCAGCACACAAAACTCACTCTGGTTTCTTTATTTGAGTTTTTTTATTTCCATTTCCCAAAAGCTATCAATAAGTTAGAAGTTAGTAGATACACAATAGCTTAGCTAATGACTAATGAATGAGAAACTACAACTTGCCTCCCATCTGAAGAAATTATTTCATTTGAAACTTAAACGGCTTTGACTATAGCAGACCCTCAGCTATGTGATGGAGATCCCACATTTTTGCCATATTCATGAATACTATGTATCTCATTTTACAAGATGTAACCCATTTACAGGGATGTTGAAAGGTGAAATTTATACTGATGATAGCCTCATATTGACGGATGTCATGTACCTTAACACCATTAACCCTAAGAAGTTAACTCTTTCAGGAGCAATACTCCTAAATTGCTTTGTGCTTATATTGAATTCTCCCAACCCTGAACAAAAAATTTAAAAGTTCTCAAAATTCATATACAAAAGGTGTTTTGAAATGAAGCATTCCTATGTACAGCCTATTGCAATCCTGGACCTCAGACCCTTGCAAGCCAAGGCAATTGGTTTCCCACTTCAGCCAGCCCTTAATTCTGCGATCAAGACTGGAGACAGGGAAAGGAGGATATAGACAGTCAGTAAAATGTAATGGTATTTTCTATAGAGTATAATGAAGACAACTCTTATGTTCAACTTTTTCAGCTGTTTTCTTCATTCTGTCCCAAACCATAGTTGTTAAGGGCTAGTTTTCTGCCATGGCCTTCCCACTCCACGTGGCTAACATCCTGTGCTGCACTCCAATTCCCTCCTAAGTCTTTCCTGCTTTATGTAGCAAATCTTTTTCCATAGATTTTTCTTTTTGTCCTGGAACAAAACATTTTTAATGACTAAGTCTCTTGTATTAATTGATATCCATTACAATTCCTGCAAAATTCCTAATTAATGATATTAGTGATATTTTTCCTTTGGTCAGTTGTTCTGCCTCTTTCACACCAGAGTGATCATCTAACTTGAAACAAAACATCAATCTTAAGGCCCTTTGTGCCCACATCTAGAAAAAAGAACAGAAAACTACTGACTGCTACTCCTCTCCATTTTCAGAGCTCTTTAAATACTAGCAAATACTCAAGAGAAAAAAATTGGGCTGAATCTTATGCGAGACTTAGAAGACACACTTTGTCTCCAAAATGAATAAAGACACAGTGCCATTCTCCAAAGGATATATTGAACAAAGTGGTTCTTAGTGTTGAAGTTTTGGTGTGGTTGGGAAATGAGGAAACTTTTCCATGTGAATCAATTATTGTCATGAAATATTTTATCTATTCAATACTTAGATGGACTAGGAATATAACCTACCACGTCCATACTGGACTTTGTCAATAAGCTGACAATTTAATAGATCATCCCAGAGTCTCTAATCCTAGTTTTTTTTTCATTTCCAAGAAGCAATATGTTTACTATCCATATTCTACCCAGAGCTTTGATGTTCCAAAGAGCTTAATAAACTAGAAGTATTGAAAAAATTCTGTTGCATGTCACAAGGATATAGATCCCCTTAATGGAGTTGTATCTTTAACCTTGAATATTTAATCTCTGAACAGTTCAATCAACCACAAATACTCCACTGTGAAATGCATTGACTTTAGAGCTTATCTGATTTCATTTTATAGCCTGAACTGCTATTATACGCCCTTCACAGAGTCAGTCTTGTACTGTCAGGAAACTGACCTTTTTCTGTTTTGAGAAGGCAGCTTACAATTTTATTCTATATTGTATGTGTGACTAAGAGAATATCAAAGTAGGAAATGTCCTTGATGCTCTTCAAGTATGATCCTCACCTTATAGATGAGGAAACCAAGATAGGGAAAATGTGATGAATCAAGAGCTGCCTGGCTAGAACACAGATCACTCAACTCCGAATCCAGTGTAGTGACTGGTGCAGAAGAGAAACTCGGCCCTTTCTGAATGCCTCGGGCCAAGTTTCTCTTCTATACCAGGCACTGCATTGGATTCTGTAAATAAAAACAAAATATTAACTGCCCTCCAGAAGCAGTCCCTGCTACCTCCTCACTGGAGGTTAGCTGCAGATAACTACCAATTAAGGTATTGATCTTCACATAAACTATACTTGCTTAAGAAGCTTCTGGAGTTTTTGGCATCAGAAGACACTCACTGAACTGAAAAGTTAAAGCCCTTTTATAAACCTAAATGGAGATCCAGGAGAAGAGGATCAGGACAACTCACCTGATTGCCCGTGTCTACCTTGTCCTCCCAGCAGTTCCACAGTCAGTGCTATGATTGTGTTGGGTCATCTGCCAAAGCTAGATTAGGAAGAGCCACCTTGTTGCTCCTACAACCCCTATGCTTAGTTGATATGTGAGTGTGTGTATCTGTCTCCCACATGGGACATGAGCCGCAGGACAGTGGTTATGTGTTCTCTCCACAGTGTTTAACATGGTGCCAGGCACGAAGTTCATGCTAAATGATTTTCAAATTCATTAAGGAGTCTCAAGATAGGTTGCAGTGGAAATTCTTGGAAACAAGTGCTAGCAAAAGGGATTTAATGCCTTGAAGGTGCTCTGCATCTCTGAATCCCTTCTGCAGGCCCTTTAAGTCCTGTCACTTTTCAACCCCAGATGTCACCACAAATAGGGCAGGGAGAGAAGGGAGGTGTCTATCACCTGGGTTCTCTGTATCTCAGTAACCAGCTATAGCTGTGGTTTTCATGCATGTAGACTCCAAAGCTATGTACAGAGACCCAAAGTAATGCAAATGACATTACAAAGAGAAAGGTTAACACATCTGTCAGCTTCCACTTTACATTCATGACAGAACAAAAAATTCAAAAGGTTTTCAAGCATGAAGGGATCTTCAACTACTAAAAAATAAAAAAGTAATGAAAAGAAATGAAAAATGCATCACAAATAGCATCTTCCCTTGCAGATCAAATTGCTTGGCTGACAGCATTTTTAATCAAAAAGTTCAAAGAAAAATGGGTAGAATTTACAAAGACACAACCAAATGAATGAATGAATGAAGACATTTGCTGTGCTTCTCCAAGTAAGAAAGGACAGCAGATAGCCACACCTTTGCTCTGGAGGTTCAGGGCCTTGTTGCTAGACCCATTAACCTGAGTCCACATACATGCTGACCAGAGCAGCCTTGGAGTTCTCAGAACATGGGCAGTCACCCAAAGGATTCCCAATGTGTAAGCCAGTTGGAAGGAGACAGTGACCACAAGGCTATGAACCTTGGACAGCAGCCTCCACCAGCCACAGGAATTTTAATACTATGGAAAGTCATTCAAGTCCTGATTATAATCAAGGTCAATCGCTTTATTCATTGTTTATTAAATAATCAGACTGAGTTTGAGTCTTACTTGGCTTCATAATATCCAAGCTTGCCATGAGAAAATTCTATGCACAAAGCTTTTTATTTAATACAAAACTGGAATTTCAGGCTGTAGCTATCTGCTGCTAGAAAAGTTAAAGAATGGAAGAAATAGGGCAACTTCTGTCAAAGTGCTGTGAATGCCCAGCTCTGTGAGCTCTGAGAGAACAAGCATTAAACACAAAGCTCTACGTAAGAGCAAGTGTATTTTGTCTCTGTTCATGTTCCTCCAAAGCACTTTGTAAACTGAAAAATTCTGATCTGAGAGTCATGGCATCTTTCTATGAATGCAGTTCCCAGTATATAGTAGCCTCTTGATCCACAGTGGTTTCTATGGAGTGACTTGAGTAGGCTTACTAAACATAATGCAGATGGCAGCAGAATTTTTGACAGCACAGGCCACTGATTGATAGCTCTGAGTGACCTATGGTTTGACAGCCACAGTACATCTTGCCACTATGGGATGCTCCAGTGACCAACCTGCCATGGGACAGCTTAGCCAGCCTCTGCATAACAGCAGCTTAGCCCATGTGACAGTCCACTCTGGCCTGTGTGACAACCCCACCTCTGTGCACAACCCAGACTCGCTTCCCTTTCAGTGCACCATTCAGACCCACCTCCCACACACCACCTAGCCTTTCACACATTTTTTCATGTAACAGAAACTGAGTTCCACAGTGTTACAAACTTAGAACCCATAGGTAGCTAGAAATAGCCACAGGATGTGTCTCCATGATGACCTTAAGGTTATTATAATAAAATGATACTTCCACTCCAATCATGTACCTTACAGCATGGCACTTCCAGTATTTCCTACAAAGGACAAGGGAAATATGAAGTGCCCAAGCCCCAGCCCCAACTCCATCCCCTTTTGAAATTCAATTAAGCTCCATAATGGGCACCATACCCTAATGCCACCAGATGGGATAGATCTAATCTTGTTGAGGGTATTTTGTTTTTTGAGAGGAAGAGGTTCTTTATTAAAGGGTTTCTGTTCTTTGGAATCTTTTGTATTTTGACTTTTTGTTCATTCTCTTTCTCTCAAACATGGCTGATCTTTTCCTTTGAATAAATCCTATTTTCCTGCATATCTTTCTGCCTCCACTTTGAATTATTTGACTGTGGAGGCAAGAATCTGTAATAAACTCAACTGGGGACCCCATGGCGTACAATAAGACTATTTCCAAAAATAAAGTTAAGAGAAACCAGTCACCCATAACCCAGATCTGGTAGAAGCTACACTGTTGCCAACCCTAGGATGGAAAGAAAGTGTAGTCACCAAAAACCAAAAATAAGGAGTCATATAGAATTGGATACCTGGAAAGTAATCCACTCATCAAGGTCCACCTTCAGGCTGAAGCAATCTGGCATGGGTGGAGCCTCTTGTTCCACAGTGGTTGCTATGGCACGTCTTGAGTAGGTTTACTAAACATAATGTAGATGACAGCAGAGTTTTTTGGCAACACAGGCCACTGATTGATAGCTCTGAGTGACTTCTGGTTTGACAATGCATGCTCTGATCTTGCTCTCAACTATTTTCCTCTAATCTCTTACAAGGGGGATTGCTTTGGCCAAAGGCATCTAGAAGCAAACAACAAGGAAACCCATTGATGGGTCCATGAAGATCAGCCTCATAGTACAGACAGCAGAGTAGAGAAAGGTAGAGAGGGGCCAACAAGAAGCTGGGCATGCCTACAATGCACAGAGGAAATATGGAAAAATGATACATACCTTTTCTCTCTCAAGATTGGAGTGTGTGGAAGGTATGTATCCAGCCTAAGGAGATAATATTTATCAGCCTCCAAACCATAAGACTCTTAATGCTTACTTCCCACGGTGAACTCTACCACATCTATGTTCCTATTTCTCCAAGTGCCATCATACTCTTGGTTTAGCTCCTTTCTCATGCTCTTATAACTACAGAAGAAATCAGCGGAGGGAGCCAGACAGACTGCAGATCCCAATATCTATTTCACAGGTATTCTTGCCGCAGCCAGGGCTGAGAGCTTCACTGGAGAATGATCTAGGACTGGAAATTTCATTACTAACAGTGATAATGTACAAGACCTTGCTATGTTTCATCTATTATCTATGACCTTTACCCCAAACTAGACCCAAACTCAACCACAGCTCAGAATCTATCCTATCATCAAAAGATGGGATTTCCTACGTAGGTTCCCTCTGTGACAGCCTGCCTCCTGCTCAGAGAACTTCTGAGCTCAGTCAATGATCTTGCTCAGGAAAATACCCAATGCCATACCCAATAAGCAAAATAAGATTCAAGAGAGGTGCTTTACGGTTAAAGAAAAAATCACAAAATAATTAAGAAACACTATATATAAGGGTATATCAAAAATGATGAAAAACTCAGTGAAAAGTTTATTTTGATGCAAAAAGTTTTGAAATCCATGCAATTATTTCATAATGTGAATTTTTCATGACCTTTTTGAAGGCCACACATATTTCATAGTCTATAACATGACTGATCCAGTACTAGGCATGGAATTGGTACTTACTGTGCCTCTCAGCTGAAGTAGCACTTCCTGTTTGCATATGCATTCCCCCAACTCTCCAGCATAAATTAATTATGCTTTTTTATGTTCTATAATAGAGCCAGATCCCTTTCTTTCAGAGTCCTTATTTCAGACTAAGCTGCCATGTACTGCAACATAGTTTATGGACTATACAACTTTAGAGAGCACCACTCAAAACAAACTACAACATGAATGATTACCTCTGGAGTTATACAGTGCACAACCTTCACAGCCATAGGCACTGGTCCCCCTCCACAATGCAATCACAGAAGTCACAGAGTCATCCATGGGGTTATTTGACTAATAGCTAGCTCTCTCACTTATCTGTAAACTCTCTAACAACATTGACTCCCCGCACCCAGGAGACAGTGTATGCTACATATTAGGAACTCGATTAATATTTAGTGAATATTTAACAAACCTTCTGAAAAAGATTTTTACATATTCAAAGCTGAGATGCAGAAAGTTAAAATGGCGTGCCCAAGTTCAATGACAAAGTAGAATTTAAATCCAAAACTGTATGGTACATGTGTTTTCCATTGTTGCATGCAGTCTCAAAAATATAGTACAATGACATATTTAAATCCTGTTTGAGGAAAATGGAGATGAGAAAATATGGGGTCAAGGGAGTTGATGCTTTACCTGGCCTCTACCCAGCACTGGCTTAGCATAAGCCACTGGGACAGTTTATAAGATCTCCAGCAATCAGAGCATCCTGACCAGCCTTCCTTCTCTGTCAAGAAAGGGGAAACTGGAAGCTATCGAAAAAAGTCAGATTCCTGCAGACTTGTGCTTGGCAATCAGGCAATAGCCTCCTTCCTCCTTTGTCATATTGCTACCATAACCCTGCTAAAGGCACTGCCAGTTTGGGCCCATCCAGCTTCAGCCTCCATTCATTTCACATCTGCTGCCTCTGGACCCTACTTTTCTACATTGAAGGAGAAAAGCAGGGCTCCTTTCCTCACAACCACAGAACACCCTGGAAGCCCAGTTAAAGTTTATGGACTGCCAGTATATGCTTTACAAACCCTCTTCTCTTCCCTACACGTCACTGACTCAGATCAAGTCTCATGGCCGCCATAAAGTTGATATACCCAGTGTCAAAATCTCCTCATTTGTTTCAGCATTTTCAGTGATAAAGAAAATACAGCTGTACACTGAGAATTCATGGTGCAGTGTTATCAGGCCTCTGTGATAAACAGTTTGATTTTCTAAGTGGCTGGCTGCAGATATCCTGCTCACTAATGTACACTTTGTTTGGTGGGATATATATATTTAATAAAATTCATATATATATTTATTTAATAAAAGCAAACAGAAACAGAGCCTAGTAAGGAAGTATGCATTCATGAGAGGCAGGTGCAAGTCATTTGAGGAAAGGCAAACAGAACCTGAATGAAGAATCCTTGGATACCCTCAGTTCTCCCTCTTGTCATAGGTCTCCTGAAATGAGCCTTGAGCTGGTAAGTATTCAGGTGTGTAGAAATGTTTGCAGGCCATACCTGGTTGGCCTCCATCAATCCTCATAGAAGTACATTTCTAAGAAGTTGATTCCAAAATTTATTTTTCTTTGTAATAAAAAATGTGGTTGACTTTTTCTGATTTTTACACATTCCTCTATGGAAGCCTTGCATGTATGTATGTATTCAACAGAGAATCCCTTCCATATTTGTCCCCATGTGTTGAGAACAGGCTGCTTTTTGCCTACACAAGGCAGGCAATGTTTCTACCCTGAGGAACTCCATCATTATTAGCTTGGTTCATGCAGATCTTGAAAGAATTCTGTATTTAAAGTTTTGAGGTTTATATTCTGGTTGATGTTTATAGGGAAAGAGTCATTCTGGCCCCAGCCCAATCATTGCCAGAAAGTAACAGAATAAAAAGCAATGATCTAGGACAGAAAACACATGAGGTTCAGGCTTGACACTGGTGGTTTACTAATCATTACCACCTTGGGTGAGTTAAAACTCGCATCACCCTCATTATGCTTCCATGAATGATGATGTTGATGATGCCCATGCCTAACAATATAGTTGAGATGCAATATAGAACAGATGAAAATAGGTATAGAATCTTAGGAACTTATGAAAAGTTACAAAAACCATCAACGTTGCTCTCTAGAAACCTGAAGCCAAATTGACATGTGGAGGGAAATGGACTACGACCTGCCATAACGTACTACTTTAAATATTTGGTTTTAATGATTTTTTGTTTTGTTTTTTTGGACAGGCAGAGTTAGAGAGAGAGAGAGAGAGAGAGAGAGAGAGAGAGAGAGAGAGAGAGAGAAGGCTTCCTTTTTTCCATTGGTTCACCCCGTAAGTGGCCGCCACAGCTGGTGCGTTGCAGCTAGCACGCTGCACCGATCCGAAGCCAGGAGCAGGTGCTTCCTCCTGGTCTCCCATGCGGGTGCAGGGCCCAAGGACCTGGGCCATCCTCCCCAGGCCACAGCAGAGAGCAGGACTGGAAGAGGAGCAACCAGGACAGAATCCGGCACCCCGACCGGGACTAGAACCCCGGGGTGCTGGTGCCACAGGCGGAGGATTAGCCTAGTGAGCCACGGCACTGGCCTGGTTTTAATGGTTTTTAACAACCTCAAGGATCAGGAAGTACAATGATAAGCATAATATTCAGGAAAGGAAGTGGCATAATGTAGACATAAGTAGGAATCACAAGTGAGATGTTACAAGTGTGATACTGAATCAGTATCATCTCTAGGGCATTGGGATGCCATTGAGGAGATTCCAGGCAGAGAGTACCCATACCTGGGTTATGAGACCACTGGGATGACTCAGCATACAACACATCATAACTAAGAAGGCCACTTAAAGCCTTTGCCAAGACTATAAGCAAGAGAGAAATTTAGGAGATACTTTGGAGGTGAACTTAAAGGGATTTCCTGGTAGCTTAACATAAGGCTTGAGGAAAAGGGGGAAACGAAGAATGATTGCCAGGTGGTACTTGAGCAGTGAGATAAATATAAGTGTCATTAAATGAGATGGAGGATTCTAGGGGAAGGAATCAGTCTGGGGTGGAAACTGGGAATCCTGTCTTCACTAGTTAACTCTGAAATGCCTAATAGACATCAACTGGCCCAAGTTACGCAGCAATATCAGCTCTGCCAATCACTGAGAATAACTTCACAAAAATATTCTTGCTTCACCACTGGGATCTGCACCAACCAAAATAAGAACAATAACAAAAACTCAAGTTTACAGAAGTGAACTGCAGTTTACAAAACCTACCAGAACTTCATTAAGGAAGATTTTTTTTCTGGTTCTGGTATCAGAAACCCAATGGCATCTTATTTCATTAAACAGAAAAAATGTATTGACTCTTGAAATGGGAACAAGGCTAAGAGAACATCCACACATTACTGGATTCAAATGATATCTTAGAAGTCCGTCACTCAGTATAACTTTCAGTATTTTATCTTCCTTTTCAGCCGAGTCCCCCAAAAGATGGCATTTAGGGCCAATGCTAATTTTGTTTCCTGCTGGACTAGTGACCCCAGGAGGAAAGGGGCACTGACAATAGTGTAAAAAAAGTCACCACAAGGCGTGGGCTCGTGCCTATCTCCAGAGCCAAGGGGAGGTCAGCTTCCCCAGAAAGCACATGAACTCAAGAGAGTCCCCTGAAGGACTGAGATACTCTGACCCCCAAAAGACAACATCGCTGACCAGGATAAACAACAGTCACTAGAAGGCTCTAGAAGTAACTCATGTTTTAACAAAAGTAAAAAGAAAACATAGTGCTTCATCAAACTTTGAAAACACATCATAAAACTTGTGATTTACCTGATGACCTACGTGATGATAATTGAGAGGGACTATTTAGTTTTCTTGCTCAGGAAAGGTGATATTACCACACACTAAAATTAACTCTAGAAGTAGATCATCAGATATAAAGTTATGATTTAAAAAAAAAACTGACACACAATGGTAGCTGTCACTTCTTTGAATGGAAATCTTTGTAGATTTTGAAGCCAAAGAGAAAACAAATTTTGCTGGTTTTAAGAATTTATAACTTTGGCATAACCAAACAGTTCAAACACTTATTTGGGGAACGTATTTGAACTGAGAATTCTTTGCTGTTTCTACTTACTTTCATAACATTTATGAAAAGACTATGGAGTCCAGGTAGTGTGTTCCAGCACAGGCACCAAAAGTGACTAGTGCCCCTTTCCAAGTGAGACTATAATTTGGCCTCCATTAATATATATATATATATATTTGTAATACACCAGAGAGTGATGCAGCTTAAAGGGTAGGACTACTTCTTTCTTATTAATTTCAGGGTCCTTAACTCCTTGCACAAAATCAAATGTCTCCATCCACCAAAATAATATCAGGGGCCCAGAGCTGGAATGAGATCAACCTGGGAATGCTCTAAGATAACAGAACTATCGCCCCTAGCCTTCAGCTACACCCTGCAGTGATGATTCAGACTACTGCTTCCTAGCAGGTGGTGTTCTGACCCTTTTTTGCTATTATATTCAGAGCCAAAACAAAAAAATGTGTGATTATGAGTCTCCACTACAATATTATGGGGCTTTATTCAACACAAAAGTAGAGAGGATTTGCTCTACTCTGTTGTAGCAAACATAAGCTCCCTTCTCTCATTACAGCACAGGTATCAACTTACCTCACCTGCTTCCTGTGACAATGAAACACCTGTGCCTGCAGATGTTAAGGTCTCAGTCCCATGATGCAGACTTTTTCTGGGCAGATTTCCTCTTCTTACATTTTTCAATGTCTACTATGTGTCCTTGGTCACTTCACATATTTCTGAAGAAATTAATAACCCTGTATAGGAGACAGACATGGAGCATACAGTAAACTACAGTATGACAAATTGAACAATAGAATCTATATGAATGACAGACAAGAAAAAAAGCAGGTGGGCATGAACACTTAAATAGGAGTAATCAATTATTTAAAGAGATATCTCCATGTAGATTAATTTACCCAGATCAGACCAAATATCCTGACAAACTAGAAAATATGTCAATGCATAATTAATACCCAAGGAAGTACAAATGGTAGACAAATAGAAAATAATCAGCCTCTAATTCCTAAGTGAAATGCAAATTTTAAATAATATACTGATATTTAAAAATATAAATATGTTGGGGCCAGCACTGTGGCAATGTGGGTAAAGCCATCATCTGCAGTGCCAGCATCACATATGGGTGTGCTATTTCAAGTCCCTGCTGCTCCACTTCTGATCCATCTCTCTACCATAGCCTGGGAAAGCAGTAGAAGATGGCCTAAGTCCCTGGGCCCCTGCACCATGTGGGGGACCTAGAAGAAGCTCCTGGCTTCAGATCCACGCAGCATCAGCTGTTGCAGCTATCTGGGGAGTAAACTAGCAGATGGAAGACCACTCTCTCTCTCTAATTCTGACTTTCAAATCATGAATCACAAACACACACACACATGAATGATCTTGTCCTGGTCAGATTGTGTTGTAACTCTGTTAAGCCCCCCATGACAAGAGCCTCGGGTGATTACTGACATCATAAATAAGAGTGTCAGTTGTTAAATCAACAACGGGAGTCACTGTGCACCTGCTCCCCATGTAGGACCTCTGCCCTTAATGTGTTGTACTATGAGAATTAAGGGTAAATCTACTACTCAAATAGTACTCTATACTTTGTGTGTCTTTGTGGGTGCAGTCTGTTGAAATCTTTACTTAGTATATACTAAGTTAATCTTCTGTATATAAAGATAATTGAAAATGAATCTTGATGAAGAATGGGATGGGAGAGGGAATGGGAGATAGGATAGTTGCAGGTGGGAGGGAGGTTATGGGGGGAAAGCTGCTATAATTCAAAAGTTGTACTTTGGAAATTTATATTTATTAAATAAAAGTTGAAAAGAAAGAAAAAAGAAAAAGATTAAATGTCAAAAAATAAAAGATCTATTTTATTTATTTGAAAGTCAGAGTTACACAGAGAAAGGAGTAGAAACAGAGAGAGAGATCTTCCATATGCTGTCACCCCCAAAATGGCTGCAATGGTTGAAGCTGGGCCAGTCTAAAGCCAGAAGCTTTATCCAGGTCTCCTATATGGGTTCATGGTCCCAAGCACTTTGGATATCCTCTACTGAATTCCCAGGCACTTTAGCAGAGAGATGGGTCAATAATGGAGTAGCTAGGTCTCAAACTAGCACACTATGAGATGCCAGCACTGCAGGTGGCAGCTTAACCAGCTGTGTGATAACAGCAGCCTCTTTTAAACTCACATAGAAGAATTTAACCCAATATAAAGAGACATGCCCTGTGTACTCAAAATTCAACTACTGAATATTTAATCTAAGGAAATGTTTTAAATATATATTAGTATACTGAACAGGACATTATTTTAATAGTAAAAGTGGAAGTAACTAATAAATTACATCAAATAAAACTTGTAGTTATTATGGTAATTAAAATTATAGAAATAAAGACCATGTAAGAACTGATTAACTGAAAACTCTTATGATTTTAACCATATAAATACATATCAAGAGAGGGTAATTATGGTGAAGTCAATAAGCTGCCACTAGAGGGAGCACTAACCAAGGGTTGCACATAAGTAAAGAGGCATCTGGAACTAGCTTGGTGTCTTAGTCGCAAAAATTAGAGCAAAGTCCAAATTTCTCAGAGAATGAGAGTACTCAGGTATTAACATAATTATCAGAGGTATATGTCCCCATGAAATAAGTGTTTCTTGATATTCTTGTTTCCACTTCCTGGAACCTTTCATGAAGGAGATTTGCAAGACTTGGGAATGATTTACCATCTTAGATTTGTTCTACTTTACTGTGGTTGTGTTGATGGTGTTTTCACCTCAACCAATGGTTTTTCTTATGCCACCTATCATGCAATGAAAGCCAGTGGTGTCCCTAGAGAGTTCATCTTGTGCTTAGCTATATGGATGTTTCTAAAAATAGCAACTTCAATCTTTGTGGTTACAATGATTCCACCTAAAGGACTATGTATGCATATGACAACTAGTGAGGAGTAAAGAGAGACAATAATGACATATAGAAATGGCTTTAGTCCATACACAGGAGATAGGAATGGAGAACCCTACTAATTTGGAACTTAGGTCTCTCAGAACCAAGAGCATAAGCATTGGAGCCATGTAAATTGTGTATAAATACCAAAGCTACCTTTTATCAACTGCCAGAGCTTAGGCAAATTACTTTACCTCTTTCTTAGCCTTCATTTCCTTGTCTATAAAAATAACTAGTAGAATTTAAGAAATATTTGATATGTGTAATGTCTATATCATGCCAGTCTCACTGCAGCTTCCCAATAGTTGGTAACTGTTCTTATCTTAACCTATAATTACATAAGCTGATGAGTATTCATTAATGCAGGCAGAGGGAGGGTATATCTCCATTGGCACTCTGTACCGCAGGGACAGATTCAGGTGAGAAGAGGCCAAGTCAGAAGCCATCTAGGTCTGTGGATCTAACCCTTAATCTCTGATCCAGGCTTATCAATTACAAAACATGTATTTTGAGCCTTGACTCCTGATATCAGCTAGTTAAGAACTTGAAGTAGGGGACCAACGCTGTGACATAGTGGGCTAGGCCTCTGCCTGTAGTGCTGGCATCCCATATGGGTGCTGATTGGTGTCCCAGCTGCTCCTCTTCAGATCCAGCTCTTTGCAAAAGCACCTGGGAAGGCAGTGAAAGATGGCCTAACAGATTGGGCCCCTGTATCCGCGTAGGAAATCTGGAAGAAACTCATGACTCCTGGCTTTAGATCAGCCCAGCTCTGTTGCAGCCATTTGAGGGGTAAACCAGCTGATGGAAGACCTTTATCTCTGTCTTTCCTTCTATGTCTGTAAAACTACCCCTCAAATAAAATCTTTTAAAGGAATTCAGTAAATAGAAGTGCTACAACTATTCCTTCTTAGAAAATCACCAATGCTCAGCACCTGTCATTAGGCCTGACACAAGGTAACACTAATTAACTATGTAGAAACTGAACAGAGGCATAAGTGCATGAATTAGAGATGGTAAAATAGCTACTGTGGAGCTACAAGTCTTCATAGAAGACTCAACTTACCAGGACACGATGTTTTACTGCTATATTAACAGTGTGTTTGTAAAAATTGACAATGATTGATATGAAGATTTTTTTCAGATTCTTGTATAAACATTGATTTGCAAATGTTTGTTAAAGACAGTTACAAATTTGCTTCTCTATTATAGTCAAATTAGAGGCTGGTTTAAAATGGAGACAGGTTGGTAGAGAAAAGATGGAGTGGAGTGGAACACCTGAGAAATTCACTTTGGGAGCCATGTGAAATCACTAACACACAGGAGCTGCAATAGAGGACCATTGAGGGTGAAAAGAAGAAAGCTAACACCATACTGGGTGTGGAAAAGTTGAAGACTTCTTGTCTGAGGACAAGAACAAGAAAAGGATGCTTAATTACACCACATCTACTCAACAGAGTACTGGAAGTCCTAGCCAGACGAATCAGACAGGAGAGAAATAAAGGACATCCCTATAGAAAGAAGGAAGTCAAATTGTAATTGTTTGCAAATAACATGATTTTATACAAAAAAATTCCAAGGTTTCCAACAAAAACATGCTAGAACTAATGAACAAACCTAGCAAAGCTGAAGATATAAAGTCAATGTATAAAGTCAATAGAGATTTATCTGAAAAAGAAATCCCATTTCCAATGGCTACAAAAAAATTTGGGAATACAGAACAAAAACGTGAAAGATTTCTACAATGAAAACCGAAAAGCATTGATGAAAGAAATTGAAGAGGAAACAAATAAAGACATTTCACATTCATGAATTAGAATATTAAAATGCACATACAACCCAAAGCAATTTACAGATTCAGTACCTATCAAAACCCCAATGACATTTCTCACAGAATTAGAAAACATTGATATAATGTGTATCAAATCACAAAAGACCCCAAATAGCCAAAGCAATGATAAGTAAAGCAGGAGGCATAATACTACCCAACTTTAAAATATATTACAAAGCTACTGTAATTAAAAGAGCATGATATTGGTATAAAAGAACCATAGCTCAACGGAACAGACTGAAGAACTTAACAGTAAATCCAAACTTTTGTCAAAGATAAGGTGGCCACAGAAGTGTTGTTAAGAACACGAATTGGAAAAAGGACAGTATTTTTAACCCACATGCACAAGAATAAACTACACTGCTATATCTTACCATGTACAAATAATCAACTCAAAATAGGTAAAAGACCTAAATATAAGAGGTGAGATGTTGAAACTATTGAAAGAAAACACAGGGAAAGCACTTTAAGACATTGTAATGGACAAGAAGTTTCTGGATTAGACCACAAAACCAAAGAAAAGCAAAAGTGGACTAATGGACTTTCACCAAACTTAAGAGCTTTTGTACAGAAAAATAAGCAGTTGACAAAGAAAACCTACAGAACAGAAGGAAATATTTGCAAGCTATACATGTGAAAAGGGGTAATATCCAGAATATATAAGGAACTCAACTCAATATCTGTAGTAAATCTAAACAGATTTCTCAGAGGAAGACATACAAGTGGCCAACAGATACAGGAAAAAATGCTCAGTGTTACTAATCATCAGGGAAACAAAGTAAAACCACAGTGAAGGGGCTGGCACTGTGGCTTAACAGGTAAAGCCGCCGCCTGCAGTCCTGGCATCCCTTATGGGCGCCAGTTCAAGACTCGGCTGCTCCACTTCCAATCCAGCTCTCTGCTATGGCCTGGGAAAGCAGTAGAAGATGGCCCAAGGCCTTGGGCCCCTATACCCTCATGGGAGACCCAGAAGAAGCTCCTGGCCCCTGGCTTTGGATTGGTGTAGATCTGGCTGTTGCAGCCATTTGAGAAGTGAACCAACAGATGGAAGACCCCTCTCAACTCTGACTTTCAAAAAAAGAATCAATCTTTAAAAAAAAAAAAAAAAACACAATGAAAAATTACCTCACTCCAATTAGATTGCCTGTAATCAAAAAGACAAAAAAATAGCAAGCACTGGCAGGGACTTGGAACAAGGGGAACCTCTGCACACTGTTAATGGGAATGTAAGTATAGTCATTGTGGAAAACAGCACAGAGATTCCTTACAGAAAAAAAAAAATAGAGCTACCATGATTCAGCAATCCAACTCCTAACTATATCCAAGGAAAATCAAATCAAATCTTTCAAATAGCCATCTGTACTCCATTTATTGCAGCACTATTCACAACAGCCAAATAATGTAAACTGCTGAAGTATGCATCCACCACTGAATAACAACAATAAATATAGTGGGGTCAGTGTTGTGGTGCCAGGATCTAAGCTTCCACCTAAGGTTCCAGCATTCCATATCAGAGCTCCAACTCAAATCCCAGCTGCCCCACTTCTGATCTAGCTCTCTGCTAATGCACCTGGGAAACCAGTAGACCATGGCCCCAACCACCCACGTGTGAGACCCAGATAGAGATCATGGCTCTTGGTTTAAGCCTGGACCAGCCCTAGCCATTGCAACCATTTGTGGGGAATGAAGAACAAATGGAAGATCTCTGTGTGGGTATGTGTGTGTATATTTGTGCATGCATGCATGCACGTGACTTTTCCCTTTAAATAAATCAATCTTTTTTTAAACTTTTAGTATACATATGCAATGTTATTCAACCATAAAAAGGGAAGGAATATTATTTGCAACAACATGGATGGAAATGTAGGTCATTATGTTGAGTAAAAAGCCAAGCAAAGAAAGACAAATGCCATATTACCTCACTCAGTAAAGCTTAAAAAATTATACAATCACGTGTAAGTTAAAAATATAATAGTAGTTACCAAAATCTGGGGAAAAACCTGGAGAGGGAAGAATGGGGAAAGATTGATGACTACTAGATTGTAGCTAGACAGACATAAGAAGTTCTGGGGTTGTGATGCACAGTAGGGTGACTTCAGACAACACCACTGTTTAGGCTGCCATTGTGGCACAGTGAGTTAAGCTGTCACCTGTGACACCGGCATCCCTTATAGGAACAATAGTTCAAGTCCTGGCAGCTCTGCTTCTGGTCCAGCTCCCTGATAATGCACCACATGGAAGGCACAGATAGAGTTCTGGGCTCCTGGCTACAAGCCTGGTCCAGTCCTGGTCATTGGGGCCATTTGTGAAGTAAACCAGTAGATGGAAGATCTCTAACTTTCAAATAAATAAAAACAAATTGAAAAAACATTACTATACTATTTATTTCTCTATTTAAAAACCTATAAGAGAATCAGGGGTGCTTTCACTATAAATAAATATTAAATACTTGAGAGGGTAAGTGTATTTACTCTGATTGGATGCTATAGATGAATACATGTAACAAAACATCAGCTAATACCCCATAAATAAGCAATTTTTATATGTCTGGAAAAATTTTCAAATTAAAAAGAATATAAACAATAAAAGCTAATAATTATAAACCTGAGAGAAAAAGAAAGTCATTTCTGAGTCATCAAGAGTTTCAAATTTTATATGAGCTAATAAGAATGAGAAGTATGTAGTACTTTTAGGAACAATTTCTATCATAGCTGAGATTTTTAAAGAGAGTTTTAGTGGTTAGCACACTAAGTTTCTGCTTTATAGAATATTCATTTATGGGAATACCTTTATCTGTTATTACTCCCATAAGAGAAAGAGCCATCAGAACAGATGTTACTCTAACATTTATGAGCTGAGAGTTGGATATTTTAACTTTAATAGTTTTATGTGTCACCAAATGGAATCTCACTTTTCAAAGTTAACTTTACAAACACAATTCATTTTAAGAGAACAGAAGTTGCCTTGTCTTTACAATTGTTGCTATTGTCTTAATTAACATTTCAATTTAAGTTGGCACATTTGGCATATGGAACTGAATTCTCTTTCTAGAAGCCTAAGGGTTCCTGAACTAATGAGAAAAATCCAATATGTTTAAGGTAGACAGAAATAAATAGCTGATAGGAACAAGATTTGAAAAGGGCTTTTGGTAAATTTAAAATAATTCTGATTCGTTCTCATATATACATATATAAAACGCATATTCTTGAAATAAGTAAATATTAAGACCAGGATGTATATAAAAAGGATTGCATAGAATTTTATATTAAATGAAACACAGGAAATATCATAAAAAACACAAGAGACATAAGCATGCACTATACTAGCTGCATTAAGAGAGATGTTACACTAAGTATTAATATATGCTACTGGAAAGCAAAGAAGGCTCTCTTTGATCAAATAAGTTTAAGGAACACTGAGTTAAACAACTAGGACTTTTGCATTACAGAGCTTTTCAGTACATTCAATGAGTTGAGCTGAAATGCACTTGGGGGAACATAGCATGTATGCAATGTTTCCCAAATAGTTAGATCATGGAACATTTTCCCATGAGGAGCGTATTTTCAGACCAGGGTTTGGATCAACATGTTGGGAAGCCACGCTGTAAAGGATACCATGATGGTGAAGTCACAGTCTTGCCCAGGAGAGGCTCTAAGAGTAAATGAGGAGACAGAGCCCTAAATAACTACAGTAAGAAGGGATTGTAAATATTTGCATATTTGAGATATGGAAAAAGTTCTGAAGCCATCTCTCAGAAACGTTTATTAAACAAATTCAAATGAACTCAGTAGATATTTTCTCAAATAGGAATGGTAAGTTCTCTTTATTAAACTACCACTGACTCTCCTTGTCTGTATTTTATAAGTATAATCTCATAGAAACATTAAGAAGAGAAACTATTTTATCATTTCCTTAAAACTGATGTCTAAACGATGAGATATCCCAAGTATCCATAGACATCTTCAGCATGAATACTTGGGCTTTGATTGTGGGTCTGCCTGGACCTAGGGCTAGAGTTCCCATCAAAAATTTAGAATTCCTCGAAATCACACCCACACACAAATATAATAAATGGACAATTATTTACAGTTTGAAAATACAAAAGTACTAAGCAATAATGTTGAACCATTCAGGCATGGCCAAGAGAAAATTTTGCACTGAAGTTAAATGTTTGACTATAAAAACAAAAAAAAAAACAAAAAAAAATTAAGGTCCCTTTTCCAAGAAAGTATCCAAAAAGGAAATGTTTATTTTCATCTACTTGAAAGGAACAGCAAAAAGAAGACAGACAGAAACAGACAGAAAATGAAATCCATAATATTGATATACTGGTTGATAGCTAACAAGAAGTAAAAGAGAAATAAAATGAATATACCAATAAAAGTCTAGATATGTATCCAGTCACCTTTCCAAATCTCAATTTATTCTACAGCTTTTTACTTCTATAGTATGTTTTCCTTATTTGAATATCTGAATATTGGAGTTTGAAATGCATTGATGTTCTAAGTTTATCCTCAAATAGAATAATTCATGTTATGCCCATTTACCTTATTAAGTCAGAATTTCAGTAATTTTGCTCATCAGGACACTTAAAAAATTTAAGTGTTCCCAACCACTCAAAATTTTTACTCCAGTGTCTAAAGTAGCTGTCAGCCCCAGGGTTAGTTGATTAGGTTAATAATGGAAGAAGGGAGGGGAAAGAATTCGGCCATGGATTAAAGGTACTTCAGTAGTCATTATTGAACGAGAAATGTAAAGTCCATCCAAGGCTAGGTTCTTAATGTATTTATGGAATCTTCAGAGCTATTGTTTATGATCTGCACTAGGAATGTGTAAGCCTCTAACAAAAATGATAGTAATAACATGAGACCACAATTCCCAGTTCAGTAATACACAAAGTCACATCAAGTCCACTTCATGATTTCAAACTTCACATTTTCTACCACAGCTAAGAATGTTTTCATTGGGGCCAGCACTGTGACATAGTGGGTAAAACCACCTCCTGCAGTGCCAGTATCCCATATGGGCACCAGTTCTTGTCCCTGCTGCTCTACTTCTGATCCAGCTCTCTGCTATGTCCTGGGAAAACAGCAGAGGATGCCCTAAGCGCTTGGGCCCCTGAGCCTGCATGAGAGACCTGGAAGAAGCTCCTGGCTTTGGATCAGCACAGCTCCAACCATTACAGCCAACTGGGGAATGAACCAGTGGATGGAAGACTTCTCTCTCTGCCTCTCCTATCTCTGTCTAACTCTGACCTTCAAAAAAATGAATAAATCTTTTAAAAAAAAGTGTTTTCATGGTTTTTTGCAGTTGCCTAACTGCCATTATCTAAAACTAAAATACTAAAAATCTTGCAAAAGAAAACACAAAACAATAAAACATTATAGCCAATCAATCTTTAATTTATAGCTTTTCAGTACAATCTTTCTATATAACTAGAGCATATTGTGGATGAAAAACAAAGCAGATAAAAAGAAATGAATTTAACTTAAAATTTTGCTAGGATAATAAATTGCTGCATTCTTCAGAAACCTCACTGACAATTAGTATTCCATTCTTGATTCAGGGAAGAAAAATGCATTGCAGCTGCTTCATACACATCTGTATCTATGCAGGGTAAAATATGTTGGGTGCTTTCAATCTGCTTATGCAATGTTGGCAAACAGATTTTTTCCCTTATTCCACATGTAAATGTTAATATAAAATTAGTGCAAATTTTCACATAGTATTAGGAGCACCATGGTCCCTGATAGTGTCTAAACCCTTTAGCTTCACTTGGAGAGTTTTACAATCCCAGTGTCAGCCAATGGGTGGCATCATGTGGCCTTCAATTGTGCAGAGGAAAAGTCACCAGGAACATGCAAACTCCTTTTCATCCTCCTCAGTTAATTTTACTGATAAGTAAATGCTCAAAATATTGTAGAAAACATGAGTTATGGCTCACTTTCAGCTTTGGTTCTTCCAGGAAGCTGCCTCCTCCTTCTCTAAAGCTCTGGATTTGTTCTAAGTTCTTCCATGTCTTTTTTTCCCAAGCTCATTTAATGAAGTTTTTATTCTCCAAACATTTCCTAGGAGTTAATTGTGTCCCCATAGCTTGATAGGACGTTCAAAATCTCATCACTATATTCTTAATCTAAGCCTTCCATGCCAGTAGCTCTGCATTGGATGCATAGGAGCCCTTGACTTTTTTTATTTCCTGTTCCCAATCCCCTACCAACAAGAATCCTCTCCTACTATCCCCACACACAAAGGTAATCTAATCTCCAGAAAATATTTTCCATTCATATTTTGGATAAAATCAGAATAATCCATTGGTAGTGTAAGTGACAGTAGGTCAGTTTTATTTGTTGCATAGGTCAGTAGGTCATGTGGTAGGCTGCAAAAGTTTATAGAACATGCACGGTGCGTATGGACACACACATGGCACCTGCCATTCCTAATATCTAGGGATCATGTCCACGCTCTCTGTAAATCAGGCCCTGGTCTTAAGTTCACAGGAAAACATCTTCAGGCAAACATCAAATGAAGATGGCATTATCACTCTCCCTGTACTGTTTTCTGTGTCCTTCTTGCACCAAGCTACCTTCCATTCCCCCACATTGGCTTTGTCTTTTGCATATGCTCTCCTACCTATGCTGGGTGTTTTAAATCTAAAATTCACTTTAGTTTTTCCATCTTGTGAATATATGCTATTTATTTTCCCTTCCATTTCTTCCTTTATCCTTTGTTTATATCCACATTAGAAGTATTCAGCTCCTTTTCACTCCTTTCAAATAACTTTCCAACTCTGTGCTGAAAGTCAAATCAGACCTACTGTTTGTTTCTGTAAATAAAAACAATCAAAACATAGCCAAAGTCCTTCATTTACTATGATCAAAGGCTGCTTTTATGCTATATCAACATAACTGAATAGTTGAAACAGAGCAAGATACTAAAAATCTACAATTCTTAGTATATGGCCCTATACAGGAAAAATTAGACAATCTGTGCTCTACTTCATGTATGAGGTCAACCAGATGTCCACGGAAGCACCCTTACTCAAGTCTGGAACTTACTCTAGCTCTTGTTCTAGGTTAGCAGGCTAATGAGCAGATTTCTTCACTAGTAGGCACCAAATTTCTTTAATGAGATTGAGCTGCCAAAACAGTCCCGATGCACTGATTTTAGGTGACTTACATCATACAAAGAATGAGTTCATGTTTCTAACTCACCAGTGCCTCCCTCTTGACCTCTACTTTGGTTTAAATCAAGCGTGCGTCCATGTTCTGAGACAGGTGTGTTTCTATTGTGCTGCCTTCTGTCATCTATGACACCCAGGTAATGTGGGGTTGCAAGATGCAACACTGACTCTCAAGTTTGAAGGAGATCATATTCTAGGAAGGTAGGAAGATATATCATCTCACATTTGCATGCAAAGTTCCAAACAGAAGATTTAACATGGCCAGGAAACAAGTTATCTTTACATTTTCTGGATGAACCTTGCATTAGTGAGGGACATCAATGGCCTACACAGTTACAACTCTTGAGTCACTGAAAGCCAGTGTTCAGGAACAGTTTGAGGGGTGGAAGATTCAGTGTTATGAGTAATGGTGGGGCCAGTCTTAAATAAATAGCGTTAGGAAACTGCAGAGATAATCTCCACATTGTTTCAACACAAGTACACTCTGTAGAGGCACAGCTTGGTGACTAACAGCATTGCTGTCTCTTTTTTCATGGCTAGAAAATAGCTTGGAATGGCATCCTAGTTAAAGAACTTGAAGAGAGAGTTCCTGGATGGGAACAAAGAGAGATGATGCCTGAAAATGAGAATCTTCATATTCACTGATGGTAATAATAAATGAGGAAGTGTCTTTTCTCTGCCCGTAATTCTAAATTTTGCTGAGCAAATCACTGTATCAAGAATGTGCCATTAAAATTTTAATACTTTTTAACCAGTATGTTTATATAAGACAGGGAGCTCAAAAAATATTTGCAAATTCTCATTCTGAAGCACTCTCTCAAATCAGGGCTTATCTGGTAGATCTGAGGTAGGTCAAATGTCTCAAAACCAAGCTTAGGCAGTTGGGATCAACTGCTGCCAAATAATATGGACTGGGAGAAAGAAAGATGTTGCTCCTTCAAAGAAATTTAAACTACTATTTCTGGAGCTGGAAAAATAGGTACAGAACAGGCTAAAATCAATAGGTGTTCACCCCAACCCTTGTTTTATAGATTAGTACCATGTCTCTTCTACATGAGATAACTAAAAATAGAAAAGTCGGGCCATTTGTCCAACGCCCCATAGAAAGTCATACAGCTAAAAGGCAGGCTCACACTGAATCTGACAAATCAACCCTATAACCAGTTGGGATCACCTACACTTAGCCATCACCAATCAAATTCCATCTTTAAATCTAGCAAGGGCTTGATATCAGAAGCTTTTGGATAATTGTGGTTCCTTCATTTACTGTTTGCATGATATTGAGTAATCTGACCTCTCTGAATCTGTTTCTTCAAGTATAAAATTTGAGATAATTTCCTTGCAGCACTGACATCCATGTTAAAAGACAGTGCACATTAAGGACTAAATCCATCTAACTACTAATAATTGTGATAGATATAAATGACAAATATTTCATTCTACTTATTCTTTAACATGTGAAAATAACACTTCTTATTCCCAGGCACCCTTCCAAATGTTACCATAAGTATTAACTTAATGAGGAAGTGTGTCCTCACTTTACAAAGAAATAAGATGCAGAGAACTCCAGTGACTCACCCACGGGCACCAGCAGTGAATGGGGAGCCAGATTTTAAACACAGGCCCTCGGATTTCATAGCCACTAATTCTATTGCCTCTAAGGAAACAGTAGTTATTATTAACACTCAATAAGTGATGGCAATTTCTTGTACATATTATTTTAGATGATAAAACTGAGATCTGGAGGCACCAAAATAGAAGTAAAGCTAAAAATAAATCCTGGGTCTAATGCTTCCCAGTCCACTGTCTTATCTACTTTGCTGCACCATTTCCCACTGAGAGAATTACATAAAGGAGTAGAAGGATTACATGTATTCTGATAAATGATATCTTTCATGCAGTAAATCAGGTATTATTTATCAGGGAGAAAAAAGGGATTTTTTTTTTCGATATTAGACTCTAATTGTGTGTAATGCAGAGAAAGAAAGTAAGGGAGCCTTTCCTGGTTTCCAGCTAGAAATAAGAAACATTACAACAGTTCAAACTTTCCATGGGCCTGGGAATCACTCTAGCAATTTATACAAACAGCAGTGTCATGATTCCATTTATAAAGTACATTAGTGACCCTGGTAGATGTTACTGTCTGCAGAGGATTAAGAATGCACTTTAGAGAAGATATTACAGCTTTGGAAGTTAGTGTTGGTTTTAAGATCTCCAGGGAGTTGCATTTTAAGTGTGCAGCTGCCTTGAGAATGAGCTGAAGCAGTCACAAACTCAAGGCAAAATCCCAGAGGCCAGACCTGGTTTCAATATTCTAGAATTTTCCTTCTCCATACCAAAGAGAAATACTTCCTCCTCTGAGGCTCATTTAAACCATGACATATATCAGGAACCAGCCAACTTCCTATAAAGAGCAGATAGTAACTATTTTAGACTTTACAAGACATGCAGTCTTGGAAACAAGTACTCAACTCTCCATTGTAACAAAAACTTACATAGAAGATCTGCCACAGAATGAGAGCCACTGTGGTCCAAAAAACATGAACAGAAACAGACCGTGGACTCCATTTTGCCTGTGGGCTATAATCTACTGACCACTGCATGAATCATCTCCCATGTGGACCCTACCTACTAAATCCTGTATAACCCCCACTTCACAGCCACTAGAGCTTTCTCACAGGGCCCAAGGCCGTCAGTCTGAGGCTCCACCAAGGGCCAATCTTCCCTTCAATCTTCTTCCTTTCTCAGAAACTTATGAACACCCTGGCCTCCCTGTGTCATTATCTGCCCAGGTCACAAAACCTTCCGTCAGTTCCAGTTCACTTTGAACACTCCCATCCATGGCACCATCAGTAGCTTGATATTTGACTTTTGATTCCTAAATTTCCACATCACTGATCATAAACTCCCAGTCTTCCTAACTCCCTTGCTTTTTTACCTCATCATCCTAAACTCAGCACAATCCCCAGGTCACCCCTATACAACACAGTAGCCACTAGGCACTTGTAACCCTTCAGCACTTAAAATCTAGCTGATGGGGCCCACATTGCAGGCATCCCTTATGGGCACTAGTCCACACTGCTCCACTTTCAATCCAGTTCCCTGCTAGTGAGCTTGGGAAAGCAGCAAAAGATTGCCAAGTGCTTGGGCCCCTGTGCCCATGTGGGAGATCTTGATGAAACTCCTGGCTCCTGGCTTCTGCCTGACTCATACCCAGCCATTTCAGTCCTTTGAAGCCTAATTAGAACATACTTATAGGAGTCTGGCGAAAACACAATATACAATGAAGTTGGTTGCCTAGAGAGAAATGATGAGAAGGGAACAGGAAAGGATGGTGAAGAGAGAAAGAAAAGAGTATGGCCAAAGTTAATGAGGAACATTTCATTGCTACAGAATAGATGAATGTTATCATACCATTGACATATTTATATAAAGTTATGTTTGTGTGTATGTATATAGTATACATTTTTTTAAAAAACTAAAATTATTCTTAGGTGTTTAATTGAAAATTAATCTCTGTTAAAAATAAGAGTGGGGATAAAAGAGGGAAAAGATGTACAATTTGGGACAAGCTCAAGCTGCCTTGCCCCAAATGGTAGAGTTAGAAATGAGCCTGGGGATTTCAATTCAATCTGATCAAGGTGGCATGTACCAATGCCATCTCACTAGGCAAAGTGATCAGTTTCAGTTCACAGTTGATCACACTGATAGGTCTAAGAGTCAAAGGGATCACATAAACAAGACTAGTGTCTGCTAATACTAACTGATAGAATCAAAAAGGGAGAGAACGATCCACCATGGGAAGTGGGATACACAGCAGACTCATAGAATGGCAGATGTCCTAAACAGCACTCTGGCCTCAGAATCAGCCCTTAAGGCATTCGGATCCAGCTAAAAATCCCATGAGAGTATTTTAGGCATGGAAAGCCAAGACACTCTGGCAAAAAAAAAAAAAAAAAGGAAGGAAGGAAGGAAGGAAGGAAGGAAGGAAGGAAGGAAGGAAGGAAGGAAGGAAGGAGAGGACCTAAATGAAAGATCTCCGCGAGTGAGATCCCAGTGGAAAGAACGGGCCATCAGAGGAGGAGGTACCTTTCTCTGAAGGGAGGAGAGAACTTCCAATTTAACTATGACCTTGTCTAAATAAGATCGGAGTTGGTGAACTCAAAAGGCTTCCATAGCCTTGGCAACTCATGACAAGAGCCTAGGGAGATTACTGATGCCATAAACAAGAGTGTCAATTTGTTTTTTTTTTTAACTTTTATTTAATGAATATAAATTTCCAAAGTACAGCTTATAGATTACAATGGCTTCCCCCCCATACCGTCCCTCCCACCCACAACCTTCCCCTTTCCCACTCCCTCTCCCCTTCCATTCACATCAAGATTCATTTTCGATTATCTTAATATACAGAAGATCAGCTTAGTATACATTAAGTAAGGATTTCAACAGTTTGCTCCCACACAGAAACATAAAGTGAAAAATAATAGATGATTTTTTTTTAATGATGATGAAATCAGATCAGACCTATTGTCATGTTTAATCCCAGTGAGAGTCAAGTTGGGAGTTGATAATTTCTTTTTTTTTTTTTTTTTTTTTTTTTACAGAGGATCAGTTTAGTATACATTAAGTAAAGATTTCAACAGTTTGCACCCCCATAGAAACACAAAGTGAAATATATTGTTTGAGTACTCGTTATAGCATTAAATCTCAATGCACAGCACATTAAGGACAGAGATCCTACATGAGGAGTAAGTGCACAGTGACTCCTGTTGTTGACTTTACCAATTGACACTCCTGTCTATGGCATCAGTAATCTCCCTATGCACCAGTCATGAGTTTCCAAGGCTATGGAAGCCCTCTGAGTTCTCCGACTCTTATCTTGTTTAGACAAGGTCATAGTCAAAGTGGAGGTTCTCTCCTCCCTTCAGAGAAAGGTACCTCCTTCTTTGAAGACCTGTTCTTTCCACTGGGATCTCACTCACAGAGATCTTTTGCCAGAGTGTCTTGGCTTTCCATGCCTGAAATACTCTCATGGGCTTTTCAGCCAGATCCGAATGCCTTTAGGGCTGATTCTGAGGCCAGAGTGCTATTTAGGACATCTGCCATTCTATGAGTCTGCTGAGTATCTCACTTCCCATGTTGGATCACTCTCCCCTTTATTTATTCCATCGGTTAGTGTTAGCAGGTACTAGACTTGTTTATGTGCTCCCTTTGACTCTTAGTCCTTTCATTATGATCAATTGTGAACTGAAATTGATCACTTGGAATAGTGAGATGGCATTGGTACATGCCACCCTGATGGGATTGAATTGGAATCCCCTGGTATGTTTCTAACTCTACCATTTGGGGCAAGTCAGCTTGAGCATGTCCCAAATTATACATCTCTTTATTTGTTAAGTCAACAACAGAGTCACTGTGCACTTACTCCTCATGTAGGATCTCTGTCCTTAATGTGTTGTCAAATGTGAATTAATGCTATAACTAGTACTCAAACAGTACTTTACACTTTGTGTTTCTGTGTGGGTGCGAACTGTTAATCTTTACTTAGTCTATACTAAATTGATCTTCTGTATATAAAGATAATTGAAAATGAATCTTGATGTGAATGGAATGGTAGAGGGAGTGGGAAATGGGAGGGTGGCAAGTATGAGGGAAGTTATGGGGGGGGGGGGAAGCCATTGTAATCCATAAGCTGTACTTTGGAAATTTATATTTATTAAATAAAAGTGGAAAAAAAACTAAAGGTAAAAAAGCATCTCATACAAAAACTTATCCTGTGTGTTGGAATTATGGGTAAATTTTTCACTCACAGGCTTTATATTTTGTAAATTTTTGACAATGAGTATGCACCATGTTGATAAAAGCTAAAAGTAAATTAAATCAGATAAAAACCCAAAAATCCAAATCAAACTTTCTTAAGTATATGGTGATGCCAAAATTAAGTACAATTGAAATTAACTTTACAGGAAAAGAAAAAAAAATTAAAACTTTCTATAACTGATGATACCTAGAAATAATGTGATCTCCCAGAGTTTGTAGAATTTAATATTATTCAGGTGAGCAAATGTATAAAAATACAGAGTGAAAAATAATCAAAGGCCTGTTTTATTTCTAATTAAAGGGGGGTTGAGAAATAGTAGAGGGACTCTGACTCTGGAAATGCTAATCTTTTCAGCGGAAATAAACCAGCCCCACCTCTCTCTACTCAGAAGGTCTCTGACGCTCCCTGCTCCTGGCCACAGTAGGACCCAAGGAGTGGGCCAGCAATCTTAGTTTGGGACATTCAGGGCAGCCCTCAGCAGCAGATAGTGCAGTTAACCAGCAACTAGATTGAGAAGCAACAAGAACCCAGGGCTCTCTGGTCTCATGGAAAAATCTGAAATCAGATCCAGAAGGGGAATGCTGAAACAACATGATTTGGATTGCATTTCTCTGGGTTTATAGCCTTCTTAAAATGCACAACCGAACTAAAGCTCTTAAAGAATGGCATGCAAAAAAGCATTATCAGTATTAACCCAGGAACTTGCCAGAAAACCAAGACTCTTGTCGTCAGTTATGGTAGGCTGATTGAAGAACCTCAGCAATGCCCAAGTCCTGGACCCAGAAATGTGTGTGGCAAAAAGGGACTTTGAGAATGTGATTGAATTAAGGATGCTGAGATGAGAACCAAGTAGGTTCTAAACATAGTCAATGTCCTTAAGAGGGAGACACGGACAAATCTGACTGCAAAAGAAAAAGACCAGGTTGGGACTACACTGCTAGCTTGAAGACGGAGGGAGGAGCACAGTCCAGGTTGTGAAAGGAAAGCAGCTTTAGAAGCTGGAAAAGAATAAGAAACAATTTCTCCCAAGAGCCTCAGGAGCAAGCAGAGCCTTGGAGACACCTTGACTTCAGCCCAGGAAACCAGATTTCAGCCCGACACCCAGAGAGTGTGGCGATTCGTCACAGGAGTCACAGGAAATGAGTGTAGACTCTTCACAGTAGAGGAGACAGAATCTTGGGTATGGTGGCCTCGCGTGACAGCATCAGGGAGCACACTCTTTTTTACTCCTAAGCACAGTCACTAATGTTGAGTAGTGTCTACAAAAGAGAAAGCTGCCATCTAGGAGTCTTTGGCCATGTTTTTCACCAAGTGACCTGAGTAATGGGTGTACCTGTGCTTTTGGTTGCTGGAAAACTGTGTAGGGTGGTGATGTTCCTTACTATCAGAGTTTGGAAAACAGTAGAATTTGAGCTACCTTGCCATTTGAAAAGTTAATTGACAGCACAAGTACATATACAGGGGAGAAGCTAAGATGAAAAACACCACCTGATAACAGCAGAGTATAGGAGATAGAATCTCCCTCTTCCTTGTCTTACATGAGAGGAAATCTTCTAATTATCTTCTTGCCTCCTTACGAAGACTAACTTAACAGGGTCAAAGGAAGGACTGGGGATTCAGCCGCCACATTACGAGCAGTGGTGTGATATGCAAAGGCATGTGAGATGCTGAAAATGCAACATATAGATTAGTATTGTGGTGGAGGTAGTACTTGAACACTGGGTTAACACAATCCAAATTCCTTGCTCCCTTGCCATTCCACATGGCTTCGTGCAGAAAAGAATGAAGACAGAGTTAGGACTAGAACACAACTTCCCTTTGCATTGTCAAAGATCCTTTCCAACTCACATTACTTATTTCTTTTATAAGAACATTCTTACATGACGCCATGCCTATCTGCATTCAGTGTATTACTGTGTATTATGTTGTTCACACTACCAGAGATGCTCATTTTTTGTTCCCATCAGGTAAATAGTTAAGTATAGTAAAGGCAAAAAAGAATTTAAAAACTATGCAAAGAGGGTGTTGACTCCCGAGAGAGAAAACAACATAGTTCATTGAGCACTTTTTTGTGTGTATTTCTTTATATTCATCTCACAAATTCTTACAAGGTTTTAGGTTGGGTTTTATTATGTTCAATTTGTCTATAAGGAAAACTTATGTCTAGAAAAATGAGAATTGTCCAAAGCCAGTCCATCAGTGAGCAAACAATGAAGAATGTTACTTTTACCTCCACCAGATTCATAAAGAGAAAAATTAATTTACCTTCATAGCTTAATGGTACAGAACCTTCCTTGACATCTGGGCAGGTATGAGTGGGGAGGCAGGTGCAGCCACTTCCCATCCATCTGTGCCCTCAGGCCTGGTTTTCTGCCTTGAAACTCCAGAATACTGAAGCCTTGCTATGAAAACAAAATGAGACAAATTGTGATAAAAATCTATCACGGGCTGGTAGATCAATAACATCTTCCTCCTCATTTCCCTCTCTGAACTCATTCCTGTCAGCATAAGGAAAGAGCTGCTCAAAATGACCTCTAGGACCATGTAAATCCTGACATCCTGCCATCAAACCCCAAGCAGACTGACGTGCCTCCTCCATATTGCTTTATTCACAACAGGACTTCAACTATTTCTCCTGGCTCCTTTACCACTCTGGCCCCTTCTGTGTCCCAGTGAGTCCCATCTCAGGGCCTGAAGCAAAAGCTTGCTTTCTCAGCACATAAGCCGACATCCGAGTTATCCTATTCCCATACCCCTTTCCTTCCTTCTTCATCCGCAAATACTCTAGTCCCAGAAATATTTGAAATCATGAGATCGACCCTCATTTCCATCCTTATGAGAGAGGGGGAAAACTATAGAGGAAAATCCAACTAGCTTGAAGACATAGATTGGCTGCATAGAGTTTTGCTGAGTTAGAGCTGTGTTGTTTTCTTCTTTTCTATGATGAAACTTGGGCTATAAATAATTTCAGAAGCTGATAATATATCATCACCATAATGACTACTGTGAAGGACAAATTATGTATATTGTTAGGTTGTATAAACTCTGTGTGTGTCCTAGGTTTTTCATTTTCCAGAACATCATCCTCATCTGTCCTCAAACTAAGATACTGAGTGTTTTCTGGGTCAGAGATAGAATTGGGCTTTAGCAAGTATTTCCTAGAACCTTCAGTTCTATCATCTAAATAATATGGACTTCATTTTACAATGACAATGTAAGACTGAGTTATTAAAAGACTTAATCAGAAGCTTATAGCTTAATAAAGTTTGACCTGCTGTGTATGAAAATGAATCAGACCAAGAGTCACAAGACCAAGGCTGGTTCCAATTGGCTCCAGTATTAATTCCATGTATGGTCATGAAAAGATCATGCCCCCCCCACTTCAAGGCTCAGTGTTCAGCTCAGACTTTTGGGTCAAGATGATCTGAGGTCTTTTCCATCGTCATAGTGCCACAATTGTATTTAGATTATGATATAAATGTCGAAACAAAGATACTTCATGATCTCTCTGAAAACTTTTGCTACACAAATCCTACCCACCTGCCAGAATATCCACAAGGGAAAAAAGTATTATCCAGTGTCTTCTTCCCAGGCCCAGAGGTACTACAAGTGTCACAGACAACAAGAAAATGAAAAGGGAGATCGAGGCTCAGGTTGTTGAAAACAAAAAGAACAAGATGGCCAAGAGATGCAAAGAAGGGTCTACAGCAGGTAAGGGACAGCTCTGGTGAGATCACTAGTGCTCAGAACTTAAAGACAAAACCAAAGAACTCTTCTTGGGCTTTTTTATGCCCTTTAACCGGAATGCATATATATGCATCCTTGCACACACACATGCATAGAGACTCATACTCATTCCACATAAGTAATTTCATATTAACCTTTAATCTGGTTTCTAAAACAAGCTTTACAAATGATATCAAAATACAATTCTACATACTCAGTGGAATCAGAGAACCTTCCTCTATCCCTGCTTACAGCAGCAGGGAGTCAAATTGCGTCATGGAAAGGTTTTGCCCATGGAAAAGTAACCATTGCCCAGGCCACATACAGTGAACTTTCCTCCCTCAAATATGCAGGAACCAGCATTCTGCCTTTAGTTTCCATCTCATGGAGAAGAGAAGGAAAAGCACAACACTAAAAGTGAGAAGAGCTATGTTGACCAAGGTAGATATAAATTTATTTTTAAAATATTGTATTAATTTTCTATGGCTACCCTAACAGAGGACCAAATTCAGTGGCTTATACAACACAAATTTTTGCTCTAAGAATTCTAGAGGCCAGAATATCAAAATTAGGTTATTGGCTGGACCATACTCCCTTTGAATGAGTTAGGGAAGGATCTGTCTCAACTGCTGTTCTTCCTAATGGTAACTTCTTGTATGTGCTGCTCCCCCTGTGTATACATTTCTGTATCCAATCGTATCCTTTTTATAATAATCCAAGTCACATTGGACAAGGAACACACTATCTTAACTGCTTATATCTGCAATGACTCCATATTCAAATAAGGTCACATACTGACAGACTGGAGCTTAGAACTTCAACACATCAACTTTATGGAGACGTAGTTCAACCCATAATAAATACCTCTCATGGAAAATTGGCCACAACCCAGTTCTCAATCTTCTCTATGAAATAATAGTTGCACTGGATGATTTCTAAGGGGGCTTTCAACAGAGCAATTCTAAAATTCCATCTGCAGATAAAATTCTATCACAAATTCTATTTATGACTTTAACTGCACATTACAATTATATGGGGCAGCTGTTACAAAAATGCCACTTCTGCTACAGGGCAATTAATCAGACTTTCAAGGGGGGTGGGAGTTTGACATTTTAAGCCCCTAGATGATACTAATATGCAGCAATGTTGAGGCATTCATCTACAATATTGCTTGAAGACAAGCTCAGATAGTATATTTCATCTCATGAAAAACATAAAAAACTTAGACTTTGTCCATATAGGAATTAGTATAACAAATGCAATCATGAATACTCAAAACAGATAAGAAACTAATTATAATTCTGAAGCAACCACTACTTTTCCAATCAAAATTCTTACTTTAATATTAATCTAGAGCAGGTCTTATTTCAAGACTTTGGTTTCTAGTCTCCTCCCTCTTTCACCTGTGTTTCCTTCAACACAGCACTTACTACTTGTTCCTGTGATGGTCTTTGAATTGGTCCCTTCCCCTCACAGGCTCTGTACTCCCTTAGGGCAAAGTCTATGCTTTAGTTGTCACTCTAACACTAATGCCTGATACTTGGTTAGTGAATGTTTTGCATGAATGAATGAGCAATTGATTCAATATGAAGATTCAGGATAGAAAATTTGAATCAAGAAGATGTTCACAAGGGCTTATTGCTATAGTAATTTGAACAATGGCATATTTGCCACTTTACCAAAATATATGCTTTATTTAGTCTCAGTAATTTGATTGTAAGAGCGCTCTTTGAAACCAAAATTAAGAGAATAGTGAGCTCTGCTCACATCTTGTAAGACTATGCTTTCTAGCAAAAAGCAAAAATACTTTTAAAACTAGATGAGTCATACTGTGCCCAAGGCTTCAAAATGCTTTTTCCAGAGAACAAGTAGCATTTCTCCTTGGAATTAAAATGAGACCTCATAGATCTATGACAAATCATGAAAGATGCAGGTTATATATAAAGCAGAATTCCTTGTCAAGGAATATTCTTAAATGAATTATTCCAGCTTTTATATTTATGCAGAGAAAGCCTTACACAAAGACAGAATGATAAACATGACTACTTCCTGGGAATCTAAATGTTTAACTCTACAATAGTATAGAGGTCCCTAACAAATCTTTCCTTGGCTGCATAGCTTCCTTATCTTAAAAAAAAAACAGGCACCACTAACACAGAGTACATATTATGATTATTTTGAAGGAAACTATAAGTGCAGGAATGCTTAAAAATTCAAATATGTATCTATGTATTGATTTATTAAGTAAATGCAGATTCACTTATTGTCTCTTATGTTCTATTCATAATGCTTTGGAGAGAAAACAAAGTCAAAATAGGCACCTCACTCTTAATTGAAATTTCATTCTAACATGGAAGAAAAAAAGAATGTTTCATACATGTTAACTCACACATGATGCTTTTCCTATAGTAAAATGCTCTCAATAAAGCAAAAATAGTAATTTAAAATGGAGATAATGGTCAGCAAATGATGGAAGTACTTGTTTAAGTAACGTTCAAAGGGGTCAAATTTTGATAAGAGACACAGAGAAGGGTATTAAAAATGTGAGAAAAAATGGCATGTGAGATCCTGAAAAAAAAAAAAAAAAAAAACTGGGCAGCCCCACCCACTTTTCCTGTTTTCTCTAGAAACACATGTACAGTCATTCTCAAAGACTCAGCTCCCTAAAGTCATAAAAAACAGATGCTTGGCCTCATGTACTCACATTCAGTCCCAGGAAACTCACCGAGCAGGTTGGTCCTCAGAGGTCCCATGCAGTCCTTGGATGCTGACACGTGGCCTGGCTGGCATACTGGTGTGTCCCAACCCCCATCCTCCAGATATTCCATCCTGTTGCCAAGCATGCCGTGTCACACCCATTTGTGTCCACAGGGGTGGTTCTACCTTCATATGACCCACAAAAACTAATGGGCATCCCACACCCACAGCCAGGTACATTGTTCCCAAAGCTGACAAAGACCCTAACTCTGCCTAAGAAAGTTGCATCTCAACTAGAAGTGCAATCCCACAACCCCTGTAGCATAGGCCAATGAGAAACTAGCAGAAATAGCCAACAGTTATTACAGCTGAAAAAGCTACAATGATACTCTGCTGGCCGGCGCCGCGGCTCACTAGGCTAATCCTCCACCTAGTGGCGCCGGCACACTGGGTTCTAGTCCCGGTCAGGGCGCCAGATTCTGTCCTGGTTGCCCTTCTTCCAGGCCAGCTCTCTGCTGTGGCCAGGGAGTGCAGTGGAGGATGGCCCAAGTACTTGAGTACCTGGCTCCTGCCATTGGATCAGCGTAGTGCGCCGGCCGCAGCGCGCCGGCCGCGGCGGCCGTTGGAGAGTAAACCAACGGCAAAAGGAAGACCTTTCTCTCTGTCCCTCTCTCTCACTGTCCACTCTGCCTGTAAAAAAAAAAAAAAAAAAAAAGATACTATGCTATTGCACCCACTTGGAACCAAAGCTAAAGCAATATATTCAATCAACACTCCAGGACACACCACCATCAGAAAGTCATCTACTTTGATAACTACTCTATAAAACTGGTAGGAGCAACTAATCCATCACCAAATAAACAAATACAAACATAGGAAGATGAAGGAGCAAGGCAACATGACACCTCCAAAGGAACAAAATAATTCTCTAGTAACAGACTACAAAGAAATGAAATCAACCAATCGTCAAAGAATTCATAATAAGAACTGCATGGAAATTTAATGGCCTACTAAATAATAGAGACAATACAATAAAATTTAAATAATTCATGATGTGACTGAGGAAGTCAGAGAAGAGATACTAGCACAAAAAAAGAACCAATCATGAAATTTCTAGCTAAAGAACTCAATAAATAAACTTTAGTACAGTTAAGATGCTCAATAGAATTAAGCAGGCAGAATAATTTCTGAACTTGAAAACATGTCTTTTGAAACAACCCATCTAGAAAAAGAAGAAAGGAAAAGAAAGATATAAAAGACCAAAGATAATAATAGAATTAAAAAGGAGAGAATGTTCCAGTGTGGGAAGCAGTCTACACAGAAGACTCATAGAATGACAACTGCTTTAAGTAGCACTGTGACCTCAAAATCAGACTTTAAGGCTTCCTGGTCAGGCTGAAAAGTCCATGAGAGCATTTCAGGCATGGAAAGCCAAGGCACTAGGCAAAAAATATTCTACATGAAGGATCTCTGTGAGTGAGAGCCCGATGGAAATAAGTGGCCATCAAAGAAGGGTGTACTTTTCACTGAAGGGAGGAGAGAACTTTCACCTTGCTTATGGCCTTGTCAAAATACTATGGAATTTGTGGACTCAAAGGCTTCCATAGCCTAAGCAGCTCATTTCAATATCCTCGGGTGGTCAATGACGTCATACATCAGAGTGTTAATTGTTAACAAGAGTCACTGTGCACTAACTCAGCATGTAGGATCTCTGTCCTCAATGAGTTGTATTGAGAGTTTACTATAAAATCAGTTCTCAAATAGTAGTGTTCATGTGTGTGTGCATGTTCACAAATTGTTGAAATATTTACTTAGTAGAGTTGGCCTTCTGTGTACAAAGTTAATTGAAAATGAATCTTAATGGAGAATAGTACTGGGAAGGGGAGAGGGAGGAGGCAGAGGGGTGAGAGTGTGGGTTGGAGAGCAGGTATGGTGGGAAGAATCACTATATTCCTACAGCTGTACTGAGGAAATTTGTATTTATTAAATAAAAGGATTTTTTTGGGAAAAAAAAAAGAATGAAGAAACCCAAGGCCGGCACTGTTGTGTAGTGGGCTAAATCTCTGCCTGCGGCACCAGTATCCCATATGGGTGCCAGTTCATGTCCCAGCTGCTCCTCCTCTGATCTAGCTCTCTGAGATGGCCTGGGGAAGCAGGGGAGGATGACCCAAGTGTTTGGGACCCTGCACCCACCTAGGAGACTTGGAGGAAGGTCCTGGCTTCGTATCAGGCCAGCTCTGACATGCTGCCATTTGGGAAGTGAACCAGCAGATGGAAGATCTTCTCTCTGTCACTCCCTCTGTCTGTAACTCTACCTCTCAAATAAATAAAATCTTAAAGAAAAAAAGAATGAAGAAATCTTTGAGCCTTATGAAACTATCATTAGGCAAGTAACTTTTTTCAGTACATGTATTCTAGAAGAAGCTAGAGGAAAAGACATGGAAAATATTCTGTGAAATAATTTCTGGAAGTTCCAAATCTTGGATCCAGAAACCCAGAGTATCCCCGAAAAGACTTAATCAAAAATAAAAGATCCGGGGCTGGTGTTTTGAAGCAGTGGATAAAGCCGCTGCCTGCAGTGCCAGCATCCCATATGGGCACTGGTTCAAGACCAGGCTGTTCCATTTCTGATCCAGCTCTCTGCAATGGCCTGAGAAAGCAGTGGAAGATGGCCCAAGTCCTCAATCCCCTTTACCCACATGAGAGACCTGGAAGAAGCTCCTGGCTCCAGGCTTCGGATAGGCACAGCTCTGGCCATTGTGGCTGTCTGGGGAGTGAACCAGCGGATGGATGACCTTTCTCTGTCTCTCCGTAACTCTGCCGTTCAAATAAATAAAATCTTTAAAATAAATTTTAAAAAATCCTCTGATGGATATTATTGTCAAATTTTAAAAATTACAAGACAAAGAGAGACTTCTAAAAATGGCAAGAGAAAAGCATCAAGTCACTTGTAAGAGAATTCCCACTAGATTAATGGAAGGCTTTTCAGCAGAAATCTTACATTCCAGGAGAGGATGGTATGAAATATTAAGTCCTGAGAGAAAAAAAAATTTCCAGCCAAGGATACTATATCCATAAAAATTATACTTCAGAAATGAAGGAAAAATAGATTTTCCATGACAAGGAAGAACTTAGGGAATTCATCAGCACCAGCCCAGTCCTACAAGAAATATTTAAGGAAGACATTTACTATAAGTAAAAGGATAGTAACTACCATTACAAAAAAAACCCACAAATCTCAATAGTAGAGTAGATAGACAATAACAGGGAATCAAATCCTATCAATATGGAGAACCACCAAACCACAAAAATGAACAGCAATTAGAAGAAACTTAAAAGAGTAATTTTTACTTCAATAATAGCCTGAATGTAAATGTATTAAGTTCCCCAACTAAAGCATATAAGTAATAAAGTTAAAAAATAAAAAGACAAAATGACATGCTGCCTACAGGAAACACTTCAAAAGTACAAGTGAATATGAGCTGAAAGTGAAGGCATAAAGATATATACCATGAAAATGGGAACCAAAATTGAGAAGAAGTAGGTACATTTTTTAAAATTTTATTTAAGGTATGAAAATTTCATTTATTTCATATATACAGATTTAGGAACACAGTGATACTTTCTACCCTAACCTCCCTCCCACACTTCCACCCTTCTTCCTCCTGCCTGTTCTATTCCTGGTCTGAATGTTTATGAAGATCTATTTTCAGTTTACTTTATACACATAAGATCAACCCTGACACTAAGTAAAGTGTTCAACAAATAGTATGAAGGAAAAAAACACTGTTCCTCAACAGTAGAGAAAAGGGCTATAAGCAATCATCAAATTTCAAAATGTCAATTTCACTCTAACACATTACATTTTAGGTACGCTGTTAGTTACCACAGAACAGAGAAAGCATATGGTATCTGTCTTTTTTGGGACTGGCTATTTGAATTTTTTTTAAAGATTAATTTATTTTATTTGAAAGGCAGAGTTATAGAAAGAGAGAAAGAGAGTCAGGGAATCTTTCATCTGCTGGTTCACTCCCCAGATGGCTACAATTGTTGGAGCTGGGCCAGGACAAAACCAGGAACTTCATCAGGATCTCCCACATGGGTGAAGGGGCCCAAGCACTTGGGCCATCTTCCACGACTTTCCCAGGTGCATTAGGAGGGAGCCGGATTGGAAGTGGAGCAGCTGGGACTCGAACCGGTGTCCATATGGGATGCCAGCATTGCAGGTGGCAACTTAACCCACTGCACCACAGCACTATCCCCTTCCGGACAAACCACTGCAAGAGGCTCCATGCTGAGTTTACAGGGAACAAGGGCAAACTTCTGGAAACATGGGTGAGATCAGCTCTTCCTGTTCCAAATCCTGCAGGAGATCCAGACTGCTCACAGAAGCACGCATAGACTCCAAAGCCTGACACATGATACACAGGGTCATGTAGGTTCATTTGCTCTCTCATTCACATGTCATTCAACATTTATCCATGAATTCCTCCATATTCTAAGCAAAGGATCCTCTCGGTGGTCTCAACAATGGCAAACGAAGCTCTCATGCACTTAGAAGGGTAGTGGGATTCACAGCCATGGTGCTATGGCCCTGCTTGGAAAAGTAGCTTATCTGAAATCACCTGGAACAGGCATAGGAAGGAGCTAGGGAATGGGTATGGAGTGGAGAGGGGAGTGGTGAGGAATAGGACCAGGGACTGGCTTATTTCACTAAGTACAATGGTTTCTAGTTGCATTCATTTTATTGCAGAAGACAAGTTTTCCTTTTTTATTTAACTGCTGAGAAGTATTCCATAGTGTTCCACAGCAAAGCTGTAGCAACCCCAAGGACATGGTACTAGCATTAAAAACAGAAACACAAGGCAGAATAGAATAGAGAATCCAGGAACGCATACACGTATCTACAGTTAACAAAAAGGCAGTCAGTATATACATTGAAGACAGGTGATGCTCTTCAATAGATGGTGGTGGAAAAACAAGGTAGTCATCACATGGAAGAAAAAAACTAGGCTTTATCTCTCACCACATACAAAAAAAATCAATTCAAAATATATCAGACTTTAAAAACTGAAACTAACAGAAGAAAAAGTAGAGAAAATGCTTTAAGACATGGGACCGTGTAAAGATTTTCAAACTATCTGACAAAGATTAATTTCCATAATATAATATTCAAACAACTCAATAGTAAATAAAAATCTGATTTTTAAATGAGTAAATGAACTCGATATGTCTCAAAACATGGCATGCAAATGGCACAATATATGAAAAATGCTAAAAATCACTAACCATCAGAGAAATGCAAATAAAAACCATCATGAGTTATCATTAACCTCATTTAGAATGTCTAATAACAAAAAGACAAAATAACAAATTCTGCCAAGGAAGAAGGAAAGAGGAGCTGTCATATGCTGTTGCTGGGAATGTATATTAGTACAACCATTATTGAAAACAGTATGGAGACACTTGAAAAATAAAAAATTAGAAATAGAGCTACCATGTAATTTAGAAATCCTGCTGCTGGGCATATATCCAAAGAGATTGCAGTTAGTATGTCAAAGACACATCTGCACTTACATGTTTATTGTAGCACTAATCACAATAGCCAAGATGTGAAATCAATCTAGATATCCATCAATGGATAAAGAAAATATGACATATTGAAATACTCAGCCATAAAAAGGAATGAAATTTTGTCATATATAGTAGCCTGGGTGGAACTGAAAGATATTATGTTAAGCCAGTCAGGCACATAGAGACAAACACCGCATGTTCTCACTTGTATGTAGAAACTAAAATTGACCTCAAAGAAGCAGAAAATGAAATGATGGTTTCTAGAACCTGACAGGATTGGGGAAGGGAGGGGTGGAGAGAGGATGGTTGATGGGTACAGGGCTGTAGTTGGATAGAAAGAACAACTTTAATATTCAATAGAACAGTGGGATGATTGACAATAATTGAATATTTTATAGTAGTTAACATAGGGAAATTTTAACATCAAAAAATATGTCTGAGGTGATAAATATGCCAATTACTGAATCTGATCATTACATACTATATACATGTACTGAAATGCCACAATGCACCCCATAAATATGAATATATTCTTTATATCTATTAAAAATGCACTAAAAAAGAAAAACCATTGCATGAATCAAGGTCTACAAGTGAGAATTACCATAGTCAGGGAATGGTGATTAGCTCAGTTGCCTGAAAGTTGTGGATAGCAGAGTAATACAATCACAGGAAACCAGGTTCAAAGCAGATCTCCTACAGCCTTGAATGCTGTAGGAAGTTTAGCATTTTTTGTGACTTTGAAAGCAATTTGGAACAATAGAATACTTCTGACAAAGTTGTTATGATTGAAAATTAGACTGTAGGAAAATTCAACTTTCAAGAAATTTAGGATAAACTGAATCAAGGAAAGACAGGATGCATGGAAACAAGTGTCAAGGACAAACTCAACTGTAGTGTTAAGAATATGGGGAAGGAGGGGCTGGCGCTGTGGCGCAGTGGATCTATGCCCTGGCCTGAAGCGCCAGCATCCCATGTGGGCACCGGTTCGAAACCCGACTGCTCCATTTCTGATCCAGCTCTCTGCTATGGCCTGAGAAAGCAGTGGAAGATGGTCCAAGTCCTTGGGCCCCTGCACCCACATGGAGACCCAGAGAAAGGTCCTGGCTCCTGCCTTCGGAGCAGCACAGTTCCAGCCGTTGCAACCAACTGGGGAGTGAACCAGTGGATAGAAGACCTCTCTCTCTCTCTGCCTCTCCTCTCTGCATAACTCTTTCATATAAATAAATATTTTTAAAAAATGGGGAAGGAAACAGGACAGAGGCACATGACAAAGAGTTAATGAGATTTTCATCCCAAGTAACATTTGAGTACAGGAATTTTATCTCTGCCTCTCCCAGAGATGTCCCAAAATAAAAGTGAATGAATATATTTGTTGGAGGAAAGAGATTCAAAGAAAAGACAGATCACCTAATAAAGGCCCTCCCAACAAAGAAAAGCCCAGGACCAGATGGATTCACTGCTGAATTCTACTAGACATTTAAAGAAGAACTCCAATTCTTCCCAAACTACTCATAACAATTGAAAAAGAGGGATCCTCCCAAATTCTTTCTATGAAGCCAGCATCACCTTAATCCCTAAACCTGAAAAAGAGGCAGCATTGAAAGAAAATTACAGATGAAAACTCTAAACAAATTGGGTATAGAAGGAACATTCCTCAATACAATCAAAGCAATTTATGAAAAGCCAACAGCCAGCATCCTATTGAATTGGGAAAAGTTGGAAGCATTTCCACCGAGATCTGGTACCTGACAGGGATGCCCACTCTCACCATGGCTATTCAATATATAGTACTGGAAGTTTTAGCCAGAGCTATTAGGCAAGAAAAAGAAATTAAAGGGATACAAATTGGGAAGGAAGAACTCAAACTTTCCCTCTTTGCAGATGATATGATTATTTAGGGCATCCAAAGAACTGTACTAAGAGATAAGAGACTATTGCACCTCATAGCAGAGTTTGGCAAAGTAGAAGGACATAAAATCAATGCACAAAAATCAACAACATTGGTATACATAGATAATTCCATGGCTGAGAAAGAACTGCTAAGATCAATCCCATTCACAATAGCTATAAAAACAATCAAATAACTTGGAATAAATTAAATTTATTATTAAAATTATTTATTAAATTTATTATTAAATTTAACCAAGGACGTCAAAGATCTCTACAATGAAAATTACAAAATCTTAAACAGAAGAGGATACCAAAAATTGGAAAAATCTTCCATGCTCATGGATTAGAAGAATCAATATCATCAAAATGTCCATTCTCCCAAAAGCAATTTATAGATCCAATGCAATACCAATCAAAATACCAAAGACATTCTTCTCAGATCTGGAAACAATGATGCTGAAATTCATATAGAGGCACAGGAGATCTCGAATAGCTAAAGCAATCTTGTACAACAAAAACAAAGCCGGAGGTATCACAATGCCAGATTTCAAGACATACTACAGGGCAGTTATAATCAAAACAGCATGGTACTATTATAGAAACAGATGGATAGACCAATGGAATACAATAGAAACACCAGAAATCAATCCAAACATCTACAGCCAGCTTGTATTTGATCAAGGATCTAAAACCAATTCCTGGAGCAAGGACAGTCTGTTCAACAAATGGTGCTAGGAAAACTGGATTTCCACGTGTAGAAGCATGAAGCAAGACGCCTACCTTACACCTTAAACAAAAATCCACTCAACATGGATTAAAGATCTAAATCTATGACCCGACACCATCAAATTATTAGAGAACATTGGAGAAACCCTTCAAGATATTGGCACAGGCAAGACTCCTTGGAAAAGACCCCGGAGGCACAGGCAGTCAAAGCCAAAATTAACAATTGGAATTACATCAGATTGAGAAGTTCCTGTACTGCAAAAGAAACAGTCAGGAAAGTGAAGAAGCTACCAACAGAATGGGAAAAAAATATTTGCAAACTATGCAACCAATAAAGTTTTAATAACCAGAATCTACAAAGAGATCAAGAAACTCCACAACAACAAAACCAACAATCCACTTAAGAGATGGGCCAAGGACCTCAATAGACATTTTTCAAAAGAGGAAATCCAAATGGCCAACAGGCACATGAAAAAATGTTCAGGATCACTAGCAGTTGGGGAAATGCAAATCAAAACTACAATGAAGTTTCACCTCACCCCGGTTAGAATGGCGTACATACAGAAATCTACCAACAACAGATGCTGGCAAGGATGTGGGGAAAAAGGGACACTAACCCACTGTTGGTGTGAATGCAAACTGGTAAAGCCACTATGGAAGTCAGTCTGGAGATTCCTCAGAAACCTGAATATAATAACCCTATGATACAACCAAGCCATCCCACTCCTTGGAATTTACCCAAAGGAAATTAAATTGGCAAATAAAAGAGCTGTCTACTCCTCGATGTTTATTGCAGCTCAAGACATGGAATCAACCTAAATGCCCATCAACCGTAGATTGGATAAAGAAATTATGGGATATGTACTCTATAGACTACTATACAGCAGTAAAAAAAAAAATGAAATCCGGTCATTTGCAACAAAATGTAGGAATCTGGAAAACATCATGCTGAGTGAAATAAGCCAGTCCCAAAGGGCCAAATACCAAATGTTCTCCCTGATCAGTGACAACTAACTGAGCACCAAAGGGGAAACTTGTTGAAGTGAAATGGACACTATGAGAAACAGTGACTTGATCAGCTCTTGTCCTGTTGTTGTACAATGTAATACTTTATCCATTTTAGTATTTTTTTTCTAGTACTATTGGTTGAACTCTGTAATTAACACACAATTATTCTTAGGTGTTTAAATTTAACTGAAAAGTGACCCACATTGAATATAAGAGTGGGAATAAGAGAGGTAGGAGATGTACAGTTCGGCACAGCTCAATCAGACTTACCCCTAATGGTAGAGTTAGAAATGTGCCTGGGGATTCCAATTCAATCCCATCAAGGTGGCATGTACCAATGCCATCTCACTAGGCAAAGTGATCAGTTTCAGTTCACAGTTGATCACACTGATAGGTCTAAGAGTCAAAGGGATCACATAAACAAGACTAGTGTCTGCTAATACTAACTGATAGAATCAAAAAGGGAGAGAACGATCCACCATGGGAAGTGGGATACACAGCAGACTCATAGAATGGCAGATGTCCTAAACAGCACTCTGGCCTCAGAATCAGCCCTTAAGGCATTCGGATCCAGCTAAAAATCCCATGAGAGTATTTCAGGCATGGAAAGCCAAGACACCATGGCAAATAAATAAATAAATAAATAAATGAGCTAAATGAAAGATCTCTGCGAGTGAGATCCCAGTGGAAAGAATGGCCATCAGAGGAGGAGGTACCTTTCTCTGAAGGGAGGAGAGAACTTCCACTTTGACTATGGCTTTGTCTAAATAAGATCAGAGTTGGTGAACTAAAGAGGTTTCCATAGCCTTGGCAGCTCATGACAAGAGCCTCGTGTGATTACTGACACCATAAACAAGAGTGTCAATTTGTTAAGTCAACAACAGGAGTCACTGTGTACTTATTCCCCATGTAGGATCTCTGTCCTTAATGTGTTGTACTATGTGAATTAACGGCATAACTAGTACTCAAACATTACTTTATACTTTGTGTTTCTGTGTGGGTGCAAACTGTTGAAATCTTTACTTAGTATATACTAAATTGATGTCGCTCCCCCTCTTCGCGGAGGAACGACACAGGACCCTGTGCTGTTCTTTTGTCTGCTCGGCCCTTCCCGGGTTTGCTGCTGGTTCTTCCCGGGTTGGCTGCCAACCCTTCCACCTCCGTGGAAGGGCGGCTCCCCCTGCCACTTTCCCCACTTCCGCGGGGGAGCGGCACACTGCCGGCCGGCTCTCTCGGGGGCTGCTCAGATGTTATCCGGATGTTCCCCTTAGATGTTCCTGGTGCATGTTGTCTCTCCTCCTTTATAGTCCTCTTCCACCAATCCCAATTCTGCTACCCACACGCCGAGTACACTGCTCTCTTCCAATCAGGAACAGGATCAGCTCCTGCAGGTTATTGGTCGAACTGGAGGCAGCTGTGTAAAAGTTGTTTACTCCTCTCCCAGCGCCATATTGTGGGAGAGCAGATGCATAGAATAAGTCTTAATTCCAGTAACTTAGTCTAGTCCGAGTTGCTCCCCACAAATTGATCTTCTGTGTATAAAGATAATTGGAAATGAATCTTGATGTGAATGGGATGGGAGAGGGAGTGGGAGATGGGATGGTTGTGGGTGGGAGGAAGGTTATGGGGGGAAAAGCCACTATAATCCAAAAGTTGTACTTTGGAAATTTATATTTATTAAAGTTTAAAAATATCATTTAAAAAAATAGAAATGCATTGGGGTGCAGCTTGCAACTTCAGCATCCTACATCAGAGAACAGGGCTGAGTCTCAGCTGCTCTGTTTACAATCCAGCTTCCTGCTAATATGCCTGGAAAGGCAGAAGATGGCCCAGGTGCTGTGTTCCCTCTCCCCAATGTGTGACACACAGATGGAGTTTCTGGCTGCTGGCTTTGGCCTGGACCAGCACTGATTTTTGAGGCCAAATGGGGAATGAACCAGCAGATGGAAGATATTTTCCCTACTCTCTGTGTGTGTGTGTGTGTGTGCTCGCGCGCACATGTGTGTCACTCTGCCTTTCAAAAATTCAATAAATTCTTTCAAGGAAAAAACTGGAAAAGTTAAGAAATATAGAAGATTAATTTAGTAGTTTACCATCGTCAAAATGTAATTAGGGAAGCAGAGCTAATGAGTTATGGAGTAAGAGGCTTGTTTAGGTGTTCAATCTGATAACAGCTACAGAAAGATATTGGAAGGGAAAATCAAGATGTAGCAAGGGACTTTGAAGATCAAGGCCATCATCTACAAGTCAACTTGAGTAGCTCACCCTGCTCAACTCCCAAAATAGGACAGTAAAGGGAAGTTTCTTGGAAATTTCTGTGAGCTCCCTGCCTGCATCTCTATGGTTCTGCTGCTGCATGTCTATTTGGTGATTGCAGTTTGTGGGCTGTTATAATAAAAAAGTTCTACATAGTAGAAAGGGTTGAAAATGCAGCACACACCAGCAAAGAAAACTTGGAACATACTGCCTGTCTCACTCTGTCACCACATATACAAATAACAACCTTTAGATATCAGTGGCTACCGTATATTAGAATGACTTTACTTGGCTTTGCACTTGATTGGGGGTGTAGAATCATTGCCTGAAAGCTATGAAAGCAATGCTTTACTGTCTTCTGACTATGTTTCATGATGGCCTTCCAAATCTCACTGTAGCTTATTTTAATTAATATAAAGAGAATAGATTTCATGTATTTCACAGATACAATTATGATAACCATTCTTCCCTCCATCTCTCACTCCCTCCCCCATTTTAGACAAATCTAATTCAGCACCTACAAGCAAAGAGAATTCTGAAAAACAATTATAGCTTAACCAACTTGATACAGCACAAACCATCACAGAGATTCAAAATGAGATGAAGGAAAATGTGGAAAAGAAAAAAACACAGAAAATAGACAGTAGAAAATTAGAATAAGAGAAAGAAAAAGACACTAAGCTTCAGATTGAAACAGACAAAGGTCAAGCACATTGCATTTTGAAAAGATCCACGCCTAAAACATCTTCGATTTTGAAACAGCAGTGATAATTAAAGCACTCATATGTGCTTTCAGAAAAATTAAATCATATATAATGAGAATATGACTGTCACTAAATGTCTTAACAGAAGACAGTACAGCAATGTTTCCACAGCTCTAAATGAATTATTTGGAACCCAGGATTATATATCCCAATCAACTGCAAGAGCCAACTAAAGTCATTTAGATACGCAAATGTCAAAATATCAGTAAGTTGATTTTCAAAGTATGCTCTCTGAAGACTTTATCCCACAAGATTCTATAACAGAGTAAAGTTCAATAAAAAGAAGATGTGGAATACTTCAAACATATTGCTAACCTATGTATCAAAGAAAAAAATTCCAGGATTTCAATAGTGTAATAGGATCAGAAAACAATCAGTTTCAATGAAAACTGGAAGTTAGTGAGCCCCCACAAACCCATCTTCTCAGTAAATGGGTACATTCTAAGTAATGGTTTGGATGCTGAAAGATATATTGTTTTAATGAAAAGAAAACTTGCATCTTGCCTTTAAGATAAAATGGCAATACCAAACTGAAAAGTAAAACTGTCGAAGTCGTTGTTCAAACATGAAACAAACTGAAATTAGTACATTAGAATGTAAGTGAACTCATTTGACTGGGAAGTCAGAAACATGCACTTTTAAATGGCAAAAAGGCCATAGAGAATAAACTATAATCCCAGCACAGTCCCGAGTTCTGATTTCAGTCAGATTAAAGATGCTAGTACATTATTTCTGCTTGTATTTAGATATCTTATGTAAAGATACAATATAATCAAGTAAATAACTATCCAAACTAAAAGGAAGGAAGAAGAGAGATATATATGCTCTGGTTATCTCCATTTGTTCTAGGAAGGAAAAGTATGTTTTCACTTGGTTAAAAAGTATATTTACATAAAATATATATTAGAACATAGGGCCACATGTTAAAACATAAAAATAGCTCAACAAATATTTATTAAATGACTCTTCCAGGAAATAGTATAAATGTATTATTCAGGATTAGGAACAATATTACCTATAGGATGAAAAATAGAAATAATTAGTCATTAATATTTTCCAGTTCTAGGAAGTAGAGCTAGAATAGAGAGGGGTAGAATTTTCATCTGAAATACTTCCAGGGGCTGGTGTTGTGGTGTAGCAGGTAAAGCTGCTACCTGTTGTGCCGGCAGCCCGTATGGGTACCAGTTTGTATCTGGCTGCCCTACTTCCAATCCAGCTCTCTGCTGTGGCCTGGGAAAGCAGAATATGGCCTAAGACCTTGGGCCCCTGCACCCATGTTGGAGACCTGGAAGAAGCTCCTGGCTTCAGATTGGCACAGCTTTGGTGGTTGCAGCCAACTGGGAGTGAACCAGCAGATGGAAGACTCTCTCTCTCTGCCTCTCCTTCTCTGTGTAACTCTGACTTTTAAATGAATAAATATTAAAAAAAATACTTCCATATTATTATATTTTCATTGTGCATTTGGGTTGATTTGGCTTCAAACAGAAACTAAAGATTATTTTGATCCCTGTATTATGGTTGTGTAAGAAAATGAGTTGTTCTTTTAGGAAATGTATTTAAGTATTAAGACATAAAAAGACATTGTATTTGCAATTTACTGTTAAATGTTTCAGAGAGAACACAGTGTCATGAAATGAAATCCTGATGAAAGTTATTCAAGAGTTTTATTCTCTCCTATATAAGCCTTAGGTTATGTGAAAAAAATTAAAATAAGAGACATAGTATCAATATTTTTAAAAATATGTTAGGCATGGTAACAGTTTAGCTTGTTACAAATATATCTAGGGAAAGATCAAGGGCATTTACATAGCTTTCAGTCTTTAAATGTAATTCAAAAATAATAAAACTTATGGCACAATCTTGTTAAACATAGACAAAGGATCATGAAAATCTCTGTATATTTTCCAATTATACACCAATTATATAGAGAAACATGATAAAATACATATATTTATACATGTTTGTATATTGTATGTGTGAAAATACAAAATATTAATTTAAAGCTCGGAAATTATCTCAAGAAAAGTAGAATATTTTAGTGGCCTTTTCATTATTACATTGATTTTCTGATGCAAAAGTTACCAGAACACAGAGTAACTGACTGAAATTCTACAGACCAAGAGGAAAAAGTTATAGAAGAGCCATGTAAGTAAAAATATTTGAAATGTAATATTTACTCTATAAGTATTTTGAAAGTGGATGTGTCACTAGTACAAATCAGATTATATTTGCTTTTCTGAAAAATAAATTAGGCAAGAGAAAGTGGAAATATCTGTGAAACAGATTATAAAAGATAATGACCCCTGGGAATTTACCCAGGGGAAATGAAATCAGCATATAAAAGAGTTATTTGTAACAATGCAGTAGTTAATATGGATAGGAAAGTATAAGAATGAAACTGACATGTGATTTGATTATTGTTTATAGTGTTTGTGTATATTCCTGTGTAACAGTAGTCTTTCTAGTTTTTATTTGTTGAACATGATGGTTAGTGGTGCATTAAGATGGTTAGTGGTGTTAAGTTAGTTAGATGGATTATTAAGTAAATTCAAAGTATGATATTGTGAGATCCAACATGGCTGAATAGCATATAGCCACACTAACTTAAACTGCTCTGGGATATGGAAAAAAAATTTTAAAAAAAGGAAGGAAAGACTAGGTTTCCAAGGGTTTGACTGGTAGAAATTTTCAGTAAAGTAAAATAAATAAAGAACCACTGCAGCCAGCTTCCAGCCGCCATACATTAAGGTGGGAAGAAATTGCCCCCACTGCTCACAGTTTTAGCTGAGAGGGAATTCCACAGTCACCCACAGCCCTGAAAGCTGACTGAAGTAAGTAACTGCCAGGCTTGGAGCAGGGAAGCTGCCTTGCATCTTTCCCCAACCCAACTCCTGCAGAGTGTCACGCTTCATAGTGAAAAGTCACATCACACAGCATGCCTTTGTTCTGCTCCTACCAGCATCATAGAGTCAGGGCAATGTGTAGGGCAAGGACAGACCCTCTGCATCCTGCAACTGTGGGAGTCTTTAGGCATTAACCCCAGAGCCACACTCATACACTCTACATGAACCAGGGGGATTCAACCTAGCTTCTGGGGACTAAAACCAAAAGCAGCCCATAACAAAAATCCACTCTCACTCATTCTGGGAGAGCTGGCTAATGACTCCACTGTACCCTGCAACACTAGGACAGTAAAAATTCATTCTAAATTTCTCAGTGCCACTTAAGTCTACCTAGTGGACATAGGGAAAAATCTACCTGCAATTCCACCCCCTCTGGTCTTATACCCTCCAGATTAAAATCTCCTGTATACCTTTGAGTCACCCTGTAGGATGGGAACAGGGTTCAGTTCACATCACTTAGTCCTAGGACTAGGGCTGCTGGTATTATAAGCACCAGTTGGACTCTCCTAGAAGGACCTGAGGAAGGATCCATTTACAACACACAGTCCTAGACCCACAGCAATTGATGCCACAAGACCCAGCATCACTCAGGCTTGCCAGTAGGACAATGGGGCATCCAACTTTGTCTCCCTCAGTACAAAGAACAAGGCCCTACTTATCACATTCACCAGGGAGGTTGACACCAAACTCTGTGGACCAAAAATACACACCAAGAGACCCCTTCTTAAACTCAAAGCTACACTTCTAACTCTACAAACTACAGCAAACTAGACCAACATGTCATAGATATAGCTGACATTGATTAAGACAAAAGAGACGACTCACTACACCCCTTGGCTCACCTAGAACCAAAGACAAAGCAACAAGCCAAGTGATACCCTTCATTCCAGCTAAACCATGAACACTTTTACAATAATACTTACTTAATAAAGAAGAAAGGACGAGTAGACTAGATGGGCAGATGTCAACAGAGGGGCACAGGAGACATGAAGAAGCAAGGTAGCATGATGCCTCCAAATCAACAGAATACTCCTCCAGAATTAGATCTGGAACTGAAAGATATTTATGAATTGGCAGGTACGGGATTCAAAATAAGATTGTAAGGAAATTCAATGAAATGCAAGAGAATACAGATAGATTAAGGAATTGAGAAAGTCAATGAGTGATGTGAATGAAAATATTACTAAGGAAATAGAACTCATTAAGAAGAATGAAATAGAATTTGAGATGAAATCTTCAATTACTGAAATAAAAATAATATTGAGAGTTAACAGCAGAAAAGACCAAATTGAGGAATGAATTTCTGACCTTGAGGACAAGAATTTTGAAATAACACAATCAGACAAAAAGAGAAAAGAATTAAAAAGAATGAGGAAGACTATGTGAAATATGGGACACCATTAGATGACCAAACACTCATATTATAAGTATTCCTAAAGAAGAAAAGGAAAAAAGCATTAAAATCTGATAAGTGAAATAATAGTTGAAAATTTCCCAGGTCTTTAAAGAGTCAGGGACATCCAGATACAAGAAGCTCAAAGAATATCAAGCAGACTCAACCAAAAAAGGTCCTTTATGAGGCATATTTTTATGAAATTATCAAAAGACAAAGAGATTTCTAAAGACAATAAGAGAAAAGCATCAAGGTACATATAAAGAAAAACGATATAAAAATCAAACTTCTCAGGGGAAACTCTACAGAACAGAAGAGGGGAATGAGACACTCAAGGTCTTAAAAGAAAAAAACTTCCTTTTGCAGTACAGAAACTTCTCAATTTGATGCAATCCCAATAGTTGATTTTGGCTTTGACTGCCTATGCCTCCCGGGTCTTTTCCAGAAATTCTTTGCCTGTGCCAATATCTTGAAGGGTTTCTCCAATGTTCTCTAGTAACTTGATGGTGTCAGGTCGTAGATTTAGGTCTTTAATCCATGTTGAGTGGATTTTTGTGTAAGGTGTAAGGTAGGGGTCTTGCTTCATGATTCTGCACGTGGAAATCCAATTTTCCCAGCACCATTTATTGAATAGACTGTCCTTGCTCCAGGAATTAGTTTTAGATCCTTGATCAAATATAAGTTGGCTGTAGATGTTTGGGTTGATTTCTGGTGTTTCAATTCTGTTCCATTGGTCTATCCATCTGTTTCTGTACCAGTACCATGCTGTTTTGATTACAACTGCCCTGTAGTATGTCCTGAAATCTGGTATTGTGATGCCTCCGGCTTTGTTTTTGTTGTACAAGATTGCTTTAGCTATTCGAGGTCTCTTGTGCCTCCATATAAATTTCAGCACCATTTTTTCCAGATCTGAGAAGAAGGTCTTCGGTATCTTGATTGGTATTGCATTGAATCTATAAATTGCTTTTGGGAGAATGGACATTTTGATGATATTGATTCTTCCAATCCATGAGCATGGAAGATTTTTCCATTTCTTGGTATCCTCTTCTATTTCTTTCTTTAAGGTTTTGTAATTTTCATCGTAGAGATCTTGAACGTCCTTGGTTAAGTTTATTCCAAGGTATTTGATTGTTTTTGTAGCTATTGTGAATGGGATTGATCTTAGAAGTTCTTCCTCAGCCATGGCATTGTCTGTGTATACAAAGGCTGTTGATTTTTGTGCATTGATTTTATACCCTGCTACTTTGCCAAACTCTTCTATGAGTTCCAATAGTCTCTTAGTAGAGTTCTTTGGGTCCCCTAAATACAGAATCATGTCATCTGCAAAGAGGGATAGTTTGAGTTCTTCCTTCCCAATTTGTATCCCTTTAATTTCTTTTTCTTGCCTAATAGCTCTGGCTAGAACCTCCAGAACTATATCAAATTGAGAAGTTTCTGTACTGCAAAAGAAACAGTCAGGAGAGTGAAGAGACAACCGACAGAAAGGGAAAAAATATTTGCAAACTATGCAACAGATAAAGGCTTAATAACCAGAATCTACAAAGAGATCAAGAAACTCCACAAAAACAAAACCAACAACCCACTTAAGAGATGGGCCAAGGACCTCAATAGACATTTTTCAAAAGAGGAAATCCAAATGGCCAACAGGCACATGAAAAAATGTTCAAGATCATTAGCAATCAGGGAAATGCAAATCAAAACTACAATGAGGTTTCACCTCACCCCGGTTAGAATGGCTCACATGCAGAAATCTACCAACAACAGATGCTGGCGAGGATGTGGGGAAAAAGGGACACTAACCCACTGTTGGTGGGAATGCAAACTGGTCAAGCCACTATGGAAGTCAGTCTGGAGATTCCTCAGAAACCTGAAAATAACCCTACCGTTCGACCCAGCCATCCCACTCCTTGGAATTTACCCAAAGGAATTTAAATTGGCAAACAAAAAAGCAGTCTGCAGCCTAATGTTTATTGCAGCTCAATTCACAATAGGTAAGACCTGGAACCGACCTAAATGCCCATCAACGGTAGACTGGATAAAGAAATTATGGGATATGTACTCTTCAGAATACTATACCGCAGTAAGAAACAACGAAATCCAGTCATTTGCAACAAAATGGAGGAATCTGGAACACATCATGCTGAGTGAAATAAGCCAGACCCAAAGGGACAAATACCAAATGTTCTCCCTGATCGGTGACAACTGACTGAACACCAAAAAGGAAACCTGTTGAAGTGAAATGGACACTATGGGAAACGGTGACTTGATCAGCATAGCCCTGACTGTTAATGAACAACTTAATACATTATCCCTCTTAGTAGTTTTTTTGTCTGTTCTACTTCATATGACTGGTTTAATTCTGTAATTAATACACAGTTATTCTTAAGTGTTGAAATTTAACTGAAATGTGATCCCTGTTAAACATAAGAGTGGGGATAAGAGAGGGAAGAGATGTACAATTTGGGACATGCTCAAGCTGACTTGCCCCAAATGGTAGAGTTAGAAACATACCAGGGGACTCCAATTCAATCCCATCAAGGTGGCATGTACCAATGCCATCTCACTATTCCAAGTGATCAATTTCAGTTCACAATTGATCATAATGAAAGGACTAAGAGTCAAAGGAAGCACATAAACAAGTCTAGTACCTGCTAATACTAACTGATACAATAAATAAAGGGGAGAGTGATCCAACATGGGAAGCGAGATACTCAGCAGACTCATAGAATGGTGGATGTCCTAAACAGCACTCTGGCCTCAGAATCAGCCCTAAAGGCATTCCGATCTGGCTGAAAAGCCCATGAGAGTATTTCAGGCATGGAACGCCAAGACACTCTGGGGAACAAAAAAAAAAAAAAAAAAAAAACCCTAAATGAAAGATCTCTGTGAGTGAGATCCCAGTGGAAAGAATGGCCATCAGAGGAGGAGGTACCTTTCTCTGAAGGGAGGAGAGATCCTCCACTTTGACTATGACCTTGTCTAAATAAGATGAGTCGGTGAACTCAAAAGACTTCCATAGCCTTGGAAACTCATGACTGGTGCATAGGGAGATTACTGATGCCATAAACAGGAGTGTCAATTGGTAAAGTCAACAACAGGAGTCACTGTGCACTTACTCCTCATGTAGGATCTCTGCCCTTAATGTGCTGTACATTGAGACTTAATGCTATAATGAGTACTCAAACAGTATATTTCGTTTTGTGTTTCTATGGGGGTGCAAACTGTTGAAATCTTTACTTGATGTATGCTAAACTGATCTTCTGTATATAAAGAGAATCAAAAACGTATCTTGATGTGAAAGGAAGGGGAGAGGGAGTGGGAAAGGGGAGGGATGCGGGTGGGAGAGACGATATGTGGGGGAAGCCATTGTAATCCATAAGCCGTACTTTGGAAATTTATATTCATTAAATAAAAGTTAAAAAAAAAAAAAGAAAAAAACTTCCAGCCAAGATTATTATATTCAGCAAAGATATCCCTTAAAAGTGAAAGAGGGGGCCAGCGCTATGGCACAGCAGGTAAAGCCCTGGCCTGAAGTGCTGGCATCCCATATGGGCGCCGGTTCTAGTCCTGACAGCTCCTCTTCCGATCCAGCTCTCTGCTATGGCCTGGGAAAGCAGTGGAAGATGGCCCAAGTCCTTGGGCCCCTGCACCCACGTTGGGGACCTGGAAGAAGTTCCTGGCTCCTGGCTTCAGATCGGTGCAGCTCCGGCCGTTGCAGCCACCTGGGGACTGAACCAGCGGATGGAAGACCCCTCTGTCTCTACCTCTCTCTGTAACTCTTTCAAATAAATGAAATAAACCTTTAAAAAAAAGTGAAAGAGAAATGAAGTATTTTCCAGATAAACAAAAACAGTACTCAACAGTGCAAGAGCAGCCTTAAAAGAAATTCTGAAGGGTGTCCCGCATTAGAAATAAGCATGAAAATGCATGACACCAAAATCACTAACACAGCAGGGAGAATAATCAACAAAATGACAGGTCTTAGTTCTTATCTATCAATACCAACCTTGAATGTAAATGGAAGTTCACCAACAAAAAGACTTAGGTTGAATGAATAAGAAAAGAAAGGATCCCACTATATGCTCCCTACAAGAAACATTTCTCACACATATGCACAGACTGACACAGATACACACAGAGTGAAAGTGAAGAGTTGGAAAAAGATATTTCATGCAAATGGAAAACAAAAGTGAGTCGCTGTGGCTATCCTGATCTCAGATAAAACAAACTTTAAATCAATAGCTGTATAAAGAGATAAAGAAGGACACTTTGATCAAAGGTTCAGTTGAGGAAGAAGACAGAACAATGATAAATACGTATGCACCCAATGCAAGAACAGCTGGATATATACAGAAAATACTATAAGACCTAAAAGGATAGATTCCAATACAAAAATTGTAGGTGAATTCAACACCCCACTCATCAATGAATAGATCATCCAGAAAAATATATAGTAAATATAGTAAACATATATTGGAGTTAAAATCTACTATTGAGCAAATGAACCTAACAGACATTTATAGGATATTTTACTCAACATCTAAAGAACATATAGTTGTCTTATCAGCACATGGAATATACTCAAGGATGGACCACATATTAGGCCACAAATCAAGTCTCAGCAACTTAAAAAGATAACTTTAGAAGAACAATAGAACACTCATAAATACTTGGAAATTAAACAGCATGCTACTGATGATCAGTGAGTGAGTGAAGAAATTAAAAAGTAAATAAAAACTTTCTTGAAATAAAAATGAAAACACAACATATCAAAACCTATGGGATAGAGCAAAAGTAATATTAAGAGGGATTTTTTTTTTGTAATAAGTGCTTACATTAAAAAAAAGAGAGAAATGTCCTAAATTAAAGATCTAGTGATGCATCTTGGTGACTTAGAAAAATAAGAACCAAAACCAACATCAGCAGGAGGTGAAAAATAAGAATTAGAGGAGAAATAAATGAAATTGAAACTAAAATATATATATCTTTTTCAAAAAACCAAATTAACAGAATAAATAAACCTCTGGCCAGACCGACAGTCCACAGAAATATGGAAAAGTAGAGAAAATAGTGAATGTAAGTAGGTCTTACTTTCTCCAAAAAGAGGTGCCTATTTTCTTTCGATTAAAAGAAAACAAGAGGAAAAATTCAAATAAAATTAGAGATGAAAGGGGCCAGCGCTGTGGCTCAGCGGGTTAACACCCCAGCCTGAGGCACCAGCATCCCATGTGGGCGCTGGTTCGAGACCTGGATGCTCCACTTCCCATCCAGCTCTTTGCTGTGGCCTGGGAAAGCAGTGGAAGATGGCTCAAGTCTTTGGGCCCCTGTACTAAACGTGGGAGACCTGGAAGAAGCTCCTGGCTCCTGGCTTCGGCAGCTCCGGCCATTGCGGCCAGTTGTGAAGTGAACCATCGGATGGAAGATCTCTGTCTCTGTCTCTCTTTCTCTACCCCTCTCTTCTCTCTGTGTAACTCTGACTTTCAAATAAATAAATAAATCTTTAAAAACAATTAGAGATGAAAAAGAAGACATTACAACCAACATTATTGATATACAAATAAGAAAATAATATGAAGAATTATATGCTAATAAACTGGAAAATCTGGAAGAATTGATAAATTCCTGGACACATATAACCTGCTAAGATTAAATCAAGATACGGACAACCTAAACAGACCCATAACAAGTAATTAAATTGAAGAATTAAAACTCTTCCATCAAGGAAAAGTCTAGGACCTGATGGCTTTACTACTGAATTCTCCAAAGACATTCAAAGAGAAAGTAACTCCACTACTCTTCAAACTATTCCAAAATATTAAATAGTATGGAACTCTGCCAAACCTTTTATGAGGCCAAAATTGCTTGTTTACCAAAAGCAAAGACATGACAGGAAAAGAAAACTACAGATATGCATCTTTAATGAACAGAGATGCAAAGATTCTCAACAAAATACTAGCAATCCAAATAAACACACATCAAAGAGACCATACAACACAATCAAGTGGATTTATTCCAGAAATGCAGGGTGATTCAATATTCATAAATCAACAAATGTCATAAATCACATCAAGAATGAAGAACTGAAGAACTGTATTGTCATCTCAATAGATGCAGAAAAAACATTTAATAAGTTTCACATCCCTTTTGATAAAAAAAAAAAAAACCTTCACTTCACGTATTAGGTATAGAAGGAACATTCCATCACAAACCAACAGCTAATATCATACTGAATGGGGGAAAGCTGAAAGCATTTCCCCTCAGATCTGGAATAAGACAAGAATGTCCACTTCTGCTACTCTTCTTCAATATAGTACTGGAAGTTTTAGCAAAAAAAATTGAGGAGGAAAAAGAAATAAAGGGCATCAAAACTGGAAAAGAGGAAGTCAAAGTATCCAAATTTGCAGATAATATGATATTGTACATGGAAAAACCTAAACACTCCACCAAAAAGTTGCTAGAAGTGATAAACCAATTCAGCAAAGTTGCAGGTTACAAAAAACAGTAGCTTTTTTGTATACCAATGATGAACTCACAGAAAGAGAAATCATATTCACTATATCCACAAAAATATATTAAAAATTTAACAATAAATGTTACCAAAGGAGTGAAAGATCCCTGCAATTAAAATCATCCAACATTGTTGAAATAAATCATCAAGGGCACACAAAAAAGGTTATTCCTTGCTCTTGGATTGGAAGAATCATCAAAATGTCTATACTTGGTGGCCGGTGCCGCGGCTCACTAGGCTAATCCTCCGCCTAGCGGCGCCGGCACACTGGGTTCTAGTCCCGGTCGGGGCGCCGGATTCTGTCCCAGTTGCCCCTCTTCCAGGCCAGCCCTCTGCTGTGGCCAGGGAGTGCAGTGGAGGATGGCCCAGGTGCTTGGGCCCTGCACCCATGGGAGACCAGGAAAAAGCACCTGGCTCCTGGCTCCTGCCATCGGATCAGCGCGGTGCACTGGCCGCAGCACGCCAGCCGCGGCGGCCATTGGAGGGTGAACCAACGGCAAAGGAAGACCTTTCTCTCTGTCTCTCTCACTGTCTACTCTGCCTGTCAAAAAAAAAAAAAAAATGTCTATACTACCTAAAGCAATATACAGATTCAATGCAATCCATATCAAAATACCAATGACATTCTTTACAGAATTAGAAAAAGCAATCCTAAAATTCATATAGAATTGCAAAAAGACTCAGCATAGCCAAAGCAATCCTGAACAAGAAAAATCAATCAGGAGGTATCATAAGACCTGACTTCAAAGCATACTGCAAAGCTATAGTAATTAAAACAGCATGATACTGGCATTAAAATCAATACATAGATCAATGGAACAGAAAGCCCAGATATTAATCTATGTACATACAGCCAACTGATATTTTACAAAAAAGTGCTCAGACCACTCAGTGCAATAAGGATGATTTCTTCAATAACTGGTGCTACAATGAAGTTTCACCTTTTTACTTAATATAAATTTAAAAAACAAAGAAAGGGAAAAGGAAGGAATGTGGGATGGAGCGGGGTGGGGGGGGGGGAGAAGGGAAAGAGGAAGGAAAGGAGGAAGGGAATATTATGTTCTTAGAAGTGTATCTACCAGTGCCGCGGCTCAATAGGCTAACCCTCCGCCTGCGGCGCCAGCATACCGGGTTCTAATCCTAGTTGGGGCGCCGGATTCTGTCCCGGTCGCTCCTCTTCCCGTCCAGCTCTCTGCTGTGGCCCAGGAGTGCAGTGGAGGATGGCCCAAGTCCTTGGGCCCTGCACCCGCATGGGAGACCAGGAAAAGCATCTGGCTCCTGGCTTCGGATCAGCGTGATGCGCCGGCTGCAGCGCGCCAGCGGTAGTGGCCATTGGAGGGTGAACCGACAGAAAGAAAGGAAGACCTTTCTCTCTCTCACTGTCCACTCTGCCTGTCCAAAAAAAAAAAAAAAGTGTATCTACAAATCACATTAAATCTGTTTAAAAATTTTAAAAATATGCTATTGTAAAAATCAAAGAAAAAACTACAGGAAGAGAGATTGAGGGAGGGAAAGAAGTATGGTTATCTCATTAGAATTGTATCTATGAAATACTTGAAATCTGTTCTCTCTATATTGGTAAAAATTTTTAAAAATATAAGATGATGAAAAATATTGAAAAAAATGCAGGAAGAATACAAAATATTTATGAAGTTTCATGATGGTGCTATCAATAGAAACTGGCAAGTCAAGAAGAGCCAGTTTGGAAGAGAGAGGTAAGTTTAGTTTGCAACCTTCTGTGTTTGAGATACCACTGGGACGTCTATGTGGAGATATACAGCAGTCACGAGAGTTGCTACTGGAGCTAGATGTTTCAGAAGAACTCACAATATCAGTACATCATTGTAATTATGAAAGTAAAGACTGTGCTATCTATACACTATGGAGTACCACTGAGCTGTAAAAAAAAAAAAAAAATGAAATCCTGTCTTTTCTAACAGATGCAACAGGAAACCATTATACTTAGTGAAATAAGCCAGTCCCAAAAAGACACCTTGTGTTTTCCCTGATCTGAGGTAACTAACAGAGTATCTAAAATGAAAAAGAAAGAGTGATAAGGTAGCAGCCAGAGACAAGAGCTAAGTAAAAGTTCCAGTAACTATGTACTCTAGAAGAGGAAGAAAGGGTCAATGGGATGTAAGGAGAAACTGAGGAAGGGCTTCCCATAAGCCAAAGGAGGAGAAAGTCAAGGATGAGAGGGGGTGCTGCCAACCAGTGGATGACAATACAGAGAGATGCCAAGTCTGAGCACAGAGCAAGGACAGTTGGTGTCAAAAATGGAAACACTGGAGTGAGCAGTAAGAGTGGAGACAGACGGTGAGATCAAACTATCAAGCAATGAATGACAGTGGTAGGTGAGGGTGGTGAGAACAGTTAAGCGGGAGGGGTCCCCATACGGCCCTCTCTAGGATGGAATGGCTGGATATGTTTGGTATAGAACTGAGATTAGAACCTGAGTTTCTAGAACCTCCTTCTCAAGTCCCTTCAACTCCTTACCATCTCAGCGGTGGGTCTAATTTATAGTAGTGGTTAATTCAGAGCCCTGGTGTCTTTGGATGAGGAGGAACGTTAAGGACCCAACTCTGGGAATCTCCCTTTCTCTGGGGCCCAATCTGCAAACAACTTTGAGGTCCTTCAAAAGTAAATCAGGCACACTCTGTAAGCAAACTGAATGCTGATGAGACATCAAGAATTAATGGAAGCCACAGAAAACATTTTAAGTCGTTCTATTTCTTTATAACATGGATAAATATTTTCAAATTTCTTTCTTTTGACCTTTAATTTGAAGTCTCACTCATTTTTGTTTGTTTTCTTAGACCCTTTCTGAGAATGTTGGGATTATTACAATTTTTCATTCCATGAAGCAATAAGCTATGATATAGTCAATGAAAGCCCTTAAGAAAATGTTTTTGACATTAAAGTTGTACATTCTTTAACATTTCCAAGCATAGTTTTCTGATTAGTTTTCATAATAAGACATGAGAGTATTTGAAAAAGATGACTTTGAGTCTTTGGGTATAATTGGCATAAACAATGAAATTTTAAGATCACATCCAATCTATGTAGAATGTAACCTCCTGGTACTCAAAATATTTCAGCAATGTCCTGGCAGAATAGAATTTTTTTTTAAGTTACACCAGACTTAAGTTAAATCAATGTTTTCCTTAAAAAGCTATGTAATGTAAATCCTGCCCTTGAGAAGTTATTTGCTCAGTTTAGGGAAAAGTCAAAAGAGAAAGATTATAAAAAATGTAGCTTCTAATCTCCAGGAAAAAATTCTTGTCATGCACCTTCAAACTTCACTTTTTTTCCCTCTAGCAAAACTTTGCCTCATGTGTCCCTCCCTCTGCTTTGCTCTCAGTGTCTGACCCAGCAAGGAACACAGACCAAAAAACTTCTCTGAAACTCTTCCTTTGCCAACTCAGTTGCAGTCCTAAGGAAATAAAAACAGACCACAGCAATATCATTTCCAGCATGGAGATATTTCATTTTTATTCAAGTAGTTTAAGCTCCATAAAATATATGAAGTTATATTTTCCAACTTCAAAGAATACGGCAAATGCGTCTTTTCACAGTATCATTTAATATCCAACAACTTGCTCCTAAACAATTTTCCTATCTAAATGTAGTTTTTTTATTGTGGAGTTTCTAACCATTTGGGTGGGTTTTTTTTTAAAATCTGTCACTATATAATCTTAAACTCATTCTTTAAAGTACGGAATTGCTACTTTTTTGTTGCTGAAAAAATAGGAAATAATTCTTTGAAACACATAATTCTCAAGGGCCATATATTTGCTCCAATGCCCAGGAGCAAGATGCTTTTGAGAAGTAATACACTCAGTAACAGCACTTTCCAGAGCAATATGGGAGATGGCATTTGGAGCACAGTTATATGGCTGCCTGTATCTCTTAATTATGTTCACACTCGCGATGTTGAACTGTCCTTCAATGATTTCTGCCTCTAATTGTGCCTCTCTCACCATCTTTGATCAGACAAATGCTTTCAATTTGTTACTTGGCATAGACTTCTGCAACTATACTTACTGTGCATTTAAAACTATTCTTAAACTCTGTTTAATTCATCTCAGTATCTGCATTCTAGTGAACCCATAGCAAATTCTTGTGGGAAATAAAGGACTTGAAATTCCATTCTTTCCTAATTCTAGATTTGGCTAGTTGAACCATCTAAGTAGAACTCAAAAAATACAAAATGAGAGTATAAGAATCTTGGGAGCAATTCTCAAAATATTCTCCAATGGCTATAATAATGCAGTGCCATAGGGTGGGCATACCAAATACCCATATGTTGCCATAGATAGTGTCATCTTTTCTTTAAGATTTATTTATTATTTTATAGTCAGGGGAGAGGGAGAGGCAGAGACAGAGATCAATCTTACATCCACTGCTTCACTCCCCATAGATAGTGTCATCTTTTCTTTAAGATTTATTTATTATTTTATAGTCGGGGGAGAGGGAGAGGCAGAGACAGAGATCAATCTTACATCCACTGCTTCACTCCCCATAGATAGTGTCATCTTTTCTTTAAGATTTATTTATTATTTTATAGTCGGGGGAGAGGGAGAGGCAGAGACAGAGATCAATCTTACATCCACTGCTTCACTCCCCAGATGGCTGCTATATGGCCAGGACTGGGCCAGTCCAAAACCAGGAACAGAAGCTTCATTCAGATCTCCCACATGGGTGGTAGAACCCCAAAACCTTGGGCCATCTTTTGCTGCTTTCACAGGCCATTACCAGAGAGCTGGCTCAGGAGTAGAGTAGCTGGAACATGAATTGGTGCCCATATGGGATTCCCGCATTTCAGGCTTCACCCCCTATACCACAATGCCAGCCCTGACAGTGTCATCTAATGTTGGGACTGAATGGATCTATTCAGCATTAAGTAGTCCAGGAATTTCTGGGATGTAGAGTTGAGAAGTTAGACTCACACAAGACTCTCCAGTTGAAAATAACCCCATCTCAGGCATTATGTTATCCCCACTGTATTTGACATACAAAATCCAGGCATCAGACCACATATAAGAAGGTGCTTCTTCCAATGAATTTCAAATCAAGTGTGCCACTGCCATTACATTTTTGGTAAATTCATAAATTTGTTTTCATTTTTGAGATAACATTTTTATTTACATTATTAGTCAAAGACTTGGTGCTCCACTAAATAGTTCAACCAGTAAGAAGACCACAATTCAGCTGGAATATAGGCAATTGCTATAAACAATAATTAAATGAAAAGGTATCAGTTTCACTCACATATAGTACATTTTAAAATAATCATGGGGCTGGGATGGGGTTGGGGGTGGAAATTTGCACTGTAGCGTAGCAGGTAGAGCCACTGCTTGCAATGCCGACAATCCATATGGGTACTGGTTCAAATACTGGCTGCTTCACTTCCAATCCAGCTCCCTGACAATGGCCTGGTAAAGCACTAGAAGGTGGCCCAAGTCCTTGGGCACCAGCACCCAAGTGGGAGACCCGGAAGAAGCTCCTGGCTTTAGATTGGTGCAGCTTTGGCAGTTGCAGCCAATTGGGGAGTGATGGACAACCTCTGATTTTTTTTTTTTTGACAGGCAGAGTGGACAGTGAGAGAGAGAGAGACAGAGAGAAAGGTCTTCCTTTGCCATTGGTTCACCCTTCAATGGCCGCCACGGCCAGCGCACCACGCTGATCCGAAGGCAGGAGCCAGGTGCTTCTCCTGGTCTCCCATGGGGTGCAGGACCCAAGCACTTGGGCCATCCTCCACTGCACTCCCGGGCCACAGCAGAGAGCTGGCCTGGAAGAGGGGCAACCAGGACAGAATCCAGCGCCCCAACCGGGACTAGAACCTGGTGTGCCGGCGCCGCTAGGCGGAGGATTAGCCTATTGAGCCACGGTGCTGGTCCTCTCTCTGATTCTACCTCTCTTCGTAACTCTGTCTTTCAAATAAAATAAATCTTAAAAAATGATACTAATCATAGATCATTAAAGTTAACCTTAATAAACCTTACCCTTTTCCTCCAAAGCCCTTTTCTTTGTGTTCCCCTGTACTAGAAAGAGCCACCTTCACTGATGTTTTTGTCAACAGTTGTAGCCTAAGTTATCTGTTTTTTACAATTTATTTCCTTTAACTTATGGAGCCATTAGCTTAAATCCAGTCTTTAATTAGCACATATTGAGTACTCACCACATTCCAGAATCCATAGTGCACCTGCATCTCAGCAAAGCTCCAACAGCACTGCTGTGGTTTGTTATTCCTCGGCTTGCCCCATTTACCCAACTTGTGTTCATCCTTCAGACCTCAGGTCAAACATTATGTTCTCAGGATGCCTCCTCTGATGACCTCTTGTCACCACCCACTCCAGTACTAAACTCAGTCTGCTTAATGTGTTTCCTCAAGTTTCTATATCAACTTCTACCAGAGAACCATGGCACCATGCCAAATTAGGTTGAACCACAAGAAACCTGTTTTCTAGGTCAAAACCTAAGCAAACTTGGGAAATGCTAATACCCTGGTTACTGTTTTATTCTCAAACCTAATGCAGTAGCTGTCATGATGCTACTGCTAAGATGCTAGAGAATAATGTAGGCTTCCCAATGATAAGTTTAGGAAGGGTCACAGCTATTCAAGTGCCCAGAGTTCTAAATAAAAGACTAGATGCCAGTCTTGAAGCAGGTCTCCAGTTATGGGCCACAAGACTCTGCCATTGTCCTATCCATCATCTTTTTTAAGGTACTGGATAAAGACATGTCTGCAAGCACCTCACATTTACAGGTGACATAAAGCTAGAAAATACAGTGGTTATGTTGCACATTGGAGTTAAAATTGATTTATAAAATATCAACTGATGAAAATTACAAGGGAATTGTAACGAACAGGTGCACTTTCAGAGGGATGAAAGGGTTGTCCAAGGCAGTAGAGGTTTTCAGTTGGTTACAACAATTTTTATAGTTGCCATAGTTCCAAAAGAAGAAGGTTCGGAAAAGTAGAGAATCCACTACTGTGAAGGGAAGAAAGGCAACAGGAAGGGATCTGGAATAGGATTCCACGCCTGGTAGCAGTCGGTCAGGCAGATGAGGCCGAAGAATGAGCAGTTAAATAGGTTACAAGGAAATCCTGGTTCAATATCTCAACTTGGGATCATTACTTGTGGTCACCACTCCGCAAAGTGATTCCTGGGAGAGTTGTGGTATTTAAGGACTGAGAGCAATGTAGATAAATGAAGACACTTAGGGTTAAAAATGAATTGCATAAGTGCCAAGAAGGGGTGGCTTAGATTGACAGGATTTTTAAATTATTTTTAGTTTGATTCATAAAACATTTCAAGTATCAACTGACCACAGACACAACTTGAGCCAGTAGGATTCTGAGACAGAAGAAATCTAAACCGTGGAGCTATTAGGCAGAGAGGGAAGAAATGCAATGCCCAGCCCAAGAGAAACAGACCCACCTGTGTACTTAGCAGTCCTCCAGAGGGGGCTTTGATACAGGCACAATGAGGCATATTCAGAGGACAGTATCAGAAAACTGAGGGCATCAGGATCTGCAGCTCATTAGCGATGCTTGAAGGAGCTTAGGCTGTTTGATCTGTATGAGACAATGTTCTAGAAAGCTGTGACAGCCGCCTCACTGTGATTGAAGGGCTGTCATGAGCACAAATGGAACGGACTTATTTCGTGACTCCAGAGAGCCGCTCAAGATCAGTGAGTGAAGTCACAAAGAAGAAGCAGATTTGAGCTCAGAGTGCAGAACTTTGAGGGCTGCCCAGCAAGGCATTTGGAGAAGCTATGCCTTGCCCGTGGAAGGCCGTCAGACCTCTGAGGATACTTCCTGGGGACTGATACTGGAGTCCTGTATCTAGGGAGAACGTTGGGATACACAACCTTAGAGTTCCTTACAATCCTAGAGGTTCCCTGATTCTACCTACAATGTAAGCTGACTGATCTCAGATGAGTCTCTCAGCCCCCACTTTATACAATGACAAAACTAAGATGCTTTGACATCAACTGAAAGGCCACGGAGTAGGTTAGCTGCAGAGGTGGGACAGAAACCTAAATTACCTCAAGCCACTTCAGTTTTGCTCCTTCTCTACCTTGGCGCCTCTTATTAGGACTCCGATCAATGACCCAGCTGATCTTTTTAAATGGTTGAGCCACTTTGAAAATAGCCCTATTTGGATACAAATTCATTTAAACACATTTCTCAGATGAATGATTAAGAAAATGGCTTTCTTGTTTCAGCAATCCTCAGACTATCCTTTTTCACATTCTTTTAGTTCCCAACAAGTATTTATGCATTATGTACTGAGGTAGTCCTGGAAATGAAAAATAAGACACCAAGGGGCTCAAAGTCTCAAGGTGTAGGAGAGGAAAAAGGAAAATCTGTTACAATGCAATGAATGAATGCTCAGTAGAGACAATTGTCTGCAATGGTACAAAAGATAAAGGAAAGGAACTTCTAAATCTCTGCAGGAAAATAAAAGATTTCACAGAAAAGGTGACGCTGGACCTGCAATTTGAGGTATGTAAAAGAAAATGGGTCAGAGAAAACGGAGTATTCCCTGATCTAGAGGCATGAAGCCATATCTGGGAACTGGGGGACTCACTGAGGTTGAATTGTCAAGCGTTTGAGTGGAGAGTGAGACCACAACTGAGAACTCTGCCTAGGAATTTGGAATTGACCACACAAGTCAATGCCTACTCTGAGCCCCTGGGAATATGGTTGGAGTAGAACTCACTCCTAGTTCCAGAGGCAGATCCCTACTGCACCAGCAGACTGCATTCCTCTAGCCAAGAGACTTATTTTGAGATGGTTAAAATACCCAATCAGAGCTACCAGATACCATAAACTTTATATAGTTTCTGAAGAGACCCTCAACCTTCCCATGAGTTTGAGGCTCGATGTAGAGGGACGTGGACTCAGGAAATCCCACAGCCATCACCTGCTTGTGAAGGAAGACCTTCTCTGAGGATGGAACGAACACTGCAGAAACCAAAGTTGTTAACAGAGGGAAACCTTTGCAAAGAGCATAGATGAGCCAGACCCACCACTGCCATTTCCTTTATGTTAACCATAGGCTCTCCTTTGCTTTAGGTAGTTTCATTTAGACTTTCTGTACCTTGCAACCTAAGTACCCTGCCTGGTAGATGTGACTGCAGAGTAAAAATTTATGAGATAATTTCATCATTCGCCACAACTGCCTATGAGAAAAGTTGTATTGTGGTTTTTTTTCCCAGAAGAAAAGTCACTTGGATAACATCTTTATAGTTCTGCTTTGTGAAGTTATGGTTTTCAGACTCCTTGCTCTTGCTACACCATAAGAATTCTTGTTGGCAAATAGTGGATATTTGTAAGCTTGGCTTCATGTGTTCATGAACTGTGGGTTTCTATCAAGAGAAGGCCAATCTCTGCTTTTCTTTGGATCTTCCCCAGCCCCTAGCATAGGGCCTGGCATGTAGCAGATGCTCAATAAATATTAGATGAAGCAATTTGCATTCACTCTGTCAATTCAAGTGAGAGATTGTACAAAATTAAATTTTAAGATGTTTGGCTATTCTGTTCTTAAAAATCAATAGAAATAAAGAGTAGGGAAAACATTTCCTTCTGAATCATTGACAGATTTTATATGACTGATAATTTCAAGTTGGATAGAAGTAACAGCATATTTTGGAGGAGAAAGGTAATTTGTGTCTAAATGGTATTTTTAAGATCTAGGCAATGTTAAAGAAAAGCTTTTAGTTTTGTATTCATAGAAATCATGCTTTGTCATGAGTTGTCGCTCCCCGTCTTCGTGGAGGAACGACACAGGACCCTGCGCTGTTCTTTCGTCTGCTCGGCCCTCCCCGGGTTTGCTGCTGGTTCTTCCCGGGTTGGCTACTATCCCTTCCACCTCCGTGGAAGGGCAGTTCCCCCTGGCCACATTCCCCACTTCCGCAGGGGAGCGGCACACCGCCGGCCGGCTTTCTGGGGGCTGCACAGGTGTTCCTTCAGATGTTCCCCTTAGATGTTCCTGGTGCATGCTGTCTCTCTCCTTCTTTATAGTCCTCCTCTGCCAATCCCAACTCGGCTGCCCACACGCCGAGTACGCTGCTCTCCTCCAATCAGGAGCAAGTCCTACTGTTTATTGGTTGAACTGGAGGCAGCTGTGCGGAAGCTGTTTACTTCTCTCCCAGCGCCATATTGTGGGAGAGCAGATGCACAGAACAAGTCTCAATTCCAGTAACTCAGTCCAGTCCGGGCTGCTCCCCACAATGAGTGAAATATAAACCTGAACACAGAGAAACTCAAGAGCTATCATTGTGCTTCCTCATAAACAATAATTCATTTACATGATTTATAAGACCAAGCAAAGGGCAACTATTAACCTAAGTTACCTCCTTTCGCTTCATAACCATTTCAGTTACTCATGGGGCAAATTGTGTTGATTAACTATCCTGCCTTTCCATAGCCCTCATGTGAAATATAGCTCCCTCACAATCTACATATACTTGGTGCCCAAAGCTTATTTAAGTAAACAATGTTTACCATTTATCAAGCCCCGCTTGAAGATGTTATAACTTTCCATCCCACCTAACCTTATGAAAACTAATTTAGACACTCATTTGTCCATTTATTCATCATTCAGAATATTGATGCCCTACTGTGCAATAGGCATATTAGTCCTGAACATATAGTGGCAAACTAAACAGAACTATGGGACTTGCCAAAGAGAAAATATGGAAAGCAGCAATGTACCTACAGAGAATATTGTGGGTAAGAGTGGAAATTGGATTGGTAAAGCATTAATATAAAGATTCTCTCAGGAACTGACACTTTAAACTATACTGCAGAATGAAACAAAACTAGACTGAAAAGAATAGAGAGAAAGATGATCCAGGCAAATAGAGAGGCCCTGAGGCCTCCATGGGCTTGGTGTGCCAGAATGACTGAAATGAGATTGGCGTAGCCATTAGGAAGGAATATTACATACTTCCATTTACAAATGAAGTAACTGAAGAACAGATGCTAAATAAATTACCTAATGTCCCACAGCCAGCATGCTGTGGATCCAGGATTTAAATGTAGACTTTTTGACTCAATAGTTCATTTTTCCCAGAAGTTTTGCAGATCTTAAAGGGACAACTCAAGAGCATAGATCCTCAGTGTCCTAACCAGGATTTGAATCAGATTCATTCACACTACATGTCATCACTTTGCCTCTTATCCAGCTGCTGTGGCCCAGCCACCAGTGGGCCTGCTACTTTCTACTGGGCTTCATCACAGAACTGGTCATCACCAAAATATTTGCCTCTGATGGCACTTACGTTGACAATCAACACAGTGCTCGAGTAAGGAAAATAAAGGCTAGAGCAATAAATAATGTAAGCAGCAAAAATTGCCTGATTTTTTCTCCAAGCTAAGGAAAGTGATGATGCCAACTATAATAGGAAAGCAAAAATATGAAAACATCAATAGTCCATTATGTCTACACAGTACTTTGGAATGAATATATGTATCTCTTTCTCCCAACAATCTAAAAATGCCAAGTAGATAAAACCATTCCATTCTTTCATTTGTAGCCAAAAAAAAAAAAAAAAAAAAAAAAAAATTAACCCAGAAGGTGGAACTCGGTACTTTTGCCCAAAGTCAAAAGCCAGTGAGTAGCAGAATCAGATTGCATTCCAGGACTCCTGGCTCTAAAGTCAGGGTCCTTTCCTCTCTACCTGTTAGCGACTGCCCTAGAACCAGGGGAAGTACAGCATCCACCTTAAGTACAAAAGAAACTATTGAGGTTCTAGGATTGTGGCTAGGCATATTACCCATATGGGATGCTGCCATCCCAGGCTGTGGCTTATCTGTTGAGTCCTAGCTGCTCTCTGCTAATGTGCCTGGGAAAGCAGGAGACAGCCCAAATGCTTGTGACCCTGACATCCACGTGGGAGATCTGGATGGAATTCCAGTCTTGTGAATTTAGCCTGGCCCAGCCCCTGCTGTTGCAGCCATTTTTGGAGTGAACCAGTAGCTGGAAAATCTCTCTCTCTCCAACTCTCCTTTCTGTAACTCTGCCTTTCAAATAAATAACTCTTAAACAGAAAAAGAAACTCTTGTGTCAGGAGACATCTAAGAGCCACTTTGCAAGTATTACCAGTGCAAATGGAATGGGGAAAAGCTAGTAACCCTTGAGCCTGGATCAGAATCCTTGCATATTGTGACTAATTTGTGTAAATTAGCAAGATTAATGAAGACTTATCTATTTGGTCTTTAATTTATTAGGACATTTATGTGTCAAATTTAAGAAACAGAAAACTATTTTCATTCATGTTCTCATTTGTCCAAACAATAGTGACTAACATCCTTTGGGTGTTTATGACACCCAAGAAGCTAGGCTAATTGTGCAGTATACACCATCTCTTACAACTGATTCCTGTGAGGTCAGTACTCAGAGTATACACATTATATGGATGAGAAAATTGAGGCCTGATAGTCTCAAGTGTACTTTTCTGGACAAACAGTAAAGAGCCAAGCTAAGGGCATTTATCCAGTTCTCCTTGGCCCACATAATCTTGCTTACAGTATTCATTAGCTCAGCAAATCCCCTTTCTCAAATCCTTCAAATTCTTTCACAAACACCAATTTAACTTAGCTCTTGTGTAAAATGGTCGAAATTCTAAATGAGTGGGGCTCCAGTTACTGGCATTTTCTTATATAGATTTTTTTAAAAATCATTTGGATCAGCTTCCAAAAGAGTGGTTTGGGCAGCTACAAAGCATTAAAAAAAATCAAATACTATCGACCTAAGATTCACTATCCTTTACAAGACATAACACCCCTGTCTGTGGAGAGGTCAGTTTTAAATAAACAAGTGGGTAGGTGTATGGCGGGGCGGGGGGGGGGGGGTGTTCTAACAGGATTATGCTGAGGAGACAAAGGCTCAGTTAATTTTATCACCACTCAGCTAATTCACCCCTCACCTTTTCCAATATTCAAAAATTCCCTCTCTTCCCATTTGGACCATTGCAAGACATTGCGGACTGGTTTCTTGGTCTCCAAGGCTATCTCTAATTCACTTCTAATTGAAACCAAGGCAATATATTTAAACACAAAATTAGTCATATTATTCCTATGCTTAAAACCCCACAGTGACTTGCAATTTCTTTGATTACAACCAAACTTTTTCACATAGTTCGAGGCCCAACATAAGTCGGTGTTGGCTCAATTCTCAGTGAATGGCTCTCCCAGAAGCCTGAACTTCTCCACCAGGATCTTTTCTCCTGTTGTAATTAAGTATTTAGCAGGGCAATTGTTTGTCTCCAGTAGATTGGCAGATTGCTGAGACCAGAGATACTGAACACTCATAGCAAAATGCTTATTAATCTTTTCAATAATTATCTGTTGCGACCAGTGCTGCGGCTCAATAGACTAATCCTCCACCTGCGGCGCCAGCACACTGGGTTCTAGTCCCGGTTGGGGTGCCAGATTCTGTTCTGGTTGCTCCTCTTCCAGTCCAGCTCTCTGCTGTGGCCTGGGAGTACAGTGGAGGATGGCCCAAGTCCTTGGGCCCTGCACCTGCATGGGAGACCAGGAGAAGCACCTGGCTCCTGGCTTCAGATCAGCGTGGTACATTACGTCAGTCACAGCATCCATTGGGGGATGAATCAATGGAAAAGAAAGACCTTTCTCACTGTCCACTCTGCCTGTCAAAAAAATTTTAAAATTAATAATTATCTGTTGCATGAATGACTGCAGGTGGGAGACTTGGCTATCAGGTGAGAGATTTTAATTTTTGGACCTTGGAAGCTATGAAGTTTCTGAACCAGAAAGTGACATGCATAAGATTTTTCACCAATTTGTCCCAAAATATGATTGAGGAAGAGGCCGATTTTTTGAAAGTATTCTTTGCAGTGGTGCAGATTAGCTGCCACTTGTGACACCAGCATCCAATATCAGGGTGCTGGTCGAGTCCCAGCTGCTCTGTTTTCCATCCGGGTCCCTGACAATGTGCCTGAGAGGCAGGTGATGGCTCAAGCACTTGGGCATCTGCCACCCACGCGAGAGAGTTGGACAGAACTCCTGGCTTTTGGAGGTAAACCAGCAGATGAAAGCACGTATTCATTTTCTCTCCTTCTCTCTCTCCACACACACATTAGAGAGAATTTAGCACCACTTCTCCATCATTACTCATAATGCCTCCCATGTATTTTTGATGCCTTCAGAATGCAAGACCCCAGAAGCCAAAGAAAATCAGCTGAAAAAAAAATGTTTTCCAGGACTTCTTTAGAACCCCTCCATTGGCACTTCTGAGGAAGGAGGTATAAATTGGAGGGCAGTGGACTTGCAGGCCCTGCCTTAGGTCACAGAGGAGGGCAGAAATTCTGACCTCTAAGCTATGGAGACCACCAAGGATCAGCAAAGCCAAAAGCTGTATCACAGACTTAGCAGCTCTGAGCTTAAATCCATGTTGGGTCTGGGGATTTATCTCTAGTGACGGTCACAATGTGTAAGCAGTTGGTAGATTTGCATGAACATGTATTTACAAGGTGTCAACATCAGTTTAAAAGGGTATGTGCGTGTGAGAGAGAGAGAGACACAGAGAGGCTTTGTCTGTGCCATTCATCTTAAGGAGCTCCTCGGAGGTGAAGAGCACAGCATTGCTTCCGTTCATAGGAGTCAGGTTAGGAAAAGAAAACAGACTGACTTTGGTCCAAACTACGGTTTTATTTTCAAGGCCATCTGTGCACAGACATACCCCAGAGGCAATAAAAAGCTGCATTATTCTTCATGATTGAGCTGGAAGAGTGCTCTGGCTTAATAAGGGAGCCCTGATTTTGTAAATGGGAAGGAGCAACAGTTTCCTGGGATGGTGAATTAACTTGCTTTGAAAAATAAATGAACTCTGTCCCTGGGCAAACTTTGCTCTGGTGATTTGATCCCTCATTTCTTATTGAAACAAATATTCTAATACCACAGAGTTCTGTATCTGGCAAATACTTTGGTTTCTGTAATTGGTTAAGTTCCTACTCTACAATTTTTAAAAATCATACTTGATTAGCTTGTGAAAACTTGCTTACATTTTTTAAGTATCTTGGGACTAATTTTTCAAGATGAAGCAAAGCCATAAAAGGAGTGAAGGAAAGAAGTTATTTGCATGCCTCTCTGGGAAGCCCAAAAGCCTTGCCCTCTTTTAGGAATGAGATGACCCCAAACAAACTTCCAGAATGTCTACTAAAGCACAATATACAATTCCCATTCCCTATGCCAAAGGGCTTCATAGGTTAATATTTTCTTTTAGAGATGGAGAACTCAATACTCAACTTCAGGTATATACCATGCACATTTTCAGCTGTAGAGATTTTTTGAGTGCTCAGATTTGCATTTGACATTGTCACATCAGGTCCATTTTACTTCTACCTAGAATATATGACAAGATAATTCAGGAGCCTACAGAACATTTTCTGCTACAGGCCATGGAATTCTACCAGCAGCTACACATAGTAAACTCCCCATTTCTTCCAGAGAGCCTCAGGGCTACACAGAGGGACTTGGATATACCTACTGGCCAGGTTCTAAGTGGAGAGGCCAACCCTAGCAACGGCATAGTTGGTGGTCGGCTAAGTATACAGGAAAAGCTGGGGAAGGGAACAAGCTCCAGACTTAATTTCATGTCTAACTACATGTGAAATCTCTGGAAAGTCACTTAATCTCAGTAAGCCTCAGTTTTCTTACCAGTAAAATGGATACAACTCTACATCCAAAGGTAGGAGCCAGGAACCCGTGAAATGATGGATTTGAAGTCACTTAGCCAGTTACAAAGCAGGGTTGTGAAGCTTCAAGGAGACCACCCACATCTATCACACCATAATCCTCTGAGACCAAGAGCTGCCCTTCATACTGTTCCCTAAGACAACACGTGAGAGGCGGCAGCAGAATGTAGAGTGAATAAATGTATGAAGGAATAAATGAACTGAGTAATCGATCAATATTAGTTTCTCCCTTCTTGCGACAGAGCTAAGAACAGCACCTTGTATTCAATGTTTTTAAAAGTCCTGCTGGTTGGTTAACAGATGTCACTGCTTTACTGCTTCATACCTCAGTGCACTCTAAATTCCCTGACATCTATAAACTGCCAAACGTTCATTCTGAGGCTGGAGCTTAGGAATCAGAGAAACATCAGGTGGAAAGAGTTTATTGGAGCTGGTAAGTCATGAACAGCATCCTGGTGGACCTAGAAAAAGAACAAATTTGGCTTTCAAAATGGAATAAGAGCAAACTAGTGAAAAGTGGAAAGCTACACAAAAGGATTGTCTGAGACAACAGAGCCGGTGGCAACAACTGTGGGACCTGCAGTTCCTTTGAGGGTACAGTCCCAGGAAGCAAAACAGAGGGAAAGGATCATGAAGCAAAGAAAGAGAAGCGAAGAACAAATATAAAGCAGCAGCCTGCAGTCTACAAACTGATTGTTCAATCTCCTGATGCTACTTCAGCTCTAAACAGTGTCTTCAACGGGAAAAGAAAAATATATCCATTGCCCCATCAAAACTTACTCTGTGGGATGTGCCTAAGTCCATTTTGTGCTGCTGTAACGGAACACCAATCTGAGACAGTCATCTGGAAGCTGGAGAGTCCAGGATTAAGATGTTAACATCTTACTTTTCTCTGAAGGGAAGAGAGAACTTCCACTTTGATTATGGCCTTGTCTAAATACTGATGGAGTTTGTGGACCCAAAAGGCTTCCATTGCCTTGGCAGCTCATGACAAGAGCCTCGGGTGATCACTAACATCATAAATAAGAATGTTAATTGTTAAATCAACAACAGGAGTCACTGTGCACTTGCTCCCCATGTAGGACCTCTGTCCTTAATGTGTTGTACTATGAGAATTAACAGTAAAACTTGTCTTCAAGCAGTACTTTATACTTTGTGTGTGCGTGTGGGTGAAAACTGTTGAAATCTTAGTAGAGAGTTGATCTTCTATATATAAAGATAATTAAAAATGAATCTTAATGAAGAATGGGATGGGAGAGGGAGTAGGAGGTGGGACAGTTTGGGAGTGGGAGGGTGGGTATGGGGAAAAGAAGTGCTATATTCCAAAAGCTATACCTATGAAACATTTATTAAATAAAAGCTTTATTTAAAAAAAGAAAGTTGTTAACATTTGCTGGGGGCATCTTCTTGGTTGTCACATGGAGAAAAGCAGAAAGGCAAAGAGGGGGCTATGCTAGCCCTTTATAACATGAATCGTACTCAAGAGTGGGATTTGGGTTCTTTACATGTTCTGATAACTTTTTTAAATCAGATTAGTGTTTTGCAAATATTTTCTCATTCTACAGGCTGCCTTTTCATTTTCTTGGTTATCTCTTTTGCTATGCAGAAGCTTTCCAGTTTGATATAATCCCTATCATATTTCTTCTTTTATTGTCTGGGCCTTTGGTTTCATATTCAAGAAATCATTGCCAAGTTCAGTATCAAGCAGCTCTCTTCCTAAGTAATTTTCTATTATTATTACTGCTAATATTACTATTATTATTACTGTTATTGCTTCCTCTTTACCTGTCTTGTCAATTGATTTAACAGTTGAGCCAGAGAGCCTATTTTTCTACTATCTTTTTAACCTTGGTAATATCAAGGATTGATAAGGATTGATGTTTCTTAAAACATGATCAGGTTTATTTTCAGAAAATTTAGTGGTTGGGTTGAACATTCTTGATCTCTTCTAATGTGTCACACTGTGGCAGACAGATGCCTGCATGCATACAGATGAAGGAAGAGGCTGATCTATGGGGGCAATTTCAAGGGCATCAGAAACGTCACTCTGCTGTCTGACCATTTTTCTGCTTCTCATAACTGATGCCTGGAAATCAACCACTTATGTGTGATGTGTATATTTTACTCTCAAAGTGTAAATTCCCTTGGGAGGACCTTTTGATTTTTTTTTTCAAATGGAGGTACCTGAGAGCACTTGCCTAGAATAGAGGTCCCTGACCTACTAGAAGGATGGGTAGGAGTATTCAAACTAGAGGGGTTGAGTTCACATAGGTCCTCATGAGTGTATTTTAAGGGAAAGGTTGCCGAGTGATTGTCAGAGAGCTGCAGTACTGGATGCAGTAATTCCTTAAATGAGGACTGAGCCTGTGGCCCACCTGGCACCTTCTGTATCAGATAGAACTGTCCTGTCCCTGTTTACTCCCTTAGGTCACATGAATGGCCCCAATCAGCAGAACTATCCCACCCCTAAAGCTGGCAGGCCATATGACCACCCTCCCCACTGCTGTCTTTGTCCCAAATTGGTGATCACATTCTGACACTGTGGACTTCCCAGCGACAGCTCTGCTGGGGCATTCTCCTGGGAACCAAGCCAGAGCCACAGGGTAAGTGCTGAGGAGACCTCCTGCCTGCCTTTGCTGCATCTGGTTGCCTGCCAGTCTAATTGCCAGCATCCAGCTGCCTTCAGTTTCATCTACAAACAACGAGACTGTCTTAGTGTCTCCTGGTAACAGCGACTTACAAACACACAATTCACCATCAGAGAAGAACTATTTCTAGATGGTTAAAAAGTTAATTTAATTTGGCAAGCCACCTACCAGGCCTGGACTGACACTCAGGAGGAGTCAAAGATGCACAAGTAATGGCCCTGGCCCTCAAGAGGCTCACAATCCACTGGAAAAGGAGACTCAGACACAGAACCTGGCCCTTAGTAGCACCTAAGAGAAGTCCGATTTTAAAAGCACAGTGAAGTCAGCTGCTTCTACTATGCATAAGGAAATGTTGATAAAAAGAGATGGTTTTTTCAGTTGAAATTGAATCTACTTAAAAGGAAGGAGCAATTGGTGCTGACCCTATTAAGCACGAGAGAAGTTATTGAAGGAGGGGAGGATTGGAGGAGAGGGCCAGGCTCTGCAAGCAGCCAGAGCAGGACAGGGGCAGGAAGTCTGGGAGTCGTGCAGTCTGGTGCAGCAGCAGTTTGTGGGGGGTGGGAGAGCAGAAGCTAGTGAGAAAGAGGCTGGGATCAGATCGTGGATTATGCAGAACTTAGAAGCTATGCTAAGAAGTCTGGTATTTTGCAAGCAATCATGTTTGACGAAGGTCACAGAACGCTCCAAGCTATGCTTTAGGAAAGATGCTATAGTCTGATTGAGACATGATGCAGACCTGATGCCAGGGCAAAACAACAGACAGCTCCTTCTGCCAATACCAGGTGGGCCGCACTCAAAGGCAAATTGTGAGAGGAGAGCAGAAACATCGAAAACGGTGGGTTTTAAAAACAGCCTGTGTGCATTGAAATTGTTTTCCATGGAAAATGGATTGTTAGAAGGTTGTTGGGGCCTCAGTCTACATCCCAGCAAGTCCTGGCAAGCAGATCTACTCTAGAAGCACAGACCGTAAGCTCAACAGTCTGGCATCAGCAGGTGCTAGGTTCAGAACCCAGAGCCTGGTCAGTACCGTTCACCACGCCCTGTGCTGAAAGAGTGATATTCCGGTGCACTCCTCCCAACACACTGAGCCACCCAGCCCTGAGCTCTCCTGATATCCCCAGGCTCTGCAGGAAACTCCAAGGAGCCTTGGTTGAAGGAAGCATCAAGTTCGCTGACTCACTCCCTCATCCACTGCACAAATATTTGTGGAGTTCACCCACAATGATTAAATCCTTTCAACAAAGGGAAAAGACTTTACCGTGCTCTTTATTAGTTATTGGATTTTCCATTTCTCATTGTGGGGGTGGAGAAGATGCAATAAAGGCAAGCAGTTTGAAATTGATTGTTTGCTGCTCTCCAGGGTAATTTCCTGATATCTGACAAAATACACAGACTAGGAGAAGCAGCATCAACTTATCGTAAAACCTTTTTTTCCTCTGTATTTTTAGATTTTAAACAATCTCTTAAGTCTCAATTTCCCTATGTTTAAAATGAGTACAATATCTCTAAGCTCGTAAGGTAGCTGTGGGCAGGTTCAGCACCACAGGACAAGGGAAAGCGGTTCACTCGGAACTCTAGGGGGCGCCTATCACAAAGACCACAGGATGAGCGGTGCCTGTTGGAGCAGAACGGGCACAGCCTGCACAGCCATGTGTGGTAGCCCTGGATCTGAGACAGGATCAAGGAAATGAAGGCTTGGGCTCTGCTTTGTAAACCATGAAGGGGTGTTATAATCCGTTGCCTGGATATACAAAGGAATGTCTAAATCCCAATAGTGATTGTCTAGCACCAGACTAGCTAGGAGCATGGATGTGCCTTGGGCAGCTTAAATTGTATAATAGCAACAAAGAACTGGACTATCACAAATGGGAAACCTTTCAAGCCACTTGATTTTCAGAGGGAAGTTGATTATGGATCACAGAAATATAGAATACTAGTAGCAGATATATATTGAGTTTTTACTTTATTGCACATAGTCTACAAGTGTTCCATGTACTTTCTCATTTATTCCTCACTGCTATCCTAGGTGGCGAGTTCTGTTATCACCCCCATTTTACAGGTGACAGAGCACTACCAAGGGACATAAATTACAAGACCAGAATATTAGGCTTTGTCTGCAAGCAGTGGAGCAAAGAGCTGACCTCAGACAGTCCTCCAGAGGCCAGGGTCTCCACCGCTAACTGTCTGGCCTTAGTAAAGGACAAACTCTTTTGTAAGCAAGAGTGTGCACCAGCCACCCAGTGAAAGAAACAGACATTTCCAACAAATGAAGCACCAGTGGTGCACTGGGCACTTTCTAGGTACTCATCTCTGCTGGCAAATTCCAAGGGGCCAAGGGAAGCATGATGGACTATGACAGATCTTCCCTCTAGGAGCTTGCACTGTATTGGCAGAAATACAAAAAAATAAGTGAGACAGGAGACCATAAACCGGAACACACCTGCAATTAAGTGGTACCATGCAACAGAGTGTTCAGCAAAGGAAAAGACTATCCAGAAAAGCTTGCTGGAGGGCTTGGATTTTGATTAGAATCTTGGAAGGAGGAATTTGAAAGAAAAATGGAAGAGGGTGCCGTCTCCAAATTTCTCCCTCTTGGTGTAGTTTTGGGTGTGGGTGGGCAAATGAGGCAGAACTGGCCTGCTGGTTATGATAGAGATACTACTTGTAAAATTAGCTGGAGGGAAAAGCAAATAATCCAGCCAGGGTAGCAGTAGCTCCTACAAGCTTAAACTCGTGTTTTTTGTTTTTTGTTTTTTTTTTTTTGTTATTGTTAACTTGATGAAGAATATCAGGATTTTAAATTGTCACAAAATAAACAGAATCATGGCTGATGCCTCATAACACCTGTAGCTCATATACTTGTAATATTTCCATCTGGTTTCAACAGTTATAAGATCTCCCTGCCCCGTGGCAAATTGTGGTGTTATTTTACCAGAGTCCAGTGTCTTTCCTCATCCTGAAACATACTCATTTCTGACACATGATCTCAAACTGAATGTCAGAGAAACAGGAGAGCATTCAGAGTTGAAAAAGGAGCAAGAGATAGAGCCTAGGTAGTCCAAGGAGGAGTATAAACATGTCTAAACATCAGGAGTCCAGAGATGTGTAATAAAGGCAACAGAAGCTCTGAAAGATAGAAAAGCATCTGGTTCAGGACAGAAAGATGTCTCTGCTCCTTCCCCAGGAGCCTGAGCTGTTATTGAAAGCTGTGCATCAACACCAGCAGAGCTTTGATCCTCGCCATACTAAGTATACAGAAACAGCCGAGAATGGACAGACAAGCACATTCCAGCTGAGAGGTAAACGCAAACCAATGCACACAGCAATGTGCGGGGTACACATTTGTCTAAAATACTTCTTTGAAGCCCTTGATTACAGAAACTGTTGCTTGGATGAATTTAGTCCATTATTTTGAAACATTTAGAAATAATAGTTCTATTTTAGGTTTCCTGGGCTCTAAACTTGGCAGTGATGGAATTAAATCCCAAATAGAAGCCCTGATTTTCAGGAGTAACCAATTGTTTCTCCCCCTTCTCCCATTTCGGCTTCTAAATGATCCTTTTCTACAGCACAATCTGCAAGTTCCCAGAATGCAACTGACACATAATGATAAGGGCCTTCCCATGCAGTGTTGTCAATGTGACAAGATTACACAGCAGTATTTTACCTTGCATCATGACTGGACCCACAGAATAAGTGCCCTGAAATGAATGATCCTGGGATGGTGCCTTATCATGCGGCACTTCTCAATGCAGTGTCTCTGCCTAATTACTCTGAAGCCAGACTGTCAGTCCTCAGTTGCTTCATCCTGCCAAGGCCAAAGGAAAGGTGTTTTGAGATGATAAAGCTGAAGCGATACATTAGCTATTTGCACTGCCTTGTTTTATGTATTCAAGTATTCCTTGAGCACTGACTTCCTAATTTTTACCTACCAGAAGGTAAGCCACATGGAAAGAGAAACTCAGTGGGTCTTGGTCATACTCACAAGATTCATAACGGTGTCTGGCACAGAATGAGTACTCAGGGGCCAGTGTCCTTGTGCAGAAGGTTAACCTGCAATCTGCAACATAAGCATCCCATGTAGGAGCACAGGATCAAGTCCCAGATACTCCACTTCTGACCCAGCTCCCTATGAGTGCTCCTGAGAAGGCAGCAGAAGATAGCCCAAGAGCCCGGATCCCTGGCACCCCCCTGGAAAACCCAGATGGAGTTCCCAGCAATTGGTGACAATCTGGGGAGTTAACCAGAGGATGGAAGATCTCTTTCCCTTTGTTACTCTGCCTTTCAAATAAATATGGTAAATCTTTTTCTAAAAATACATGCTCAAAAGTAGTTGGATAAATATATATAAATCCTATATACTTATTCCAAAAATATTAGCTCATTTGCTACCATGTCATGCATAACACACATTAAAAACAAAACAGAATGCTACCTTCAAGTTAGAGAATAGAAACAAAACATGGATTTTCAATTACCTTTGGATTTTCAATTTCATGTGGAATGAAAACAGACAGGAGAAAATTATATATAGAACAAAAAGGGGGGCTAGCATTATGGTGTAGTGAGTTAAACCACTGCCTGTGATGCCAACATCCCACATGGTTTGAGTTCCAGCTGCTCCACTTCCAGACTAGCTCTCTGCTAATACACCTTGGAAAGCAGAGGAATATGGCTGACGTTCTTGGGATCCCTGCACCCACGTGAGAGACTCTGAAGAAGTTCCTGGCTTCAGCCTGGCACTGCCCCAGCCATTGTGGCCATGTGGGAAGTGAGCCAATGGGTGGAAGATCCTTTTCTCCCTATCTATGCCTTTCAAATGAATTAAAATAAGTATTCAAAAACAAAACAAGAATAGCAAATAAAGTTATAAGAAAATTAGAGTCATGTGGGCAGATGTCATTGTGACATGGGAGGGTAGACAAGGAGTCTGAACACACAGTTCAAGCTGAGACTTAAAGGACAAGGAAAAGTCCTTCAGCAACTGCTGCAGAGGGAATTGGAAAAAAAAAATAGAAGGATCCTTCTTTTGCACCTTCCTCCAAAACAATGGACAGAATGTTAACAACTCTCTATAATACAGGGGTATTTTTTAGAATACATATCTAGGGGCCAGCACCAATGCATAGTGGTTTAAGCCATCGTCTGCAGTGCTGGCATCCCACATAGGCACCAGCTAGCTGCTCCACTTGTGATCCAGCTCCCTGCTCATGCGCCTGGAAAAACAGCAGAGGATGGTCCAAGTGCAAGAGCCCCTGTACCCACATGGGAGACCATTATGAAGCCCTGGCTTTGGCCTGGCCCAGCCCTGGTCATCACAACCATTTGGGGAATAGGCCAGAAGATAGAAGATCCCTCCCCTCTCCTCCACCTTTCTCATTGTTCTTCAAATAAATCTTAATTATATATGTATATACATATATATAATTATTATAGAATGGTAATTTCACTCTCATTTTCTCCAATTTTCTCATTGTGGATCAATAACAACTTTGAGAAGCCGGATCAGGGAACAAGTTGATGACATCCAAAAAATGTTGGGCAGCATTCCTGTGTAACCTGTACACAAGTAAACATTTGTTTAATTGCAGAGTCAAGCTTAAGGACATGCCAGGCTCTGCACTGGGTCCTCAAGATGTGGACCTGTAACAGGCAGCACTGAATACTTAACTCCTCTAGTTTTTTTACCTCCAGCGACTGTGAATTCTAAGAAGAAGGTAGAGCTACCACGGAGCTAAGAATTAGGTGAGACCTTTAACACCAACAGTCTATTATTTTTCTGATAATTTGTTTTAAGAAACCAATCAGACACATTGAGATTTGATTTGCACCTGATTGCAAGGAGTCCTGTGAGAAAGGAATAATGGGGGAGGAGGAGGAACAATCTTCAAAAGGCCCATAGAAAATGCATATGATGAAAGAATTATGCAATGATTTCAAGGTTTTTTTTTTTGTACCAAAAGCAACTTATATTTTAATTCCATTTTTTCATGAACTTTTTAAAGGTCCCTAGGATGCAATATTTCTAAATTTGGAACTTGAGTGTCTCACAGAAGGGGTTTATTACTTAAGTATTATCCACCTATACAGTAGAATTACTATTTTCATTATTGTCTTTAAAGACATTTCCCAATTATTCCAATTAAATCTACATTTAAGTTCCAATGAGATGGACTTGCCATGTCAGGACTTGAAAAGTAAATGCATGCATTAGCTGAAGTGTTTCGCCAGTTACTTTATAAATTCACTGTATCACATTTCCTAACATTATAAAAGGGAAGAGATTCCATTAGCAGGGATTTCAAAGAAAAAACAAAAAAACAAAAAAGCTCTCTGGAACTCAGAGGGAATTAGAAGGAGTCAGCTGAGGAGAAAACTCTGATATCTCTTCTAGCCAACATTGCACCAGAGGTACTAGCTTGTGCCTGAAGTTAATAAAAAGAAAAAAATTTTAAAACTTGAGGTAATAGAAACTATTTACAGGGAATAGGATGTTTCCAGATTAAAATTGAGATGATCTATGGATTCACTAAAGAATTATTTTGATTTTAGTAAACTTGCCAGATACAAAAATCATTTTAAAAATTAATTATACTTCTACATGCCAATAATAAAGATCCAGAAATTTCAATTTTTAGAAACATGCCTTAATAATTATAACAAAGAATATCTAGGAATGAGCCTAAGAAGTGCAAGATTCTGACAGAGACTATAAAATTGTATTGAAAGACTGAGAAATACAGAGAAAGACAGTTCAAAGAGATACACAATTTCCTAGGAAAAGACAGTATTATAAACTTGCCAATTCTCTCACAAATAAATGCAAACAGCCAACATAATCACAATGAAAATCTACATAGGTTTCTGTGCAGAACTTAAAAAACTGACTCTAAAATGAATATGGAAAAGTAAAGGGCAACATTCAAGACTCTGCTGAAGAACTAAGTTAAGGACTTGCCCAACCAGGTAGCAAGACTTAAGAAAGCAGCAGCAAGCTATAGAAATTGAGAAAATATAGTACTAGTTCAGGAATAGTTAAAAGGTCCTAAGTTTGATTCATGACAGAGTTGGAAGATCATTGCATAAACAAACAACAGCTGCTATGGAATTTCATTATCTAATGAGAAAAATAACTGAAATTTAATTGCTACCTCATACCACACCCAGATCAGTTACAAGCTAACTAAATTTTAACTGTAAAAGATTTAGAAGAGCCGGTGCTGTGGCTCACTTGGTTAATCCTCTGCCTGTGGCGCCGGCATCCCATATGGGCTCTGGGTTTTAGTCCCGGTTGCTCCTCTTCCAGTCCAGCTCTCTGCTGTGGCCCAGGGAAGGCAGTGGAGGATGGCCCAAGTGCTTGGGTCCCTTAACCCACATGGGAGACCAGGAGGAAGCACCTGGCTCCTGGCTTCGGATCAGCGCACCACGCCGGCCTTAGCAGCCATTTGGGGGGTGAACCAACGGAAGGGAGACCTTTCTCTCTGTCTCTAACTCTGCCTGTCAAAAAAATAAAAAAATAAAAAAATAAAAAAATAAAAAGATTTAGAAGATAGGTCAGAAAATTCAATCATGATCTTTGGTAGGAAAGGATTTAAATGAAATCAACAAAATAAAGGAATTTTTTTAAAGTTTTATTTGTTTATTTGAAAGACAGAGTGATAAAGGAGACAGAAAGATTGAGATCCCCCCAAATGCCTGCAATAACCAGGGCTGAGCCAGGCTGAAGCCAAGAGCTAGGAACTATATCCAGATCTCCCACATGGGTAGCAGGAACCCAACTACATGGGCCATCAACTGTTGCTTCCCAGTTGCATTTGTAGGCAGCTGGATGAGAAGCAGAGGTGGGACTCAATGTCAGGACTCCTATAGGATGCTGATGTCCCAAGTGCTGGCTTAACCCATAGTGCCACAATGTCTACCTCTCAAGAAAAGATTGAGTAAACTCATCTAAGATTAAAAATATAAACTTCTACTCATCAAAAGACAATAAAGTGAATGATAAAACAAGTCAGGTTATATAAATAATTTCCACAAATTAACAAAAAAAAAATAAAGACAAAAACAATGACAAAAGACACAGACAGGCATTTCACAGCGGAGGAAATACAGCCTAGAAAAATGCGCAGAGATCCTCAACTATTTAAGAATTATTTTATTTATTTTAAAGAGAGTTACAGAGAGAAGTAGAGCCAGAGAGAGGTCTTCCACTCCCCTGGTATACTCCCCAGATGACCCCAACAGCCAGGAGCCAGGAGCTTCTTTAAGGTCTCCTACTTGGTCCATCTTCTACTGCTTTCCCAGGCCACAGCAGAGAGCTGTATTGGAAGTGGAGCAGCCGGGGCTGGATTGGCACTCTGTTGGGATGCTGGCACTGCAGGCTGGGGCTTTAACTCAGTGTGCCACAGCGCCGGCCCCTCAACTATTTTTTCCTGAGACCATAGTCAACTGAAGTTGATTCAAATATATTAGACTACAAAACTCTGCAGTTGACAAAAGAGGCCAGCACTGCATAGCAGGTAAAGCTGCCACCTGCAGCACTGGCATCCCATATGGGCACTGGTTCAAGTTCCAGCTGCTCCACTTCTGATCCAGTTCCCTGTTAATTTGTCTGGGAAATCAGTGAAAGATGAGCCAAGTCGTTGGGCCCCTGCACCCACATGGGAGAAGTGAATGAAGTTCCTGGCTCCTGGATTCAGCCCATCCCTGGCCATTGTGACCATTTGGGAAGTGAACCATCAGAAGGAAGCTCTCCATTTCCTCCCTCTGCCTCTCAGTAATTCAGTAAATGACTTTCAAACAAATAATCTTTACAAAAAAGAGTTGGTGAAAAAAGCTGAAACAATATGAGTAATGAAATAGTATTGGTGGCCGGCGCCGCGGCTCACTAGGCTAATCCTCTGCCTTGCGGCGCCAGCACACCGGGTTCTAGTCCTGGTTGCCCCTCTTCCAGGCCAGCTCTCTGCTCTGGCCCAGGAGTGCAGTGGAGGATGGCCCAAGTACTTGGACCCTGCACCCCATGGGAGACCAGGAGAAGCACCTGGCTCCTGCCATCAGATCAGTGCGGTGCGCCAGCCACAGCATGCCAGCCGCAGCAGCCATTGGAGGGTGAACCAATGGCAAAGGAAGACCTTTCTCTGTTTCTTTCTCTCACTGTCCACTCTGCCTGTCAAAAAATAAAAATTAAAATTAAAAAAAATGAAATAGTATTGGCTTATAACCTATAGTTTAAATATCCATGAGTATGGTCTGATTTAAACAAATGATTACAATAATGAGGATCAGGGCCAGCGCTGTGGAGCAGCAAGTTAAAGCCCTGGCTGAATCACCAGCATCCTATATGGGTGCCTATTCTAGTCCTGGCTGTTCCTCTTCCAATCCAGCTCTCTGGAATGGCCTGGGATAGCATTAGAAGATGGCCCAAGTCCTTGGGCCCCTGCACCCATGTGGGAGACCCAGAAGAAGTTCCTGGCTCCTGGCTTTGGACTGGTGCAGCTCCGGCTGTTGCAGCCATGTGGGGAGTGAACCAGCAGATGGAAGACCTCTCTCTCTGTTTCTACCTCTCTGTAACTCTTTCAAATAAATAAAAATAAATCTTTAAAAAATAATGAGAATCGCCGGCGTCATGGCTCAATAGGTTAATCCTCCACCTTGCGGCGCTGGCACACCAGATTCTGTCCCGGTTGCCCCTCTTCCAGGCCAGCTCTCTACTGTGGCCCAGGAGTGCAGTGGAGGATGGCCCAAGTTCTTGGGCCCTGCACCCACATGGGAGACCAGGAGAAGCACCTGGCTCCTGGCTTCGGATCAGCGCAGTGCGCCGGCCACAGCGCACCGTGGCAGCCATTGGAGGGTGAACCAATGGCAAAGAAGAACTTTCTGTCTCTCACTGTCCACTCTGCCTGTCAAAAAAAAAAAAAAAAATGAAAATCAAAGATACATCTTCCATACATAAATTTCCAAATAAATGATGTAGCTACTCTACCCTAAAGAAGAGGGAATATAACTCCCCACTCTGTAGGTGTGGGCTACAGAGAGCAACAACCTTCTTGCAAAGTGCACTGTATAGAAAAGGAGGAACTCTACAGCAGCGAACCTGAGAAACAGTACTTCACAAGGAGATCAAATTCGAATCAATAGTCATAAGTCATACTATAATACATATTCCTGATATGATAAAATGGCACTTTGTCTCTATAATCTTCTTTCCAAAAATCTATTACCCCAGTTTAATCATGAGAAAAACATCAAACAAATTCCCATGGAAGGGTATCCAATAAATTACCTGACCAGCTTTTCTGAAAACTGTCAAGGTCCAGGCACCTATGGGCCAAATCCAGCCTGCCATCGGCTTTTGTAAATAGATTGGTGGGAGAACAGGCATACTCATTCATGTGCACACTGTCTATGACTGCTTTGCTGTACAAAAGTAAACTAGTCATATAAGAGACCATATGTCTTGCAGAACCAAAAGGTATTTACTGTGGTTCTTCACTGAAGAATTTTGATGATCTGAAGGTAGGTGTTTGGAACAACAGTTAAGAAATCCACATTGGTGTGCCTGGGTTTAAGTCCTTGCACCACTCCTAATTCCAGATTCCTGCTAATGAGCACCCTGGGAGGCCGTAGGTAATACTTCAAGTGGTTGGGTTCCAGCCACTCATGTGGGAGGCCCAGATCAAGTTCCTGGCTGCCAGCTTCAGCTTGGCAGTGAAAGAACATTTTCTCACAAACTCTCTCAAATATAAATTTTTATTTTATTTAGATTGTACTTGTTTGAAAGGCAGAATTACAGAGAGGAGAGAGATTGATTTTCCATCACTGGTTCATTCCCCAAATGGCTGCAATGGCCAGGGCTGGGCCAGGCTGAAGCCAGGAGCTCATGTAGTCTCTCATGTGGGTACAGAGGCCCAAATACTTGGGCCATCCTCCATTGCCCTCCCAGGCACATTAGCAGGGGGCTGGATTGGAAGTGGAGCAGCTGGGACTCAAACCAGCACTCTGTTGGGATGCTGGCATCGTGGGCTGCAGCTTAACCCACTGTACCACAGCATCAGTCCCTCAAATACAAATTTATAGAAAATTATGCTAATTTCTTTCACCTTCAAAGCCATACAGGATGTACTTCCAATTTGATTTCTTCTGCCATATGTCTCTCACTCTAGCCTGAGAAAACTTGGAAGTTTGTGTGATAAGATTTGGTCCACAGGGATAACCCACAATAACCTTATCAATTTTTATAATTGTTCTTGTATCTGCAAAAATCTTTTTTTTGCTACTTACCAGAACATATTTAGAGATTTCAGAAATTTGGGCAGGATATCTTTGAAGGGTTACTCTGCCTCCCCAAAAAACTGGGACAGTATTCGCCTGAGGCAAACATGACAATTACATCCTGCAGGACCAACTGTGGCCCTGTTGCCAGCCCATGGGAGACAGGGCCAATCCACCCTTGTTTCTCTTAATACTGTGCCACCTAGAACCCTTCACTCCAGATAATAAGGACTAATTAATCAGTTTTGGTCTGTGAAGTTAACCACATTCTGTAATTCCATTGGTTTAACCCTTTACTTAACACAGAATTATTCTTAGGTATTTAAATCCAATTGAAAATTTATCCCTGTTAAAAATAAGAGTGGGAATAAGAGAGGGAGGAGATGTACATTTCAACACACATTCCATTGGACTTACCCCTAAGGGTAAAGCTAAAAACTTGTCATGGGACTCCAAATCCCATTAAGTTGGCAGGTACCAATGCCATCTTACTAGTTAAAGTGATAGTTTTAAGTGCATAACTGATCATAAAGATAGGATTAAGTGTCAAAGGGATCACATAAATAAGACCAAGTGTCTGCTAATAACAAATAGAATTAAAAAGGAGAGAATGATCCAACATGGGAAGCAGGTCACACAGCAGACTCATAGAATGACAAATGCCCTAAACAGCAGTACGGCCTCAGAATCAGCCTTAAGACCTGCGGATCTGGCTAAAAAGCCCATGAGAGAATTTCATAACTGGAAAGCCAAGACACTGTGGCAAAAAAAAATGACCTACATGAAAGTTCTCTGAGAGAGATCCCAATGGAAAGAAGGGGTCATCAAAGGAGCTACCTTTCTCTGAAGGGAGGAGAGAACTTCTACTTCAAATATGGCCCTGTCTAAATAATGTTGAAATGTGTGGACTCAAGAGGCTTCCATAGCCTTGGTAGCTCATGACAAGAGCCTCGGGTGATCACTGGAGTCATAAATAAGAGTACCAATTGTTAAATCAACAACAGGAGTCACTGTGTACTTGTTCCCCATGTAGGATCTCTGGTCTTAATGATTTGTACTATGAGTATTAACGGTAAAACTTGTCTTCAAACAGTACTTTATACTTTGTGTGTCTGTGTGGGTGCAAACTGTTGAAATCTTTACTTAGAGTTGATCTTCTGTATAGAAAAATAATTAAAAATGAATCTTAATGAAGAATGGGATAAGAGGGAGTAGGAGATGGGATGTGAGTGGGGATGGGAGAGCAAGTATGGTGGGGGGAGAACTGCTATATTCCAAAAGCTATACCTATGAAATTTATATTTATTAAATAAAAACTTAAAGAAATGCAGATAGATTCTCAGGCCATGCCCCAGACCAACTGAATCAGAAACTCTGAGATAGGTTCCTCAGTCAGCATTTGCAAGCCCTTCAGGTGATCCCGATACATACTAAAGGTTGAAAACTACTGCAATGTAGGGCTAGATGGAGCAGTAGATGAAGTTGTGCCTGTAGAACACTAGACCTGGCACCCACATACAGGCACTCTGAGACAAAAAGGATTCTCAATTCCTTTTACAAACAAGAGGAACAGTGAATTGATGGATCACTAACACTTTAGTGTAAACTAGTTCAAAATATCATCTAGGAAATATTTGCACCTACAAGGCCATGTGACATAGTACATGTTATTTTTTTCCTCATTTTTAAAAAACAGATGGCAGAATTGGGGCTCAAGAAGGTGAGGATTTTCCTTAAGGTTATCTGGAGTAAAGAAAAACAGGAATAGGATCCAGACAACTAACTCTGCATTTGGTCATTTTCCAGCCCCCTGCCCTCCCCTTCCCCAGCTCCTATTTAGCATTAAGGACCAACCCCCTGATGGGGAAAGAATAATTAAGAGCTTATCATGGCCCCTGCAAGGCTCTGGCTGCTCAGAGGGACTGAGCATATCTGTATACGGAGAATCTAAAGTCTCCTGCCTGGGGACTTAATCGTTCTGCCCTACTTGCTGACGAAGGCATGAAAATATGACCCTGATCTGCAAGGTAGCATTCTCCTCCCATTTCTGCTAAAAATACAAGAGTTATTGTAACCACAACTCATGTAAAAGTTGATTTAAACACATCTAAATAGGTCATTCACTGTTATGTGTTTATTGTATTCACCATCTCTCAGATTTTCAAGGTGATGGAAAATATTTTTGGGTAAAGGCAATCTGGCATGTTAATCTAAACAAAACATGCCCTGGTCAGTGTCCCAGTATTAGAAAGACCCTGTATTGATCCAGTTTGTGTTGCTCTGTTGCTCGAATAGAATACCTGAGGTTGGGTACTTTACCACAAAAAAAAAAAAAAAAAAAAAAAAATTACTTCTACTTGGCTCTGGTGAGGGGCTCCTGGCTATATCACATGGTGGTAACACATGTGAGAGAGAGAGACAGGAGACCAGAGGCATCCAGGAACCAAGCTCACTGTTTATTACAACAGCCCACTCTCTCAAAAACCAACCAGAACCCTAGAAGAACTGCATTAATTCCTTCCATTGGCAATGTCCTCAGTGACTTATTGTCCTTCCATTGGGCCTCACCAGCACCACCAGCTACACATGAGCCTTTGGGGACACCCTAAATTCACAGCTAGCCCTGTGGTCACAGTGCCTGTGCAGTGGTGAGAGTGTCGAGACTGTTTTAGAGGTTTAAGATATTTTAATAGCCCACTAAGGACCAGGCAACACACTAGATATAAGGAGTCAGCGGATCAGATGAAAGGTGGAATTATTCACTGAGAAATTACACCTCTGGTAACAAGGCTAGACAAACACCTGTAAGGACAGAGGTGGACTATAGGTGAGAAAGTCTGGAATCTTCTCTCAGCCTTGACCATAACCGCAACAAGGTACCTGAGAGGCAGTGTCATTCAGTGGTGGCCTTCTGGATCTGGGAGTGGTGCCAGCGTTCTGAGGAGTCCAGAAATCATGCCAGACTGATGGTGGGATAGAAGCTGCACGAGTTCAGGGATCTCCTCTGCAGCCAGAATGGGCAGGCTCAGAGCTCCACAGTATGTCACCTGCTGTGCTTTACACACCTTGTCATTTATGTCAGTCTCCCTGAAGTTTTTTTGCTTTGTTTCAGTGTGGTCTTTTGAGAGTTTTAGCTATCTCCATGTGGTAGTGAGAGCCAGAAACACTTTGTGTCTACCTCAGCTTCTCAGTCTAGAGACCACTTAGAGGGGCCCCAAGAATCAGCTTCGGCACCCTGACTGACATTTTATTTAGAGAGGCAAATTTCTTGCCAAAACTACATCTCTTAGTGTAAGAACTACAATGCTACAGGGGATTTTAGAATGAAATCTAACTTCTAAAAATATAGCCCAGACATTTTCTTATTGTCCCAAGGTGAATGATGACAGGAGACAGCCTCCCTGGCAGCCCTGATGTTGAAGGAAGGTACATCAAGGCAGAAGAGAAAATTTCCTCAAACCAACAGGATCCGTCTATTTAGAAGCTGCCCTCTGCTTCTTAGCCACAAGATCTACAGGGAAGAGAGGGGTGAGGTTTCTTTCGAAGTCTTGTTCTTCCTCCTACATCAAATAACCAGGACAGCTCATGTGCATGGAAGGTCCACTACCTTCTTGAAGTCTTCAGCCCTTGCACTTGGATTACTCTCCAATTCTTTTCACCATCATCCTAGGTCTTAAAGGGAGTTTGAGATGAGGCAAAGGGATTTCAGCAGTTGGTGCCAGTTACTGCTCCTTGGTTTCTCCCAATCTGAAACTGGGAGCCAAAACAAGGTGTTACTCTCAAGGCCAGGTGGACGATAAGTTCCTCTACCTTCTCTGTCAAGGAAAGACAAGATTTAGGAAAAGTTCCAACCTGTCTTACCAGCTACCCGCCCAAGCCTTGACGGCCAGACCAGCGAGGTCTCTGTCCAGGAAGCCTTCACTTTCTTTTCCTTACGTAAGACCCTGCTTCTGCCTCTTTACTTCCTTATCCTGCCCTACCCTTGTCCTGCCATGGGTGACCCCTTAACCTTCCTGCCTGCATGTGTGGCCACACAGTAGCTCTTATATCTCTCTGGGCCAGTTCTGCTCAATTTGGTCCCCTGCTTTGATCAGCAGGAACTTCCACTCAAGATCAAGTTCACAAACTTCCTCTAATTTTACATTCCTGAACAGTCATCTTTCAAAGGTGCGTTGTATTCAATTCTAATCATCACCTTTTTATTTCACAATACCTGTATTTTAAAATACAATTGTCATAATCCAAGAAGTAAAGGTATTCAGACTGGTATGTTAATAGAAGGAAATAGTTACCAATTTCTGTGCATTTGAGGATGTACCAATCACTGCAATAAGTTCAGTTCACTGGGGATTCATGTTCCACTAAGCATTTAACAGAGAATTGAATGCAGTTAAAGCAGAACTAGGAAACTTACCAAAGAATTGATAATTTTGTCCCTTTGAACATAGACTAGAGGCAATGTATTTCAGTATTACTGAACTTCCAGAGGCTACAGAAAATAGCTATTATTTTATTTTTAGTTCTAGCAATCTACAAATCCTAACCTGAGATTCCTAATATTCTTCTTACACATTACACATTCAATACACGTTAAAGAAGAGGTTTTGACTTAGAGCACTGAGTCAGGAATCTCAAAGCCAATCGTGTGACACAGTACAAGTCTTATGCATCCCCTCAAACGTTAATTTACAAATTGGAAAATGGGAGAGTAGCAATGTATAGGGCTGTCATCAGGATCAGTGACAGAACACATGTGAAAATGCCTGCGAGGGTCTGGCACAGCCTCAGAGAATCCTTGGTTGGTATGATATCCTTGTCAGATAGGAGAGACAGCCTTGATTCTATAAGCAATGCACTTTTCAGAACTCTGACAAATATTACTTTCAAAAGCTTAGCCTCCAGTGACAATTTAGGTTATGATATTTTCACTTTCAAAAGTTAACATTAAATGCTGTGGATGCATCAGGTCCTTTCCAGGAATGTCCTCTTAGATCACTGCCTGTAGACACAGAGGGGTGAGTCACAGGGCCATGATTTGAATGCACACTTAGCTGGTGCTTCCTACACACTCATAGCCTCAAAGTGGGCTGAGGACTATCTACACCAGAGCCACCTGGAAGCTTTAAAAAGCATGGATTCCAGAGAGAAGTGTTGGTGTCAGTCCATCTTCCACTGCTGTGACAAAATACCCGGCATAAAGAAAAGATGTCTTTTCTTATGGAAAGTACTTGAAGCTGGGAAATTTAAGAGCCTGGTGTCTGTAAGTCCTCATGCTGCTCCAACTCATGGTGGAACATGAAGTGGTACGCAGAAGTGCATGAAACAGAACACAGAGGCAGCTTGGCATTATGAGAGCTCTGCCTTGAAAAAAGGAAGCCATTCCCAGGAGAAAGGTGTGCATCCCTCTTGAACACTGTTGTAACACTGTTATACTGGGACTCAGATTTCAACATGGGACTCGGTAGGGACAAAGGGTACCCAGATGATAGCACAGGGCATTGAAGAGATGCAACACTATTCACCATAGACAAAAGGGGAAAGTGATACCCACATCCACTGATGGACAAATAAAATATGGCAAATATTCATATTTGTGGTAGGATATCATTAGACCTTATAAAGGAAAATATGATATTTGATACATCCTTGAGGACATCGTTTAATGAAATTAGCAAGACACAAATACTATATGATTCCACTTATAAGAGGTACCTAAAGCAGTCAACTTAGAGAAAATGAAATGGTTGATGCCAAGGGTTAGAAAAGGGGAGAATGGGGAGTTAGAGTTTCTGAAATGAATTGTGATGACAGCTGAACAGTGTGAATTACTTCATGCCATTGAACTACACATTTTAAAAATGTTAAGATGGCCCTTGTTGCACCATGCCTCCAGGCACGAGGCCTTGCTTACTCCACATAGCACCCGGCCTGCTCTCTGCCTGGGATGGACCCAACTTAGCTTCTAGACTTCTTTCTCACTTTAATTAAAGCCCTCACATCCCTGTGCATTTCTCTCACTGAATAAAACCTTTAAAAACTTACCATGTTGTCTGGTCTATTTGAGCCAGTATTCAGAATTCTTCTCTGAATCGATGGCAAGAACCCACCAAGATTATTATTATTAAAAATTATTAAGCTGGACGATATAATAATGGTGACTGAAGTAGGCAGGCATATAGGTTAAAATCGATCAGGTTTGAGAGCTGGAAGACCATGCCTTTGCCACGCCCCTGTGTGACCTAACACCCTATCTGATACCTTCACCACACCCCTGTGTGACCTCATGCCCTACCTGGCCACAACTGGGTGCCCACCAGCCAATCAGGTTAATTAACCACTCCCCTTTGGAAGTGGGTTAAAAGCCTGGGACACATTGTGTCCAGCCTTCTCTTCTTCCCTGGCCTCTTGCCAGGAGGGGGCCTGCTGTAACCCTGCGCCTCCAGGGCACGTGGCCCGAAAGCTTCCTGGCCTAGATGCTCCTCCACATGGCTGGTTCCTGGTGCTCGGTATGAACCCAGATTTAGCTCTCTCTCTTAAATAAAGTTCTCACTCTCCTATGCATCTTTCTCAAGGCTTAAAATGTACCATGCTGCCTTGTTTATCTGTGCCGATATTTAGAATTCTTCTCTAAATATTAGGCAAGAACCTTCTCAGGCTTATTAGTATTAGGGATTTATTAATAAGTGTATGGTTATATCGCATGGCACCCCAAATTCTGGTAGCATATGTTGAACCCCAGATGGCGCTTCTGGGGTAAAGGGCCACATTTTTGTGTAGATTTTAGGGGGTCATTCCTGATATCAGTGACTATGAAGGGACTTTAATAATGGAGGGATTCCCCCGATATTAATTAAAAAGGAAAAACCAGCAACATGGTAAGAGACTGCTTCCCCTGGCTTGTAACTTTGCTTACCTTTCTGCATTCAACCCCATCCCTTATCTGCACTCAGGGCTTCCCCTTAGATCAAGGAGCAAGCATTCACCCTGCCATATCCTGCCTCTGCCAGGGCTGGGGGAAGAGAAGGTTTTCCACTCTGGTGCAGGGTAGGGGGCCTGGGTTGTGCTCCTTACCCACTGCCAACCCTGAGGAGAGTGCAGGCTCTGGCTCTGCTGGTGGCACTCTCACTGCTCCTCTGGTTCCAGCCCCACAGCCCAGGTGCCAAGGAGAGTACACTCCTGGGGGAGAGGCAGGAGCCAAGGCAGAGGAGATGGGATTCACATTATTCATATTTGCTCCCTCCTGCCACCACCACTGGCCCACTCAGGTCCAAGGGGGTGTTGGGCCACTCCTAGAACAGCCACAACCAAGTCACAGCTGCACAAACAGAGCAAACATGCTGGTGCTGCCTGTTCCAGCCCTGTGCGGTGCTGTAACTAGTGGCTCTAGCAAGCGCCACCCTGCCCCAGCAGCCTGAGGAACCACAGCCACTCTGCCCAGCCTTTTCATTCAAACATGAGCAAATAACAGAGCTTAGGTGGGTTTCTTTGAGTTTTAATGCTTGTGGTTTTCAGAAAATGCATGGATTGGTTTCTGTTCACTATTTCTCACTTTGATAACTACAGGAAAAAAAGACAACTTAAGTTTTTTCTAAGGTTAAAATTTAAAAGGCTTTATTTTACAGACTTTTAAATTGTATTGAAAAATTTTGCTTTGCCTCAGGGTCTTTGATTTTCAAATCAAACATGCTTTCAATTGTTAATTTCGAACTGGGGAACTGGTTTGGTTGCCTAGTAACCTGGTTGCAACAGGGAGGTGGAGCACTAAACATGGCTGATGTTCCACTTCCTGCCGCAGAGGGTGGGACTTACATTCCAAGATGGTGGCCTCCATCAGAAACATGTGGTTTCCAAGATGGTGGCCCCACAAAGGACATGAGGTCACCAAGATGTGGCCCCCATGGGAACTTCTACCCTCACTGGAATATAGTCAACAAACTCCACCCCGAGATGGCAGCCCCATGGCCTGCCACACACAGCATGCTTAAATCAACAGGGTGACTTTTTAAAATTGTGTTTTGTTATTTTGTTCTTTCCAGGAGGATTTTAATTATTTTAATTTCTTGTTTTGGCCCATGCTGACAGCTCTCACACTGGGTTTTTATTTTAAGTTTTTATTTTAATTTATTGTTTTGGCCTTAGGTTGACTCTCTTGGCCTCCTGAGATATGATACCCCAGGAGTGGCGTGACAGTCTGAACTGGCACTTCTCAGACTAAGCAGCATTTAAAAATAAAAAGAAAAAAACTCTTAAAACCCCCTCATCAGCCTTGGTAAAATAATGGATCCCATTTGGTATAAAAATAGAGAGTAAGATGTCAAGAATTGTAACTAATGAGTGTATCCATGTCACATGCCTAATGATAATTAAGCTCATGAAGAGCTGTGTCTGTTTTTATCTTCTCAGGCCCTACAGAGAAACTGTAAGGCTGTATAGTTCTGCATATATCCCTAAAGGACTTAACTTCTAAGGGTACAGTTTAAAAATTTGCCAAATTCCCTTGAGCTAGATGGTAAAAGTAGCATCTTAAGTGTTAAAGTGGCAATAATAAAAAGGATTAAAGAGGAGTAAATGCTTCAACATGGGAAGCAGTCCATACAACAGACTTATAGAATAACAATTGCTATAAGTAACGCTCAGTGACCTCAGAATCAGTCCATAAGCTGATCTGTTCTGGCTGAAAAGACAAGAGCATTTCAGGTATGGAAAACTAGGATACTCATGGGAAAAGTGTCCCTACATGGAGGACCTCCTGCGCAAGACCACAGTGGGAAAAAAGGGGGCATCAAAGAAGGATGTACTTTTCTCTGAAGGGAGGAGAGAACTTCCACTTTGCTTATGGCCTTGTATGAATACTGATGGAGCTTGTGGTTTCAAAAGACTTCCACAGCCAAGGCAGCTCATGTCAAGAGCCTCAGGTGATCACTGACATCATATATGAATAATTGTTAAATTAACAAGGGTAGTCACTGTGTAGTAACTTCCCATGTGGAACCACTGTCCTCAAAGAGTTGCAGTAAAGAATTAATGGTGAAATTTTTTCCCAACGATTATATTGTTCTAATGTGTTATATTCTTATGTATCATAAGTTTTAGTTATGTCTAAGTGTCCAACTCTGTTGCCTGTATTCTTAATTTTAAAGGAACACTTAAGTGTCTCACATGTGGACTCTTCTGTCTTTGTCTCCCTGTGATACTCTGCATCCCACTAAACCCAGAATCTGGGAAAGTGAGGATACTAAATTTCCTAAACAAGAGGTAGATTACTTGGGATATGTTCTAACTCCAGGAAAATGTGCTCTTTCAGTTGAGAGAAGGGAAGATATTCTATATATAGTCTTCAAAGGCTAAAAAGCACCTAAAAACATTTCTGGGAGTGGCAAGATTCTGTAGAATATGGATTCCAAGATTTGAATTCCAAGCTTTCGTATGAAGCATTAAAAGGCCGTGACACACACACTGTTCTAGACAGGGGAGCTACAAAAGTTATTCCAAAGAATGAAGCAGCTTTTAACAGAAGCTCCAACATTGGGAATCCATGATGTCAGCATTCTATGGAATATGGATTCCAGGATTCAGATTCCAAGCCTTTGTATGAAGCTTTAAAAGGCCCTAACACAGACACACTGTTCTAGACAGGGGAGCTACAAAAATTCCTCCAAAAAATTAAGGAGCTTTAAACAGAAGCTCTAACATTATGAATTCCTGAGCAAGCCATTCATAGATTCTCTTCAGATCAGTTGCAGTTTAAATGAAAAGGACCTTATGGAGGTACTACTGAGCACAACTACCTCAGTGAAATTAGGATTAAACTTCTACCTTTTACTTCTTTACAGGTGAACTAAAGAATGCCTGATTATTCTTATAAGCCACTTGAGGATCTTAGATACCTCTTCAAAAACAAAAAGATAAGTAAAGCTTTTGCATTCATCACATCAAGAGTGATGCACCATAAGGTAAATATGCTATACCTGTCTTTTTGATTCTCTCTGGGAATATTTATTAACAATAAACTCCTTAATGGGCTCTTCTATTATAACTCTCTATGCTCAGGCTAAATGGTTTTATAATATACATAAGGGTAGCCTATCATCACCCACTATCTGGGAGTCTGTAAGATATGTTCTTTCCATCTTATGGGCACTCCAATTACAACTGATTTTGTTCCAGTTTTGCTTATGATTGGCAAACTTATTTTTCCAAACTTGATGACTTCTGAGAATGATAACTGACCATGCAGGAGACACAGCCATTGGTGGTAACTGCAAATTATCCAGCTCATAAATTCATTAGATGAGGGGCCGGTGCCGTGGCTCATCTGGTTAATCCTCCACCTGTGGCACCAGCATCCCATATGGGCGCCAGGTTCTAGTCCTGGTTGCTCCTCTTCCAGTCCAGCTCTCTGCTGTGGCCCAGGAGGGAAGTGGAGGATGGCCCAAGATCTTGGGTCCCTGCACCCACGTGGGAGACCAGGAGGAAGCACCTGGTGCAGCACTGGCCATAGCGGACATTTGGAGAGTGAACCAATGGAAGGAAGACCTTCCTCTCTCTCCATCTCTGTCTATAACTCTACCTGTAAAAAAAAAAATCATTAGATGAGATAGAAAGACTTCCAGAACCAGGACAGGCAGGGCCTGCGCTATGCTCCTACTAGGCAGGAAGCAGCTATAGAAGATATCTGGCTCTTTCTACCACTGAACACATTCATACAAAGGCACTCATTTTGTCTTGGACTGGGCTCCTGCTCCTGCCTAGAGGGGTTCCAAGATGGCAGAGTAGGGAGGAGGCTTACTGTTCTAGCACAGAAGGCAGTTTAAAAAGAAGTGGAGATAGGGTAGTCTCAGAAAAGAGTGAGAGAAAAGAGGGAGAGGAAACTCTACTGAAATTAGAGGGACACAGTGGACCTACATGGAGGGGGTGGGCCCCCACGGCTTGGGACTCCAACAGCCAAAAGCCTATGCACCAGCTCTGGACATGAGGCAAGACTGTAGTAGCTCAAGACACTGGCTTAAACACAGCAGGAAGAACCTGCCAAACTAGAGAGAAGAAAAAAAAAAAAAGGAAAAGGTCGGTACAGGTACATTTCTCTCCGATCACCTCACAAAGGCATATGAGCTAATAAAGGAGGTGCCGTTTTGAACATAGGTAACAGCTGCACCACCTCCTGTGTGTACCTGGCAATCAGCTGAGCAGAGACTCCTCACTCTAGTGGGGAGAAGTAAGGAGGGGACTAGGAGCCTGGGACTGCGTGAAGCCTCTGAACTGGGACTGTGAGAGGGCGTGTGGGAGAATTCACAATGTGGCTGGGACTTTGAGCAGTCCCACCAGGAGATGCCACAAGCTCAGGGGATCCTTGTTACCTGGTGAGAGACATTGCTGGGGAATCTGAACTTACACTGAGGACTGAACAGATCCTTTGTGTGGTTCTTGGGACAGAGCAGATGAGTATTATACCCACTGGGGCTAGTGCTCAGGCATTGGTCTCCATTGAGAAGAGCCCAGCTGAGCAGAGTATATTTCCCTTCTGATAAAAAAGAGATTTACCATGCCAAAGCTGAGTGTGTCACCTTAGGCACACCTTAACCCTGGAGAACTGAACACAGCAATCTGGCCATATCCACTACAAACCTCTAGAGATTCACTGAAAGCAGACAATCCACTTATCTACAGAGTCATGGTAGGATAAAAGCTTTCACTCTTGGTTTCTTTTATTTTTTTTCCACTGTATCTCCACAAATAACAAAAAACACAACAATTTCCAAGAAACAAGAATAAGGAAGACAACATGATAGTCCCAAGAGAACACAACACCTCAATACTACACTACAAAGATGAAGAGATAGAATAAATGCAAGAAACGTAACTCAAAAAATTGATCATAAGATTTCATAGACATAATCAAAAGCAAAAATGCATGAACTACTGAAATCCATGCAGGACATAAAAGAAACTCTCTCTCATGAAAATCAAATCTTAAGGAGGAATCAAAATGAAATGAAGAACAGAACATGAAATTGAGATATTAAAGAAAAAGCATGGCTGGCGCCATGGCTCACTAGGCTAATCCTCCACCTTATGGCGCCTGCACACCGGGTTCTAGTCCCGGTCGGGGCACTGGATTCTGTCCCGGTTGCCCCTCTTCCAGGCCAGCTCTCTGCTGTGGCCAGGGAGTGCAGTGCGGGATGGCACAAGTGCTTGGGCCCTGCACCCCATGGGAGACCAGGATAAGTACCTGGCTCCTGCCATCGGATCAGCGTGGTGCACCAGCCGCAGCGCGCCGGCCGCGGCGGCCATTGGAGGGTGAACCAACGGCAAAGGAAGACCTTTCTCTCTGTCTCTCTCACTGTCCACTCTGCCTGTCAAAAACAAAAAAGAAAAAGCAAAATGAAAATAAGAATTCAATAGGATAAAGAAATGCAGTGGAGAACCTTAAAAATAGAATCAGTGAGGCAGAAGAGAGAATATCAAACATAGAAGACAGAACACAGGAAAGTATGTAGTCAAACCAAAGAAGAGGAAATTAGAAATTTAAAAACACTGTTGGGAATCTACAGGACACTATAAAAAAAAAATTGGGTTCTAGGAGTTCTTGAAGGCATGGAGAGAGAAAAAAGAATTAGGAGGCATTTTAGGTGAAATACTAGCAGAAAACTTCCCGGGTTTGGAGAAAGAGAGACATCCAAGTACAGGAAGCACACAGAACTCACAATAGACATGACCAGAAAAAGATACTTGCCACGACACACTGTAATCAAACTCACCACAGTAAAACAAAGACAAGATTCTAAAATGTGCAAGAGAGAAACACCAGTTTACTCTGAGGATTTCCAATTAGACTCATAGAAGACTTCTCATCAGAAATCCTACAGGCTAGGAGGGAATGGCGAGATATAGCCCAAGTACTAAGAGAAAAAAAACTGTCATCCCAGAATATTATACCCTGCAAAGCTGACAAAGATCTTTCATAACAAACAGAAACTGAAAGAATTGGTCACCACTTGTCCAACCCTGAGAAAGATGCTTAAAGATGTGGTACACAGAGAAACACGGTCATCAATATGAAAGAAAGTAAAGGAAGAAAATCTCTCAGTAAAAGATCAAGGGAAATTCAAAGTATAAATCAGTAAAATGTTTGGGAAAATGGCAGGGCAAAGTCATTACTTATCAATAATCACATTGAATATAAAGGGCCTCAACTCTCCAGTTAAAAGACTGGCTGAATGGATTGAAAAACAAAACCCATGTATTTGCTGCTTACAAGAAACACATCTTTCCAACAAAAGTGCATGCAGACTGAAAGTGAAAGTTTGGAAAAGGATATTCTGTGCCAACAGAAACCAAAAAAGAGTTGGCATAGTCATCTTAATATCAGACAAAATAGACTAACACAAAAACAGTTAAGAGACAAAGAAGGGCACTATATAATGATTAAGGGATCAATTCAACAGGGAGATGTAACGATTATAAATCTATATGCACCTAATTTCAGGGTGCCTGCCTATTTAAAAGAAAAGTTAAGGGATTTAAAGGGAGACTTAGACTCCAATACAATAGCATTGGGGGACTTTAATACTCCACTTTCAGTAACGGACAGATCAAACAGACAGAAGATCAACAAGGAAATAGCAGATTTAACTGACACAATAGACCAAATGGACCTAACAGATATCTACAGAACTTTTCATCCTACAGTTGCAGAATACACATTTTTCGCAGCAGTGCATGGAAATTTTTCTTGGATTGACCACATTCTAGGCCATAAAGCAAGTGTCAGCAAATTCAAAACAATCAAAACCATACCATGCATCTTTTAGAACCACAATGGAATGAAGCTGGAAATCAGCAACTCGGGAATCTCTAGAGCATATGCAAACACATGGAGACTGAACAACATGCTCCTGAATGAACACTGGGTCATAGAAAAAATTAAAAGAGAAATCAAAAACTTTCTGGAGGCAAATGAAGATAACACAACATATCAAAATTTATGGGATACAGCAAAAGCAATGTCAAGATGAAAGTTTCTATCAAAAGATGCCTACATCAATAGATTGGAAAGGCACCAAATAAATGAGGTATCAATGCATCTCAGGGATCTAGAAAAACTGCAGCAAACCGGAACAAAATCTAGGAGAAGAGAAATAATTAAAAGAGAAGAAATCAACAAAATTGAATCAAAAAATTACTAAAGGGTCATCAAAATGAAGAGCTGGTTTTTTTGAAAAAACAAACATAATTGAAACACCAGTGGGCCAACTAACCAATAAAAGGAGAGAGAAGATCCATATTATCAATAAAATTAGAGATGAAAAGGGGAATGTAACAACAGACACCATAGAAATAAATAGGATTGTCAGAAACTACTACAAAGAGTTGTGTGCCAACAAGCTGGGAAATCTAGGAGAAATGCATAGATTCCTGGACAGATATATCTTACCTAAATTGAACTATTAAGACATAGACAACCTAAACAGATCCATAACCAAAACAGAAATTGAATCAGTAGAAAAGGCCCTCCCAAGAAAGAAAAGCCCAGGACCATATAGATTCACTGTACCAGACATTTAAAGAAGAAACAACTCCAATTCTTCTCAAGTTATTCAAAACCACTAAGAGAGAGTGAATCCTCTCAAATTCTAAGAAGCCAGCATCACCTTAATTCCTAAGCCAGATAAAGATGCAGCATTGAAAGAGAATTACAGACCACTTTCCCCAATGAAGATAGATGCAAAAATCCTCAATAAAATTCTAGCTAACAGAATCGAACAACACATTAGAAAGATCATACACTCAGACCAAGTGGGATTTATCCCTGGTATGCAGGGATGGTTCAACATTCTCAAAATCAATGTGATACACCACATTAACAAATTGCAGATGAAAACCATATAATTATCTCAACAGATGCAGAAAAGCATTTGATAAAATCAACACCCTTTCATGATGAAAATTCTCAGCAAACTGGGTATAGAGGTAATATCCCTCAACACAATCAAGGCAATTTATGACAAACCCACAGCCAGCATCATATTGACTGGGGAAAAGTTGGAAGCATTCCCACTGAGATCTGGTACCAGATATGGATGCCCACTTACACCGTTGCTATTCAATATAGTACTGAAAGTTTTAGCTAGAGCCATTAGGAAGAAAAAGAAATTAAAGGGATACAAATTGGGAAGGAAGAAGTCAAATTATCCCTCTTTGCAGATGATATGATTCTTTATTTAGGGGATCCAAGAGACTCAATCAAGAGACCACTGGAACTCATAGAAGAGTTTGGTAAATTAGCAGCATATAAAAATCAATACACAAAAGTCAACAGCCTTTGTAAACACAAACAATGCCATGGCTGAGAAAGAACTTCCATGATCTATCCCATTCACAATAGCTAAAAACAAAATCAAATACCTTGTAATGAACTTAACCAAGGATGTCAAAGATATATGATGAGAACTACAAATCTTAAAAAAAATAGAAGATACGAAAAAATAATGGAAAAATCTTCCATGTTCATGGATTGGAAGATTGGAAGAATCAATATCATCAAAATGTCCATTCTCCCAAAAGCAGTTTATAGATTCAATGTGATACCAATCAAAATACCAAAGACATTCTTCTCAGTTCTGGAAAAGATGATACTGGAATTCATATGGAGGCACAGGAGACCTTGAATAGCTAAAGCAGAATTATACAACAAAAACAGAGCCAGAGGTATCACAATGCTAGATTTCAAGACATACTATGGGGCAGTTATAATCAAAACAGCATGGTACTGGTACAGAAACAGATGGATAGACCAATGGAACACAATAGAAACACCAGAAATCAATCCAAACATCTACAGCCAACTTGTATTTGATCAAGGATCTAAAACCAATTCCTGGAGCAAGGACAGTCTATTCAACAAATGGTACTGGGAAAACTGGATTTCCACATGCAGAAGCCTGAAGCAAGACCCCCTACCTTACACCTTACACAAAAATCCACTCGACATGGATTAAAGATCTAAATCTACGACCCGACACCATCAAATTATTAGAGAACATCAGAGAAATCCTGCAAGATATAGGCCATAAGCTTTGGATTACAATGGCTTCCACCCCACCGTAACTTCCCTCCAACCCGCAGCCCTCCCCTTTCCCATTCCCTCTCCCCTTCCATTCACATCAAGATTCATTTTCAATTCTCTTTATATACAGAAGATCAATTTGGCATACATTAAGTATATATTTCAACAGTTTGCTCCACACAGAAACATAAAGTGAAAAATACTGTTTGAGTATTAGTTATAGCATTAAGTCTCATGTACAGCACATTAAGGACAGAGATCCTATATGAGGAGTAAGTGCACAGTGACTCCTGTTGTTGACTTAACAAATTGACACTCTTGTTTATGGCATCAGTAATCACCCTAGGCTCCTGTCATGAGCTGCCAAGGATATGGAAGCCCCCTGAGTTCACTGACTCTGATCATATTTAGACAAGGAACATGGTCAAAGTGGAAGTTCTCTCCTCCCTTCAGAGAAAGGTACCTCCTTCTTTGATGACCTGTTCTTTCCACTGGGATCTCACTCACAGAGATCTTTCATTTATTTATTTTTTTTTTTTTTGACAGAGTGTCTTGGCTTTCCATCCCTGAAATACTCTCATGGGCTTTTCAGCTTGAGCATGTCCCGAATTGCACATCTCTTCCCTCTCTTATTCCCACTCTTATATTTAACAGGGATCACTTTTCAGTTAAGTTTCAGCACTTAAGAAGAATTGTGTATTGATTACAGTATTCAACCAAAAGTATTAAGTAGAACAAACAGAAAAAATACTAAGAGGGATAACATATTAAGTTGCTCATCAACAGTCAGGGTGAGGGCTGATCAAGTCACCATTTCTCATAGTGTTCATTTCACTTTAACAGGTTTCCTTTTTGGTGCTCAGTTAGTTGTCACCTATCAGGGAGAACAAGTGGTATTTGTCCCTTTGGGATTGGCTTATTTCACTCAGCATGATGTTTTCCAAATTCCTCCATCTTGTTGCAAATGACTGGATTTCGTTGTTTTTGACTGCTGTATAGAATTCTATAGAGTACATGTCCCATAATTTCTTTATCCAGTTTACTGTTGATGCGTATTTGGGTTGGTTCCAGGTCTTAGCTATTGTGAATTGAGCTGCAATATACATTAATGTGCAGACAGCTTGTTTGTTTGCCAATTTAATTTCCTTTGGGTAAATTCCTTTGAGTAAATTGGGTTGAATGGTAGGGTTATCTTCAGGTTTCTGAGGAATCTCCAGACTGACTTCCATAGTGGCTTAACCAGTTTGCATTCCCACCAACAGTGGGTTAGTGTCCCTTTTTCCCCACATCCTCTCCAGCATCTATTGTTGGTAGATTTCTGAATGTGAGCCATTCTAACTGGGGTGAGGTGAAACCTCATTGTGGTTTTCATTTGCATTTCCCTGATTGCTAGTGACCTTGAACATTTTTTCATGTGTCTGTTGGCCATTTGGATTTCCTCTTTTGAAAAATGTCTATTGAGGCCCTTGGCCCATCTCTTAAGTGGGTTGTTTGTTTTGATCTTGTGGAGTTTCTTGATTTCTTTGTAGATTCTGGTTATCAACCCTTTATAAGTTGCATAATTTGCAAATATATTTTCCCATTCTGTTGGTTGCCTCTTCACTTTCCTGACTGTTTCTTTTACACTACAGAAACTTCTCAATTTGATGCAATTCCAAATGTGACAGAGAGAAAGGTCTCCCTTTTGCCGTTGGTTCACCCTCCATTGGCTGCCCCGGCTGGCGCAGCGGGCCTGGCGCGCTGCACTGATCCAATGGCAGGAGCCAGGTGCTTATCCTGGTCTCCCATAGGGTGCAGGGCCCTAGCACTTGGGCCATCCTCCACTGCACTCCCTTGCCACAGCAGAGAGCTGGCCTGGAAGGGGGGCAACCGGGACAGAATCTGGCACCCCAACCGGGACTAGAACCCGGTGTGCCAGCGCCACAAGGCAGAGGATTAGCCTAGTGAGCTGCAGCGCCAGCGACAAATTCTTTCAATTTCTGTTTGCTATGAAAAGTCTTTATTTCACCTTCATTCACAAATGAGAGCTTTGCAGGATATAATATTCTGGGCTGGCAGTTGTTCTCTCTTAGTACCTGGGCTATATCTTGCCATTCCCTCCTAGCTTGTAGGGTTTCTGATGAGAAGTCAGCTGTGAGTCTGATTGGAGATCCTGAGAGTAATCTGACGTTTCTCTCTTGCACATTTTAGGAACTTTTCTTTATGTTTCACTGTGGAGAGTTTAATTACAACGTGTCGTGGTGAGGATCTCTTTTGGTCGTGTTTATTAGGGGTTCTATGAGCTTCCTGTACTAGGATGTCTCTGTCCTTCTCCAAACCTGGGAAATTTTCTGCTAATATCTCACTAAAAAGGCCTTCTAATCCTTTCTCCCTCTCCATGCCTTCAGGAACTCCTAGAACCCGAATGTTGAGTTTTTTAATAGTATCCTGAAGATTCCCGACAATATGTTTTAGATTTCTAATTTCCTCTTCTTTTCTTTGGTCTGACTGTATCCTTTCCTGTTCTCTGTCTTCTAAGTCCGATATTCTCTCTTCTACTTCACCCATTCTGTTTGTAAGGCTCTCTAATGTGTTTTTCATTTGATCTATTGAATTCTTCATTATGATTTCTCGTCACTATCACAGTTTCCTGTTGTACTAGTTGTTTCATTTCATTTTGATTCCTCCTTAATATTTCATTTTCACGAGATTTTCTATCTTGTCCATTAAGGATTTCTGTAGTTCAAGAATTTGTTTTTGAGAACTTCTTAATGTTCTTATCAATTTTTTGAGATCTGCTTCTTGCATTTCTTCTATCTCATCATCTTCATAATCTTGAATTGAGGTGTCTTTTTCATTTGGGGGCGTCATAGTGACTTCCTTGTTTTTATTACCTCGGTTTTTGCGTTTGTTATTTGGCATATTGGAGATATTTAGTTTCTTCACTGTGGTGCTTTTTCTTGTTATACTATGACTCTAGATTAAGTGGACTGTGTTTTTGATGGAGCCTTAGAGGCTTGAGAAGGGTGTGGCCTGAGAGCTCTGTTTGGTGTGCCAAAGGTGACACTCCCAGGTTAGGCATGGTAGATCTCTTTCTTTTTTTTGATTCAAAAGGGAAGTAATTCCACACAGCTGAATGAAGTTGGAGGTAGTTAGCAGGCAAATGATATACCCACAGGAGCCAGAGATCGGAAGCTCTTTCCCAAGGACCACACAGGGAATCTGTTCGGCCCTCAGAGTGGGCTCAAATTCTCCTTCAGTCTCCCACTGGGTTCCCAAAGTTACGGAATTGTAGCATCTCTGGAGAGTACTCACGTGAATTCCGTGAGTTCTCTCCCCCACCGTCTCTTTTTTCACAGTCTCAGTTCAGTAGCACCACAAATTTACTAGGTCCTAATCTCCTGTTAATTCACCCCGCCCAGAGTCAGGTTTTTCTGCTAGGCTCAGGGCCGGTGCAGACCTGAGGTCGCTCTGCTTATGACGTCTGTCCAAGATGGTGCCCGCTCTTTGTCTTGCTCGCCTTTGAGAGGTGAGCAGAGAGAGAGAAACCCGTGTCCGTATTGGTCACTTTTTTTTCTCTCTCTCTCTCTTCCAGTTAGCCTTGTGAACTTACCCCCCCCCCCCGGGGGTCGTTCCCTCTAGTCTCCTCTTTCTGTTTGCCTGCCAGTGTCTCGGGCTATTGAGGTTCAGCTCACCTCGCGTTCCAGCGCTGGTGTGTTGAGTCTGCCGCTGGTGGTCTCCCACGCTCTCCACGCAGGTCCACTGTGAATCACTCGTTCCGGAAGAGTTTCTTCTGCTGTTTCTTCCCCTACTCTTCCTTGAACCTGCAGTATCTCCACTTGTATTAAACTGGAATTTGAAGTTCCCCTTGTCACAGGCCCAAAGCTGCCCACCCCACAGCTGAGTGCAGTCTCGGAGGAAGATGTCATTCAGCTCCCACAATCCGTGGACTACTCGCTGAGAACCGGGGACAAGGTGCTGGCACCCTGGGAGCCAGACCAACAGCACTACGGCCCTGGCACTGTTTTGCTGGGCTTGGAGATGACTGACTCCATGAGAGCATCAGAGGAAGAAGAAATCACTGTTCATTTCTGGAATGGCCTGACAGCTAAGGTGCCTCAAGGTGGGGTCCGGTGGGTGCCCCCAGCTGTCTGGAGGAAGGCTGTGGAAAGGCTGCACAAGCCTGTCCCCAGGGAGCACCTCCGGCCCCTCCTCTGGGCCCCATGCTGCTCTCTGCTGGGGCCGGTTGCCGGATGCATCACCAGCGGGCTTCCTGCGGGCACACAGTTCCTGTGCCCTCCCTGCCACCCCCGCGCCTGCTGCCCTCTGCTGTGCCAGGGCTGCCTCTGCTGCTCCCCCTTGGGTGGCCCCACCTGGTGGCCCATAACCAGGGCCTCCAAGATCTCAGCTAGAGAGCTTGCTGAGTCCGAGCTGAAGTCCACAGGCCAGCTTTTGCCCCTGGAGGGTTCCACAGAGAAGGCGGCAGCAGTGCAGGCTCCGGTGGCTGTGTCTTCCTCCTCCTCCTCCACTGAAGAGGAAGATCTGGACACTGATCTGGACAGGGGCCTTCCCCAGACCCTGACGGTGAACCGTGCAGTCCACACAGAACCCATCTTCCTCGAGAAGTCTCGGAGGCAGGCTGCCCTTGGGCAGCCCGAGTGGAGATACTGGAGGAGAAACGGAACCAAGCCGCGGCCCGGGAAGCCAGGAACAAGATCTTGAACCATCTGAAAGGAAGAGAAGGACACTAAGCAGGAGTAAATGCCACCTGCAGTAATGGGGACTGCCATGGAGCTGGCCCTGAGAGCCAGCAATGTGAAACTACCACAGACCCTGCCAGAGGAAGCTGGACGCCGAAGGCCGAGTACAGAAACATATCACAGGGACAAGAACTCGCCCTAGACAAAGCTCGGAGGATCTAGGAGGAGAAAGAGCACAGGCTACAAGTGCAGCAGCTGCACCCCATGAAGACTTCCCTGCAGACGAGCAGCCGGAGGCACCTGTCGTGAGAGGCATGGGAGTATGGCGGCCCCACCCCAGGGCGCTCTGCCACAGGGAGCTGACGATTCTGCATGAGGATGCCCCATTCATGGCTACGACAGAGTGTGGTCAGCCTGCTTGGGGCAGATGTGTCCACAGCCTCTCTGCCATCTTCTCATGAAGCCTACAGTTACATGTGGGTGACAATGTGTTGTACCTGTAAATGCAAATACAAATGAATTCATTTCCAAAAAAAAAAAAAAGGTGCTCCCTTCCTATTCCACCATCTTGCCTGCCCGTATTTGACATGTATATATTACCTTAATAAAGACTGAGGTGCCAAGTGGAGGTATACTTCGAATTTTTCCAGAAGGTAAGCCCAGTTTTCTGACATTGAACCCAAATTTGCTAGACTTCTGTTCTTCTGGTCTGACCCTCGCAACCCTCATGAAGTACCTGGTTGAACTTTTAACACAGAATTATTCTTAGGTGTTTAAAGTTAACTGAAAATTGATCTCTTTTAGAAAAAGAGCTTGAATAGGAGAGGGAGAAGATATACAGTTCAGCTCATGTTCCCTTGGACTTACCCCTGAGCGTGAGGCTAAAAGCTTGCCATGGGACTCCAAATCCCATTAAGTTGGCAGGTACCAATGCCATCTTACTAGTTAAAGTGATCAGTTTAAGTGCATAATTGATCATAAAGATAGGATTAAATGTTATAGAGTCACATAAATAAGACCAAGTGCCTGCTAATAATTGATAGAACTAAAAAGGAAAGAATGATCCAACATGGGAAGCAGGTCACACAGCAGACTCATAAAATGACAAATGCCCTTAAGAGCACTCAGGCCTCAGAATCAGCCCTTAAGGCATTCAGATCTGGCTAAAAAACCCATGAGAACATTTCAGGCCTGGAAAGCCAAGACACTGTGGCAAAAAATGACCTACATGAAAGATTTCTGTGAGTGAGATCCCAATGGAAAGAAGGACCATCAAAGAAGGAGGTACCTTTTTCTGAAGGGAGGAGAGAACTTCTTTGATTATGGCCTTATCTAAATACTGATGGAATTTGTGGACCCAAAAGGCTTCCATAGCCTTCGTAGCTCATGACAAGAGCGAGCCCCAGGTGATCACTGACATCATAAATAAGTGTACCAATTATTAAATCAACAACAGGAGTCACTGTGCACTTGCTCCCCAAGTAGGACCTTTGTACTATGAAAATTAACAGCAAAACTAGTCTTCAAATAGTACTTTATACTTTGTCTGTGTGGGTGCAAACTGTTGAAATCTTTACTTAGTGTAGAATTGATCTGTTAGAAAGATAATTAAAAATGAATCTTAATGAAGAACAGGATGAGAGAGGGAGTAGATAGTGGGATGGATTGGGGCTGGGAAAGCAGGTATGGGACAAAGAACTGCTATAATCCAAATGTTGCACTTATGAAAGTTATATTTATTAAATAAAAGCTTTCTATAAAAAAGTAGATACAAAGGATTAAAAAATAAGATATTATTCTATGCCCCTCAGCATCCCTTAGGATTAAGTTCTGGAATCTGAATTGTTAATGATATAAGCAGGCAAATATGATCAAATTGATTAGATTTGTGAGCTCGAAGACCATTCCCTCCACCATGCTCCTATTGGACCTCATCTATATACCCACCTGCTAATCATACTAGGTAATCACTCCCCTTTGGGAGTAAATAAAAGGCCTGGACCACAATGGGTCCTTCCCTTGTTACACCTGGCATCTGCCCTGCCTCTACTTTCCTGACTGCATGCTTGCTCCATATGGCACCTGGCCTGCTCTCCGATATGGACCCAACTTAGCTTCTAGACTTTTTTCTCCCTTAATTAAAGCCCTGACTTTCCTGTGCATTCCTCACTGAATAAAATCCTTAAAAACTTAAAAGTTAAAGTGATAATTTTTATATCTTATGAAAAGTTAAAAATAATTTTAAAAAAGAGTGAGCAGGTATGTAGTCTAGCATTTAAGATACTCATATCCCACATTAGAGTTCCTGGGCTCAATTCCTGGCTCCAGCTTCCTGTCAATGTAGACCCAAGAAGCACCAGTGAGTCTCAGATAACTGGGTTCTCACCTCCCATATGGTAGGTCTGGGTTGCATGTTGCGTTCCAGGCTACTGGATCAAGCCCCAGTCATTATAGGTATCTGAGGAGTGAACTAGTAAATAGGAGTGCACTTGCATTCACTTCCTCCACCCAACACACACCTCTCAAGTAGAAAATGTAAATTCAACTCACTCTGGATTATCAAAAGCAGAGCATCTAATAGTAGACTCCAGAACTGCTTCAACAGATCTGTATGTAAATCTTAGGAAAACTTAAGCATGAGTGATGCTGTTCTACAACACAGTACTTAAATAGGCTCTCCAACACAAGGACCCACGTGCTAATGCATGTGCTAGACCATACACAGTAACTTAATGAAGGTTCTATTTAAGGTAGAAATGATAGGAGAGCAGTGTGAGTGAAAAGAAAGGGCAGTGAGTTTAGGTAATACTTCAGAGAAAGCATCTATGAATGGAAAGAGATCGTATGCTCACAAGCTGACAAAGTGGGCTCATGGGAGAGGTTGTTTCTAAGAACTTTTGTTTTCTGTTAAGATAAAAAACCCTGAGGCCAGCACTGTGGCACAGCAGTTTCAGCCACCATCTGAAGTACTGGTAACCCAAATGGGCATTGGTTCAAGTCCTGGCTGCTCTGCTTCCAGCCCAGCTCCCTGCTAATGTGTTTGGGAAACCAGCAGAGAGGATGGCTGAAGTCCTTGGTCCCCTATACATGCATAGGAGACCTAGAAGCAGCTCTTGGCTACTGCCTTCAGCCTGGCCCAGCCCTGGCCATTGTAGCCATTTGGGAAGTGAATCAGCAGATGAAATCTTCATCCCCCCCTTCTCACACACACACACACACACACACACACACACACCCTCTCCCTCTGCTTTTAATTCTGCCTTTCAAATAATATCTTTTAAAAATAGATGGAAAAACCTTGGGCATGTTGAAGTGCTAATGGGAAGGATTTGACTAAGATGGAGAAGCTGAATGAAAAAATAACCTACAGTAAGTTTTCCAGACTTGTTAGGATTTGGCTTCAGAGCAACCTTGGAGGCACTGGTGTTAGAGAGAAGGTATGCTTCTTTAACAGGGATACAGGGGGAAAATAAAGGATAAGGAATTGAGTTTTCAAATTTGATGAAAGTAGTTATAGGTTTTCCCATTACATGGGTTCCATTCTCTTTTAACGTCTAGAAGAAAAACTGTTTAGCGTATGGAAAAAGGAATCGGAGGCTTGAAACAGTTGCATTTTTAAGTTCATATTAACAAAAGGTATGTCAAGGATCCAGTGTTGTGGTGTAGATTAAGCCTCATCCTGCAGCACCAGCATCCCATATGGGCACTGATTCGTGTCCCAGCTGTTCATCTTCTGATCCAGCTCTCTGCTAAAGGCCTAGGAAAGCAATGGAAGATGACCCAAGGTCATGGGTCCCTGCATCCACATGAGACACCTGGAAAAAACTCCTGTCTCCTGGCTTCGGATAAGGACAGCCGTTGCAGCCATTTGGGGGAATGAACCAGGGGATGAAAGATCTAACTCTGCCTCTCGAATTAATAAGTGTTTTTAAAAAGGTATGTCAAAACTAATGAGTCTTTGCAAAACAAAGAAACTACAGAAGAGAAGAGGGAAGTAAAGGGACTGAAGAGTAGAAGCTTGTGGATTTGCTCTAACATCCTTTATGTCCTAGATGGGTGAACGTCCTTAATTGCCCCAAGGAGATTCTGTTATGAAATTGTGAAGAACAGCTCATGCTGTCAGAGAATTTCATACCAGTTAAGCAATGGAAGAGCCTTGCAGATTTCCTAGTCCACACTTATTGTACAGATGGGAACAATGCACACCCACACTGGGGAAGTCCCACAGACTGTTGACTTACCGAGTCAGGATTAATAACACCATGTCTTGGGCCGGCGCCGTGGCTCAATAGGCTAATCCTCCACCTTGCGGCGCCGGCACACCGGGTTCTAGTCCCGGTTGGGGCGCCGGATTCTGTCCCGGTCGCCCCTCTTCCAGGCCAGCTCTCTGCTATGGCCAGGGAGTGCAGTGGAGGATGGCCCAGGTGCTTGGGCCCTGCACCCCATGGGAGACCAGGAAAAGCACCTGGCTCCTGGCTCCTGCCAGGATCAGCGCGGTGCGCCGGCTGCAGCGGCGGCCATTGGAGGGTGAACCAACGGCAAAAGGAAGACCTTTCTCTCTGTCTCTCTCTCTCACTGTCCACTCTGCCTGTCAAAAAAAAAAAAAAAAAAAAAAAATAACACCATGTCTTGTTTTTTTTTTTTCCTTTTTTTTGTTTGTTATATAGTTTTTATTTAATGTGAATTTACAAAGTGCAACTTTTGTATTGTTGTAGCTTCCCCCCTGCCCCAACCTCCCTCCCTCCCGTGGCCCTCCCCTCTCCCACTCCCTCTCCCATCTCGCCCTTCATCAAGTTTCATTTTCAATTACCTTCATATACTGAAGATCAACTTAGTATATACTAAGCAAGGATTTCAACAGGCTGTACTCACACAACAGCACAAGGTATAGGGTGTTGTTCAACTAGTAGTGTTGTTTTTAAGTTTCATAGTAAAACACATTAAGGACAGAGATCCTATATGGGGAGCATGTACCCAGTGACTCCCGTTGTTGATTTAACAATTGGCACTCTTATTTATGACGTCAGCAATCACCCGAGACTCTTGCTATGAGCTGTCTAGGCTATGGAAGCCCCTTGAGTTCACCGACTCTGAACTTAATAACACCATGTCTTGTAACATTCAGGCTACCATGGACACCAAACCCCTGGCCAAGCTCCAGAGGCAGCAGCTCATTTCAGGCCACCAAGCAGGTGACTGAAATGAGAAATGTTGATTGGCAAGGTGAACATGGTTACCTATACCCAAGTTCTGTTACTGACCCTTCCAGAAGAGCTTACCTAGAATTCAGGCAGGAATTCATTGAGTCACCTCTACTTTTCTGTTAAATGTCCTGCCTCACTACAAGGTTCAAGAAGTTTCTACCGGGACCAGCATTGTGGCGTAGCAAGTTAAGCTGCTGCCAGCGACACTGGCATCCCACATGTGTGCCAGTCTGAATCGTGGCTGCACCATTTCAGATCCAGCTCCCTACTCATGTGCCTGGGAAAGCATTGGAAGATAGCCCAACTCCTTGGGCCACTGATCCCATGTGAAAGACCCAGAAGAAGCTCCTGGCTTCAAATCGGCCTAGCTCTGGTGGTTGCAGCAATTTAGAGAATGAACCAGCCAATGGAAGCTTACTCTGTTGATCTCTTCCTCTCTCACTGCAACTCCGCCTTTCAAATAAATAAGACTTAAAAAAAAAAAAAAAAACCCTTCCTACAGTGATTCAGCAAAATTGGTGAAATCCATGGGACTTGGATTCCAGAGCTCTCTCATTTGAAGGATTTAGCTTCCTGATAATGGAGGAACTGGTATCTGGCCTGGAAGCCCAAGTTCTCATCTTTATTTCTCCATTCCATTACTGCATAATGCCAGCCAAATCAGATTTCTCAGTGCCTTACCATCTCCAGCCATGTACTGTACTGTTTGTGCTTCCAGCACACTTTGAAGGAATGCTTTCAAAGTTGGGGCTTGCTTGTATTTTGAGAATGGATAGAAAAGCCCTCACGTCACCACACTTTGAGGTTTCCACTCATCACATCTCTTACTTCCATAAAGACCTTGTTCTCATTTTCCAAATAGAAAAAAAAATCAAACAAGGTGACACATGGACCAGGAATACCAAAAGAGCCCCACCACACCCCCAGGATGCAAATGATAAAGAGTTTCAAACTAGAACATACAATAGGTTTTATTCTTCCATATAATGACATGAAGGTACTTTAGAACAAAATAATGCTCGCAAGCTTTGGGGATTTTTTTCATTTTCTTTTCATTTATCATAAGTACAGTAACCAAGGTTCCCGTCCATCACCATGGAAGGCAGTGTCTCAACAGCCATATATCTGACTATGAATTCAACGTATCTAAGAACCAAGGCCCCACCATTGTCTCAGAGAAGCTCTCAAAGGGCAAAGTCTAGACCATTGTTACCAGAGCCTAATGTGGATTCCATCTCTCCGGGAGGATGGAACACTTTGTTGCTTTCATATAATAACAGCCACAATTTTTTTCTGGGGAATGGAAGACCTAGAATACAGGGCCAAAATAGAGAGGACAATGGAAAGCTAATATATCATTAACATGCTTTTGGAGAAGCTCCTTTGGCAACTACCAATGCAGTATCCAGGACCAATTTGAAGATAAGAATCAATTTAATTAATTTTAAATGGCCTTGCACATGGACAAAGCCAAGCACAGAAGAAAATAAGAATCTGCTTCAAATGTATTCTGTGGAAAGAATCATTAAGAACAGAAGATGGAGCTCAGGAATGCTCAGCTCACCATCCCTGCCAGTGAGCTTTTGGTTTTTGGTTCCACAATTCTAACAAATAAGAGGAGCAAAAGTGGTATCAAAAGTACTAGGTTCAAGCCTTGATCCTGCCATTCATTGGTTGAGCAACTTAGGCAGGCTATCTAATATTCTAAAGCCTCAGTCTATAATGTGTGGAAGATTTCCACAGTGACCATTAAGATACAATATTAGCGGTTCTAAACACTTACCTGAAATTCTCTCCATCTGTCACCCATATACTTCTGATGCACCCTGGCTGTTTTTATTTTGTTGGTCTGTTCCCATATTACCTGTTATCATACCTGGAAGCAGGTGAGGCTGGATTACTGCAGCCATCACAAAGCTACGTATTTGGCTCAACTGTGGAACGTGAGGTATATGGCTCCAGCTCTGGTTTCTGGAAATTTTCAGCAGTGTTCAAAAGAGGGATGTAAAAGTCATGGAAAGTTAAATGTCACACAAGACAGAGACATGCCCAGAAATCAGGAAACATTCTGTTAGAAATCAAAAAAAAATTTCACAGAGAACAATGAGACATGAGGCATAAAAGCAGTTTGAGGGGCCCTTGAATGCCAGACTAGAGAGTCTGCACAGATTCCTGGCCCCTGTACAAGCTTCCATTATAAGTGATAGCTCAGTCATCCACATCATCTTCAGCTGGAAACCAACAGATGGACCAGTTCTAAGTGTGGCATTACCATTCAGCTTTCAGACTGAACATAGTCTTGAGAGCATTAAATTTGCAAGTTCTCAGAAAAGCCAGGCAATGTTATTGATAAGAACTTTCTCTTGTGCCTGGAGTCTCTTGGGCTAGACAGATGTTAGCTGCATTTGGCTGAGAACCCTGGCCTCAGCCTCACTCAGCAGAATAAGGCTCAGGCCAACTATGCAATTTGAGTGCTAGGGAAATACTAAAAAGATATATCTAAGCTGTAAGTATACAAAGTCCTAGAACTTAGGACCAAGTATGTAACTCCTTTCCAGGCAAACTTTCCTATACTGGAGAAAAATAGCAAACCCAAGACAAAGCAGCATCACAGAGCAGTGGAGAGATGAGGAGGGATTGAGGGCAGGAGTACATCCTTGTCAGCCTCCTTGGGGAAAACCTGAGGGTAAAGCATGCTGGGAAAAATCAGGAATGTCTCTGAGAGTCAAGGAGCATTTCACAGACAGGAAATACAGACAAGGGGAGAAATACCAGGGAGGAAAGTAATCTAAATGGCCTAGTCCATTCACTTCTATATTGATCAATATTGGTTTGAATGCCTGCTCTGTGCCAGGTACTGTCTGGGCTTTATAACAGTAGGCATGGCAAAGTCCTGCCTTCATGAAGTTTGAATGGAAGTAAAAGAGAAAATAAATGAAAAGGCAGGTAAATATGACATATGAAGAACTATGAAGGAAAATATAGTAAGGTTATGGTAGTGGAGGCACACTGTTGGTCAGGGTTGGTGTATGTATCAGCTAGGCTACCATAACAAGGATTAACAACTCAAACTTATTCTGTCACAATTCATGAGGCTGGAAGTTCAACACCAAAGGTTTCTTCTGAAGCCTCTCTCCTTGGTGTGTGGATAGACTTCTCACTACATCCTCACATGGTCTTGTCTCTGTGTATCCTGGTATCTGTTTCTCTTCTTATAAGGACACAAATCAGACCCTATTAGGGACTCAGTCTAACAGCCTCAGTTTCACTTAATAATCTCTTTAAAGAGCTTGTCTCCAATTATAATTCCACTCTGAGGTACTGGGAGTTAGACCTTCAGTGTATGAATAAGGGAGACACAATCCAGCCCACAACAGTGGTTCTTGCTAAGGAAGAGAGACCCCAATGCTGTGAGGGATTAAGCCATGAACTATCAGGGGCAAGAGAGATCAGTCAGCCCAAAGCATCACGTTCTAGAAACAGCAAATGAAGTGAACATGTTGTAAAAAGTGAGCAAAGAAAAGAGAAGATGACTGAGAAGAGGAAGCCTGGCTCCAGATCAGAGATCTCAGAGACTACATTTAGGCAGAGTTTTAGAATTCAGGGAGAGAAAGATGGAGAATTTTAAGTCAATGGGTCATTCTGATTTGCATTAAAAATAATTATTCTGCCTTCTGAGTGGAAAGTAAGCTGTAAGTAGGAGGAATGTAAGCAAGGAGACTACTTTTGAGTCTACTGTGGTCCCCTAAAAAAATAAGATGGTGGTTTGGACTAGAGACCACAGAGGGGTAGTGGTGTAACTATCCTATCCAATTTATCAGTGTCCAGAGTAGGAGAAAGTCAGCTGTGCCAGACAGAGTTAGGGGTGAGCTTTCCATCTTCCCCTCCAAGCAGAGAAGGCCAAGTCAGAAGCTGACTGCAGTCTCAGCAGAGTCAAAATTTGGACGTGATTGAAGGACTGGAATCAGAATCAAAGAAACCACCCTACTCATTTCTCTAAAGGCCTGTTTTTATGGACCAAGTATATGTCTCCCCCTATGCCCACCCTCCGCCAACCCAGAACTCATGTTTCTGATGGAATCTGGAGATGAAGACTTTGGAAGGTAATTGGGTTATGAGAGTGGAACCCTTATGAATAGGAACAGTGCCCTTAAAAGAAAAGATTCGACACAGATGATAACCCTCTATCACTCTCTCTCCATCACATGAGGATTCTGCAGGAAGAAGGTCTTCTACAAACCAGAAAGAAGATCCTCACCAGACACCAGCACCATGCCCTTGGGCTTCCTAACCTCTGGGATGAGAAGTGTTTGTTGTTCAAGCCACCCAAACTGAGATACCCATGAACCTCATATAGTTAATGGTGATAGAAATAAGGAGTGTGTTCCGGCCTTCTCACTGATGTAAGGCAATTCTTGACATTAAAAAGCATAGCTGAATAAGAATTTCCATAGTCAATTCTCAATTAGCCACACTACTGGAGCAGAAAGGTTGTAGATAATCCAAATACCTCAGATCTGTTGCCATTGCATTAAATAGACTTCCCATCCATTCAACATATTCATCTCTCTTGGCCCGTTTTGTTTGTCAATGTTAAAATTGTCACTCAAGCATAAGGAACCGCAAGTAGTTCTCTCCTGTAAATAATTCAACCTGAATAAATCTCCTGACAAGATTCCAACATTCAGACACTATAATCAATGTAGCATGCAATTGGTGGAACTTTCTAATTTTCAAAGCAGTTTAACAACTATTTTAACTATTTACTGCTTAGGTCTTTCAGAGTGAATTCTTCTGCCCTGTCCCTTTATTTCTATTAATAGGATTTCCATTTGGGAGTAAATTTCTTGGGTTTCTAAAGGAGTATTTCTCTCTGGTTGAATTCCATGTTTCTTGCTTGGACAGAGTTAGTATTTCATAACATGTTTGCTATTACACCTTTGTGGTCTTGGTCTCTTTCCCATTCTTCAGGCTCTGAGACCGTAATTCATTGCTAGTTAATTAAACAAGCCTCTTCTCTTGAGTCCATCTCTCTAAGATGCCCCGAAGTCTTGCATGATAAATAGGTGAGAAGGCACTTTGGAGGAAGCACTTTACAAACGTTATGTTTGTTGGGAATCCAGCCTCCATGTGACACAGCTCATATTCACATCCCTACCTATCTTGTTTCTGGGTCTTTCTTAACACATCCAGTGCCAAGGACAATGACCTTGAAAGTTGGGATTACTACTGAGACAATGTGAAGAAAGACCATTAAAATTTTAAAATATTAAAATCCGGAAGAAAAAAAAATTGGCCTTGACAACTAAGAAAAAGTGAAAATTAGAATTTGGTTATGTTAGATGATCTTTTGAATTAAACTAGAAAATGGTTAAATGTCTTGAACAAAATCTATAAAATGTCACCTGAGTGGGAATAATGATTGACTAGAGTGTCTAGAATTCATTATACTTAATTCTAAAGAATGAGGGCTGTATGACCAACTCTGAAATTATGGAGGACTTATTACAGTTTAAGAGTCCAACATTTGATTTTGTTGAAAGGAAAAATCCAGTCAGATTGGGACAAAGTCATTTGTTGTGTAACTTCAAATGGCTAGAAAAGGTTTCTCTCAAATTAGCTTATGGTACTATAATTATTTAGTCAGTAGGTAAGCATACTTTAACCAGAATGATTTAGAATTAAGTATGGAAATTTGATTACTTTTAACATTCTATATTTAAGAATTTTATAATACTTTTATTCCTAAATTATTTCAGTGTTTAATAATTTGATATTGTTTCTTGCAGATGAAGCTAACAATTTCTATTTAAAATAGTTAAATAGTTAAATTTTTCAAAATTGACGTTTTTCCATGTTTGTCTCTCAGCATTGGAATATTTAAGAGAATTTATATTTATTTTGTTGATAAGCTAACTTAAATATACTTGGGAAATTTCATTTATAAGTCAGAAAACTGATATACTAAAGGTAATTATATGTTAAATACATAATCAAATTGCCTTAATATGTCAACATGCATTTAAGTTATTAAAACTCAAAACTAGGAGGCGTTTAGCCTAGTGGATGCCTGCCTCCCACACAGAGTAAAATCCCACGCTCCAGTTCCTGACTCCACCTTCCTGCTAACGCAGACCTGGGAAGCAGAAGTAATGGCTCAGATAACTGGCTTCTTGACACCCACCCTGGAAACCTAGATAGTATTTCCGGCTCCTGGCTCAACCAAGGCTATTGCAGGCATCTGGCCAGTATCAGCAGATTGGCGCACACTCTCATGCTCGCACGCTCTCACTCCCCCACTCTCTATAATAAAGCATTCTTTATAAAAACCTCAAAACATTGTTAAATATGCTAGATAAATATCAATAATATTTGTAAATGAATTTAAAATGTTAATGAAGAAGTCTTTTTACAGTTTAAGCATTTGAAAGCCTAAATATTAGTATGTAAAACCAGGGCTATTTCTAGAGCAAAAACTAGTCTGGAGGTTGGTGTGAATTCACATTCTGTGGAAAAGAGGGATGTGACATGTTGACTTTCTCAGCCATCATCAGTAGAAACCCTTGATACAGTGGTCAGAGCCATCTACTATGTGATCTCATACAAATTAGTTACTCTATAGAGCAAAGCCAAGTAACAGCACCTACCCAACCAGACTATGCTGAAGAGACAATGCATATAGAAAATAAGTTTTCCGGCCGGCGCCGCAGCTCACTAGGCTAATCCTCCGCCTTGCGGCGCCGGCACACCGGGTTCTAGTCCCGGTCGGGGCACCGGGTTCTAGTCCTGGTTGCCCCTCTTCCAGGCCAGCTCTCTGCTGTGGCCCGGGAGTGCAGTGGAGGATGGCCCAAGTGCTTGGGCCCTGCACCCCATGGGAGACCAGGATAAGTACCTGGCTCCTGGCTCCTGCCATCGGATCAGTGCGGTGCGCTGGCCATAGTGCGCCAGCCGCGGCTGCCATTGGAGGGTGAACCAATGGCAAAGGAAGACCTTTCTCTCTCTCACTGTCCATTCTGCCTGTCCAAAAAAAAAAAAAAAAGTTTTCCAAATACACATACATGGTAGTTAGTCATGACCAAGGAAATTCTTACAAATAAGGGATAAAAGGAAAAGTGGAGCAAAATATCATTGATGAGTAATGACACAAATACTATTTATTTATACTATATTGTTCCAGATATCTAATACTACATTTAATGCTTCCCACAGGACGAACGTTTTGAAACTTCAACTATTGAAAGCCTAAATGGGGGCCATCATTTCTTGTAGCTCACCCCAACTTTTAGGTACCCTCCAGGTTCTGCACCTGTTCTCTTGTACATGTTGACATTGTTTGGCATCTGCCGTCTCTATTTCAATTCTTTATACTGTTCATTTCCCTTCTCCTTACACCATGATCAGATGAGCTACCTAAGTTGGCACTGTTCTGTATTTTCCCTCTCCTCTCTTCTCTACAGTGATTTTCAGCCCTTTCTTGCTTCTACTTTCCAAAGCCCAAGCAAGGATCTCCTATCAAACCCTGACCACCAAAGCCTAGAATACCTAGATGCATGCTTGCTCACTATTCCTGCAGCAAAGCGTGTTTACACGGGGCGCGCGGCGGGGGGGGGGGGGGGGGTCTTTGCTGTGGTCACTGTGATCTGCCCTCTGGGAGGTACTCTGATCCTCTTGCATGGCATGGATACACTTAGACTCCTCATCAGACAAAGTGTGGACTGTGGACAAGACTATCCACATCACTGGAGCTAGCTGGGATGCAGAGCACAATCAACCCCAGACTTAGGAAATCAGCACCTGCCTCTTTTGATCTCCTGGTGATGCACAGAAGCTGTACAACTGGAGAAACTGTTGAAACACTTTGTCATGTTAATGAACCTAGAAAGTCGATTCTGAATCTTGCAAATTGTGGCAAGATCCTCAGAACAGGTACATGTTTCAGCAATCAATCTGTATTCTAATCACCTATAGCTTTTGTTAAAAATCAGATTCCTGAAAGCCTACCTTGGAGATCCTGACTCAGAAGTTTTGGAATCAGCACTTCTACAGACACTAATATGTATACCAGTAATTCTCACAGGACAGAAACACTGGATCTGGGAACAGGGAATTAAGCCGAGTGTCACAGTCACCTCCTTGGTCCACACGGAAGCCAAACCTAAGACTCTAAGATGGTACCACAACCTCTAAACTTATCCTTAGATGACCCATCCAATCCTTGCATAAGGAACATGGAACCCTTAATAGGGCACATGATTGGTACATGTTTTTCCAGGCTTAATTTATTATATTTTTCTTGTGTAAAACCTATGTTGTAGCCACAGCTGAAGCCTGGGTCCTCTGCACACTCTGATGTCCATAAATTATTGATAGGGAGACTTGGCAAACACAGTCTCCTTCCAGAGGTTGGGGGGTCAGATAACTGTAGGTTTTAGAGATGGCATCGAAGGTGGCCTTGGTAAAGCTGCCTAGGGTGGCGGTGCATCCTCTGGCTGAGCTGTAGCAGTCATCAACACCAGCCAACAGCAGCAGATTCTTGGGGAAGGGGCAGAGACGATGCCAGTGCCTCTGGGAGAGGGAGTGAGATGCACCAGCACAGAGCCACAGCGTCCAGTCACCTTGCAAGGCATAGTGTGTGGTTTGCCGATCTTGTTCCCCTACTAGTCTCTGCACAGGCACCATGGACAGCGGGGCAAGGATGATGGCTTCTCAGATGACAATGGCTACCTCCCTGGAGCACTCTACACCCAGGATGACAAGGCCACAAGCATCCCCAAAAGCAACAAATGCCTTGAACCTGGTCCGCTTGCCAACCCACATCTGCTTCTGTACCAGTGTGATCTTAAAAATGTCCTTGAGGGGGGCCGGCGCCCTGGCTCACTTGGCTAATCCTCCGCCTGCAGTGCCGGCATCCAATATGGGCACCGGTTCTAGTCCCAGTTGCTCTTCTTCCAGTCCAGTTCTCTGCTGTGGCCCGGGAAGGCAGTGGAGGATGGCCCATGTGATTGGGCCCTGCACTCGCATGGGAGACCATGAGGAAGCACCTGGCTCCTGGCTTCAGACTGGTGCAGCATGCCTGCCATAGAGGCCATATAGGGGGTGAACCAACAGAAGGAAGACATTTTTCTGTCCCTAACTCAGCCTGTCAAAAAAAAAAAAAATGTGAAAAAGCTGATTATTTAATGGTTTTGTTAGCAGTACACTGATGGACTAGGGGCTGAATTATTACCTCAAAACAAATTGTAGGACATAAAACGTGCATGGTTTCAATCATAACCAGATAACTACTCAGATAAATATAAGGTAAATCAAACCAAATATCAAGATCCTGTAATTACTAAGACTAAATCTCTGCTCTTAAATTGCTTGGGAAAGACAAGACAAGCAAGCCTGCCATGCTTACTTCCAGAGCAATGAGGTGTGACCAGGCTCAGCTCTGCTCTTGAGTAAGCGCAGATCCAGTTGGAGTAGCTTAGGCCATATTATCGCAGGGATACACTAAGAGAATGCATTTGAAAAATATAATTACATTTAACATAGCCATATGGACAGTGCTTCCAAGTGTGTGATAGGAAAATTATTTTTAACGTGTGTATTAAAGCATAATATGCATACTATTACAATTCACCTAAGGATATAAGTCAATATTTTTAGATAAATTACTGTTGTGCGGCTATTACCAAAATCCAGCTTTTGAACATTATTATAATTCCAATAAAATCCCCTTTGCCCATCTACAGTTTACCCCTATTCACACCCTGATCACTGGCTACTAGTAATCTACAGCAAACTAACTCTGTGAAAGTAAAATTTGTTTCCTGGTGCACTACATTGGCTCAGTCATGATGGAGGCAAACTTTGAGAAAAAAAAATGCAGAGAACAGTCTACCGGAAAAAATAATCAGGATGAATCTCAATATATTGATAATCACAAATACTTGGCAAGATATAGGTTTAGTGGTTATATTTAAGCCTAACACAGAACCCATGTACTGTGAGCCTATCTTGGCAGGAATGACAATACCTAAAGAGATGTGTATTAGAAATTAAAATGTACCTATGAGAGCAACCCGGGCTCTGATGTAGTTTGTAACCTGTCTCAATTGCCTCTGAAAAACATTGACAAGGCTTTTTGGAATGGGAGAAATACATTTGGTAAAAACTTTCTATGTCTCCATATACATTACCCATGCCACTGGTTTATTTTAATGCTTGTCTTCAACATTCATTTAATATTTAGTTTACTTTTAAAAAATATTTGAAAATCAGAGGTTCAGAGAGAGAAACACACATGGCGGGGGGGAGGGGGGAGAAGAGAAAAAAAATGAATCTTCCTTTCACTGATTCATTCCCCAGATGGCTGCAACAACTGGAGCTGGACCAGGCTGAAGCCAGGAGCTTCTTCCGCATCTCCCACATGGATAGCAGGGACCCAAGCACTTGGACCACCTCCCACCACTTTGCCCAGGCCATTAGTAGGGAGTTGGATTGGCAATGGAGCACCAGGACTAGAACTGGTGCCCATGAGGGATGCTGGCGTCACAGGCAGTGGCTTTACCTACACAATGCCGACTTCAGCATTCACTATTTAGTAGGCATTGAGGTACAGTGATTAACACAATACTTTCTGCCTTCCAAAAGATTATGGTTCACCTTCCATGATTTGAAGGGCTCATGCACATCAGTAAGTTGATCACACACTCCACATTACAGCAAGACGTCAGCATGCACTATCAGCCTGTGGTCAACAGATTCAGATTTCACTGACTTTGTAGTTTCTTCCAGGCGACAGATTGAGACTTTGGGAGGCATTGTATAGAAGGATGTATTTAGCATGTGGAACAGGTATCAGCGTTTAGGGGCCAGAGGTGAGCTACAGTAGGCAAAATAGTGACCCCTCAAATATTCCCATACCCTAAATTATGATATGTTAGTTTGCATGGTAAAAGGGAATTTGCAGCTGTAATTAAAATTATGGGGACTAGCGTTTGGCCTGGTGGTTAAGTCACCAGTTGGGATGTTGGCACCCCACATTAGAGCACCTGTGTTCAATCTCTGGTTCTGGCTACTGACTCCATCTTCCTGCTAATGCAGACCCTGGGAGGTAGCAATGATGGTTCCAGTAGTTGGATCCTTGTCATCTATCCTGAATTGAGTTCCTGACTCATGGCTTCAGTCTGGCCTAGTCCTGACCATTGTGGGCATTGGGGAATAAACTAGCAGATAAGAGCAGATAAAAAATAAACTGAAGATAGGGAGATTATTCTAGATTATCTTGGTGGGCCTCCTCTAATCACATGAATCTGTAAAAAGCAGAGAATTTTCCTGACTGGTCAGAAAGAAGCAATAAGATCAGAGAGATGCAGTGTGAGTACTCAGCAGCTGTTGCTGGCTTAGATAAAGGAAGGGGACAGAAACTGAGGAGTGAGGGCAGTGCAGAAGCTGCAAAGACAGGAGAGGACATTACCCCGAGGCCTCCAGGAAGAGCACAGTGGTGCCAGCATCTCAATTTTAGCCTGATCAGACCCATTTTGCACTCAGGAGCTCCAAAACTGTAACAAACTTGATAAAAATTGTCGTTTAAACCAGTGGATAGAAGACCTTTCTCTCTCTGTAACTCTGCCTCTCAAAATCTTTTTTAAAGAAAATTTGTTTAAATTACTGAGCACATGGTGATTCAGTATGGCAGCCACAGAAAAACAATACTTAGTATCAGGCAACCCAAAAACATTTCCAAAACCAGTTATCCTTACCTTTAAAGGGAGGAAAGTGATACTGGAAGAATTAGCACAGGCATTAGATGTGGTAATAAGTAACAGGTTTAGCAACGTGACGGGTACCTAAAGACTACTTAAGAGTAAGCTTGAAAACACAATCACCAGAGAGTTTTAAACAGCCGCAGCTCACCCCAAGTCAGAAGGCCCAGACTCAGTCCGGGGCCTGGTACCAACAAGATATATGTGAGCTGAGGCAGCTCATAACCCCTGTCTGAGCTGCAGTTTTTCCAAATGAGGGATTGGAACTAGAAGATTTATTTCTAAGGGCACCTCCTGTTCTGACATGGATGAATAATATAAATGAAAACCCATAAAACTTTTGCACTCAAGTATGAAGAAGATATTATTATAATAAGGATTCGGTTTGATAGAATTTTAAAAGGCCCTCTGAGAAAGGGTAGGGCTGAAGCTGGCTGGCTGTTTCTACCACAGTTGCCCCCTGTCTGGAAGAGAGACTGGGTGAGGCTCTGCAGAACCTGCCCCAAAACAGCTCCAGCCTGCAAGCCCCAGGCAAAGCCCTGGAAAGGCCATCACATGGTCGTCCCTGGAATCACTTCAGACATTAATCCGGACACTTAGACCATAACAGAGACAAAAGTCCCTATTTGGAAGCAGCTACCAAAAGGCAAAAATAGCTTTAATAAATTTTTAAATATTTATTTTCATTTTATTTGAAAAGCAGGGAGAGGGAGAGATATGGAAACATTCTATTTGCTTATTCCCTCAAATATCTGCAATAGCCAGGAACCAAGAATTCAATTTGGGTCTCCCACAGAGAGCTATCACAGTCTGCGTCCTGGGGTACACAGCAGAAAGAAGCTGGATCAGAAGTGGAGGAGCCAGGAGTCCCACCAGTCACTCTCAAATGGAATGTGGGCATCCCAGGTAACATTTTTTTTTTTTTTTTGACAGGCAGAGTGGACAGAGAGAGAGAGAGAGAGAGAAAGGTCTTCCTTTTTGCTGTTGGTTCACCCTCCAATGGCTGCCATGGCCAGCGCACTGCAGCAGGCGCATCGTGCTGTTCTGAAACCAGGATCCAGCTGCTGCCGGTGCACTGCGCTGATCTGAAGGCAGGAGCCAGGTGCTTCTCTTGGTCTCCCATGGGGTGCAGGGCCCAAGCACTTGGGCCATCCTCCACTGCACTCCCGGGCCACAGCAGAGAGCTGGCCCAGGTAACATCTTAAACACTGAGTCATCCACCCATGTTGCAGAATACTAAGTATTCTAGAGGAAAATTATCATCGAAAGCAGTAAGAAAATGAAAGAATCTGGAATGTTGAGATGAAGGGGTCCTTGGACTATGGCTGTCCAACTTATCAAAGGAAAAGTAGGAGTTTTTAATACATCTGATGCAAGGATAACTGCACACTGGAGACCAGGTTCACCAGGACACTGTAGCGTTATCAGACGGCCAGATGGCCAAGGGATGGAGGTGGCTTTGGCAAATTCCACCTGTCCTCTAGAGTGGGGCCTTCCTGCCGCAGGTGGGGCCAGAGTCTGGGGCAGGCCTGGCCTCCAGTGAACAGGCCCCAGTGCTGCAGGCACATCCCCTTCCTTCACTCTTTCCTTCCCCTTTCTATCTCCAGGGCCCCCCGGGTTGGAATGTGCACACCAGGGTTTCTCTTCCTGTCACAGGCAATTCAGTCCTTAGAGCTACTACTAGTTCCTTGGCTTGGAAATCCTTAGCATTTAGATCTCCTTGCTTGTCTTAAAAAAAAAAAAAAAAAAAGTTTTTTTTTTTTTTTTAAAGAAAATCATGTAAGAACTGAGTAGAAAGGGTATTCTTATTCTTTTATACTTATCTAGAAAATATAAATCCATAAAATTGAGCAAGTTAATAAAAATCAGTCTTATATATCATATATATCCTTTGACCCAGCAATTCCAGCTCTGGGGACGTACCTTAGGGAAATAATTTAGTTATGTGCAAAAAAAAAATACTCACCACAACAGGCTTTATTCTAATAAAAAGTGCCCACAACTCAGTGCCCATTAATAGAGATTAGTCAAATGTATATTACCACAACCACACAAATGGAACATGGAATATTTATTATATATACTATGCTTGAGTGTCTCAATATTTATATAAACAAATGGATTTGTAGAGCTGTCTAGATTGTGATTTTAATTTAAAAAGTATGTTATACAATACTGAGTTATTTCTTTTAGGAATACTTATATCTATTTGTCGCTCCCCCTCTTTGTGGAGGAACGACACTAAACCCTGCCTAGGTTTCCTATCCGAGTCACTGCACCATTATGTCGCTCCCCCTCTTCACGGAGGAATGACACAGGAACCTGCGCTGTTCTTTTGTCTGCTCAGCCCTCCCCGGGTTTGCTGCTGGTTCTTCCCGGGTTGGCTACCGACCCTTCCACCTCCGTGGAAGGACGGTTCCCCCTGCCACTTTCCCCACTTCCGCGGGGGAGCGGCACACCACCGGCCAGCTCTCTCGGGGGCTGCTCAGGTGTTCCTTCAGATGTTCCCGGTGCATGTTGTCTCTCTCCTCCTTTATAGTCCTCCTCCACCAATCCCAACTCTGCTACCCACACGCTGAGTACGCTGCTCTCCTCCAATCAGGAGCAGGATCAGCTCCTGCAGGTCATCACTCAAGCTGGCGAGAGGCAGCTGCGTAGAAGTTGTTACTCCCTTCTCAGCGCCATATTGTGGGAGAGCAGATGCATAGAATAAGTCTTAATTCCAGTAACAGTCTAGTCCGAGTTGCTCCCCACATCTATTAGTTAAAACTAAAATGTAGTCTATAGTATTATAACAGGACCAACAAAATGTAACAAGTTATTGTATTTTGATCATTGAAATCACAGATTACCATAGCAATAATAGATCAGTTAATTACAACAAGTCCCTCAGCCCTGGGAGAAGGTCCTGGTTATGAAGGTAGAGGGGACTGGTGAGAGATAGGCAGGGAGAACTTTCAAAGTAAAATATCTACACAACAAGGCCCAGAGGACAGAGAAATCCAGCAGCCAGTTCCCAAAGAAGAGGCACAATGAAGTCTTAGGAACCTGCCAGGAGACAAAGGAAGGAGGCAGGCATTAAAGTGATCATATTAAATGTTAAAGTGATTATATAGATAGGATTAGTGTTAAAAAGGATCACATAAATAAAACCAAGTGTCTGGTAATAATAGAATTAAAAAGGAGAGAATGTTCCAACATGGGAAGCAGTCCACTCAGCAGACTCATAGAATGACAAATTGCACTCGGACCTTAGAATCAGCACTTAAGGCATTCTGGTCTAGCTGAGAAGCCCTAGAGAGCATTTCAGGCATGGAAAGCCAAGACACTGTGGCAAAAAAAAAATGTCCTATATGAAGGATCTCTGTGAGAGAGACCCCAGTGGAAAGACGTGGCCAAAGGAGGATGTATTTTTCTCTGGAGAGAGGACAGAACTTCCACTTTGTTTATAGCCTTGTCTAAATACAGATGGAGATTGTGGATTCAAAAGTCTTCCACAGCCTTGGAAGCTCATGTCAAGAGCCTTGGGTGAGCACTGACATCATACAGAAGGTGTTACTTGTTAAATTAACAACAGGAGTCACTGTGCACTTACTTCCCATGCAGGACTTCTGTCCTCAATGAGTTGTATTATGAGAATTAAACTGTAAAACTTGTTCTCAATTTTGTGCATGTGTGTGTGTATTGTGTGTGTGTGCATGCACAATAGAGTAGGTCTTCTGTATATAAAGTTAATTGAAAATGAATCTTAATGGAGAATGGGACTGGGAATGGGAGAGGGAGGTAGGGTGGGAGAGGGAGTGGGAGGATGGGCATGATGGGAAGAATCACTATATTCCTAAAGTTGTACTGAAGTTTGTACTCATTAAATAGAAGGTTTCTTGGGGGGAAAATTATCTTGTGGAACAGCAGGTTAAGCCACTACTTCGGACACCCACTTGCCATACCAGAGTACCTGGGATCAAGTCCCACCCTCCACTTCTGATACAGCTTCCTAACAATGTGTCTGGAAGGTAGCAAATGATGGCCCAAGTATTTGAGTTCCTACCACGCATATGGTAAACCTGGATGGAGATTCTGGCTCCTGACTCGGACCTGACCCAACTCTTTTGATTCACTCTCTAGATGTATGCTACAGTGGGTGGAAGACCTGTGTCTCTCCACCTCTGTCATGCTTTCAAATAAGTTTTTTAAGAAAAATGGCCACAATGCTTCACCACTTCTCCCATCCAGGGTAGAATTTGTCTCCTCCCACATGACACTGAGGTTGGCTACATGGTTTGCTTTAGACAATGGGTCATGAACAAATGTAACCCAAGTACAGGCTAGGTAAGTATTTTGAACTGGGACCATCTAGCTCTGCCTTGAGGTAGCCACGCTGTAAGGGACCTAGCCAACTGCAAGGCAAAAGGCCACACAGGGAAAGACCAAGGTATCTCCTCCCAGACATGTAAGTCAGGTCTTTGTGGACTGTCTTCTCATTTCCCTCATCACCTAGAGCCATAGGAACAAGCCCAGAAGTGACCAGGAAAACAAACAACATTATTTTTATATGTTTTTATTGAAGCCCTAAATTTGGGATATCTTATTATGTAGTCATAGATAATTTACATAATTAATGTTCCTTTTACATACAACTCACTATTCTATTGCACAGATGAGTTATAAATGGTCATAAAAACAGATTAAAATGGTGAAACTTAGTGGGACTGAGGCTAGACCATTTGGTCACTTACCACCACTTCCCCACACTTGGAAAGGGAATGCCTTCCAGAGCCCTGTTCTGCACAAACCTTAGACACCTCCAAAGGGAATCACTACCATAATGTACATTCTACCTGGTAGAGAGTCATATGATAAGCCTCTTCAATTCAATGAGCAGAGAAAAAAAATAACCATTACTTTAAAATAAAAAACTAGATAACATGTCTTGATCACTTGCAATGTACTAGGATTGGAATAGACATGATTATCATCCTAATTTTACAGATGAAGAAACTAAGGCTTGAAATTTGACTTGCCTAAGCTCAAGCAGCCAGCAATTGTGGAGATGAACTTCAAATTCAGATTAGTCTGATAATAGGGCCCTTACTCCAAGCCAATATGCAACACTTCCTCTCAAATTATGCACTAATTTTATTTTATTTTCCTGAAGAATCCATCAGATGGGAAATGACTCACTTCAATTTCTGAATCTTGGGTTTCTTGCACACAAAGTCAGAGTGACAGTATTCATCTCATGCCATTTCACTGAGGACTAGATGAGATTATATGTGAGAACCTATAGACACAGGGCTGTCCTGTCCTAAGTAGCTAGAGGTAACAGTAGTGGCAGTAGTAGTGATAGCAGCAGTGATGGAACCAGCTGCCTCTTTCTCAAGGGGAATAAGAACTTGCCAGTCTGGGTCTGGTTACATCAGTTGCTGAGGAATATTGTGTTTTAGTTCTTGATTTAGATCCATGATTCAGTCTATTGTGATGGTGGTTTAAGAACCAGATCTCAGCTTCTAACAGCAAGAAGAGGTGCATCAAAAAAAAAAAAAAAATACTACCCATGCAATGAATGGATCTTCTTATCTGGGTCCTTCTTAGCATCTATAGGATCTGAATTCGCTAACCCTTATTGGCCAAGAGAAATATGGAGTCATGTACAGAATCTGACTGCTGGGCTCTGCTGGCAGTCAGTGGCCCCCTAGACTGTGCATTGGTTTTCACTACTCATTTCCTACCATCTTTCCATTTGTGTAATTCAGATGAACAGCCAAATCTAAAAGACAATCGGGCTTTGTTTCAAGGTAACAGTGTGTGTGGTTATCTATCCTTTGTACCTAGGAATATTTAACAGGCACTGGGACTTGCAGCCTGGAGTAGTTATACACTACTACTACGACGACAGTAAACATGTACTTCTAAAGTCCAGCTCTGGAGATAACGACCATGCCTTTTAAAAGCCAATGAATCGGGGCCAGCGCTGTGGCACAGTGGGTTAAAGCCCTGGCCTGAAGCGCCAGCATCCCATATGGGCACTAGTTCTAGTCCCAGGTGCTCCTCTTCTGATCCAGCTCTCTGCTATGGCCTGGGAAAGCAGTAGAAGATGGCCCAAATCCTTGGGCCCCTGCACCCATGTGGGAGACCCAGAAGAAGCTCCTTGCTTCAGATCAGCACAGCTGTTGCAGCCATCTGGGGAGTGAACCAGCAGATGGAAGACCTCTCTCTCTGTAATTCTTTCAAACAAAATAAATCTTTAAAAAAAAAAAGCCAATGAATTTATTCTGCAGTGGATGAGTCAACTGCTTCTACCAAAGCTTTCCACTAAGACTCTTCCTCACCTAGAATATCCAAGAGCTTTGGGAAAGTGAAGGATTCCATTTATTTCAAAATGCTCCTTTATCATCCACCTACTGTTCCTCATGCAGAAGATGTAGGGAGGGCGATTCCCAACCTATTGGAACCCAAAAATTAGGGTCCCTCAGACTTTGGAGATCTAAATACAATTGACTTTAGACTCTAGTCCTCATCATAGAAGGCGTAATTTCCTAAGATACCTGTGAATTCCGGGGACTAACATTCCTATGGCATCTTTCGCTTCTACATCCTTGTCCTTCCAAACCTTCTTTTCATTAGCCTCTTGAATATCCCCTGCCTTTGTCAAGTATCACCTCCTACTCTCATCCAAAAATGGATTATCACCCCCTACCCAACATTTCTTTATTCCACACAGAGCTGATTGTGCATAGCAACTTTTTTTTTTAACTACTGGGCTGGACTAGATCATACACAACACAGAGGAAAACTTAAGATAGGAATTTGAACCCTTCCAATTTCTTCCTTGGGAAATTTGCACTGCTTATAGTGATGTTTAATGCCTCCCTATCTCTTGCAAAAGAGGCACCTTTCATATGCCCACACCCAACCCCAAATCACCATCCATATCTTTTGACAGAAAGTCAAGTTTTCTCTTAATCTCAGTTCTCTCCCACCTGTCTAAACCCATTGGATCTAAAAATCAGACTTGTCCATGCTGGTGTGATCGTCAAGATAGATATTTCTCCTCTGGAGATCATTCTTATGTAGTAAGTTTTGATCAATACATGGTCAAATGTAAGAGGATACATGATATAAAACTACTAAAATTTTAGAAAACTAATTTCCTTTAAAAATTGAATACTAATTGACATATGGCCATACATATTTATGGGATGCAATATAACATTCTGTTACATGTATACATTGTGTAATCAAATCAATTAGCATATGTATCTGTTGCTGTGGATTCGTTCTGAGAGGAGGAGTGTGGTGGGGGCTAGAGGCACAGAGTCACCACACAGACACCGGGAGTCAGGTGAAAGCGGGCCAGAGGCAAGCAGCTGGCAGACTCATTTATTTCAGTTAGTACAGCAGCTTATATAGCCAAGGCAGCCAATCCAGTCAAGGGGCAGTTTATGCTCTAACCAATCACAGCCTGTTGCCAGACAGGCTCCATTGCCAGGTGGTTTCCCAGGTGGTTTCCGAAGCCATTCCTGAGTAACTGACCTTCGCTTGCCAGCGGCCATCTTGGCATGGCCTTCTCATTCCACCATGTGTCTTATCACTTATCATGTCCTCAAGAGACAATACAATCTTCTCTTCAAGCTACTAGAAAATACTCAGTGCATTATTGTTAGCAATAGTCATCCTACTGTGCATAGAGCACCAGAACTCATTCTTCTCTGATCTCTGAAGGGAAAGGTACTGTGGAGTTAGAGTGAATTAGCAACCAAAAGAGCCAAGTTTTACCCCTGGCCTTGTTTTTACCTAGTTTATTTTGTGTGGTTTTGTTTTGACTTTGAAAAAATATATCTAATAAAGACCTCACAGTACTCATATTAAGACCAGCAAGAGTGTGATATGGGAACTAAATCATAGTGCAAAAGTGAGTGTGATTCTGAACTGATATTACAGTCTGGGTGACACATGACAACTATTATTCAATTTGGCCCCAGGTCTCAAGAGGTCACACTTTAGTGTAACAAGATGCACACAGCGCGAAGGGGCCAGGAGGCCAGATGAGGGGGAGATCTGTGCATGCTGGGAAAGTCAGGGAAGCTTTCTTGGCAGGGGGAGGGGTCTGGGCTTTGAAGGGCATGAGGGGGCAATAAGACCATTTCAGAGAACCTCTTAAACTGCAGGCTCAGTGACTGAGGATCTGATAAAGCCTCTGCACCCCACTGACTCTAGGACAAAATTCCTTGATTTGAGAGCTTTATTATTCTGTTTCCAGCCTTGACTCTCATGTTTCCTTCTTTAAGTCTGAAACTTTTCAACCTTAGGACATGAGGACATTGAATTATCATTGATCTTTTCCACACACATTAGGAAATGATTTCTGTAGCCCCCGCAAAAAAAAAAAAAAAAAAAAAAAAAAAAAAAAAAAAAAAAAAAAAACCTGCTTCTTGCTTACATTCAGAATTAAGAGGAGTAAGAGGAGGAGGAGAAGGAGCCAGATAGCTGAAGGTCAAAATATCTTCTTAGTAAGAAAAGCTATCTGGGATGATGTGGCTTACAAATGTGGCAACATGAAACTCCTAATACTCCCTGTCTCCAGCAAACTGTTGAGCCTGCAGAGCACTTTGCCCAATCTGGGTCACAGTCATGCAAGCTGTCCCTAAGCCTTCAGGTTCATATCCCAGCTGCTCTATTCCCTGCAAGTGGCCTGAGAAAAGCATCAAAGGATGGTCCAAGTGTTTAGGGCCCTGCCATCCATGTCAGAGACCCAGAAGAAGTTCCTGGCTCCTGATTTTGGCCTGGCCCAGGCTAGCTGTTGCAGCTATCTGGGGAGAGAACCAGCAGATGAAAGCATGCTCACTTGCTCTCTGACTCTTTCGAATAAACATTTTAATCAGTTGAAAATGGTTTTATGCCAGTAGATCAATGAAATACAGAATAACAATGCAGTGAATGATATGAATCATAGGATTTAGAACAAAGTGAACACTTTGTTCTAAGATTTGTATGGTGCATAATCTTTAAAAAAAAGTATTTTACATTTCAACAAAAGATAAAAAGTCAACAAAGTCCCCTCTCTTCTCTGAAGGGCAGAGTCAGAAATAAACAGAAAACTACAAATCAAGGAGGATTGCCTGATCTGGGCTGGATGACGGGCTGATGGGCCAAAGTCATGATGCCCAGGCTCAATGGCACAATGACAAGGGCACTGGGGGTAGGCTGCAGGCTGAGAAGCAACAAGTGTTCATTAGAACACAGGGCAGGAGACCAGGACATCCCACCAGAGGCAACATCATTCTACCAGGAAAATTCAAAGAGAAAGAAGATCCAAACAGCCCAGGGTTTCTCCTGGATGAGATGAGGAGAAAGAATAAACAACGTTTGGGAGTTAAGATTCATTGCTAAGGGTACTATGCAGCTTCATTTGGCAGTTTGCTTATGTCAGCACTCTGTGGAAGCCCTTGGGGCCTTCACATTCCCACAAGCACATCTGAAGTACACTTAGAAGAAAAGCACTTTGCGTCTGGATGCTAACCAATGGCAGCTAATAAGATGCTGAGAGAAAGCACTCCAACTCAAACAGGGGAAGTCCTGGGGATTTACTATATTGAAAGAAGAGAAGAGACAGGAAAATGGAAGCCACTGAATTTATTTCAGCAGCCACAATTGTAACATAAGCAATGAGAAGATCAGTTTTCTAGGCAAACTATAAATCAAACATGTATGTGTGGGATGGTGGAGGGGATGACAGCATGCAGGGAATGGAAATGAGATTTGGTGAACAGAAACACAAAGAATTAGCTGAGCGGCTAGCACCATGGCACAGAGAATGAAGCTGCCACTTCTGATTCAGTTCCAGGGTCCCATATGGGCACAGGTTCAAGTACCACCCACTGCTCTTCTGATCTAGCTCCCTAACATGCCTGGGAAGGCAGCAAAGGATGGCCCAAGTGCTTGCACCAGTGCCACCCAGGTGGGAGACCCTGATGGGGCTCCTGGCTTCAGCCTCGAATAACCCCAGCTGTTGCAGCCATCTGAGGAGTGAACTAGAGGGTGTGTGTGTGTGTGTGTGTGTGTATCTCCCTCCCTCCCTCTCCTCCTCCCTTTCTCCCTCCTTCCCTAACTCTGCATTTCAACTATATCTTTAGATAAAGAATTAGCAGAGAAATTATTTTATGTCAGGTCATTGAAATATAGAATGCTAGTCCCATGGGTTCTTTGCCTCTATGTCTCAAAGTATCCACTCTTATCCCCTGCTACCCTGTCTCTCCCTGTGCCCCACTGTATCTTCATCTGACAGGTTCTCAGCTTAGGAGCAGATAAACAATGTGGTTTACAGCTCCTCAATACCAGACTCAGCCATTATTCTGAAACAACAACTGGGATGTATTCCACTGTTGAGATGTAATGGGTTTTGAAAACAGAATAACATTCAGTGATCAAACAGCTGGATTGTTTTATAACTGGGGAATAAAAATATCTATGACTTCCTGCCAAGAGACTCAGTCACTGACTATAATGCCATATATTCTTGCTATCATAACTTGAAACCGTTTCACTGGTTCAGACTTCCAGAGAATTTTATTTCCGTGATCTATACCCTCAAAAACACTGAAAGTTCCAGTTAACAAGGTATCCTCTTTCAAACTCTCACAATTTAGAAAGCAAAGTAATGAGTTTACAAATGTGGACTCTATAAGCCCAAAAGAATTTAAGATATCCAAAAAATTAAGAAATTATAGTAATGGATAATGGTATATTCTCTGGGAGTGAGGGAAGGAATGGACCCAAAACTATCTAGGGGCTGGCGCTGTGGCCCCTGCACCCATGTGGGAGACCCACAAGAAGCTCCTGGCTCTGGATCGGCGCAGCTCCGGCCATTGCGGCCATTTGCGGAGTGAACCAGTGGATGGAAGAACTCTCTCTCTCTCTCTCTACCTCTCTCTGTAACTCTGTCTTTCAAATAAAATAAACCTTAAAAAAATACCTAGTTTATATTAAACCATGTATGTACTTTAAAACTTCCTTCAACTCATTACCCCCAATTTATCCTTAAACTTAAAACAACTATCATTTAGATGTCTTTGTTCACATTGATTTTATAATTTAAAAGTTTTAAATGCTAAGATGTGTTTAAGGGGGAGGGCACTTCGATACAGTGCTAGTGGCAGTTTATTTTGGCACAATCTACTTCCCAGTCATAAAATAATTATCTTCATGTTCTCAATCCCCTAGAGTCAGAACCTCCTCTGGATTTGGACATCCACTGGCTTGGGGACTGAATCTGAAGTCTTTCCAAAATGTTTATAAGATTCTCAAAATACCATTTTAAGAACCTGTTCTGTACTGAAAGCCAGAGGACTGAGGACCAGAGAAAAGTAAACATGAAAATGCCAAATAAGGGAAGCTGGGGGTGGGTGGGCACTCAGTTCAGCAGTTACAATGCCACTTGGGATGCTTGCATCTATCAGAGTGCCTGGATTCGGGTCTCAGCTCTGCTTCTGTGCCTATCTTCCTCTAATGTGAACCCCGAGAAGCAGCAGTTATGGCTGAAGTATCTGAGACCCTGTCACACATGTAGGAGACCTGGATTAAGTTCTGTGCTCCTGGCTTTGGCCTGTCCCAGCTTCTGCTATTGCGGGAATTTGTGGAGTGAACCAAAATCAATCTCTTTTTCTGTCTTTCCTTCCCTCTGGTCTTCTGTCTCTCAAACACAAATAAAATTTAGAAGAGGAAAATATTCAGAAAGGGATGAAGAAGAGTAAAGCTAAAACAAGAGCAAACCAACAGCAAAATCAAAATCAACTCGCAAATAAAATGAAGAAAGTCTGAGGGATATCAAGCTTTCAAAGTCAAATTTGAAAAGAAATTTACTCCATTAGAACAATCAAAAATAATATCTAGGGGTTTGAACCAAAATGTCTATGATAGGTAACTATAACGAACATACATTCTGAATTTCTATATACTGCATATCACTTCATTGCATATGTGACACTTTGCATTCAAAGGAAAAAGAGTATTTGAGGGCTTAGAGAATGCTCTACACAGCCTGAGGGACAGGCAGGTGCACCCAGAAAGCCAACAAAAGAGTGAAGTAGGTAGGAAGGGAATGTGGGGAGCTTATGAAAACCATGAGAAACGTCCTGTAAACCAAGTGAAACCTCAGCAGCCAGGGGAGTATGCAAGTCCCTGTCACATGTTTTGCAGATACAGAGACTCCTTGAGAGGTGAAAGCTGATGCACTCTGAAAGACCATTGGAGACAGTGACCATCTGAGCAGACACAAGAGAGGGCAAAATGAACATAGACAGCTCCCTTTGACTGAAAGATTGTAATTCTTGATGGATGAGAAAGGACCAGCTTGAACTCAACTCAACCTTGCAAAGTTCATCCAGAGGCAAAAATGTCAGACATCCATAATTAGTGAGGTAATTTAATTTAATATTGAACAAATCTAATTATAATGTGATCTGTAACATCCTGAATGAGTCCTTCTCAAACAGCATGGCTGATCTTAATCCCTCCCTTTTAAGAACTCAAAGAAGCTACATTTTTTCCTAATCTGAAAAAAAGTCTGATGCCAGGTGAATTCATCAACTCTTAATTTAATTGGTACCCAGGTGTGGATACATTGTGCCCAGCCAGCTTGTCAGAGAGGTAAAGGGATTGATCTCTGAATATAGAGAACTAGAAAGAAGGAAACCTGCAGAACTGTAAAAGATTAGAGTAGGAAGAAATTCTAAATATCCTCTGTGCCAGCTTTGATTACCTATCACTTTACAGATGAGGAAACAGGTTGCAAAAGAAGGAGGGATCTCCCAACCCAACCACACAAGGCCAGTACCAGCATCCAATCTCTATTCCCAGGATGTTCCCGTCTAGACAGGATAACGCCCTGCAGCACATCTCTTTGTCTGCGTCCACCCTCTGGACAGCCAACAGATCCTGGAGCTCTTTGGGTCAGGAAAGTAGTACACACAGCCTGGAAACACGGTCAGCATTTCTTAAGGGTACATAACTGGAATTATACCCTTTTTACCCCATCACGGAAAATCATGTTTATTGCAAAGCTACCAACAAAGCTTTCTTTTGATCTCCAACATTTAGGCTTAAGCCTGTCCCCTTTCTTGAAGCCACTTAAGTCAATCTGTTTGCTGTAAGCAATTCCAAGGGTTGATCAGAGATTGTTCTGTGTATCCAGGGGACATTGAATGGGCCAAATTTTCATGTCATGGAAACAGATTTCCAAATAGCCAGTGAGAAGGAAAGCCATTCTCACCGCAATGTTTATAAATCAGTTTCCCCAAAGTCATTACCTGGACCTCCCCTGCCATTTGCAGCACCTCCACATGAACTCCCTTGACCTCAAGTCTGGAAAGATAGGCATTGGCCTCAGAAGTTCTGATGGCATGCTAGGCCAACTGGAGATAATAGGCAGGCAGACCTATCTGTCAATGACACGACCTTTGTTCTAGAGACATCTGGGTTTTTCTCACAGGGAGGACAATTTGGAAGAGAAATGTACTCTTTATGCTCAACAACTAAGTAGAAAGTCAATTTTGTAAATACCAGTGGCTGTCCTACCCAAATTTGGCTACCATGTACCAGGTGTCAATCAGAACCAGACAAATGTGGCAATAGTAGTGACAGGGCGATTCTGGAGTCTGGAATCAATATCCCAGTGAACCCTTGGACTAGACATCTGACTGGAGAATGAGGCCATGTAGCAGGGTGATGAGTTCACAGGCTGTTTCAAAACACAGAAAATCCCAGAAGGAAAAGAGGAAGACAGATTCAAAAACATTATAGTTATCAAAACCTCACACTAAGAGTCCAGCAACTATTCTTTCTCTCTAGAACCAAGTTCAGAGGTTGTGGACAGTACAAAAGTAGTATGAGTAACTTTAAAAAAAAAAAGGATTTATTTCAAAGACAGAAATACAGAGAGAGGGAGAGAGAGAAAAAGATATCTTCCATCCACTGGTTCACTCCCCAGGCCTGTGTCAGGAGCTTCTTCCAGGTCTCCCAATTTGGTGTGAGGGCCCAAGCACTTGGGCCATCTTCTGCTGCTAACTCAGGTATGTTAGCAGAGAGCTGAATGGGAGCCCATATGGGATGCTGGCACTGCAGGCAGAGGCTTAACCTTGTACATCACAGCACCAGCCCCTGGGTAACTTTATAGATAAAGCGGACATCAGGTAAAAGAAACGAGGCAGCTTTTCTTTCTGGCAAGGCAAGAAGGAGACAAGGCATCCTCAGCTGGTTTTTCTACTTTCTTTGGTTACTTTGATAGGACTAAGATTGTTCAAACGGGTATTGATTACTGAATTTCAGATTAAAAAAACAAGACCAATGAGAAAAAATGATTCTCTTATAGCTACCCAGCTAAGGAACCACTCTCTCTTGACCTAGAACCAAGATCTAATGGCTGTGAAGCCAAAAGAACACAAAATGAAAAGTTAAAAAAAGAAAAACTCTCATTAATGATTCTGTTGCTTGGGTTAATTCCTTTGACTCTGTCTTCCTCATCTATAAAATGGACTTAAAGACTTCTTCATAGGATGCTTGTAAGAATTATATGTACATAAGCTATAAAACAAAGTATGCAAATATAGGATTATATCTATCTTACTACATGTTTCAGATATCATTAAACTCAGTTTCAACCTGCCATGAAAAGTTTCAGAAAGTATATTTAACCTAAATTCCCCATGACATAAATTTCAAGTTTCTTTCCTTACACTCAAAAAAAAGAACTATATCGCCAAAAACATGCTGAATACCTATGATAGGTAAGCCCACCATGTGCTGTACAAACTCAGTCAATCTAACTTCACATCATGCATAGCCAGGATGTGGCTACTACAGAAAACTCCAATAGCGAGAGAGCATTTTATCTCAACCAGAAACTTGACCCGCAAAGTCTGAGTGTTTCTCAGAGGGATGAGAATCAGCCCTCCCGGACATTCCCAGGCTGATTAGTGATTCCATGAATGCTCATTAGACAGAAATCTATGGCAAAGCCCTTGTATACAACAGGGTATCTGTCAAGTACCCAAAATCTCAAACAAGGGATCTTAGTACTTCATAAATCTAAGAATTAACAGGCTCTGTGTTTTATGTTTGCCTCAAGCCCCTTCATCACTCCCATCACTATTAATCACAAGCTTCCTATTGAGGCATGCCTACTTTTGCATAGGGAACTTGCTCATTTCTAGTCACCAGGGAGCAAAAAGCAAAAACAGTTTTGGAATATACCCCAATTGTTATATCAAAATGGCTTGATGACTAGCCTGAGGACTTTAAGAGCCAACTTGTCCAAATCTCCCAGCCTCATGGCTTAGAAAACTAGGATAATCCCAACATTAACTTTTTTTATTTTAATGGTGTTAGAAGACCAAAGAAATAATTAGATACCACAGACAATAAGGAAAGGCAGGAGTGATGCCAATTACTCATCTTTTTATTTCCTCTTGGACCCGGGCTGAAGGATACCTTTGTAGTCTGAGCAGGTCTCCTCACATGGATAGAAGCTGGAGGAGACATTTCAGACTCCCTGGACTGATCTGATAACTACTTTCCCCTACATTTAGCCTGCTGCTTCCCAAAGTGATCACGAGGGATCCACTTGTGTCCCCCCATTGTCACATGTGCAGGTGGAGCCCTAAGTCCCTTCATCATGTTCCTGCCCCCACTTCTTCCTACTGCATTTTTCTCACTGGATTATTTTCTTCTAATGCTCAGACAGAACAGAAAGGTCTAATGAGTACCGGTTTCCTTGCCTTTTTGGCCCGAGGTAGACTATTTGGTCTTATATTACTAAAGAAACTACTTCTTGGCCAGTGCCATGGCGTAGTGGGTAAAGCAGCCACCTGCAGTGCCAGCATCCCATATGGGCACCAGTTGGAGTCCTGGCTGCTCCACTTCCAATCCAGCTCTCTGCTATAACCTGGGAAAATAGTAGAAGATGGCCCAAGACCTTGGGCCCCTGCACTCATGTGGAAGACCTGGAAGAAACTCCTGGCTCTAGATTGGTTCAGCTCCAGCCACTGCAACCATTTGAGGAGTAAACCAATGATGGAAGACCTCTCTCTCTGCCTCTGTATCTCTAACTCTGCCTTCCAAATACATAAATCTTAAAAAAAAAAGAAAATATTCTTGTGGTCAGGTCTTAGGAGTCACCATAAAATTATCTCTAGCCCAAAAGAACCTGAAACCCAAGCAGTATACCTTCCATAGTATCCTATCCCACTGGAAGAGTAACAGTGGCCTGTGGAAATATTTTCTACACAGGCCAACAAGTACTTATCTTTCTCCCATCAACTTCCATCCTGTGAGACAACAATGAATGGAATTTTATAAAGCACTGTAAGCAGAAGGAAGTCAGACTACTTCTGTCCTAAAATGAACAGAAAACACAAGAGAACAGTGTGCTGAATTAGCTGAGTCCTTATCCCTTTGGCATGGTTGGTGTAAATCAGATCCATCATGGATGCATAGCTCAGGGCATGGCAGGAAAAAGTGCTCTGGCCATGATGAAGAGAAGCACACTTGAGGTGCTAGGGGGGTTCCCAACTATATTGTGGCAACAGGAATTTCTCAACTGCCCATAGAGGATCATGTTCTCATGCTATGCCAGCTAGCACAAACATGTACTTGTGCCACTCAAGACCCTTCTTGGGACTCTGCATCTCAAGTAGAAACCAAGCAAGAGAGGGTGGCATCAGAACAAATGCAAGTGTTGTAAGAGGCAGCTGTAGCAAGAAATAGCATGATACACAGTTGGCAATGTGGAGATGCAATAAGCTGTGGCCATGGGACCAAGATTTAGAATCTGCCCACTGATCACTCGATAGCAGCCTGAGATTCTTCACTTTCACATGGGAATAAACATAGGTCACTTTTATGGAAGCCAAAAATTGATTGAAATATGGTCAACTATGTTAAAAATATCATCTGTTTTCAACAAAACTGATAACCCCGCAATGAAATATTCTGGGAAAATATTTTCCAGACACAGTCCAGCCCAAGGTACTGTTTGCTTGAGGCTCTGACTGCGCATTTCTGCTTTTAATCCCAAGGCCAGCACACAGCTTGGAGCTCCAGGCCCCATCCAGAGAGTGGCCCAGACATGCACTCTAAGTGACAGCTGGGTAACTGTCTGATAAGGATCCCAGAAACCCACTGGGCTAAGGAGCATGCCGGGTCCCCACTACTGCTACCACTAGTTGTAATGACAAAAGCATAGGGAGAGCACAGTATAGCATCCAAAACTGGAACTAAAGCCAAAGCATGGGGCTGGTGCTGTGGAATAGTGGGTAAAGCCGCCGCCTGCAGTGCTGGCATCCCATATGGGCACCGGTTTGAGCCCCAGCTACTTCACTTCCGATCCAGCTCTCTGCTATGGCCTGGGAAAGCAGAAGATGGCCCAAGTCCTTGAGCCCCTGCACCCACATCAGAAATCCAGAGGAAGCTCCTGGCTCCCAGCTTCAGATCGGCACAGCTCTGGCTGTTGGGGCCAATTGGAGAGTGACATAGTGGATGGAAGCTCTCTTTCAAATAAAAAAATCTTAAAAAAAAAAAAAAAAAGCAGCCTAACAAACTGACATCCAAAGACATTTTCAAGAAAAACTCTTCAATACATAAAAACCATCCCTTAGAAGCCATAAAAACAACTGATATCCCAGATGTGCAAAAAAGTAGTAACACAAAAAGTTTGGGAAATAAGGTACCATGCTAACCCAAAAGAGCACAATAATGCTTAATATCAGACTATGAGGAAAAGGAGATTGACGAAATGCTTGGGAACTCAAAAGAACGGTTATAAGGTTATTCAAAGAAATACAAGAAAATGCAGATGATTAGCTAAATTTAGAAGTCAATACATGATATGAACAGGAGATTCAGCAAAGAGTGAGATATGTTGAAAAAGAATAGAAATAGATTTGAGAAATGGAAGCTGTTGTTGTGGTACAGCAAGTTAAACTGCTACTTGTAATGCCAGCATCCCGTATCAGAGGTTCCCTTCAAGTCCTGGCTGCTGTGCTCCTGATCCAGCTTCCTGAAAGTGTACCTGGGGCTGCAGCAGATGGTGGGCCAAAGTACTTGGGTCCCTGTCAACTACATGGGTGACCTGGATAGAGTTCTTGGCTCCTCTCTTCAGCCTGGTCCATACCTAGCTATTTAGGACATTTTGGGAAGTTTACTAGCTGATGGAAGAAGCTTGCTTGTATGCTTGTTCATTCTGAAATCTTCCCCAATCTGGAGAAATATGGATAACCAATAAAGCAGTCCATAGGACCCCAAAATGAACATAATGCAAAAAGAACTCCACCATGACACATTTTACTCAAACCTTCAAAAATACAACACAAAGCACAGAATTCTAAAATTTACAAAAAGAAAAGTGCCACATCACTTTTAAGGGAACCCTCATTAAACTGACAGATCAGTACATGGGACATTCTCTGTGATAGATTATATACTGGGTCACCAAATAAGTTTCAGCAAATTCAAAAGAAGTCAAAAGGTATATCATGTATCTTTTCTGACTAAAATAGAAAAAAAAAAAAAAACTAGCAATAATACAAATACAGGGAGACTGAACATGCTCCTGATTTTAAAAAATGGGTCATTGACCTTGTCTAAACAAGGTAAGAATCGGAGAACTCAGAGGGCTTCCATAGCCTTGGAAACTCATGACTGGAGCATAGGGAGACTACTGATGCCATAGACAGGAGTGTCAATTGGTAAAGTCAACAACAGGAGTCACTGTGCACTTACTCCTCATGTAGGATCTCTGTCCTTAATGTGCTGTGCATTGAGATTTAATGCTATAACGAGTACTCAAACAATATAGTTCACTTTGTGTTTCTATGGGGGTGCAAACTGATGAAATCTTTACTTAATGTATACTAAACTGATCCTCTGTAAAAAAAAAAAAAAAAAAAAAAAATTATCAACTCCCAACTTGACTCTCACTGGGATTAAACATGACAATAGGTCTGATCTGATTTCATCATCATTTAAAAAAATCATCTATTATTTTTCACTTTATGTTTCTGTGTGGGAGCAAACTGTTGAAATCCTTACTTAATGTATACTAAGCTGATCTTCTGTATATTAAGATAATCGAAAATGAATCTTGATGTGAATGGAAGGGGAGAGGGAGTGGGAAAGGGGAGGGTAGTGGGTGGGAGGGACGGTATGTGGGGGAAGCCATTGTAATCCATAAATCGTACTTTGGAAATTTATATTCATTAAATAAAAGTTTTAAAAAAATTGGTCATTGAAGAAAATTTTGATAAATCAAAAGGGAAAGTAAAAACTTCTTGAAATTCATAAAAATGGAAACTCAACATATCAAAATTTGAGATATTATAAAAGAACTACTAAGAGGAGAGCCATTAGAAATACGCACCTAGGCCGGCACAGCGGCTCACTAAGCTAATCCTCCGCCTGAGGCACCGGCACACTGGGTTCTAGTCCCGGTCGGGGCGCCAGATTCTGTCCTGGTTGTTCCTCTTCCTGTCCAGCTCTCTGCTGTGCCGGGAGTACAGTGGAGGATGGCCCAAGTGCTTGGGCCCTGCACTCGCATGGGAGACCAGGAGAAGTACCTGGCTCCTGCCTTCAGATCAGCGTGGTGCGCTGGCCGCAGCGCACCAGGGAGCGGCCATTGGGGGGTGAACCAACGGAAAAAGGAAGACCTTTCTCTCTGTCTCTCTCTCACTGTCCACTCTGCCTGTCAAAAAAAAAAAAAAATGCACCTATATCAAGTGGAAAGATATCAAATAAAGCACCTTAAAATTTGAAAAACAAGAACCAAACCCAGAATTAATAAATGAAAATAAAAATTATAGAATTAAGTAGAGCAAATTTTTTGAAAATTAAAAGGTTAATGAAACAGCCAGCGCCGTGGCTCAATAGGCTAATCCTCCACCTACTGGTGCCGGTACACCGGGTTCTAGTCCCGGTCGGGGCGCCGGATTCTGTCCCGGTTGCCCCTCTTCCAGGCCAGCTCTCTGCTATGGCCAGGGAGTGCAGTGGAGGATGGCCCAAGTGCTTGGGCCCTGCACCCCATGGGAGACCAGGAAAAGTACCTGGCTCCTGCCATCGGATCAGCGCGGTGCGCCGGCTGCAGCAGCGGCCATTGGAGGGTGATCCAACGGCAAAAGAAGACCTTTCTCTCTCTGTCTCTCTCTCTCACTGTCCACTCTGCCTGTCAAAAAAAAAAAAAAAAGACTTACAGATATGAAAAGAGGAAGTCAAATTATCACTGTTTTCAGATGACATGATTGTACATGTTAAGCAGCCAAAAGATTTCACCAAGAGACTAATAGAAGTGATAAATTCAGCAAAGTTGCAAAGCACAAAAACAGGCAAAACTCAGTAGCATTTTTTAAATACCAACAGTGAACTCATTGAGAAAGAACATGTAGCAGCCATCCTATTCACAATAGCTTTAAGAAAATCAAATACCTTGGGATAAATACCTATGGATGTGAAAGAACCCTATAATGAATTACAAAAACAACCCTAGTGAGAGAAATTGAAGACACCAAAAAGAAAAAAAAAAAAGAACTCCCAAGTTCAGGAATTGAAAGATTAAAACATCCATACTACCCAAAGTTATTTGCAGATTCAATGCAATCCCATCAAAATACCAATGATATTCTTCACAGAATTAGAGAAAACAATCCTAAAATTCATCTGGAAACATAAAATACCCCAAATAGCCAAAGCAATTTGAGTAATAAACAGAGCTGAAGTTGTCATAATACCATACTTTAAAACATACTACTGGGCTACCATAATCAAAATAGCACAGTATTGGCATAAAAACAAACACATGGACCAATGGAATAAACATTCCAAAAACAAATCTATACATTAGCAGAAAACTTATCTTTGACCTCATTGCTACACTCTCTGGAATAAGGAAAGTTTGTTCAATAAATGGTACAGAGAAAACTGCATTAAGTTTGGAGCAAAACTCATCTTTCACCTTATACCAAAAAAAAAACCCTAAAAAATGGATCAAGTATCTACATTTAAGATACGAAACTACTAGAAAGATAGATAAGGAAAACAATTCAAGATATCATCATAGATAACTTCTTTTGGATACAAACTCTCCAAAAAGGGGTTTTATCAAATTAAACTTCTGTAAAGCAAAGAAAACAGTCAAAGAGATAATTGACAAAATGGGAAAAAATATTTGGGAACTGTCATTCAATAAAGGATTAGTATTGAGAATATGTAAGGAATTTAAAAATTCTACAAGAAAGCAACATTCCTATTGAAAAATGGATTAAGGGGGACTGGTTCTGTGGAGTAGCAGTTAAAGCCATTGTCAGCAGTTTCGGCATCCCATATGGGCACTGGTTTGAGACCCAGCTACTCCACTTCTGATTCAGCTCTCTGCTATGGCCTGAGAAAGCAGTAGAATATGGCCCACATGTTTGGGCTCCTGCACTTGGATGGAAGGCCTGAAAGAAGCTCCTGGCTCCTGGTTTTGGATCAACTCAGCTCCGGCCCCTGTGGATGGAAGACTTCGCTCTGCCTCTCTTTCAAACAAATAAATAAATCTTTTTCTTAAAAAAAAAAAAAAAAAGTAATGGGTAAAGTATTTGAATAAAACTGTTTCAAAAAAGAAAATAGCCAACACACGCATAAAAAATAAAAACGCTCAATATCACTAGCCCTCAGGGAAATGTAAATAAAAACCACAATGAAATATCATTTACTGCAGTTAGAAAAGACAAAAATTAGCAAATACTAGTAAGGATGTGGGGAAAAAGATCCCTAATACACTACTGATGAGAATCCAAATTAGTATAGCTACTGTGGAGAACAATATGCAGGTTCTTCAAAAAACTAAATATGCGTCTACCATATCACCTAGCTATCCCATTTCTGGGAATATATCTATAGGAAATTAAAATAGGCTATGAAAGAAGTACTAGAACTCCCATGTTCATTACAGCACTGTTCACAATAGCCAAGATATGGAAACATATGTCCATTAATGAATGAGTGGATAAAGAAAATGTAGTACATTTACACAATGTAATATCACTCAGCTATAATAAACTGCTGACATCTACAACAAGATGGATGGAACTGAAGATTATTAGGTTAAGCAAAATAAGCCAAACATATATAAAGTCAAGAGTCACATGAATTTTCTCATACAAGGAAGGTCTCTTTCAAGAAGACCAAAATAAATCTAAAATAATTACTAGAGGTTTTAGAGGAGAGGAAGATCTGATAATGGGTTTCAATTGATGGTCATGGGTTCTGGTGTCCCATAGAAAAGTAAGACAACGGCCATCTGCCATGAAGGAAATGTGAGGCCTTATTACTTGGTTTTATGGCAGTTGATTTGCTTATGCTGTGTATATCTGTTGCAATACTGCACTATACATCACAAGACATAAAGAAAAATGCTTACACATTTTAATCATAGGAGATCCCTTCCTCGTGTTTGCCATCTATTTGATGTCTGTGGATTCTCAGCTAACAGTGTGAGCTTCACTTTACAGCAGCTCTTGGCTTTCACAGATGAGAACATAATACCAAGCTTGGGGACATGCTCAGGATCACAGAGCAGGTGAGCAATAGAATTGGAACTGGAGCCTGTCTTCCTAACCACTAATTCAGACCTCTTTCCACCACAATGTGATACCACTGGAGGGGAATAAAAGATTCAGTTTTGCAGAAATGGCTTTTTCCTCCCAAGTAATTTAACATCAATATTTTCCACTACTACTAGACATAAATACTGTTCAAAGAGTTCCTTCCGTTTATTACCTTTTTTTCCTATAAACGTACTCATGTCTCCGTCTTTCAGATTACATGCTGATAAAACGTGCTTTGTCTCACAATGGGATATACGTTTATTCTGACGAGGTGTCTTGAAGACATTTTACATACTCACAGCAGCTAGACGGTCTCAGTTTTCTAGACAAGTATCATCCTGAGCATTCAAATGTTACGTCACTGTCTTAAATATTCCTCCAAGTAACTATTTTCTGACTGTCAATTTTGTAAAATGAGTGCTAAGTAGATTGAAGTTTATATCTTTGTAAGATCTTTCAAATAAACCAGTTCACAAGTCAGTAAAATTATCCTTTGTTAGACTATGAGTTCTAGTCTGCTGTTTGGGAAAAATAATCAATAACACAATTGTGTTATCTTCTCTTCTGTCCTCAATTAAATGTGAGCCTTGCCTTTACAGATTAATAATTGTGTCCTCAAAATCGCAAATCAAAGGCTGTGAAAACCAAAATTTCCAGAAGCAAAGGGCATAGTAACACACATGTATTTCAGCCTCCATAGCAGCCTCATGAAGGGAGGAAAAATACAGCACAATTCAGGAAGAACTCACCATGGAACTGTTATTGCTCATCAAAAGCAAGGATCTCAAATTTCATATCTCCCAGGGCCAGTAGAAGTGGTTTATTATTCTACTTATCAATATATACATCCCATGTTTAACACTCTTATTATACCTGTAGCAGCAATTAAGATCAGATCCAACCACACAAAATAAAAACATACACATAGGATTGGACATTTATGCTAGTGGTTAAGACTCCCATGTCCCACATTGGAGAACTCAAGTTTGATTCCGAGCTCTGACTCCAAACACCAGCTTCCTAATAGTGCATATACTGGGAGGCATCAGTGATGCCTCAACTAATTGGGTTCCTGCTACTCATGAGGCAGACCTGGATTGAGTTCCTGGTTCCCAACTTCAGCTTTGGCCAGCCTTTGTTGTTGCAGAGATTTGGGAAACATGACTGGAAGTGCTCTCACACATGATCGTTCGGTGTGGGCAGGTGTGGGTGTGTTTCTGTCTGCACCTCTATCTCTGTCTGTCTGTCTGTCTCTCTCTCTCACACACACACACACTAAACAGTGGTTTGACAGACAAAACAAATATTTTAAATGAAGTAGTTTAAAACCACAAATAGCGGTTTAAAAATACACCTGCAGAAGTAAATAAATGGATATTGCTTTAAAGCAGATTAACAGGCAGAAAAAAAATCAGTGAAAATACAGAAGACGTGACAACATAATTAACAAAAATGACCTATTTCTAATTCTGTCTCCAATATCTGATGTATACATACACATTTGATGCAAATGCTAATGAAATGTTGACCAAAATTGTGTATTGCTAAACCATTTAATAAGCACCAATAATTCAAATATTAGAATTATTGAGTATATGTATTTTCACTACAATAAGAAAATTGAGGTAGAAATTGGTACCAAAATATAAGAAAATGCCTAAATGTTTATAATTTAAGCAATACACTCCTAAAAAAATTCATGGGTCAAAAAAATTTTAGTTACATTGTAATAAAAATTGCAAATTACAAAAGCTTATGTAGGTCAAAATTTATATTCATAATTATATCTATTAAAAGGAAAACAAAATTAAAATACCAATGATCTAAGCATGCCTTACCAGAAGTTAAAAAGAAAATAAAATTCCAAGATAAAGACAAATAAAGGTAATAGTAGAAGTAGAACAATAAAGAAATTTAACAAAGCCAAAAGATAAGTCTTTCAAAACAGATAAATCTTTCAAAACTGAGACAGGACAAAAATTACCAATAGGGTATAAGAAAGGGCAAAGCATAACAGTTTATACACAAATAAGATAAACAGATTTAAGCCAATACTGAGAATTAAAAAAAATCCTAGAGCAGAACATTATATCACATGGATATAGGAAGAAACAGGAATTCATAACTGTCACATATATTTAAAATAGAATCTGGGCACTGTGGCAAAGCAGGTAAAGCCACCACCAATACGGGTGCCAGTTCTAGCCTGGCTGCTCCACTTCCAACCCAGCTGCTTCACTTCCAACCTAGCTCTCTGCTATGGCATGGGAAAGCAGTAGAAGATGGCTCAAGTCCTTGGGCCCCTGCACCCACATGGGAGACCTGGAAGAAGCTCCTGGCTCCAAATCAGCACAGTTCCAGCCATTGCTGCCAATTGGGGAGTGAACCAACAGATGGAAGACCTCTCCCTCTCTGCCCCTCCCCCTCCCCTCACCCTCTATGCCCCTCTCCCTGCGTCCCCCCTTTCTCTCTACACTCCCCCCTCCCTGCACCCCCCTTTTTCTCTACACTTCCCCCTCTCTGTGCCACCCCTCCTCCTCTCTGCACCACCCCCTCCCTCTGTCTCTCTGTGCTGCCCCCTCCCTCTGTCTCTCTCTCTGCACCGCCCCCTCCCTCTCCCCCCCCCCTTGGCCTCCCTCCTCCCCCCCTCTCTGCCTGGCTCCCTCAGCCTCCCTCTGCCCCCCCCCCACCCAATTTATTTCAGGAGGCAAGCAAAATCTTGATACCAAAAGTAATAAAGGAAAATAATGAGGGACTTCAATATTTTACTTTCAGCAAGGGACAGATCAACCAGACAGAAAATCAGCAATCAATAGAATTGATACTATAGACAAAATCAACCTAAATGGTATCTACAGAACTTTCCATCCATCCTACAGTCACAGAATACACACACTTCTCACCAGTACATGGGAATTTCTCTTAGATTGATGATATGGTAGGCCATAAAGCAAGTCTCAGCAAATTTAAAAATTGAAATCATACCATGCATCTTCTTTGACCACAATGGAATGAAGCTGAAGAACAACTCAGGAATCTCCAGAATATATACAAACACATGGAGACTGAACAACATACTCCTAAATGAACAGTGAGTCATTCAAGAAGTCAAACAGAAATGAAAAAATTTCTAGAAAAAAAAGAAGGCAACAATACAACATATCAAAACTTATATGGAATATAGCAAAAGCAGTGTTAAGAGGGAAGTTTTAACAATTGGTGCCTACATCAAGAAATGGAAAAGGTACGAGCTATAAATTCCTCTGAAGAATCTAGAAAACAGCAAGCCAAACCCAAAAATAGGAGAAAAGAAAATTAGGGAATGAAATTAAAACCAAAAGACTACACAAAAGAGCAAAACAAAGAGCAAGTTTTTTGAGAAAAAAGTTGACACACCATTGGCCCAACTAACCATTAAAATAAATTGAAGATGTAAATCAAAATTAGAGATGAGAGAGGAAATGTAACAGGCACCACAGAAATACAAAGAATCATCAGGAATTACTACAAAGAGCTGTACACCAATAAATCAGGATACCTAGAAGAAATGGGCCAATTCCTGGACACATACAACCTACCTAAATTGAGCCAAGACGACACAGGAAACCTAAACAGATCCTTACCCAAGACAGATATTGAATCAGTAAAAAAGAAAAAAAAAAAAAAGGCACCAAGGACCACATGGCTTCACTGAATTCTATTAGGCATTTAAAGAACTAAGTCCAAATCTTCTCAAGCTATTCAAAAACAATTAAAAAGAAGTGAACCCTCCCAAATTATTTCTATGAATCCAGCATCACCTTAATTCCTAAACCTGAAAAAGATGCAACAGAGAAAGAATGACAAATTTCCCTGATGAACATAGACGCAAAAAAATCCTCAAAAAATTCTAGCCAATCAAATCCAACAACACATCAGAAAGATCATTCAACCAAACTAAGTGGAATTTATCCCTGGTATGTAGTGAGAGTTCCACATTCACAAATCAATGTGAAACATCACATCAACAGCTGCAGAACAAAAACCATATGATTATCAATAGATGCAGAAAAAGCATCTGATAAAACACAACATCCTTTCATGATGAAAACTAAGCCAACTGAGTATAGAAGGAGCATTCATCAACACAATCAAGGCAATTTATGACACACCCACAGCCAGCACCCAGTGAATGGAGAGAAGTTGGAACCATTCCTACAGAGATCCGGAACCAGACAAGGATGCCCATTCTCACCATTGCTTTACAATATAGTTCTGGAAGTTTTAACCACAGCCATTAAGCAAGAAAAAGAAATCAAAGGGATACAAATTGGGAAGGAGGAAGTCTAACTATCCCTATTTGAAGATGATGTGATTCTATATATAGGGGATCCAAAAAACTCCACTAAGAGATTATTGGAACTCATAGAATTTGGAAAAGTAGCAAGGTATAAAAAACAAAAAATCAGATACCTTGTGTCGCTCCCCGTCTTTGTGGAGGAACAACACAGGACCCTGCGCTGTTCTTTCGTCTGCTCGGCCCTCCCCGGGTTTGCTGCTGGTTCTTCCCGGGTTAGCTACCGACCCTTCCACCTCCATGGAAGGGCGGTTCCCCCTGCCACATTCCCCACTTCTGCGGGGGAGCGGCACACCGCCGGCCGGCTCTCTCGGGGGCTGCACAGGTGTTCCTCAGGTGTTCCCCTTAGATGTTCCTCGTGCATGTTGTCTCTCTCCTCCTTTATAGTCCTTCCACCAATCCCAACTCTGCTACCCACACGCCAAGTACGCTGCTCTCCTCCAATCAGGAGCAGGTCCTACAGTTTATTGGTTGAACTGGAGGCAGCTGCGTAGAAGCTGTTTCTCCCTTCTCAGCGCCATATTGTGGGAGAGCAGATGCATAGAATAAGTCCTAATTCCAGTAACTTAGTCTAGTCCGGGTTGCTCCCCACACCTTGGAATAAATTTAATCAAGGATGTCAAAGATCTCTATGATGAGAATTACAAAAACATTAAAGAAATAGAAGATACCAAAAAAAGGAAAATTCTTCCAAGTTCATGGATTAGAAGAATCAAGATCATCAACATATCCATACTACCAAAAAGCAATTTACAGATTCAATGTGATACCAATCAAAATATCAAGGATATTCTTCTCAGATATAGAAAAAGTGATGCAAAAATTCATATGGGAATACAGGAGACCTTGAATAGCTAATGCAATCTTATAAAACAAAAATAAAGCCAGAAGCATCACAATACCAGATTTCAAGATATACTACAAGGCAGTTATAATCAAAACAGCCTGATACTGGTACAAAAACAGATGGACAGACCAATGAAACACAATGGAAATTCCAAAAATCAATCCATGCAGCTATAGCCAACTTATATTTGACAAAGGAGCTAAATAAAACCCCTGGAGCAAAGGGTTCTTCAACAAATGGTGTTGGAAAAACTGGATCTCCACAAGCAGAAGTATGAAGATCCCTACCTTATACCTTACATAAAAATCCACTCAAAATAGATGAAAGACCTAAATCTATGACCAGATACCATCAAATTGATAGAGAACATTTAAGAAATCCTACAAGACATTGGCATAGGCAAAGACTTCTTGGAAAAAGGCCCCAGAGGCACAAGCAATCAAAGCCAAAATTGACAAATGCTTAAAAAAAAAAAAAATTAGAAAGCTTCTATACTGCAAAGGAACACCCAGCAAAGTGAAGAGAAAACTGACAGAATGGGATAAATGATTTGTAAGCTATGCAACTGATAAAGAATTACCAGAACATATAAAGAGCTCAAGAAACTCGACAAAATAACCCAGTTAAGAAATGGGCAGAGCTGGTGCCACAGCTCAATAGGCTAATCCTCCACCTTGTGGCACCAGCACACCGGGTTCTAGTTCCGGTCGGGGCACCGGATTCTGTCCCAGTTGCCCCTCTTCCAGGCCAGCTCTCTGCTGTGGCCAGGGAGTGCAGTGGAGGATGGCCCAAGTGCTTGGGCCCTGCACCCCATGGGAGACCAGGAGAAGCACCTGGCTCCTGCCTTTGGATCAGCGTGGTGCGCCAGCTGCAGCGGCCATTGGAGGGTGAGCCAACGGCAAAGGAAGACCTTTCTCTCTGTCTCTCTCTCTCTCCCTGTCCACTCTGCATGTCAAAAAATAAAAAAAAAAGAAAGAAATGGGCAGAAGACTTAAACAGACGTTTTTCAAAACAAAAATCCAAAGGGCCAACAGATACATAAAAAAATGCTCAGGACCACTAGCATCAGGGAAATGCAAATCAAAACCACAATAAGAGGTCACCTCACCTCCATTAGAATGGCTTTCATACAGAAATCAACAAACAAAAAATGCTGGTGAGGATTGGGGGGAAGAAATACCCTAATCCACTAGTGATGGGAAAGTAAAATACGGTAAAGCCACTATGGAAAACAGAATGGACATACCTCAGAAATCCGAATATAGACTGATATAGTTTATGACCCAGCCATTCTACTCCTGGGAATTTACCCAGTGGAAGTGAAATCAGCATATGAAAGAGATACCTGTACCCTCATGTTTATCACAGCTGAATTCACAAAAGCAGAGACGTGGAATTGAACCAAATGGCCATCAACAGAAGACTGCATAAGGAAATTATGACATATGTACATAATGGAATACTACACAGAGGTAAAAAAATAAATTTAAAAAAAATCTGGTCATCTGCAACAAAATGGATGGAGCTGGAAAGTATCATCCTTAGTGAAATAAGCCAGTCCCAAAAGGACAAATACCATATATTCTCCCTGACCTGTGATAAACTAATAGAACACCTATGAGGTAATCTATAGGAGTGAAATTGACACTTTGAAAAGCAATGACTTTGAACAGCCCTTGTCTTGACTGTTGAGGAACAGTTGTCCCCGATAGCAGACAATATGATCTTTACATAGAAAGACCCAAAGATACCACCAAAAACCTGTTAGAATAAACAAATTCAGCAAAGTTATAGGATACAAAAATCAGCATATAAAAATAAGTACATTTCTATATAGAAGTGAACTATCTGAAGAAAGTTTAAATGTATTTACAAAATCTACAAAGATATGAATGACCTAATAAGTTCAGCGAAGGAGGTAAGAGATCTTTACAAGGAATATTATAAAATACTGAGAAAATAAACTGAAGACTCAAATAAGTGGAAAGATATCCCACATTCATGGATTAGAAAAATATTTTTTAAATTTCCATATTAGCAAAAGCAATCTATATATTAACTGTAATCCCTATCAAAATACAAGTGATCATTCTTCACAGAAATAGAAATGATCTTAAATTTGTCTGTAACCACAAAAGACCCCACATATCTAAACCAATCTCAAGGAAACTGAATAAATCCAGGGACATACTGCCACCTGAACTAAAAATATACTTACTACAAAGCTATAGTAACCAAGACAGTATTGACATTTTCAAAAAGACATGTATACCAATGGAACATAATATAAAATCCAGAAACAAATCTGTATACTTACAGCCAACTGATTTTTGACAAAGATACCAAGAATACACATTGAGGAAATGATCAAATATTCAAATAAGTGCTTTTGGGGAAGCTTATTATCCACAAACAAAAGAAACTAGAGCCCTGCATCCATCATCCAAATCAAAAACCAACTCAAAATGGATTTAAAAAATTTAAGACCTGGACCTATAAAACTACTCGTAGGAAAAATAAGGGAAACACTTTGACATTTATTAGTATTCTTTGGATAAAACCTCAAAAACAGGCATAAAAAGTACAAAAATAAATATGGTTATATCAAATTGAAAATTGCTGTACACAAGGGAAACAATTAACAGAAAAAAATACACATTCTACAGAATGGAAGAAAATATGTGCAAATTGAGTGTGTCAGGGAGTTAATTCCCAAGATAAATAAGGCACTCAAACAACTCAGTGGTTAAAAACAAAGCACATCTGATTTAAATAAGATTTGAATAGACATTTCTCAAAAGATATACAAATGGCCAACAGGTATATGAACAAAAGTGTTCAAATTCATTAATCAGGAAAAGGAAGATCAAAACCACAGACATATCATCTCACCCAGTTAAAATCAGTATTTGATCAAGGAGACACAAGATAATCAATGTTGGCAAGAGTGAGGAGAAAGGGAAACTCTTATACACTGTTACTAGAATGGTATTAGTAACACATTACTCAAAGTTATCCACAACAGACATTATGGAAAATAGTATGGAAGTTCCTCAAAAAAATAGAACAGAACTACTATAAGATACAGAAATCCCTCCACTGGTCATATACCCAAAGAAAAGGAATTTAGATGTTCTCAGTACAAAGAAATGTTTTCACGTGTTAATTACCTTGATCAGATCATTATACCATGTATATACATCGAAACATCACACTGTGCCCATAAATATGTAAAATCATTAAATGTTAATCTGAATTAAAGTTTTTAAAAGATAATACCAATACGGCTAGAGAGTTAACCATTTTTGGCAACCAGGCTACACTTACTCATATCCTATAGCAAATATCTTCCCTAAATTCAATGAAAATCTGTATAGATGTTCAATAAAATACATCTACAAAAATGTTCAGAAAACAGTGGGACAATATTGAAAAATCTAGGCTCATGTCAATAATAGGATAAATAACTCATGCTATATAGTATATAAACAAATATGTATATATAAATTATGAAAGTGAAAACTTATTACATGCAATAACAGATTAATCATGAGGGATTGTACAAACAAAATCATGTGTTTTTCATCTTAATTTCTAGAAACAGTCAAAACTAATCTTTAGTGTTAGAAGTCAGGATAGTAACTGGTAGCATGAGAAATTCCTGAAATGTTGGAAATATTCTTCTAGAAAGATAGGTTTACTTGGTGCACATCCACCCAGACACACAGATATGATTTCTTAACTTTTATGTGCTATACTTTGTCAATTAAAATGTTTACTGGAACAAAAATCTAAATAAAACTATTACTCTTAAAAGTAAAAATATTTGCATGTGTATTCATACAGAGGGCCCTGTACATGGAAATATAGAGATAAATCAGTTACCATTTCTCCTTTCAATGTGATTGTGACCTTATTATAGGACTTAAAAACCAGAGTTAGAATTCTTAGAAAGGCAGAAACCTTGTTGGGAGTATATGAGAATTCAACTGGAAAGATAAAAGCTGGCTGCAGTATTGCACTGCTGTTTCCCTATTCTTCATCACAGCAGAGCATTTAAACTAAAGTTTGTTCCATGTGACCTTCATAGGAGCACCCTACCGGAAAGAGGTGACCTTGGTTTCTAACCACACAAGCCCCTGAAATGGAGGCTCAATTTGTGCCATGCCTCAACCACTCTGCTTCCCTCTTGGGAGAGTCTTAAGATCCCTGGGGCCTTAGTAGCCCTTAAGAAATAAAATTTTGCCAGATTTCAAGCTTGTCTAGCCTGCTCTTTCACTTTAAGAAAGCTGAGGCCCAGAAAGGGAAAGAAAACGAATAAGCATCATAAGCGCTGTCCTTCTTTTGGACATATTTTCCATTTGCAACGAGCCACTCATTCTGAAGTTGAAGAACAATATAGCAATGCATTCAGCTCATTTCTGCAGTTAAAAGAAAGCCTATTTGATGTTTTATGTTTCAATTTTCTGCGTACTAATAAAAGTACATAACTGCAGAGAGACAGTATTGCTATATGTGGGCATAATATAGATTTATAGCCTGTAAGGAAAATACCAAGATTCCTAAGCACAGAAAAATCCAGAAATTGAAATTGCATCATTTAAAAAAAATCAAAGAAACTCTCCAAATTCATTGGCCAACCAATTGGAAGTAAGATGTTCTTCAATTCATTTTTTCCTCTAATTGCATAATCCAGGACCTTGGGAATATATATTATGACAATTTAGAGCATTCCATATCCTGCTCTCTCAGTCCTGGTAGTGTTTCCCAGGGACATGAACTTGTGTGATTAAATTTGCACTCTTGTGTTCCTGCATCTGGAGGTCTTCCATGCTGGAATTCATCCCAGAAAAACTTAAGAGGTTGTTATTGACAGAGTGATGGTCATGTTAAGTCTGCTTCTGAAGCTACCAAGGGTTCTAAGCCTCGCACAGTTGACTGGGTAGAAGACTAAGTAATTCTTTGCTAGAAGGAAGTCCTGTGTATTATAAAATGTTTAGCATTATCCCTGGCCTCAAGATGCCAGCAGCACCCCATCCCTAACTATCATAACCAAAAATGTCTCCAGATTTTACCCAACATTCCCTCTGGGGCAAAACCACCAAGGACTAAGATTCCTGGTCTATAGATACACATTTGAGACTTTACTTTCACTTATGAGGTACCCAAGAAACACTGACAAGAGTAATAAACAGTAAGAACTACCACTTGCTTAGTGCCAACTATATACAAAAAGCACTGTGACTGGTGCTTTACATACATTACCTGATTTTATCCTCATAATTTCTGGAGAGGTAATGAATCAGTCGATACTGCTGTGTGTGTGTCCCAGGCAGTTTAAGAAGAAGAATTTAATTTATGAAATATGATATTAGATAACTACAGAATCTCCAAGCAGCTGGGAATGACACCCAGGCCACACTGCAGCCTCCCTTGGGCTCACATATCTAATACACCATAATCTACCATGACCTGCATTGCTGATGCTGGACTGGGAACAGAATAATGTGGTCTCCAAGAGCCAAAGCCTCTACACAACTTCCAGAAAATTCATTTGTCCTCCTGTCCCTTTTATTGTAAATAAACTTCAAATTCTGCATCTCTCACCAGTGCTTGGAATGACAGAGCCTGTATCACCTGTATCAAGGCTGCAAGAAACACTGGGATAATGAATTAGGGAAATTATTCCAATGTGGGAATTGTGTTTGTAAACCTCCTGTTATCACAAAGACTATTAATGGCCACACTACAAGTAGATATCCATTTTATAGATGAGAAACCAGGCTCAGAGTCTAATGTGTTTAAAGTCATATTCATGATATACATTCAAATGCAAGATATCCTACTCTTTGGCCAATATTCTTTTCTACATGATACTAACAGCTGAAGACCCCTACTTGTCTTCCTGTGCCTGGCATGGATAACTGACTCCAGAAATGTTGACAGATCTGAGGTTTTATGGAATCTGTCCAATCTAGATCTTTGTCAACTATGGGAACATGGACACTGGTTAGTACCTCCCTAAACATCATGCAGGAACCATGATGCAGCTCATGCAGGCTGTGGTAGAGTTAGTTTCCAAGAGAATAAAGATATGCTGTCTACTTCCTTTCCCTGGCGCCCTCAGAGAAGTCCTCTCCTCTATATAGAGGAAAGAGAGGCCAAGAAGGCCACCCAACTGTAGCAGACAGCCTCAACGTCCTCCTGTAGTCACACCTTTGGACAGTCTTTCCCTTTAATGTGGGCTGGAGCTAATGACTCACTCCTAACAAATGGCCAAGATTAAGACACGCAAAAAAAAAAGGGGGGGGGGATTTCTCTTTCTCCTGCTTTCTCAGACCCAGATAATATGGTCAGTTGTCCTCTGCAGAATTTCACATGGTGAGGAACTGAGGGCAACCCTCACCCCACTGCCAGCAAGGAATGAGGCCCTCAGTCCAAGAACCAGAGCCAAACCGAACCCTAACAACAGCAGGAATGATCATGGAAGCAAATCCCTCCTCCCCGTCAAACCTTGAGACAACCCTGCCCCTGATACACCAAGCTAAGCCATGCTCAGGTTCCACCCAGAGAGAAACCTCAGATAACTCACATTTCTTGTTACATTTTGAGGATAATGTTCTTCACCATGCACTTAAACTGTATTTAATTAATCGAATAAATATTTACTGACCATCCATTAACATGTACCAGTTGCAGGCAATCACTAGGCTACTTGTTCCTTGAAGGAGAAATGACTTCATCTCTTTTGCCAATTCACAGTGTTTACCCAGCACTGGTAGTCAGGGCCTGACAGTTGAGTGAATATTTACTCCACCTTACCAGCCTACATTATTCCCATCCCACATTCCAGCTATACCCACGTCAGTTGTTTTGATCACTCTCCTTTTACCCTGTCCTCCTGACTGAAATGACCTCATACTACTATCATACTGATTATCCTTAAGACTCAGCTCCAAATTCCTCCAGGACCTTTCAGATCACTATAATGCTTGGAGACTTCTTTCTTCCTTTCATGGAATCCCCACCATGCACAGGCAACCACCTGATTGGTCTGATCATATAGGCACCAGATTCAATGCTCCTCAAGGTAATATCCCTAACTTATACCCCACCCCCATGTCTCCTCAGTAGTGTTTGGCACTTTTCCAGGCTCATGGATCCTCAAGAAACTTTGAGCAATCAAATGCCATTGAGCCTGGTAATACCTACGCTTGGCCAAACTCTCAGGTTTTCCTTTTAGCCCTCCTTCTGTTTATAAAACATTTACTGAGCTCATGCACGAACCCATCACTCTGCAGAGAACTGGGAACAGAAATATGGACCATATTTTCTGTTCTCACACTGTAGTAGCTTTTAATACTACTATAACAACTCAGTGGGTAAAGAAAACAAATTTGTTATCTTAAAGTTCTACAACTCAGAAGTCTGTCATGGGACTCAGTAGGCTAGAATCAAGATTTTGGGCAAGATTACAATCCTTTCTAGAAGGTTTTGTGCCATTGCCAGCTTCTAAAATTTGTCTCACTCCACGATCAAAGCCAGCAGAGGCAGACGGAGTCTTTCCCATGCTGCCATCTCTCTGAGTGTTGAACAGGTACTCCATGTTAGGCAATTTAGAAGATTAATTTTGGCCCACCTGGATAATTTGTACTCTCTCCCCCTTCTCAAGGCTTTAATAATCACCCTGCAAAAAGTCTCTTTTCCCAACGAAGAGAACACTCCCAGGTTCCACAGATTAGGGCATGGCCATCTTGGGAGGACATTATACTGGAGTCTTGACGACCATCTGTACTCCCTCTTTGTCACGGTAGCAAGTCAAGCAGTTATCAGTGAGGGCACCCTGTGCTCAGCTGATTCTGTTTGATGGCTATCAGGGGAGGTACTGAGACCTGGATGTGGGCTTGCCATTTTGGAAACAGAAAAAAAAAATTAAAAAGAACTCAAATAAAAGTCATATAAGAGTCAGGCTTTAAGCTGGCTCAACTTCTAATGAAAGAATTTATTCGATTGTTCCTGGGTTGGTTGGCTTTCACCTCATTGTGCTTTATTTTGCCTCCCTTGAAATAAATGGATATTTTATAGCTTTTCTGCAGCACCATTCTCTCCTGTCACCATAATTCTTCCCACGGTATCCTAAAATCTTTTGTTGGATAGTTTGAATGTTCTATAGGAATATGCTTGGAACCAAAAAGCCCTAAGCTAAAGCAAGAGACAAATTCTTAAAGAACAGTGCCCAGGGTATCCCACAAATTGAGGCCATGGTGGGAGGTCCTGCTGGGTCCAGGGACTATAGTGTTTCTGCAGCAAAGGGACATGGTTCGGGCCTATACCCCACCTGTCACCATTGCTATGTGGAACAGGGCATCCTCCTCACCTCTTGCTCCCAGGAATATTAGGGCTCTTGTCTTGACCCATTTATGTGAATACTTAAGACTGGGTAATTTATAAAGAACAAAAAATTATTTCTCACAATTCTGGAGTCTTGGAAGCCCAAGATCAAGGTGCTGGCAGGTCTATTGTCCGGTGAGCCCTGCTCCCTTCTTCCAAGATGGCACCTTGTTGCTGCGTGTTCTGAGGGAGGAGGATCGAAGAGAGGAAACCAATGAACCATCTGGCAATGCCTGAAGACCCTTTTATAAGGCCCTAAACCCACCCATGTGTGTTGAGTGCAAATGACCTTTTAAAGGCCTCACCTGATAACACCTGAACTTTAAAAGGACACATTCACATCATAGCAGTTCCCACTTGTGGCTGTAGCTCTGACTTCTCTGACAAGTGTCAGTTTCCTCAGGAAAGAAGGGGGGCCACTTTTTGTGGGCAAAAAAGAAAATCAATGACCCCTAAGTTCTTCTCAATTCCGTACCCCTAAAAGGCACCTAGTTCTTAGAAACCTTCCCAATCTGATTGCTTCTCTGTTTCCTTACATTGTACGTGAACTTGCACCTCTTATTTCCATACAAAATAGCTGAGGTTTCTTTATTGCACTCTTGCCTTGAGTTGTCTCTGCTGCTCTCCTCCCCCCCACTTCACTCCACCTCAAATTCTATTCTGCTTGTTCTTAGGTACTCATTAAATCTCAATATCTTTTTAATGAAAATGTAATGTAATAGTGGGTTCTGTAGCTTTTAGAATTGAGGATTCCAGAATCTGAAAACACCTTCAATATTGTCCTTTCAATGTTCTAATGGAAAAGCCTCGAGATATCTTATCCAATAATACCCAAATTCAAAGACTTATGATTTTTAAGTACATTAAGATTAGAGTATCCACAGCTATGATACCCAGGTTTCTCATGTTACAAAAATTTGGTTATATTAAGTTCTGTACATCCGGTAAACTTACCAAATATTAGTCTCCTAGGCATAAGACTTCCTGCACATGTTTACACCCATTCTGATTCAAGCAGTGGAGAGGGACTTACAAGAGGCTAATGTCAGCTCAATTTCATAAACCCCTCTCTCTTATTCAATCAGAGAGCTATTTTGGTGCAGCAGAGTCTGTACTCATCGTTTGGGTCTCTCCTCGGCCACATCCCAGCTGTGTGATCTAGGGCTAATCATTTATTTAGTCTCTCTGAGTCACAGCTTCCTCTCCTGAAAGATGTGATTAGAGACCCTCCTACAGCTGCTAACTACAATGGCTAAAGTAGATCAATTACAAAAAGAGCAATGAAATCACATAGCGAGCTCACACCCAGTAACAACTGTTATCAATATTGATGATTTTGCTTCTATAATGTTATAGAAACTAATGAAGCAGCTCCAGCACTTGGTACTCAAAATGCTGGAAAGAGATAGACCAGGGCCACTTAAGAAGGACTTGTATGTCTTTGTTTCTCAAAAACCCACAAGAATTCAGGCAAGGCAAACTCTGGCGGAAACATTGTGATAAGGAGCAGGGCTTTCTGCCTTCGCTTCCAAAACTGGAGGAGCAACTGGGTGGATGTGAGAGCTGGAGAAGATGGCAAAAAAAAAAAAAAAAAAAAAAAAAAAGAGAGAGAGAGAGAGACATAGCAGGGAGGCTGGTGCAGTCAGAGAGCAGAAGTTCAAAGGGGCCCAATGGGCAGGAAGAGAAACTTTCAGCAAGGGCTTTGCCAACAGTGTCAGCTTGGGCGTGAGTCCATCTTCACTTGGGGGACAGTAAGCCATCCCAGGGCTGAGGGATCCCAAATATTTTCCAATTAATGTTCCTGAGGATGCAGGGAGGTGGAGGGGAGGAGAGGTGTGCAGGGCAGCATCTGAAGACATAGAGCTGCAGTGCCAGGGGCAGAGCTGTCAGTGTTCTAACAAAGACTCCACTTCTGAAGGAAGAATCGTCTCTCCTGGTGAGGGTTTGCTGATTCCAGTCTCAGGCTGAGCCAGAAACACTAGTATTAACTCTGTGCAGGATTACACAATTTAAAAAGAAAGAAAAAGATGTTCCTGAATTCTCTGCCTGAGTTTTAGCTGTGACTTTAGAAAAGGCACAAGGGGCTGGCACTGTGGTTCAGTAGGTTAATCCTCTGCCTGCAGTGCCCACATCCCTTGTGGGTGCTGGTTCTAGTCCTGGCTGCTCTTCTTCTGATCAAGCTCTCTACTATGGCCTGGGAAAGCAGTAGAGGATGGCTCAAGACCTTGGGCCCCTGCACCTGTGTGGGGGACCCAGAGGGAGCTCCTGGCTTGAGATAGGCCCAGCTCTTGCCGTTGTGGCCATTTAGGGAGTGAGCCAACAGATGGAAGACCTTTCTCTCTGTCTCTCCCTCTCACTATCTGTAATCTAACTCTCAAATAAATAGATAAAATCTTTAAAAAAAAAAGTAATTTTATTTTAAAAAAGGCACAGCCTGTTCCAATTTAGAAAGTCATTTCTTCTAGTCTTTCCAATTGTTGCTTATGACAAAATGAATTAAAAGATAATGCACACTTCCTGTGAACCTTTTGAAGCCCTTTCATACATGTGCATAGAATTCATGTTCCTTTGTATGTCTGTACCATCAGCTGTAATATCTTCTTTTTCGTTTCTTAATTTGAGTCTTCTCTTTTTCCCCTAGTCCAGCTATAAAGTTTTATAAATTCTATTTGTCTTCCCAAAATAACTGTTTCCTTGATTTTTAAAATATTTTTATTCGTCTCTGTTTGCTTATCTCAGCCATGATCTTATTGCTTTCTTTATACTAACTTGTGTTTAGTTTGTTCTTCCTTTTGTAGTTCCTTGAGATGCAATGTTAACTTGTTTGAGACCTACTTTTTTAATGTAGGCATTTATTGCTATAATCTTCCCAATTAGAACTGCTTTTGCTATATCCCACAAGTCTTTCTTAAAATTTTTTAAATTAATTAATTTAGTGATTTATTTTATTTATTTGAAAGGCAGAGAAATAGAGAGGGTGACAGACAGAGATCTCTCATCCTCTGGGTTACTGCCCCAATGCCTGTAACTGCCACAGGTGGGCCATGCAGAAATGAGGAGTCAGAAATTCAGTTTGGATCTCCCATGTGAGTGGCAAGGACCCAACTATCTGATCCATCATTAGCAGGAAGCTGGACTCAGAAGCAGAGACGGGACTTGAACTCAGGCACTCTGCACATGTGGCATGTGGGTGTCTCAAGCAGCATCTTGGGAATCTTTCCAAACGCCTGCCCCTCCCATGAGTCCAGGGGTATCATGTTTTAATTTTCATATGTATCAAGACATTTTTTTAATTTCTGTTTTAATTTCTTCATTGAACTTTTTTTTTGTTCAGAAGTAGGTTGTGTCATTTTCATGTAATTACACAGCCTCCAAAGTTTTTCTTGTTCTTCTAGTCTTATTCTATTGTGATCAGAAATGACACTTTTTGTTATTTCAATGATTCTGAATTCTTTAAAACTTATTTTGTGGTTTAACTTGAGACTCATGAAGACCTCTAACAAGTAAACAAGAATGTGATTTCTTAACAGAAAAGCCTTTTGGGCAAGCACACCTGCCAAACTTTAGGTGGATGACATTAGAGAATATACAAATCCCCTAAACTGCAGCTTTCTTGGCTATGAAATGGGAGGATGGCCACATTGCAAGTCATTGTGAGCATCCAAAGAAGACAGTGGTCAATGTCTTGTTCAGAAGGAATGGCCTCTCAGATGCTTTCCAAGTTTATGTGTCTGAGCAAACAAGAGGGTTAGGCTAAGGAATGAGTGAGCTCAGGGGTCTCTTCTGCAGTTGCTCTTTCATGATGTTCTCCCCTGCTTCCTTCTTTTATCTCCCTTAGCATGGTCCTGAACTCATTTCTTCATTTGACACTCCTACCACTATGAGCTCTGTATCCCCCGGGCATAGGTAGGCAGGGCCTCGTACTCATTCTTTCGTTCCTTCATTCATCCATTCAACAAGTGTACATTCCAAGACTATTGGTAGGAAGCAGAGCTGTTCCAAAGATGGAGCAAAGGGCCCAGTATCAAGAATCCAAACCAGAGAGGGTGAAAACCTGGATCAGGAAAAGTTCCCATACCACTGAGAATCCACAAGCCTTGAAAGGGGCTTCCATTCTGCTCAGAAGACTTCCTCAAGAATGTAATTAACTTGCCAAATAACCTTAAGTGAGCCATTCCCCTCTTTCTGAGTTCATGGAGTTTGAGTAGAAAGTTGGACTTTCTATCTATGGTAGTCCCAGGAGGCCAGGAATGCCCACTGTACAGCTTCTCCTGAGGCCATGCTCTATCTTCTCTCTCTCTCTCTCTTTTTTTTTTTTTTTTTTTTTTTTTTTTTTTTTTGACAGGCAGAGTTAGACAGTGAGAAAGAGAGACAGAGAGAAAGGTCTTCTTTCCGTTGGTTCACCCCCTCAAATGGCCACTACGGCTGGCGCACTGCGCCAATCCAAAGTCAGGAGCCAGGTGCTTCCTCCTGGTCTCCCATGCGGGTGCAGGGCCCAAGGACTCGGGCCATCCTCCATGCCCTCCCAGGCCACAGCAGAGAGCTGGACTGGAAGAGGAGCAACTGGGACAGAATCCAGCGCCCCAACCAGGACTAGAACCTGGGGTACCGGTGCCGCAGGCGGAGGATTAGCCTAGTGAGCCGCGGCGCTGGCCCTCTATCCTCTCTTGTTCCAGCCTGGCCTCTGTTTAAGGACCAAGCTCTAATTTATCTTCCCACAAATTTATTCACTTTAGAGGCCAGGCTAGCATGCCACGTCAGCCTCTCTGTTATCATGATACCAGAAACATCTTTCCATCTGTGCTATACTCAGTGCCACATCCATGCTCTGGGCATCTTCTTTCTCCTGGGCCACAGCACAGCCTCCTAATTGGGTTCTCTGTCTCCAGGCTCATTGCTTCTAATCCACATTCTATATAGCCTTCAGAGGACTATTTCTGAAACAGAAATTTAATTATATAGATTTCCTGCTTAAAATGATCATATGAATAACCAATTCCTTTGGCTTAAATGAACTAATGGCATTTTGCAGAGTTGAGCTTATCTCTTTCTGTACTCAGTTCCCCAAGTCTGCATTTCTGTTCCTGTTAGTCCCAGAAGGCCATCTTACTGATGCTGGGGTCTCCAGAATGGTTGCGATGCTCCCTTCTTCTCCCACTTCCCTCCCAACACACTTTCTCTCTCGTCTAATACCAAAAGCCAGCAATGGAGCCTTCTCTGTAAAGCTGCAAAATTGGTCTCCTGGCCTCAGCAGCCTTTAATGCTAATGAACTCCAAATATGCCGTGATGATGACTTCCATTAGATACACATGAAACCATGAGAGAAAAGAGCACTGAGATGGAGTGGCCATCACAGATAAACCAGCTCAGTGCTAGTACAGGATGGAAACCGTAACAGTGTGCGTGCTCAGAAATCATCACATTCAAGCCTTGCTCACTTGGACAAAGCCACAAGAGATGTTAGGGAACCTAACACCTTAAAGGTCACACAGCCACTCCTTGGCTCATAGTCCTAAAGCTCAAGTAGACAATACACTGATCTCTTTAGCTCCCTCTCCTATATGCTTTCCAAATGCCATGTGGTACTGAAAGGCTGGAGGAAGAGCTCCTTATCCCTAAGCAATGAGACCACTGAGTGTCCCTTGTGGCCAGGCACCAGATCGGCACTTACCTGATTTTCACAACAACTCTACTAAACATGCATTCATGACAGTGCTTCTCACAGGCAAGGAAATAGGAGCACAGCTAGCTGGGAAGGAGCTGGGACACTGTCTGCCTGCACCCTCTGAGCTCACGCCTTCAGACAGTGCCCCCTTGGGGAGCCCCCACTACTGGGACACTGTCTGCCTGCACCCTCTGAGCTCACGTCTTCAGACAGTGCCCCCTTGGGAAGCCCCCACTACTGGGACACTGTCTGCCTGCACCCTCTGAGCTCACGCCTTCAGACAGTGCCCCCTCGGGAAGCCCCCACTACTGGGACACTGTCTGCCTGCACCCTCTGAGCTCACGCCTTCAGACAGTGCCCCCTCGGGAAGCCCCCACTACTGGGACACTGTCTGCCTGCACCCTCTGAGCTCACGCCTTCAGACAGTGCCCCCTTGGAAAGCCCCCACTGGGGGACTGCTCAGGCTCCTCCTCACCATCCCCTCCTACCTTGGCTTTCAAAGTCAGGAGAGTCTCAAGCCAAAGGTGGCCTTCACCAGCCATGAGCCCAAGGCCTCTCTGGCACTCCATTTAAGGAACATCCCTATCTACCCTGAGGGTGTTTAAGAACACAAAGTGAGATAACATTTGCAAAGGCCTGGCCACTGGGCATTTAGCAGATGGAAACCATCACTCAGGAGATTACTACAAAGGAGCCGGTGCTGTGGCTTAGTGGATACAGCATGTTCCAGCTGCTCCACTTCCAATCCAGCTCTCTGCTGTGGCCTGGGAAAGCAGTTGAGGATGGCTCAAGTCCTTGGGCCCCTGCACCCATGTGGGAGACCTGAAGAAAGTTCCTGGCTACTGGCTTTAGATTGGCCTAGCTCCTGGCTTAGGATCAGTCCAGCTCTGGCGGTTGTGGCATCTGGGGAGTGAACCAGCAGATGGAAGACCTCTCTCCCTCTCTCCACCTCTGCCTCTCTCTAACTCTGCCTTTCAAATAAATAAATCAATCTTTAAAAAGAGAGAGAGATTGTGAAGTACCCAAACCCTGCCAAACTGATGTTAGTGCCTCCAGGGATTAGCATTAAATAACAATTTGTAGAATGAAATAGAACTTTCTAGAGACCAGGCTTGGACTGGATGCTCAAACTAGCCCTAGGCACCCAGACCAAAATGAGTTCCACATGGCCTGGCTAGACCCCAGGACGTGCCTTACTGCAAGGGAGGGAGGCTCCCCTGTGCTCCTTCAGGAATCCACTCTCATTCGCCAGATGGTAGCAAGTAAACAATCTTCCCATGCTGATACTCGAGAACAGGCAGCACAGGCACTGGGCTTATCTTTTGCAAACAGCCTTCCCTTTACAAGTGTCTGATCTGTGTCCTTCTGACATAGAGAGCTCTGTGTTGGCCCCAACTATGTCTCCCCAGCTTCCTGGTGAACTTATGCTGACAGGCCTGGCCTGGGTTGCCGAAGAACTGCTAAGCATGTAACTCCTGACCTGCTAGGGAATGAACTCCCTGCCAGTCAGACAATGCTTGGCTAGACAGTCATCAGTCAGTTGTACTTGACACATAATCACAAGTTAATGAACCCATCATTTTGCTCATTAATTAATCACATAGCATGGTTATGTGATTTTATATATACATATATATAAAATTCTAGACTCTTATTGTATGCTTGAATGAAATTTCCTTTAAAGAATAAATCTGTAAGATGGAAAATCCAAATATTTCTGAATAACCACTTCCTTTTTGCAAAGAAAAGGAAGTCAGACCCTGCCCTATCTGCCACAATGAATTCTCACAAAGTCTATCCTGAATCTCAAGTACCTCATGGCACACATGATAAATGACTGCCACCCTAAAAAGACTTATCTTGAAACTTATTATGCACAAGATTCCATCTTTAACGCAGTCTCATATTACACCTTGGAAGAGCAGTGAGCAGTCTCTGAGACTGCACTTAACCTCTGTGAGATGCCAATCCTTGGGAGTGTCTGCCCAACAGAAAGAAAAACATTTGCCTCATTTTCAAGGAAATCATTTCCAATAAACCTCACTAGTGCCAATTTTGCCATTTTGTTCAAACTCAGGCTCAACAAAGTGTCAAAGCATGATGAAGACCAAACAGTCTAGCCAGGCTTTCTTGAAGCCAAGCTCCAAAGGCCCAGCCCTGAGCTGCAGAGAAAAATGGCAGCTGCTGATCCTCATGCAGGCAAGAGGCGATGTCACGTATGTCACAATAAGCTGGACGACATGTCTCCAGGAAGCCCAAAACAAGCACAACTCCAGCCAAACAAGGCCCAATGAAACACAGCTAACTGGATGTATTCATCACCAATGTGAGAGAGGGTCTGAGGAAAGATGACCACATCAAGTTACACTCACATGAACCCAAGGCTGTGAACCCAAATTACCTTTTATTAGGGGGTCACTTAATGCCTTTCATGAATCCCAATTGTCTTAGTTTAACAAATGGTATCATAAATTATGCAATCAACAGCAATTGCACTTATTTGCAATTAGAATTTGTTAGGGCTCTGCCTATGAATAATTAAAATTGGGATAACCTTGATGGAGCAAATGTACTTTGGAGGGATATATTGAATATTTAGGAAGTCTCCATTTGTGATCTCCATTTTGGGTTGAAATGATTAGCCAGTGAATTTCTCCAAGTAGCATCTAACCCAGCAAGTCTATGATACCTTAATCTAGAAATAAGAACCAAAGCACAAATAATTCTATGAATTTTGATGACTGGATGGACCATAAACAGAATTATATTCTCTATTTGCTGAATGAAACCTTCATACGTGATTCTGGGCCAGTTTGGAAGAAATGCTTTAGGATCATGCTTCCCCTTCTGTAAAAAGTATAGTGACCTGTGACTCTTGGGTTCGATTTTGGATTTTAAATTTTTATGACACTCTCAGGATTTTTTTTTGACAGGCAGAGTGGACAGTGTGAGAGAGACAGAGAGAAAGTCTTCCTTTGCCATTGGTTCACCCTCCAATGGCCACCGCGCCAGCGCGCCGGCCCACTGCGCTGATCCGATAGCAGGAGCCAGGTACTTATCCTGGTCTCCCATGGGGTGCAGGGCCCAAGGACGTGGGCCATCCTCCACTGCACTCCCTGGCCACAGCAAAGAGCTGGCCTGGAAGAGGGGCAACCGGGACAGAATCCGACGCCCTGACCGGGACTAGAACCCGGTATGCTGGCGCTGCAAGGCGGAGGATTAGCCCAGTGAGCCGCGGCGCGGGCGACACTCTCAGGATTTTTAATGGCAACCCATGAGTCCCTAAGGTATCAATGGTTGGAATGATATTTAAATATAATTATTCCTGGTCAGCTCATATTTTATTTATGCATTCATAAACATAATTCTGAAAAAATATTCAGTACCTTCACCAGAGACCAAAAAGATCTATGGAGAAAAAAAAAAGGTTAAGAGTCTTAGATACAATGACACCTACATATATATATGCCCAAACACATAAAACTAATCTTGGTTCAAACAAAAAAATTATGGGAGACAAAAATAAATCCTCAAATAGTAGTGCTGCAAAGGACTTAATTTTCAATTCCAGCCTCCCAATTTTCTGATTTCTCCACACCCTACATGTCAGGCTAAGATGCCCATTTGCCAACACTTCACTCATCTGCCAACCCTAGATGAGTACATTGCTATCCCAACCCTCCCAGGGAAACTGAACCTGTAGACAATGAGTGACTTACTCAAAGTCATAAGACTAGAACCAGTCTCCCGACTCCAAGTCCTTGCTCTATCATTTTACCATGTTAGTTCTCAGCCTTGTACATATCAGAAGCATGGAAATAAACAATATTAACAAAATCCGGTCATTTGAAACAAAATGGAGGAATCTGGAAAACATCATGCTGAGTGAATTAAGCCAGTCCCAAAGGGACAAATATCATATGTTCTCCCTGATTGGCGACAACTAACCAACCACAAAAAAGGAAACCTGTTGAAGTGAAAGGGACACAATGAGAAACAATGACTTGATCAGCCCTTATCCTGACTGTTGATGAAAAACTTAATACTTTATCCCTTTTAGTATTTTTTTGTTCTAGTTAATACTAATGATTGAACTCTGTAATTAACACACATTTATTCATAGGTGTTGAAATTTAACTGAGAAGTGATCCTTGTTAAATATAAGAGTGGGAATAAGAGAGGGAGGAGATGTACAATTTGGGACATGCTCATTTGGACTTGCCCCAAATGGTGGAGTTAGAATCGTGCCAGGGGATTCCAATACAGTCCCATCAAGATTGCATGTACCAATGCCATCTCACTAGCCCAAGTGATCAATTTCAGTTCACAATTGATCACACTGATAGGTCTAAGAGTCAAAGGGATCACACAAACAAGACTAGTGTCTGCGAATACTAACTGATAGAATGAAAAAGGGAGAGAACAATCCAACACGGGAAGTGGGATATACAGCAGACTCATAGAATGGCAGGCAGATGTCCTAAACAGCACTCTGGCCTCAGAATCAGCCCTTAAGGCATTCAGATCTGGCTGAAGAGCCCATGGGAGTATTTTAGGCATGGAAAGCCAAGACATTCTGGCAAAATAAAAAGAGGACCTAAATGAAAGATCTCTGCAAGTGAGATCCCAGTAGAAAGAATGGGCCATCAAAGGAGGAGGTACCTGTGGGGAGCAACTCGGACTAGACTAAGTTACTGGAATTAAGACTTATTCTATGCATCTGCTCTCCCACAATATGGCGCTGGGAGAGGAGTAAACAGCTTCTACACAGCTGCCTCTCGCCAACTTGACAAGCTGCAGGAGCTGCTCCTGATTGGAAGAGAGCAGCATGCTCAGCGTGTGGGTAGCAGAGTTGGGATTGGTGGAAGAGGACCATAAAGGAGGAGAGAGACAACATGCACCAGGAACATCTAAGGGGAACACCTGAGGAACATCTGAGCAGCCCCCAAGAGAGCCAGCCAGCGGTGTGCCGCTCCCCCGCGGAAGTGGGGAAAGTGGCAGGGGGAACCGCCTTTTGGAATTAAGACTTATTCTATGCATCTGCTCTCCCACAATATGGCGCTGGGAGAGGAGTAAACAGCTTCTACACAGCTGCCTCTCGCCAACTTGACAAGCTGCAGGAGCTGCTCCTGATTGGAAGAGAGCAGCGTGCTCAGCATGTGGGTAGCAGAGTTGGGATTGGTGGAAGAGGACCATAAAGGAGGAGAGAGACAACATGCACCAGGAACATCTAAGGGGAACACCTGAGGAACATCTGAGCAGCCCCCAAGAGAGCCAGCCAGCGGTGTGCCGCTCCCCCGCGGAAGTGGGGAAAGTGGCAGGGGGAACCGCCTTTCCACGGAGGTGGAAGGACGGTAGCCAACCCGGGGAAGAACCAGCAGCAAACCCGGGAAGGGCCGAGCAGACAAAAGAACAATGCAGGGTCCTGTGTCGTTCCTCCGCGAAGAGGGGGAGCGACAGTACCTTTCTCTGAAGGGAGGAGAGAACTTCCACTTTGACTATGACCTTGTCTAAATAAGATTGAAATCAGCGAACTCAAGAGGCTTTCATAGCCTTGGCAACTCATGACTAGAGGCTAGGGAGATTTCTGATGCCATAAACAAGAGTGTCAATTTGTTAAGTCAACAACAGGAGTCACTGTGTACTTATGCCTCATGTGGGATCTCTATCCTTAATGTGTTGTCTAATGTGAATTAATGCTATAACTAGTACTGAAACAGTATTTTACACTTTATGTTCTGTGTGGGTGCAAACTGATGAAATCTTTACTTAATATATACTAAATTGATATTCTGTATATAAAGATAATTGAAAATGAATCTTGATGTGAATGCAATGGGAGAGGGAGTGGGATGTGGGAGCGGTGTGGGTGGGAGGGAAGTTACGGGGCAGGGGGGAGCCATTGCAATCCATAAACTGTACTTTGGAAAATTATATTTACTAAATAAAAGTTTAAAAAAATCCAGAATTGTGGTTTATAAAAATACAAGAAGTAAACTCAACTACATATCCTATATTGAAGGAGACAGTGAATTCTCTTCTTCAATCGAAAATATTGGTGTGTCAAAATGACTCATTTTTCAGGCATCAGATAGAAAGCCCAAAGCTACCTTCAGAACTCCATTTGCAGCAAAAACACATGATCTGAGAGCCCGACACCACCAAAACAAAAGGTAATATAATAGCTGAGTCACAATCTTCTATAGATTCAAAAGAAATGCTTTGATTCTCTGCATTTCTGTTTTGTGTTTACAAAATAAATTTTGAGTCAGAACTTTTAACTTATGAGAAAATAGATTTCAAACCTCAGTTTCTTGCTGCATTTGCAGCCTGTGATCTACAGTTCTGGCTCCTGAGAACTGAAGTGATCTCATTATGCACAGAACTTTCCCAACTCACAGCACAGAAGGAGAGTGCAATCCAACAACTTGGTGGCTGCCTATTGCTAAACAGAAAGTAGGTGCCAAGCACTGAGATCAGCATCCTGAAAGCATAGTAAATAAGACACAAACTCGTAGGCCAGGAGGGAGGTAAATACACAAAAAATATAATTGCAATGCAAGACAAAATGTGCCAAGCTATAATGCAGGAACACCCAAAGAAAGCAAATAGATGCATTTTTATTGGAGAAATATATGATAAATTAAAGGAGGAAATGGATTTGGGATCTGGGAATTGTCCCTACATTATGTCCCCTTCTTGCCATCTCCACCATTAGGAAAGGCAGAGGAATGGAAGATTAAAAGGATGTATTAGGAAAGGACAAGGCATGTCCCAGGAAAGCAGGAAGGTTTAAATTGAAAGAAGGAGTAACCAGCAGGCCTAAAGAGATGGACCAGGGAGAATCACAAAGGATCTTGTACTGTACAAAAAAGAGTTCAAACTCTACCTCATTACTGACAGGAAACCAACTGACATATTAATTAGAAGATTCATGAAATACGATTTTTAGAACAATCACTCTTGGAGCTAGAGACTAGGGTAGGGAGACAAGAGACTGAAGAATTGAAAGCTAGAGGCCAATTACAAATATTATAAAACATGGTAAAGGACTGACATTTAGCAGTAGCATGGAGACTGTCAGAATTCTTATATCAAGTCCTTAATTGTCTCCTGTAACTTTAATGAAGGCTTTTTTTTTTTTTTTGAGAAATTTCCTTCAATCAGCACAAATAAAGCCAATGTACTGTTGGGTTATACCTGAAACTCAGTGGATAGGCCTTGAATATGGAAGAATAGTGCAATTCATGAAGCAGAGAATTAATCTTCTGGGAAACTCAGCTCTTCAAATGTTTATAGAATAGTATAGCTCTTTTGCCTGGAAGATGGATTGTATCCTGTAATATACTTGATATAGCTTAATCCTCAGTGAAGCCAATTCTGGATTATTTTGTGGAACTACCTTACCTTTGTTAGCTATTCTTTGCCTACTTTTTGAAAATAAAAGAGAGACAGGAAATGGGAGGAGGATGCAAAATAAAAAGAAGGAGGAGAATCAAATAAAAAATAGAAGAGAGTGATAACCATAGCCACAGTCATAGCCATAGCAAGAGCGAGAGAACAAGCAAAAAAGATTGGACCAGTGGGTGTTGGTATAAGAAAAGAAGACAACAGAAGAGAGAGGCAGATGGTGAGGTTTTATGTAGTGGGGTGGAACGACCATCTGAACAAGTCAAAGTTGTCCACTGCTCAATCATCCAAAACCTTCCCAGCTACCTACCTGCCTAAAGAAGGAAGCAGTGATAAGGTGAATATGTTTCCCTTGTTACTTGCCCTACTTAAGAGATGTTCAAGTTCAGCAGAGTATGGGTCAGTAACAATGTGGAAAAATGGTACAATATCTTTACTGCACTATACACAGTCCTTTCCCCTGTCTTAATGCAGCAAACAATATAATGAGATATTTACATTCCAGGTATATTAATAATCTCTGGGAATAAGAATAAAAGAATGAGTGAACAAAATGTTTCACCTATCATACCTAGTATTTGTTCGTCTTTGGTTCCATTACCATATCATCAGAAATGGAATCAATCTATGAAGAATCAGAAAAAGAACCAATGAATAAGTAGATAAATCTCTACCTGAGCAGCCTTAGATAAGTAAATCAATGCTTCAGGTCCCCATTTCCTTACCTGTGAAATAGAGATAAGAAAACTTCCCAGTTGAACTCAAAAGGTTATTGGAAAGACAAAATGAAATAATTATACATTAAAGTACTTTGTCATCTCCAAGTCACAAGCATAGGATACTATTATAATAAGGGAAACACCTTTAAGTTAACATGACCACTGAATGTCTTTTAAATTAGAGGTCTGATGTTCACCTTGCATTCTTTAGAAGTGTCAGTTGGATAAATTAGTGATGTAAACAAGATGAGGGAGGGAGACCAGCCATTTAAGCCACATAATTGTTCTTAACCACAATTGGCGTGCTAATTATGGATCTGATTTGGCTATTCACCAAAGCAAGGTCCTCAAGGACAATGCTATTCTGCTTGTTCTGGGTAGCTTCTTTGAAAGAAATGAAACAGATTTTCTTTTAAAAATAGACTGTAATTCAGGTTTCTTTTTATTTTTGGTTGCATTGTTCACTGAAGATCCTTCATCCCCCACCTCCACAACGGTAGACTAGCGAGGTTTGCCAGGTAGGACGTTAGAAATGAAGACAGATGACCAGCAACTCATTGACTCCAGAAAGAAATATTCTGGGCACAGGGAGCTCAAGCAGGGAATTTAGGACATGGAGTCTTTGAGCAAGAATTTCACTTGGGAGTTCAACAAGATGGCAGGTGTCAGATGGTAAGATCCCTTCTAAAGGAGACAAGAAGGAAATAATAACTCAGCCTCTGAGAGCATGAGGTTCTAACTGTCAAGAATGAGGACTTATGCCTTCCACCAAAGCCATCTGCCAGCCACCATGACCCTGACACCCAGCTATGGATCCCAGCTGAAATGGCAGCCAGCAGCAGAGACCAGGGAAGTACTGCCAGTCTTCCTCCTGTGCCCCTTGCTAGAAGACATGGTGCACCAGCCAACTACCTGTGAGTGCTATTTTACATACTGTGAAGAACTTTGTTATATTAGCTTACTTGAATCTGATCACACACCTGTAAGGCAGCTATTATTTGCCCATTTTGTGGAGTAGGAAACATAAAGCTCAGAAAAGTTCAACAATTTTCCATAATCCCCCATAGCTATTAGTAGAACCACATATTGTTTTCCACCTGAGCCTACCTCCATCAACTATGCCCTTCCCTGAGTTATTAGCTCCCCTTTGACTATTTCCTCCATCCCGTAAACCTATAAATAGATTAAATTGTCCTCTATTTTTTAACCTTTCTAAGCATTACTAAGTTAGTAGTTGGTAGACATTTCATAAGGCATTCTATATTGTTCTATATTTATTCACATTCCACTTTTCTATGAAGATTGAAGATATCTTGCACCAACAACAAAACAAATGCTCAATAACATTAACATGGAAGGAACAAATTACGACTGAAGGAAATATGCTAATCATACATTGCTATGAGTACATGAAGCACACTCCCATTTTTTTAAAGATTTATTTATTTATTTATTTGAAAGAGTTAACACAGAGAGAGAAGGAGAGAGAGAGAGAGAGAGAGAGAGAGAGAGAGAGAGAGAGATGTCCTCCATCTGATGGTTCACTCAGTTATAATTGGCCACAACAGCTGGAGCTGCACCAATCAGAAGCCAGGAGCCAGGAGTTTCCTCCAGGTCTGCCAGGCGGGTGCAGGGGCCCAAGCACTTGGGCCATCTTCTACTGCTTTCCCAGGTCATAGCAGAGAGCTGGATTGGAAGCGGAGCAGCCAGGACACGAACTGGTACCCATATGGCATGCTGGCACTGAAGGCAGTGGCTTTACCCGCTACACTACAGTGCCAGCCCCACACTCTCATTTTATACATATATACATGTATTCCAGCGTAAGTACATACTTGTTTCAATACGTAGTGTGTGTGTGTACTTGGTGTGCTGGTACTATCTCTATACATGTTGATGCTGAGCTTCCTGGGAGTCAAGGCAAAGATAAAGCAATATAAATTCCACAGCTTTCCTCATAAGAATAGAGAAAGTTGATTAGCAATTTGATGGAAACAAAATATTTCCCAGTAGCAAGTTCCACAGGGTATTTCCCATGTTGTGTGAGTGAGAGAGAGAAGAGAGAGAGAGAGAGAGAGAGAGTCTCCCCAGGGTCCCCTGTCAGAGAATAAGGAGTTCTTGATATTTTGGCTATAGGATTCCTTCATAAAGATCCCAGGAAGGGTGTGCCTTTGAAGAAACACTGCCTTGCAACTGAATATTGACTTCTCATCTCCCATTCCTTACAGCGAGACAGAATCTTTCATCACCTCCTGATCTCATTATTCCTCTAAAAATATAGTTGAACAAGTACTCAAAATGGCAATACTCTGATGGAAATCAATTTAATTAAATCTAAATGTTTGAAAGAAAAATCAGCAATCAAGAGATTTCAATTTAAAACTCCCAACGTTTGGCATTAAAAAAAATTTATAGATATTGTGCTAATTAGAAAATGCATTTATTTACAGAAAATGAGTGATTACATGTCATTTAGAACTTTGCTAAGGATTCACTTATTGCAGTTTTCTACAAATAGCCCAAAGATTACCTTTTAACATTAACATGATACATCTATGCAGAAATCATTGAAAGGTAGGAAATTTGAGAACTGCTGGATTTAATTCAGATCTAGTGCAAAAGGCAGCTCTTGGTTGGCTTTACAAAAACCATAAGCTTCTATTAGCGATAACAGATATACACACAGGCATGTGGGCTGCTTTTAAAACCTCTCAAAACAACCAAATAGCTTTTAGAAATACATAGTATTGAGGAGGGGGTAGGGTGCTGATGCAAAAACAATTATTTTTAAAAGAATACATCATAGTGGCATGTTTGTAGCATTTTTATTTACTCGAATGCATTAATTTTCTCACAAAGGCAGAAAATCTCATTGGAGAAAGTCTATTATCATCCTTGATGTCAAGCACATAAACAGAATCCAAGCTGGTACTTGTAAATCTTCCCTTCCCTGATGCAGACATTGGAACTTTGGTTATAACTGAGAGATCACCCAATTATTTCCAAGGAGAATTTGCAGAGACACTGTGTGCCTCAGTTTTCTCACACAGGAAGACTAGTTCCAGGAGAGACGGGATAGCATAACGGCAAGAACAAGGAAACTAAAGTAGACTTGGGGTATACTGGGGCTGAGCGCTATTGACAGATGAAACTATAATTTCCTATTGTTCAAAACATTAGCAATACAATATGACAGGATTATTTTAAGGATTGAGTGAAATGATGTATATGAACTGTCTTCCTAACACAAAGTAGATGATTAATCATAAATTTGAGCTCTTTTCCCTTTCCATCTACAGAAATAATTTAGGGATCAAATACTCATTCAATGAATGTTTAGCAAATGATTGCTCTCTGCCACATACTGTTTCAGGATTTGAAGATATAGCAGTAAATATGACTGAGTCCCTGTAGGAGTATCATAAAAATATTAGTTGTATAATTAAGAGGATTTCTAGAGAAACAACACTGCATGACTCTACCTGTCCCAAGAGCTGATTAAGGAAAGAATCCAGAGGAGCTTCAAAATGGAACTGAGAAATGGTCTAAAGGAAATGAAAAAGTTGTTTTGTTTAATCAAATGGCGCTTACTATCTGTAACATATCCTTTACTTTCCTTTCAATACAGTAACTGGTAACATTTTGAGGCATGCTGGAGAAAAAAATCAGAAAAAAATTTTTTAAGATTTATTTATTATTTATTTGAAAGCAGAGCTACAGAGCAAGAGAGAGACAGAGAGAAAAAGGTCTTTCATCTGCTGGTTCATTCCCCAAATGGCTGCATTGACAGGGGCTAGGCCAGGCTGAAGCCAGGAGCCTGGAGTTTCTTCCAGGTCTCCCACATGGGTGCAGGGGCCCAAGGACCCGGGCCTTCCTCTGCTGATTTCCCAGGCCCATTAGCAGGGAGCTGGATAGGAAGCAGAGCAGCCAGGACAAAAACAAGCATCGACAGAGGATGCTGGCTCTGCGGGCCATGGCCTAACTCACTGCACCACAGTGCCAGCCCCAGGAAGCTTTTTGAACAACATATAAATCTGCTCTGTTCAGGATGTTGAAAGTCAGAAGAAAGTGCCATTCTTGCCCAGCAACTAAAATTAGCTGGAAAATCTACCATATATATATACATATAATAAATTGTACATAAATATCATATATATGACACAATCACTAAGAAATACAGTATCAGAAACAAAGAATTCAAAAAAGGCTTTTAAAATAAAATGGACACAGCAAAGGAAAAGGAAGATAGGTACATATTAAGCAATCAAAATGAGACTCAAAGATAAGAATTTTTAAAAACAAAATAAAATATCATTTTAAATCTATAGGAAGATATGAAAATTTCTAATACACATGCAATTAAAATTGCCAAAGAAAAATAAAGAGAATAAAGCAGCAGAAATACTTAAAAACAAAATGGCTAAAACTTTTTGAAAATTGATGAAGGACATTAATCACAGATTCAAATATTTAACCTCCAGCAGGAAACATACAAACAAAACTCTACTTAGAGATGCAAACATGAAAATACGTGAAATCAAAGATAAAGAGAAAAATCCAAAATGAAGCCAAAGCAGTGAAGAACAATGATGTGAAGAACAGCTATCTTCATCAGAAACAGTGGAAAGCAAAACCAATGGAGTAATAATTTCTGTCATAACAAAATTCTAAAACCAATGAAAATATCCTTCAAAATGAACACAAAATGGATGTTTTACATATATAAAGTCTAGAAGAATAAATCTCAAAAAAAAAAACCTTTCCTCAGACTGATGGAAAAAGTTAAACAGAAGAAACTCCAAACCTGTAAGAAAACATAAAAATCACAAAAAAGAATACATATCAATTAAAAAAAGGCCATTTTTCTTACCATGTTGAAATGCTTAAATGGCTAACAGTTTAAAATACAAACAACAATATGTTGTGGCATGACATATGCAGAATATACAAGATACAAAAACAAAAGCAAAAGAGTGAATGGAAATATTTATAATTGTAAGGTTCTGTAATAGTCATTTTGAAGTAAAATTTTACCTGCAGGTTAACTGTGACAAGTTGAAGAATCTATGTTGTAATATCTAAAGTGACAATTGAAATAAATCAAAAAGACATGGACCAAAAAAATCAATACAGACTTGTGTTTCTGGCCAAAATAGAGTAATGAGATAGGATTTCCCTTCCCATTTGAAGCAATTTTTAAAAACCTGGACAAAGTATATAGAACAGCTATCAGACAATGAACAACAGGCAGTGCAAGAGAGGGAACACTAAGTCACAGGAAACAATTAAGCTCAGTTGAAAAGATCTGCGATGCTGGAGCTCACAAGGCAGCCCTCCATGGAGTGCTCCAGGAGTCCTGCAGAGATGAAGGCCGGTAACCAAGGACATGCGAGGAAACTGCAGCAGGCAGAGGAAGGATGATCTAAAAAGGGCAGAGGGAAGAATGCACAGAGCTTACACAGGGCAAGAGCTTGCTTCCCCGTCAGCCAGCGTATAAAGCCTGTTTCCAAAGCACTGGGTAAAATGCCCAGATGCACGATTTAGTAGTGGCTCTAGGCTCCGATTCTGAAAGCAAGACTTGAAGATTCAAATTGTTGCCAAATAAATCTCAAATTGTTGCCAGAATAAATCTCACGGAATTTTTTTTTAATTAATGAATAGCCAGTACTCAACAAGGTCAAATTCACAATGTTTGACATCCAAATAAAAATTGCCAGACATTCAAGGAAGTGAGAAACTACAACCACAACGGTGGGGGAAGTCAGTCAATTAAAAAAAAAAAAACTTAATATAACATATATAATAGAATCAGAGACAAAAAGAGCTTCAAATGAGCTAAGGATTTGAATAAACATTTCTCCACAGAAGACAAATGACCAATAAGCCCATGAAAAGATGCTCAACATCATTAGTCATTAGGGGAAATGCACATCAAAACCAAAATAACTGCTTCATACTCACTACTTCATAAAATTAGAGAATGGAAGTAGCAAATAGCAAGCCTAGGTAAGCCTCATGTATCAAAGGTAGGACAGTAAAATAATGCAGTCACTTTGGAACACCGCATTTGCAGGGCTTTTAAATTTCCCAGAAAGGTAAAGGGATCATGTTGGGGGCTGGATTGAAAAATACTAAGGCGTTTGTGTTCGGTTTGGGAAGCAATGAGTAAATCCCTGAAATGCTTGAAACAGCACTATGAGATTACTGTGAAAATGTATAGAGATCAGATCAAAGAAGAGAAATTGTAGTGGGAAGATCTGATGGCGTTGTTTCACAATAGCCCACCTGAGAACCCAAAAAATCCAGAAATGGGGTACCATCAGTAGAAATAAACCGATGCATTGGAATAAATAAAATTTAGGTCACAAACTTGATCATGGATCAATGCAGAGACTGAGAAACTTCTCGCAGGGCCAGACTCAGTTGGCTGTGCAAATGTAAAATGTCATAGGAGAAGGATCAGGTTGGGATGGAAGGATATCGACTGGGAAAGTTGGTCTTCCGTTTACTCACGATTGCACAGACACCTTTGTCCTTTATCTCAGGACTCCAAATTCAGCCTGCAGCATTTCGTACACACAAACACACACACACCCCAAAAACAACAAGTGTCAGCTCTGAGTTACAAAAGGTCTCAGTCTTATTTTGGATTCCTCCTCTCAGTCCACCAACAGAAAATAAGACTTCCTGGTGCCTTGCCTGAGGCACATTCCAGCCACCAAAGGACTGACTATATTTGCTTTTCACACCTGCCTTTCACAACTGTTTAGTTTCTCTGTGTGTACAGCAAAATACAAGTGTGGCAAAGGCTGGCTAGCTATTCCTCCAATTTGTTTTCCTCTCCTCTAAGCTCACAGCTGAACCACACTTCCCACACTCCCTTGTCATCAGCCAATGAAAGTGGAAAAAGTGATGGATCCCACTGTCAGGTCTGACTCACAAAAGCCGCATTTTCCTCCATACCCATCTCCCCTGTATGCTATCTGGATGCCAAAGTCCAAGAAGACCTCAGACTCCAAGTTGAAGGTGCCAGCCCCTCAAAAGGCTGAATGAGGGCAAGGTGCAGAGCCTCCCCTCTCCTGCCCCGCCTCCCTGCGACTGCTGCTGTTAGAATTCCCATGTGCTAGAAATAAACCTCTACAAAGTTAAACCACTGAGATTTCAGGTTTTATCTTTTAAGCCATGGAGATTAAAGGGTTTATCTGCGAACTAAAACACCAATGTTGCAACTCAACTGATAATGGTCTCTACCCTACTTTTGACACAATCCAAGTTTCTGGCCAATGAAAGTTTGAATTGCACTTTATCTGGAAACTATAAAATGAATCCATACAAAAAAACCTTTGCAGCCCCCCAAAAATGGAACCCAAACCCATCAGCTACTCAGTCTACAGGACTTTAACTTGCAGTTTCCTCCTAGGCTGAGGTTGGGACTGAGCCAGCATCAGTGGGGACCTGACCCAGGGCTGTAGAAGCACAACCTGGAAGCCAAGACAGCCAACTGGATGGTTAGAAAATCATTCTGGCTAGAACCTGCACATAGTCTGCCCTCATATACTGTATTGTCTTCTTTTGGGGTCATTTGTTACATTTGTTGGCCACCAAGGAGGAAATAAGCCACATAGTCTCAGAATAGGAAAATGCAGAAATCAGAACTGAGGGATGAGATCTTGGCAGCTGAAGAAACACGAGCAGCAATGGCCCAGGTTCTTTCTTTTACCTCCTTCTCCTCACCTTCCTCCTCCTCTTCTGTTTGTAAATTTTATTGAAGTATAATAGCCATTGAGAAACTGCCCAACTCAAGTGAACAGTTCATAGAGCTGTCACAAACTGAATGTCATCATGTAGATCAACTTCCAGACCAAGGAAAAAGCATGGTTCCAGCTCCCTTGAAGCCCCACTCGCTTCCTTCTTAACACAGTCCCCTGGGGATTCTGTCTCCTGACTTCTCACTACACAGCTCCATTTTACCTGCTTTTGAACTTTAATGAATAGGAGCGTGTAGTACATATTCTTTATGTCTGGCCTATGGCTTTTTGTGCATGTTTTACTTTATTTTTAATTGATACATAGTAAGTATCATAATTTTATCTGTTTATGGGGCGCAATGTAATGTTTTCATGCATGTAGCCATTGCTTAATGATCAAATCAGGGCAATGAGCACATTCATTACTTCAAATATTTTTCATTTGTGGTAAGATCATTCAAAAATCTCCTACATATTTTGAAATAGTTTGCATTATCCTACTAAAAAAGTTGACCTCAAAGAAATAAAATTTAATAGAGAAACAGGGGAAAGGAAGAAATTGGTTAATGGGTACAAAGGACTAACTTCTGCTGTTCTGTTGCATAGTAGGATGACTATAGTTAAAGATAACATGGCTTTTTTCAACAATAGGTCTTTTTGTAATTTATCCATCGTGTTCCACATACTTCAGTCATTAGTAATGGTGTGTTGCATTTCAACAAAAGAATAAACCACATTTATTTATCCATTCTACAGTCAATGAACCTCTTGGATAGTTTCCAGTTTGGCGATGTTACAAATAGTTTTGCTGTGAAATTTTTTGTACATTTCTTTTTGTGAATATCTGTAAGCATTTCTGTTGATGTTCTATCCAGGAGTGAAATTTTGGGGTCATATAGTATGCATTTGCTCAGCTTTAGTAGAAACAAATGAGCGGTTTTACAAAGTGGCTGCACCAAGTCCATGCTTGTAAAAGATACCCTGCTAATGGCCAAAGAACCAGGGAAATGATGAGCTAATTGGGGGGAGCAGCATATGGAATCTGAGATCTGTGTAGAACGGTCTTGGGGAGTTAATAGAAAATTGTTGACTCCAGAGACCTAAGACTCAGAAGAAACATCTAGGCTGGCCCCAGTTATCAGCATAAAGGTGACAGAGGTAGTCACAGGGTGAGATAGAACTCCCCTATACAGGATATAAGGCATACGAAGGGAAGAGAATCAGGAGCAGGAACCAGTATCCAAGAGGAAGGCAGGGAGAGAGCAGCTGGACAGGAGGGAAACCACGAAGCACCTTCCTCTCTGCCAGGGAGCAGGGAGTCATGTGAGAGAATTAGGTTCATACTGTGCTCTTTGAACACTGACAGGGTATTTAAGGAGATTGATTATTATTACATTCCCTGAAATTTACTTTGAACAAAACTTTCTCCAGACTGCACACTTACTCTGCCTTCATTACGAATTCCCCTGGTTCATCGCTGCACATTCAGTATAAGAAAAGACTATCTACAGAGAAGAAATAGCTTCCAGCACTATTTCTTTTAAAAGTTAAGTCAAACACTTCATTAGATTGGAGTTGACTTTAGAGTGTTTCCCATGACAGCGTGACTTACTGCAATGGGGCTTAGCAACTTTATGGCAGGCAGTTTTGAAACCTACCACTGCAACCTTGTAGTTTGGCTCCTTGCTGACCTTGATGAATTTTCCTATAAGGTTGCTGATGGAGCCCATCACTTTAGGCACCTATATGGTGTAAGATCTTCTATTTCAGAAGGAAGGGTGGCTACTACCCACAAATTGCTGTCTACCGTGGGGGCTGCATTAATCAGAGACAGGAAAATAAATGGATGTATAATTACTAGGGCTGCCTCCTAACCACAATGATGAAATTAAATTCTTTTGAGGATGCAAAGATTAATAAAATACGGGCCCTTCCCTTGTAAATCTGACACTTGAGTAAGAGGGAGAGAGAGAGAACAAGCACACCATTCACTATAGGATAATGCAGAATAGTATAAGTACTAAAATAAAGTGCAAGCAGCATGCCGTAGGTGCAAACATGAGTCATCGCCTCCTCCCTCATCCTGAATGAGTGATCAATATAAGCTTCCTAAGAAAGTAAAATTAGCTTGAAACATGAATGGAACTCTACCAATAGAAGGAGCCCTGGGAAAGAGCATGAGAAAATGCCAAGATGTAAATGTACACACCAGATATATCCTTACAGAACCAGCACTTTTTGTAGTTAGAGCAACAGTTCTTAAAGTGTGGGCCCCAGATAAGTACTATCAGCATCACCAGGGAACTTGTTAGAAATGCAAATTTCCAAGACCCCTTCTTAGACTCATGAATCAGAAATACTGGGCATGGGGCCCAGAAATGCATGCTTTCGTAAGCCCTCCAGGTGACTCAAGCACACTTACATTCAAGGACCACTGTAAGGAGTGTAAGGCACAAGGAGTGCTATGCTGTGAGAAGAGACCAGAAAGTCTGGACTAAGGAGAGCATAAAAGTAAGGTCAGGGCTTGGGATTTCATTATGTAAGCAATAGGAAGCCATTGTAGAATTGTGAGCAGAGGAGGGGCATAATCAGAACTGTGCTTTAGAAAGAACTCCAGCAGCAGGTGGATGATGCAGCAAGAATCACTGACTGCAGGGAGAAGACATGCAGACGTCTATAATTGGAAATCCTTGTAAAAGACAAGACACACTTGAGTTCAAGGAAGTGAACATAAAAATCATCATTGTCTTTATGAGAGAATAATTCTGAAGTGATAGGCATTCACAATTTAGCCCTATGATAGAAGATCCCAGAATTTTTATACTAGTAAGAAAAGAAATTGACATCCCAGATCTTAATATCACACATTAGTTTAAGTGACATATGTGTGTGTATGTGTGTGTGTGTGTATGTATGTATTATCTCATACAAATATGTATCAATAATAGCTGAAACTGCTGGACACTTCCCAATGTCACATAGATAGGAAAGGAGAAGGAGATCTTAGGGAGCTAACAATATGCCAGCGATATGAGAGCTTCCTCAACCTCAAAACTGCTCTAATGAACTACTCCCACACTGAAATCACTCTACAGAGTTTCATTTTTCAGTCACCCTATGGTACCTTGATGATACAGATGGGTGGGACCTTGGAAATCATGAGACCCAACCTCCCTACCCCCATTTTATATACACATAAACTAGAGACCAGAGAGGTCAAGAAATTACCGCAGGCATTGATAAAACTAAAAATCAGAGGTTGGCATTGCAGCATAACAGGTTAAGTCACCACCTAGAATACACGCATCCCATTTGGGTGCCAGTTGGAGTCCTGGCTGCTCCACTTCCAATACAGATTCCTGTTAATGCACCTGGGAAAGCAGCAGAAGATGCCCCAAGTGCTTGTGTCCCTGTACCCAAGTAGGAGACCCAGAGGAAGCACCTGGCTCATGGCTTCGGTTTGGCCTAGTCCTGAGTGTTGTGGCCATTTGGGAAGTAAACCAGCAAATGGAAGATCTCTCTCTCTCCCTCTCTCTGTATAACCCTACCTGTCAAATAAAATAAATCTAAAAAAAAAAAAAATTAAAAATCTGACTTTAGGCAGGTGCCGCAGCTCACTAGGCTAATCCTCCACCTGCGGCACTGTCACCCCAGGTTCTAGTGCCAGTTGGGGCACCGGATTCTGTCCCAGTTGCTCCTCTTCCAGTCCAGCTCTCTGCTGTGGCCTGGGAAGGCAGTGGAGGATGGCCCAAGTCCTTGGGCCCTGCACCCACATGGGAGACCAGGAGGAAGCACCTGGCTCCTGGCTTCAGATTGGCACAGCACCGGCCATAGCGACCATTTGGGGGGTGAACCAATGGAAGGAAGACCTTCCTCTCTGTCTCTCTCACTGTCTAACTCTGCCTGTCAAAAAATAAAATAAAATAAATAAATAAAAATCTGACTTCAGCTCTTTCTGTCTCACCATAATCTATTTTATAAAGTCTTCATGCATAGTCTTTCAGCTTCTGAAACAGGAACACACACATAGTAGCTACGATTGAACTAATAAAGTCCTAATCAATGGATTCTTCTTAGGACTCTCCAGTCAAATACTTCTTCCAGCTCAAAGCTTAACTGGTCCTTCTTCTGTCTGCTCAAAAAGATATGCTCAAGTTAACTTTTTTTATTGATATTACACTAAAAAGGATATAATTTCATTCTTTAAAAAGTGGGGCCGGTGCTGTGGTACAGCGGGTTAAAGCCCTGGTCTGCAGCGTTGGCATCCCACATGGGCGTCAGTTCGAGTCCCAGCTGTTCCACTTCCAATCCAGCTCTCTGCTAATGTGCCTGGGAAAGCAGCAGAGGATGGTCCAGGTCCTTGGGCCCTTGCACTCACATGGGAGACCTGGAAGAGGCTCCTGGCACCTGGCTTTGGCCTCAGCTCCAGCCATTGCAGCCATTTAGGGAGTGAACCAGCGGATGGAAGAACTCTCCCTCTCTCTCTCTCTCTCTCTCTCTCTCTCTCTGTCTCTACCTCTTTGTAACACTGTCTTTCAAATAAGTAAAATAAATATTTTTTTAAAAAGTAACACATGGTCTTATTTCTATATTTACAAAACAATCTCTGCTTTGAATAACTATGGAGAACGTGCAAGGATTTCTATGAATTATTTTTTCAAGGAAAGCAATTGTTTCACTTTCAAGTGCTTAGAGCAAAATACAACATGCAAAGATAAGCAAATGCCCTGGGATGTGCACTGAGAAAGACCCTGTTTACCAATTTGATTGTCTGAGAATGGATGATTCCAAAGGTCCTAAGACTAAGTTTCCTTCAAGGAGATTAAACATGTTTGTTGCAGCTGCTTAAACCCCTGTTTACAATGGGAAGTGAGATATACAGCAGACTCATAGAATGGCAGATGTCCTAAACAGCACTCTGGCCTCAGAATCAGCCCTTAAGGCATGTGGATCCAGCTGAAAAGCCCATGAGAGTATTTCAGGCATGGAAAGCCAAGACACTCTGGAAAAAAAAAAATGACCTAAATGAAAGATCTCCACGAGTGAGATCCCAGTGGAAAGAACAGGTCATCAAAGAAGGAGGCACCTTTCTCTGAAGGGAGGAGAGAACTTCCATTCTGACTATGACCTTGCCTAAATATGATCAGAGTTGGTGAACTCAAAAGGCTTCCATAGCCTTGGCAACTCATTACAAGAGCCTAGGGTGATTACTGATGCCATAAACAAGAGTGTCAATTTGTTAAGTCAACAACAGGAGTCACTATGCACTTACTCCTCATGTAGGATCTCTGTCCTTAATGTGCTGTACAGTGTGATTTAATGCTATAACTAGTACTCAAGCAGTATTTTTCACTTTGTGTTTCTGTGTGGGTGCAAACTGTTGAAATCTTTACTTAATGTATGCTAAACTGATCTTCTGTATATAAAGAGAATCGAAAATGAATCTTGATGTGAATGGAAGGGGAGAGGGAGTGGGAAAGGGGAGGGTTGCGGGTGGGAGGGAAGTTATGGGGGGGAAGCCATTGTACTCCATAAGCTGTACTTTGGAAATTTATATTCATTAAATAAAAGTTTAAAAAAATAAACCCCTGTTTATAAAACTATATCATTTGATCTATCAACACACATTCTCACTTATTCTATTTTTACAGTAAACAAAAGTCAAGTCCTTCTGTGATTATTAGTCCCTCCAACTTAGAAAACTTGGAAGCAGGTTGGATATTTCCTTGTGATTAAACTCAAACAATAAATGAATCAAGTCTCTCTTCAATGATTCAGGACCTAATGGAGACTCAGCATCAATTTTTTAAAAAATTTTTATTTATTTATTTACTTATCTGAGAGGCAGAGATACAAAGATATACAAATAGAGGGGAAAAAATCCTATCTGCTTGTTCACTCCCCAAATGGCTACAACAGCCACAATTGGGTTAGGCTGATGATGGCCCAAGTGTTTCAGACCCTGTCACTCACATGGGAGACCAGGAAGGAGTTTCTGGCTCCTGATTTCAGCTTAGATGTGCCTCTTAGATGTGGCCACTTGGGGAGGGAACCAGAGATGGAAGGACTCCCCCCAGCCCCATTTTGTGACTCTGACTCTGCCTTTCAAATAAATAAGTCTTAAAAAATAATCTTTTAAGTGATTCTAATGTTAGGTTAGAAACACTACAATGACTAGTTTGAGAGTAAAAATGAAGACATAGCATGTCAAAATTTGGACAACTTAACTAAAAGCAATGCTTTGAAGGAGATTCATGGCATTAAAAGCTGACATGAGAAACAACAAGACTCACGTTAGAACAGAAGAAAGGTTTCAAATCAGTGATCTAAGATTTTACCCTAAGAAACTAGAAAATACAGCAAAATAAATCCAAAGCTAGCAGAAGAAATGATAACAGAAACCCGTGACAATAAGAACAGATAGATAGCTGACAAAAACAATGAAAACAGTAGCCAATGGTTTGAAAAAAAACAGTGAATTTCATGGGCCACTAATCAAACAGCCCAGAAAAGCAAAGAGAGAAGGCAAAAATTCAAAATTCTAGAAAAAAAGGGGAAAATCATAGACTTCGCAATTTTTTTTTTTTTTTTTTTTGGACAGGCAGAGTGGACAGTGAGAGAGAGAGACACAGAGAAAGGTCTTCCTTTGCCGTTGGTTCACCCTCCAATGGCCGCTGCGGCCGGCGCGCTGCAGCCAGCGCACCGCGCTGATCCGATGGCAGGAGGCAGGTGCTTCTCCTGGTCTCCCATGGGGTGCAGGACCCAAGCACCTGGGCCATCCTCCACTGCCTTCCTGGGCCACAGCAGAGAGCTGGCCTGGAAGAGGGGCAACCGGGAAAGAATCCGGTGCCCCGACCGAGACTAGAATCCAGTGTGCCGGGCCCGCAAGGCGGAGGATTAGCCTATTGAGACACAGGAGACCTCGAATAGCTAAAGCAATCTTGTACAACAAAAACAAAGCCGGAGGCAACACAATACCAGATTTCAGGACATACTACAGGGCAGTTGTTATCAAAACAGCATGGAAACCTAATGAGAGAAGCAAAATGGTCAATGTTCTTTTTAAAAGAACAAAGTTGGAGTTATCACATTCCCTGAATTAATAAAGTAATTCCAGAATTACTATAATGCTATAATAATCAAGACAGTGAGGTATATACATAAAGATAGACACGAGTAAATGGAACAAAATAGACAGCATTCCATCAATAAACTGTGCATACATGATTGATTGATTTTTTTACAAAGGCTTTTCAACAGAGAACGAGTGCCCTTTTACAAAATGCCATGGGACTAATAGAATATAAATGGGCAAAAAATATAGATATATCCTCTATTTCTACCTTACAAGCTATACGAAAATGAATTGAAAGTGGATCATAAACCTGAACATAAAACCTAAGATTATAAAATTTCAAGGAAAAAAGTTTATGGCCCTAGATTAGGCAAAAAGTTCTAAGATATACCATCAAAAGCATATTATATAAAAGAAAAAATGATGATTTGGACAGCATAAAATTAGGAATGTTTGCTCTCCTAAAGACATCGTTAATAGAGTGAAAAGACAAACAACAGTTTATGAGAAAAGTTTGACTACACATTTGATAAAAAACTTAGATTATACACAAAACTGATAAACCTCAAAATTAAGAAAGCAAGCAATTTAATTAACAAGATTATAGTTAAAAATATTTGAATGAAATTTTGTAGAGAAAATATACACAGATGCTTCAAAAAGTCCATTGAATATGGGAATTAAGAGATAACCTCATCTTGCTGCAAATGTTTTTTTAAAGCCAAGCATAGTTTTTTCATAATACATATTTTTCATGAAATTTTTGAAGACCCCTCATATGGAAGGATTTCAAAGTTTTTTGCTCAAAATAAACATCTTTTAGTTTCATTTTCCAAGGACTTTTTAAAGTTCTCTTGTATTGTGCCTATTAATATGATAATAAAATAAACTGATAACAGCAACTGCTAGAAAGGATAGAGTAAATGAAACATTCATTCATTGATAATGAGTTGGCAAATGATAAAACTATTTTGTAAAGCTTTTGACATTTTTTTAATTGATAGATTTTATTTTTCTTAGACCAGTTTTAGGTTTACATAAAAATAGAGTAGATACAACAATCTACCCTGCAGATAATATTCCCTGTTATTAACAGCTTGTGTTATCATGGCACACTTGTTACAATTGCTGAGCCAATATTAATAAATGATTACCAATTAAGTTCTATAGTTTATTCAAATTTCGTTATATCCAGCAGCATTTTCCTGTTCTACCACCTCATCTAAGATGAGTCAGCGTGAGTCAGCATGTCTCCTGGGGTTCCTCCTGGCCATGTCAGTACCCCCATATTTCCCTTGTTTCTGATGACCTTGACAACTTGAAAAGCATTAATTAGGTATGTTGTAAGATGTTCTCTATTGTAGATGTTTTTCTCACCCTTAACTTGGTCATGGGCTCTTTGTAGGAAGACCACAGAGCTGAAGTGCCATTTTCGTCACAGTCTATCAAAGGTACATACTATCAACATGACTTTTGCCTATTGACATTGACCTTGATCCTCTGGCTATGGCCACAATGGCTGGAGCTGCGCCAATCCGAAGCCAGGAGCCAGGAGATTCTTCCAGGTCTCCCATGCGGGTGCAGGGGCCCAAGGACTTGGGCCATCTTCTACTGCTTTCCCAGGCCATAGCAGAGAGCTGGATCAGAAGAGGTCAGCCAGGACTCGAACTGGTGCCCATATGGGATGTCAGCACTGCTGGTGGCAGCCTTACACACTACGCCACTGTGCCAACCCCAAAAAAATACATTTTAACCAGCGCCCACATGGGATGCTGGCACTTCAGGCCTGGGTGTTAACCCGCTGCACCACAGCGCCAGCTATAGCAGCTTTTTTGCACTTATAAAAAACCCAAATGCACCTTAACTAAGGAATCAATGAAGTGTGGTCCATTTATACAATAGGATACTACTCAGCAATAATCATAAGCAAACTGGTCATACATAGAGCAACATGTCTGAATTGCAAACAGTATTATGCTGAGGATAGGAAGTCAGAACAAAAAGTCTACATGCTGTATAACTCCCATTGACATGTAATTCTTCAAGAAAAAGAAAATTATAGGAATAGTCAACCTATTAGTGGAAGCTGGGAGTGGCTGACTACAAAGGGCACAGGAGAATTTGCGGTGATTATGAAGCTCTTCTACACCTGGACTGTGGTGGTGGTTATATGACTATACACAGTCATCAAATTCACTGATGAATTTCACTTAAACTAAAAATGAGTGAATTTTACTTTATGCAAATTATACCTCCATTTAAAAATGGAACAAAAACTGTAAAGCAATTATGTATTAACTCAGGGAAACGCTCATGATATAAAGTCAAGTGGAAGAGGAGAACATATGGTGCGTTCTCAACAACTGAAGAGTACATAGGCATAGATAAGGAGATAGAAAACTGTAGCACAATGTTAACAATTAGCTTTGTGTGTCAGAATATGCATATGTCTCCTTTTATTTCTCTTCATAACATTTTAATCTGACTTTGGAATGATAAAAGCACATTTATTTCAAGGAAAACTGTAAAGATAGATTTAGATATAGATATAGATATAGATATAGATATAGATATAGATAAATGTAAGGGACTATTGAAATGGCTTCCCTGTGCCTCATAGCTTCTTGTGTCTAATTCGTCTACCAAGTGTATATGAAGTCTTTGAATACACAGTCTTGCTCAGGAATACCTATCAGCTGAAAATGTCTTCAATGGACTGAAGTGTTGCTTTTTCTCTTTTATTCCATTCTGGCCTTCAGTGATCTTTCTTCTGCTGAGTGGGCATACACTAGTTTTCATTTTTTTTCACTAATCAAGCCTGACAGTGTTATGGTTGTGACCACAAATCTGGGGCAGCAGATAGAAGAGTGTGGTGTCCTATTTTACAGCTCAGTAAATGATAGTAAAACTGGCCCAAGCTTAATATATCACCAAGAGGGATTAGTTGAGCATGAATTTGCATTTCTTCCTCTGGGATCAGTGTTTAATAGTTATGTTTTAGCTCCTAACCTCAAGGTGATTCATACGTATCTATTACATGGAATTGAAAGAGCACTGATTTATTCTTATAACTCCCATGCAGGTCCTGGTATAACTTCTGGATGGGAGGTCTGTATATTTCCTGATACCTCACCCACCTGTTGCACTCTCTACTCTACTCCACTATTCACCACCAGCAAATATTTATTGGGCATCTATTATGGGAAGGAAGGGTGCCAGGTTCTAAAGGGGCAGTAGGATAAACGATATAGGGATTGACCACAGGAAGCTCACAGTTTAGTGAAGCTATCGGCATATAGCCACATAGACACACAATCAACAACAAAATATGATATGCAGGAGAACAACAGGTAAGTGTTAGAGAAGAACTGACGGGTAGCATCCCTAGAGCTGGACACTCAGAGTAGAAAACCCAGTAACCTATGTGGGTCAAGGAATGGGAGAGTGGAATTTAGAAAGCCTTTATTACAAGTTAAGAGATTCTGACTTATCTTTTGACCTTAGAAAGGTGCTGAACGGTTTTGAGCAGGTTCATAAGCAGAGCTAATTTATAAATGCTATTCCAGCAGCCTGGTCTAGATGAATTGGATGGATAGTAGAAATGAATATTTCAATTGAAGTACTGAAAGATAAAATTGTGAAAGTCTTTCAGAAATTTTTTATTAAAAATGGAAAAGTAAGATAATATTGTATAGAGAGAACAGCAGTAGCAAAGGTGAGAAAAGTTCTGACATTCCTTGGGAACTGCATACACTTGTTTCTCTAGAGGACAGAGTAAGTGCAAAGAATATAGAATAGAAGACATCCTAGATGTTTATTTGGAGGCTAATTACAAAGGAACTTCAATGCCATATAAAGAAATATGGACTACTTCATGGGTAACAGGGAACCACTGGCAACTCAGGATGGGGATCAAGCATAACTGAAACTGAGCTTTAGGAAGGTTTCTTTTTGTTTTTTATTTGTTTGTTTGGTTGCCAGGCAGAGTTAGACAACGAGAGAGAGAGAGAGTTAGAGACAGTGAAAGAGAGATAGAGAGAAAGGTCTTCCTTCCATTGTTTCACTCCCCTAATGGCCGCTACGGCAGGCGCTGCGCCGATCTGAAGCCAGGAGCTGGGTACTTTCTCCAGGTCTCCCATGCTGGTGCAGGGCCCAAGCACTTGGGCCATCCTCTGCTGCCCTCCCGAGGCACAGCAGAGAGCTGGACTGGAAGAGGAGCAAACGGGACTAGTACCTGGTGCCCCAACCGGGACTAGAACCCGGGGTGCCGGCGCCACAGGCAGAGGATTAGCCAAGTGAGCCATGGCACTGGCCGAAGGTTCAATTCTCAATAGATATAAAATGAGCAGGAACATGACGGTGAACTTCCCACAACCTGGAAGGTATTTAGCAGAACCTCAGAAGGACGCGTGGCTCCTGGCATTTTAGGTCTAGCCTTCAGACTTTATATTTTCTATAGTCACCAGTGAATCATGACTGCCTATTGGAGCCAGCCCTTGTCCCACACATGGGCAGTCTGGCATGTATGGGACAGGAAGTGTCATTGCTAAGAATCAAAGGCTGGTGGGAGTTCATGGGCCTGGCAAATCCCAGCCCTACTCATGGTGATTAAATCCAGCCTTGCTCTTCCCAGATGCCGATTCTACCCTGATGCAGACTAGTGGATTCAAAGATGGCACTTTTTTGTCTGCAAGAAGCTCAAACAAATTCCCTTAAAAACAATTCATTGATTAGAATTGAAAATGGTGTGAAGGCATCCTTTACTTTCTATAGTCCTATACCTTCTACACTGGATATATATACATATACATCCTATACAACCTATATCCTATACATCCTATACTTTCTATACTGGATCTGAGGGAAGTTACTTATTAGTGTGAATTCTCCAAATCACAACAAACCTTCATTTGTAGGCAGTAACTGAGTATCTACTTTGCAGTGGTATTCTTTTCAATGGGAAAACTGGAGGTATTTAAACATGCTTTTTTTTTTTTTTTTTTTTTTTTTTTTTTGACAGGCAGAGTGGACAGTGAGAGAGACAGAGAGAAAGGTCTTCCTTTGCCATTGGTTCACCCTCCAATGGCCGCTGCGGCCGGCGCGCTGCGGCCGGCGCACCGCGCTGATCCGATGGCAGGAGCCAGGAGCCAGGTGCTTTTCCTGGTCTCCCATGGGGTGCAGGGCCCAAGCACCTGGGCCATCCTCCACTGCCTTCCCGGGCCACAGCAGAGAGCTGGCCTGGAAGAGGGGCAACCGGGACAGAATCCGGCGCCCCAACCGGGACTAGAACCCGGTGTGCCGGCGCCGCTAGGCGGAGGATTAGCCTAGTGAGCCGCGGCGCCAGCCTAAACATGCTTTTGTTGAATCCACCTGGAAAGCAAAGAATCCTTTCCCAATTTGTTTCCTAAGTTTGGGTTTTGCATGTCAGCTTTTCAAGTGACAAAAAATTTTCAAGACCTCTCTACACCATAAACTACAAAAATTGCTACAATAATGAAATGACCTAAATGATCAGAGAAAGATATCACGGTCCTGCATCAGAAGACTGATACTGTTAAAATGTTAATCTTCCCCATACTGATCTACAGATTAAATGCAATCCCAATCAAAATCCCAAGGAAATTTAGTCAAAATTGACAAGCTGATTATAAACTTAGAGGATAATACAAAGGTTATACATAGCCATAGCAACTTTGAAAAAGAACACAGTAGTGGCACTTAATTTGTTTAATTTTAAGACTTCCTATAAGATGTAATTTAAAGTCTCTGATTTTACTTAAAACTGAAAAACAAAGCCTTCTTTCAGTACTCAGTCCTACACAGAGCAGAAGCTGGTAGGAAACACCAAGGTGGGACCCCATGGCCCATTCATGCCATCACAACATCTCAGATGGTGTCCAGTTGACATTCATTTGCCTCCTGGGAATTTGTGGACTCTGTCCACTGAGTGGCAAGCAAATCAGTTGCCCACTGAAGGTGCAGAATGTGTGATTCTGGAATTGTGCTTTGGCTTCCAAGAGGGTTAAACTGAAAGCGCTCTTTGCCAGCACAATGAGACATCAGTACACCCCATCTAAACTTCCAATTTTCCCTTTCCTAGTAAAGCCGTGAGGCCCTCGCTGGTCTGCCTGTGATTTATCTGCCTTGAGTCCTGCCAAACTTTGGCCTGGCTCTCTGAGACACTAGACTATAAATGGCTAAAGAAATAACAGGGAAGGAGCAGAGTTGAAAGGTCAGTGGGCGACTGTTTTTCTTTAGCTCTGTCTGAACTGAAAAATCATCCAAGTGGTCAGCCCGGCAATGTTCACCTCACCTTTTATTGCTCAACAAGACAACTCATGTGACCTCATCACAGATCAGTGTGGGACTGGCAACGTTCTCAGGACCCAAAACCCCATCATATATATTCTCAATACCCACCAAGACTACTGTTTATGTCTTGTTAAGCCACTATGAACATTCCATTGTGCAAAGTCAGCTGATTACAAGGTTTTTAAAGCAAGGAAAAAAGGAAAGATGAAAACCGCAGGGATCTCTTATTTGCTGGATCTCATTCTGATGCAGATGGAAAGCAACACAGGGTGTGTTGGCCCAAGTGGTCCCTGAAGGTTGCATCCTATCTGCTCCAGGGCAGGTGCCATCTGTGAATATGAATGGCTGACACCACGGATAGACTCTGCAATACAATCACCTGTGGAATTTCACCCTCAAGTAGCTGCCTCGCTCATCATTTGCTACCTGATACTACTGGAACACATTATTTTCAGAATCAAAAGCACAGACAGCCTCTTTTGGAAGCACCTGTTAAACCACAAATCAAAAGCCTTGTGAACAGAAATAGCTTAAAATCCCTCCTCCTGCTGTTCCAAGGAAATCGACAGGCAACAGAGGTGGACCCAGATCTCAACAGAGACTTGGAGACATGTGTCCATCATTATTATCTGCAAGCCTTGTTCGAACTACACATCCTAACCCAATAAAAGGGCTATGGCTACTTCCCTCACCCCTTCTTGAGAAGAGCTGCTGTCCTAAGGCACTTCTAAGTGTTGGCACAAGCTTTGTTGCATGTATGATGGGAGGGACAGAGACAAGGCTCTGAACAGCATGCACCGATTGGTGAGGGAAGTAATTACAGAAGTCCACATACAGTCTGAGGCCCGATAACCATCCCTGAAAGGAATAAGGCAGAAACATAAGCCCTGTGTATTATTTGAAGCAGAAAATCAAGTTGACTTGGTAGGGGATTGACAAATGAAAGCTTCAATCACTGCATCAAAACAGACTGAGAGCCAATTACAAAGCCTTACGCTGTGTTAGACAGTTTTAGTTGCTATAAAAAAAATTCTATGCACTGCGTATTTAAATAACAGAAATTTATTTCTCACAGTTTGGTGGCTGAGACGTACAAGGTCAAAGTAGTGGCACAGTCTGATTCTGGTGAGGGCTCTCCTCAAGCCTTGCAGAAGGCCTTCGTCTTGACAGGCCTTCACATGGCAGAGAACAGAGAGAAGGGAAACAAACTCTCCCTTGTCCCTTCTGATAAGGGCAATAATCCCAACATGAAGGCTCCCTTCCCAAATCCCAATCTGCAAATAGTATCACATTGTGGGTTAGGGCTTCAACATCTGAAGGGGAGGAACATCTGTTAGGGGAGGAAGGAGTATAAAAATGTAATCTATAATGATCGTGTACTAACACAGAGACATTTTTGTTATCAAAATCTATGTGCTTTCCTAAATTTCCACCTCCCTTGCAGTCACTGAAGACTGTGTAAACTAGTTCTGGCCAATGGGCATTGAACAGGAGTGATGTTTGTCATTTCTAAGATAAAACAGTTAAGAGACTATACTCAAGCCTCCAGCTCCCTCTTCCTCTGCCAGGCCACCTGGAAGTCATCACCACGCAGCTGCAAGATGCAAAAGACTAAGATCTTCAAGTTGCTGCTTGAAAAGGGATTGTCTAGAGAGCTGCCAGATTCACAAGTGAGAAATAAACCTTTAGGAATTGAGCTACTGAGATGTGGAGTTGCTTCTTGTTGCTGCTGCCCAAAAGCCTAGAATAGCCGGGCTAACAAAGAGAACAAGCAAGAAATCAAAGCTGAGACTTAGGCCCTGTGTTGTCACAAAATAGCCTCAATAGCCACATCAAGGTAGAAGAAGTCAGCAAGAACCAAAGCCAGGATAGAGTAGAAAAAGGCCAGCTTGCCTAACAGCAGAGCATCAAAGTTCCTCAGCTCCTAGCGTGGAATGGGCTGCTCCCAGGTCCTGGGAAAGACAGGGCCTGGGGTTGGGGCTGAGTAGCTTATAGGACACACAGCCTGGAGAAATTAGAACACATGAGGAAATTGGCATTAATAGCAAGGTTCACAGTAAGCTTTTTCATGTTCCATGAATGCTAGAAATCCTTTATCCATTGCCAAGTTGTATAGTCAGCATACTCCATGTGCTAGGCACCGTGCTAGGCCGTCTGGAGGCTCGAACACTTGCTGAGATAGATCTCCAGTTTCACTGAGCTCACATTCCAGACCAGGCATGGCAAAAATAGCACTGCACTGGAGGTTGGGACACCTGGGCTGTGATCTCAGCTTCACCCTAACTGCTACCTTGGCCAAGACCCCACCCCTACCTGTGTTTCATTTCTTTGAGTATAAACTGGAATATTCACACTTATAATATCTAAAATACTTACTCTGTCTCTGAAAGGACTATATGAGAGCATGAGAAAAAAAATAACAAGACTCCTGGATAGAGGGTGAACATACATAGAAAAGTCTGGGGGCTCCTGTGGCAGAGCAGCCCATTAAGCTGCTGCCTGGGATGCAGGCATCCCATATGAGTGCTGATTTGAGTCCCAGCTGTTCCACACTTGATCCAGCTCCTTGCTAATGTGCCTGGGAGGCAGTGAAGGATGGCTCCAGTGCTTGGTCCCCTGCCACCCATGTGAGAGACTCTTGGAGTTCCAGGCCCCTGGCTTCAATCTGGCCCAGCCCCATTTGGGGAGTGAAACAACATATAGATGATCTCTCTCTCTCTCTCTCTCTCTCTCTCTCTCTTTTTTTCTTTCTCTCTCTCTCTCTCTCGTGTGTGTGTGTGTGTGTCTGTTGATATAATTCTACCTTTCAAATAAATCAATAAATCTTTTTTTAAAAAAAAAACAAAAGTCTGTGTATCTGTATCAGAAAGCTTCTGAAACCTGGCTATTCCTATTTGCCCAATTCTTCAAGGCCCAGTAACACGTTAGGTTCTTTAAACGTGGTGCTTAAGATGTTTCTCACCATTTTCTCTCTGCCTAGGATATAGAACATTCCCCTCAACAAGTTGACCAACATGGAAAACAATCATTCTGCACACATACGCAAAGAAGACACCTTGAGAAAGCATGAGCTCATCTCTTATTATATCAGATAATTGCCTTCAGATATCAGTTTATCTGCTCTGAATGAGAATTATGTCCCCAAGAGTTTCTATACCTAGCGACAACTAAACTCACCTTTGGAGTTGTCTAACAGAAAAATGCATTGCCTCTGTAAACTATTATGCTAGTATTGATTTTTTTTCCTGTCTATACAGAAGTTTCCCATTTCCTTGTCACTTGCTGATCAACCTGGTCTTTTTATAGACCTAATATCAGAGCAGTTCAAAGGCCTCACATTGGATTTTGTTTATGTTCCTCAAAAGAAACATCCTGCCTTTTATTAAAGGAGATTGCCTAAGAAAATATAGCAAGGATGGCTCTTATAAATGATCTACTACCAAAATTCAATTCACATTCTGCCTGGTGTCTTATCTGTCCTTAGAATCACTGTACAGCACAGAATAAGGAAAAGAACAGCAGTTTAGTTGTCAGATCAAACCTAGTTTTTAATTCTCAGCTCAGAAACCCAATGACTGTATGAACCCTGGCATGATGCTTAAGTTCTTGGTATCAGGAAAAGTGGAGTGCTAATATCTTGCAGAAGTTTTATGAAAATTGTGTGCCTACCACACATTAGGTGCCCCAAATGGTAACTATTATAATAGAATGTCTGCGTGGAAAACATCTTAGAGCTTACCTAGTCTGATCTCTTCTCTTCCAGAGGTGGAAATAGGAGCTGAGAAAAAAGGGGTCTTGTATAGCTCACCAGATAGTTCTAGAACCATCTGGAACTCTGCCGCAGTGCTGCATCTGCTCCCACCACTGCTGTGCCGCAGATTTTATCAAAGACACCCCAATTAAAAATTCCAGTGGAGGTGTTCTAGTTGATATTTTGCAAGGCCACCTGCTGATTTTATTGGTTCAGTATTTCTCAAAATTCTGCCCTCTGAGCTCTGAGGTCCCCCTCACTCCTCTGGAGTGCTGGGTCTGTGTTGCTGTTCTCCTTAATTGTGGTGCCTTCTGGTGTTTGCCCTGGACTAAATGTCCCCCTCATTTGTAGTGTTTTCTACACCTCCTATGACAGTAACTCCAGGTTTGGAACTCTATCCCAGAGCACGTTCCCTAAGATCAGGACAGTCAACCCCACTGGATGCTCAAACCACCCATCTGGATATCCTCAGCCTCTTCACGGTGCATGGCACTGAAAGTGAAATCTTTAAACTTCCCTCTAAGTCCATGCATCACCTCTCCCCTAGGCTCTTCTTCAGTCCATCCACTCAGACACTTAACCAAGAAACTTAGGACACATTTTTGAAACTCCTTCTCTCCATGCTCATACACTAAATACTTGTGCAATCCATTCCTTTGTGTGCATCAACACCACCACTGCCCTACTTTAGGTCTTCACCATCTTCCTCTGGAATTACTTCCCCATTCACCCTCAGTGGTCTCCTAGCCTTTGAAGAGACACCCTTCACAGCCATCTTCCACAGCAAGCAGAATAAATTACTAAAAACACAGCTGTTCCAAGTGTGACCCTCAGATGAGTGAGCACGATTTTGGACAGGACAAAACAAGAAACTTGTGCCAGAATGTGAATCAATAACATCAGTAAGCCTGCTGCTTAGTTCAGCTGACTTTTGTTTTTCAATTGCAAGACTTACCGGATGAAAGAAGTAGAGTGCTGATTTACATTCTGGCATGTGCTTCTTACATCACCACAGATCAGAACTTTGAATAGGACTGATCCCCAAAACTCCAGGTTCCCGGCAAGGCCTGTAAGATGCTCTGCGATCCAACAGCTGCTTCCCTCTCCAGCCTCATCTGTCCCTGTGACAAACCCATCTCCGCTGTTCCAGCAACTCTGACCCACTTCTAGTCCTCCCTGCCTGCCCTCAAAACCCTCCCAACTGATCCCACACTTGCAAGAAACATACCTCTTGAGTTTCCCAGAAAGTCTTTCCATCATCAAAATCATCCCCATTATCCCCGTCCTACTCCCCACTCCACTCCCATTGTGTCATATACAATGCATCACATTCACTATAGCAGAAAGATAGCTTTACAATCATTTATGTATATGCTCCTTCCAAAAAAAGATTAACTCCCAGGAGACAGGACCTTAACCTTATTCATCCCCACTAGTCAGAGGACATAATACATCTGCTGCAATAACAAACAAACCCTGAAATTTCAGGGGCTCAACAACATTAAAGGTCATTTTTTATCACACAAAGTCCCGTGCAGAAGTGCCTTAGCTGAGACTCTGATCCACTGATGGTGCTAGCTCCGAGGGTATCAGACTCCTTTTCTGGAACTTCCATTTTCAGCTAAAAATGATGAGAGAAGGTAAGATCATGCAAGATGTTTTAAGAGTCAGGTCAGATGCTGCTTAAATTACTTCTGCTTGGATCCATTAGGCAGAACCTGGTTGTATGGTCTCACCTGACTGCAAAGAGCTGAGACATGTATCTTAGCTCTGTGCCCAGGAGAAAGAGGAAACCAGGGTGAGCACCTAGCAGTGCCTAAGTCATGTCGCCCCTGTGTTTCCAGCATGCACCACAATGCTAGGTATCATGCTGGAGTTCTCAAAAAGTACTTCCACAGTGGAGAAGGACTGTAGGCAAGTCTGTCTTCTGCCTTCCTCAACACACCAGGTCTAGAATGGAAGACAAGTGTTGACTGGTGCAGAAGCAGACTGGCAGGTGAAATGTCTTTTTTTTTTAAGATTTATCTATTTATTTGAAAGGCAGAGCCACAGAGAGGCAGAGGCAGAGAGAGAGAGAGAGAGAGAGAGAGAGGGAGAGGGAGAGCGAGCTCTTCCATCCTCTAGTTCACTCCCCAAATGGCCACAATGGCTGAAGCTGGGCTGATCCGAAGCCAGGAACCAGGACCCATGCAGATGCAGGGTCCCAATGACATGGGCCAACCTCCACTGCCTTCCTAGGCCACAGCAGAAAGCTGGATTGGAAATGGAGCGGCCCAGACACAAGCCAACACCTATATGGGATGCTGGCACTGCTGGCAGTAGCTCCACCAGCTACACCACAGCGCAGTTCCGTCAGGTGAAATATCTCAAGGAGGGGCTTCGGGAAGCTGTTCTTTGACTTTGTGGGCAGACTGGCCTATCTGAGGCTCCTTCTGTTAGAATCAACTCTACTTTCTTTGCCATTTCAGGCAACAAATCAACTGCTTGATGAAGAACTTTGAAATCCCTCCCTCATTTATCTTTCTATTTACATTTTCCAACAGTTTAAAGATGAAAAGCAAAGAATCTTACATTTCATTTCTAATGACCCCATTTTTTTTTTTCTGTGTGTCTCAGTTTTCTGGGAAATCCTTTAAAGGTCAACATTCATACTCAAGTAACTTTCTCATTTTCTAGCTCCCACCGTTTCCCCCAAATCTCAACTTTATATGGCACTCTTTAAACAACACATAAATTCAGAGCTCAAAAGCTTAACAAGTGTCCTTTTAAAGAAATAGTATTTAATAGTAACAGCTATTAAATAATCAATCCAAACTGCAGAATGGTATTAATAGAAGATGATGTGAGATGGATCAAAACCACATCACACTCTTGGAGCATGATTCAATCCACTTAAACACTTGCATGGCAATACTTGTGTCTGCTCAGAGTCCTACCAATGTGTGGAATTCAGTCTGGTCCCTGGTTGAACAGAACTAAGTTCTTTGTAACCTCATGACTGTAATGTAATGAAGCAGCCAATCAAATAACAGATAGATAGTTAGTTTATGGAAACAGAGACATTTTAGTTTTAAGACTCTCAATTTTGTGAGAGTCTTTAACCATCTGGTTAAGGCCGGGGCATAGAGTCTTACCTCTCAGAGTTACAAAAGACATGGGAGTTAAGCCCATCCATCTGGTCAAAACACACACACACACACACACACACACACACACATCCCTAATCTTTTCCTCACGACTTCCACACACCAGATTTCAGGCTCAGAAGACAGATTCTCATTTTTAACACTGCATCTTCTCTGCCTTTTAATTTCAACAGAAGCTTATGAAACAAAGCCTCAGTTCTCTGGCCAGCCCACACCACCCACTGGGGGTGGCACCTCCTAACACCTGTGCTCTGCCTGCTCTCTATTGAAGCCAACGTTGAAATAATCATTTCCACACAGTCTTCATTAATGCACTGACTTCTTCAGGAAATATTTGAATACTGATTATGCACAGGGCACTGGCTAGCATCCCAGATGGTTGTTATAAAGCAGAAAACACTCTTTAAGGTGCTTACAGTCTCATAAGCACAGACATCAACAATTAAATTTCAAAAACGTTTACTGGACACCTGTTCATGTCAAACATGTACCAAGCACTGAAGATTAAAGGTGCATGAGATGGAGTCAGATTGACACAAACAATAATAACTGTGTGAATAAAATTTGTGTGCTAAAGGCACTAGGGAGGTAAATATGATGATAATGATATTGGTGGTAATATGCAATAATTAAAATTAATAATATTGAGTTACTACATACTTACAGAAAATATTCTAAATTATTTATCCTCATAATAATTTTGCAAGTAACTGTATTATTACTGCTATCCCCATTCTACAACTGGGGAAATTAAAACACAGAGAGATTGGATAACTTGTCCAAAGTCATAAGCATTAAGTAATGGAGACGGAACCCATACTTGGCCTTCCATTTCCAGGACTGTGTTTGGGATGTGACCCAGGAAATGGAACCAGGGAAGTTTCAACAGAAGAGATGACATTTTGCTAGTTCTTGAACATGAGTAGTAGAAGATGGATGAAGATAGCAAGGCCTCCCAGAGTGAGAAAGCAGCATGGGCAAAGACACAAAGGCATAAAATGCGGTGTTACGTCCCAGGACTGGTTGGTTATGGGTGCCTGGAGCACGGAAAGAGATGTCCACGAAGCAATGGGCAGGGTTCCAAGTCTGCACTCACCCCATGCAGGAGCATGGACTTTACCTTACAGTGAGGGGAGTGACACCTATTCTGTGGTCCAAGAAGGAGTCTCTACCACGAGCAGGGGGCTCCTCCCAAGCCCTTGCCCTCCCATACTCATTCTGTCCAGCTGCGAATGCCATTCATTTGAGAGTTCAATCGTTTCTCTCCTCTCTGTACCAACTTTCATTCTGTAAGAGTTGATTGGAAACAGACACAATTTCAAATATTTGCTTCATTTAAGCAGGTTGAGAGTTTTTACTTTTAATCAAAATTCACCAGGGCTTAGAATAAAGTAAACAACTGCACTTGAAAAAAATCATCTTACTTTATAAAGCAACTTCAAATAAAATTAAGTCAGGGCCTAAATTATTTGATGGATTCCTCTTCAAAGGAATAACATTTATTTTTTAAAGGGTAAGGAGGGGGTGTTATAGCAGAGTATTAAGCTGCATTTGAGATGCCCACAAGCCATGTTGGAATGCCTGGGATCAAGTCCTGCCTTCACTTCCAATCCTGCTTCCTGCTAATGCACCTGTAAGACAGCTAACAATGACTCAAGTATTTAGGTCCCTATCACCCATGTAGGAGACCTAGATGGAATTTCTGGATCCTGGTTTTGCACTGGCCCATCCCTGGCTGTTGTGGGCATTTGCGGAGTGAACAAGCAGAGTAAAACTCTCTCTCTCTCCCTCCCCACACTGTCCCCCATTGTGTGTGTGTGTGTCATTGTGCCTTTCAAATAAATAAATCCTTTAAAAAGTTAACAGATTAAAAAGATAGCATTTCATGTTACAAGTGCTAAGAAAGCAAGCCAAAGCTCAGAATGTGCGTACCCTGTTACCACAGTTAAAGTCAGTGTTTCAACTGCAGCTGAAGAACCCCAGTGGCCCACTTGCTGTCATGGGTGTCTCATCTTTCTGTGCCCGACAGCCCAGCTCCAAAACTCAAGATGTTGAATTGCTGTCTGTGGATCTGCTCACCTGATCTTGGAGGCTCCTATTAGTCACTTTGTTTTCTTTATATTATGATTTCTACAGACCTGGGAGGCTACCTCTCAAGTGGTCACTAGGCCTTTCCGCATCACTCAAATCAAGCTTATGGTTCAACTGCTCTTTGATAACTAACATAGAAAAAAGAAGGAGTGGAGTAGTCACCTGTTGTCCTGCGGTGAACCAAGGGGATAGGAAGAGGGTGCAGTTGGCAACAAAGAGCAGTCTGCTCCCAGGGCAGGACGTAAGGGGAAGCTTTGTCATAGAGAACTTTAAAACAGTGATAAAATCAGGGCCGGGATGGCCCAAGTCCTTGGGCCCCTGCACCTGCATGGGAGACTGGGAAGAAGCACCTGGCTCCTGGCTTCCGATTGGCGCAGCTCCAACCGTTGTGGCCATTGGAGAGTGAACCAACGGATGGAAGACCTTTCTCTCTGTTTCTCCCTCTCACTGTCTGTAGCTCTACCTCTCAAGTAAATAAATAAAAATATTTTTAAAAAATAATGATAAAATCAAGGATTCTCCTGTGCTGAAAATTTTAAAACATTACAGTAATAACAATAATTTCTATCAAGGCAAGCCACTCCCACAACAAGTCCTGCTCCTTGGTATGCCTGGTTCCTCCAGGTAAGGGCTGAATTTATATCTCCATAGAAATCTTCCTTGTAACTCTTCAAGTGACAATTGATACTGTCTACTGCATCACAAAGAAATACTTTAGGGAGAGGCTGGAATTGCCTTCCTGAGCACGCCAGGGGCTGCTGGCTCACACATGGGTGCATGTGTGCATGTGTCAGACTTGAATAAAGTGGGTGGGTGGCCCATATCATTAGAGAAGGATTTAAGCAAGGGATTGACATGATCACATTTGTGTTTCACAGAAATTATTCTGGTGGGTTTCAGTGGAGGATAAATTTGGCAAGTTTCTGCTGGTAAGTGACACAAAAGATGATTCTATTTGGTTGTATATAGAGAAAATTTGTACAATATATCCTAGGGCACTTTAAATCTGGAACACTTTTAAAGCTGTGAACTACAGGATGCAGTCTATGAAATACACTGTGTGAAAGTCAAACTCAAAAGCAAAATTTTAAAATAATGTCGCTTTCTTTGCATCGTAATTCCCAAGTGGATTGCCTCTTCTCCATCACCTTTTTGTAGCCTTCTCTCTCTAGAACTTCACATTTGCAAATAGTTCCTAAAAATCATCTCCTTTTCCATTCCCTGCCTGCTCTCTCCTTTCTGCCTCCCCTCTCCATTCTCTGCTGCAGATTTTTAATGTGAAGGAAAATTTATAGGAAACAGACTGGAGGGTGGGTGGTATACTTGGCTGCCAATTACAGAGTCTCTCTGGCAGGAGAAAAGTCTGAATGCTCCCAAGTTAATAATTTTTATCCTATCACACATCTCTGCTTAATTAAGTGCTAACTGAATAGCAGAAAACCTAAGTGCTGGGGGGATTCTGAGAAGTACCAGTATAACCTCAAATGTTGAGAGACTTGTACTTACTTCTACTTTAATCAGATTCCTCCTAGCAAGAAACACTTTGTGCTCAAATTACATTCACACAATAAAACAGAACTGAAGCTGGTCTGAGTGCTCGAATATCAAATAATTCCTTACATCTTGTAGCTGGATGACAAACATAACATGCCGAATTGTTTTGCTAACAGCAAAAAAATTGTTTCCATTTATCAAATAATACTAAATTTAAAATACGTTCATGTAACTTTTTGTATTGCATTATTTTACTTACCCCTCCCAAAACACAACTGGAATTACCCCTGCCTACAGATTAAGAAAAAGGATCTCAAGAAATTGAACACAGGTCGCTGTACTAGAAAAATGGCAAAGCTAAAATAGGAGCTGAGGTCTTCTGATATGCAAAGTGCAGCTGTAGAAACCCAGAACTTTACAGATGCGGTTACCTATATGCCGTTCGCCTAAGCCTGACTCAGAGAGAACACCAGTCATTAAGTACAGTGCACACGACATCAGCAGATAGGAGAATACTGTTCATTAAGTACATCAGCATCAGCAGAGGGTTTCAGCAAACATTCTTTCCATAAAGGGGGACTGACATCTAATCAGGAAGCTGGGCTTATCTATTTATCCTGTGCTACCCCCTTAAAGCATCCTTTTGGCCTCCATCTCAATGGCACCAAGGATCTCTACCAGAACAAGTTTTCCTATCAAGAATGGGGAAAGCGGACTTTGCAGGCTTGCTAAAACTTTGCAAGAGAATTACAGGGAGAAACAGAAAATGAGCAACAGTCACACTGGCTACTCCTTGGAGGGTTGACGGATAAATATTCCTACTGGCTCCAACAGCCAGATGCAGCCCATACCTTCTATTCTTTTATTCAACACTTAGAAAAGCTTGGGTAGTTTTAATAGGGAACAAAACATGCTGCATTCAAAAGCTCACTTCAGGGCATGCTGAACAGAGAACAGGCTGCTTTAAATATTTAGAGCTGATCTGAGACACAAAACCCACACCAAGAAGTTTGTCAGATGCATCATCATTTGTCTGTGGTGAGACGCAGCCAGCCGAGAACAGGAAGTAATTTTCAATTAACTGGTCACACAGTACTGGCCTGAGCCTTCTTAGCAATAATCACTGAGAAATAAATACTGTTTGCCTTAATGGGCAAGATGTCCTCAGATCCTATTTGAAACCAAAGTGACTGTATTGATGCAACCACATCCCCTTAAGCAAAAGTACCCCTCGCTGCCGGCATCCTCAGCTGCTGAAATTCAGGGTCCATTGAGTATGGATTCCAGAGAACAGGGCTGCAGGACAGATGCTTGGCAGACAAGGGAGAGGATAAGAGTTGGAAAAAGACCAAACACATTGATTCTCGGGCAGCCTCGCTCCCCAGGTAACACTCAGTAATGAATTAACAGAGGCAAAGGAGTTACACAGAGTTAGGAAGTCAGCTCCAAATATATCAAATGTCAGCACCATACTCCCCTCTGAGCTCCACCTCTCCCTCAATTTCCAGAGCGATGTAAAACCTTCCAAACCACTTTCCACTTCAAATTGCTGATTGCTTAGGAGTCCATCAGGATCGTCTTTAAATACATACATGCATACACACACACACACACACACACACCCCCAATATACACACATGAGTATTTCCAAAAGTTCATGAAAAATGAAATTAAAATATAGGATTATCTTGATGCAAAAAACTAAAGTCCCTATATTTAAGGGTGTCTTCAAAAAGTTTGTGAAAGTTTTATTTTATGAAAAAACTATGTACGCATTTTAAATTTTTTGCACCAAAATAAACTTAGCTTTTAAAATTTATTTGTTTTCATTTTATTTGAAAGGTAGAGAGGAGGCTGGCACTGTGGCACAGCAGGGTAAGCCGCTATCATCTACAGCATAGACATCCTATGTGGGCTCCAGTTCTAGTCCCAGCTGCTCCACTTCTGATCCAGCTCCCCGCTGATGCACCTTGGGAAAGCAGCAGAGCATGGCCCATGTGGGAGACCTGGATGAAGCTCCTGGATCCTGGCTTCATCCTGGCCCAGCCCCGGCTATTAGGGCCATTTGGGGAGTGAACCAGTGAATGAAAGATCTCTCCCCTCTCTGTGTCTCTGCCTCTCTGGCTGTAACTCTGACTTTCAAATAAATAAATAAAATTTTTTAAAAAAGAAAGGTAAAGCAATAGAGTGACAGACAGAGAGATATCTGCTGATTCACTCTCCAAATGACCACAACAACCAGAGCTGGGCCAGGCCAAAGCCAGGAGCCCAAAACTCACTGTGGGTCTCCCACATGGGTGGCAGAGACTCAAGTACTAAAGTCATCATCTGCAACCTCCGAAGGTGTGCATCGGCATTTAGCTGGATGGCAAGCAGCATGGCCAGGACTCAAAGCAGGCACTCTGATATGGGATGCCAACATCACAAGGGAGACTTAATCACCACACAACATGCCCACCCCAGTAAACTCATCTTTTTATTTCATTTTCCACCAACTTTCTGAAGTACCTTTGTTGACAAACTTCTAGGGTTGTCATGTTCAAATGGAAACTCCATGATGAACGTGGCTTGTTAGACCTCTGCAAGTTTTCCCCAGGGTATCAAGGTAAGCCAAGTACTGCCTTATGAATGGAACTAATCAGTGGTCCCTTTTCTTCCTCTCAAACCTCAGGAACAGCACTTGGCACTCTAGAAGTGATTCTGTCAGAGCCTAGTAAGAATTTTAATAATTAGAGAAAAATGCTTTACCTTTATATGACAACATCTGGTAGTTAATTTTATTCCTTTCATTCCAAAACCTCAAAATAAAGCTGGATGTGTTCTCTCGTCAGTTTAGAATTATTTAAAAATGCAATAGAGAAAAAGAAAGCAATGTAAGGAGAATAGAGCAGTCCTCCGTGCCACGTCCCCCTGCTCTGAGTCCAGTGGCCTCGAGGTCAGCACGTTCCAGTGTTAGTCACCTGCTGTATTTGATATCATATCCCTGAAAACATGCTGACACTGCTACTTTCTCATTGTTTGTCAGGTTTCCATATAATCAATTGACTTAATCACCGTGGAAATGAAATGTTCATCTTAAATCAGCACCAGAGGCAAGTAGCACACACATGCATACACACACATACACACACACACACAGCCCAAACCTTTTGGGATAATCCCCCCTGGATAAATACCTGCTGCTCTTTTCTGGACTGCTGCTATCCTGGCTGCTGCCTGATTGCATCCTGGGGCTCCACAACATTCTGGGGGATTTCTTTCTCTCTTTTCTAGTAGAGCCTGTTTCTTGGACCACATGTCTTCTTCTCTCCCTGTGGTTCGCTTCTTCATTTTTACCAGGACTTTCCTGACAAAGGACACACAGGAACTAGAAGTCAATTGTGTTTGAAGTTAACTTTATTTTGTTATCATTCTTGATATTTTGCTGGTTATAGAATTATGAACTGAACTGTTCTTCACATTTTTAAAGTGATTACATATTCTCTCATTTCTAAAACAGTTTTGATTCTTATTCTTTTTTATGTGAATTGCTTTTGTCTTTGGGGAAAACTTTTTGGATGTTTCCCTTTATCACAGTAACACAAGACAATGATTTGACTGAGTATACTTTTCTGGGCATTGTGTGGTCATTTTGTCCTTCATTTCCAATCAGTAATCTTAAAATTTTGCCTTAACAAATTCCTGTATTTACTTTCTTGTCTATTGTCTTTCTGGAAAGCCTTCACTTTTCAACATCAGTGATTCTCGTCTATTGCCCTATGCCTCTTATCATTTCTCTTATTTGCTAACTTTTCTTCTGCTTCCCAGGATATTTCCTTGCATAACTTCAAAACTTTCCACTGAGTTGTTCAGAATTTGTCCATATTATTGTAAATTTCTTTTATAATAAGATGCCAAATAAAAAGGAGGGGAGGAAAGGGAAAAATAGGAAGAGGAAGAGGAGGAAATACAGGATTTTCTGCCTGCCTCTTGAGCCTTTTGCTGTCCATTATTGTGGAGGCTGAACCCTTAGAGCAAGATAGTCATCCTTAATGTGCCAAATCCAGGGTACAAGACTTGATGCTTTGGTGATATACACAAGTTTAGTTGACAAAACTAAGAGTATCATTAATTCAAACTTGGATAACTATACTGTACAATGAAAATCAGACAAATATAGTGGGAAGAGTATTAGTTGTAGAGCCAGGTGATAAGAATTCAAATCCAGGCTCTACAATTTATCCCTGTGTATATTAGGTAGTTACAACATCCCTCATTCATAAGATGGGATAATAACTCTTGGCCACGTCTATTCTCAAGCAGCTTGAGGGTATTATATGAGACAATAAGTGGTTAATATGCTTGGCAAGTTGGAAAGTGCTCTACACATTTTCATGGGTGGGGTACTAGTTCATTTTCAATACTGTAACATAAGACTTGGGCTGGATAAGTTAGGAAGAAAAGAAGCCTATTTAGCTCATAGTGTTTGCGGCTAAAATTACTACCAACATGGCACTGGCTCTGATAACAGCTCCCCTGAGTATATCACTTTGCCACAGGTGGCACCATGGTGGGAGCGCACAATCACATGGTGAGACAAGAAGCCAGAGTAGGGGGAGGGGCCTGACTAACTCAGGGGCCCATTAGAACTGCCTAATCTCAGCCAGCGCTGCTGCTCACTAGGCTAATCTTCCGCCTTGCGGCGCCGGCACACCAGGTTCTAGTCCCAGTCGGGGTGCCGGATTCTGTCCCGGTTGCCCCTCTTCCAGGCCAGCTCTCTGCTGTGGCCAGGGAGTGCAGTGGAGGATGTCCCAGGTGCTTGGGCCCTGCACCCCATGGGAGACCAGGATAAGTACCTGGCTCCTGCCATCGGATCAGCGCAGTGCGCCGGCCGCGGCGGCCATTGGAGGGTGAACCAACGGCAAAGGAAGACCTTTCTCTGTGTCTCTCTCACTGTCCACTCTGCCTGTCAAAAAATTAAAAAAAAAAAAAAGAACTGCCTAATCTCTTCTGAGAGTAGGATTTCCAAATGATCTAATCAATACCTACTGGGGTCCACTTCTTTATTTATATGAAAGGTAGAGTTACAGAAAGAGAGAGAGATTTTCCATCTACTGTTTCACTCCCCAAGTCGTCTGAACACCTGTGACTGTGCCAGGCCATAGCCAGGATCCAGGAACTCCATCCAGGTCTCCCACGTGGTGGAGGCAAGAACCTAAGCACTTGGGTCATTCTCCAGTGCTTTGCCAGGCACATTAGCAGCTAGTTAACTTGGAAGTGGAGCAGCCAAGACTGGAGCCTACACACATGTGGGATGCTGGTGGGACAGGCATTCTGGCTTAACAACATTGGCCCCAAGGTTCCCCCTCTAAAGGCCTGCTCAGGAAGGGGGTGGGGTCCTAATGTTCAGCACCCCTTCAGCCTGACTTACACCATCCTGCCCTCTGTTAGTACCAAGGGCTGAGCCATGGTGGCCTGGGGCTGCTGATTCCAGGATACCACTCATCTGCATGCCTCAGTGGCCTGGAATGACTCAGAGAGCAGCTGAAGCATTTTCAAATGCACATCCATCTTCAAATCCAATCTGAAATGGCCACCGAATTCTTTTGTTATCTTTCCGTTTGGAACATGCTAGGAATGGCAATTATGAAATTTTACAAGATTCATTGGCACCATTAAAATGAAATTCATCTTCAGAACAAAGAAGACTTGCTTGCTTTTGCATACAAATAAAACCTGCACAAAAGCCTGAGATAACTCCCATTTTCCTCCTTGGCAGAGTTTCTGTCATCTAGAAATAAAAGTGATCCTACAAGGCAACATGCGTTGCAAATTTGTTCTTCAGTAGAGATAGGCTGAGCACTGCAAAGGGAATTTATGGGGAAATGCTATATTGAGAATTAATCATTCTTGTCAAAATAATAACCATTTATTCAATGCCTACTATGTGCAACACCATTTTCTTTGTTAGGTCATTAAAGTCTCTATAATTCTATAAGAAAAGCACTACCATTCCCACTTTATACAAAAGTAACTGAGGTATGATGACAGAAATCATTTATCTAAGGAAAGAGTGGTGAGACACAATTCACACTGGTGTGATTCTAAGCCCAGGCTGTTTTCAAAAACACAAATGGACCCATTCCTTGAGAAGAAAGGAGGGGAGGACTTGGCAGTCCCCACCCTGCAGTTCCAAAGCTATGGGGTCCTCAAAAGTTCAGAAGGTGGTGAGGCTGGGTTTGCCTTGGGGCTCCCTGCATAGGCCAGTCCTGTTGGAGCTGAACAAATGAAGTTTCTTGCAAAACGATTTCTGTGCATAGAAAACACTGGAGGAGGAAAAACTGAAAGACACTCCAACTTTTCACAAGCACAAGCATTATTTTAACCCATAGGTGTGAACACAGTCAGACCTCAGTGAAGTGGCAGAGCTGGTTGAGTTGATCCCCTCTGCTGGGTAGTAGGCTTAGTAAAAAGAGCTCTGGACTCAGAGCCAGACCCAAGTCCTAGCTCCACTGTTTATTAGCATTGTGACCTCAGGAAAGACACCTAACCTATGTGAGTCTAACACAGTCACTGGGATGAGTAAACAAACTACCAGCTTTAGCATAGGTTCTCAACAGTTGCAGATGCACCCAAAACTACAAGGACGGACACCCTGACTGGGCCCACCTTGCCTCTCAGGTGACCACAGGAAGCCAACAACAGAATACATCCATGGTTGAAACATTCCCCAGACACCCACTCATTCATCAGTCTCCTCCAGGGGATCAAGGATTTAATATTTTGGTGCAATATCACTGAAGCCCAGAGCCAAGCTCTGCCAAATAATACAAAACAGCAAACCCAAAGCAGCTCATCTGTGTTTCCCTACGAAGCATAAATAAGAAATGATACCACTGTGAGGAGATACCCATGTCACTGTGACAAAGGACACGCAGAGTCATCTGTCAACTTTGCATCTTTCAGAAACAGGAGTGCTGCATTTTTAAGCAAGTCATTAAGGAGTGAGCACTGGTTCCTCACCACGTTCATCTTAGAGCTCCTCTCTCTCTCTGTAGGACTGAAAACACCTACACAAAGAGAGGGCTTGCATGCTGTTTTCAGAGTCTTGGGTATTTGAACACACAATACTAATAGCCAGTGACTGGGGAAAGTAGAGGAAATTTCTCACACGTGTGAAATGAGAGATGGAAGCAATGGAACTGCCTCCCAGGACATCCTTCCCAGGCTTCCTGGGAACATCAGACCCCAGTCGTCTGGGTGGTCTTTTCCTGCAGAAATGTGATGCTCCATGAAGACACACTAGGGGTGTGGCTGATGACTGTCTACACCACTTCACTCTCTACACAGCCAGTAACTAACCCCCCCCAACACACCAGTGCCTGGGCAGCACCACTCCCTTCTCCAGGGCACACTGGACTACAGGAGAAGAGAGTGGAGACAGTTACGGCCACTCACTGCCAGCCCACCCTGATTTCATGCCCTGTCTGAGCTGATAAGAAATCTGCTTTGCTCTTATTGTTTTAACGTTATTTTGACATTATTTTAAGCTTACAGAAAAGTTTAGTGTAGAATAGCACTCTCCCCCTAGCTTGGCCTCATGTTGTCATATATAGCCTCAGTCCAATTACAAAATTAGGAATCCAGGAAATTAACAATGGGTCAAGGCTGTGAACTAATGCTGCAAAGAAGAAACTGGGGCCTACGTCTCCATGTTGAGGTATGTCTTCAGGGTTGATTCTGAGGGGTGAGCTTACTGGAACAAAAGGAAGTACACAGATAGCTCCATCAGGCATTATCAGACCCCGACTTGATGAGCTGCAGCAGTTTGCATCCCACCAGCAGTGTATGATAGCACCTGCTTCCCCACAGACTGGATAACAGGATGTGTTGTCAGATTTTTTTAATCTTTTCTGCTCTCATGGGTGAGAAATGGTGTCTTGTAGTGTTTTAATTTCCATTTCTCTAATTATGAGTGAGTTTGAACATTTTTCACATGTTTGAGGGCCATCTGCTTTGTTTTAATTGCTATCCCAAGGAACGACATAGAAAACAAACTTGGTCAGAGTTATCCATCCTTCAGCTGGGAGTGGGTAGAGAGCAAAGATCACAGACTCACTGGCCCGGAGGCTGCAGACATAGTGAGCCATGTCCCTCTATGTGTCAGTGCTTTGGGGGCAGTCCTACTCTGCAGACTGATACCAAGGGTCATCCTCTCTCCCAGACCCCTGAACTGTGGCTTCAAGACAAATGAACCTGGTACTAGCTCCTAGTTACATGATTCTGGGCAAATTACTTTACCTCTGTCAGTATGGGGCTTTTGTCAGTTTGTTTGTTTTGCTTTTTAAGTGGGGAACAGATAAAATCTACTTCATGCAATTGTCACAACAATTAAATGAACCAATGGACACATAGCCTCTCCCCAGAGACCCTCAGCAGATGTTAATTCCCCTGAGTTCCTATCGTCTCCCACACATGCTGGAAAGGCCCTTCACCAACCCCTCTCACCCTTCCTTTTGAAGAGGCTTGAATTCAAAGACTTCTCCTTTGATCATGGAGCAAGAAGACAAGATGGCTCTTGGAAACCAGAACCTAGGCACTGTGTCATCTGGATGAGGGAACTAGTTGGGGTGGGTAGGAAACGGAGCAGCCAGATTCAGCACATAAAACTACAGCATTCCCAGGGAAATTTGAATATCAGAGCCCACATATGAAAGCTACTCATGTAGGATGCTCTCCTAAATTTAGGGCCTCATAATATTATTTTAAGCACATTCTTAAAATATTTTATGCGACTAGGTTTGCCAGGTAAAATACAGGACACTTTAATTTGAATTTCAGATATACAATGAATGTTTTAGTATAAGTAGCGCCCATATAATTTTTTAGTTATCTGAAATTCTAGTTGAAATGAGCACTCCACGTTTTACCTAGCAAGCCTAGGGGGTAACCTTCTCACCTCCCTGAAACTCATATGACTATTCCCCCTTATATGAAATACAAATCCCTGTTGTGATACTCTCTGAGAAGACCACAGGACTAGCTGGTGTCCAAGGATAGTGGGGAAGTTATTTAAGTAGGTGATCAAAGCCAGCTAACAGAAGCTTCCATGGATGAATTGCCTGGCAGTTGTATCACTTAGTATATTGCAAATGACAGAAACCCCATTCAAGCTAGGGTACCCAAAGCATGGAATACATGGTCCCAGGTAGCTGAACTTGTGAGAGAGAGAGTTAACAGTTGTGTCAAGATGACATGGTTCAATGCTGTCATTAAGAATATCTGTTTAGGCTGGTGCCGCAGCTCACTAGGCTAATCCTCCGCCTGCAGTTCCAGCACCCCAGGTTCTGGTCCCGGTTGGGGCACCGGTTCTGTCCTGGTTGCTCCTCTTCCAGTCCAGCTCTCGGCTGTGGCCTGGGAAGGCAGTGGAGGTTGGCCCAAGTGCTTGGACCCTGCACCCACACGGGAGACCAGGAGGAAGCACCTGACTCCTGGCTTCGGATCGGCACAGCGTGCTGGCCGTAGCGGCCATTTTGGGGGTGAACTAATGGAAGGAAGACCTTTCTCTCTATCTCTCTCACTAACTCTGTCTGTCAAAAAAAAAAAAAAAAAAAAAGAATATCTGTTTACTGGGCTGGCGCTGTGGGGTAGCAGGCAAAGCCACCACCTGTAGTGCCAGCACCCCATATGGGTGCAGGGTCAAGTCCCAGCTGCCCCACTTCTGAATCATCTCTCTTCTATGGCCTGGGAAAGAGTATAAGATGGCCCAGGTGTTTGGGTCCCTGCACCCGCATGGGAGACCTGGAAGAAGCTCCTGGCTCCTGGCTCATATTGGCCCAGCTCTGACCATTATTGCCAATTGGGGAGTGAACCACTGGATGGAAGGCCTCTCTCTGTCTGCTTCTTCCTCTGCCTCTCTGTAATTCTAACTTTCAAATAAATAAATAAACCTTTAATATCTGCTTTTTCTCTTTACTTAGTTTTGCTTTTCTCTGTCTTGGCTTCATTTTCAGAAATGTTTCGCCAGATGTTGGTAACTAGCAGTTTGAGCTTCTATCATCCATACAGCTAATGATCTAGGAAGAGAAGTAGCTCTGCATTTCTCCTCTTTGTTTCCAGAAAAGGCTCAGGAAGGATGGTTAAGGACCCTGGCCATTGCAACTCTTGTGGCTGGCAAGAGGAAGTGTCATTCCCAGCAGAGAATGTTTGAACAGTTTCCCAAAAGAAAGATGAGAGATAGGTGGTCTTTGCCACCAGAATTAGGAAAAGGAAAACATAGGCTAGAGAAGCAAAACCACAGTGACAATATACAGAATGAGTCAGACCTCCAACAACAGAGATTTTCACTGTTATGGATTCAGAACAGCAGAAAGAAGAAATCAAGGCAGGGTTATGAAGTGTGACTATGGAGGGGTCGCCAATTGTCTAAATAGAGCAAAAAGCACTGGGGAGCAAGAAGTCATGAAAATAAAGCTTAGCATACTTCATCAGTCTACGAACACAAGGATGAAATCTACATGGAAAAAACCTCCATAAATCATTGGGCATCAGCAGAAAACAAAGAAATGCAAGGTTCCAGCCAGGCTAACTCCCTGGAACTAGAAAAGTATCACTGACCAACAGAAGGAGGAAGCTGAAGTGAACTTGAAACACCAAGTGATAAAGCATCTGTGTGCCCGTCTAACTCTTTCATGGGACGGCTTCACTCCCACAAACACATAGCTTTATAGTTGTCAGCTTTTCTAAAGCTGCCTCTCCCTAATCTAATAGTCATATCCTAGGGAGATTTTTCTGAATGGAGGAATTCAATAATTATTAAATGTTGCAAGCTTGAAATTACTTGCTTTAATGGAAACAACATTCCCCGTGACCAGTCAGCCCTGAAATCAAACAAATAGCTCATAATGATAGCTAGCGATGGAGGGCAGGAAGCCACTGAAAGGAATGTCTTGTATCTCAAAGGGAAGATTAATTGGAATTCATGATAGAATCCAGTAAAGCAAACACTAAAGTTTGGTCCACAAATATCTCTTTCTAGAGAGCCGGCAAATGCTTGGAGGCTCTTTGGAGAGAGCACGGCACAAAGAGAAAGTGGTGCAGAAGGCAGCAGGTAAGTGCATAGCAAAGTGCAGGAAATCCTGACTCACCCCTGGCCTGGATCCTAAATCCTTCTAAGCCTCCCACAGCTTCTCTGCCATGCATGTGGTATATATGACCTCAACTATCAGGACAGAGTACAGAAATGTTCTTCAACATTCAGCCTAGCAGTTAAGATGCCCATGTCCCACCTCCAAGTTCCTGGTTCAACTCCCAGTTCTGGCTTCTGACTCTAGCTTCCCACCAGTGTAGTCCCTGAAAGTCACTGTGACAGCCCAAGCAGTTGGGTTCCTGCATCCCATGTGGGAGACCTGAATTACATCTGGCTCATGGCTCCAGGCCTGGTTATTGTGGGCATTTGGAAAGTGAACTAGCGGATGGAAGTTCTCTGTCTCTGTATCTATCTTCCTGTTTCTCTACCTGTTTTTACCTCTATCTCTGTCTCTCAAATTAAATATATATATAACATAGAAAAATTATACTTTAACTAGAATACTAATGTGCTTATGCACCATAATTAGGGAAAACTTGGTGAAATCATCTCTTAAGTTAGCTTAGCAAAACATTTAATGAATCCCAGGGAGCCCCACATGGCCCAGCTTCTGCATGGAGTGGCAGTGAAAAAAATAAAAAATAAAAAGGACCATAGGAGCAAATTAAAGAAAAATGCACATTTTCAGAAGGGGAGATGAGTACAGGGGTCCTAGCACATCTCAGCACCCAATGAGTTCCCCAGAAATACCATGAGATGGTGTTTACCCTTCTCGTCTCACACCTGCGGGTCTCACCCCCTTCCCCTAGCACGTCCTTCCCCTAGTCTGCTCTTCCCTTACATGTGCCTGACAAGTCACCCTGGCTCCACTCAGGTTTTCCAGTCCAGGAGAACTGAAGGAGCCAGAAGTTTCACACCTCCTCAGTCTACCTCTCCTCCCGCACCAGGTCGCTATTCTCTCTCCCGACTCTCAGAGTGAGTTTTTCCTCACATACCCATGCACCTGCCACATCCCTCCAAGAAACAAACAGCAGAAAAGGATCTGAAGGGCAAAACTTTTGAAAAAAAATTCACAAAATCCCCTCTCAAAAAATGTGGTAGAGAGTTGAAGGAGAAGGGCTAAGTAGACCACGAGAAATAATATGAGAAGCCCTACAGAAGAGACACTCCCCTGGCACCCTGGATTGAGGCAGGCTCTGCAGATGGCAGGAAACATGCCACACTGCTGCTCCATAGAAGGAAGAAAGGCAAGATGGGCCCACGAGACGGGGGTTTACTAAAAACAAACATGACATAGTGGGTTTGTACACCCATATTCACAATAGCCCCAAGGTGGAAGCAACCCAAAGTCCATAGACAGATGAATGAATACCTAAAATGTGGAATATCCATACAATGAAATATGACTGAGCTTTACAAGAGAAGGAAATCTCCATACGTGCTATAGCACACATAAACCTTGAAGAAATTATGCTACGTGAAAGAAGCCAGTCACAGGAATATAATGACTGTATTATTCCATTTATATGAGATATTCAGAGTGCTCAAAATAATAAGAACATGAAATGGAAGTTGTTAGAGGCCAGAGAGAGGAGGAATTAGGAAGCTGTTATTTGATGGGCACACAGAGCTTTGGTTTTGCAAAATGCAAAGAGTTCTAGAGATTGGTTGCACAAAAGTATGACTATACTCACCACTGAATTGTATACTTGCAAATGATTAAGATAGGAAATTTTATGTTATCTGTATTTTCCCATAATTAAATTTTATACTTTAATTTTAAAAAGCATGTTTGGAAATATACAGAGGACAAAACTGTTTTAACATGTGAATTGAAGAGGGAGACAGTGTAGGCAGACAGATAAATAACAAGGCTAATGTTAAAGTTCCGGGGAATTGGGCCGGCGCCATGGCTCACTAGGCTAATCCTCAGCCTTGCAGCGCCGGCACACCAGGTTCTAGTCCCGGTCGGGGTTCCGGATTCTGTCCCGGCTGCCCCTCTTCCAGGCCAGCTCTCTGCTGTGGCCCGGGAGTGCAGTGGAGGATGGCCCAAGTCCTTGGGACCTGCATCCCATAGGAGACCAGGAGACGTACCTGGCTCCTGCCATCGGATCAGCGCAGTGTGCCGGCCGCAGCGCACTGGCCGCGGCAGCCATTGGAGGGTGAACCAACGGCAAAGGAAGACCTTTCTCTCTATCTCTCTCTCTCTCTGTCCACGCTGCCTATCAAAAAAAAAAAAAAAAAAAAGTTCAGGGGAATTGAGTAGCAAAGGTACAGCCCCAGCCCCAGGATGAAAGAGGGAAGTGTGCACCCCGCTCTGCCTTCCCACTCTCCAGCAGAGCAGGAAGGATCCCACAGAGAAGTTTCTGCCCCATGAAATGCTGATTGACAGGTGCACACACTCTGCATGCTCCACCACAGTGACAGCAGAAATCAGCACAATCCAGACCTAGAACAGGTGGGGCTGCTAAACAAGCAAAGAATGGCTGTAACTCATGTCAGACTGGCAGATCCCTCGGCCTGCTGGACAACAGCCCAAGCACTGTAGTTCCTTAACTCTCTTGGCATCACCGCGGTTGCCATCTAACCAGGCATGTGACCAGAGAGTGACCCTTCACATGGCCAACTCTGGATATCTGTTTCCCACAGATCTGGAGGCTGGGGGTCGAAGATCAAGGTGCTGACAGATTCAGTTCCTGGTGAGGGCCCTTTTCCTGGTTTGCAGACATCTGCCTTCTCATCGGGTCCTCTCATGGTGGTGACAGAGAAAGCTCTCTGGTGTTTCTTCTTATAAAAGCACTAATCCCATCATGAGGATCCTACCTACATGAGCTCATCTAACCCTATTTATTTCCTGACAGCCTCATCTCCAATTACCATCGCACTGGGGTTAGTACTCTGACATCTGAGTTCCAGCAGGACACAAACATTCAGCCCATAAAAGTACTCAGTAAATTTAATCTACAAAGTGGTAAAAACTGAGGATGTTTTTGGCCTAGCAGTTAAGCTGCCAACTGGGAAAGCTGCATCCCATATCAGAGTGCCTGTGTCTGGGTCCTGGCTCTGTTCCTGATTGCAGCTTCCTGCTAATGCAGAACCTAGGAGGAAGCAGGAGGTGCACTACCCATGCAACTCCCTGCCTCACTGCCAAGTGACTCAAGTGGTTGGGTCCCTGCCATCCATTTGGGAAACCTGGATGGAATTCCTGTCTCCTAGCTTTCACCCCTGGGTTGGCCCCTGCCCATTGTAGGCATTTAGGGAATGAACTAGCAGATAGGAGCTCCCTCTCTCTGTGTCTGTCTGTCTGTCTCTCTCCACCTCCAATCCCCCAGCAGCTCTGAAATAATTTAAGTGGCAAAAACCACCTTTGTCATCAATAAAAGTTCTGATTGTTTCGAAGAACCAAGACTCATTGGAACATTTTCAATTCTTTATCATGCTTCAAGTTGAATATTTAAAAAGAGGGGGGGGGACTGTTTTTAAAGAAGTAGATGATTAATAATGAGTCCAAAACCCAGGAGCAGGAGGCAATCAGTGAGAGTACCATAGAGAGGAGACCTCAAGGTCTTGGCAACTGCCTGGTCCTGTCCTCCCACGGCTTGGTGTTCATTCTTCCTTGGATCTGTGAGTCTCCCTGAAGTTTTCTAATGAATTTTCCTTTTGCTTAAGTCAGCCAGAGGCAGTTTTTGTTGTTTGCAACTGAGAGTCTTAACAGACATAGGGAATTTTCTTATTCAAGTCCATTAAGGCTATTAAACCTATGGATGTGAGCAGAACTGGGAAAAAAGAAACAAGAAAGGCAAGAGCACTTTGTCCTAAGCATTAAGAACAAGTGCAAATTCTTGCTTTCCCTTGAGATATTATGTGATATTGCAAAATCCTTTTGCAAGCATCCATGTCTCCATCTGCAAAATTCTAGCTGAACTCAAAGAATCCTTCCAATTCTGACAGCCCATGATTTTTTACAGCTCAGAATAAAGCCAATAGACATATCTGTTTAAAGTTGCTCCACCGACCATTCCACCCATAGCCTGCAAGACTGACAAGCTTAGTGCCAACCCCAAGAACCAGCAAGCAATGAGTTGGTCCAGACATTTCCTTTTATTTGTAAACCAAAATGTCTGGCTTTCTATGAGGCATGCTTCTGCCACTTGTTCTGTATAATAAAGAAATAAATCTAACTGCCAAGACCTTAAAGAACAATGTAGAACTTTAATACGCTTTTGAAGGAACTTAAAGAAGAATTATCCCCATAGGATGCATAGCAAGATTTCTTTAAACTCTTTTAGCACACTGCTCTTCCTTCAAATTTGGTAACAGTGCAGCCATCCCACCTCTCAGTATCCACGTGGCTCCCTCCCTGCCAAAGCCTCCCTGATTCTCTTCCTTTCTCTATGTCATGCAGCCTCCAAATCCTCACATGTGATTAGGATTTCGCCCAGCATGCCTAAAGCCCATTAGTCATCTACCTGCTGATTCTTGCAAGCTGAAGCTTCACAGGATTTTGATGAATAGATTAAATATTCATCCAACAAATACTCACTGAGTTCCCACTCTTTATAACTTGGAGGAATGGGGTCACACAGGGAAAATGCGCGACTGATTTCACCCTCAGATTCCAGGTCCAGTCCATATTTCCATTCTGAAGTTTAATGTGGGATGGATGTTTGGCCTAGCATTTAAGCTGCCAGGTCACCCCTCAACTTAAAACCCTTAGTCAACTTTCCACATTTCAAAGAATAAAGACTAGAACCCTCATCTGACCTACAAGGCCTTGCAGGATCTACCCGGTTACCCAACCCAACGCTCCACTGTTCCCTGTGGCAACCACTCTAGCCCATTCCAGTCCCTTCAGTGGACCCGCCTTCTCCTCTCATGACTTGAATATGCTGTTTCCTCTTCTGAGAACACTCCCATCCTCCACTCCTTAACCAATTAACTCATATTCTTCCTTCTGTCTCTATTTGAATCCCAATCCCTATGAGATGAATTGTTATTCCATGTTCTCATACCAACATCAATCACAAAAGAAATGCTCCATGTATCTTTGCATTTTTCTCCCCCAGTGGAGTAAAGTTCATGAGAGCAGAGGCTGGATTTTGTTTGGTTGCCTTCTTTGATTTTCCCACAAACTAGCATGGCACATGAAAAAGTGGAAAGGAGGGGGCCTGCACCGTGGCTCACTTGGTTAATCCTCCACCTGCAGCGCCAGCATCCCATATGGGTGCTGGTTCTAGTCCCAGTTGCTCCTCTTCCAGTCCAGCTCTCTGCTGTGGCCCGGGAGGGCAGTGGAGGATGGCCCAAGTGCTTGGGCCCCTGCACCCGCATGGGAGACCAGAAAGAAGCACCTGGCTCCGGGCTTCAGATCAACACAGTGCTTGCTTTAGCAGCCATTTGGAGAGTGAACCAATGGAAGGAAGACCTTTCTCTCTCTTTCTCTCACTGTCTATAACTCTACCTGTCAAATTAAAATAAAAAAAGTGGAAAGGAGGGATGTGAGAGGGAGAGAGGCCCTGACATGGGGGCATCTAGGATGTGTCTTCCAGGACTCTGACTGGAAGGACAGGTGGGTTGTGCTGCCATCCCCTGAATCCCACTTGAGAAGACAATGGGTTAAGTTTGCCATGGACATCCTGGTGCTGGTATTCCACAGATTTCTTTGTCCATCTGAAATGCTGCTGATGAGCAAAGACTGAAATATAAATGTCTTCCACGGCTCTGCTAACGAATGCATTTGTACCTGCAGGAGTGTTGTGTGGGAAACAGCAGTAGGCAGAGGGAAGCATGTGCAGAGTCCACATTCCACTCCTGGGTAGAGTGAACAGCCCCAGAGAATACAGAGGAAGAATCTCGAGATGGTCACAAAGATCCAGAGAGGAGAGCCAAAGGCACAAGAGGAAGGAACAATGCTGTTCAAGGAGCTGAGAGGCCCGGATGGGACTGGCAGAGGGTTCAGCTGAGTGACTTCCATAGTGTGGTCCCAGGACAGCAACGGGATGGGGCCACACTACTGAGGTTAGAAGTAAATATGTGGTCATGAAGGGAAGGGTGGACTTGTAGGAGATTCTTCGGAAACTTGGATTAGGAAAAGAAAAGGAAGATAATATAAAGAAAGAAGGGGAAGAGTATGGCCATGCTTTGAGCATTTTTATGGGCTGAGTTGGAATGAATCAGCAAGACAAAGAAGAGGTGTCAACGACTGAAAGATGCAGATGTGGGCAAGGCCTGAAGGAAGGCGGAAGGACTAGCATCAAAAGACAAGCTGCTGTCATTCTCACCATGCTGTACAACGTCTGGCAAGCTGGGGAGGGTCAGTTAACCAACAACGAATGAATGAAGAACACCTAAACAACAAACAGACATCAGGGAAGAGACTGGTTTTTAGAAAGACTGACTATCTTTCCCTCCCCAGTCTGGGAAGGAGGCAAGATGGATGCAGGTATAAATAAGCTGACTAGTATTACAGCTTAATTTTAAAGCAAAGCATATTTGAGAGTTGAGGCACTTGTCACACAAGGACATCAGATGAGACAGAAACCCCCTTGCCCAGTTTCTCCTGACAGTTGTACCTTAGTCACAATGGATGCCACAGAATGGGCCAGAAAGGACAGTCCAGATGAGAACTTCAGACCTTCAAAGTCAGGAAGACTCAGGCTTTTAGCCTGTTTAAAACTCACTACCAGGGGCCGGCGCCGCGGCTCACTAGGCTAATCCTCCGCCTTGCGGCGCCGGCACACCGGGTTCTAGTCCCGGTCGGGGCGCCGGATTCTGTCCCGGTTGCCCCTCTTCCAGGCCAGCCCTCTGCTGTGGCCAGGGAGTGCAGTGGAGGATGGCCCAGGTGCTTGGGCCTTGCACCCCACGGGAGACCAGGAAAAGCACCTGGCTCCTGGCTCCTGCCATCGGATCAGCGCGGTGCGCCGGCCGCAGCGTGCTGACCGCGGCGGCCATTGGAGGGTGAACCAACAGCAAAGGAAGACCTTTCTCTCTGTCTCTCTCTCTCACTGTCCACTCTGCCTGTCAAAAAAAAAAAAAAAAAAAAAAAAAAAAAGGAGAAAAAAAAAAAAAAAAAAGAAAAACTCACTACCAGGGCCAGCACTGTGGCACAGTGGGTTAATGCTCTGGCCTGAAGCGCCGGCATCCCACATGGGTGCTGGTTCGAGCCCCAGCTGCTTGACTTCCAATACAGCTCTCTGCTATGGCCTGGGAAAGCAGTAGAAAATGGCTCAAGTCCTTGGGCCCCTGTACCTGCATGGGAGACCCAGAAGAAGCTCTTAGCTCCTGGCTCCTGGCTTCAGATTGGTGCAGCTCTGACCATTGCAGCCAACTGGGGAGTGAACCATTGGATGGAAGACCTCTCTCTCTCTCTCTCTGCCTCTCCTCCTTCTGTGTAACTCTGACTTTCAAATAAATAAATAAATCATTTTAAAAAACTCACTACTTATTTGATGTGAACAAAACAAGCAGCTAATCTCTCTGTACCTGAGCCCATTCTCTAGAGAATAGTGGTAAAAATAATTCTTCACTCACACAATCTTTTGAAAATGAGCATAAAATGTCTATCACCATGACTGGCACAGAGGCGGTCAAAAGCAGAAGATGTATTGTTGCTGTTGCTCCTACATCTATCTTATTGAACATAAGCCTGAGGAAGCTTTATAAAATAATTTCCCATGGATATGTTATCACAGTGTCCCATCAGCAAATTGACAAGTCAATGAGTGATTTACTGAAATCACCAAATACGCAGAAAGTTGCCCAATGCCTGATAAACAGTTGCAAGGGACAGGAAAGGCACACAAAGGAAACAAGCAGGCAACGCAGTCCGTAAGCAAAGAAGATGGGGCCAGTGTTGTGGCACAATGAGATAAGCCAGGGCTTGCAAATTCAGCGTACCATATCAGAGTGTTGGTTCGTGTCTCAGCTGTTTCACTTCTGATCCAACCCCCTGATGATGCATCTAGGAAAGCAGCACAAGCTGGCCCAGATGGTTGGGCCCATGGAACCCATGTGGGAGACTCAGAGTTCTGGGCAACTAGCTTTGCCAAGCCCAGTCCCAACTGTTGAGCCATTGAGGGAGTGAACCAGCAGATAGAAGACCTCTTTCTCTCTGTGTCTCTTCCTCTGTGTGTGTTTCACTCTGCCTTTCAAATAAATAAAACAAATGCCTAAAAAAAGGAAGAAGCAGCAAAGGACGTCAGCAGAAAACTATGCTCAACATTGCTGTCTGCCATCATGAGTTTTGTATACATGAGATAAAGTCTCAGGACAGACACCAGAGCCACTCCCCAGCATGGGAACCACACACTTAGAATACTGACATCATTCAATCTTTCTTCCATGAACTCATTTCTGTTCTTTTTTATAATAAATTTCCTGGCATTCATTTTAAATTTGTAAGCTTAACAAAGTCTTTTGGGGAAGCACTCAGTGTAAACACACATAGGACAATTATTGCAACTATGTTACATTAGGTATACAGGTCTTCTAGATGTACATACCTTTTTAGGCTACTTGAAAACCATTCTAAAACAAGTCAGAGCACAAGAAATTAAATAACACATATCCTAAATAGATGGGTCTGCCTATTGTCCAATTTGTTTACATTTGCCTCCTGTGTCTTGTCTAATTCACTCTAATCTTCTTGGTTCTCTCATCTCTACTCCACAGAGTCCTGATTAAAGTTGGTAGCTAGGATTGGAATATGTTTGAGAACTAATCCCTTTTAACTTCATGTAAGCCAATCCAAATTATTTTTTAATGAGGAAGCATGTTATTAAATAAACAAATAAACATAGCTTGTTTCTATAGTAACAAAGGCTATAACTTACTGAGCACCTGCTATTTGTGAGGTACTGTGCCAAGTATTCTTCATATGTTAGTTCATGTAACCTTCACAATCGCTAATTGAGGCAGGTTTTATCATCTCCTCTTTGCTGAAGGGGAAACTGAGGAAAAGGGCCTGGAGAAGGGAGATCATGAGCTTGCATCTTGGTAGGTGAAGATGGTGGAAATCCATAATTATTGAAAGAAACCTGGGTAAGCTGTGGTTGGATCACCAATTTGCCTCCATAGGTAGAAAATACAACTCATTTTCTGAACTCTCCATTTGACCTTAAGGATGTAGACCAGGGCAAATGTCTTGCCATTGTTCATTCTGATACCAAAATTCTGACTGCTACATTTGCAGGGAATAAATGTTCATATCCTACAGAAAAGGAAAGAAAAAAATCAAACCACACCCAGAAGACTCAGAGCAGTTGTTGGAGTCAGATAACCAATGAGCAACTGAGCCTGAATGGAAGCCAGGTCTGATCCCCAAGTCCAGTGCCCGTGTGCTCGCCCACGTTGTTTCAGCTATGCACAGCCCACACGCTCACCAATCTTCCACCCTCCAGTTCTCCAGGTTACCCAAATCGCTCTTCACCCATGAACACTTCTATGTCTACTTGTATGGATCACAGCACACTTTCCCTCTAGGAGATCTTTGATACTTTTAGTCTTATGTTGTCTCATACCTACCACTCCTGTCCCCTCACTGAAGTTCTAGATTCCTGGGGAGGGAGATACCTATTGAGAGACCACTCATGCTCACAAGATGAGAAGTAGCACAACAGACCCATGAATTGTGCTGTGGTTTGAACAACACTTGGCTCGCCAGCTCACACATACATTTAAACCCCAAAGTCTTATGTTAATGGCTACAGATTAAAGGAACAGACTTGACCCAAATAGGGTGTCTGGGAAGTAGGTCTACTGGGAAATCCTTAGCCCATTAGTGTGATGCCCTCAAAAGGTAAGTTATAAGCAAAGAGTTGGTTTAAAAGCCAAGTCCAGGCACCAGCACTGCGGCATAGTAGGTTAAGCCTCTGCCTATGGCACCATCATCCCATATGAGGGCCGGTTCAAGTACTGACTGCTCCACTTTCGATCCAGCTCTCTGCTGATGGCCTGGGAAAATGGTGGAAGATGGCCCAAGAGCTTGGGCCCCTGCACCCACGTGGGAGACCCAGAAGAAGAACCTGGCTCCTGGCTCTTCAGATCAACCCAGCTCTGGCCATTTGGGAGTAGACCAGCCGAAGGAAGATACCTCTCTCTCTCTCTCTCTCTGTCTTGCTCTCTGTAACTCTGCCTCTCAAATAAACAAAGAAATCTTAAAAAAAAAAAAAAAAAAAAAAAAAAAAAAAAAAGCCAAGTTCAGCCTACCATCTCTCTCCACTTCCTGGCTGGCCACGTGATCATTCTTCTGCAGAGGATCTGCTTTTACCAGCCTCCACATTCATCAATGCTGGACCAATAGGGCTGCTTGATCTTGTATGGAAAGCCTCCCAAATCATAGGCCAATACAAACCTTCCTTCATAAGCAGTCTCTTCAGGCATTTTAGTTGCAGTAAAGATAACTTCCATCTGATTCACCTTTTCAAGGACGACTATAGAGCAAACATCCTTGGAAGACAGAGACAGTGTCTTCATTCAGAGCTAGGCGCAGGCTTGCTTATTGTGCAATATAAAAAGGTTAATGTTTTGGGCAAGCATTGTGGCATAGTGGGATGAGCTGCCACCTATAGTGCCAGTGCCAGTCCCAGATAATCCACTTCTAGTCCAGCTCCCTGCTAAGGTACCTGAGAAAGCAATGAAAGACAGCCCAGATATTTGAGTTCTTATACCCACACAGGAGAGAGACCCAGATGAAGCTTGTGGCTCCTGGTTTGGGAGCCAGTCCAGACCATTGCAACCATTCGGAGAGTGAACCAGAAGACTGGAGATCTCTCTCTCTCTCTCTCTCTCTCTCTCTCTCTCCGCCCCCCCAACACTCTTTCAAATAAATAAATCTATCTTTTTTTACAGGTAGTTTCCTTCTAGAACAATATACAGACATCCTTACTGCCTATTATAAAAGACTTGGTTTCCCTCATCTCAGACATCCCATTAAAGCCCATTTTTCATCACCCTCTAGAAACTGAAGCTCAGGGAACAAGTATAAATGCTGATACTCTGCTTACTGCTACTGCTATGACTAATGAACTGCCCTTTGTCTCTGACCCAGAAATGATGTAACTTTTTACCAGCATTCTTGAATCTGTAGCAGACAAATATTTAAAACAGATGAATTTCTCCCTATTTGCATTTACCATGCATATAGAGAAAATTTCAGACCCTTCTTAGTTCTGGACAAGATCATGTTTTGTAATCTCCCACTCGTTCCCTAAATATCCAAGAAAGTCCTCATCACATAGGGCCCCCACAACAACAGCAATACCAAGAAATAATGAGCATTCAATTCTCAGAGTTCAAATTTGAAGGTATTTGGAGGTCATACTCTAAGTAAACATTAAAAACAGCTCTTGAGATAGCTAGAATTTTTTTAACTAAATTTCAAAGTTATCCAAGTCATATGAATTAAATTAGTATTGAGACAGTATACTATGGTGACTTACAACATAAATTCTGAGGTCAAACCACTTGGGTTCAATTCCTAGTTCCCTACTTACTAGCTCTATGACTTTGGACAAATTTTATAACCCTTCTGTTCTTGTTTTCTCATTGCTTAAAGGAGAATAATAACAGTGCCTTATCTCACAGGGCTGTTGTAAGAAGAAAGTAAGCTAATTTACATAAAGCACTTAAAACCATGTCAAGCACACATGGATTATTATTGTACAGCTGTCATTCCAAATTAAGGCAGTCATTCCCATGGATCGAAACTACTTTAAAAACTCCAACTTTATTACATCTACTGATTGCAGTTTCCTGAGATTGAACAGAACATTTAAGTGTCAGACATGAAGGATGTTTGTCCCAGGACAAACCTGTGCAGCTGCATTGGAGATTCGGGCACTCAGTGAGTAATGGAAACCCATGCCAAAACTTCCATGCACCACAGTGATGCTTCCCAGCACTCAAATACCAGCTCACCAAGAAATCAATTTGGGGTCATATTGTTTCTAGATCCCTCCATATTTGGTGAAGTGGTGGAGATTCACAAGTGTCAGCAGCTCAAGGAAGCTCCCAAGGCTCCAGGGTCTCCTGACATACAACACATTCATGTGAATATAACAGAAAGAAGGAAAAGGTCCGTACGGCAGTTGGTCATGGGTAGAAGAGACTAACAGAGAACAGGGGATTGTAATATGAATTCTGTAGTTTACCATCTACACTATTCAGATTTACTAAAAAGATGTCAAGGCTTCCACTCAGGTTATGTAATGAAACCTGCACCAAGAGTCCAATATTAGTTAACAAAAAGAGCAGGAATAACACATTCATTGAGGATATTATTCATTAAGGATACTATGTATCCTTAAGGGGAAACATCTCAGCCTTGTAAAATGGGTCTCCCTTGCTCCCACTGTACCGGTGAAAAAAATGGAAGTTTCAAGGAGGTTAAGAAACCTGGGGGCCAGCACAGTGGTGCAGTGGGTTAAAGCCCTGGCCTGAAGCTCCGGCATCCCATATGGGGTCTGGTTCTAGTCCCAGCTGCTCCTCTTCCAATCCAGCTCTCTGCTGGCCTGTAAAGCAGTAAGAAGATGGCCCAAGTCCTTGGGCCCCTGCACCCACGTGGGAGACCCAGAAGAAGCTCCTAGTTCCTGGCTTCAGATTGGCGCAGCTCCGGCCTTTGTGGCCATCTGGGGAGTGAACCAGCGGTGGAAGACCTCTCTCTCTATCTCTACCTCTCTCTGTAACTCTTTCAAATAAGTAAAATAAATCTTTTTTTTTTTTTTTTGACAGGCAGAGTTAGACAGTGAGAGAGAGACAGAGAGAAAGGTCTTCCTTCCATTGGTTCACCCTCCAAATGGCCACCACGGCTGGCGCTGCAGCCAGCACGCTGCGCCAATTCGAAGCCAGGAGCCAGGTGCTTCCTCCTGGTCTCCCATGCGAGTGCAGGGCCCAAGCACTTGGGCCATCCTCCACTGCCTTCCCGGGCCACAGCAGAGAGCTGGACTGGAAGAGGAGCAACTGGGACAGAATCCAGTGCCCCAACTGGGACTAGAACCCGGTGTGCCGGCGCCGCAGGCGGAGGATTAGCCATGTGAGCTGTAGCGCCAGCCAAAATAAATCTTTAAAAGAAAGAAAGAAAGAAAGAAAGAAAGAAAGAAAGAAAGAAAGAAAGAAAGAAAGAAAGAAAGAAAGAAAGAAAGAAAGAAAGAAATCTGACCACAGTCACAGAATACGTCAGGAAAGCCAGGCCCTGAGCCAAGGTCTGACCTTGAAGGGAATTTTCCTACTGACCTCAGGCATGACAGCCCTTGATGTTCATCCTATCGGTCTATGGATGACCTATATACATGGCAGTGTGTCCTTTTTACCACTGTATCAGAGCACTTATATATAGTGGAATACAACATACAGTATCCTTCAATATTTTTTTTTTGACAGGCAGAGTTAAACAGTGAGAGAGAGAGACAGAGATAAAGGTCTTCCCTCTGTTGGTCCACCCCGCAAATTGCCACTACGGCCGGGGCACCGCACTGATCTGAAGCCAGGAGCCAGGCACCTCCTCCTGGTCTCCCATGCGGGTGCAGGGCACAAGCACTTGGGCCATCCTCCACTGCCTTCTCAGGCCACAGCAGAGAGCTGGACTGGAAGAGCAGCAACCAGGACAGCATCCAGCTCCCCAACCAGGACTAGAACCCAGGGTAATGGTACCACAGGTGGAGGACCAGCCCAGTGAGCCACGGCGCCAGCCAGTATCCTTCAATATTTTATTAAACAAATGAAATTGGGTATCAGGTAGAATCTGATAATAATCAGGTTAAAATAAATAATCTGGTGCTCAAGGACAATAATGCCCAATAAAAGCCCTAAAGTCCTTTCCTATCCTTTCTAGCTGCTACAAATAACCATACAACCCCACAAATTTCCTTATAGACAATCTCTAAGAGCGGCTTGGCCTGGCTAATTACAACAGGGGACAATTATTACAGAATATGTAAGAGAAGGGTGGATCATTTAAAATCCTATTGCATATCATGCTGTATCTTAGCTTGCAATGATCCCAAACCCCCAGTATTAATTAATAATTCCTGCTACAAAACCTAGGGAGTAGAGCAGAGTATATGCAGGGCTGTGTCAGACACACCTGAGGTCATGGACACCAACAGCCTGACATGACCAGGATTCTCTCTGCAGTGGGGACTGGGGTTACCCTGAGAGGCTGCCTGGGGTTGACTCACATTGAAAATCATAGACTGAAGGCACAAGGGGGCACTGTAGTGAGTAGCAGGAGGATTCGTCAAGCCCCACGTGCAGATGGTGAACAAAAGAAAAACTAAAGTGAGAACCTAGATCCAATGGAAGCAGAAAGGTACCTGGAAAGAGAGCTTAGGTAAAGGGCTGCAAACCCCACCTCAGGCTTACAGCTCACTTCTGTGAGCCTAGAGGCAAAGAGTATAAGCAAACATGAACCCTTCCTGCACCCATCCCCCAATAGACCAATACTCTGACAGCCTGGAAAGTATTCAAAGACCTCACCTCTGCAGCCCTCCAGCTGCGGGCTGAGATGGTGTCTGCAATGGCTCTGAAAGCTTTCCCCGCCTAGGTGCAGGAGAGATGAGGATGAGGGCTCTGAGCATGCTGACTGCCCATGATTCCCCTTCTCCATGCCATGCACCATGCACCAGGGCTCTATCTTTGCTTCTGGAGTTCACTGGATTTGGCTCAGGGAAGGATGTGCCAAGCATCAAGGCCTTAACAACCTATTCAGTCCATGATTGGAACTGCACGTACTGGAGTCATTCTCATCTTCGGAGAGAACCCCTTGTAGTGATAGATTTGCTGACAGTATGTATGAGTCCATCATTAGCTCTTCAGAAACAATGAAGCTATTTCTTGCCACGCTCAGGAATAAATGCATGTGCTGTGCATGCTGACAAACATCTTTTACGGTTTATAAATACCACAGCACGTGCTTCTCACTCCAATGGGAATAGAGCCGCTCTGCCTGCTGCAGACAAGGCACAATTTCATGAGATAATTGCTACTGCGCAAAGAGCTCTGAGTGTGCTTCCTACATCTTGCCTTACAGCACCATGGAACTCTTCAATACAGCGAACACTCACGCTGGGAGCGGGCAGGACTCATTTGGAAAGAAAGCTGTGTTCAAATGCTACACAATGTTTTGGGAAACAAATGTTCTGTTCATTGACTTTTTGAATGATGCAATAAAGTCCACTGTGGACACACATGTAGTAGCTTCTCCTCTTTGTGTTTCTTAAATGTGAAAAAAGGATCTCTGAATGGCTTCTTATTATGCAATGTTCATAGAACATGCTGGAAGCATTTTTACATGATTTCCCTTTCATAATTAAGATACTGAAGCTTAGACAGGTGCAGTGGCTTCCCCAAGCTCATTCAGAAAGACACAAACCTGGAATGCAAAGGTCTCTGACTCCAGATCCAATTCTCTTTCAGTTCCACGCATCTCAGTGACATTTTCCTTTTTCAAAAAACACCCTTACAAATCCACTTCAAAGCTGTTCCAATATCATCTGTGAGTATGCTATTGTAGATATGTTTCATATTGTAAAATTAGTATCAGTGTCTTTTCACACAATAATACTTCATGAGTTGCCTATTTGGGTTTCCTTTCATTAATATACTGCAATCAGACAGAACATACCTGTTCCTGCATGAGTAACACCTGAGACAAGGTAAGGGGAGGCTTGCAGGTTTGCATTATAATATGAAAGACTATTCATGGAGTGCATACTCTATGTCAAACACCATGCCAATATAAATTATTGCTGAATTCTAACACTATTCCTATATGAGAAGGTTGATTTTATCCATGTATGCAGACAAGAAGCCTGAGACTCAGGAATTCCAGAGCATGCCCATGATCACAAAGCTAGAATTAAATCTCCAGTTTGATACAAAAGCCCATGCTCTTATCCATTGTTTTTTTTTTTTCTGAATCAACAAGATACATTTACATTAGCACACCCTTAACACTGAAGTTTCTTAATGGCTATGTAATCTTGATGCAGTGGCCTCAGTAACATGCCCAAAGATATCCAGATCCTAATCCCTTGAGCCTATAAATATGACTTTATATTATAAAAAGATGTGCAGTTGTAATGAACTGGGGATCTTGGTGTAGGGGTAGTAACCTGGACCAGCCCACTACATCCTAAATGTAACCATAAGTACCCACATAAGAAAGAAGCAGAGGGCGATATGACCGAGAGGAGGAGGCAGTGTGACCATGCAGGCAGAGACTGGAGTGATGCAGCCACAATCCAAGGAATACCAGCAGCCATCAGAAGTTGGACAGATTCTCCTCCAAGAGCCCCCTCCATGAATTAGCCCTGCCAACACCTTCATTCAGCCTCTCAGACACTGTTCAAACTTCTGGCCTTCAGAACTAGAAAAAGATAATTTTTTTTTAAATTTTATTTGACAGGTAGAGTTACAGACAGTGAGAGAGAGAGACAGAGAAAGGTCTTCTTTACACTAGTTCACTCCCCAATTGGCCACCACAGCCGGAACTGCACTGATCTGAAGCCAGGATCCAGGTGCTTCTCCTGGTCTCCCATGCAGGTGCAGGGGCCGAAGCACTCGGGCCATCCTCACTGCCTACCAAGGCCACAGCAGAGAGTTGGACTGGAAGAAGAGCAATAGGGACTAGAGTCAGCGCCGCAGGTGAAGGATTAACCTAGTGTGCCACAGCGCCAGCCCCAAGGATAAATTTTTATTGTTTTAAATCACCAAGTTTGTATTGACTTATTACAGCAGTCACGGGAAACTAAACCTCTTGCAAAGTTAAGCTCTCTACTTTTTATTTCAATTTTACTTATTTATTTGAAAGTCAAAGTTACATAGAGAAAGAGAGAGGGAAGACAGAAAGATCTTCCATCCACTGGTTCACTCCCCAAATAGCCTCAATGGCCAGGGCTTGCCCAGGCCAAAGCCAGAAACCAGGAGCTTCTTCCGGGTCTCCCACGTGTATGCAGGTCCCCAAAGACTTGGGCCATCTTCTGATGCTTTCCCAGGCCACTAGCAGGGAGCTGGATTGGAAGTGGAGCAGCTGGGACCCTAACCAGTGCCCACACGAGATGCTGGTGCTGCAGGTGGCAGCTTAACCCACTGAGTTAGAGGGCTGGCCTGAACTCTCTACTTTAATATCTCTCTCACTTGGATGTTGATCAAATTTGGTAGAACCTAAAAATATGTTTTTCTTTTCCTACCTTCCTGGGCTGGGGGGTAAACAAACGATTTTTTTTTCTTTCTTAGATTTATTTATTTATTTATTTGAAAGGCAAAGTTACAGACAGAGGCAAAGGCAGAGAGAGAAATCATCCACTGTGGGTTCAATCCCCAAATGGCCACAATGGCCAGAGCTGGGCCAGAAGCCAGAAGCCAGGAGTTTCTTCTGGGTCTCCCACATGGGTGCAAGGCCCAAATACTTGGGACATCTCCCACTGCTTTCCTTGGTGCATTTTGCAGGGAGCTGGATCAGAAATGGAGCAGCTGGGACTCGAACCAGTGCCCCTATGGGATGTCAGCGTTGCCTGCAGGTGGTGGCTTTACCCCCATGCCACAGCTCCAGTCCCACAAGTGGTTTTTTTGTTTATCTTTTTTAATTTTTATTTAATAAATATAAATTTTGAAATTACAACTTTTGAATTATAGCAGATTTTCCCCCTTTAACCTCCCTCCCACTCGCAACCATCCCATCTCCCACTCTCTCTCCCACCCCATTCTTCATCAAGATTCATTTTCAATTATCTTTATATACAGAAAATCAAATTAGTATATACTAAGTAAAGATTTCAACAGTTTGCACCCACACAGATACACAAAGTATAAAGTATTGTTTGAGTATAAAGTATTGTTTTACCGTTAATTCTCATAGTACAACACATTAAGGACAGAGATCCTACATAGGAAGTAAGTGCACAGTGACTCCTGTTGTTGATTTAACAATTGAGACACTTATTTATGATGTCAGTAATCACCCGAGGCTCTTATCATGAGCTTCCAAGGCTATGGAAGTCTCTTGAGTCCACAAACCCTGACCTTATTTAGACAAGGCCATAATCAAAGTGAAAGTTCTCTCCTCCCTTCAGAGAAAGGTACCTTCTTCTTTGATGGCCCATTCTTTCCACTGGGATCTCACAGAGATCTTTCATTTAGGTCATTTATTTTTTTGCCACAGTGTCTTGGCTTTCCATGTCTAAAATATTTTCATGGGCTCTTCAGCCAGATCCAAATGCCTTAAGGGCTCTTTCTGAGGCCAGAGTGCTCTTTAGGGCATCTGCCATTCTATGACTCTGCTGTGTATCCCACTTCCCATGTTGGATCATTCTCTCCTTTCTAATTCTATCAGTTATTATTAGCATACACTAGTCTTGTATGTATGATCTCTTTGACACTTAATCCCATCATTATGATCAATTATGAACTTAAACTGATCACTTTGACTAGTAAGATGGCATTGGTACATGCCACCTCCCACAAGTGAAGTTTTAAACTGGCACTCTTTATAGCAAAATAGAGCTCCAAATAAAAATGAAGTAACTTGTGGCCAGCACTGTGACACAGCAGGTAAAGCTGCCACCTGCCTTCCTGGTTTCCCATATAGGTGCCAGTTCAAGTCCTGGCTGCTCCACTTCCAATCCAGCTCTCTATTAATGTCCCAGGGAAAGCAGTGGAAAATTGCCCAAGTCCTTGAGCCCCTGCATCCACGTGGGAGACCCAGAAGTTCTTGGCTCCTGGTTTCAGCCTGGCCCAGCCCTGGCCTTTTGAGCCATTTTTGGGAGTGAATCAGCAAATGGAAGACCTCTCTCTCTCTCTCTCTCTCTCTCTCTCTTTCATATAAAATATTTTTTTAGAAAAGTGAGGTAACTTGAACAGATTCACTGTTCAGGGGCCAGAGGGAGTCATTCCATCTCCAGTGAGTGTGAAACAAGGACAAATGAACTTGAAACTGCTGTGAGCAGCATTTGGGCTAAATGCAAGCTGTAAGGTGTGTTCTCTCAGCCTGAGAAGTCTTCAAAAACTGAGAAAATGCAATTCATCTCAGATAATTGGAAGATCTAAGCAGAAATCACTTCCATCACTTTTTGAGGTTCACTGCATTTGAGCAAGTCTTTAGCACATGATTTCTAGAAATTCTTACCTAGACCAGGTGTTCAGAAATGTCAAATATCTAGAAATAATAAATGCTACGCAATATATTCTAAGACTGTATATTTCATAGTATTAAAGAATTACCATTCCTCTTTTAGTTTTATTAATATCATTGCAATTATGTTTAGAAAAAGATGGCTCTTCGGTAAAGACATTTACTGAGATATTTATGGATTAAATGATATGAAGAGACTTGCTTCAAAATAAAGTGGGGAGGAGAGGAAGTGAGTTATGAAAAAGATGGAGTAAGCTTCTTATGAGTTGATAATTGTTGAAGCTGGGTGATGGGCACAAGGATGTATATGCTACCATTCAGCCCACAGTTATGCAGATTTTAAATTTTTCATAATAAGAGGAAGTGGGGAAGCAGGCATTTGAGGCAGTGGTTAACACACTGCTTGAGGGGCCGGCGCCGTGGCTCACTTGGTGAATCCTCTGCCTGCAATGCCGGCATCCCATGTGGGCACCGGGTTCTAGTCCTGGTTGCCCCTCTTCCAGTCCAGCTCTCTGCTGTGGCCCGGGAGGGCAGTGGAGGATGGCCCAAGTGCTTGGGCCCTGCACCCGCATGGGAGACCAGGAGGAAGCTCCTGGCTCCTGGCTTTGGATTGGCGCAGCGCCAGCTGTGGTGGCCATTTATGGGGTGAACCAATGGAAGGAAGACTTTTCTCTTTGTCTCTCTCTCTCTCACTGTCTATAATTCTACCTGTCGAATAAAAAAAGAAAAAAAGAAAGAAAAAAAAAAAAGACACTGCTTGGGACACCTGCAAACCATAGTATAGTGCCTGGGTTCAAGTCCTGACTTTGCTTCCTGTCCAGTTTCCTGCTAATGCATACTCTGGAAGGTAGCAGATAATGATTCAAGCACTTGGGTTCCTGCCATCCACAACTGGGGCTACAGATGGAGATCTAGGCTCCTGGCTACAGCCCGGCCCACCCCTGATCTGTCTCTCCCTCTCCCAGTCTCTCTCTCTCCCTCTCCCAGTCTCTCTCTCTCCCTCTCCCTCTCCCTCTCCCTCTCCCTCTCCCTCTCTCCCTCTCCCTCTCCCTCTCCCTCTCCCTCTCCCTCTCCCTCTCCCTCTCCCTCTCCCTCTCCCTCTCCCTCTCCCTCTCCCTCTCCCTCTCCCTCTCCCTCTCCTTTATCTTTCTCTCTGTGCATGTGTATGCGCATGTGTGCATGCACCTTTCAAGCAAATACCTAGAAGCAGACAGACAGCCAGACAAGGAGACAGGGCTGTGTTCTCCAGATCTTGTCTCTATGTCACTGAGTGATTTCAGGTAATTCACTAATTCACTCCTTTTCCTCATCTATAAAATGGGGAGGGGGAGGCAGTTGACTTCCTAGGCCCCTCTGAGCTGTCACATCACCTGGTTTTAGCTCTAGGACCCACATGCCTTGCGGCTCTCAGCTTACCCTCTCTCCTGAGTCCCAAAAGGCCTTGGCATTCTTCCTGGGAAGCACAGTAACAGATGCTGAGAATAACCAAAGGTTAAGCCACTGGGCAACTTCAAAACAAACCAAAATCATGTATCAGTTGATGCTCCAGAGGCCTTTCACCCAACAACACTCACGGTATCCCAGGGGCTTTTGTTCCTTGCCACCAAACAAAAGAAGATACATGAACCTTTGCACATGTTTCTAATAACCTAAATTTTGAGGTGTCTAATTCACCAGACCTCCAGCAACAAGAAATAAAACCTCATTGGTTAGGCTTCCTCTGATAGCAAAGTTAGATAGCAAGCTAAAAATCAGGTTTTTGCTATGCAGAATTATAACAAAATTAGAGGAGAACCAGCCAATTTGTAAGAACAAAGCAGATTACCTAAGTGTCAGATCTAGAAAGCATTCCAGGGGCCAGTGCTGTGGTATAGCGGGTAAAGCCGCTGCCTGCAGTGCCAGCATCCCATATGGGCGCTGCTTTGAATCCCGAATGCTCCACTTCAGATCCAGCTGTCTGCTGTGGCCTGGGAAAGCAGTGGAAGATGGCCCAAGTCCTTGGGTCCCTGCACCCACAAGGGAGAACCAGAAGAGGCTACTGGCTCCTGGCTTCAGATCGGCACAGCTCCAGCCATTGTGGCCAGCTGGTAGAGTGAACGAGCGGATGGAAGACTTCTCTCTCTCTCTCTTCCTCTCCTTCTCTCTGTGTAACTCTGACTTTCAAATAAATAAATCTTTTTTAAAAAAGAAAAAAAAAAGAAAGCATTCCAACAATCGTGCTCCCATCTGATCCCAGAAAGCAAGCTCAGAGAGGGGCAGCCTGGTTGTGGTCACACAGCTAGTGAGCTGTGGTGCTAATGCTAAATGCCCAGGCTCACTGATGTCCACTTCTTCCTTCAATCAGACATCACAAGTTTGCCAAAGAACTTGAGCAACACCAGTTTTGCTAACACAAGGCAAACCCTTAAAATTAAATTGAGCCAGACTGAAACTGCTATTATCCTAGATCAAAAATGATCAATATTGGTGGTTCCCTATGGTGCAAATCACCCTTTTCTGAAAACAAAAGCTCCTCTAGTAACTTTAATCAACTTCTACAAACTAGAACAGTATAGAAGCCCCAAGACAACAGCCCACTGAGACCCTCTAGACAGGAACAACAGAAAGTGCTCTCTGTAAAATCAACACACGGGGGCCAGTGCCGTGGCTCAATAGGCTAATCCTCTGCCTTGCGGCGCCGGCACACCAGGTTCTAGTCCCAGTTGGAGCGCCGGATTCTGTCCTGGTTGCCCCTCTTCCAGGCCAGCTCTCTGCTGTGGCTCGGGAAGGCAGTGGAGGATGGCCCAAGTGCTTGGGTCCTGCACCCCATGGGAGACCAGGATAAGCACTCAGGCATGTGCAAAAGCAACTGAAAGACTACATACCTCTGGCAATAAATAAATAAATAAATAAATGAACACACAAAATCTCAAGAGCTACCTGTGTCAGCACATCTGAACCTGCACGGGGTAGGTAGGGGAATCAGCACAGCTAAAGAGGAAAGATCCTTGACCCAAAGCAGGGTGGTCTGCAAAGAGGGAGAAAAGAGAAGCCAGAGGCAGAGATCAGCAAGCCCTGTGTGACTGGGAGGTGGAGTCTAGGGGATAACGGACTTCACCTGTCCAGCGGAAGTGAAATGGCATCCCTAACACTGAAGCCAACTCACCAGGCTTTCAAAGACTGATGCTCCCAACAGCTCAGGCAGCACCTCCTCCAAGAATCCTTCCTTCCATTCTCTCCATATCGTTCTCTCTCTCTGATATGTATGTATTTTCTGTTAGCCTAAATGCCCCCTGAGAGCAAGGACAGAGTCTCATCCCTCTCTTTCTAGTGCCTGCCCAGAACACCTATCCCTGCAAGCGCTCAAGCCATACTGAAAGGAAACAAGAGGAAGCTGGAACCAATCCCAGGGCAGAGGGACTGGGAAGGAGAAAATCAGCCTTGTTAGGATAGGTCATAAGTCAACCAATGGCCTCCCAAGTCACTGTGAAGAGCAGCTGCTGAAGATGACAGAACAAATCTAAAGACCAAGAAGGAGGAGAGAAATCACAGGGAAGTAACAAAGAATTTGAAAACATCATACAACTCCCCGAAGTGGTCTGGTCCTGCTCAAATGGACCGCAATGCCCAGGACTGATTGACACACACACACACACACACACAGGTCATGGCAGAAGTTATTTGACACATTTCTCTCCTGCCACTCAATGGCCCAATCCCGTCTGCTTCCCTGGGAAGCAGACATTTAACCATCAATTCAACCTTTCCTCAAAGAATCCGCAGCCTTTCAGCCTGTGAGAACGAACAAGAGGAGCCGGCATGGCTGCGGGAAAGCCGAGCAGCAGAGGTGAGGCTATGCTTTGGATTCAGTTTGAGTGTGCCTAAAGTTGCAGGTGTGGGCAGCTTGATCCTCAGTGGGGCAGTGAGGCACTGGAACCTGTGAGAGGTGGGGCCTCGGTGAGGCTCTCAGGTCACTGGGGACACCGCCCCCTCCACTGACCTCCAGCAGTGAATTCTCTATGGAGCAGGCTGCTATACAAGCCTGAGCCTGAGCCCTGAGCCTCCTTCCAGCTTCCTGCTTCTAGATGTGCTCCTTCTACAACTGCTTCCATCATTGCCATCTGCCCTGATGCGACACAGCCAAGAGAGCCCTCACCAGAGTACAGCCAATGCCAACACCACACCCTTGGACCTCCAAAACTGTGAGCTAAATGCACTTCTGTATAAAGTTACCCTCCCTTGGGGTTTTTCATTAACATGGTGCAAAGTGAGCACAAGTAAACATAGCAAAGCGCTGTGTTTTGTCACCAAAAATCTAGTGATGTGGTCTGGATTTTAACTAAAGGGACTGGAGTGAGGAGAGGCTGGCAGAGAGATGTGAAACAGAACAAGCCTAGAGGATAGCCATCACCACCACCACTCATATGAGACCCAAGTGGATACCCAATTCCCAGTCAATTCCAACGGCAGACCTTGCCATTCAGCACCCACCAGCTGAGATATTTCCAACTTCTTGTAGGGTTTCTGCTCTGTGCCCTACTCGGTGTCCTCAAAAAAAGGCCCCCAGCAGCTGCTCCAGCTTCAAGGACATTCTGGAAGCTTGCCTCTGTAAACAAATGTGTCTGAAGTCTTCTTCAAGCATGGAAGGTACGCTAGTCCTCATTTCCCCTGTGGCTCTTGTACTGGGAAAAGCAAAGTTGCACAGTGCTTCTAGCTCTTTATCCCTTCAGTAGCATTCTGTTCTGCTGTTTCCTTAAGTGCACTTCTAATCTAACAGAGCAGGAAGCAGTGACAAGTAGAGGCTCTGGGGTCTGAAATCCAGGGTTCATTCCTTAAGTGTGAACATAAGCAAGCCATGCTTCCTCATCTTAAAATGGGGACAGTAATAAACCCTCACTGCTGTGGGTGTTGTGAGCCATAAAGGAGATGACACAGGAAAAGCACTCACATCAGTAGCTCATTACTGCTCTTCCTATTGTTAGTGCTCTGTGAGCAGTCTTTAGTTAATTCACTAATAAAATCTGTCCTAAAACAGGATCCCAATTTTTATTGCTATGGCCCCAAACCAGTGTTTATGCCAATATAAAAATGCATTTGAGGCCGGTGCCGTGGCTTACTTGGTTAATCCTCCGCCTGCAGCACCGGCATCCCATGTGGGCACTGGGTTCTAGTCCCAGTTGCTCCTCTTCCAGTCTGGCTCTCTGCTGTGGCCTGGGAAGGCAGTGGAGGATGGCCCGAGTGCTTGGGCCCCTGCACCCACATGGACGACCAGGAGGGAGCTCCTGACCCTTGGCTTCAGATTGGTGCAGCACCGGCCATGGTGGCCATTTGGGGAGTAAACCAATGGAAGGAAGACCTTTCTCTCTGTCTCTGTCTGTGACTCTACCTGTCAAATTTTAAAAAAAGTGCATTTGAGAGAAGTACTGGGCAGGGTTTGATACATACCTATGTAATGAACCCTCCAGATGAATAAGGGACCACACAGCCTGTTTTGTGATCTCTTCCTCAGAAGTCAAGAACTACCTTCTTCTGACAACTGCAGACAAGCCTTTCTCCCAGTGAAGTACATCTCGTAAGCCTAAAAAGTTGGATAATAGATCCATGAGGCTCTTCCACTCAAAGGGCACAGAGGAAGACCACTGCAGCCAGCCTGACAGCAGGAGACACCATCACCACACATCTCCAAAATGAAGACGTTAGCTAAGTCTTCACCACATGGGACAAAACTGCTCTGTCACGGCTTGAAACTGACTATCCATGTCTTCTTTCACTGTGAGGGATTTCGACATAAGACACAGCTATTATCATCTCCACGACATGCTATGCCAGCAACTATAAAATGAGCCAACATGTTTAAACGCTGTGGAGGTTATAAGCTTTATTCCTCTGGACATAATGAATCACATCCCCATGTTTGTACATTCACCTCTCCTCCATTCACTGAATGTGTCTCAGTCTCTTTGCGTGTGAAGGTTTACTCTGCTCAGTGATATTTGCAGATAATGAGCACATCCTAACAGTATAAATTACTATAAAATTTTAAAAATGAGGGTTTCCATGAAGGCGGAATAGCAACAGGGCTATTTTTCCTGATTTATGCAGAATGAAATTAATATAAAAAAGTAGAGAAAGTACACTCTCAGGGTAAAGCTCCAGGGGAAACAGCAGTGGGAGATCCTGCAAAAGCAGTAGAAATGGCCTGAACCTGTGTGGAAAGTACAGACACACAACCAAGTACAGCGAGACAACAGAAGACCCAGCAGCTTGGATCCCAGAAAGGTGGCGCCTGCCCTGGCAAACCAGGTGAGATCGGACTCCACAGGACTCTGCTGCTGTTGATACAATGGGAGGGAGAGCTTAGTGAACTGCACCTCTTTGAGTCCAGACAGGTTCCCTCAGGACAGCAGGGCAACTGCTCACCCAGTGGTAAGCTTAAAAAAAAAGCACTGTGTCTCTCTCTCCCTTCCTCCCTCCAACATCAACCTACAGCCAGCAGTGGGAGGGCTGGCACCATTTTTGGACATAGGCATGTGGCAGATGCCCCAGCTTGTGTGTGCACACCCAGCAACTGTTGGGATCGCCCTCCACCCAGTTGGTGGGGGCACCCACAGCAGTGCAAGAGCAACTGATGAGGATGGTCTCCATTGCACCAGCTGTACCCACCTGGCAATAGGAGGGGGAGGGAGCCATGCCTATGGCCGAGAAGTGCCACCGGCAAGACTTTCTTACGTACTCAGCACAACTGTGAAATGAGCAGGGCTGCAGCTGGCAGGTATTGTGCACGCCTATATTCCAGAGACCTTACCAGAGAGAAAAGCCTGCGTACCCCACTGGCATCCAATCTGGTTGGGAAGACGGACTCAATCCAGGGGGTGGAACACACATGGATAGCAACCCTGGAAGCACCTCAGTCCCCTACAGTCAGGATGGGCTAGCAGGGTGGAGTGGCTCCACTTGCACTACTTGACCCTGAGAGTCCTGGGTGCTAAGACTGAGAAAACACAGTGACTGTGTGAGAGGAAGCAGGGTGTAGCTGGGTTTGGGGCAATCACAGAGTGCTTCGGCGCACTCTTAGAGTTCCTTGGTTGCCTAGAGTAGCTCACAGCAGAGGGAACGGCACTCACAGGAAGGCTGTGCAAATCATATGTGTGCTTCATACGTAAGTGCAGATGAGTGTTGAACACAATGGGGGCTAATACTTGGGCACTCCTCAGCTTGGAGGAAAAGGAGTGGTTGCACCAACAGAGGTGACCATTCCTCTCCATCTAGTTAACCAGAGGAAACTCACAATGCCCAACTTGGCGTTACCCCAGATACTCATCCCATCCTGGAGCACTGACCAGAGCTCCTGGGCCACACCCACCACACACGTCTTGGTATTCCCTGAAAAGCATAGACATTGCACTAAGCCACAGAGGCACAGCTCAAAAAATAAAAAACCATCAGAGGAAGAAAAATTCCACAAATATCTAAAACTAAATGCAAAAATTCAAGAAACAACAATAAGGAATTCACTATGACCTCTGCAAAGGAGTACAATAACATTTCAATAGTAGAATGTGAAGATGAAGAGATGCTGGAAATGGAATTAAAAAACTAATCATAGTATTACTCAAAAGGAATCAGAAGCATAATTCACAAGCTAAAGAAAACTATATATGATATGAGTGAAAATTTTTTCCATGAAATCAAGATTTTAAAGAGAAATCAAAATGAAATATTGGAAATGAAGAATACAGTAGATCAAATAAAAATTCAGTGGAAAGCCTAAACAATGGACCTGGTGAAGCAGAAGACTATCTGAGCTAGAATACAAATCTCTGGAAAGTTTACAGTTAGACCAAAAACAAGAATAAATTAGAAAACTTAAAAACAGTGTTGGAGATATATGGGATACTATCAAATGACCCAACATATGGGTCTTAGGAATGCCTGAAGGAGTGGAAAAAGAGAAGGGAATAGAAGGCCTACTTGGTAAAATAATTACAGAAAAGTTCCCTAACTTGAAAAAAGAAAGGAAAACCAAGTACAGGAAGCACACAGAACTCATAACAGATATGACCAGTAAAGATCTTCACCACAACACACTGTAGTGAAACTTTTCACAGTGAAGCATAAAGATTCTAAAATGTGCACAAGAGAAATGCCAGTCTGCCTTCAAAGGATCTCCAATTAGAATTACAGCTTACTTCTCATCAGAAAACCTACAGGCTAGAAGACAATGGCAAGATGTAGTCCAAATATTAAGAGAAAGAAAATGTCAACCTAGAATACTGTACCCTGTAAAGCTTTATTTATGAATGGAGGTGAAACAAAGGCTTTCTATAACAAAAAAATGAATTTGTCATCATGTGTCCAGCATTACAAAAGATGCTAAAGGATTTGCTTCACACAAAAACACAGAAAGAAACCCAACATCATGAAAGAACGCAAAGACAGAAAATCCCCCAGTAAAAATACAAAAGAAATCCAAAGTAAATGATAGCAATATTCACAGAAAAATGGCAGGCCCAAGTAGTTATTTATCAATAGTTACCTTGAATGTAAATGGCCTCCACTCTCCAGTTAAAAGATACAGACTGACCAATGGATCAAAAAACAAGGCCCATCTATTTGCTGCCTGCAAGAAACACACCTCACCAACAAAGATACACATAGACTGACAGTGAAAGGATGGAAAAAGGTACACACATGAATGGGAAAAAAAAAAGGCAGGTGTAGCTATCATAGCATCAGACAAAATAGACTTTAACACAAAACTTCAAAAAGACAAAGAAGGACACCATGTAATGATTAAAGGATCAATACAACAGAATGATGTGACTATAACATCATTATAGTACCTGGCTATCTAAAAGATCTGTTAATGGATCTAAAAGGAGATCTAGACTCCAATATAATATTAATAGAGGATTTCAACCAGAGAGAAAATCAACAAAGAAACAACAGATGTCCTAAACAGCACTCTGGCCTCAGAATCAGCCCTTAAGGCATGCGGATCTGGCTGAAAAGCCCATGAGAGTATTTCAGGCATGGAAAGCCAAGACATCTGGGGGGGAAAAAAAACCCTAAATGAAAGATCTCCGCGAGTCAGATCCCAGTGGAAAGAACGGGTCATCAAAGAAGGAGGTACCTTTCTCTGAAGGGAGGAGAGAACTTCCACTTTGACCATGGCCTTGTCTAAATATGATCAGAGTCGGTGAACTCAGGGGGCTTCCATAGCCTTGGCAGCTCATGACAAGAGCCTAGGGTGATTACTGAGGCCATAAACAAGAGTGTCAATTTGTTAAGTCAACAACAGGAGTCACTGTGCACTTACTCCTCATGTAGGATCTTTGTCCTTAGTGTGCTGTACATTGAGATTTAATGCTTTAACTAGTACTCAAACAGTATTTTTCACTTTATGTTTCTGTGTAGGAGCAAACTGTTGAAATCTTTACTTAATGTATGCTAAACTGATCTTCTGTATATAAAGAGAATCGAAAATGAATCTTGATGTGAATGGAAGGGGAGAGGGAGTGGGAAAGGGGAGGGTTGCGGGTTGGAGGGACGTTATGGGGGGGAAGCCACTGTAATCCATAAGCTGTACTTTGGAAATTTATATTCATTAAATAAAAGTTAAAAAAAAAAGAAAGAAACAACAGAGCTAATTGACACTATGGACCAAGTGAACCTGATATCTACAGAACTTTTCACCCCAAATTGCAAAATATACATTCTTCTCAACAGTGCACAGAACTTTCTCCAAGATATACCATACACTAAGCCATAAAACAAGTCTTTGCAAATTCAAAAAAAAAAAAAACAAACAAAACAAAACAAAACAAAATGCACCTTCTCTGATCACAATGGATTGAAATTTGATACCAACAACTCAAGAATCTCAAGAACATATATAAACATATTAAGACTGAACAACATGCTCCTAAGTGAATAGTGGGTCATAAAATAAACAAAAGAGAAATTTTAAAAATTCTTGAAACGAATGAAGATGACAATACCTCATATCAAAATTTACGTGATAGGGGCCGGCACTGTGGCACAGTGTGTTAAAGCCCCAGCCAACAGCGCCGGCATCCCATATGGATGCCAGTTCTAGCACCGGCTGCTCCTCTCCCAATCCAGCTTTCTGCTATGGCCTGGGAAAGTGGTGGAAGACAGCCCAACTCCTTGGGCCCCTGCACCAGTGTGAGAGACCCAGAGGAGGCTCCTGGCTCGTGGCTTTGGATCAGCTCAGCTCTGGTTGTTGCAGTCATGTGGGGAGTGAACCAGCAAAATGGAAGATCTCTCTCTCTCTCTCTCTCTCTCTGTAACTCTATCTTTCCAATAAATAAAATAATTCTTTAAAAGAAAAAAACTTATGGGATATAGCAAAACCAGTGTAAACAGGGATGTTTATATCAATAGGTGCCTACATCAAGAAACTGAAAAGTCACCAAATAAATAAGCTGTCAAGGCATCTCAAAGACCTAGAAAATAAAACAACCAACCAAACCTCAAATTAGTAGGAGAAAAGGAATAATTAAAATTAAAGAAGAGGGGCCAGCGCCATGGTGCACTGGGTTAATCCTCTGCCTGAGGTGCTGGCATCCTATATGGGCACAGGGTTCTAGTCCAGGTTGCTCCTCTTCCAGTCCAGCTCTCTGCTGTGGCCTGGGAGGGCAGTGAAGGATGGCCCAAGTGCATGGGCCCCTGCATCCACGTGGGACACCAGGAAGAAGTACCTGGCTCCTGGCTTCGGATCAGCGTAGCTCCAGCTGTGGCAGCCATTTGGGGAGTGAACCAATGCAAGGAAGACCTTTCTCTCTCTCTCTCTCTCTCTCTCTCCAACTCTACCTGTCAAATAAAATAAAAATCTTTTTAAAACATTAAGAAAGAAAGAAACAAAACTGCAACAACAACAACAACAACAACAAAAAAACACACAAATGATCAATGAAATGAAGAGCTGGGTTTTTCAAAAAATAAAAAAATTGACACAGCATTGGCCCAAATCAACAAAATCAGAGATGAAAAAGGAAATGTAATGATAGATATCACAGAAATGCAAAGAATCATCAGGAATTACTACAAAAAGCTATAGGCCAGCAAATCTGGAAACTGAAGAAATGGATATATTCTTGGACAAATACAACCTACTTAATCCACTATTGGTGGGATGTAAGCCATGAAGACACAACACCTAAACAGAACAACAACCAAGATAGAGATCAAATTAGTAATAAGTACCCTTACAACAAAGAAAACCCGAGGTCTTGATGGCTTCACTGCTGAATTCTACCAGACATTTAAAGAAGAACTAATTCCAATTTTTCTAAAACTATTCAAAATAATTGAAAGGGAAGGAATCCTCCCAAACTCCTTTGATGAAACCTGTATTACCTTAATTCCTAAGCCAGAAAAAGACACAACAAAGAGAACTATAGACCAATATCCCTGATGAGCATAGATGCAAAAATCCTCAACAAAATACTAGCCAATCAAATCCAACAACACATCAGAAAGATGATTCGCAGGACCAAGTGGAATTTATTACTGGTATGCAGGGATGGTTCAACATCCAAAAATCACATTAACCACATTAACAAGCTGAAGACCAAAAACAATATGATGATAAAATAGATGCACTTAAAGCATTTGACAAAATTCAACAAGCTTTTATGATAAAAACCTTTTAAAAATAGGGTATAGAAGGAACATTCCTCAATATAATCAAAGCAATTTATAACAAACCCACAGCCAGCATCCAACTGAATGGGGAAAAACTGGAGGCATTCCCATTAAGATCCAGAACCAGACAAGCATGTCCATTCAGATCACTGCTATTTAATATAGTGCTGAAAGTTTTAGCCAGGGCCATTAGACAAGAAAAATATATCAAAGGGATACAACTAGGGAAGGAAGAAGTCAAACTATCCCTACTTGCTGCTTCTGATTCTATATATAGGCAACCCAAAAGACTCCACGAAAAGAGTACTGGAACTCATAAAAGCGTTTGGTAAAGTAGCAGGGTATAAAATCAACACACAAAAATCAATAGCCTTGGTATACACAGACAATGCTATAGCAGAGAAAGAACTTCTAAGATCAATCCCATTTACAATAGCTATAAAAATATAAATACCTTGGAATAAATTTAACCAAGGATCGCTTCTTGGCCTTTTGCTATGATCAAGTGTAACCAAGGATGTCAAAGATCTCTACAATGAAAATTACAAAACATTAAAGAAAGAAATAGAAAAAGACATAAAAAAGTAGAAAAATCTTCCATGTTCATGTATTGGAAGAATCAACATCTTCAAAAGGTCCATACTACTACTGAAATAAATTTATAGATTCAATGTGATACTAATCAAAATACTAACAACATTATTCTCAGATATAGAAAAAATGATGCTAAAATTCATGTGGAAACACAAGAGACCCCAAGTAGCTAAAGCTATCTTAAGCAACAAAAATAAGGATGGAGGCATCAGAATACCAGTCCTCAAGACATACTACAGGACAGTTATAATCAAAACAGCCTGTTACTGACACAGAAACAGATGTGAATACTAATGGAGCAGAATAGAAACTCCAGAAATAAATCCATGCATCTACAACCAACTTATATTTGACAAAGGAGCAAAAATCAACTCCTGGAGCCAAGACAGTCTCTTCAACAAATGGTGCTGGGAAAATTGGATCTCCACATGCAGAACTATGAAACAAGACCCCTACCTCACACTTTACACAAAAATTCACTCAAAACAGATCACAGACCTAAATCTATAATATGATACCATCAAATTACTAGAGAACATTAGGGAAACCTTACAAGACATTCGCATAGCAAAAGACTTCTTGAGAAATACCCCAAAAGCACAGGCAATCAAAGCCAAAATTAACAAATGGGATCACATCAAACTGAGAAGCTTCTGCACTGCAAAAGAAACACTCAGCAAAGTGGGGAGGCAATGAACAGTATGGGAGAAAATATTTGCAAACAATGCAACTGGCAAAGGATTAACTTCCAGAATCTATAAAGAGCTCAAGAAACTCAACAACAACAAAACAAACAATCCAATTAAGAAATGGGCAAAGGACATGAACAGACATTTTTTCAAGAGAGGAAATTCAAATGGCCAATAGACACATGACAAAATGCTCAGAATCACTAGCCATCAGGAAAATGTAAATCAAAACCACCATTAGGTGTCACCTTGCCCCTATTAGAATGGATCTCATACAGAAATCAACAAATAACAAACGCTGGCAAGGATGTGGGGAGAAAGGAATCATAATCCACTACTGGTGGGGATGTAAAATGGTATAGCCACTGTGGAAGAGAGTATGAAGATATCTCAGAAAGTTGAATATAGATCTACAATATGACCCAGCCATTCCACTCCTGGGAATTTATCCAAAGGAAAAATAATCAACATATGAAAGAGTTATCTGTATCCCCATGTTCATCTCAGCTTAATTTACAATAGTTAACATATGGAATTAACCTAGATGTCCATCAACAGAAGACTGGATAAAGAAATTATGGTATATATACACTGTGGAATACTACTGAGTGGTTAAAAAAAATCCTGTCATTTGCAACAAAATGGAAGCAACTGGAAACCATTATACTTAGTGAAATAAACCAGTCACAAAAATACAAATACTATATGTTCTCTCTGATCTGTGGTAACTAATAGAGTACTTAAAATGTAATCTATAGTAGTGAAACTGGCACTTTGAGATGTGATGATTTTGAACAGCATTTGCCTTGACTGTCAGGGAACAATGTTTTTCTTATTTATTTTTGTTCCTTACTTCTTTTTTTTTCTTCATGCTAATGGGTGAGCTCTCTACTTATTGTGGGGTTAATCTTGTGAGCATAAAAATTAACTGAAAAGTGATCTCTGTAAAAAATAAGAATGGGAAAATAAGAGGGAGGAGGAAGAAAGGCATGAGTATGAGTGGGAGGGAGTAGGGGGGTAAGAAGCACCATGTTCCCAAATCTGTATATTAAATGCATGAAGTTGTATTCTTTAAACAAAATAAATTTAATAAAAGAATCTATAAGATTAAAAAAATGAAGCTATTTCAAATAGTTCATGGGGAAAAACAGAATTAAAAATGCATTTATTTTGATAGAAAAAATTTTAATCCATGCACATTCTAATAATACACATTTTCCATGAACTTTTTGAAGTCCCTGCATGTGACCTAAATACCTACAACTATTTATACTGTACAGTACAATTGAATCATAGTCATGTCCTTCCATTTGCCAACAACCATCACCACCAACTCTACTGACCAAATGCACTAGCATATTATAGCTGTATGTACAAAATTGTACAACACAGAACCAACATAAAGTCAGAACTCTTGATAATCCAAAAAGAGCATTTCCCTACCAAGCAAATTTTATAAGCATACTGAAAATACACTTACTCAAAATAAAAACACACAAGAAGACATTCTCCATACTCAATTAGGAAGTTTATTAGGTTCCTAATTTCCATGTCTAGAACTTGAACATGGATTTACATGCATGGCCTCATTTTGTGGATCTTACATGCATGTAGTCTTCTGCCAGCTGGACCTTTGACTCTACTTGTCAGTAGTTTGTAGTTAGCTCAATGTGAGTAAATGACAAACAAAGAATGACATATAAGCCATAGCAACAAATCCCACCCAATAGCATGTACAATTTTTTCCCCAAAAACCATTATCACAACTCTCTCCTGTAAAAAATAAATTTCAGCACAAGGCATTTAATTGACTTCACTGAGAAAAATAAAGATAACTCTATCAGTTTAGAATTCAGCAATGAATGTCCAACTATGGCTGAAAGGTACACCCTGAGAATTAAATGATTTTAACGAACCTATTAAGGTTTATAAAGCTGTGTTAACCTAATGTCGGGAAGGGACACAAGATACAGGCACAAACATCCCTGCTCATTTTGCTGTGCAATTCTCCAAGGATGCAGTGTTATAAACGTCCTCATTGTCTTCAATGCTCGATGCATCTGTGGAGTCAGGATCGCTCACCACAATGCCCACAGAAGACAAACTGGTGATGAAGGCGTGCACCCGCTGTGCATAAAGATCCCTAATGTTAAAGTAAGGTAGCTCAGGACACTTCTCTGGTGGGTCCTCACTGCACTGGTCTACATCAATGTCCTTTTGCTTCTGGTAGTACTTGGAAAACTTGTTGAAGATGATGGTGATAGGCAGGGCCACCACCAAGATGCCACAGATGATGCACGTGCTGGCAATGAGCTTCCCGGCCAAGGTGACCGGGTGGGTGTCTCCATAGCCAACGGTAGTCATGCTGATAGTAGCCCACCACCAGCAAATGGGGATGCTGGTGAGGCTGGATGTGTGGTCATCTTTCTCCACGGAGTAGATGAGCACAGAGAAGATGGAGATGCCCACAGACAGGAAGAGAAGCAGCAGCCCAACTTCATGGTAGCTATGTCTCAGCGTGGCCCCTAGAGACCGAAGTCCTACAGAGTGCCGGGCAAGCTTTAGAATTCGGAAAATTCGCATGAGCCTAAGGATCTGGACCACTTTGCCCATGTTCTCAATGTCTTCGCTCTCTTCCTCCTTGGTGTCTACTGCCAACGTGGCATAGAAAGGAATAATGGAGACAAAGTCTATTATGTTCAGAGGATTCTTCCAGAATTTTTTTTGACAGGGAGCAGCAACCAGCCGGACAGCAAGCTCCCCAGTGAACCAAGCGATACATGCAATCTCCACACCTTCCAGCACTGGGTCATCCACCTCTCCATCCTCATTCTGAAACTCTGACATGCTGTGGACACACATGGCCACGATGGAGGCCAGCACCACACTCAAGGAGGAGATGGCAATCAGCTTGGCAGACAGGCAGTAGGCTGGGTTCTCCATCCGAATCCAGATTTTCTTCCGGAGCTGACCAAATCGCAGCTGGTCAAACTTCTCCAGCTCTTTCTCAAACACAGAGGATTCTTCAAAGGAGGTGTCGGTACTCACGTCATTGCTTTTCTGGTCCCAGTCCTTCTCATGGTTCTCCTCCTTGCGTTCTTGGTAACGGTTGCTGCAGCAGGAGTCAATGAAGAGCTCATTGATGCCCCAGTACTCAATCTCCTGACAGAAGGAGAACACACACAGCTCCTCCATGACATGCAGCTTCCCTGTGTAATAAAAATTCAAAACGTATCTGAACAGGGAAGGGTTCCGATCAAAATAGTACTCTTTATCAGCCACACTGTAATCATCACACAGCTCCAAGATGGCCTCTTCGGAGTGGCAGGTGAGCAGCTTCCCTAGGCGAGTATGAGGGAAGCGCAGGAGGGTGCTCTGGTCAACAGACTGCTTAAAGCCCCCCACGTTCAAGTTGACAAGTTCCTCGTCTGGTCCAGGGCGATGGAAAAACTCACCAAACACCATGGTGGGTCCGGGAGGCAGAGTACTGGCTGGGATGGGACCCGAGAAAGTTCACACTGCACCTGCAAGCAGCACAAGATGGTATTAGCACTCTGTGCCTTCATGCTGGGCCAAGCTTATTTTTATTCTGCCCTTTCCAGGGTGATGGGCTACAGGAAAAGAAAGTAGGAAATGCCATAAATATGAATGCACTATTACACATTTTGATGAGAAGAAAATCAACACGAAATGGGTTTAAAAATAACTTGGGCTTGTGTATCTGTTTTAGGAAGGATTGCAATATAATATTTATGATCTCTAAATTACTTTTTCTCTATTTATTAAGCATCTAAAATTTATCTCCCACCCTTCCACTGCCCTCTAAAACCATACATTTTGGATCACTTACACAACATAAGCATCTCCACAGTCTCGGCTACAAGACTCTCCCCGTGTGGGATGCTCAGCTCAGACCTAAGACACTAGGAGCTCCCACCGTGCCGCTCAGCCCTCCCTGTCCCCAGGGTTAGCCATGTACCCTCAGAAACAGCTCTCTCCTCTACCCTGTGTATCACTCCCAATCCGCACACCACGAGGCTCAGAGCACCACTCCCACAGGATGTGGGCTTCCCCTCTGCTCCAATGAATTACTCCTTAAAGGGAAAGCTCTGTTCTCTGTTTGGACAGGGACAGTCCAGATGCTATAATTATCCCCTAGTCCTTAAGTACCCTATATCTTAAAGATAGCATTACACTCAAGGGATGGTGTTTCAGGTACATGGCCTCAAAAAGAAACTGACTTAGGAAAGCCTTTTTAAGTTGATTGCATTATCAGATTCCCGACATCAACACACTCCTCTCCCATCTCCCCCCTCCCTTCACGGTCTCCGGCATAGCCCTCTCTCTGATTTTCTCTCCAAGGATAGTCTGTACCAGTTAACCACACAGGCTGTTTTAGTTCCAACACTAACCAGGATGTGCCAGATCCATTTCTCAGAGTGAGAATAACAGGATTTGACCATCACCAATACAATGATGCTTCCTCAGAGCAGAAGGTCCAGATAAAAGAGGAGGCTTTCATATACGGAGTCCCCACCGCATACTATTAGAATGCCTTGCTCACATTATGTCATTTAATCCCTCCAACACTGTAAGGCAGACACACAGAAAAAGATACTCAGAGGGGATGTGTCCAAGAACGCACAATAGGCAAAGGCCAGAGCCAAGATTTAAACTCAGGTGAATTAACTCCACAGCCTGTGTTCTCTGCACTACATACATTCTCCCCACACTTCTTCTTTCCCTTACTGTGATGCAATCATCCAAGGTGGGAATGGCTATTCTATGTGTCAATTTAGCACCTTTGGGATTATTGAGAAAAGAGAAGCATGGTGACAGGCAAGGCCACTAAAGGGTCTTAATCAACAAGACAAGCCTTTTAAAAAGGCTCCATTGAGGGGGCCAGCACCGGGTGCACTAGGTTATTCCTCTACCTGCGGCGACAGCATCCCATATGGGCGCCGGGTTCTAGTCCCATTTGCTCCTCTTCCAGTCCTGCTCTCTGCTGTGGCCCAGGAAGGCAGTGGAGGATGGCCCAGGTGCTTGGGGCCCTGCACCCGCATGGAAGACCAGGAAGAAGCACCTGTCTCCTGGCTTCGGATCGGCGCAGCGCCGGCTGTAGAAGCCATTTGGGGAGTGAACCTATGGAAGGAAGACCTTTCTCTCTCTCTCTCTCTCTCTCTCTCTCTCTCTCTCTCTCTTTCACTGTCTAACTCTACCTGTCAAATAAAAAAAAAGAAAGGCTCCATTGCAACTTGCTCTTCTGTCCTCCCACCATGTAATGGCATAGCCTGAAGCCCTTGCCACACTCCCAGCTTCCAGATCCATAAGCAAAACAGACTTCTTTCCTTTCTTAATTACCAAAGAAAAGACAGACAGAAAAACCACACTGATAGCAGGGGGAATGGGTGGATCTCAGGAGGGAAAGACCAAGGCCAAGGAAACAGGACTGCAATACAACATGCCAGAGGAGGCAAGGACCCAAACTCACAGAGCCATGGTGTGTGTAAAGAGGAAGTGACAAACTCAAAAGAAATTTATAAAGTTGATAGGACTTGGTGACTGATTGGAAAGAAAGGATAGGACATAGAAAATCCAGAGGAGAAGGCATTTCCTTGCCTGCATGAGTGGATGGGCAGTAACATATTTTTTCCCCTTTATGCCTATAGAAAGTAAGACTTTTTTTTCCCTTTATGCCTATGAAAAGCCAAGGCCATCAGCAAGAAAAGATGCCCCCTCTGAAAAGGACACACAAGAGGTCACAGCCTTAAAATACAGTCTACCGCCTTGCACCCCAGGAGGAAATCTATAGCCATAAAGAATACAGAACATTTGCTCTTGAGACATCAAAACTGAATGTGCCATGTCCCATGAAACCAGAGACTATAGCATAGCTTGATGTACCATTTAACAGACTAGCTGATCTCTTCAAAGGACTTGATTTTCCGCCTCTGCTTTCTATTTTTAGCTTGATATCTTCTCGGAAGATCCTCAATCAGAGCTCTCACTTGGTCCAAATATTTGTGGTACTCCAGATCTCTGAAAGCAAGCGCATGCTCATGGCAAACAGAGTAGGAAAATGTTCCAAGGAACGAGTTTAGCTAAGCTTGTGTTGAGACTTTAATGGAAGTTATCCTCTGGTGGATTATTGTTGATCTCCATGGCAAGGCTGGAAACCCACAGTGATAAAAAGTCAGCATCTGTCTCCGTGAGTCCATCTGCAGATGACATCACACCATCACAGGGTGTGTGATCTGTCTCCCAGTCTCTCAGCAGTAACTTTCAGGTAGAACACTGTTAACCATGTTACTACCCATCTCATCAGTCCTCCCACTCTGCCACCCTGCATTTTATTCACTCTGCATCAGTGAAAGGCAGCCTGTTATGAGGTGTAACAAAGTGTAATCATAAAAGCAACACATAAGACTGGGCTTCTTGCTGTGGGGCCTGCAGAAGAGAGAAAAAGAAAGCATCCCTGTCTGAATCAAATCCAATGCGCCCTCTCAGATTCATCAAGTCACTGTGGCCAGCATCTCAGCGCTGGTTTCCTGGCTGCGTCTGCCCCACAGCAGCCAGCTGGGGGTTAGGGAGAAAGGAGCTCCCACCTTTACAAACTGCAGGATGCATTGCTGTATGCAGCCAGTCCCTGCCAATTGCAAAACTCCCTATACCATTTGCTCCTCACTCCTACCCTGCTTGGCAGATGAGGGAGCAGGATTAGAAGGGATGAGTGGGCATCATTCAGCTACAAGGGTTGGAGACCAGGGCTCCTTATGCCAAGCTCAGGACTCTCCACTCCACAGCATTCCTCAGCTGACCTATGCAAAATCACATAAAGGAAGCAAGATACTGAACATCATTATTTCCAAGATTAAGCATTTATTCAACAGATTTCCATTTACTCCTTTCAGAAAACATTTACTGGATCAAAGACATACCTACATATGCTTATATATTTATAGTTTATACATTCAGGAGTATGTAGAAACATACTCAGAAATGTTCATGGAGGGACAGGCTTTTGAAACAGTGTAGTTAAGATGACATTTGGGACACCCACATCCCATATTGGAGTACCTGCATTCAAGTCCCAGCTTCCTACTAATGCACATCTTGGGAGGCAGCAGGTGATGGCTCAAGTACTTGAGTCCCTGTCACCCATGTGGGAGATCTTGATGGAGTTCTAGGCTCCTCATTTCAGCTTGGTCCAGCCCTGGCTATTGTAGATATTTGGGGAGTGAACCAGCAGAGGGGATAGCTATCCTTCCCTCAACCAGCTTTCAAAAAATACATTTTTTTAAGATTTATTTATTTATTTGAAAGTCAGAATTACACACAGAGAGAGAAGGAAAGGCAGAGAAAGAGGTCTTCCATCCACTGGTTCATTCCCCAATTGACCGCAACAGCCAGAGCTGTGCTGATCCAAAGCCAGGAGCCAGGAGATTTTTCCACGTCTCCCATGTGAGTGCAGGGGCCCAAAGACTTGGGCCATCTTCTACTGCTTTCCCAGGCCATAGCAGAGAGCTGGATCAGAAGAGGAGCAGCCAGGACTCGAACTGGCGCCCATATGGGATGTCAGCACTGCAGGTGGCAGCTTTACACACTACGCCACTGTGCCAACCCCCCAAAAATACATTTTTTAAAAAATTTACATGTTCATAGAAAATTAAATTAAAAAATAAAGCTTATTTTAGTATAAAAAATTTGAAATTGATGCATAATTTTTTCATATTTTTCATGAACTCTTTGAAGCCCAGAAGAGAAAAATGACTATCATGTATTTTGCATGGATTTAAAATTTTTTCACATCAAAATAAAATTTTAATTCCACTTTTCCATGAACTGTTTGAAGTACTCTCATATATATTTATGGCAGTGATTTCCAGGATATTTTAGCCAAGTAGGAGAAAAGTAGCAAATTGGAGGACACTGTCTAGAGCATGCTATTTATATAAGGGTTAATTCTGACTATACACACATATACATACAAGTATATGTATGTAAATGCATGAGTACTCATCTAGGTATGTATATTTGCTTATATACATAAAAAGAAATGGTGGAAAGCTAAATAAAAATCTATTAAAATGCTTTCCAATGTGGGAAGAAAAGGAACACTGTATAGGGAATAGTGCCGAAAGTGGGACTGAGAACCAGGTAAATGCTTCATTTAATTATGAAAAAAATTATGTATGTATTCATCTATTTTCTATTGCTAATAATTGAGTGCCACAGATTGGGTAAGTTATAAAGCAAGGAGGTTTATTTTAGCCCATGGTTCTAGTCCAAGGTCAAGGGCCCACACCTCATGGCAGCCTTGCTGCCAGTATCACCACATTGCACAGGACATCCCGTGGTGAGAGACAGGAGTATGTGTGTATATGCCCCGATCTCTCCCCCTCTCCCTATAAAGTAAGAAGTATTCAGCAGTGGGGATTCCACCATCATGACCTTATTTAATTCCAAATCATTTCCAAAAGTCCTCACCACTCAACATCCAAAGAGATCAAATTTCTGACCTTTTAGTATCTCACAATGGGATTTGGTTTCATCACATGAAGCCTTGGGGGCCACACTGAAACTATATCCAAACCATAGCAATGAAATAATAATGAAAAAGGCATTCCTTAACAATTAAACCTCACTGTGTATCAGTTGTTGCCTTCACCTCAGGGAGATTAATTATTTCAAGGTATTTTTAAAATCATAATTTTTTTAAAATGTATTTATTTATTTGAAAGGCAGAGTTACAGAGAGAGGGGGAGAGACAGAGATGTTCCATTTATTGGTTCACGCCTCAGATAGCTACAATAGCTCTGGGTAGAAGCAAGGAGCCCTGAACTCCAGCCTGGTCTCCAACGTGTGTGGCAGAGACAAAGCACTTCAGCCATCTTCTGCTGCTTTCCCAGGTACACAGTGGAGGGCTGGATCAGAACACAGACAGCGGCTTCACCTGCTGTGCCTCAATGTTGGCTCATAAAACATAATAATTTGGCAGTATATCTAGTGGTATATACCTTAGGACAAAAAAATTACAGAAATATTTAAGTATTTTCAGGAATCATATTGGTAAAATTATTCTCAGACTTTTATACACACATACAAGATAAAGGAAATAAACTGATAGGCTAATGTCATTAGGAACCCAAGATTTGGGGTACAAAATAAAAGAAACAGAAGTATAAAAATCAATAATAAAAAAAAAACAGTGATCCTGAATTGGAATGGGAAGTATCATTATGAACACATGACTTACTTTTTGTCAAGAGAAAATTGTGTTTCCCAGTTCTATCCACTGGAAGAAGTGACGAGGCAGTCTGGGCTGTGGTGCAGCATCCTGTCTCCCCTTCAGAACTGAAGCACTCACTCTCACACCTGCAGCGAGTGTTAATAGCTGAGAGCTTCAGCTTTGTCCCTCTTTGGGAATTGCCCTCAGCCAAGAGAACTGCCTTGCACAAGGTCACAGTCCCTCTTCAAGGAAGCCCACATGCAATGACTTGTCGCTAAGAAGAGAATAAAGACCCAGCACCCTGGGCAGGCATTACAGAGCAGCAGGTTAAGCAGGTGTTCTGGACATCAGCATCCCATATCACATATTGTAGTGCCTGGTTAGAGTCCCAGCTACTCCACACTCCAGACCCAGCTTCTTGCTAATGCACTTGGGAGATGGTGGATGATAGCCCAAGTACTTCCTGCCACCAACATAGGAGACCCAGATCAAGTTCCTGGCTCCTGGCTTCGACCTGGCCCAGCCTTGACTGTTGCAGGTACTGGAGTAGTAAACCAGGAAGATATAGATACATAGATAGAGATATGTACATAGATATGGATAGATAGATATCCTCTCTCTGTGTCAGTCTTTCAACTAAATAAATCTTAAAAACAAAAAACCCAGTGCTATCTCCTCAAGGTTTGCAACCCAACTGCTCAGCCACCTGTAGGGTCAGCTGAGGAATTTGTTGCAACTGCATCACAGATCAGATCCTCCCTTGCTCATTCCTGCTGCTTCTACTCCCCCACAGGTGTCACACCCAGGGACAGCTCCCAGAAAACTTCTACCAGTTGGGATGCCCACATCCTATAACAGGGTACCTGGGTTCAAGCCCAACTCTGCTCCTGATTCCAGCTTCCTTCTAGTGCAGACCCTGAGAGGCAGCAGGTGATGGCTCAAGAACCTTGGCCTCATGGGCCAGCACTGTGGCATAGCAGGTTAAGCTGCTGCCTGTAATGCTAGCATCCCATACAGGTGCCAGATCAAGACCTGGCACTCACTTCTGATCCAGCTCCCTGCTAATGTGCCTGGGAAGGAAGCAGAGGATTTGCAAAAGTGCTTGGGCCCCTGCACTCACATGGGAAATCCAGAAGAAGCTTCTTACTCCTGGCTTCAGCCTGGCCCAGCCCTGGCTTTTGTGGCCCTTTGGGAAGTGAACCAGCAGATGCAAGACCTCTCTCTGTGTGTGTCTTCCTCTCTCTGTATAACTCTGACCTTCAAATAAATAAACAAATCTTTAAAAAAAAAAGAAGAAGAAGAAGAAGAACCCATGTGGGAGACCCAGTTCCTGGTTCCTGGTTTCAGCCCAGCCCAGCCCCAGTTGTTAATGCACAATTTGGAGAGTGAATCAGCAGATGGGAGATCTCTCTCTCTCTCTCTCTCTCGTAGATTTTTATCTTTGAAATAAGGAAATATGTTCTCTTTATATTAACACAAATTAAAAATCAAAAGATAAAAAATAAAAATAAAACAAACTTCAGCACATAAATCTGCCTGAGTCTATATTCACCAGGAAACCCAAAAGAAGACACCAGTTCTGGAGCAAAGAACATTCCAAGTTTGATGAAACTGAGACAGCTAAACATGATGTCTCAGTAAAAAGAACTGCTTGGAGAAAAAGCCAGTTCCAGGTTTGGAGCAAGAAATGTACAAGCCTAGCATATAATATCCAAGAAAAAAGAGAGAGAGAGAGAGAGAGAGAGAGAGAGAGAGAGAGAATCCTTCAGAGAGAACAGGAGAAGAATCCAAGCATTCAGAGCTAATGCAAGGAGACTTCTGACCAAAACTGGGAAATCTGTACCTTACAAAGAAAAACAAATCTACAGCGGACTGAAACACAACTGGAATTCACAACAATATCTTTTAAAGACAAACCACTGGTCATTTTAAAGGATGCCAGAGTACCAATTCATTATTCTAGAATGTACAGAAAATGTAAACATTCATACTGCCTTCCTGCATGAATGATACTTCAGGAAAAGTATACAGTGGCTAATGAGAAATATTTTAATAATAAAATTCTAATAATTTTAAAAGTATCATAACAATTAAAATGTTAATCTAGAAAATATTATTAAAATTCAAAACACAAGCCAGTTGAAAGTAAGAGAATACAGGCAGGCACTACAGTGAGTTGACCATCACATGAACATTAGCCCGGAACCCATGTCAGAGTGCCTGAGATCAAGACCCTCCTCTGGCTCTCTCTCTCTCTCTCTCTCTCTCCATCTCCTGACCTCTGTCTCTGTCTCTCTCTTTTATGCTCTCCTCTCCCTCTTTCTCCTTCTTTGCCCCTTCCCTCTAGTATGTTGGGTTTCCAGCTCCTACTAATGCATCTGTGAAGCAGCAGGTGATAGTTCAAGTACTTTGGGAAACCTACATGAAGTTCTTGGCTCCTGACTTGGCCTGGTCCAGCCTTGAAGGTTGCAGGCATTTGATGAGTGAACTAGCAGATGAAAAGTCTGTCTCGCCTTCTCTCTCTGTCATGCTGCCTTTAAAATGGATAAAAATAAATAAATAAACTTCCAAAAAAAGAAGAAAATAATAAGAGGAAGCTAAATATTGGTATCATATGAAATAAAATTTCAGATAAAAACTGTCACTAGAAACAAAAGATAATTTATTACTATAAAAGGGTCCATCAAAATGCATAAGAATTGGACTGGCACTGTGGCACAGAGAGTTAGGCTGCTGCCTGCAGGGCCAGAATTCTGTATGGGTGCCAGTTCAAGTCCCGGCTACTCTGCTTCTAATCCAGCTCTCTGCTAATGTGCAAAGGGAAAGCAGCAAAAGATGCCCCAAATGCTAGGCCCCCTGTGCCCACATGGGAAGCTCCAAACTCCTGGCTTCATCCTGGCCCAGATCCTGCTGTTGAGTCATCTGGGGAGTGAATGAATGATGGAAGATCTGTCTCTCTCTCTCTCTCTCTCTCTCTCTCTCTCTGCCTTTCTAATACATAAAATAAATGTTTTTAAAAATGTGTAAAAATTATACAACAGAACTCCAAAAATACCTGCCACAGAAACTGACAGAACTCGAGTGAAATAGACAATTCAACAATAACTGTTCATGGTTTCAGCATCTCACTTTGAACAAAAAATGAAACAACTAGACAGAAGATTCACAGGAAAAAAGAGATTTCCATGTTATAAAGCAGCAAGACCGGACAGACGCCTGTAGAACACCTCATTCAGCAACAACAGAATACACATCCTTCTCAAACGCTCATGGAAAATTCTCCAGTGTAGACCATGCTAGGTCATAAAAGAAAGTCTCCACAAAGTTAAAAGTATTGAACTAGTACAAGCGTGTACACCAGCCACAATGGTATGAAATTGGGTAAAGATAGCAAAAGGAAATTTGGGGAATTCAAAAATATGTGGAAATTAATCTACTTTCCTAAAAAACCAATGAGGCAAAGCAGAAATTACAAGAGAAATTTAAAAATAGTTTGAAATGAACAAAAATGAAGACTCCATATAACAAACTTACTACAGGCGGTGTTAAAGCAGTGCCTAGAAGACCACAGACAGCCAAATACACTTGTATTAAAGAAGGGAACATTTCACATTGGTAACATAAACTTCTACCCTAGGCAACTAGAAAAGGAGACTAAACGCAAAGTAAGCTAGGAAATAATACAGACCACAGTAAAAACCAAAGAAATAGAGAACAAAAACAAAGAAACCAACAAAGCCAAAAATTGTTAACCTAAGAAAATCAACAAAATGGCCAAATCTTTGGCTACACAACCAAGAAAAAATGAAAGATTCATATTAGCAAAATCAGGAACAAAAGAGAGGATATTATTCCTCACCTTACATAATTGAAAATAATCATAAGAGAATAATATTACCAACCACATGTCCACAGAACAGATTACACGAAGTGGACAAACTGCTAGACAGATACTGACAGAAACTGACCCAAGGAGGAAAAGAAAACTGAATAAGCCTATAACAAGATATTTACAATAATTTTTTAATTCCACATGTAAAGCTCGGGCACATTGTAACAGCTTCACTAGTGAACTATACCACATATTTAGAGAATTAACACCAGTTCTTCACAAACTCTTCCAAACATAAACGAGGTAGAGTTTCCAGCTCATTTTGCGAAAGTAGTATCACACTGGTACCAATCCAGAAAAATACATTACAAGAAAACCATAAACCAATAATCCTCACAAACAAATGAACTTCATCAAAAGTTAAAATGTTTGTTCTTCAAAAGGCACTATCAAGTCAAAGAAAAATCACAAGAAAATATAAAGATAACTCAAAAATTGAGAGAATATATTTGCAAATCACATATTTAATAAGGATCTAGTATCCAAAATAAAGAATTCTTTCAACTCAACAATAAAATGGCACATAACCTACCTAAAAATGGGCAAATGATTTTGATAGACCTCTTTCAAAAGATGTAAAAAATGGCCAGAAATACAGGAAAAGACTCTCAACATCATCAGTCATTAAGGAGGTATAAATCAAAGTCACAAGAAGATACCATTTTTATAGCACTGTATTAGGTATAGTCCAAAGGCAATAATAATACAAGTATTATAATAAAAGTGTTGGCAAGGGTGTGACAAATTAGGAAATTTGTGCACTGTAAGTGGAAATGTGTAAAGCAGTATAGTCACTTTGAAAAACAGTTCAGGCCTGTTCCTCAAAAAGTTAAATATAGAGTTGGTACTGAAAATAATCTTCGTAAAAATTAAGAGTGGGATCAACAGAGGGAGGAGGAAGAGGGTTGAAGTGTGGGCAGGAGGGAGGGTTGGGTGGGAAGTATCACTATGTTTCTAAATCTGTATATATGAAATACATGAAACTTGTATAACTTAAATAAATTTTTTTAAAAAGAGTAAAAAAAATTTAAAAGTATATATAGAGAGTACCACATAACCCAGAAATGCCACTCCTAAGTATTGTACCAACAGAAGTGAAAATGTATTCAAACAAAACATGTACTTAACATTCATTCATCATAGCATTACCTATAATAGCCAGAAACAGAACATAACCCAGATGACCATCAATGGATGAGTAGATAAGTGAACTGTGGCATATCCATAACATGGAATATTATCTGGCAGTAAAAAGCAAATAAGTACTGATACATACTACCAAATTTATCAACTTCGAAAATATTATGTTAATGAAAGAAGGTAGACCTCCACAAAAAGCCATATGCTTCCATTTACATGAAATAGCCCAACAGGCAAACCCAGAGAGACAGGGAGCAGCTTAGCAGCTGTTAGGGAATAGGGGGAGGGGAAATGGGGACCACTAATGAGTCTAGGTTTCTTTTAGGGTGATAAAAAGTTCTGGAATTAGACAGTTACATGGTCTGATGAATAAACTAAGAATCACTGAATTAAACATCTTAAAGGTAGATTGTATGGTATATGAAGTAAATCTGAATAAAATTCTCATTTAAACAAGAAGCTAGCTAATAAACAAAGGAAGAATGATAGAAATAAGATCTTTTTTTTTTTTTTTTTTTTTTTGACAGGCAGAGTTAGAGAGTGAGAGAGAGACAGAGAGAAAGGTCTTCCTTCCGTAGGTTCACCCCCCAAATGGCCGCTACGGCCGGCGCAGCACTGATCTGAAGCCAGCAGCCAGGTGCTTCCTCCTGGTCTCCCATGCGGGTGCAGGGCCCAAGCACTTGGGCCATCCTCCACTGCCTTCCCGGGCCACAGCAGAGAGCTGGACTGGAAGAGGAGCAACCAGGACAGAATCCGGCGCCCTAACTTGGACTAGAATCCGGGGTGCTGGCACCACAGGCGGAGGATTAGGCAAGTGAGCCGCGGCACCGGCCTAGAAATAAAGATCTTAACATTTTATAATTCATAATGAAAAATCGGCAATGATCATACATAGCAGTTAAAATTCAAATATATAAAAGCTGTTGGGGAACTTCATACCAGGGGGATCACATTTATAAAGATCTGAACCCACTTATAAAGCCTAATTTAATGAAGAGGCAAGACATCACATGGTCTTTTTTTTTTTTTTTTTTTTTTTTTTTTGACAGGCAGAGTGGACAGTGAGAGAGAGAGACAGAGAGAAAGGTCTTCCTTTGATGTATAATTTGGGACATGCTCAGGCTGACTTGCCCCAAGTGGTGGAGTTGGAAGCATACCAGGGGATTCCAATTCAATCCCATCGAGGTGGCATGTACCAATGCCATCTCACTGTTCCAGGTGATCAGTTTCAGTTCACAGTTGGTCATGGTGGAGGGACTGGGAGTCAAAGGGAGCACATAGACAAGTCTAGTACCTGCTAACGCTAACCGATGGAGTAAATAAAGGGGAGAGTGATCCAACATGGGAAGTGAGATACTCAGCAGACTCATAGAATGGCAGATGTCCTAAATAGCACTCTGGCCTCAGAATCAGCCCTAGGCCGGCGCCGTGGCTCAATAGGCTAATCCTCCACCTTGCGGCGCCGGCACACCGGGTTCTAGTCCCGGTTGGGGCGCCGGATTCTGTCCCGGTTGCCCCTCTTCCAGGCCAGCTCTCTGCTATGGCCAGGGAGTGCAGTGGAGGATGGCCCAGGTGCTTGGGCCCTGCACCCCATGGGAGACCAGGAAAAGCACCTGGCTCCTGGCTCCTGCCAGGATCAGCGCGGTGCGCCGGCTGCAGCGGCGGCCATTGGAGGGTGAACCAGCGGCAAAGGAAGACCTTTCTCTCTCTGTCTCTCTCTCACTGTCCACTCTGCCTGTCAAAAAAAAAAAAAAAAAAAAAAAAAAAAAAAAAAAAAAAAAGAATCAGCCCTAAAGGCATTCGGAGCTGGCTGAAAAGCTCATGAGAGTATTTCAGGCATGGAAAGCCAAGACACTCTGGCAAAAGACCTCTGCGAGTGAGATCCCAGTGGAAAGAACAGGTCATCAAAGAAGGAGGTACCTTTCTCTGAAGGGAGGAGAGAACCTCCAATTTGACTATGACCTTGTCTAAACAAGATAAGAGTCGGAGAACTCAGAGGGCTTCCATAGCCTTGGAAACTCATGACTGGAGCATAGGGAGATTACTGATGCCATAGACAGGAGTGTCAATTGGTAAAGTCAACAACAGGAGTCACTGTGCACTTACTCCTCATGTAGGATCTCTATCCTTAATGTGCTGTACATTGAGATTTAATGCTATAACGAGTACTCAAACAATATACTTCACTTTGTGTTTCTATGGGGGTGCAAACTGTTGAAATCCTTACTTAATGCATACTAAACTGATCCTCTGTAAAAAAAAAAAAAAAGAAATTATCAATTCCCAACTTGACTCTCACTGGGATTAAACATGACAATAGGTCTGATCTGATTTCATCATCATTTAAAAAAAAATCATCTATTATTTTTCACTTTATGTTTCTGTGTGGGAGCAAACTGTTGAAATCCATACTTGATGTATACTAAGCTGATCTTCTGTATATTAAGATAATCAAAAATGAATCTTGATGTGAATGGAAGGGGAGAGGGAGTGGGAAAGGGGAGGGTTGTGGGTGGGAGGGACGGTATGGGGGGGAAGCCACTGTAATCCATAAGTCGTACTTTGGAAATTTATATGCATTAAATAAAAGTTTAAAAAAAAAAAAAAACAATACAACATAGCCTAAAAAAAAAAAAAAAAAAAAAGGTCTTCCTTTGCCGTTGGCTCATCCTCCAATGGCCGCTGCGGCCCGCGCACTGCGCTGATCCGAAGGCAGGAGCCAGGTGCTTATCCTGGTCTCCCATGGGGTGCAGGGCCCATGCACTTGGGCCATCCTCCACTGCATTCCCGGGCCACAGCAGAGAGCTGGCCTGGAAGAGGGGCAACCAGGACAGAATCCGGCGCCCTGACCGGGACTAGAACCTGGTGTGCCGGTGCCGCAAGGCAGAGGATTAGCCTAGTGAGCCGCGGCACCAGCCCACATGGTCTTTTAAGAAAGCTCTCATACAAAGAGACAATTCCACAATATTGCAATCAAAACTAAAAACTAGAACTGAATTTGATTAAGCTTCTAGATCTAACTACCAGATCTACTAGATTTTATTAAAATAAAACAGATATTTCAAAGGAAAATGTTCAAAAACACAACGGTGGTGTAATCAGCAAAATCCAGATTATGAGAAACTGAAAACGACAAATGACAACAGTTGAAATAAGAGATATATTAGACAGACCAAGCAGATGCTTTTTAAGAAATCATATACATATTTTAAAAAGGGACATTTGAGGGGCAGGTGCTGTGGCGTAGTGGGTAAAGCTGCGGCCTGCAGTGCCGGCATTCCATATGGGCACCGATCCGAGACCCAGCTGCTCCACTTCTGATCCAGTTCTCTGCTATGGCCTGGGAAAGCAGTAGAGGATGGCCCGAGTTCTTGGGCCCCTGCACCTGAGTGGGAGACCCAGAGGAATCTCCTGGCTCCTGGCTTCCGATCAGCGCAGCTCCAGTCATTGCGGCCGATTGGGGAGTGAACCAGCGGAAAGAAGACCACTCTCTCTCTTTCTGCCTCTCCTCTCTATATTTAACTCTGACTTTCAAATAAAGTAAATCTTTTTTTTTTTAAAAGGAACATTTGAACACCAACTATATACTTCATAATATAAAAGAATTATTATTAATTTTCAGTGTCTTAATGTTCTTATAATTATGTTCTTAAATAAAGAACCCTCATCTTTCAGAAAAACAGTCATGTCCTGCATGACATTTTAGTCAAGAGAGGACCACATATGTCACAGTGGTGACATCAGGTTCTAACAGCAGAAAACTTCCTACCACCTAGTGATGTCACAGCCATCACTACATCATAGCACCGTACTTCACTGACTGTTGTTGCTGATAAAAGCAAGCCTACTGATTGCCAGTCATAGAAAAGTACACCACATACAATTCCTTACTGTGCATAATGCTTGATAATGACAATAAACAACTATGTTACTAGCTTTTATTATAGATACACTTTATCATTTTAGAGTATACTCCTCCTATATCAAAAAAAGAATTGTTACTGAAAAATATTATGCTGTGTTCTGCCATTGATAGCCTCATACATCCCGTGTTTACAGCGTCTCTTGATTGCATCGAGTCTTCACTGGGGCAGGCATTTGACACAATGATTAAGACTCTGCTTGGAATGCCCACATCCCATATCAGAGTGTCTAGGTTCAAGTTCCAGATGCACTCCTGACTCCAACTTCCAGCTAATGTGCACCTTAGGAGGCAGCAAGTGTTGGTTCAAGTAGTTGGGTTTCTACTACCCACGTGTGAGGTGTGTTCCCAGATCCCAGCTTCAGCCTGGCCCAATCCCAGGCTCTCTGTGTGCATTTGAGGAGTGAACCAACAGATGCCATATCAAGTGTTTGATCTATACAATTTGGTTTTTAACTACATAGTGCTTACCTAAGGATGAAAATCACATGACACATTTCTCCCCATCATGAAATAACACATAATTGTATATGCTAAAATATTTTTGGATAAAATCTTACAATGCTTAGGATTCGTTTCACTAAAATATATGGGCAAATTAGGTCTGTCAATCATACAAGATGGTCATGAATTAATAATTGTTGCAGCTGGGCAATGGGTACACAAGAGTTTCATGTATTATTCTATTTTTGTACAAGTTAAAATTCTCCATTAAAAATATGGTAAGGAAACTTTGCTAAGCACTGTATTTCAGGTCTGCACTGCACTCCCACATATGCAATTGTTCATTCGTTTATTCTAAGCAACTGATGCAGTACCTGGGAACTACTATGCAAGGAGCAAGTACAACCAAACCAATCAATAATTTCCTTTAATTCTCTAACAATCGTAAGTGGTAGCTCTTATACTCCCATGTTGTAAATTAGGAAAACTAAAGCTCAGACTTCAGCCAACATTATCCAGCTTTTACGGGCCAGACTCTTTCCATTATGCCTCAGATTTGAAACCAGTGGGAGGAGGCAGAGACTGGCTGTTCTAATAGGCACACTTTGTCCGCCACATTTCCTGAAGAAGGCTATTCCTTCTGTGGGGGAGTTGGTATCAGTATGCTAAGGACACACGGGGTTTCAAATCAGACACATCTGTGGGTACAAGGTACTTGGTCACAAAGGAGAGAAACCAAATGCTATTTCCATTCTCTTCCTAAAGAAGAGCTTAGGCTCACTGTATCGATTTCCTACCTGCTATCAACCCAAATCACTCACAGTGAGAAAACCACAGACAGCATTTGGCTGCCGTGTGCCTCTTGGTGTTCGTAAGATTGAAAAGAAAGAAAAATATGTCAAAAACCCAAGATAGTCCCTGGCAATTTCAAAAAAAAAACTACATTGATTCACTTCTCTCCAAGTGGCATCCTATAAGCCTTTTTCAAAGCCATTAACCTCTTATTCACCTCTTCTTTAGTCTCTTTTCTGCTCTTTGCTTCATGCTCTCAAATCCACTTAAAAAAATTTTCAAATCTGTTCAAAACTGACATGTATTCATATACACATGTGTCTTTGATAATACACTTGCTTTGCCCAAAAACTAACAAAAGTAAAATAATGAAAGCCAGTTTTTATTATCAGACAGAACACATTTTAAAATCAATTCCAAACAAGTAAATAAAAACCTAGAATCCTTTCTTCTTCTGACTTGTCAAAATATCTACATTAGTTTTCATAAAAGGAAAAAAATTGGGCATTTTCAGCATTAACACTGCCATCTTTTTGGACATTCTCTTAAAAGTTTTATTTCATTCTGATAAATGTAAAAGAAAAACCATTTAGATTTTAAAAAGAGTAGATCATGTTAACTTCAATTTTTTCCCATGCTAATTGAGAAGACATCAAATAAGACTAAGCACACATAAACAGAATTGAAAGTCCAAATTCAATCCACACCCATGTTCTCTTATACTGCAGGGGTGGGGAACCTTTTTTTCTGTTAAGGGCCATTTGCATATTTATAACATCAAAATTATGAACTTCAAAATTAGTCTGCTATAGATTTATTGAATTTCTTTTTTTAAAAAAGATTTATTTATTTATTTGAAAGTCAGAGTTACACAGAGAGAGGAGAGGCAGAGAGAGAGAGAGGTCCTCCACCCGATGGTTCATTCCCCAACTGGCCGCAATGGCCAGAGCTGCGCCGATCCGAAGCCAGGATCCAGGAGCTTCTTCTGGGTCTCCCACGTGAGTACAGGGGCCCAAGGACTTGGACCATCTTCCACTGCTTTCCCAGCAGAGAGCTGGATTGGACGTGGAGCAGCCGGGTCTGGAACCGGCACCCATGTGGGATGCTGGAGCTTCAGGCCAGGGTGTTAACCCACTACGTCACAGTGCCAGCTCGATTTATTGAATTTCAAATGCCACCTGTGGTTGCCTTGGCTGGCCCAGACTGAATGATTTCACGGGCTTTATATGACCGTGGGCTGGGTGCTCCCCACCCTGTTAGCCAGCTCTCTGTGCTGGTACAGGACAAAAGGGACGAGAAGGAAGATCAGAAGTCAGTAATGGGCCGAGAAGAGCCAGGAGCATGACTAACAGCCAGTGGCAGTGTCCATTCTGAGTGTAGATTTGGAAATGGAAATGCTGGGTTCAGGTCCTCACGATTCAGTGTTTTCACAGACGCTAACACAAGGCAATTCTGAGAAACACATGGCTGTTTCTGAAGCTTCTAAGACAAGCCTAGAACAAGACTATAGAAAAAAACAATTTTGGGGGCTGGCGCTGTGGCATAGTGGGTAAAGTCACCGCCTGCAGTGCTGACATCCCATATGGGCGCCTGTTCAAATCCCGGCTGCCCTGCTTCTGATCCAGCTCTCTGCTATGGCCTGGAAAAGCAGCAGAAGATGGCCCAAGTGCTTGGGCCACTGCACCCACGTGGGAGACCTGGAGGAGGCTCCTGGCTCTGGATGAGCTCAGTTCCGACCACTGTGGCCATTTGGGGAGTGAACCAGCAAATGGAAGACCTTTCTCTATGTCTCTCCCTCTCTCTGTTTATCTCTCAAATAAATAAATAAAATCTTGAAGAAAAAATTTTGAGGAGAGAACTTCCACTCTGACTACGACCTTGTGTAAATATGATCAGAGTTGGTGAACTCAAAAGGCTTCCATAGCCTTGGCAACTCATGACAAGAGCCTAGGGTGATTACTGATGCCATAAACAAGAGTGTCAAATTGTTAAGTCAACAACAGGAGTCACTGTGCACTTACTCCTCATGTAGGATCTCTGTCCTTAGTGTGCTGTACATTGTGATTTAATGCTATAACTAGTACTCAAACAGTATTGTTCACTTTGTGTTTCTATGTGGGTGCAAACTGTTGAAATCTTTATTTAATATACACTAAACTTATCTTCTGTATATAAAGAGAATTGAAAATGAATCTTGATGTTAATTGAAGGGGAGAGGGAGCGGGAAAGGGGAGGGTTGCGGGTGGGAGGGACGTTATGGGGGGGAAGCCATTGTACTCCATAAGCTGTACTTTGGAAATTTATATTCATTAAATAAAAGTTAAAAAAAATTATAATAATAATAAAAGGAGATGATAAACCCACCTTGAGGCTAAAATAACAAATGCAGAATTCTTTGGAAAACATGAAGCACAAGAACATGTAGACTCTAGTCCAGGGGAAGATATTTTTTAAAAAAAAGTGCAGAGAGTACAATCTCAAGGAAGAGTTAGGGAGAAAATGGGAATGGAAACTCCACACAAGTTAGAGGGATGCTGTGGTTCTAGGTGGAGGGTGTGGACACGCAGCATGAACTTGGAGACAACACAGGACCCCAGCAGCCAAGAGCCTCAGCACCAGCTTTGGAGAGTGAGGTCTCTGTTAATGTGCCTGAGAAGGCAGCAGAAGATGGCCCAAGTCCTTGGACCCCTACCACCCATGCCAGAGACCCAGAGGAAGCCCCTGGTTCCTGGCTTTAGCCTGGCCCAGTCCTGGCCGTTGAGGCCATTTGGAGAGTGAACCAGTGGATGTAAGACCTCTCTCTCTCCTCTGTCTCTGTGTAACTCTCTTTCAAATAAACAAATAATCTTTATAAAGAAAGAAAAAAAAGATATACGTAAAACTTTATTCTAAGAGTGAGAGATTGATGTGACAATATTTCTACCTCCTCCTTTCCTGGTCCTATTTCCTTTTCCTCTCTTGCTCCCTGCAGTGGTACAATCAGATTGGAATTGTACTCATTCCCCTCTGGACCTCTATTTCATGTGACCACTCCTCTCCGGAAGCTTCAGGGGCCTCTGAGATTCACACAGCTCATCAGCGCCCAGAGGGCTGCTCAGAAGACAAAGGCATTTAGTGAACCAGAAAGTTGACCTATTCATGGAAAGCAAAGAACCACAGGTGACAGCTTTTCAACCAGAAACCAGAAAAATGGGGAAAATGTGGACTTTGCCATAAGACTGGCCCCTGACTTGAGGCCCTCATCACTTCTCTGACTGAACCATGCTGCCTGGAAGAACACACAGAACACCCAACCCACTGTCTGGGACAGTGAAGTTCTGTGTCTACCATGTGTGATACTAGGATGGCTTCACTTTCATTTACAGTACCTGACTCCTTGCACCTTCTTCGAGGCAGGTCACAGAAGCTCTAATCTCCCCCAGCTTTCTGTCTTGGAGCTGGCCATGAAGAAATTCTCTGATCTATCTTTGCCCTATAAAACCCTCCTCTTTCTTTTCTTTTTTTAAGATTTTATTTATTTATTTGAGAGGTAGAGTTACAGACAGTGAGAGGCAGAGACAGAGAGAAAGGTCTTCCTTCCGTTGGTTCACTCCCCAGTGGCCGCCAATCCAAAACCAGAAGCCGGAAGCTTCTTCCCAGTCTCCCATGCGGGTGCAGGGGCCCAAACACTTGGGCCATCCTCTACTGCTTTCCCAGGCCACAGCAGAGAGCTGAATTTGAAGAGGAGCAGCCGGGATTAGAACCGGCACCCATATGGGATGCTGGTGCCACAGGTGGAGGATTAACTTACTGTGCCACGGCGCCAGCCCCAAAACCCTCCTCTTTCTCGAGGAGCCCTAGCCTATGGCCTGGAGGCAGGACTGCAGAACAGAAAGGCCAAGAAGAATGCTGAGACAGACAGGCCTTGCTGGTTTACCACCAGACTATTAGCAATTAGTAGTATATGCAATGAAGTCTCCACCAGAACCCAAAAGGCCAGGGTTTGGAGAGCTTCCAGGTCACTGACACAGGGAGGTTCCTGGAGAGCAGTGTTTCCAGAGACATCACAGAAGCTCCGCACCCTACGCAGCTCTTCACCTGTACTGTTTGTGATGTCCTTTCTGACAAACTGGCAAGTGGTTCCCTGAATTCTGGGAGCCACCCAAGCAAGCTGAAGAGAGGCTGTGGGAAATCCAGTTTCTAGCCAGCAGTCAGAAGCACAGGTAAAGCAATATGGGCATTCCACGGGAGTGCCAGGAAATCTTTTTTTTTTTTTCAAAGAAGCCTTTTATAAAAGGAATACAAACTTCATATATTTTATAAGTACAACTTTAGGAATACAGTGATTCTTCCCACCATACCTGTCCTCCCACCTACACTCCCATCCCTTCTTCTCCTCCCTCTCCCATTCCCAGTCCCATTATCCACTAAGATCCATTTTTTATTAACTTTATACACAAAAGTCCAACTCTATACTAAACAGAGTTCAACAATTTGCACACACACAAAAAAACTTCCTCAACAGTCGAGACAAGGGCTGTTCAAAGTCATTGCATCTTGAAGTTAATTTCATTTATTTTTTAGAAACTTTATTAACTTTAAAGAATCACCCAAGAATGATACATCTTTTGTGAGCACTTAGATATAATTATAATCAACTCTTTGAAGACAGAGGTCCTGCATGAGAAGTTGATGCACAGTGACTCCTATTATTAATTTAACAATTAACACTCTTATATATGACATCAGTGATCACCCAAGGCTCTTGACATGGATGCCTAGGCTATAGAAGACTTTTAAATCCACAAACTCTGTCAGTATTTAGACAAGGCCATAAGCTAAGTGGAAGTTCTCTCATCCCTTCAGAGAAAAGTGTCTCCTTCTTTGAGGACCACTTCTTTCCACTGGGGTCTTACCTGTCAAAGTGCTTCATGTAGGACACTTTTTGCCATAGTGTTTTGGCTTTCCATGACTGAATTGCTCTTGTGGGTTTCCCAGCCAGACCAGAAGGCCTTAAGGGCTGATTCTGAGGTCAGAGTTCTACTTAAAGCAAATGTCAATCCGAGACTGCTTTGTGGACTCATGTCTGCTTCCTATGTTGGAGCATTTACTCCTTTTTAATTCTATCTATTATTATTCCCAGACACTTAATCCTATCCATATGATCCCTTTAACACTTAAGATGTTATTTTTACCACCCAGCTTAAGGGCATTTGGGAATCCCATAGCAAGTCTTTAAACTGTACCATTAGAAGTAAGTGCCGGGAAGTCTTGAGAGATAAGCCCTCACCTGTGGGATCTGAAGCTATCTCTTGGGAGATAGTGTCAAAAGTGAATCACACACCTCATGTTGAAAGTGATCTGTGTTAGGCCGGCACCGCAGCTCACTAGGCTAATCTTCCGCCTGCAGTGCCAGCACCCTGTGTTCTAGTCCCGGTTGGAGCACCGGATTCTGTCCCGGTTGCTCCTCTTCCAGTCCAGCTCTCTGCTGTGGCCCAGAAAGGCAGTGGAGGATGGCCCAACTGCTTGGGCCCTGCACCCTCATGGGAGACCAGGAGGAAGCATCTGGCTCCTGGCTGCAGATTGGTGTAGCACGCCAGCCATGGCGGCCATTTGGGGGGTGAACCAACGGAAGGAAGGCCTTTCTCTCTGTCTCTCTCTCTCTCTCTCACTGTCTAACTCTGCCTGTCAAAAACAAAAAGAAAGAAAGAAAGAAAGAAAGAAAGAAAGAAAGAAAGAAAGAAAGAAAGAAAGAAAGAAAGAAAGAAAGAAAGAGAAAAAGAAAGTGATCTGTGTTGTGAGAGTATAGGAGGAGAAACTGAGTCTGTGTCTGAGTGGCTTTTCCTTCCATAGCCTCACACCAAGGACGATCTGCATGTACCTGGGCCAAATTAATGGTTCTCCCTGATCTTCCTCCCCCATTTTACTCCCCTCTTCACACAGCCCACTGCATACATCTTCTTTTTAGCACTTGCTACAAGTTATTATAGCGTGTTCCACAGTTCTCTCTACTCCCCACCAGTCTGATCCTGCCCACTCCAGGCTCTATCATTGTTTTTGTCTAAAAGATAGCAGAATGATCTAGAACAGGCAAAACAAAATTTAATGCCTTCAGTGGTCAAACAACTCAAGCAAATGAACTGTGGGAAACCATCCATGCTTGTCTAAGAGGCAGGGGCCCCTCTGTGCCACATTCTTAACTGTGAATAGAAGACCAGGATAGTTGGATTATCCAGTGATCCAGGAGAAACCGGAAATGCTGATCATTTGGTGGGATACTTCAAGATCAATTAGAGCTGAGCCAGCATGTTTTAAACTATGTGGCTCCCATTGCTACTTGATAATCCACTCAGTCTATTACTTGAGCCAGACCCATCAATTCCTGATCCATGGCAGCCCTTTTAAGCCAAGCTGACTCCAATGAAAACAGATGGAATCTTGTCACAGTTAACAGTGACACCAATTTCTCAAGTCTGAGTTATAATGTCAAAAAACAGAGAGGGGAGGTGGATCTGTGGCACAGCAGGTCAAGCCGTGCTTAATTCAACCACATCTGATATCACAGCAATGGTTTGAGTACTGGCTGTTCTAGTTTCAATCCAGCTCCCTGCTAATGTGTCTCGGAAGGCAACATAAGATGGTCCAAGTACTTGGGTCTCTACCTAAGTGGGAGACTCAGATGGAGTTCCAGTCTCCTGGCCCCTGCCCTGCCTGTTGTAGCCATTTGGAGAGTAAACCAGCAGATGAAAGATCTCTTTCTATTTATGCCTCTCCCTTTCTCTCTGTCATTCTGTCTATCAGATAAATAAAATCAAATCTTAGCAAAAACTAGGATGGGGAGAGACTATGATCTACAGAATTTTCTTAAGTGTCCTTCAATACAGCTCCAATCAAATCCTTCCAATGGAAATCCTCCTTTACTTGTTTCTCTGTCTCCCAGTGGATCTGACTTTCAGAATAGCCTTCCTAGTGTCTATCCCTCACCTACCCATAAGGCTAACTCATTCTCCTCTTCCTTTGACAACCAATGGACATCAGAGCAAATGGCAGAGGCCACGCTTACCCTTGTGCTGGTGATGTTGCACACTCTGTCCTCATCCTGCCCAGTGGAAAGTCCATCATCATCCACAAAGCTCCACCTTTCTTCCCCTGCAGGAATGTGGAGTGCACATAGGCATTGAGTAGCCAAAACGAAGAGAAGAATCCTGTTCTCAGGTTGTAGAGGCCAAAGCAGTCACTGGAAAAACACTGTCACCTGCAGAAGAAATCATCAGCCAAATTGTAACTCCCAGGAGGAAACATGCCTGCAACAACCATCTCAGACCCAGCACTCCAGGCACTTACTGATCAGAGCCCAATCTTAGGGCCTTGTCTAATTCTCAGGGAAGGGTGATCTTTTCCTACTGTGGAACCATCACTCCCATAGGACACGGGGACAGGCAGACACAGAGATAGGTTTAAGGACTCCCTGATCCTAACTGCAGGTATTTGGGATACCTGCACTTATGTAGACCAAGGAAATATCGAGAGATGAAATGAGGCACCAGAATTAGGGCTGCAGTCACTCACCTCTCACACAGTTTCTTATCAGAGTGCTAGTCACCTAGCTAATTCATCAAAAATATACTTCTAAGTGAACTTTGAATCCATTTCAGAGACTAACTTCTGGGTATCAGGACTCTAAAAGAATTAACACTGCTGCTATAATTTGAAATCAATAGATTTCAAGGGCTTGCCAAATGCAATGTCACTTTATTTGCCCATTATTATATTTCACAGATCAGAAATGACTACCGATGCTAACAAAATCTTGTGTTTAATAGGGGGAGGGGGAGGGGGCTGTCATGGTGGGGGTAAGGGATGTTAAATTCATTTCAAAACAAATAAAAAACAAATTTCAGTTTTTCGGGGCTGGCACTGTGGCATAGTAGGTTAAGCCTCCACCTGTGGTGCTGGCATCCCATATGGGCACAGGTTCATGTCCCAGCTGCTCTTCTGATCCAGCTCTCTGTTAGGGCCTGGGAAAGCAGTAGAGTACTAGGACCCCTGCATCCATGTGGGAGACCTGGAAGAAGCTCCTGGCTCCTGGCTTCCGATCAGCACAGCTGCAATGTTGTGGCCATTTGGGAAGTGAACCAGTGGACAGAAGACCTTTCTCTCTGTCTTTACTTCTGTCTGTCTGTAATGCTACTTCTCAAATACATAAATAAAATCTTAAAAAAAAAAAAGTTCAGTTTCTCTCTCTGAATACATTAAAAACAGCAACAAAAATTCCAAATCTCAGACAAGTACATCTTGCCTTGTGGTGATATATTCCCATAACTTTATACCCACAGCCAAGATCCATTGATCTTCATGTTTTTCATTCAATACAGGGACCAAAAAGGAGAGGGAAAAAAAGAGAGAAGAAAATATTGATTCTCAGCAAAAGACATGAAAGAAATGCCTCTGGCTGTGTTAGTCACTGAACAAACATGCATCAGGGTTTAAGATCTTAGACACTGGGATTGGGATTACAAACCAGACACAGTGCCTGCCCTCAGGCCCCAAGGTGCTCACAAGCCCCAAACTAAACAAACAAGTCAGAGTGTCCTAGCAACTTCCAGTGGCCAGCGGAGGTGAGGGAAGCAGTAACAGCTTTCAGTCTGTTCCAAACAAGAGGCAAAGGAATCCTTCCGCACAAGCTGACATTTCACCTAGAACAGAGATAATAATGAAGAAAAATCTGGAAGCCAAATGCAGCTCCTTCCAAACTGAACTTTGAAGATGCAGCTCTCAGCAGAGGCAACAGAAAAACAATAGATCAACATAGGAGGGGCCGGCGCTGTGACATAGCGGGTAAAACCGCCAGCTGCAGTGCCAGCATCCCATATGGGCACCGGTTTGGGTCCTGGATGCTCCACTTCTGACCCAGCTCTCTGCTATGGCCTGGGAAAGCAGTGGAAGATAGGCCAAGTCCTTGGGTCCCTGCACCCATGTGGGAGATCCGGAGAATGCTCCTGGCTCCTGGCTTCGGCTTCTGATCGGCATGGCTCCGGCCGTTGCATCCAACTGGGGAGTAAACCAGTGGATGGAAGACCTCTCCCTCTGTCTCTCTCTCTCTCTCTCTCTCTCTCTCTCTCTCTTTCTCTCTCTCTCTCTCTCTTTCTCTCTCTCTCTCTGTGTGTGTGTGTGTGTGTAACTCTGACTTCCAAATAAATAAGTAAATCTTAAAAAAAAAAAAAAGATCAACACAGAAGCTAAAACCCTCCTTCTCCCTCCCCCTCCCCCCATACATCATTGGGTCAGTGTCAGATATTGGCATCCCAGTGAAACACAGAAATGCTGTTGTACCTTTTCTATTCTGTAATTTTACTTTTATTTATTTATTTAAGAGGCAGAAAGACAGACAGATGGCTCCTATCTGCTGGTTCATGCCCCAAATGCCCAAAAATTCTAGGTCTAGGCCAGGCAGAAGCTGGGAGATGAGAATTCAATCTGTGTCTCCCAAATGGGTGGCAGGAACCCAGTCACTAGAGCCATCACTTGCTGGCCCCAAGGTACACATTAGCAGGGAGCACAAATCTAGAGTGAATCTAGAATAGAGCCAGGACGGGAGCCCAGGCACTCCAGACACTGCCATAGGGGATGCAGGCATCCCAACCAGTCTTCACTGCCAAGCCAAGTACTCACCCTTGGTACACCTTTTTTATTATCATTATTATTATTATTATTATTATTATTATTGAAAAGTAGAGAGACAGACAGGGACATCCCATCTACTGATTCACGCCCCACCAAATGCCAGAAAAGGACATTCCTCTTTAAAAGGATATGACACAAATACATAGCCTCCCTTTCCGTATCAGATGCTTTCCGACTATAGTACATTTTATAGGAAGGTGAGACTAATTAGGGAGACAATTAATAACCTGCAACCAGCTTTGAGATCACTGTTTAAATACAAATGAAAAATTATAAAATACTTAGGGTTTCAGTTTCCTGCAGACTTTGAGTATTCCGCACTTCTGAGAATCTCCAAGCACTGCCTAGAAGTTCATTGCTCTGGCTCAAGACAGAAAGGTCAGCACTGGTCCAGGTAAAGACTGCAACATTAGCCAAGTGTATCCTGTTGACAAAATTCTGGTGCCCATGTGGCCCTCAGTCAACATCTGATGAATGAATGACACCCCAAGCTATCCCCCTTTCTCTTCCAATCCCCAAAACTCAGAATTCCTGCACCTTGCCCCATTTTATATCACCAGGATGCCCACCCGAAAACCGGGATTTGAGGAAAAAATTTAAGTCACTACCTCTTACTGTGAATTTAAGTCCATTTAAAACCCTTTGAGAGCATTCAAATTCTAAGTGTAAATTTTAACTTACACTGATAACTAGCATTTTCTGAGTCCTACACAGTTGGGTCAGATATCTCCAATAGAACTGTTAACCCACTCTCTATTCTTGAGCAAAAGTAAATGGTAAGTATCATTATTCCCATTTTATAGGTGGGACATTGAGGCCCAGAGAAGCTGTATGCCGGCATCCCACACCTAAGGAATTCCAGAGGTTGTAGACTCAGGTAGGTCTGCCTGGTTTCAATTATGTAGAAAATCACACTCCCACTAGTTGTCAGGAAGGTCAAGGGAACACTGGGGCATGTTGACAGAACATGAGCCAAGCCAACACATTTTGGGGAATAAAAACCTACATATCCGGGTTCAGCATTGTGATATAGATGGTAAAGCCATCATGTACAATGCTGGCATCCATATGGGCATCAGTTCATGTCCTGGCTGCTGCACTTCTAATCCAGCTCCCTGCTAATAGCCTGGGAGAAGCAGCGGAAGGTGGTCCCAGTGTTTGGGCCCCTGCCACTCACATGGGAGACCTGGAGGAAGCTCCTGGCTCCTTGGCTTCAGATGGGCCCAGGTCCAGCTTTTGAGGCCATCTGTGGAGTAGACAGATTCTCTCTCTCTGGTTCTCCCTCTCTCTCTAACTCTGACTTTCAAAATAAATAAATAAATCTTTAAAAAACATATACATTCAATATATGACATGTCTTCAAAAAGTTCATGGAAAATGTGTATTATAAAGATGTATATGATGAAAAAAAACAGTGTGGGTTTACATTTATTGCACGAAAATGCATATTATGAAAAGCTAAGCATTGATTTCAAAAAATGTCGACACCAACACCAAAATAAGCTTATGTATTAATTTGGCTTTTTTCACAAACTTTTTTTTTTTTTTTTTGACAGGCAGAGTGGACAGTGAGAGAGAGACAGAGAGAGAAAGGTCTTCCTTTGCTGTTGGTTCACCCTCCAATGGCCACCGCGGCCAGCACACTGCGCTGATCCGATGGCAGGAGCCAGGTACTTCTCCTGGTCTCCCATGAGGGTGCAGGGCCCAAGCACTTGGGCCATCCTCCACTGCACTCCCGGGCCACAGCAGAGAGCTGGCCTGGAAGAGGGGCAACCGGGACAGAATCCAGCACCCCGACCGGGACTAGAACCCGGTGTGCCGGCGCCGCAAGGCGGAGGATTAGCCTGTTGAGCCACGGCGCCGGCCTCACAAACTTTTAAAAGTATCTTGCTGCTTAACCATCCTACCCACTGTCAATTTCTATATGTTCCTGTCAACCTGATCAGCATCGTTTTTGATTCGGTTTCTGACTTTGCTGGGTGATTCAGCAGCATCCTGGCAAAACACATCAAGCCAGCAAGCTCTCTCAACTGTTGCTCCCCTCTGCAGAAATCCACTGTTCACAGCAGCTCTCCCCATCATCCTCACACTGGCCTGGCTCTATTTCCTGGTGGGTTGACTATACCATTCAAAACAGTACAAATCCTTGCCTCCATGATTGGGAGGGAAAAGGTGCGGGGTACAGGGTGTGTCAGACTCTCACATCATCCAGACACCTGACCTCTAGTCTTAGAACAGACCCTGAGGAAAAGCAAATGGAAGGCATATATTCCACGAGAATGCTAATGACTCTGTCTTTCTCCTCCCAGGAATCAGAATCACAGGAAGAGGGTTGCCCTCCAAAAACTACAGAACCAGTGCCTGATAGATCAAAGCAGAAACACCAAGTGACACTGCAGTGCAGAGCTGTGTCCTCTGACCTGCAGAGAACCCTGTCTGTCCCCTTTATGGCTCCCCCACACACACCTCATTCTGTAACACTGGAATATTAGTGCCACCCACTACACTGGGAAAGCCTCCAGTTAGGGACAGTGTCCTAATAAATCTTTGTATTAATTATACAACACACTGGCACATTTTTTGGAATCAATTTCTCTCCCCTAAGCCAACAAGACTAAAGAGTAAATTAATGAAAAGAATCAACATGGATAATGAAAGCAGAGGAAGCAGAAAGTGTGAAAGACTGAATAGAGTCGGTTGCTGAGGCCCACCCCAGCAACCATTCAGCACATCCAACCATGACAGGGGGACTCTTCAAGAGTGGAATTTCCATAGAATGACAAATGCCCTAAATAGTACTCTGGCCTCAGAATCAGCCCTTAAGGCATTCGGATCTGGCTGAAGAGCCCGTGAGAGAATTTCAGCCATGGAAAGCCAAAACACTCTGCGGGGGGTGGGGGGGGCCCTAAATGAAAGATCTCTGTGAGTGAGATGCCAGCAGAAAGAACAGGCCATCAAAGAAGGAGGTACCTTTCTCTGAAGGGAGGAGAGAACTTCCACTTTGATTATGACCTTGTCTAAATAAGGTCGGAGTTTGTGAACTCAAGAGACTTCCATAGCCTTGGCAGCTCATGACAAGAGCCTTGGGTGATCACTGATGTTATAAACAAGAGTGTCAATTGTTAAATCAACAGCAGGAGTCACTGTGCACTTGCTCCCCATGTAGGACCTCTATTCTTAATGTGTTGTACTATGAGAATTAATGGTAAAACTAGTCTTCAAACAGTATTTTATACTTTGTGTGTCTGTGTGGTTGCAGTCTGCTGAAATCTTTACTTACTATAGAGTTGATCTTCTGTACATAAAGATAATTAAAAATGAATTTTAATGAAGGGTGGGATGGGAGAGGGAGGAGGTCGGTGGTTTCGGGGTGGGAGGGCGGGTATTGGGGGGGAAGAACCGCTATAATCCAAAAGTTGTACTTATGAAATTTATATTTATTAAATAACAGCTTTCTATAAAAAAAATAAACAAATCTTTAAAAAAAAAAAAAAAAAAGAGTGGAGTTTCAAGTGCCAAGACTATAGTGAGTGCTTAGCCTAGAAGTTAAGATTCCTGCACCCACATCTGAGTACCTGGATCCAACACCCAGCTTTAGCTCTTGATCCAGATCCATGCTAATGGAGACCCTGGGAGGCAGAGATGATGACTTGAGTAATTTTGTCCCTATCATCCACATGGGAGATCTGACTCGAGTTCCAGGTTCCTGACTTTGGCACTGCCAACTAGTGAGGGCATTTGGAAAATTAACAAATAGATGGAAGCTGCTTCTCTCTCTCTCTCTCTCTCTCTCTCTCTCTTCTCTTACTCTCTCTAAAGTAAATTAATTTTTTTTTAAAAAGTGGCAAGATCACAGAGTTTCAGGTGTCATTAAGTACACTCTTAAACTCCCCTTGTTCTGACTCCAGGGCCCTAGGGATCTCTGAGGTACCTGGTAGTGAATTGGGTTTCCATGCACCTTGCAACAGGGAGCACATGAAGCAGTCAAACACAAACACTCCATCCATAACTCTGTTAGTGAAACTGAATAAGTCAGGGAGAAGTTGATTTCCTGTGACTTTCAAGGCAAGTCAACCTGCTAGAGCTGAATCAGCTCTGTGAGGCCTCACGGTGAAAGTGGAAGGCTGAGTGAGAGCGGACTCTAACCTGCACTAAGGCTACCAGGGAACAGCACCTTTGCACATCCTCCCAGCGGCTGGAGAGCTTCCCTGGAGATATCCTGACCTTGTAAATGTCCACAGCAGGGCTTCTCAACCTGGACACTGCTGGCATTATGGGGCACTGCAGAACGGTCAGCAGCACCTATGGCCTCCACCCACCACATGCCAGCAGCATGCCTGTCTCCTAAGGCTGAGACAACCAAACAAGTCTCCAGATAGTGCCAAGAGTCCCTTATGGAGCAAAAGCATCCATAGTTGACAATCAGTGCTCTACAGGAAGAGTAGGATCTCGGTCACCTGTTTGGGAGCTGTGGAGTCCGAAAGCCCAGGACAACAGACTGTACTGCGATGTCACCTGCTACCAGCAAGCAGTTGGAGATACTCCCGCGCAACATCCGTTCTTTCAAAACTCAGTCATGGCATTTCTAGGGTCAGATAATCAAAACTTTAATGCTGAGGACAGGTAAAAGCAAGTTTAACTTTTGTTGAAACTCAAAGAATGCTTCATGTGATTTGAGTCTAAAGGTTAGCGATTTTCTCTAAGAGAGTCTGTCTTAAGCCAGCTAACATTTTCAGAATGATATACAAGGGCATTTCAAAAGAAGCAGGTGGGTAGCAGTTAAAACAGCGGAGTCCCATATCACGGTGCCGAGGTTCAATTCCTAGCTCTGGCGCCTGACTGCAGCTTCTGGGGCTTGCAGACTCTGGAAGGCAGCTGTAATGGCTCAAGTATTTAGGTCTTTGTCACCCAATGAGAGGCCTCAACTGTGTGTTCCAGCTTTTGGCTCTGACCCTGGTCCTTTGGACATCTGAGGAGTGCCTCTCTCTCTCTCTCTCTCTCCACTCTCTCTCTCTTTCTTTCTCTCTCTCTCTCTTTTCTATCCCTCTGTGTATCTCTGCCTCTCAAATATTTTTTAAAAATTCATGGGGTAATAAAATTAAAAGATGATTATTTTGGTGCAATAATTTTTGAAGCCCATACATGGTTTTTCAAAACACACATAAGACTCTTCACGTAATACAGTTTTTTGATCCAAATAAAGCTATCTATCTTTGAGTTACATTTTCCACAGCCTTTCACGCTCCTTCATGCTGTTAACATGCACAAACACAGTTTCAAACATGAAGCCTGCTTTCTGGAGGCCGACCTGCTCCTGCTGAACACACTCATCGGGGCCAAGGCTCCGATTCTGCGGAAACTCCCCGATTCTGCGGAAACTCCCCGATGCCCCAGGAAAATGCAAATGCATGGCAGTTGTAGTCTTGCCACTATTCATCAATCACAGACCAATTTTCAGTAAGACCTGAGAGTAATCCAATTACAGGAATAATAATGGGAGGTGAAATTTGACCCTCCCTCTATGTTGCTTAACTAATGAGAACTGTCATCCAGTGTTTTGCTTAAATAAAATTAAAATATCAAGATCATACTGCCGTGATTGGATTTCATATTCTAGAAAACAATTATCCTGATATTTAAATCCTATAATCCAAAGCAATCAGAAGAATACACCTTCCAGTCGATCCAGACAGTGGATTACTAAGAATATCCCTGAACCACTTACTTTCTCCAAATTATCAAATTTCAAGAAGTACCTTGAGTTAACATAAGAAATAACTCGATTTTTAAAAAAATTTTGATCTATCCCAGGAAGTAACGGAAACTTCTCAGGATTCTTAGGATTAAAACCAAATTTATACAAGTTCTGGTTTTCAATAAAAAAGCAAGTGCTTTCTAAATTATATTTGAAAGGTTAATATAAACTACATTTCTTTCAATCATGAGAATGAGTGAATGCAATGCCATCTCCAGAAATCCCAAAGGCTTAATGCACAGGTAACTAAACACCATCTTCCTCTCCTCCCCTCGGGTTCTGTGTTTCTAGACAAGCTCCCCTGGGAGACAGAGGGAGGCAGCAGGGATGCTGCTGAGTCACCTCCCCAAGACAACCTGCAGAAAGCAGAGCGAAGGCAGGCAGGCCAGGAGCTGCCCTGGGGAAGAGTGTGCACCTCTCCAAGAAGCAGCACCACACAGCCCCTCACTCCAGCAGGTCATATTTCACCTGACTTCCACAGGCCCCAGGGAAGAACTGTCCTGGCTCCAGCCACCTTGTTATCATCGTTTTGCAGAGCGGCTGGCTAAAGACAGAGGCCTAGGCTATAGTGACAAAATAGGAAGTAAACCAGCCCACTGGGAGAGCTGAGATCCCACCCCAGCCTCACCTGTCCCCATGTCATGAATGATTGGAATATCAAGTAACTTCAGAGGGGCTGAAAACAAGCAGCTTCACATGTGTGAACTGGCTAAAGGAAACCTTGCTGGAGAAAGTGACAACAATGTGTCTCAGAAAATCCCACAGTTCCACATGTAAGAATCAGACTGGTGGTCAAATGTGTACTCGGGGATGTTCACTGCATCATTAATTTTTTAAGAATAACAAGTCAAAAACCTAAATGTCCATCAATAGAGGAATGGTCAAGTAGAATGTAGGTAGCCATGCAGTGGAATACTCTGTAGCAATTGAAAGTGTTCAAATGGACCATGCATTTAGCTGAAAGGTTAAGAGGTAGATTAGGACTCCCACAACCCGTGTCAGAGGACCTGAGTTTGGTGCCCAGCCCTGGCTCTCAGCTACAACTTCCTTCTAGTACAGATCCTGGGAGGCAGACAGTGATGGCTCAAGTAATTGGGCACCTGCCACCCAAATGGGAGACCTGGACTGAGTTCTCAGATCCCAGCTTCAGCCCAAATCTCATCCACTGGGAGTATCTGAGGAATGGGTCAGTGGATGGGAGCTCTCTCCATCTGTCTGTCTCACTTCCTCTGTGTCTATCAGTCTCTCAAAAAAAAAAAAAATATGCTGACATAATAATAATAACAGCTGCAATATACTGAGTTGGCCATGCTCCAAGTGCGTCCATGTCTTAACCCATTTAATCCTCCTGACGTTTGTACAAGTGGTGCTTTTACTGCATTCACTTAACAGATGGGGAAACTGGCAAATGGAGAACTTACCTAACTCTCTGGTGTCAACAGCTATTAAGTGATGGCTCCATGATATGCACCAAATAATAAGGCTCTAAAGCCTTTCTCTTAACTATTCTGCCCTACTCCTGGAAGTTCATGAAAGGTAGTCACATTATGCTTGTCAGTGAGATGGTGCTTACCTGGGGCACTATCTCAAGCCCTGGACGCCATCCTAGGCTCTGGCTCAGCCGCAACCTTGTACACTACATTCGGCCTCTCCAAGACCCAGCCGGGCTTACTAAGAGTCAGGTGACCAAATGGCCCAACCACAAGTGTCAGCTCCACCCCAACCCTAATGGGATCCGTTGCTCCCCCTCCCTACCCCCAGAAAGACTATAACAGGACCTGCTTCCCTGCACACCCACGCTCGCTCGCTCTCTCTCTCTCTCTCTCTCCCTTTTTGCTCTCTCACCCTCTCCCTCCAGCCTGTCAAGTTTCCCCCTACCTGACAATAAACCTTTCCTTTAACTCCGATGTTTGTTGTGTTTTGTGATGGTCTTTCAACGCTAAGTAAAACAGACTAGCTATAATAGGGTATAAGGCATGATCTTCTTTGTATAGTATTCTGACTTTATAGAGTAAAAAAAGAGGTGCCAATGCTGTGGCATAGCAGGCAAAGCCACCGCCTGCAGCACTGGCAACCCATACGGTGCCAGTTCAAGTTCTGTCTGCTCCACTTTCAACCCAGCTCCCTTTCAATGTTCCTGGGATAGCAGTGGAAGATGAACCAAGTGTTTGGGCCCCTGCAGCCCATGTAGGAGACCTGGAAGAAGCTCCTGGCTGCTAGCTTCAGATCAGCCCAGCTCTGGCTATTGCAGCCATTTGGGAAGTGAACAAACAGATGGAAGATCTCCTTCTCTGTCTCTCCTTCTCTTTCTTTATAACTCTGTCTTTCAAATAAATAAATAAATCTTGAAAAAAAAGAGTAGAAAAAGAAATCTACAAGAATACACACCCAATGTTAAATGCATGCTCTCTGTATGATGGGACTGGGGGTTGTGTTTATTTTCCACTCTGTCCCCCTCAACATTCTATGATTTTTTTCAAATGGGTAGATATTATAAAATACTTATGAAAATAGTTACTGCCACTTAGGGAAAAAAAAAAGGTCATAAGCAGCCTTGGTCAATGTTTGGGCAAGAAGTCAAAGGCATGGAATTTGTAAGTTCACAGTCACTGAACTTGTAGTTACGGGTGTCATAGAATCTGCCAAGGCACTCCAGTGTCAAATGTGGGAATTCGTCCTGGCTTCTGATATTGCCCACTGCTACTTACGGCAGACCCTGCTCTTTGAAGGACAGAGAACAGAAGACAACTTGGGCTTGCCCTCAGAGCTTAGAGGAGCTTAGGAAAGCTTATGGGAGAACAGATAATGAAATAACTGTAATAAAAGGTAGAATAATCAATAGCACAAGGGAACGTATCAGAAGGTGCCGTGCATGATCACAGGCAGGAGAGTTCCTTGGGATAAGGAAGTAGAGACGCAACACGAATAGGTGGCGTTGGAGCTGAGCCTAGTGGGACAGGTCACACATGAACAAGTACAGGAGACAAGGAAGGATAAGAAGGCTTCTTTCCAAAGAAATGAAGGAACACACACAGGACAAGAAAGTGTGTGGTATGTCCAGAAGAGAGAACACAGGGGAGTTTGGCTAGGAAGTAGCCATATGACCCTAAGATATTTATATAGATTATTTCTTGCTAGAATACATACAAAGGACTCTGTACTGCCCACATCTTTGTGAACCAGGACGAGCGATGTTCTCAGGGAGGAGGTTGGGCTGCCTGGTGTAGCCACAGAGACTCCCTGGGACAAAAGGATGGATCCCAGGGCTTCTAAATTATTGATCCACAAGGAAACAGAGAAATATAAAATCTCTCAGAGCCACTGCTGTTCCTAGAATGTCTAAAATAGCAGAAGCTGCCTTTGGGCATGCCAACCCACCAGAGTTTCCAGGGATCTGAAATGGCCAGCAGAGAATTCCAGCAGTGCCAGCAGAAAAAGGACAGGAACGGAAGCCTCTGCATCATTTCATTAATTCATCCCACATCTCTTTGGGCTCCCATTTAATCTGTTCTCTTAGCAGTTCGAGCAGGGGTCTGGAGAGAGAATGCAGGAGGTCCTTGAACTTAAATGGGAAAAATAAATCTGTATTTTCACTAACCTCCAGCTTTGAGCAATTTCTTCCATTAAACATGTGGGCTTTGGCCCAGGGCAGTAGTAGCAATACCTAAATGTTCACACCTCTAAAAGGCCCAGAGGCTGGCATGTCCTATCACAGTCTCTGCAGATATCCTGAATGCCATTCACGCTCATTATTACTTTAGAATCACCATATTTATAGGCCTACTGCTAGATCTTATTTGATGAATTAATAAAAAGCACATGAGTGTATCGCTAAATCATAATTTGGTTTTTCTATTTTGATGACTCCATTTTGATACAATTGGATTCTTTCATATTCTGCAGCTTTGTATTTCACATTTTAGAAGACTATTATGAAAAACAATCCCCAGGCTTCCCCAGACTGCCAAGGAGCTCCAAAGCACCAAAAAGGTTATGAATCCCTTCACTAGAGAGCTGTTAAAAATGTAAATCAAATCTTGAACCCCTGTGTTCAACTCTCCAGCGGCCTCCTTCTTCGAGTCAAAGTGGCCACCTCCTACTGTAGTTGCCTGACCCCATCTCTTTCCCTCTCATTCTCCTGTCACTCCCATCTGGCATTCTGGTCTCACTGCCAATCCTTCCTCGAGCCAGTGAGGCACAGTCCTGCCCCAGTGCCTTCACACTGCTGATTTCTTTATAGAAAGCTCCATCCCCAGGGCGATTGCATGGCTTTGCCACCTCACTTAATTCAGGTCTTCAGTGATGTCTTCTGAGTGAGAACGTCCTGCCCAGAAACTGTCTGAAAACTCAGTGCCTCCTCAAATTCCTCATCCTTCCTTATTTTCTTTTAATTCTTAGCTTTTCTCACTCTGTGGAATATACATAGTTTTTTTTTTAATTTCTTTATTCTATTTATTTGTTCTCCTGCTCCAATATGAGCCCCAAGAGTATGAGGATTTTTTTCTCTGTGTTGCACATTGCCTAGAATCTCACCTGATACACAGTGAGTTCTTAAGAATGTGTTGAGTTAGTTAATAAATTAATGGACTGGATGGCATTGGCCACATAGCTTAGCTACAGCTGCTCTCATTCCATGTCACATTCTAATGTCTCTGTGCCCACTACATTAACTGAGGGAAAGAAAGATCACAGAAAACATGCTTTTGAGATTGAGGTACCACAGAAGAAATGCAGCTTGTATATCAGGCACTACAGATGGGAGATACAGTTTTCCTTAATAAAGAGAGTTTTTACCAAAGATAAGATAGGTACATTCCAACACACACACACACACACAAAATGTTGCATCAATTGATGTCATAAAACAGATATAAAAAAGTAAATGGACAAATTGGCACAAACCCATAAAAGCATAGATAGCAATGAAGTGACACTGCTTGCTAAGATCATCACGTGGAGTCCATCTGGCCCATCCCACAAAGCAATGGACAGAATCCCTGCTCATGAACAAATGCAGGGTACAATGTAAAACTGCCTATGTTGAGGCACCACTGCTTGCCAGGGCTCCTCACCCCATGGGTTCCTCCTTGTGCCTCTGCACTTCTCCCCAGCCAGTGTCATCTGATCCCAACCAAATGCAGCCCAGATCTCCCTCTTGCATTCCAGACTCCTATGGCTCTCTCCTGGCCCTGCCCATCTGAATGCCCTGCTGGGACCTTTAAAAAAAATACACCAACCCTTCCCTTCTTCCTCTGTTCCCACCACACCTGCTTCTCAGGCCAACCCCAGGAAATCACTCCTCCCTTCTCTCTCCGCACAAGCCACTGATGCCCAGCCAGACCAAGAATGGACGAAAACACATCCCAGCATCTCTCAAATGCCTTTCCTACCCTATCCTTCTCACCTTTGCTTTAATTCAGACATTCATCATTTCCTACTAATTGACCACAATAGACTCCTAACCATACTTCCATCTTAGGTCTCTCTCCACTCCCTACCCTCAAGCTGTCCGTCACATTAAACTAAAGTTACACTTTAAGTGTATGTCAGAGGTAGGCATTTGGCTTAGTGGTTAAGAGGTTTCTTGAGGGCCAGTGTCACAGCATAGCAAGTAAAGCTGCTGCCTGTAATCCCAGCATCCCATGTGGGCACTGGATGGTGTCCTGGCTGCTCCATTTCTGATCCAGCTCCCTGCTGATGGCCTGGGAAATCAGTGGAAGATAGCCTACGTCCTTGGGCCCTTGAGCCTGCACAGGACACCCGGAAGAATCTCCTGGTTCCTGACTTTGGATCAGCCCAGCTCTGAAAATTGCAGCCATTTGGGGAGTGAACCAGGAGATGGAAGTATTCTCTCATTCTCTCTCTCTCTCTCTCTCTCTCTCTCTGCCTCTCTGTAACTCTGCCTTTCAAATAAATACATGAATCTTTTTAAAAAGTTAACTGTTAATAGTACTAGTATTCATCATCCTGACACAAGCATTAGGTGAACTTCTCCTCCTTCATGTCTCTGCACTTGTTATCTGACTCAATACCCTTCAAGACTGAGTTCCATCACACTCTCCACAAAGAACTTCTGACCCCAGATGCCCCCAACCCCAGCACCTGGCTCTCTCTTCTCACCTTGGCCACTGGAGCCCAGCTCCATCAGAGTGTTTAATGCATCAAACTGCAATACAGCAATTAACCGGCTGAATCCACACTACGCTGTGAGCACTGCAGAGATGGGGCCTATTTTTTTCTTACTGTTCGCATCATTCATACCTAGCAAGAAACAATGAGTGAACGAACAATTTTCTTTAATCTCTTGATCAACCCATGGAGGCAGACATTACAATGATTCACCATTTGTTGATGATGAAATTGAGGGCTGACACAGTGCAGTCCAGTGCAGAGGTGGCCAGGCCAGGCCAGAATCCGAGCCCAGCTCCTAGCAAGGCCCTCTCTGGAGATGTGTCACACCATCAATGGTGGTTTGTCATCTGCCCTTATACGCACCCTTCAGCTTTATCTTCATAAGTAAGTGCGCAGACAACACTTATTAACCACCTCATGTTCTTTCTATAAAACACCTGCAAAGCCCAAGGACTACAGGAAGGGTTGCAATCTTTTCTGTGCTTCCCTTGGGAAAGCACGGGACTTCCGTCTTCTCTACAGTGTCCATCACAAAGACTTCTCCTCAAAAACCTTGACAGAGGTCTGCTTTGTGCCAGGCTCTATGCAAAGTGCTCACTTCACAAGAGTTCTTCAAAAAGTTCATGGAAATGCATACAGTGAATAAACGACACACGTATTTCAAAAATCTTTTGCACCAAAATAAACTTACCATTATTTCCACTTTTCATGAACTTTATGAAGTTCCTTGGTATATGCTCTTATTCTAGATAAATGCTACTCCTCCCATTATACACAGAAACTAAGACCATGGAGGTTCAATCAATTTCTTGCCCAGTCAGGAAGTGACATAGCTAAGATTCAAACCCACAGGTGACACACTGACTCTGCAACTAGCCTTGCTTGGTTTGAATCCGGTAGGCCACTATTTGTATGGGTTAGCTAAATTATTAACACCTCTCCTGAAGTTTCCTCATCTGTTTGTATGTAGATAAATAGATATAATATAATAATAATTTAAGACAATGGTACATACATCCAAGTGTGGATTATGGAAATCAGATGGATTAATATGTTTACCACAGGTCTACTAGCAGCTGGCACATTATTCAAGTGCTACATCAATATTCACTAATTTTTTTATCACTAAGTATTGCCAGAGCCCTAGGCATCATCTGAATAAGAATTGGAATCCTAAATCCATAAAAACTGTCCCCACCTATTTGATGCCAATTTGATCTGCTCCAGGCAGATGGGGAGGGGCGGGGGCAGGACCAACTTACAGCAGTACTGGGAAGCCAACACAGTCAGGCTGCAGGGATGTGGTTCCCTCTGCCCCTTTTAGAACATCCCTGGCTCCATTTCAGCAAACAATGCCCTTGTATTCTCTCCCTATTCCCTTCCAACCCAGTAGGAAAGGTTATGAGATGTATCTTTAAGCTCCGGGGAAAAATAGGGTCTTTGGACATTTTGTACAACCATCAGCGTTCTTTGGACACAAGCAATAGCCACCTGGTTGTGTCTGATGCAAACATAACTTTCTCAGAAATAGATTGGAAGCTCCCAGAGTCAGAGAAGGATGAGAAGCCACATCTGGAATGGGCAGGCACCAGGGCCCTTTTGAAAAACCTCAAAGCACAAACTACTGGAATGACTCATACAGGAAGAGGTCTGGCCTAGGATGCCTCCCATCCTTAAGTTATTCAATTGGCAGAGCATCTGACTGGCCAAGCCTATGCCACCTGCCCACCCAGTGGCTGCACTGGAGCAGGGGCAGGAAGAAGTTGGCAGAAGGGAGCTCCATGGACATTCTTAGCAGTTACTGTCCCACCAAGACAATATTCAAACAAGGAGGGATAATTACGTGAAGAAAATCAGGGGACTTCCACAAGACAAAATAGATGGACAGCCAAAAATTCCAAATTCCATTCGACATCCCAAACAGTTCTCCATGCCTAATGGAGCAGGAGTAGGAGGGAGAGGAAGGAGAAATAAGAGGGGAAGAAGAGGAGGAGGAGGAGGAGATATTGAAGGATTTTCCAGCATCACAGATGTCTGCTGAAAGCATGACTGAATGAATGTTCCATTTAAAGGTAAAAGACAAAATGGAGGGGAGAGGGCTGCCCGGGAGATGCCTTTGTCATTTTGCCTTTCCTCATTGTGCTGAAAATGCCTAGTCCATTTTCAGCCACTGGAACAAAATACCCAAAACTGGTAACTTACAAACTATAGAGGTTTATTAACCTTACAGTTCTGGAAGTTCAAGAGCATGGAGCCAGCATCTGGTGAGGGCCTTCTTACATCAGAAACAGCACTGCATGGCGAGACACAACACACGTGCTAGTGTAGGTCTGTCTCTCTTCCTCTCCTTATAAAGGCACTAATGTGACCATGGGCCGCACACTGATGACCTCGTTTATCCCTGATCACCTCCCAATGGCACAGCTCCAAATGCCAGCAACTTAAGAAGTTGTATTCAAAGTCCTCATCCTCTTAATACTATTGCAAAGGCAATGAAAAGCCGATACAGGAATTGTCAGGGAACCTATTCGAATCTCATAACCAGCTATGGTCTCCCTGTGCCTACTCTGAGTACCCGACATGTTATGGCATCATGCTAAGGATTTAAAAAAGTGTTTATTGCTGCTAGAAGAAAACAGAGCACTTTGCCAAACTATAAATCCTCAGCATATTTACAACAAAAATCTCAGAGGGCCATTGCTGTAGTAAGTTGCTACAGTGACTGTTTATACCAAGGGATAGAAAATAAATTTTAAAAGTTTTACTTAACTTTTCCAAAGATATAATAAAATAAAGATGATGGTTTATATAGCATTGAGTCCATTATGTAGAAGGTAGGAAAAATGTGTTTATGCTTCACAAACATCCACATCCAGTTCCTGGAAGCCATCCTGGGAGAATTTTTTAAAAATGTTTTGCCCAGAATTAGCTACTATGTCTAATTCTATACTTCATGAATATGAAAAAAAATTATAAAATAATGAGATTCCCAGGCAACTCAAGTAAAAAGTTTTCAACTAATTTAGTCAAATTAATTCTCACACCACTCCTTTCTCCAATCCATTTCCCAAATACACCATCCTCTCGCTGGGTGTCCAAGTCCTTTGTATAAGGAAGATTGAGGCAGAAATCGAGGTAGGAAGAAATGAGGATGCCTGGGACAGCACCCTCGTCCTTGCCCAGCAATGACAGCTGACAGCTCAGGGCTGAGCTTTGGAAGAGAGCTCCAGGAATCAGGTGCAGGTGCGGGCTTTCTGTGCCTCCCGCTGCAAGAAGATCCTCACTCCATGTAAATAGGACTCATGCATAAGAAACATGAGCTCCACAAACCCTGCAGTGACTCACGGCTCTCTTTCCCTGATTTTCTCAAAGCTTCCACGTCTGTGAGTTCCTTACTCAAGTTAGCTTAACAAGGAGAATTCAAAGAGTTTCACACTCAACCAATTTGGTAAGTTCAGGTAAGTCCCCAATAGAATGATATAAACAGGGTTGAAGGGTTTGTTGATTTCTAGAAAAACTTGGAAAAAATACCATGGTACTGTTCTGTGAGTTGTCTACCTATGTGAAATCAGCAAAGCAGTCCACACCAATGAGCTTTCATCTCCTCTAGGGTGTGTGTTTATGTGTATGGTCTGTGGAGCAAGTATGTGGCCTTGTTCCTGTCTCCTCCCTTCTACAACACAAAGTGCTTGGATCCCAGTACTCAAAAGCATCTCACTGTCTCTGCGTCACACCTTCCATGTGCCTCTGTGGCGCAGTCTGAGCTGTAAGCCCAGTCTAGGAACGCTTGCCTGGGAATGATTTCCGAGTTGCACCCACTGACTCACGAAGGACTGTAAGCGGAGCTTGCTTGTGTGTTCTTAACTCCGTTGATTTGGGTGATGGGGATGACTGGTGAAAAGCAAACCCACTGGAGTTCAGGCCACTTTACATAACTGTGCATCCAGCACTCTTTATTTCAAAATCACACTGGAAGGTTACTAAATGAGAAGGCCAGATGCGAATGACTTCCACAATTTAAGTCTAAAGGAGTTAGGAAAAGAAAACACAGCGTTAAGCACCAAAAAGATGCACCAAAGTGACACTCAAATTTTCAGTTGGATCGAGACATCTCAGGAACCTGCTTACAAGGCAAGGTTTTAAGGCACTATATGAGTTATTGGAACGCTCCTATCTCCCCATATCAAGAGAGCTACTATGTGCAAGATTTGCAATTTAAGGAAATGATGAGAGGGTACCTTTTTACAGACACAGAGGTATATGGACAGACTGACAGGAAGATGGACAGAGGGACAGACAGACTGACTGCTAGATAGATATATGGATACTGCCACAAATGAAAATGTCTATTTATTCTTTTAGCTCTGCCAAAGCAACACGGCCCTGAAATATTCTCAGGGCTGAATCTTGGCCAGGCAATATCTAATCATGAAGGGAAGAAGGAGGGGGGTCATAGGTCAGTGGCCTCATGAAGATGCCACTCTTATAAAACTAGGGTACTAAAAACCCACAAGAAAAACACTGCCCAGATGGCATGACTGATCAGCCTCAAAGACGGGAATGTTGAAATACCCTTGACAGAACCTAAGCATCCCCTCTCAATCCAAATCTACAAGCCACAGTCTGTAACCATGAAGTTCTCCTAACTCTCTGGCCAAGTACCTTTTTTTAAACCTAAGTAAATCATAGGAAATGCTTTTAAGGTTCACCTTGGCTTGTCAATCATGACTAGGAAAGCCAAATCCACCCATAGCAGGCTGACAGAAAAAAAAAAAAGAGGGTAAGCATGCCCAAAGATTTAGTCTGCTGGCATTCTTTCATCTCAACACACTAATTGTTTGCCAAGATTTAAGTAAGCATTCCCAAAAGAAATCTCCTAGAGGCAGCAAATGGCTTACCTGGTCTTTGTAATAACTCTCATGTCTGTGGTCCTGTTTGCACTCACCCTCACAGCTGTACAAGAATCACTGGGGTCTCTGTCTGTCATTAAGAGCCCATCAGGGGGCCGGTGCTGTGGCATAGCATGTAAAGCTACCACCTGCAGTGCCTGCATCCCATATGGGCACCAGTACAAGCCCCACTGTTCCACTTAAGATCCAGCTCTCTGCTACGGCCTGGGAAGGCAGTGGAGGATGGCCCAAGTCCTTGGGCCCCTGTACCCGCATGGGAGACCAGGAGGAAGCACCTGGCTCCTGGCTTTGGATCGGCACAGCTCCAGCTGTGCAGCCAACTGGGAAGTAAACCAGCGGATGGAAGACCTCTCTTTCTCTCTTTCTTGCTCTCTGCTTCTCCTCTCTCTGTGTAACTCTGACTTTCAAATAAATAAATAAATCTTAAAAAAATGCCATCAGACTGTTTATTACTGACCTTCAGGTCAGCATCTACTGCTGAATGTGGTATGATGGCCAATTTTACATAGCGACTTGACAGAACCTCAAGGGTCCCAGATATTGGGTCAAACATTTTTCTGGGTGTTTCTCTGTGTGAGTTAGCACTTAAGTCAATGAATCTGAGTACAGCTGATTGACCTCCACTGTGTGGGTGGCATTCATCAATTCGGCTAAAAGCATGTAGGGGGGCAAGCATTGTGGCACAGAGGGTTAAGCTACCACTTGGGACACTCACATCCCATATTTCAGTCTGGGCTACTCTGCACTTCTCATCTAGCTTCCTGTTAATGCACTTGGGAAGCAGCATATGAGAGCCCAAGTTTTTGGGTTTCTGCTACCCTGAACAGAGCCTGGCCCAGTCCCAGCTGTTGCCAGAATTTGGGGCATGAATCAGTAGATGGAAGATCTTTCTCTTCCCCCTCTTTCTTTCCCTCCACCACATCTGCCTCCCTCCCTTCCAACATCCTGCCCTTCAAATAAATAAACAAGTAAATAATCTAAAAAGAAACCAAAGATGTAAAAGACTGGCCTCCTACAAAACAAGACACATTCTACAGCAACTTCTTCCAGACTTCACTATAACATCTACTCTTCCTCAGCTCGTTTTTGAGTTTGCCAGTCTCTAAGGCTGTGTGAGCCCATGTGATTCCTTATAGTCAACCTCTTGCAAACATACACATGCTATTGGTTTGTTCTCTGGACAACCCTAATACACATGAGTCCTTGAAAGTCAGACCAGATGGGCCATTCTCACCTCTTTCTGCAAGATATCCCTGGGTTCAGAGGAAGAGCAGGTAAGGAAGGATCCTACTGAGTGAGACATAGAGAGTGGCTCAGAACCTACCCAGGCTCTCCATCAGGCCTCACACCCCTCTACCCTGCAGGGCTGATGTCTCCTCAACATAGCACTTGCTTGTTGGTGTCCCTCCCTTTTAAGCCAACTTGATGTCAGCTCATTAGTGATCACTGTGGAAAAAAGGCTTAGAACTCCACCACAAGCATTCTTCTCAGCCCACCCTTAGTTCAAATTCAGTTTATAAAAATGATCTGAATGAACACATAGAAATGATGCTATTAAAAAATAATATTTGTATGAACAAGTCATTTTAAAACAATCATAAAATCACCAGGCTATGGGGAAATAAACATAGAGAAGAACAAATGAAATTCTGGAAGTTGCCCAGAATTGGAGACAGAGACAGAGAATCCAATGTCTGATCTTCTAAAAGTGCTAATGCTGTGAAACTCTACACACACAGATGTCCATGTGCTGATTTACTAAGGAGCTAGGCCCTGGTCCCTGACCTCAGCCAAGATTGCCTTCCACACTGACACACAGCGTAGACATAGTCACCCTCACTCCACCTAGTCTCTGCTTCCTTCCATAACCAGGCTTTACACACACAGACCCCACTCCCTTACCTCTCTATTTTGTAGCCCAGACTGATGTAGTTGTACATCGCACCTCTGCAAGGTGACTCAAACAAGTCTCCCAGTTAACTCAACTATACTTTGCCTGTCCATCCTCCAAGCTATTGTTCACAGGTGTAGTATAACTATAAATTGGCTCATGACACTGACCAGCTGCAAATTTATTAATTCCTTCTCACAGCCCTTGAGATAAACCTTAAGTACCGCAGCATGGATGGTGTGGACCCACCCCACTGTCTTCTTCATCATCCTTCCAACCATCCCCGCCCTTGTTCTCTCGAAGTTCTTCCTATACTCAGGCTCACCCATGTCTGGGAATCCTAGGCCTAGAGCTGCCTTTCTCCCAGTCCTCCAGATGACCTCTACACATCCTCAGAAGGAGGAACCTCTTCCTCAGAGGGGTCTTCCATGGCCCCCTGTCTGGCCTGTGACTCTCTCCAATGAAGTTCTTGTTCTTTTTTTTTTTTTTTTTTGACAGGCAGAGTTAGATAGTGAGAAAGAGACAGAGAGAAAGGTCTTCCTTCCATTGGTTCATCCCTCAAATGGCCGCTACGGCCAGCATGCTGCACCTATCCAAAGCCAGGAGCCAGGTGCTTCCTCCTGGTCTCCCATCCAATGAAGTTCTTTACCATTACTTGAGTTCTGCATATATTGGTTAACGCCTGCTTCCCTCCAAAATCTCCTCCCTTTACTATGGTATATCCAGAACCTAGCATAGTACTAGCACCAGATTAGTACTGAAATGCTTGAGGAATGAATGCTTGCACATAAGTGAATACATGAAATAAACAGAGAGACATGAAGGTTCTTTTAAAAGTTCATGGAAAACAGAATTAAAACAAAGTTTTGATGCCAAAACTTTGAAATCCATGCATAGTTTTTCATAATACGTATTTTCCATAAACTTTTTGAAGATATGCACAGATACACACACATACGTAAGCTGATCATTAGGTCAATTTGGCCAAGCCTCTGGTAGATGCTTACTTAACTGATAAGTAGAGAATGGCAGGACACTTCAATCATTTGAGACTTCAACAAGTCCACTAAAACTGGCTGGTGCCAGTATTACCTCTTTAGCTATATCATTATTGGCTAAAAGCAGATTTTTTCAGCCTTTATCACTGAACACTTGTACAATTAAAGGAAATACATATTATCTCCTTTTAGCAAATCATGGTGCAAGACTGCAGGATTCCAGAGAGTGAACTCCTTGACTATAAAGAATAAAACTGCAACCTAGTCCAGTAACCATTTTTAACATATTAAAGAGAGTTTACTTGTGGAATGCGTGTGTGCTACAAAGTTTCAAACCATGTAGAGAAATGATAAAGCTAGACAGAGACAGAAATTCTAAATCAGCTCTACATTTCATTGTGCATTCTAAACATTGTTACTACGTTTACCATAAATGGGTATTTATTCCACACTCCACATAGCAGCAGGTCCTTGAAAAAATAAATCAACAAAAATACTTTCCGAAAGCTCCTCCTCTACTTCAACTTACTCATCCTCCCATACACCCAATAAGCACCCTAAGTAGTCAAGAACAGGAGGCAAAACTCAAGACCAAGATAAAATTCTAATTCTGCCACTTCCAAGGACTCTTTTTCAAGTGCTTATTTACTTGAAAGGCAGAACAACAGAAAAAAAGCTAGAGACAGGGAGAGAGAGAGAAAGATACCTTGCATCCACTGATTCACTGCCCAATTGCCTACAACAGCTAGGGCTGAGCCAAGCCAAAGCTAGGAGCCCAGAACTTAATCCAGATCTCCCACATGGGTAGCAGGGACCCAAGTACTTGAGCCATCTTCCGCTACCTTCCAGAGTGTACATTAGCAGGAATGCTGGATCAAGAAGCAAAGGCGGGAATCAAGCCCAGGTACTCCAAAATAGGATGTGGTGTTAACTTCCCCTCCAAGAACTCTTGATATCTCATTGCCTTTTTGTCTTGCCATACAGAAGGCAAAAAGATGGCAGACTTGGAGTCAGAGTGCTCCCAGCTATGTCTAAGTCCATGGCTCACATTTCCTTATTTTCATTATCTTCAGTATGGGTTTCCTGACCTTGCCTTATTGCTTATCATGCTCAGATACTATGAGGACTAAAATGAACTAAGCCATTCATACTGTATACTACATTCTGCATACTATATACATCCTAAATTCTACATCCTAAGTTCTTGCATACTACATTAGGTTATACAGATAAAACCTAGTCATTGTGATTTTTATCAGGACTTAAATATTCAGCATCTTGAATTGTCCTGTCTGTTGTATTGGACAATTTTTTGTAAGCATAACAAAATGCCTTCAACAGGCTACTTACAAAGTAATGAGAGGTTTACCTAGCTCACAGTTTCAGAGGTTCAAAGTCCACAAGGCAAGGCATAGCTTGGCTCTGATGCAGGCTCTAAGGGCCATGGTGGATGGCAGAGAGCATGTAGACTAAGAATCATATGGGAAGCCAGGAAGTAGAGAGTGTGAGTAGGTGCAACTCAGGCAGAGGGGCAGGTCTCATCCACTGGTTCATTCCCCTAAATGCCAGAAGTGGCTAGGAGCCCCAAACTCCATCTGGGTCTCACAAGTGGGTAGCAGAGACATAAGGACTATCACCTACTGCCTCCCAGGATGCACACCAGCAGGAAGTTGGATGGGAAGCAGAGGCAGAACTGGAACCCAGGCACTCTGATATGAGACAAGTGTCCCAAGCAGTGTCCCAATCACAGGCCAAGCACCCACAACAGCTCAGGCTTTTAGAACAACCCTCTCATGGGAACCACTCTTGTGGACTGACTTTGCGATGAGCTAAGGATCTCACTAAACCACACCTCCTAATAGTTCTACCACCTCCCAACAGCCCCACCCTGGCGACCAAGCTTGTAACAAACCCAAAGCACAGCATTTGTGCTTATTAATCTTGAATCTCCAGATTCACTGTAAGTTCAAGTCTGAAGACCACATCTTAGATTCTGCCTCCCCTCAGTGCATACAGAACCCACTCCATAAATCCTTGTATGCTAGTTACTGACTCAGAGTGCAAAGTGTACTGTGATTTTCCTGGGTTTCTCATATTGATAAACACATTTTCTGGAAATAACCATAATGTTTGCATAGCCTATGATCTTTATGGTCTGTCTTCCTTTTTTCAAAGCAGCTGGGCAGGATTCCACTGAAAAGCTGACTATTTTGGCAAAGGCAAAGTGAACATTTTTCTAATGCGGCCTTCTTTTAAGGCTGAGACACAGGACCTGAAAATGACTTGAAAACTGCAAGCCACCTCTACCTGTTATCATTCAACAAAGCCAGTCCGAGATCCTACCAAGCACAGGACACGGGGTTGGAGCTACAGGAATAAATTAGGGCAACTGAAGCACACTGTGGCTCTGCAGAGTCCCATGGAGAGAATGCTGGCTTCCTATTTCACTACCCGAGTGACCTTACGCAAGTTACTCAGGGCTGCCTCTTTTTTCTCATTGAAAATTACATAATGGAACCCTCCCCAGCAAGAGTGTCATCAGGATGGAATGAGTTCAACATATAAAAACTTTAGCTGTTCATGCCTAGCACATGGTAACAACACAGATAAGAGCTGTAGATTCTTACAGCTCAATAGACCAAGACAGAGAGAAGCAAAGGGACTTATGCAAGTCAAGGAGTCATGGAGTAGAAACCAGGGCTGGAACTCAGATAATTACAGGCTAGTCCCTTCTTCGTGACAGCTCTTTGTGGGTATTTCATACACACGGCATAGGGGTAATACATACAGCCACCTTCTCCTCTGCCTCAACCTACCCAGAATAGCCAACCTTCTCTGCCAGTGAAATCTCGAGGCAGGGGCTTTCAAAGGCAAAGTTAGGGCCCTCCTGGATCAAAGAAAGGGCAACCAGTGGCCTAACAAATAAACTATATTTTATAGCCTTAAAGAACCCAATCAGAATGTGTGTGACCATATAAGGGAGACAAAGAATCTAAAACTATATATATAAGGAAATGCTGGGCTCAGTCTTTTGGATGTAAATCCATTGGGCTTTATGCTGGCATGAATAAAGCTGCTTCCTGCTAAAAGCCCCAGTGTCACAGCTCCAGGCCTAGACTGTCCCATTAGCCTCCCATTCAACGCCAGATGCACCTACCTGCTGGCACCACCAGAAACACTATAGAGGGGAACAGAAGCTTCACTTTCTTATGGGATTGTTGTGAAGACTAAATGAGATGATGCCTGGAAATGTGTCTGCCAGAGTATATGGCATAGAGCACATAGCCAAGAAGTGTGATATACAAAAAAAAAAAAAAAAAAAAAAAAAAGGAGGCAGAGAAGCAGGGGAGGAAAACCCTGTGGTGCCTGCTCTCTCAAAGCTGACACACTGCAACCCCAAATGCCAGGCAAAGGGCATACTGAGAGCTGCAGTAGAACAGAGAATTGCAGCGTCTGTGAAAGATTACAGTGAAGGACAACATTCAATGAGGAGGAGATCTCCACTTGGCTCCTTTTTTAAAAAATAAAAAGAAGGAGAGTTTAACACTGTGGTTTAAGACACCACTGGGGATGTCCACATTCCATAACAGAATGTCCGGGTTCAAGCCCCAGCTCTGCTCCCAATTCCACTTCCTGCAAATGCACACCAAGGAAGACAGTAACAGGTTAAGTACATGGGACCCAGCTGACCCACACGGGAAACTGGGACTGAGTTCTTAGCTCCTGGCTTCAGCCTGGAGCAGCTCCAGAAATTTCAGGCATTTGGAGAGTTAACCAGCAGAAAGGAAGTCTCTCCCGCTCTCTTTCAATAAAGAAAAATAAACTTCTTAAAAATAAAGTTATTTCACCAGTGCTTTGCTAGCAAACCCAAGCTTTCACAGAATTGGGATATATATATATACACACACACACACACACATATGTATATGTATATATGTATATATGTGTGTGTATATATATATATATATTTCTAAACAGAGCAAAATTGCTTATGACCTCTCTAGAATTTCCTCTCCTACTCTTGAGCAGCGAAAGCTCTGTTTGGCCATATTCATCAGTGGCTTTAACCAGGCAGTGATGGCTCAGACACACAATTCAATTAAAACAGATCCCACAGGTCCCCCGAAAATATTCACAACGCACTTCGGGTTCAGAGTTCTCCAATGCTTCTGCACCACCTTCCTTTCTCTATCCCAATATTCACAATTCACAATTCTTAGTTCTCGAATGACAAAACTTAATAGCAGAGCAGGAAAGGGACGGGATCTGGTGAAAATGGAGGAACAGGGCCAGAGGCAGAGCAAAACCATACTTTCCTCCGTGTCCATCCCTAGAGCGCAGCCCTGGGCCTGGGCCTGGCCCACAGTGGGCTGGTGGAACCAAATGAATTGGTGGCCCGGTTATGCCAAGTTCAACCACAGAATCAACGCCATGTCTCTCAGGCCCAGTTATGTAGGCAGGACAAAGCCCCAGGGCATATGCCTTTAGCAAATGGGCAGGTGTTCAGGAAAATGCTCGCTTCCTGTTTACCTGGACAGGTATTTGCAAGCAGTCTAAGAAGGGGGGCAAAGAGGAGTAACTTAGTTCTAAGCCCCTTGGCTATGCAAATCGCCTAAGCAAATACAGGAAAAGGGAGGGGAAAGGTTTCTGGTCTGCCTTTCCTCACCTGCCCCACTCCAGAGCGCACCGGCCAGCCGCCAACCTCCTCTCCAAGAGGGCCACAGGCGCGCCCCCCTCCGCGCGCCCCAGCACCAGCCGGGAGCCCCTCGGTCACTCTGGCTGGGGGAGGTGGGTCTTGTCTGCCCTCTGCCCGCCCGAGTGGAACTCTCGGCCTCCCCAGCCGAGACCCGGCCAACCCAGAGCGCAGCGAGCAGGAACTGGAAAAGGGAGGAGAGCGGGCGAGCCCTGCAATGCGAAAGCGCCCGGCCTGGCTCGCCGCGGCCCCTGCCGGCAGGTCCGGATCACTCGCCAGTCCAGGCGCCTCGGGAAGTCAGGACGCGGGGAAGAGGAGTGCCTGACCTTGGGGGCAGCCTCCCGCACCACTACCACAGATCCAAACGCGGAGAGTCTGCGGGCCACTGCACACCAGCCCTGCGAGCCCCGAGCCGCCCCCGGCCGGAACTCGCCGGCGGTCCCCGGGCGCCGCGCTGCTCTCTTGCCAGGGCCCTGGGCGCGCTCTGCCCTGCAACTGTCGCGGGGCAAGAGGGACCGGCGGCAAGGCAGGGAAGAAGGCGGAGCAGGCGGCCCGGGAAACACTTACATTTGCCAGGAAAGCGCCTCCTCTCGAGGAAGGGAACGGCTTCCTGGTTACGGGGACGCCCCTACGCGGGCTGCCGCCTGTCTCTGGCGCCGGGATTCTCCCGCCTCCAGTCCTCCTCCACCTCGCCCCACCCCACGCTCAGAAAGCGGGTCTTGGATCCATGCCCCGCGGCTTTCACCGGACCCCGCACTTGGATTCTGCTGCCCGCAGCTAGCGCAACAGGCAGAGTCTTTGGGCGCCAGCGACGGCAGGCTCCTGGGACCAAAGGGTGGGTGCGCAGAGGGGCCAGGATGCAAAGTCCCTTACGGGCGTGGAACCGCCGTGGACCCCGACCCGGGCACTGGAAGGCTGGAGCAGTGAAGGGGCGATGGGGTGGCGCAACAAAGTTGCGGGGTCGCTTGGAGAAGTCTCTGGAGGGCGCGCGGAGCCGGAGACGCCAGTAGGTACCTGCGGGAGTGCGGGTGCAGCTGACTCGCTGGACGTCGCTACGCCGCCAGCCTGCGCTGCAGTTACCAGGCCTGGCGGCGCGGTCCCGCGCCCGCCGCCACAGCGGCGAGGACAGCGGGGCGGCCCGCGTGGGTCCGTGGGTCCGTGAGCCCGCAGGGCTGGAGCGCGGCGCCTGCGAGTGGCGGGCGGGGCCGGGCGGGGCCGCCGCTCAGTCACCGCCCCACAGGTCCGAGCTCCGCCCGCAGCTCGTGCGCCCCGAGCCGAGGGCGCAGCGCTCCTGCGCAGGCGGGTGTAAACCGCGGGGGCTCGGGGCGCCCGAGGGGTCGAAGGGTGGAGGGACCCAGACGCCGCGACGCCGGGCGCGCGCTCCCGCTGAGGTCCGAGTGCAAAGTCACCTAGAATGAGCACCCGGCCCCGTCCAGGTGGGAGCAGGGGCGCGCCTTCAAGCCTCCCACCTGCGCGTTCCACCGCAGCCCGGGCAGCTGGGGGAACCGCCTCTCAAAAGTCTAGGCCCAGAAGACTCTTGGCAAATTTGCCTGGTTTTCTTGGGAAGTCGCGGAGGCCCAACTTGTGTCAAAACAAAGTGCGAAGGAGGAAAGCGCCCCAGTGCCTGCTGGCGTTTGCCACCCGCCCCGCTGCCTGGAAACACGCGCCGCGCGGAACGCGGAGGTTCGTTCCATTCCTCGACTCACCGAGTCAGAAGTGGCTGGACACACGCACCAAGCATATGCACCTCACAGGTACAAGGGGGTAAGTCGGCCCCCTTCCGAAGTCCAACAGAAGAGGGAGTCAGAGGGAGAGGGCTTTGGCGAGGTTCACCGACAACCCAGAGGGCAGCGGGTGGTCTAGAGGCGTCGCGGACCTCACTGCACTGAGCCAGAACGCTCCAGTCAACAGCCCGAGGAGAAATGGGACGCTCGGGGGCCACCCCCGCACTCCCCCTCCCGCCCCCAAACTGCAGATTTTTTAAATTGTGCAGACGTGCAATAATTCCTCGGAGCCAGCTGCTCAGAGCCGTAGGCGTCCAGTGTTCCCTGGGTTCCCGCCCCGCAGCTCGGGCTCTGCCAGCCGTCCCCCCCCCCCCGCCCGCCCCGACCCTGCCCCTGCTGACCACCCGCCTCAGGCAGCGCCTAGCAAGACCTCGCTAACGGAGTTCCATGCCCTGAGCACGGTGCATAGCAGAGGATGGAGGCCGGGGAATTTAAGGAAAAGGTGACCTCACTGACGTACCCTATGGTGACTGTGGGTTTCCTAACTGTTCTTTGTGCAATCCGAACGCACAGTAAGAGTGACGGAAAAGGGAGCAATGCTTTAGGATCTGGTAGGCTTCAAAGAGGAGGAGACGCCTGCATCCTAAAAGGAGACATGAGGGACAGGATAGAGGAGCAGTGGGCAGGAAAGGCAGAGGAGACATCAACAAGACCATCTCCCTGGACCACCAGACTCCAGCATTTTCATTTGATTCTGGAGCGGCAAGGTGGGATGCAGGTGCCTGTGGAGTATGCATTGGGGGCCCTGTGTCCCTAATCCATAGCTCTTCCATACCCCAAACCTGCCCCCTCTCCAATGAAAGAGGCTCCAAACCATTTGTCTACCCAGCTATTTGCAAGCAGCTCAAGAAGGTAATTTTTGTATACAATGCATCATCTTTAACCTAAGATCTAAGATTATTCTAAAAATGTTTACATGTTACCAGCGCCTTAAAAGAATGCTTGCAGATCTCTCCCTGCACTGAGCTGCTTAATCATGTGAAATTCACTAAGTTTATCCAAAAAGCCCAGCACTGTTTACTTGAGGAGGAAATATGTTCAGATCTCTCAGCACTGCAGAAGGCATCTGCAGTGCACAGGAGCTGGCAGTGAGGTCCTTGCCATGGGGTCCGGGAGGCACCTGTGAACACATCGGGGTCAGAAGGGGCATCCTCGAGGGCTGGAGACGGGCTGGGCCTCTGCCAAGGGCATGGTGGAGCAGGGGGTATAGATTTGAGAGTCAGACAGGCTGGGGTTCTCATCCTGCTGAATTGGTGGGGAGCCTCTTAGTCTCTGGGTTCTGCTTTTGTCATCTGAATGGAAAATGCCTCCCTCACAGGGCGATCCTGTGAAGCAAATAGGTTAATATAACATAGATTATTAAATATAAACAACAGGAAAGCATTATAGGGAATGCAAAACATGGTGTTCCTTCATAGTTCACCCCTTAACATTAACCAAGGTTGAGCCCAGCAAACTGCTGAATTTACATTCTCTCTCTCTCTCTCTCTCTCTCTCTCCCCACACACACACACACACACACACACGTCCTCTGTCTGTACAGCCCCTGCCCCTGATCTCAGCCCCCTCACTATGGGGACTGACCTATTGCGCCACCCTCTTTCCCCCACAGGCACACCTCCTATGCCACTGTGGTATCTCCATGCCACACAATACCATATCCCATGCACTTACTGTAAGGGGCACACCAGCAGCTGACAATGGCTCTCACTCCTCTGTGGTTTCAAAGAGGATCCCAGAGTCCATGAGATACCGCAAAGCCAATGTGGGATGCCGTCAGTCCATCTCCCAGCCCTCAAGTCCCCCTTGCTCTGGACACTGTACTCCTTCTGAGGTTTCCCTCTCTTACCCACCCACCACACACCCATGCATTCCCCCTCTCCCCCTGCCCTCAAATGTGTCTTTGACCTTTCATTCTTACTAAAGTCCAGACCAGCTGGATGCCACCCTGAAGGTAAGGGAAGCACTAATTTGCTTCTTAAGTTGGAACCGGTCTGCAGTGAGATGCTCTCAGCTCTGGCAGGAAGGTTGGGAGTGAATGGGTAACAGTGATTGACATTTACTTGGTTGGTGTCTTGTTTGTCACTCTCTACCCAGCTGCCTGAAAGTCCCTCCAGCCAGTGTGAACATGTGAAACACCGGCAGTTCCCCAGACCCACCGGGCCTTGCTAGACCCTGACGCATGGCTGTGCTTCCTCTGCTTCAAATACCGCTGCCAACCACAGAGCCCTTCTTTGCTCAGCAGACTCACTCTCCCTTGGGTGGCGGCTCATTTGACAGTCACAGCTGTCTGAGAAGCCCTCTGTCCCATCATGGGTTGTCTGTCTCCTCTGTCTACCATTGCTTCCTCAGCACCTTGCTTCCCTCTTTTGTGAAACTACCAGATTGGGCTTTTTTTTTTTTTTTCGACAGGCAGAGTCTTCCACTGAACCATGAGCTCCTTGAAGACTGAATTTCTAAGACCTTTTGTGAAGGGAATTGCTAATGGTTGGGTGCTTAGCCAAACAGTTAAGACATTAGCTAAGACTTCCAGTCCCATGATGGAGTGGCCGGGTTCAAGTCAGAGCTCTGCTCTCAACTCCAGCTTCTTGTTAATGCAGAACCTGGGAGGCCACCTACATGAAAGACCAAGGCTGAACTTACAGCTTCAGTCCCCAAGGACTATTGTGGGCATTTGGAGAATGAACTAGTGGGTAGACTCTCTCTCTCACTCTCTCTCTCTCTCCCTTTCCCCTGCCATACGTAATTTTAAAAATTTAAAGAAAGAAAGACCCTGTCATAGGACTGCTCAATTTCTTCTGCTCCCGCTAGGAATTTTCACCTTTTATTTCTATGCCACATTTTGCCAGTTAAAAAGAAAATGTACAAACCATCATGTCTGCCTCTGCTTGCATGCCTAGAAGCTCAAGATTGAATTTATATTAAATTTAGGGAAATTATTACACATTTACTTTAACTGCCCCATAGTATTACTTTTATACTGAACAGACCCTGAATATTTATGATCTTAAAGTCCAATGGCTGGGGCCTGCACTGTGGTATAGTAGGCTAAGCCTCCGCTTGTGGTGCCTATATCCCATATGAACGTCAGTTCATGTCCCGGTTGCTCCTCTTCCAGTCTAGCTCTCTGCTATGGCCTGGGAAGGCAGTAGAAGATGGCTCAATTGCTTGGACCCCCACACCGACATGGGAGACCCCGAGGAAGTTCCTGACTCCTGGCTTCAGGTAGGCCCAGCTCTGTTCTGGCTGTTTGGGGAGTGAACGGCAAATGGAAGACCTTTCTCTCTGTCTCTCCCTCTCTCTGTCTGTAACTCTACCTCTCAAATAAATAAATGTTAAAAAAAAAAAAAAGTCCAATGGCTTGAATTCCAATATGCCTCCATCCCTAACAGCTCAGTGAAGTTTCCTTTTAGGCTCTCCAGGCATCCACTCTATTATCTTTAAGGAACTCTCCAGCTCTAAAAGGTTTATGTTTCTGTAGATAAAAGGAGACTGCTTTTAAAAAGAGTGTTGTGACTAAATATGGGTTATGTCTCCAGGCCTGGGGTACCTGGACTCACTTTCTGAGGATCCTAGCGTACGGCCCAAGGTGGGTCCATAGAACAACTGTCCCTGGTCGACAGGCTTTGGAAAAGTGCACTCTGGTGGATCCTCAGCATACTTTAGCCTGGTAATGATCTGTCTGAGAAGTCAGGCCATGAAAATACCCCTGGGGATGGCCTTCTAGATGGCTCAGAATCCAGCCACAATTTGACTTTCACCATGTGTCATGCTTCTCACACCTTTTCCTCTTCCTTCTTCAACCCTGCCCCTCCCCACCACACTTTCCTTACCTTCCAGCCGATAGAACTGACCCATCTTTCCAGCATGCTCGCTGTCAGAGCCTTTGCCCTGCGGGGACCTGTGTCCATCATGCTTCCTCCTCCACCTGGAAGACAACTAGTTGATGCCCAACATCATCCATTCGGTGATACTTTCTGTGACTCACAAACTAAATTTAGTTGCTTCCTCTCCTACGTCCATTCTACTTTGCACAATGTTCCAATACATTTATACCCCTATCAGGTACTGTCACTCATGGCCAGTTTGGATAGTCTCCTGCATTAAATTGTGACCTCCTTAATGGACAGGAACTGTGTGATGTTACTCATTTCAGTGTCTTCATGGCCTATTACAGATGCTCACCAAATGTTTTAAGACAGGAGCTGACATAGTGGCATAATGTGTAGAGTCAAAGCCTATGACTCCAGCATCCAGTATGGATGCCATTCATAACTTGGCTGCTCCACTTCCAATGCAGCTCTGTGCTAATGGCCTGGGAAAGCAGAAGAGGATGGCCCAAGTGCTTGGGCCCCTGCACCAAGTGGGAGACCCAAATGCAGCTCCTGACTTCAGCTGGGCCGTTTCAGACTTTGCGGCCATTTGAGGAATGAACCAGCAGATGGAAAATAGCTCGCTCTCTCTCTCCCTCCCTCCCTCTCTCCCTCTCTCCCTCTCTCCCTCTCTTCCTCTCTCCCTCTCTCCCTCTCTCCCTCTCCCCCCCCCCACGCCTCTGTAACACTTTCAAATAAGTAAATAAATCTTTAAGAGAATGAAAAAGTAGATTCTGGGATGAATGGATAGACAGATGAATGAAGTTCTTGAGACTGTGTGAAAGAGTGCAGATACGTAGATCAAAAGGCACTAAAGACCATATATATCATCCTCATGTATTTTTTTCCAGGGAAGTTCTGCACTCCTTTAGTAAGCCTTCATTCATTGGGTGGAACTTAGTGTCTAGCCTTCATTTCCAACTAGAAAAGTGAAGAGTATCCTAATGACAGACTGCCGGGTACACTCCTATGGCCTTTTCTGCTTTCTCAGCAATATTATCTCCAGTTGTTACCTGGGTACTAGGGCAACCAACTGTTCTTAGTATATCTGGGGCTGCTCCAGTTTTACAACTAAAGTTTGGCATCCCAGGAACCCCTTACTCCAGGGCAAAGCAGGATAGTGGACCACTCTCCTCGCTATACTACTGTCTAGGATAAAACCTACACATTCTACTTTCCCATGCAGGAAGGCGGGCATACGACTGAGTTCTCTCCAATGGGAGGTCAGTGGGAGAGGCACGTTCAGCTTCCTAGTGCTGGAGGTACAAGGTCTGGAAGCTTCATCTCGCAGTGACCCTCTTGCTGGGCAGAGTCCCAAAGCCGTGCAGAACACCAATGCCAAGAGACAGGAAGTAGGCGTGTCTGTCCATATCTGTCTGGTCTCTTATAAAGCCACAGGATTCAATCTAATCCAATCTAAATCTCTCTTGCGATGGTCCCACCTCTAAATGCCATGATTGGATTAAGTTCCCACCCTCTTAGTGCCATCGATATTAGACTTCTGGGGTTAAAATCCTGACTTCAGGGAGGCAAATATTCAAACTATAACCTCTTTGGATCTTGAAAATTCTCTCCCTTGCTGGAACCCATGGGAAACCCTCCATCAATCCCATCTGCAAGAATTAGCAAACTCTGCCCTGATGATGGTAAAAGGAACAACAAGTCCAGTGTGACCCCAGAGTCAGGGAAGGGAAGGAAATAGGTGTGCAGTGAAGAGAAGGGCTCTCAAAGTGCTCCTGTGGCACCCCTATGCTCATGTCCTTTCACCTGCTCCCAGAAAGCATATATTAAACTGAAAATACCATACACAGGATGAAATTGCCCTGGTCCTTGGAGAGCATGTAAAAGGGTATAGGAGCCATCTTAGCAAGGAACTGGTGGCCTCAGTCCTGCCCTGACCATGCTCCTCAGCTGCAGCTGTGACAGGGAAGTGAGCCCAGGGCTGGGGTCCAGCACAGGGCCAGCCAGGAGCTCAATGACCAGAATGCTAGCGTCTTAGGATAAAGCAAGTCTTTAGACTCCATTTCCCTTTATGTTTTTCTGTTCACGTATTTTGTCTTTCTTCATTCTCTAGTAAAATCTCTTTTTAAAAAAATCACAATTTCCTATGAGAGTCATGAGAAAGAAATTCTACCAAGTCAAGATACTGTGGTGAGAAGGAATCAAAGATCTCTCTGGAGGAGCAGTAAAGCAGCAAGGCCCTGCTCTCTCCAGCCAGTAACTGACAGGTCCTCCCACCTCAAATGCACCCCACTCATCCTGCATAAGTGTGGCCAGGATTACTTCTGAGTGTGGGTCAGCTGCACCAACTGATTTCACCTTTCTTTTTCATTTTTATTCTCTTGGATGCAGAGGGTTAATTTAGTCATGCTTCTCTGAATGTTCACATTATTAGCACATAGAGGATCAGGTCTCTCTCTCTTCCTTTATTCCACATTCCACACTTGCATGGCCATCCCACCCTCCATAGGCAGCCATTCTAATGTACTTTGTGGTAGCCTCTTGTTTCCAGGAGTCCTGGTAAAGTGTATGAGGCTGTTCTGAATGCAGACATTTTTAATTCATGTAAATGGTAATTTGTCCTTTCTCTCAATCTTCTCTTGCATTCTGCTCACCATGGTGTAGTGTTTTCAGCTCCAACCTCATTGTTCTGCATGCATCTGGTCTGTTCCTTTTGTTCGCTGCCTGCCTCATCCACATACTGCCATCCATTACCCAAATGCTTCAGATTCCCAGCACTGCAAGCAACACTGGGATGTGTCCTGGCAATGTGTCACCCCTTGAACCCGGGGAGAACTTGAGCAGGGAATACATACCCAGGAGCAAGACTACTGGTTATAAGGTCTGGATGGGGTAGTAAGGAAATAATGAAATGCTTCCAAATTGGTTTTGTAAATAATCATGCCCCTGAGCTCCCTGGGGACCATCACCATTGTCCCAGCACCCTCCGGACAGTTCCATCATCTAGCAGCAAAAGGATTAGTGGCTGGGCCATCCAGAGCTGACAGCCTAACAGTTGTTAGCTGTTTTGAATATCATCCCTTAAAACGCACATACCTAATATCATTGTCTCAGTCCTTATTTCTCCATGAGTAACCCAAACCAAAATTTACTTGAAGTGTTGATCCTGTTTCCTGCCCTGTGTTTAATGAATTCTCACTGATATTTCTACCTTGTTATCAAGGTTGTGTTCTACCCTACCCAGCCTAGAGCTGTGGGAGTCAGCAGGCTGTGGCCACTCTTCTGATGTCAGGGCCAACACCAGAGTCAGCTGTCCCCAAGGGGACTCAACACCACAAGTTTTAGCCAGATTTTGTCCTTCAGCTGTGTGGCTCTGAGCATGTCACCTCTCTCTCTGCCCCTCTGTCTCCTTACATGCAAAATGCTCCCCCACCTACTTGGTGGGAATGGATAAAGATGTGACACAGAGCAACTTGTAGGAAAGAAGTCTTTTGGCATCAAATACAGCATCAAACTAGCTGTGTCATCTTGGTCCTTCCTGTGTCTCACATATAAAATGGGGATAATGATGCTGTACCATGAGCTCTGACATTCCATGTGCCGTGGTGATGCCGTTGAGCCTCACCAGCCCCAGCTGACATCTATCTTCAGCCCCCGGAGCTCAGCCAGGAGTTCCCCTGTTCTCCCAGATATAACCCCATCCAGCAGGACATGCTCCCCACCTGGCCATTTCCCCATCAGCAGGATCAGCCCCACCCTACTCAGTCCTCCCATGGGTTCCTGCACGCTGCCAGTCCACAAAACTACTCAAAGATCCAATCCTGTCCTCCCTGGCCAGTCAGGAGCACCCCACCCACTTGTCACTGTAAAACCTGCCCCCAAGTGCCACGTCATGTGGCCCTGCATAGCATGTAGCATCTAGTTCCCCAGGGCTATGAGCACTTGTGCACATAACTGACAAACTGCCGCCAGTACCATCTGCCCAGGGCCGAATGTGTTGTATTCAGACACCTCACACTATTTAGTGCAGAGGGGTCCTGCTTTACTAGCTGAGTAAGGAGAAAGCACTCAGAACACTTACCTATCTCACAGAGCCGTAAAATTAGAATGAACGATACACAGAAAGCACCTAGCACTGTGCCCAGGTCTGGTAGAAAGAAAAGCAAATAAGAACTTATCCATAGGTGGATATCGTGACCACCAGAGGATGAGGCACCCTGGAACCTGGGTGGGGATCACCTCACAGCTTCCTTCTCTGCTTTTGAAAAGACTTACCTCTTACAGACTGACTCTGAGCTTTCCTTGACAAAGATGAAGAAAACACATAGAAAAATGGTCTCTCCTTTTCTTAGCACAATGAGCTACATCATTCATAACTGAATGAGCACTGCTCAGACTGCACGCCCGTGTTCCCAGGATCTGAAAGAGGAGTGAGTCATGTAACGACTGCTTTCTCCAGACAGCCATATGAACCTGAAAAAGACCCCGCGTCTCAGGGAATCCTAGCATGGAGGGGTGATAAGTAGCCTGAATCAGGGTTCTGTCCTCAATTCTGTCATTAACCCGCATCACGAGTCATCCCACTTGCATTTGGCTCAGTTTTCTCACCTGGAATATGGGGATTTTGAATGTGCTAACATGCCAGATACCAAACGAAAGAAAGGATCTGACAGAACAGGAGCAAGAGGCCAGTAGCATGTTCCTCCTGGAAAGAACTCACAAGTCAGCGGGCTGACACTGCCAACCTTATCCACCAGGCAGGGTGTTAAAATGACAGAGCAGGATTAAAGCTAAGTGGCAGGGACTGCCCCTTGCCACTCCATTCCATTATTCCTTTCTCTCTCAGTAACAGAAGCCCAGCTTTGAAAGAGCAGTCATGCTTCCAAGCAAGCACAGCACATTCCCAAGCATGTCTTGCCACTGGAATGGCCATAGCTGCTTTTAGAGTCAGATGTGAATGTGTGAGTTCTCTGTGATGTATCCGTGGAGTCAAAGAAGGGGGTGTATGTCCTTTTCCTCCTTCTCCCAGCCCCATGCCTGGCATGTGGGTGAGACGACTGAAGTTCCAGCAGCCATTGGGGATGTGAGAAAAGGGATACAATCTAGGCCTGGTGCAGTGGGAGCTAAATGGGATGTGTAGCTCCTGCTTCACGGAGCTATCACATCAATGTATGCATTGCCAATCACAGTGTTTATTTTACCTAGGATAGAAACAGCTAACTTTTTTGTGTGTCCCTGTGTGTATTAATGCAATTGATCCCGATCTCAACTGATGGAAAAATATTAATATTATACATAGGCACTACTTTATGTAGTTCCTAATGAACTTGTGATAGACAAAAATGTAAGATTCTTCAGGAATTCTTTTTTTATTTTTATTTTATTTACTTGACAGATAGAGTTAGACAGTGAGAGAGAGAGACAGAGAGAAAGATCTTCCTTCCACTGGTTCACCCTCAAATGGCCACCACAGCCAGAGCTATGGCCGATCTGAAGCCAGGAGCCAGGTGCTTCTCCTGGTCTCCCATGCAGGTGCAGGGCCCAAGCACTTGGGCCATTCTCCACTGCACTCCCGGGCCACAGCAGAGAGCTGGACTGGAAGAGGAGCAACCGGGACTAAAACCCAGTGCCCATATGAGATGTCAGCGCCGCAGGCAGAGGATTAACCAAGTGAGCCACAGCACAGCCCCAAGGAATTCTTTAACTTCTAGAATGTTGAGTATTGTGGGGCTCAGCAATGCAGATATTTTCTCAACCACCTTTGGGAGATCCAAATAAATTCTTGGGCTTATGTCATTTTATAACTGAGAAGTCTAGAAAAGTCTAGCTTCTCCTGAGCTAGCAGATGGATTTCCAGTACAGTGACTCACCTGTGTAGTACCTAGGCCCACATGCAGCCACAGCTACACACATGTACATTTACATGCACATCCTCCCCTGCATGGATGTGTGCATACTCTGGGGAAGCCACACATATGCATCACACACATCCATACCCTGGTGCAGACTCCAGTGCCTCCCCTGGAATTGTGAAGGTTCAGGATTTCCCCTTCACCCGAGTGCTAGGCTGTTATGAATTTTCATTTTCAATTACTTTATATTCAAGGCTGGCAGTGGGTTACTAAGTCATGAAGAGCAACAGCAGGAAAGCTTGCCAGTCAGTCTTTGACCATGCAGGTAGGCACATGCAAAAGCAAGTACAGGAAGTTCTCCTCCCAAACTTTGGAGCTTGGAATAGAAGGAGAATCTTGAGGAACCAGGGAAATTCGGACATCATGAGGCCACATCTTCCCAAAGAATACATCTGTGAGAGCATGGGTTAAGCAGCCACAGAGTCTCTGCCTTCTCGCTCCTGGCTGCTCCCCTAAACAAGCCTGGATCCAGTCCCTGTCAATAACAGCAGGGCACTGGTTCTAGGATGCCCCACAGATACCAACATGTGCAAATGCTCAGGCCTCTTACATAAAATGCTGTAGTGTTTGCATGTAACCTACATACGCCTTCCTCTATACTTTAAATCATCTCTAGATTAATTATAATACCTAATACAATGTAAATCCGGTGTTAATAGTTGTTCTGCTGTATTGTTTAGAGAGTAATCACAAGGAAGAAACTCTGTACATGTTCAGTATGAAGATAATTTTTTCTGAATTTTTTTGGTCCATGGTTGATTGAATCCACAGATATGGAACCCATGGATACAAAAGGGCCAACTTCATTTTTTAAAATGTATTTGAAAGGCAGAGCAAGAGAGAGACAGAGACAGAGATCGTTCATCTGCTGGTTCACTAACCAAATGCTCACGAGAGCCAGAGCTGGGCCAGGCTGAAACCAGGAGCCAGGAATTCCATCTAGATCTCCCACTTGAGTGGCAAGGACCCAAGGACTTGAGTCATCATCTGCTGCCTCCCAGGAGGCACATTAGCAGGAAGCTAGATCAAAAGCAGAGGTGGGACATGGTCTCAGGTAGTCTGTTATGAGATACAGCCATCCCAAGCAGTGGTTTAACCTACTGTCCCACAACACCCACCCCTCAAACTGCATTTTGATATTATCTTGAGCTCAGCTTCCAGCTGACCCCTGTTCCTTTGATTGCCTGCTTGGGGCTACACAATACCCTTAGGGCTTAGGAAAGCACAAAGATGAAGAAGGTAGTCTCAACTCTCAAGTCAGGAGCCTCCTGTGAAATAATCAACTGAGAAATAAATATTTAGAGCCAAGTCCATTAAAATGTATGGACAATTGCAGGAGGTGACGCAAATCCAAAATGCCACTTACTCCCTGTAGAATCTTCAGAAATTCTGTTTTCTCCTCCACAACTTAACAATAACTCTGCCCTCAGAATTGTACTAGCTAAATTTCCTCTCAAATTATTCAGCTTCCCCTCTGCTCTCAGCAAAAATAAACATGAGTTCACTTAATGCTTCCCACAAAACCCATCCAAATCTTCTCCATGTTAAGCCCAGGATGGTTCCCACCTGAACTCTATTCCAAGGTCTCATTCCCAGCAGACAACCCGTCCAAACCGTCTGCTGGCTGGGGAGACAGAGGCCACAGGAGGCCACTTCTATCTCATCTGCCTTAAATTCTCCCTGGGACTTCACACACTCCCTGTCTCTCCTGCTTTGAAGAAAGATGTTTACACCAAAGTACTTTGGAGATTCAAGATAATGATGATCAAGAAAGTCAAGACTACAGAAAAGGAGGATCCTAGCCAATGATCACTGCTGTGCTCTGAATATGTCCTCCAAGACTGATGTGTTAGAGCTTCATGTCCAGTGTGATGGCACTAAAAGGCAGCGCCTTTAGAAGATGATTAAGTCATTGTGGTACATCCCTCGTGGGTGGGATTAGTGGTCTAATACAAGGGCTTCAGTGTGTTCTTGCTCCTCTGCTCCTCCACCATGTGAGGACAGTGTACAAAGCTGCATCTTGGAAGCAGACAGACCTCCAGCACCTGGATCCTGAACTTCCTAGCCTCCAAAACTGTGAGAAATAAATTGCTATTATTTATAAATTACTCAGTCTCCTCTTTTTATATCAAAATACACACAGACTAATGAAACACCAAGTTGACATCTGTAGTATGTACTTCGCAGCCTCATGGATATCTACAGGTTCCAGGCTCTGTCACTGAATGACTGTACAGACCTGAGCAAGGGACTTAACTTGCACTCATCAATTCATTCAACCAACATTTGAAGGTCAACTGGATGCCCAGGTGTGCTAATCAAAGCTATAATTTAGCCATTATAAAATGAGGCTAAAACCAGCACTAACTTAAAAGTTTGTATTAAGGCTTCAGTGCCCCACCAAGCATAACAGGGATTAATAAATGTGAATTATGTGAAACGTACCAGGGGATTCCAATTCAATCCCATCAAGGTGGCATGTACCAATGCCATCTTACTAGTCAAAGTGATCGATTTCAGTTCACAATGGATCATAATGATAGGTCTAAGAGTCAAAGAGATCACATAAACAAGACTAGTGTCTGCTAATACTGTCTGATAGAATTAAGAAGGAGAGAATGATCCAACATGGGAAGCAGGATACACAGCAGACTCACAGAATGGCAGATGTCCTAAACAGCACTCTGGCCTCAGAATCAGCCCTTAAGGCATGCGGATCTGGCTGAAGAGCCCATGAGAGTATTTTAGACATGGAAAGCCAAGACATTATGGCAAAAAAAAAAAAAAAAAAAAAAAAAAAAAAAAAAAAAAAAACAAAACACAAACAAACACTAAAAGAAATATCTCTGTGAGATCCCAGTGGAAAGAATGGGCCATCAAAGAAGGAGGTACCTTTCTCTGAAGGGAGGAGAGAACTTCCACTTTGATTATGACCTTGTCTAAATATGATCGGAGTCCGCGAACTCAAAAGGCTTCCATAGCCTTGGCAACTCATTACAAGAGCCTAGGGAGATTACTGATGCCATAAACAAGAGTGTCAATTTGTTAAGTCAACAACAAGAGTCACTGTGCACTTACTCCTCATGTGGGATCTCTGTCCTTAATGTGTTGTACAATGTGAAGTAATGCTATAACTAGTACCCAAACAGTATTTTTCACTTTGTGTTTCTGTGTGGGTGCAAACTGTTGAAATCTTTACTTAATATATACTAAATTGATCTTCTGTATATAATTATAATTGAAAATGAATTTTCATGTGAATGGAATGGAAGAGGGAGTTGGAGATGGGAGGGTTGCGGGTGGGAGGGAAGTTATGGGGGGAAAAAGCCATTGTAGTCCATAAACTGTACTTTGGAAATTTATATTTACTAAATAAAAGTTAAAAAAAAAGAATATGGAGAAAATCAAGCCACAGGAGTTCTTTCATTAGAGCCTTCAAGGATGCTCACTTTTGCCTCCTTAATAATCCATTTCTGCTCGCTATGCAGGAATTAGAGGAAAGCTCCCCTGCATTCAGGACCCCCACCCCATTCCCTTTAGTCACTTTGTCTGAAAGCTGGAGTCAAGAAATGGGGTGGATGAAAGATGTGGCCGAATGGGCTTTCCTCTCTTTCTTATCCACTGCTTTTTTCTGTTTAAATAAATAAATAAATAAATGTGAATTATCTTCCACTTTCCTTCCTGGCCCATAGTACCCAGCCTCCTTTTCTGTATACAAAGAAGAATTTCCCATAAACAAAATAAATTCCCGGTTAGCTAATGATGAGCATCAATATAAATCCTATATAAACTTCAAGGCCTACCTTTCCACTCCCATAGTGAAATAGTGGGTCTGAGCTGAATTCTCATTAGATGTACACCACCCCAGGCAGAGCCAGCAAGTGCTGCTGTGTGATGGCCAGCAGGATCCCCTGGGCCACAGGGCCGGCAGCATGGCTTCCAGAAGAGGTAAGCTCCTCCTGACCATCAGAAGGGCTGCGTTCTCATTCATTCTTCCCCCCGAGTCAACAGATACTTTCTGAACATTAACACTGTCCCAGGCCCAGTGCAAAGAACCATGGTTACTGAATGTGAATTTCAAGGGTATAGATTCAAAGATGCAAATTGCAAATTGTCTTTCTCTCTCTACTACATTTACGACAGCAAAAAACAATACTGGCAATGCCAAGTAAATCTGATGATTCCTAAACTATAAATACAAGATCTTCCTCCACCTCCTTCCTTCCCTTATGCCCTGAAGCATCTGGGATCTGTGGAGGGCTGCGTGGCACCCCAACAGTCTCCACAAAGGGCCTCTGCCCACAGTAGCTTCTGCAGGGCAAAGTTTACCATTGCTTGAGATTCATGTACACTCATCACTGATGTCCACAAGCTTGCTGGACCCTAAATAGCTTCTTGAATGCATTCTGTTCCCCAAGGGGCCTGCCCCATTGCTTTTGGTTCCCCATTTACAGCACTTATGAAGTCCTTTTGCAGGGATCAGAAACCCTCAGCCTCTTTGCCTGCACTGCATGGGGTGCAAGGCAGTGTGCATGTAGCTTTCTACTTCAAAGTTGCTCACCAGCTGCCAGTGCTCTTTGGCATAAATGTCCCACTGAAAGCAGGTACCTCTGCATAGTTTATAGAAAGGGAACTGGAATCCTTTGTTCTGTGCTCCTTACAAACTTATCTGGAATTTCCATCTTCCTCCCTTTCTTAGGGTCTCTACCAGCTCTCTCAGATCTAAATCCAGTGTTCTTTCTACCATCTTGTCACAAGTTCTACTAATTCTATGTAGGAAAATTGGTTTTATCCTCTTCTATATGTTGTATGTCTCAGAACCTTGACTCTTGAACTTCAGTAATGATTCCATTTCTCTCTAATTCCTTGTTATGAGCCTCAGTAGAACTCTTAACATTTCTTTCTGTTTGAATTCTTTTTTTTAAGGATTTATTGTATTTATTTGAAAGAAAGTTACAGAGATAGAGAGACAGAGAGAGAGGTCTTCCATCCACTGGTTCATTTCCCAGATGGCCACAACAGCCGGAGCTGTGCCAATCCGAAGCCTGGATCCAGGAGCTTCTTCCAGGTCTCCCGTGTTAGTGCAGGGGCCCAAGACTTGAGCCATCTTCTACTGCTTTCCCAGGCCAGAGCAGAGAGCTGGATTGGAAGAGGAGCAGCCGGGACTAGAGTCGGTACCCATATGGGATGCCAGCATTTCAGGCCAGAGCTTTAACCTGCTGTACCACAGCACCTGCCCCTCTTTCTCTTTGAATTTTTGTAATAACAACCAATCTTCCCAAGGCATCCTGTTGCTCTGACACATAGGGGGAAGATTGTGTGCAAAAGAGGCATAGGAAGTAAAGTATTTTGATTAATATTTTAAAATATTTTCTCACTACAGGGACAATGACACATGGTCCTTCCCTTGACATGGTTTTACAGTCAATGGGAAATTTTCACCAAATCATGCTAGGCAAATTGACCAGATTCAGCAAAAACTGTGAAGATTGGCAGAACCTGGTTTGCAAAGCAACCCATAGATTCAACTCTACCCCAATCATTTGTGGGGCCAGGACAAGAGCACAGAGAGAAGTCCCAACCCTTAACCATCCCCTACTTCCTCCCTATTCTGGTTCCTTCCAATAGAATAAGGGAGCCTCACACTCATCCTAAAGGATAACTCAACCTACACGAGCAAGCTGTGTGTACTGCCAACAGGTTTCTATTTTCTCATATGTGTTACCCTGTAGAGATCATACTTTATGATCAAGTCAACTTAATGTCCTGACTTGGTAGTTCTATGGAGCATAGAAAGTAAAAATACAAACCACTGATTGTGAGATTAGAAAAAAAATCATTCAGAATCCAAATGGAAATAGAGAAGCATTCTTGTCATCTCTCTTTTCCTATTTAGTCCAGGCTTTACACAAAGAGAGTAGTTATTTTCCATATTCAGTGAGTTTACAAGGTTGGTTAAAGCAAGACAGGTGTGTCTTTGAGAATGCCAAGTAATTATTAGCTGTTCTCAGGAGAAAGGAACCTCATAGTAATTGGTTCACCTGTTTGTCCAGTCAGCCAAGAATTTGTACTGTAAATAAGGGGGAGAGGGAATAAACATGGAGCAAGTGGAGGATATTTGTTAGAATGGTGGTGATGGTAGCTGCCACAGCAGGATTGATATAGTTGCTATTTCTGTTCTTTTCTCCTGACCATCCAGCGTGCCTTTTAACCTTGCCAATTCCCAAGTGTGATCCTCTCAATGCTCATGAACTCTGTGAGCTCCCAAGAAATTATCCTCTGATTAAATTTGACAGTCGTTTTTCAATTACTAGCAACCAGGAACTCAATCAACTCTGACACCAGAAAGGCCTGTTTTTTCCTCCCTGCTGTGGCCTGTGTCTCTGAATCTAATAAGCTCTTGGCCAAGCTTGCTTTCTTCCCTGTCTTGCAAATTTGAGTGACATTATTTCTGATGGTTGTGAGTATAGCCTCCTGCCAACTTCTTTGGAAGACCAACCCCTTGGTCATTGTAGATGACTTTGGTGATGCCAGTGGTCTAAAGGTGGGACTGGCCAGGCTGAAGACCTGTGTCTCTGTGTGTCTACACTGATTGATGACAAATACTAGAACTAATGTTTACTAGAGCTGGACCCTGGGCTGCCCCACTGCACTGACCTCACCTGGACCTCAACCTAGTAACCACCTACTTCATTACCAACAGCTCCTTTTATGAATGGGGCACTGGATCTTGTCTTTATATGCGTTCCACAAATTGCACAAATACCACGAACACTTTCTCATCTTTCTCTTCACAGGGCATCACCCCCAAGCCTTTGAAACAGGTATCAGTATTTAACGAAAAGCTCGTTAAGATCAGCAAACAATAATGTAGAATGCTTGTGTAAACATTCCATTAGAGTTCAGACAGCTTCTAGCTGTTCCTCTCTCTCTAGAGCAATTTCAGAAGCTAATGTTCCCATCTGTCCATTTGCCCATCCATCCGTCTTCCCATCCGTCCATCTACCCATCTGTCCATCCGTTTCAGCCTGGCGGGTACCTCTGCCATCTGGCAAGAAATGTGAAATTTGAGTTTTCTCTTTTCAAACTAACCAAACTGCTCTCTGAACATCTTTACCAGCTTATCTTGTTCTCTGGATTCATTTGTTGAGGGAGAAAACCTTTCTAGGTCAGAACTCCTGGCTAGAAAAGTGTGGGTCCCTTATTTCTCACAGATGCTGGATAAAAGTGCTGCCTTGTCTCCTTGGAGTAGGCTGGCACCCAGAGAATCATTTCTGATAGCCCTCCAAATACTCCTACCTAAAATTAAAAAAAAAAAAGCACCACTGGACAGTTCACATTCCCAAGCATTCTCTCAACCAGCTGCTAGAATAGGGCTGGCACACTGGAGAAACATCAAAATGAACAAAATCATCAGGATAGCGATCATCATCATTATCATTATCCTGGAGAAAATAAGGCTGTTCCCTTTTTTTCTGCCTCAGCCCCAGACTTATCTAGCAATACATCTAAAATGAAGCGTGAAAACCACTGGCCCACTATAAACTGGATTAGGATATGCCAAACTGATGCCCTGTTAATCCAGATGGAAGACCTCGCTCTCTCTCTCTCTCTCCCTCTCTCTCTCTGTCCCTCCTTCTCTCTCTGCAACTCTTTCAAGTAAAATAAATAAATCTTTTTAAAGAAAGCATTTGTGTTTTTTATGTACATCATCCTATATAGTTTAAACCATCTATAGACTACTTATAATACCGAACATAATGTAAATGCTACATAAAGAGTTGCCGCACTGCACTGTATTGTGTAGGGAATAATGACAAGGGGAAAAAAAGACAATTAATTTTTTTGACTATTTTCTTTTTTTTCCCCAGAAACCTTTTATTTAAGGAACACAAACACCACACATTTTATCATTACAACCTTAGGAACATGGTGATTCTTCCCACCATACCCACCCTCCCACCCACTCTCCCACCCCACTTCCTTCTCCCTCTCCTATTCCCATTCTTATTTTTTACTAACACCCATTTTCAATTAATTTATACACATGATTAACTCTGTTAAGTAAAGAGTTCAACAAATATTATGAAAAAAAAAAAAACTTCCTCAACAGTTGAGACAAGGGCTGCTCAAAGTCATTGCTTCTCAAAATCTGAATTTCACTTCTATAGATTGCCTTTTAGATGCTCTATTAGTTATCACCGGTCAGGGAGAACATATAATATTTGTTCTTTTGGGACTGGCTTATTTCACTAAGTATGATATTTTCCAATTTCTTTCCTTCTGTTGCAAACAACCGGATTTCTTTTTTTTTAACCGTTGGGTAGTATTCCATGATGCATATATCCCAAAATTTCTTTATCCAATTATCAGTTGATCGGCATTTGGGTTGATTCCATATCTTAGCTTTTGTGAATTGAGCCTCAGTAAACATGGGGGTACAGGTAACTCTTTCCTAAGCTGATTTCATTTTCCTTGGGTAAATTCCCAGGAGTGGGATGGCTGGGTCATATGGTAGGTCTGTATTCAGATTTCTAAGGTAACTCTATACTGCCTTCTACAGTGGCTTTACCAGCAACAGTGGATTAGGATATCTTTTTCCCCACATCCTTGCCAGCATCTGTTGTTTGTTGATTTTTGTGTGAAAGGCATTCTAACAGGGGTGAGGTGAAACCTCATTGTGGTTTTGATTTGCATTTCACTGAAGCTAGTGATCCTGAGCATTTTTCATGTGTCTGTTGGCCATTTGGATTTCTTTTTTTTTTTTTTTTTTTTTTTTTGACAGGCAGAGTGGACAGTGAGAGAAAGAGACAGAGAGAAAGGTCTTCCTTTGCCATTGGTTCACCCTCCAATGGCCGCCACGGCCTGCGCGCTGTGGCCAACGCACCGCACTGATCCAATGGCAGGAGCCAGGTGCTTCTCCTGGTCTCCCATGCAGGTGCAGGGCCCAAGGACTTGGGCCATCCTCCACTGCACTCCCTGACCACAGCAGAGAGCTGGCCTGGAAGAGGGGCAACTGGGACAGAATCCGGTGCCCCGACCGGGACTAGAACCCGGTGTGCCGGCGCCGCAAGGCGGAGGCTTAGCCTAGTGAGCCGCAGTGCCCGCCTGCTGGATTTCCTCATTTGAAAAGTTCCTTTTTCAGTCCTTTGCCCATTTCTTAACTGGGTGGTTTGTTTGTTGTTGTTGAGTTTCTTGATCTCTTTATATACTCTGATAATTAATCCTTTATCAGTTACTTACTTTGCACATATTTTCTGCCATTCTGTCAGTTGCATCTTCACTTTGCTCATTGTTTCTTTTTCAGTACAGAAGCTTAATATGATGTAATCCCATTTGTCTTTGACTGTTTTCAACCTAAGGTTGGTTGAATCTGCAAGTGCAGAATTCATGGACACAGAGTGCTGACTGCCTTTGAACAGCTAGTGGAAAAGTGTGCTTGGATTCAGGGACTACAGGATATGGCCTCACATTTCAGCAGTCTCCAGTGAGCTCCCACAGTGTGTGCTCAGAGCTTAGGAAAAGCAGGATGGTATGGTTCAATTTATATTTTTAAAAAATAGCTTTCAATAAGCCCAAAAGGCAGAATAAAGGGGAAGAGGTAAAGGACATACAAAATAAATGAAACACAGTTTCTATCCTTGGTGCATTCCTGGTATAATAAGGAAACAATTCTGTTTTAAAGGTGCAAGGCAGGGTGGACCTCTGGGTCAGGGGTTAAGATGTAACTTGGGATGCCCACCTCCCATACTGGACCTGCCTCTGCTCCTGATTCTAGCTTCCTGCTAACATGTACACTGAGGACAGCAGGTGGTGGCCCAAGTACTTGAGTTCCTGTCACCCACACGGCAGACCCAGCACCTAGCTTTGACCTGGCCCAGCTCCGGTATTTGCAGGCATTTAGGAAGTGAACCAGGAATGAAAGATTGATATCTCTCTCTCTCTTTCTCTCTCTCTCTTTCTCTGTCTCTCTCTCTTTCTCAAGAATGAATTTGTTAAAGTGTAAAACGGTTGGCTTCTTCCTTCCAGAGGCCCCTTCATTAGGCATGTCACGCATCATATGGACATCCCCTGTTAGGGTCAGGTTCACATTAAGTTAGGAAGAGAGGACTTTGCAATAATAACAAGTAACTTTTATCAAGCACTTATCATTTGAAGTATTGCCAAAGTGTCTTATACTTATTAACCCATGAGGCATGTACCATTATTGACTCCATGCAACTCAGTTCTTGGAACAATGGAGGTGCTCAAAACACTTGAATGAACAAAGACATAAATGGCTTCTCCAGAGGTAGCCCTGGCCTTCCCACCCCTCCCTAGTCCTCATTTGGAGGGAGTCACCCACAGGGAAGCTCTTGGCCTCTGCTAGCCCAGTGGACTTGTGGTTCTGCCCTGTGCTTACCCAAAGAAGGTGAAGAAGATAGGACAGAGATAGTGTGGTAACTCAAGGGGCTCATCTTGGTCTGTTTGGGCTGGCAAGGGGCTTACCTTAGTCTAAACTGGGTGGCTTATAAACAACAGAAACTCATTTCTTCACAGTTCTGGAGGCTGGACGTCTAAGATTCAGGTCCCAGCAGATCCCTTGTCTGGTGAGGTCCTGGTTCTTGATTCTAGAAGACACCCCACTGTGCGCTCACACGGGAGGGAGTCCTCTTGTCCCTCCTTTGGGGGGTGGGGCAAGTCTTCAAAAAGTTCATGGAAAATGCATATTTTGAAAAACTACACCCAGATCTCAATATTTTTGCACCAAACGAACTTGGCTTTTGCCTCTTTTTCCTACCAACTCTTGGAAGCACCTCTGTACAAAGGGCACCACTTCTATCCATGACTTCATGACCTAATCAACTTGTAAAGATGACACCTCCGAGTACCATCACATTGGTAATCAACACATTAATTTTAGGGAACACAGACCATAGTAGGAGGGTAGTTTTGATCCACATGAGAGGGTGGAATTATTCAGCAGACTGAACTGATTTTAGGAAAGGGCCCATGGGGCCAGTGCCATGGCACACTAGGTTAATCCTCTGCCCGTGGCGCCAACATCCCCTGTGGGTGCTGGTTCTAGTGCCAGTTGCTCCTCTTCCAGTCCAGCTCTCTGCTGTGGCTGGGATAGCAGTGGAGGATGGCCCAGGTCCTTGGGCCCCTGCACCTGCGTGGGAGACCAGGAGAAGCACTTGGCTCCTGGCTTTTGATTGACGCAGCTCTGGCCGTTGCAGCCATTTGGGGAATGAATCAACGGAAGGAAGACCTTTCTCTCTGTCTCTCTCTCACTGTCTGTAACTCTGTACCTGTCAAATAAATAAAATCTTTAAAAAAAAAGGGCCCAAAAGCTAGGACATCTGCAGAGGATGAAGGAACAGAGTTGGCTGTGTCCCAGTTGAGGACAGGAATCCTGCAGAACAGTCTCGCTCTGTGCCCAGTGCTCAGAGGCACCTCAGCAAGGTGCTGAGCTGCAGGGGGCTCTCAAAAGCATGCTCACGTGATTACACCCACCCCCAGGCCTCACCTGGCCACAGGGACGCTGTGTGGCCTCATCTCATCGCTTCCCTCCTGGGGCTACCTCCTTCTCTGTTCAGATGCCACTAAAGAAGCCAAGTTCCCCTCTCCAGCGGGTAAAGTTCCATCCTGGGACCCTACACTGGTCTCTGCAGGCCACAGGAGTCATCACAGAGGCTGACGGTCCTTGCCCTCTGGGGATTTCACAACTGAGAGAGAAGAGGTGCCTTGCTGGGCGATCTGCAGCAGCACCCTTACCTGAGAGCCCAGGAGGTGTGGAGTTCCGGTCTGCCAGAAGCTGTAACTTCCTCTGCGATTCTGCTGTGCCACGTGTGGCGATTTTAAAAGAGGCCATTTGCAGGGCACATTATTTATTGATCAACATAATCCGAAAGGAACGACCAAGGACAGCAGTCTGTAGGGTACAACAGCAAGTCAAGAACACTTGAGAAAATCAAAGGAAAAACACTTCCTACCCCACAACAATGCTGTGAAGTCTCAATGCTGTTGCCCACAGCCACGCCCTTCCCCGTGTGCATCACCTGACCCTGCCTCCCAGATGCACAGGCCGAGTGGGGCACTGGCAGCCAAGACTGGGTGACCCACAAGCACCTGGAACGGTTACTCTCTGGCTTTGACATGGCTCTAGGGCCATGGAATCCTTCTTTCCCCATGACTTGCAACCCCTCTTGTTCTCTGGTTAACTGAAGAATTGTGTTCTGGCCCCACAAACCCCAGTCAATACCAGTGGAGCATTCTAGCTGCAGGGGCTCTGAGACCCTGCAGCAGGGGACGAGGTGCAGGGTGGTCAGAACCAAGAGTTCTTGGGCCTCCCACATCCCTGTTCACTGCTCTGCACCTGTCCTGGGGCCTTTTTCCTCCTTCTCCCCTCCTCATCCCTGTGCATGGATGAGGAAGAGCCCCTGCCTAATCTGCTGACTGGCAGGCCAAGGGAGGCTAGAAGAGGATTTTTTCCCCACTCTCCCACTTCAGTCACATAGGGTCAAATGACTCCTTTCTGGCCTTAGCCATACCCAAGGAGGTCAGGGTATGTGCTGGTTGTTCAAGTCCAGTTTGAGTTGAAACAAGATTTCACAGGTGCCATGAGGCCTTCCCGGCTTCCACTTGGCCTGCAGCCTGGTGGTCCGAAGGGCCCTAGAGCAGGGAGAGGGGCGTGGAGCCCCGCCCTTGCAGCACCTGGAGGTGGGGTGGAGGGACTCCTCTTTCCCAAACCCCACCCCTTTCCTCCTCCAGGATCCAGACCTCCAGCACGTCGGGCAAGGGGAAGATGGAAAAGAAACAAACACGGTGCCGGTGTGCCTGTCTGGAACCCGGGGCTTCAAACTTGTTTTCACTGAATCCTGATAGTGCCCGCTCGGCTTCTCTGGTACCACCCACCCTTCAGAGATGCTCTTGTGAGACAGGTGGGTCTGGCGCGGATGCCTGTGTGTTGGGGGAGGGTGGCCACACCTCAGAAACCCTCAGGGCTTCCCTCACGCACCTGCCATTCATGTGGCAGCTTCCTCCCATCCAAGCCCTCTCATCTCTCACTTCCCGCAGTTGTAAAGGCCCTGCCCTGCTTGTGCGTCCTTGGGGACAAGTCTGCGTACCCAAGGGGCCCCGGGGTGCCAGCATCGCCCTGGAGGTCACCGTGCCCTCCTCCCCTGCCAGCTGTCCCCGCCCCGTGGCTCTTGACAGTGACCTCCGGCAACCAGGATGCCCGTCTCGCTATCACCTAATGCCAGAAACGTTCTTGCGCCCTTTCGCTTTGGGATGTTCTTGCGGACTCCCGCGGGGGACACGGCCTCCGCCGCCGGCGAACCTGCTAAAGGAGGATTTCCGTGGAGGCCTGTTTGGGGACCAAAACTCAGGCCCATTCCGTTTGCTCCAAGCTCTTGGCCTCTTAAAAGCCATTCGAGGGCGGCAGGCTCCCCCGTGTGGCCAGTTTCCGCCATGGCATCTGTGCAAGATGACAGCAACGGAAAAGTTGGTTCCACACGCAGAAGTAACTATTACTGCTGCTGCCCTGGCTTCCCGAGGCTTTCGCCAGTACTGCAAGCATGCATGTCTACCTCGCTCTGTGCCTCACTTGCTATTCAATTATGCCACTGTTCCACTGTTAGTATTTTAATGTAGAAATGTTATCGCACTAAACAGTGAAATAATTGCTGAAATACTGAGAAATGATCACTTATTTTGGCTTTTTTAAAAGTTTTATTTATTTATTTGAAAGGCAAGAGTTACAGAGAGAGGAGAGACGCAGAGAAAGAGAGTTCTTCCAACCACTGGTTCACTCCCCAAATGGTGGCAAAGGCTGGGGCTGGGCCAGGCCTAAGGCTGGAACCTAGAACTCTCCATCCAGGGCTCCCACATACTTAGGCCATCTACTGCCTTCCCAGTGCATTAGAAGGAAGCTGGGTCAGAAGTACAGCAACCAGGACTTGAACCAGTGCTCATATGGGATTCTGGCCTTCAGGCAGTGGCTTAACTCACTGCACCACAAGGCAGGCCCATGATCAGTTATTTTACATTCACTATCTCTCTCTCTCTCACACACACACACACACACGTGCGCACACTCACTTTTCAGTGAACTCATATTCCTGCAGGTGGGAGTTTCTTCCATGTCCTCCTTGATGTTTGCAGTGATTTGCCAGGTGTCTTCCCACAAGACTCTTGTGCCATAGGAACTCCCAAGTTTACAGAGAAGGAGCCTCAGTTCAGGGCACACAGCTGGTAGTGTCAAGAGCAGGACTCAAGCCCACTATGTTATAACCCAAATCTCTGTTGTCTCGGAGACCCCAGGCCTGCCAACTAGCGCTCCCTCCCACACCTGGAAACAGGGTCATCAACCCACATGAGTTGGGGTAGCTACGGGAGTCATTTCTGACCAGTTTTACACATTCAACCAGAACAGCTCCTTCACACCCCAGTGGCCCCAAAGTGGGTGTTCACGTTGCCCTCCGCGGAGTCCCTCCTGGGTCAGCTTTCTCGTGTCTGTGGCAAACACTCCTTGGTTGGTTAGGTTTGTTCTAGATGCTGGGAATCCCCCCTCCCACAGTCATACTTTATCTCCTGTAGCACTAAAGGTGACTGTGCACAGCCAGGGGTCCCCAGCTGAGAGAAGAAACCCTTTCATGTCTGCAGTAGTCACTGAGCCATGTTCCAGCCAGACCTTCCCAGGCCCCTGCCGAAGCTGCACACCAGCTGGCACAGCCCTGAGATCACCTGGGCTGATTTGCTTCACTTGGGAGGAGGCTGGAGCTCAGAGAGGAGACCCCTCTGTCCAGAGCACTTGGCAAAGAGGCAGCTCTATAGGGCTGTTTGTATATCCTAGGAGAGACTCTCTTGTGCACAACACAGCAAAAGCGAACCTTCCAACGTTTGGCCCATCACTGGCAGTAACTTAAAATCCAGTGCAGGAATGCAAATGCTCCTAGAGCCAGGATGCTCCCTCTGTGTCCTCAGCAAGGCTATGGGAAGGGCCCATCAGCCATGAGATGCTCATTGAATGAAGCTTCACGGAGCACTGGGTGCCCACAAGGGCTGGCAGCTGTGCATAATTAGTCAACAGAGAGGTTCAGCCACGTGTGAGGCCTTGGAACACTTACTGTGAGAGTAAGGCATCAACCTGTAGCTCTGAGCCAGCGACCGCTTCGCTGTTCGCTCATCCCTACTTCCCTAGTCTCCAGCACAGTCCCTGTCAATAGCAAGTTCTCTTTAAAAGTTTTTAAATAGAGGCAGATGTTGTGGAGTAGTGGCTAAAGCCACCTCTTGGAACACCCACATCTCACAGTGTGTGGGATTGAGTCCCAACTCCATTTGCCATCCAGCACCTTGTTAATGTGCATCTTGGGAGGCAGTAGATGATAGCTTAAGTACATGGGTCCCTGCCACCCATGTGGGAGATCTGGATTGAATTCCTGGCTCATGACTTCAACCTGGCCCAGCCTTGGAATTTAAGGGCATTTCAAGAATTCTCTCTCTCTCTCTCTCTCTTTCTCTTTCTCTCTCTCTCTCTCTCTCCCTCACCCCGTCTTTCAAAAATCAAAAAAGGAATCAAAGGGAGTTAATAAACTAAAAGTTTTTGTATAAATGGCACATTCCTGGAATGGAAGAATTCACATCCTAATGAAGAGAGAGGGTTTTCAATGTATACAGAGAGATTCAGCCTTTCTCTCTCCCCAGCTGATTTCATTTATGCTTGGTCAGACACCATGGCAGGCCTTTCCCATTTAATTTGCACAGCTGATAAAAAAGTGGTTAAAAATTTTTAATTGGACAAACATATGTATTGTTGCACATTCTAAGTTTTCCTTTTTCTACTTAGCAAAACCAATAGGGTATGGCTGACAGATTGAGCAAATAAGAAGACAAGATGCCAATTAAATTTGACAATTCTAGATTTTTAAAAATTGTTTCTAGTGCGTGTTCCAAATACTGCAGATTCCCTAAGTACTGCAATATTCGAAGTATTATCTACAATTCAGATTTAAGTGGGCTTCCTACATTTTAGCTGGCAACTGTTTCTTGGGATTCCTCTCCAGTGTTAGTGGAAGATTCTGGGTGGGCAGGAAGGGGAAGCCTCAGGAAGGAGTCGGCGATGATCAGGGTGTCCTTACAGGGCAGCTGTTCCCAACCCTGCCTGACTGCTGGAACAAGGAAGGGCAGCCAGACTGTGGTGGCTCATGGCGGCTGCAGCTCATCCTGAGGCCAGTCCTCTGCTGATCGGCTAGGCAGGAAGCAGAGTTTTTCTGCTGAGATAAGAGGCAGAGAGGTCAGTCCTGGGATCCTTGCTGTACCGTGGTTCTGTATCGTGCTGTGAGGTAAGCAAGGCTACGTGAACGTTACTATTGGTCTGGGCTGAGCAGGGCCTCAAGAGCTCTGGTCTTTATGACAAGGGGGGAGTAGGGGGACAGGGGATTAGTCAGCACCTCTTTCTGTGTGTGGGGTGGGGTGGGGTGGGTGTGTGTTTTTGGTGAACTTCCCTTAATACCTCTCAAAGCAGAGAGGGAGAAAGGGGTTCATGTCTAGTCTTGATCGTAGAGTCTGCACTTCTATCAGACTAATGCTAGGAGCTTTGGCTTCCAGCCACGAGGCCCCTTCTGCAGGTAGGCGATGCAGCTGTGCTCACCCAACTGAGCAAGGTGGGGCTCGGGACAGTGGCACTCAAAGGCTCATCGCCTCCCTTCTCTTCACCTCCCCACGTGCACGTGCAGACTCCATGACCCTAAAGTATACAGGGAGCCTCGAGGCCACCCACCTCACAAACAAGTATCTTTACTTTTGTCCACTTGCTGAGTGCTACTTATTTCAGGAGCATAATCTTGAATGCTGCCTATTCTCACAGGATGTTGTGGCCATGTAATCTCCTCTTGGCCTTAGTCATGTCCTAGGATTGCATCTTTTGCAGGCCTCATGTGTCAGAGAAATCCCTGGAGCCATTCTGCCTTCATGTCATGAATCAGCTCCACTGGCTATCTGAAGGGCATTATTTTGCTAGGACCTAGACCTCTGACCGTGGCATAAATGGTACATCCACATTTGGCTGGATGTACGTGTGTAAATAATTGGTCATTACTGATAAGAAAAAGTGGCTTGGGGTGGTCAGTGCTTCAACAATTAGTTATGCATCTTACAAACACCATGATAGGTTGTGGACAAAGCTTTGGATTTGGGCTTGGTTTTACATTTCTGCTCCTCACTAACAGTATGACATTGAAGTGTATTTAGCTTTTGTGAATCTGTTTGCCCATCAGGGGGGACAATGTGTTTTGCAGAGGGCAATGGAATGAATATATGAAATAATTATCAAGTGCCCAACATAGCCCCTGCCATATAGTACTAGCTTCTGCATTAAGCACGTGCTATGTGCCACACCTTTCCTGGAGACTTAGGAAGATGGGGCACTGAGACAGATGACCAAGATTTCAGCTTTGGGTGAAAATAACCCATAATGTAGGAAGTGAGATGAGAGTGCAGGTTCTGAATCAACTGTCAGGGTTTGAATCTTGGCTGCAGTTTTTCTTATCTGTGTGATGCTGGGAAGTGTAAACTGTCTTCTACAAAGTAGGGTGAATTAGCACCCAGGGCTGAGAAGAGAGAAGGGAATTTGGTAAGAAGCTGCCTGTTCAGACAAGTTTGGCTCAGGAAAAAAGACGGATGAGACCCTGGCTGCCCAGTGTGGTTGCCCCATCCTCCCTGACCACTGGGGAATGTGACTCTCCAGACATCTCAGCTGCTAGACTTCTGCACGGGTGAGTGTGCCAGTCCCTCTGAGTAGGGCTTGTTTGGCTGGCGCACAGACAGCCGCGGAAGCAGTTATAGTTTCGGAATTATGGACCTTCTGCAACTACTAATACTCAATCATGTTCTGCACAACAACATTTTGGATAATGATGGGCCATAAGATTACATCACCTGGTAATGCTATAGCTGCCCCAGTTTGTATAAGGTCACTCTGTAACTTTGCTTAATAATGCATGTATTAGGAATATGTCCCTGTTGTTAAGTAACACATGTCTTAGGAATCCAACCCTTGGTTTCTCAAGGCTTTTCTTGGGAAAAGAACATAAGCCAAGCCAGACACAAAAGCGCCATTCTTAGTGCTGGAGTAAGAGCCCTATGCAAGAGATTCCCTGCCACAAGCCAAATCTCATGCCTCATGGGGAGTGATGTTGAGTTCTCTTGCGCTGCATCTTGGTAGTGAGTAATGGTTATAATAAGCACACCTGCAGCATGGAAAATCAATTTGCTTGCCTTGGGGGACAGGGTCCTCCTCATAATAGAGTTCACGGAGAAGGGAGCTGTTGTAAATGACACTGGTTGGGTGTTGTTCGACTAAATGAAGTGAGTTTTAGACCATAGGGAATCTAGTATTTGGCATCCACCCAAATGGTTCCAAGTTATTAAGTTGCATTTATGTCTCTGCGCAGTCCTGAAAGCCCCACCAGGGTTTTAAAGTTGGAAGAAAAGTTACTTCTGGAGCCCCCAAGTGTGGATTCACAAGAGGATGCCTGAATTGAGGGTGGAATTCGGTACTTACAAATAAACAGATCAAGGCCGTGTGGTGGGGTTTGTTTCATGGATTCGAATTGAACTTATTGTGTGTACCCAGGGTGCTGGGGATACATGGCAGTGAACATCTTATGTTCATGGGCCTCTCCTTTCAGGAAATAAAGAAAAAGTGTTGTCTATAATTGGTGCTAATCCAGACAGCTAATCCAATTAGGTTCAGTTCAAGTTCCTACCATTAGCTGTGGGTCCTCAATGTGGAAAACAAGTAGGTGGCTGTGACATGGCCAGGATTCTCTTCCCCCAGAGATGTCACCTTTACTGGAACTCTATGACTTGATGTTGACACTGACCCTGCCAGAGCCAATATTACTTCTTTTATTTTTAAGAGGAAAGGTTTATTATCGGGTGGGGGAAGGCCAACAGGCCACGGGGAGAAGGTGAGAGAGTAAGAGAAGGCACATGTTCAGGAAACAGGTACTGGTGTACCTTGGCAGGGTTGGGCAGGGTAAGAGGAGCAGTGAAACCCATTAGGGTGGGGGTGGAGTTGACACCTGTGGTTGGGCCATCTGGTCACCTGGGTTACTTCTTAGGAGAAAAGTGTGAGTTGTCCCTGTACCTCCTGATGCTCAAGAAGAGATCATGTGGGAGAACAACTAATGGAAGTAAGATAAGAGGACAACCCTCTCCAGGTCCACCAAGGCAGGCATCACAGTTCCCAAACATACTTTTGCTCTATTTCTACCTGACTTTTGCTATCCAAAGTAATCAACTGTTTTGATAGATCCGTAAACTACTAATGTTGCCACATCATCTCCCTTGTCAATTTTCCAGCTATTCTTCCATTGGTCCATTTCAATAATAGAGGACTATTAACTGTTCCAATAAGCAGGCACCTTGTCAGTCCCAGGATAAAGTATTCAGGGACTTGTGAAGATCAGTGAGGGTGCCGTCAAGGAATCTGGTCTAGTGGGAAGCTTCAGACATGTATATTTACCTGGAATTTTTTCTGGTCTTTGGCAGTTTTTCTAGATCTGAGTCAGCAATTAGCCTGCCTCCTTAAGCTCTTCATTTCTCATTGGAGTTGTATGGTGTTATTGTGTGGCTGTCATATGACCTTCAATCTAACAGAGGTAATGAATAAGATATACAATTTATTGAGCCTTTAATATGTACCCAGCACTACAAGAATCCCACAGGCACTAGTTCATTTAATCTCCCAATGTTCCTGCAAGGTAAGTGCTATCACATCTTACAGATGAGGAACTGAGATTAGATGCTAAGTAAGTAAATTATATGTACAGGGGCTGGCACTGTGGCGCAGTGGGTTAATGCCCTGGCCTGAAGCGCTGGCATCCCATATGGGCGCTGGTTCGAGACCCGGTTGCTCCACTTCTGATCCAGCTCTCTGCTATGACCTGGGAAAGCAGTGGAAGATGGCCCAAGTACTTGGGCCCTTGCACCCATGTGGGAGACCCAGAAGAAGCTCCTGGCTCCCAGCTGTGGATCGGCACAGCTCCAGCCATTGTGGCCAATTGGGGAGTGAACCAGCGGATGGAAGACCTCTCTCTCTCTCTCTCTCCTTTCTCTCTGTGTAACTCTGACTTACAAATAAATAAATAAATCTTTAAAAAAATTATATGTAGAACAGGTAGATCTAGGATTCAAAGTGCTTCCAGAGTTAAATAGGCTTTTGTCCTTATACCAAGTCTCCTGTAAGTACCGGAGAAAGGCGTGAATGTGTTGTTTTGCTGCCTCTAAAGCTCTCAAGGAGAATAACTGCTTTATTTGGCTGGTGAGGGTTGGAGGAGGTACAGGAGGAGACATTCTCGAAGCAAGGAGGCAGCTGACAATTCACAAAGTTTAAGTAAAAGCACTGTATTTTCATGTTTTTGCTTATTGCTGCATAAAACTAGCTAAAAATCTGCTAAATCAATTACTAATCAAAGGCTATGGCTGGGCCAATATAAGCACTAAGAAGCTATTTAGAGTATGCAATATGACTATTGGCTCTGACTCAGTCATTCATTTCTTTTTCTATTTTTTAGATTTTATTTCTAATCAGTTTTTAACAGATTCAATGTGATTTGTAGATGCAATTTTAAGAACATAATGATATGCCCTCCCTCCTTCCCCCTCCCTTCTACTCTTGTTCAGTTGGCTTAACCTCTGCTTCTGCTACATCAAGAATGGTTAGCTCCCTTTTGTTGGCTATCTACTGCATGCCATCTCTCTACTAGGTATCATCATGCATTTTCTCCTCTTAAATGCAAAGTACTCTGGAATTATCCTTGACTTTCTTTATGGGAGTTACGATGCACAAGATACAGAATCTTGCTTACCTATTAGACCTGGATGATAGTTTCCAGGAACTTGAGTGTATCTATGAATGCAATAATATCATACTGATTTGAGGTTAAGAGGAGCTCTAACTACCAAGACCAGGAAGCCTAAAATTTTCACAAATTAACAGAAAGCAAACCTTCCTGCAAGGTCTCTGTTAAGAAAGAAATTCCACTAATCCCAGTGGATCTACACAGAATGAGCCAGAGCACTGGGCAGCAGCATCCTGTGAAGTGTGCGGAAGGAAATCTTGGCGAGGGTGAGCTTGAGGTCCCACAGCAGCATGATCGGCTGGAGGTTGGAGGTCTCCACTGGAAGACATTCTAGGTGTCCTCTCTCCTATGATCTTGACTCAGGCAACTTCAGGTCCAGATTATCTTTCCCACACCAACCACATGGCATGTGATGCTGGTGAGGGATGCACTCAAAGCTGGCTATGAAACTGACACCAGGATCCCGCTTCAAACTGGAATCAGAGCCCCAGAAGCCCAATAATTAAAGGTGGGTCTTCCCATGTGGGTGTAGGGGCCCAAGGATTTGGGCCATCTTCTACTGCTTTACCAAGCCATAGCAGAGAGCTAGATCAGAAGTGGAGCAGCCAGGTCTTGAACCTGTGCCCATATGGGATGCCAACACTGCAGGCAGCAGCTTTATCTGCTATGCCACAGTACCAGCCTCTCTCTCTCTCTCTCTCTCTCTCTCTCTCTCTCTCTCTCTCTCTTTGTGTCACTCTGTCTTTCAAATAAATAAAGCTTTTAAAAAATGCAATTTGTTGAAAGTAGTTTTTAACTTATTGAGGGGTGTTATTTGCAAAAAGAGCAGATTTTTGTTTCACATAAAATTTGAAAATACAAATTTTGTATAGAAAATAAAAATGAAGTGGTTTTGTAACCATTCAGCAGTATAGCTTGGCTATTATAGAAATAAATTTTAACACAAACTATCAAGATTCTAAGTACTTGTGATTCTTGGCAGATTTGAGGTGTGACTTTTTCTACTATTAGATCCAGCACTCTCTACAAACTGTACTGGACAATTTGATGGTAATGCACCTAGGGCTTGCCCTGTGCGTGAGAGAAAAGGAAGGGAGTTTTAGTGATACTTCAGAATATCTGACATTTTTTCAGCATGGTGTACAATGTAGGAACTATTCCTGCACCAGGAACTCTTGGCTGTAATCAGTTCTAATCAGGTAAACAACAGTTCTTCCTTCAGGAAATGAAAACTCCAGGTTAGAATCGGCCTGAGCTGTGGCTAGATTAGTCCTTCCTTCATCTTTTGCATTCTCAGAAAGACCCTCTGATCCACTGGGGCAAAGAGAAACCTAGAACAACTCAAGGTCATCTTCTGTATTGCTAAACATTTCAGAGGAAATGTCTCAAGTAAAAGTTTCCTACGGACTAGCCCAACCTTAATTACCTAAACATTCCTAAAACTATTATGGCCAAGTCTACCTTCTAAACTCCCCTGGCAGAACTGATAGTCATGTGATACCACAGCAAGTGCATGAAAGGGGCAACTGGGGATGCAGGTAAGAGAAGCAGGAATCGGATATTCAATGATTACTGTGAAAAATCTAAATGCCAAGGCCTTTCACAACCTATGACTACCCCATCTTCTTCCCTTTGTTCCCCTCCAGGTATCTGCCATGTGGGTTGGTCTGTCACTTTGCCTCTGCTGCACTTCTTCCTGTCCAAGTCTCCACCTCTTCCTATCCTTAACACAACCTAAAAGTCTCTAGGTCAGCAGTACATTTGCTTCCTGAATGTGTCCTTCAAGGTCTACCTAGTGTGTCTACTTATTCTAAGAAATTATTCAGATTATAATTTTTAATTATGTGGCCAGCGCCGTGGCTCAATAGGCTAATCCTCCGCCTTGCGGCACCGGCACACCGGGTTCTAGTCCCAGTCGGGGCTCCGGATTCTGTCCCAGTTGCCCCTCTTCCAGGCCAGCTCTCTGCTGTGGCCCGGGAGTGCAGTGGAGGATGGCCCAGGTGCTTGGGCCCTGCACCCCATGGGAGACCAGGAGAAGTACCTGGCTCCTGCCATCGGATCAGCGCAGTGCACCAGCCGCAGCACACTGGCCGCGGCAGCCATTGGAGGATGAACCAACGGCAAAAGAAAGACCTTTCTCTCTGTCTCTCTCTCTCTCACTGTCCACTCTGCCTGTCAAAAATAAATAAATAAATAAATAAATAAATAAATTTTTAATTATGTCACAACCAAACAAATGAGTTGGGACTTCATTTTTCTAATTATTTTACTGTCTCTCAAATAGTCCCCCTGTGATTCTTTCTCAATAGTCCTCCCCCCAAGTACTAAACACAGATATTCTCTAGCAATCAAATTCTATTCTCTTAAGTCTAATATTTGTATACATATAAAACAGTACAAACATTTCCTCTAAATGACTTTGATTACTTCAAGGACACTATCAGTTGGGTCATTCCCACATATATCAGATTCCTTCTTGTTGGGGTGATCCACTTCCAGGACCTCTCTGTGGAGATGGGAGTGAAACGTCACAAGCTGTACATGGCCCACATTGTTTCCAGGAGCTATGAATTAAGGAGTGATGGCAGCACAATTGTCATCAAGCTTCCCATTGGTACAGAAGGTGATTATTACAGGGTTGATGACATCCTAAGAATTTACATTACTCATCAATCTGAATATAAAAGCACCTAGATAAATATAGACAAAATACAAATAGAGTCCAATATACTGATGCCTCATTTTAACATGACCTGCCACAACACAGAAATCCTACCCTTTTTGGAAAATACCTACCTTTCTTGGACTTATCCACAGAAATATTGTTATTGGATGTAATGAGATTTCATTACAACATAAGTCATGGGTATTGTTTGAGATTCTAATTACCAAAATATAGTTGTTTATAGGTCTCTGAAAAGAATTAGACATTTATAGCAACAGAGAGGAGAAATTTAGACATTTCCTTGTATTATTATACAAGTTAGGATAAATTTGTACAAAGTTGATAAGTTAATGGCAATTAAGACTAGTGTCCTTTTCCATGTTACTGGCAAGATCATCACTCATCAAAAAGTTACCTGTTGTGAGAGAAATTGAGATCTCATAAGGAGAAAGATCTTAGTTCAGCTAATCTTGTCTCAACTGTTTACTTCTAGACTCATGTGAGATGGGTGCTGTGGACACCCATATAACTTACTTCTGGAACACAAATGGGAGGATAAAAACTGGGGAGTAACAAAGCACACCATGATCAAAGCTATAAAAACCACTCTGCACTTCCAATAATCCATAATAACCAACAGTAAAGCTTCTGCAATCATACTGTTATGGTCGAATTTCATTTTAATCAGGCAGCAGTGCCTTTGAATAATACTCAGCAGCACCTCCTCCTTCCTTAGATACCAGCCCAAGTCTTCAAGTTCACAGCACAGCAGTGAGATCCTTTCTTCCAGATGTGGAGTTAGTGAGCTTCGCTGTGAAGAATTAGATCTTCCCTGTGTAACTGGCCATTTCTCATCAAATGATTGCCTACATGTATTTTGCTAGGCAAGTGTGGAGTAAACAGGTGCCGCCGTGTTGCTGATGGTGGTAACATTTGATACCATCTTTCCAGAATGCAACTTGACACTATGCTTCAACATCATGTGTAATTTATTTTCCTTCACCTGGGAAGATATAAGGAAAAGAAATTTATTCAGACTATGCACAAATGCAGTCATCTCAGTATCTGTAATAACAAATAGATTTCTACATGCAACATCAAGTATAATATATGTCATGTGTAAGTAACTTTCTTTTTAGAGGTTTAGGCTTTTCAAATTTATGGTATATCCGATGACAGAAGGTCCTAGCTATTAAGCTAATACAGATTATCTCTTAATGATCACTCATTCATCAAGGGAGAAAGACAGTAATTGTATAGAATAAAATTGTGGAGAGTATGACAGAAAGCTCTAGAAAAAACAACATTCCCGGGATGAGTGTTGGGATTTCTCATCTGTGCATTCATACTTTAAAGGTGGTCCTCACACCTAAGTTTATTATTAACATAAATTTCATTGTATCGCAGTTGTCACTTTCAACAATTTTAAACCTGAAACTAGTTTTTGAAGATGGAGATATAAAATGGACTTGCTCTTGGAACATGAGCACTTGATGCTATGGACATTGTTTCTGTGCCTTGCCCTCAAATGGTAAATTCTGTAACAGTTTCCTTCTGGACCTTGACTGTTGGGAAGCTCCACAGTGAACATTTTATCTAACCTGGGATTAATGTATCCCCCTCATCTCAGTAACTTTCATTTTTCCATTTCTATTTCAACAGCTTTTCTTATTGTCCCATCAATATTTACTATAAGCAAATTTTTCAATTCAGCATAAAAATGACCCATCAAATCCACTTCCACAGAACTAAGCTCTTCAAATTCTATTCTTATAGCATGCAAATAGTCTGGGAACTTAGGTTGGTTTGTTTTTGTGAGAACTACAGACAAGGAGAAATAGTAAGGCTGTGCTCTTTGGATTGAAATCTGGACTTTAATTATAACTGTGAATGGATGCCTTCCCATCCTGAACTCATCAGATCTCTGTGCTCTCTCCTCCACCTTTCTTGTAGTTTGTTTGAGAATATATAAATTGGCAGAAAAACCTGGGATCTGAGAAACACTCTCCACCCAGTTTTGTAAACTGTTTCAAACTTGTGCTATAAACATTAGAAGACCCTTAAGTTATTACCAGATGCAAATAAGTGAACATGTTTATCAAGTATACAAAAGAGAAATTAATTTCAAAGCACTACCAAAAAATTGTGTAACTGGTCTTAATTTCTCTTGTCCTGGGCAGAAAAAAATTAAGTAGATCTGCAAAAACTTCTGTTATAAACATCCTGAAATGTTTAGGGAGCTACTGCCCCCAAGTTATGATTTCCATAGACAGTGGAAACCATGAATTTTCCAGCAATCACACCAGACCAACGGTAACAGAAAAATGAATTACTTTTGTTGTATTATTTCTTGACCATGCCTAAAATTATAAACATGAAGAAACAGCTGTATGATTCCATCTAGCAAATTAATGGGTAGTTTATTCAAAATAGCTATTCATTTGTTAATACTTTGATTATAAAATATATTGTATTTAGGATGGTTTTATATATGAGGGGTCTTCAGTAAGTTCATAAAAACTGTGTATTATAAAAAGCTATATGGGCCAGCGCCGCGGCTCAATAGGCTAATCCTCTGCCTTGCGGCGCCGACACACCGGGTTCTAATCCCAGTCGGGGCGCCAGATTCTGTCCCGGTTGCCCCTCTTCCAGGCCAGCTCTCTGCTGTGGCCAGGGAGTGCAGTGGAGGATGGCCCAGGTGCTTGTGCCCTGCACCCCATGGGAGACCAGGAGAAGTACCTGGCTTCTGCCATCAGATCAGCGCGGTGCGCCGGCCGCAGCGTGCCGGCCGCGGTGGCCATTGGAGGGTGAACCAATGGCAAAAGGAAGACCTTTCTCTCTGTCTCTCCCTCTCTCACTGTCCACTCTGCCTGTCAAAAAAAAAAAAAAAAAAAGCTATGCATGGATTTAAAAATTTTTTGTCCCAAAATAAACTTCTTAATCCCATTTTCCACAAATGTTTGGAGGTTCCCTCATATTTAATATGTCCCACACTTTGATAGCATTGGATTTTGCAAGAGCAACAAACTCTTTTGGCATAGATTCCTTTTTTTTTTCTTTAAAGATTTATTTATTTATTTACTTGAAAAGCAGAGTTACAGAGAGGCAGAGGTTGGGGGGGGGGTGGAGAGAGAGAGAGAGAGGTCTTCCAGCCCCTGGTTTACTCCCCAGATGGCCACAACAGTTGGAGCTGCACTGTTCCAGGATCCAGGAGCTTTTTCCAGGTCTCCCCAAGAAGATGCAAGGGCCCAAGGACTTGGACCATCTTCTACTGCTTTCCCAGGCCATAGCAGAGAGCTAGATCGGAAGTGGAGCAGCTGGGACTCGAACCAGTGCCCATATGGGATGCCGGCACTGCAGGCAGCAGCTTTTACTGGCTAGACTCTTTAATCCAAAATAGCAGTATTAATATTCATGAGGTTCAGCTGCTGCTTAGATAATGAAAATTACTTGCATCAATGTATGTCCAGTAGTAAGGGTTCATTAATAATAATTTCTGCCTCCTTCCATTAATCTTCACAGCTACTGAGCAAAAAGTAAAACTTATATACTCCTGTACAAGTGATGAAAATGAAACCCAAAAATAATTGACAGCCTTGTCCATGTTCATGCAGTGAGAAGGGCCTGCTGCCAGCCCAATTTATTTGCTCATTTGCATCCATATTCTGTAACTTCTGGGGATGTAGACATAAATAAGAGACAAAGTCCCTGCTCTCAGGAGGCTTACATCTAAATGGGAAGCAAAATAAACAATTCGGTGTCTCATGTGGTAATCAAGAGGCTAAAGAGATGAAAGTGATATGGGGGAAGGCATTTCATGCAGGCCCACGGGGCAAACCTCCGTGTTGAAATCAGATATGAGCAGAGATAGAAAGGAAGGCGGGAGTGAGGTGTGCTGCTATCTGCAAGATCATTCCAAGCATAGTGGCAGAGTTCTGGGGACAGCAAGGAGGCCAGTGGGTCTGCAGTCAGATGGATCAGGAAGATGAGTTCAGAATGGTGGGGTTGGTTGGGGATCAGGCCCTGTAGTACCTGTGATGCCCTCCATCCCTTGTTCTTGCTGCATTGCTGTCCAGCTCCTCAGAGATTTTGTGTTGCAGAAAGGAAGTCTTTTCTAGTTTTCTTTTTCACCCTAATGTTACTTAATAGGCTTTGTCAGTGCCCCTGGTGTTAGTAGGCTTTTTTTTTTTTTTTTTGACAGAGTTAGTGAGAGAGAGAGAAAGAGTGAAAGGTCTTCCCTCCGTTGGTTCACCCCTCAAATGGCCGCCACGGCCAGCGCACTGCGCCAATCCGAAGCCAGGAACCAGGTGCCTCCTCCTGGTCTCACATGCGGGTGCAGGGCCCAAGGACTTGGGCCATCCTCCACTGCCTTCCCAGGCCACAGCAGAGAGCTGGACTGGAAGAGGAGCAACCGGGACAGAATCCAGTGCCCCAACCGGGACTAGAACCCTGGGGTGCCGGCACCGCAGGCAGAGGACTAGCCTAGTGAGCCGCGGCGCAGGCCATTAGTAGGCTTTATTAGTGCCCCCGTAAGGCTGTAAATGTGAAGCTCATGATAGTCTTTGAAATATTTCACTTGTCCTCTGCCTTAGTGAAAGTGTAGTCAGTCACATTTCCCAAGGGGGGTGTGGAGGTGCAGAAGCCCTTATGCTCGTTCAGGGCCAGAACACTGGGAGCAATTCCTCCCGGAGCTCCACCTGTGGAGCACTGTGCACACTCTACCCACCATAGCGACGAAAGCTCTTAGAGCCTTCTGCGCCAAGTAAGAAGGCTGGGTTCTGTTTGTCGCTATTTTTTTTCTTTTTAAGTTGTGCATATGCTAAGGATTCCCATGAAACTATCTTCCACCCTGTGAATTCAACCTCCACAAAGTGTCCTTCCCACGTGAAGAGATTTGAAGGGAAAATGTTTACCTTCGTGAAGAAAAGTGCATTACTGGACGATGTGAGTGGGTGTTTCATCTATGACTGCTCTGGCACATGCTCAGATATGTTAATAGATGGCTCAAGTGAATGCAAATTAATTTTAAAAGTCAGGTTTAGTTGTGGATAATTGGACAAGAGGGAAACTAGAATGAATTAGCAAGCCTTAATTGAAAATGACTGTAACACTTTCTTTAACAAAATGACCTACTCTAAAAGTCATTGTAATTACCAACGATGAGATAATGAACTGCCATTTTACTTTAACTTATATCCTTTTTCACTTCAAATCTTTTACGGTAGGTTTATATCTACAACATTAAGTCTTTCAATTCCCTGTATTTTAGAAGTATCCCATAGGATTTGGATATTAGATTATATAATTTTGAATAAAAATGTGACCATCTCCCAAGATTTTAGAATGACTAAACCTGCATGTTGAATTCTTTAATCCCTGTGACTCCTTTTAGCCTCTTGACTTTAATCTATTGAGCCAATATTACTCAAGGAGAGGCTTTAAGGTAATGAGTTCATACTGTAGAGCAGGTTAAAATGGCTACCTCCAGTTTAATGTGGTAAAACCCAAGTAATTTCATTGGAAATGTTGGCCTGCCAGGAAAGTGCTTACAACTCTAATCAACTTCACCAACAAATACCTTTCAATTCCCACAGCCCTGTGGCTATATGTGATGCAAAGAAGTCTACAGAAGACCTTCTGTGTGTAAGAAAATGCATTCCTAGCCAGCAGAGACGAGGTAAGCCCCTTCAGTGCCTCATGTTTCACTGGAACCAGATTTAGTTCCACAGTCAACAAATGACAGTTGCCTACCTGACCATCAGAGTGATCGAATGTAAATGTCTGTCTTCCCTGAGAACTTAGAACAGACAAGCACAAAAGCATACATCATAATCCTATCTCCTAGCATCTTTTGACTTGAAGGCTGGTTTCAAAGAAGAACTTAACTTTCTGAACAAGGAAGATATAAAGCTATGTTTTATAGAATATAAATCCAGATCCCCAAAAATGACACACTTTTCCCAAAGTGTTGTTAAATAGGAACTAGAACTTTAGCCAAAGACTAGGAAAGTTCAAGAATTTGCTTGGAATAATAGACATAGTTCTCCCTCAATTTATCTATAGTCAGACGTACAGGCTTATACAATTTAAGAGAACATATCTCTTTTGTAGTTGTCATCTTGGCCACCTTGAATACAAGCTAAGTGACATGACACTCTCCAAAACCTTATTCCATTTCTATGAAAGATTTCTGAAGATGTCTAGATAAGAAGCTTCTAATATACACACGTATGTACATGTATCCCTTTATGTCTACATGTGTAGCATCTAATACATACATGCATGTATATATAAATCCCTTTCAAGCATTAAAAAGGGTACTGAAGCTGTCTGATCATTGAAAAGAGACTTTAAGTCCTTTTCAAGAGAGTCCTTCCATTCCTTTCTTGCTTTCACATGTCTTAATCACATATTCTGTATTATTAAAATAAAATTAAGAACAATCCCAACCTTGCTAAAGGTACAGGAACTGAGATAATCTTGTTCATCAGGGACTTACTCAGTACCTGAATGAGCTAATTCTTGGCATTGAAACAGTATTGGGAGGGCAAGGTACTGGAATAATAAGTAAAAGAATTTAAGACTGAGATAAACAAGCACTCAAATGGTAGGCATTTTGCCTAAAATGCCAAATTGTTACCTGACCACTTGCTGCTTCCAGTAATGGTTGGGGAATGAATATGTAGTATTTCCAGGACAGGGAGGAATATTGACAGGGAATACAGGTGAGACCAGGACAAACCTTCATGCTAGGGAGTCCAGGAGGTATCACTGATGAGTCCACGGTTCTAGTCCCGGCTGCTCCTCTTTTGATCCAGCTCTCAGCTGTGGCATGGAAAAGCAATAGAAGATGGCCCAAGTCCTTGGGCCTCTGCACCCACATGGGAGACCTGGAAGAAGCTCCTGGCTCCTGGCATGGGATCAGGACAGCTCTGGCCGTTGCAGCCATCTGGGGAGTGAACCAGCAGATAGAAGACCTCTCTCTGTCTCTATCTCTCTCTGTAACTCTGTCTTTCAAATAAATAAGATAAACCTTTAAAAAAAAGAAATATTATTTAATGGTAGTTTTTATGTCATACTTTGATGATATTATCCATAGTCTTTTTTTTAAGATTTATTTATTTATTTGAAAGTCAGAATTACACAGAGAGAGGAGAAGCAGAGAGAGAGGTTTTCCATCCGATGGTTTACTCCCCAGTTGGCCGCAACGGCCAGAGCTGCCCCGATCCGCAGCCAGGAGCCTCCTCTGGGTCTCCCACATGGGTGCAAGGGTCCAAGGACTTGGGCCATCTTCTACTGCTTTCCCAGGCCATAGCAGAGAGCTGGATCAAAAGTGGAGCAGCCATATTGGATGCCAGCGCTTCAGGCCAGGGCGTTAGCCTGCTGTGCCACATCGCCGGCCCTTCCATAGTCTTCTAGATCCTTTTTCAACTGTTGAGAAGCCTGCTATCATTTTGTTATTTCTTTGTAGATAGACTTTTTCTGATGATTAAGATCATCCTTTTCCCTTGATATTTTATACACGCTCTAGATTATGTCTAGGTGTGGATTCCTTGTCTTGCTTACAACTTACTGTGTTTTACAAATCTGAAAATTCATCATTTTCAGCAATTCTGAGTTTTTTCTAGCATTATATTTCCATATTGTATCTTTATTTTTTCAAGATACTCTTGATGGAAGTGCTGTTGTATATGGAAGGAAGATACAAGGTATCTTCCCTGTCTCTTCTTTTTCCTGTTTTCTATCCCATAATCCTTTGTGTTGAATCTTTTTTTTTTAACTTTTATTTAGTAAATATAAATTTCCAAAGTACAGTTTATGGATTACAATGGCTTTCCCTCCCCCATAATTTCCCTTCCACTCGCACCCCTCCCATCTCCCACTCCCTCTCCCATTCCATTCACATCGATTCATTCTGAATTATCTTTACATAGAGAAGATCAATTTAGTATATATTAAGTGAAAATTTCAACAGTTTGCACCCACACAGAAGCACAAAGTGTAAAATACTGTTTCAGTACTAGTTATAGCATTACTTCACATTGGACAACACATTAAGGACAGATCCCACATGAGAAGTAAGTGCACAGTGACTCCTGATGTTGACTTAACAATTTGACACTCTTGTTTATGGCGTCAGTAATCTCCCTAGGCTCTAGTCATGAGTTGCCAAGGCTATGGAAGCCTTTTGAGTTCGCCGACTTTGATCTTATTCTGACAAGGTCATAGTCAAAGTGGAAGTTCTCCCTTCATAGAAAGGTACCTCCTTCTTTGATGGCCCCGTTCTTTCCACTGGGATCTCACTCACAGAGATCTTTCATTTAGGTCTTCTTTTTTTTTTCCCAGTGTGTCTTGGCTGTGCATGCCTAAAATACTCTCATGGGCTCTTCAGCCAGATCTGAATGTGTTAAGGGCTGATTCTGAGGCCAGAAGAGTGATTTAGCACATCTGCCATTCTATGAGTCTGCTGTGTATCTCACTTCCCATGTTGGATCATTCTCTCCCTTTTTGATTCTATCAGTTAGTATTAGCAGACACTAATCTTGTTTGTGTGATCCCTTTGACTCTTAGACCTATCAGTGTGATCAACTGTGAACTGAAATTGATCACTTGGACTAGTGAGATGGCATTGGTACATGTCACATTGATGGGATTGTATTGGAATCCCCTGGCACATTTCTAACTCCACCATTTGGGGCAAATCAGCTTGAGCATGTCCCAAATTGTACATCTCCTCCCTCTCTTATTCTCACTCTTATATTTAATAGGGATCATTTTTCAGTTAAAATTTAAATACCTAAGAATAATTGTGTGTTGATTACAGAGTTCGACCAATAGTACTAGAACAAAAAAAATATTAAAATGGATAAAGTATTACATTGTACATCAACAGTCAGGACAAAGGCTGATCAAGTCACTGTTTCTCATAGTGTCCATTTCACTTCAACAGGTTTCCCCTTTGCTGCTCAGTTAGTTGTCACCGATCAGGGAGAACGTATGATATTTGTCCCTTTGGGACTGGCTTAATTCACTCAGCATGATGTTTTCCAGATTCCTCCATCTTGTTGCAAATGACTGGATTTCATTGTTTTTGACTGCTGTATAGTATTCTATAGAGTACTTGTCCCATAATTTCTTAATCCAGTCTACTGTTGATGGGCATTTGAGTTGGTTCCAGGTCTTAGCTATTGTGAATTGAGCTGCAGTAAACATTAATGTGCAGATAGCTTTTTTGTTTGCCAATTTAATTTCCTTTGGGTAAATTCTAAGGAGTGTTATGGCTGGGTTGTATGGTAGGGTTATATTCTGTGTTGAATCTTAACTAATTTCTTTGTATCTGTAATCCAGTTTCTCTCTCCAATTCTAACTACCTTAGGGTTTAATCCGTTTGTTGCCATTCATTTCCATGACTATTTTTCAAAAGTAAAAAGTTTTAATGGGCTTTTCAAAATTGATCTATTTTGCTATTCATGTATCTCTTTGTCTTTATCTTTGGAAATTTACTCTTTCCTACAAAATAGGTTGTTCCATTATTGAAAAAGGGAGTATTTTAATCCTGTCTTTCAAGACTTTTTGTCGTGGCTGAGCTTGCTGACTCTTTCTGCAAGATGTGTTTGTTAGTTTTCTACTCATTTTCTTCTTCTATAGAGCTTTGTAGGTAACTCTTAAGCGACCTGAATGGAGGTGTGACCCTCCCTCAGGTTTGTATCTGCTTCTTCTAGACCCCCAATGGTATTGCTGGCCCAGAACCAATTTTAATGTTTCTTTCTCTGCTTTGATGTCCTTGGGTTATGCAGGTAGATTTGAACTCTAATCCTATACTTATGGGTACACTGCTCTGATAAGGTTCCAAACACACTATTTAGTTCTGTGAAAAAGAATTCACAGTATAGGGATGGGTATTTAGCCTAGAGGTTAAGATGTCCATATTCCATGTCCAGATACTTGGGTTTGACGCTCAGCTCTGGCTCTTGACTCCAGCTTCCTGCTAATGTAGACCCTGGGAGACAATGGTGATAGCTCAAGTAATTGGGTTCCTGCCACCCACATAGTATGATTGTGATTGAGTTCCTGGCTCTTGATTTCCTTGTCCCTGGCTGGCCGCTGTGGGTATTTGGGGAGTAAACTAACCAATGGGCCCCCTCTCCATCCTTCTGTCTTTCTCTTTCTCTATCAGATTTTTTATAAAACCTAATATAAAAACTATTGACAACATAACTGCTGTTTATCAATTTTTAGATTTGACCAAATAAATATTTAGAACAACTAATTGTAATTAGAGAATAAATTTATTATTAAACTATACCACTATAAACTAGAATAATTAGGAATAATTTGGAGATAGAATATTTGAAACAGGCAGTCAAAGCCAAAATCAACTATTGGGATTGCATCAAATTGAGAAGTTTCTGTACTGCAAAAGAAATAGTCAGGAGAGTGAAGAGACAACCGACAGAATGGGAAAAAATATTTGCAAACTATGCAACAGATAAAGGGTTAATAACCAGAATCTACAAAGAGATCAAGAAACTCCACAAAAACAAAACAAACAACCCACTTAAGAGATGGGCCAAGGACCTCAATAGACATTTTTCCAAAGAGGAAATCCAAATGGCCAACAGGCACATGAAAAAATGTTCAAGGTCATTAGCAACCAGGGAAATGCAAATCAAAACCACAATGAGGTTTCACCTCACCCCGGTTAGAATGGCTCACATGCAGAAATCTACCAACAACAGATGCTGGTGAGGATGTGGGGAAAAAGGGACACTAACCCACTGTTGGTGGGAATGCAAACTGGTCAAGCCACTATGGAAGTCAGTCTGGAGATTCCTCAGAAACCTGAAGATAACCCTACCGTTCGACCCAGCCATCCCACTCCTTGGAATTTACCCAAAGGAAATGAAATTGGCAAACAAAAAAGCGGTCTGCACCCTAATGTTTATTGCAGCTCAATTCACAATAGCTAAGACCTGGAACCAACCTAAATGCCCATCAACGATAGACTGGATAAAGAAATTATGGGATATGTACTCTTTAGAATACTATACCGCAGTAAGAAACAATGAAATCCAGTCATTTGCAACAAAATGGAGGAATCTGGAACACATCATGCTGAGTGAAATAAGCCAGTCCCAAAGGGACAAATACCATATGTTCTCCCTGATCGGTGACAACTGACTGAACACCAAAAAGGAAACCTGTTGAAGTGAAATGGACACTATGGGAAATGGTGACTTGATCAGCATAGCCCTGACTGTTAATGAACAACTTAATACATTATCCCTCTTAGTAGTTTTTTTTTTGTCTGTTCTACTTAACATGACTGGTTTAATTCTGTAATTAATACACAGTTATTCTTAAGTGTTGAAAATTAACTGAAATGTGATCCCTGTTAAACATAAGAGTGGGAATAAGAGAGGGAAGAGATGTATAATTTGGGACATGCTCAAGCTGACTTGCCCCAAATGGTAGAGTTAGAAACATACCAGGGGATTCCAATTCAATCCCATCAAGGTGGCATATACCAATGCCATCTCACTATTCCAAGTGATCAATTTCAGTTCACAATTGATCATAATGAAAGGACTAAGAGTCAAAGGGAGCACATAAACAAGTCTAGTACCTGCTAACACTAACCGATAGAATAAATAAAGGGGAGAGTGATCCAACATGGGAAGTGAGATACTCAGCAGACTCATAGAATGGCAGATGTCCTAAATAGCACTCTGGCCTCAGAATCAGCCCTTAAGACATTCAGATCTGGCTGAAGAGCCCATGAGAGTATTTCAGGCATGGAAAGCCAAGACACTCTGGCAAAAGATCTCTGTGAGTGAGATCCCAGTGGAAAGAACAGGTCTTCAAAGAAGGAGGTACCTTTCTCTGAAGGGAGGAGAGAACCTCCACTTTGACTATGACCTTGTCTAAACAAGATAAGAATCAGAGAACTCAGAGGGCTTCCATAGCCTTGGAAACTCATGACTGGAGCATAGGGAGATTACTGATGCCATAGACAGGAGTGTCAATTGGTAAAGTCAACAACAGGAGTCACTGTGCACTTACTCCTCATGTAGGATCTCTGTCCTTAATGTGCTGTGCATTGAGATTTAATGCTATAACGAGTACTCAAACAATATATTTCACTTTGTGTTTCTATGGGGGTGCAAACTGTTGAAATCTTTACTTAATGCATACTAAACTGATCCTCTGTAAAAAAAAAAAAAAAGAAATTATCAATTCCCAACTTGACTCTCACTGGGATTAAACATGACAATAGGTCTGATCTGATTTCATCATCATTTAAAAAAAATCATCTATTATTTTTCACTTTATGTTTCTGTGTGGGAGCAAACTGTTGAAATCCTTACTTAATGTATACTAAGCTGATCTTCTGTATATTAAGATAATCAAAAATGAATCTTGATATGAATGGAAGGGGAGAGGGAGTCGGAAAGGGGAGGGTTGTGGGCGGGAGGGATGGTATGGGGGGGAAGCCATTGTAATCCATAAATCGTACTTTGGAAATTTATATTCATTAAATAAAAGTTAAAAAAAATGACCTAAATGAAAGATCTCTGCGAGTGAGATCCCAGTGGAAAGAACAGGTCATCAAAGAAGGAGGTACCTTTCTCTGAAGGGAGGAGAGAGCTTCCACTTTGACTACGACCTTGTCTAAATATGATCAGAGTCGGTGAACTCAAAAGGCTTCCATAGCCTTGGCAGCTCATGACAAGAGCCTAGGGTGATTACTGATGCCATAAGCAAGAGTGTCAGTTTGTTAAGTCAACAACAGGAGTCACTGTGCACTTACTCCTCATGTAGGATCTGTGTCTTTAATGTGCTGTACATTGTGATTTAATGCTATAAGTAGTACTCAAACAGTATTTTTCACTTTGTGTTTCTATGTGGGTGCAAACTGTTGAAATCTTTACTTAATGTATGCTAAACTGATCTTCTGTATATAAAGAGAATTGAAAATGAATCTTGATGTGAATGGAAGGGGAGAGGGAGTGGGAAAGGGGAGGGTTGCGGGTGGGAGGGAAGTTATGGGTGGGGGTGGGGAGCCATTGTAATCCATAAGCTGTACTTTGAAAATTTATATTCATTAAATAAAAGTTAAAAAATGTGAAAAAAAAACAAGTGTAGAAATGAAAAAGTAATTAAAGCATTATAGTAAAACTAAAAAAAAAAAAAAGAAAAGAAACAGGACAAATACCAATGTCTTTGTGTTTCACATCCAGAAGAAAAAACAGAGTTGTCTAGATGAGGAGGAAAGCTAACTTTGTCTTGCATTTTCAGTTCTTCAATACTTCTGTGACATTTTATCTTTGCTGTCTGTATAGTTAGCTGAAATACATTTCTGCCATGTCTATAGTGGATTAAGCACAATGGCTGCTTCCTGCTTCCAGCATGTCTCCTTTGTAGCAACTTCAGTCCCCGATGTCTTGATGTGCCAACTTGCCCCAGCGGGGAGAGACACTGAGCTGACCTAACCTTTGGAGGAAAATATAATCTACCACAGCCCTTCAACCCGAGGGAAGGAACCAGCACTGACTCTACCAGTCACGCCTGATGCAGGGAGCTCAGCTCCACAGTGTCATTTGATCTTCATTCACACCCGGCTGGCAGCGCATGTTATTTTGTTCCCGATTTGCAGATAGGGTCACTTATCTGAAGTTTGTGAACCCTGTGATTTTGGAGATGTTGCTAAGTAACTCCAAAACTG